>NW_026570970.1:19801033-21251033 GCF_026225935.1 Boleophthalmus pectinirostris | reverse complement strand
ACTTACTACAACCTTTATTTATTTTACAAAAAAGGGCCTTGAGAATTATCACCAACAGTCATTGTAGAGAGCCATCCAACCCAATATTTACTCAACTTAAAGTGTTGAAAATGCAGGATATTGTTGACTTAAGTATCCTCAAAGTCATGGATAAAGCAAAGTGCAATGTATTACCTGTAAATATTCAAATACTGTTTGAGATGAGAACAAACCACTACAATTTAAAAGGAACCTACATGTTTAAAAAACCCAGATTCAGAACCAAGGTTATGGAGCGAAGTGTCAGTGTGAAAGGAGTTCACTTATGGAATAGTCTTGACAAAGAAACAAAAGAATCAAGTACAATGATGAAATTTAAAAAACATATAAAATCGAATGCAGTGTGTATGTATGAAAAAGAAAACTAAGTTGTGTATAATAATGAAGATTTACTGTTTGCAATTGATCAGTAATTGTGCCTGAACTGATATGGAATGTTTAGTAACCATCTGTGTTGATGTTTTGTCTTGAAAAAGGAAAGGGGGGCAGATAACATATGATTTTTTTTTCTTTCTGCCCCTTTTCATTCATTTCTTGTGTGTTTGATGTTGTGACACTGTCGATGTCTTTTTATGCTTTATGAAATAAATAAATAAATAAATATTGAAGGTCACTACTAGATGTTCACACATTTGGATGATATGGGATAACCTACAATACAGCCACGACGACTGAATCCACAAACATTGCACACCAGTTCAGCTTCTACCATAAGAACTATAAAAATAAAACCTCTTACCAATGTTGTCCATGTTCATATTGATGGTTTCTCCTGTCATGGGGTAAAGACTGAGTATGTCCTCGGTGTGATCATTCAGCTCAAAAGGATGTCCATAGAATGTTGCAGTCTGAATAAAATCCTGGGCTCCAATACTTGACACATGCCATGTAGCAACTTCACCATTACAGAAACCTAGGTCTGGCCCACTCTCAAATGTGTACCCATTGATAGCTGAAATAAAAATATACAATATAACTGTTTGGCCTGTGATGCTAATACAGTATATTAAATTATTAGAAACTCACTGTGCATGACATTAGACTTGTAGAACTCAGAATCGACTTTATTGACCCTGGACTGGTCACAGTATGCCTTTATGTTGTCATCCAGGTACCAGCTTTTGTTTTCGTCAAACACGGCAAAGACGGCATGCTGCTCCTTGTCTGCCTTGAGCTAAGAAGTCAAAAATGCTACTTTAAAAATTCAATCAATGTTTTTTTTTTTTTTTTTTTTTGGATAATGCAAATCTTTCTATTTCCCTGAACTGGGATTCTGAAAAAAAAAAAAAAAAAGAGTACACTGACTTATGCCCTCTCTGTGTTTGCAAGCATTAAACCTTATGTAAATAGCAAAACATATTGTACTGTAGGAAACAGGATAAGATAAGTCCTTTCCCTGATTTCCTACAGTTCTATTCAAATCCTACAATTCTATTCAGTTATTCAACAATTTGCAAAATTAATATGCAAATTACCATAAAAAAGAGATGTGTGAAAGTGGCAATCCCAAAAGAAGAGTCCAACTTATTCTAACACGTTTAAATTAATTATGACTGCAACCTAAAAGGCATATAGTAGTATTACCTGTACATTCCTGACATTAAGCGACTGACTTTTACAGATGAGAATTGGCCCTATGAGCCCCGATGCGATGTCCCGGGGAGTGTCCACTGCACTGTGATACACCCGAGTGAGACAGCGTGAGTCTGTGTCCAATGGCTCGTCCTGCTCAATCACATGCCACAGGTATGTATGTGTCTCCCCAGGCTGCACTCCATGAGACTGGTTACCTATAGCAACACCATGTTAACAAACTGGAGTGATAGGATTATTATGAAGAGAAACACAGCATTTTTATGATACAAAGCCATAATCATTGCCACATATTTGTATTTGTATTTTTACTTGTATTTTTATTTTTATTTTTATTTATTTTGAACTCCATTAGCTGTGGAAGTACAGCTATTCTTCCTGGAATCACTGTCATTTATGGGGCATTTACATATATAAATTAGCATAATAATAACAAAATATAAAAATATGTAACAATAATAAACAATGTATTGAAAACAATAGCTTTGAAGATTTTATTTATTTAAGGTTTTTTTTAGTTATTTATCTTGATTGTTTCTCATTCTTATCCTTCTGTCCATGAGCATTGTGTTTTAACTCTGTAATTTCCTCATTGTATATAAATAAAGGTTTATCTTATCTTATATACAAATATTTACATGACCAAACAACAGTGACATCTGTAATTAGCACTTCTCTAAAATGTAGTACAGAGTATAGATTTAATTATGAAATTATGTAATGTCTTTCATTAAATTAATACTACATTGTACATACATTTGATAAAAGTGAATTACCTCCTGCTGGATAGTTGACTCCTTCCTGTGACTTTTCTATGGTTAGTCCATGTGGGTATATGCTGTAAGGCCTTGACGCCATATTCTTAAAGACAATCTGAAATGAAAATTAATATGACAGAAGATATTTTCAAGTTAGGAGATACTGTCAACTAGTGACAATGAATGCATATTAAAAACATACCTTGACAACATCCCTGATTTGAGCTCTTATAACTGGCCCCAAAATTCCAAGTTCATTTCTTCGTTGCTTAGTTTCTGACTTTTCAGTGAATGACTCATTTTTATACAGCGTGAATACTGCCTTCTTGTACTTTTGGCCAATACGTACTTCAGAATTTGTCAGATACTTCAACTGGAAATTTCTTGGGGAAACAACATTAGTCAGCACATTTCAGCTCACATAGAAATCAACAGCAGTTATCTGTACAAAAATTAAGATTGCAAAACCTACTCATCAGCATAGTCTGGCATGTTGGGTGCGTAGTCCCAAATGACTTCTTCAGCAGCGATGTAATATGTCCACACTGAGCTCTGAAGTTTTTGAGCATAAGTGATCGTTCTCTTAGGTGCATCAAACTCTGCACATTTCTTCACCTCAACAAAAGCATGCATGCCAGCTGCAGAAGGGGAGATTGAGAGATGAAACACGCAAACAAAATAAATTAATTCCATTGAGATATATAAATCCAAGTTACAGACCAATACTAGCAGATTTTGCACCTTACCTTCCATGTGCTTTATGATATGTGAGGACAGGAGCCAGCGCCCGGGGTGAACTGCAACCATGCTAGCAGTGGCAGAGGTCCCACTGATGAGGCCCACAGAGGAGACTTTGTGACCGTCCTGCAGCAGCACCTGTCCATTCATGTGCACTGAGAACACCTCAGGATCAGAGCTCATGCCTAGGAAATGCAAGCTAACAGTGGCATGGGCACAAATATTCACATCTGAAAAGAAATGAGTAAAGGATTAGAAGAATCAATACATCGCCAAACTTATAGCATAACTAATTCTACTCTCCAGATCCTGTTGCATCTATAGATGTCACTGGCTATGTGTTTGCCAATCATAAAGATTTTTACAGGAAATATATGCAGTAATGCGTACATAATTCACAAATAATAATAATGTATATAATACTGTATATTAACTGTAACTTACCAGGCAATGTCCCATCTGTGTATCCATTTATTGTGTACTTGATATGGTCATCATCAGCATTTTGTTTGGGCTTATATTTGCTCTCTTTTTCATTAAAAACCCCAAAAAGAAATATCAATTCATGGTGGATCCTAGTCTGCTGTCCTGATGCATCCAAAGTACCTATGAATAATAATAACAGATTTAATATTAACACACAGATACTTTGTCTTTTTGTCTATTTCCTCTAATGTCCAGCTCAAATGATATGGTCTTACCAGATACTGGTCTTACCAGATTTGCAGACAAGCAGTGCCCCAATGAGGCCTGAGTTGAGGTCCTCTACTACATTCCTGTGGGAAACGTAGGAGTAGGTGAGGCAAGACGGATCATTCCTCTGAGGGGACACCTCTGGAGTCACCTCCCAGTAGTAGACATGTTCTTCATTAGCCCTGATGATATCATCCCCTTTCTCTTTTTGGGAAGTGTTGTCAAAGTAGTAAGCTCCTGCAAAACACAGTTTTTGTGACAACTTAGTGTAATTACATTCTTCCAAGTACAATTTTAACTGAGATCATTGCTAATCTTCAATGATCAGTTTGTGTCTTTTTAATGGAGAGCTCTACAGACTTTTGTTTGCTCTGTCAGTAACAGGATGTGATTTGAAGCAGAGTTCAGAATTAGAAAGAACAATTTTGACTTTTTTCCTGGCAATTATTACAAGTCTATCTTGTTTATGGCCAGGAAATGAATACAGGACAAAATACTACTACTAATAATAAAGAAAATCACAATCAGATGCCCTTCCTGGCTGGTTTAAAATTTACTGTGGTCTTAAAACATAATGTTCCTTCATGTTTCCTGTAAACTTGTTTTTATACTGCTCTTTTAATTAGATTTCCTAAGTTTCAATTTCCTACAGCATTAGTGTCTTGTTGTACGTGATGATGCAGTCATTTCCTGAAGCCAACTGTTGGACTTCAGAACCAACTACTTTGATAATCTGAGTGTTCGGGTTAATATTTCAGAAAAAGACAAACAATTGTATTTGTTTAGTTGCTTAACACTGAACGAAACAGCATGAGAACTCATTGTAACTTATTGAGTGTGTGTCTGTTGACCACAGCTGTCTCTGAATCTCCATCTGGACCCACCTTCAGACTGCTTCCCATAAGCAATTCCATGTGGGTGGATGCTATATTCTCCATTTGCCATGTTCCTGAAAGTGACGACAAGTGTTTCGCCTTCCTGAGCCCTCAGAGTTGGCCCCATTAAACCTGGACACAGACACAAACTTATTTTAAGACGTCAAGACTGGCAAAAGTGATGTCAGTTCATTCTGATTCAGTTTTGTGGTTTGAGATGTTTTTGTTTTTGTTCTTTGAAGAAAAGATGGTTTAGTATGTACTGTACAGAAAGAAATGTTCGTGCTGTTTACACAGCAAATTTCTTTGGAACAACAATGCAAATACAGGAAAAATACAGATAAACTGGACATTAGTTGCCAACTAGTTTAGTTTTTCCTCTAAAGTGGCATGGCATTTGATTAAATAAAAAAAAAAAAACAGACAGCAATTTATCCATTTATCATTGAAGAAGCTCAAAAAGCACCCTGGCAGAGGCTTTCTTTGTCAAGTGGCTATGTATGTACTATTATATAAATACTTTTTAAATAAAAAATATGAAAAACATGTCTATATTTGGCCTGCATGTCACAGCAGTGAGAATATGTTTATTTTAATAAAAACAGCAACAGACAGCTTGTTGGTGCATTTACCTAACCAAGAGGGATGTGCCTTAGCCCGTGTGAAGCCTTCCTCATACTCTCGAAACACCACTTTTTTATATGTCTGACCAAGCCTGAGCAAAAGAGTCGAAAAATATAAAACGTGAATAACAAGATAGATACAGCAAGATATTTTTCCTATGTTCAAATCAAGGTACTGAGACACATTTAGAAGATGATGATAGAAATAGAAATAATCATACCCCTTTGTTCCAGAATAATTCCAATCTATTTCCACGGCAGCAATATAATATCGTCTCTCCTTGGGTTGGCGCTGCTCTGCTTTTACACACAGCACAGTAGTTAAGACCAGTACCTGGAGACACAGGTCTCCACGTAGCCTCATATTGAACAGTCCTTCAATCAAAATCCAGTGGGTTCTTTAGGTTCCAAGATGTTGTCTGTCCTAGTGAAGTTTGCAGTGTGCTCTTTATATGTCAGTGGCACAAAGCACACATGCGCATTGTAAACATTATGTCCCTGGCCAATGAACCATGTCACTGTCTGTTTTCTCTGGTCCCTCTTTAATTGGAAACGTGTGTGTTTCAATCTGAGTCACATTTGAGTGTGAGTGTGTGTGTGTGTGTGTGTGTGTGTGTCACATTTTGAATACAAAAAAGGCAGGATAGTAAAGCAAAATAAATAAATAAAAACTAATTACTTAATCCATTAATTCATAAATAATAAAAAAAAGTAAAAATACAAATCACTGTTGTACCTCTAACTGCAGCAGAAAAAAGAGATGTCAACTGTAGTATTTTTTTTTTTGCATTGAGCAAAAGAACAATTCCCAAAACAAAATGATAGACTGTATATGTGTGTGTGTGTGCGTGTGTGTGTATATATATAAATATATATATAAATATATATATAAATAATATAATATATAGTATCAGTGTGTGTCAATAGGTCAAAGGGCACAATCAGTGGTTTGAGGAGGTGGAAAAGTTACCACTTAAATTTAATTTAAACACAATTTACAAAGTGAAATCTTCACAGGGGGTTAGGTTAATGTAATCATGCTGATCAAGTTATCTCTTCAGAAAAGTCAAGCTCCCTAGTTATCCCTTGTCATAAATTATTTCCCCAGATTATACTCAAATCTTCAGTTATGAACATTCAAGATTAATTCAATCTCAGTAAAGCCTTTTTAGTAAGGTAATTCATTAGGTTAAACCATTTATACAGTCTATTGACTAAACAAATTGATTAGGGTAACTAGGGTAAACAGTTAGTTAGACAGGATTCAATCTATTCTCCATAAACAAAGTTAGTTAGACAGGATTCAATCTAGTCTCCATAATTAAGTAGCATTTGACCATTTACCTTTAGCGAGGCATTTTATAACTCTCGAATCGACATTTTTCTTCTAAACAATCTATATTTTTCAGCGTCCCCCCCTCCCCTTTACCTGAAAGCGTTTTGTGCGCATGCGCAGAGCAACGCGGAAGAGCCGTAGTTCGCTGTGGATGTGATCAGATCTCTCTAAAATCAACGATTTATGTGATATTCTGTCTTTAATTATGTACTGGGCACGGATAGAATAAAAGGTATGGTTTCCGATTGTTTCGTTGTGATAATTTATTCATATTTTAACGTATGCCTATGAGTATTTTTGATCAGATTAGTTCATAATTGGTTTTACAGGAACAGATGGCAGAGATGCATTATGTGCTAACATTTAGGTTTACATTATGTGTTAACATTATGGTCCCGCTGCTCTGGCACATCGTACTCGTCGTTGTCTTTGTTCTGAATTGTGTTAAAGACTGTCCTCATAGAAATGATAATGTGCTTTAATGCAGATCATACAGAGAGGAACAATGGTGACGTGTGACTGTTATTGTTGTCTGTATCTTCCCTGGAGAAGAAGATATTACTAATTAAAGAGTTTCTGCTTCTTTCTATATATATGGCTCTGTATTCACGCTATTACCATCATGAAGACACCACCTTACATAGTCTAATTGCGTTATGTGTTGTTATTTCAGTGTGAGCAATGGCATGTTGCAGGAGGCTATGCTCTCGCTCCTCAGTCTACACTTTGGCTCTGGGGCTTTGCTTTGTGACTTTGGGGACCAGTCGCATCCTGCTGCTCAAGTTCTCTGCCAATGCTGGTGAGAAACATATGCTTAACAAAGTCACTAAGTATCTATACCAATATCCTAATCTAATCTAATATTTTATGTCAGATAACAAGTATGACTTCCACCCTGCCTCCGTTAATCTCCTCGCTGAAGCACTCAAGCTGATCTTCTGTCTAGTCATGTCTGTACGGGTCATAGTCCGAGGTACAGTACAGTTCTGAGCACACATGTATAATGGGTAATTCTGTGTATTAACATAGGTTTGTTTTTTTTCCTTTCAGAGGGACGGTCATGCAGTGAACTGGGATTTTCTTCAACTACCTCGCTCCTTCTTTCATTTAAATGGGCCATTCCTGCCTTTCTATATTTTCTTGACAACATTATCATTTTTTATGTGATGACATATCTGCAGCCTGTGGGTATTTAAATAATGTTCTTATTTACCTTACTCTTAATAACATAGTATAACATATTATTTCTTTTTAGGCTATGGCAGTTTTGTTCTCCAACTTTGTAATCCTGACGACAGCTGTACTATTTAGAATTGTTTTGAAGTAAGCAACACTTTTTATTCCTTGTTAAAAAATAAACATTATCTTAACATTACTAAAGTACTACATAATAAATTACCTCACACAACGTTTTTATTTTCAGGAGACGATTGTCCTGGGTCCAGTGGGCATCTCTCGTTATTTTGTTTCTTGCCATTGTTTCCTTGACAACAGGTTCTGGGGGTAACCAGCATCCCATCTCTGTTCCTGGTACGATTCACGCAAACCCCCTCTCCTCTCCCTCCAACTCCTGTCTCCTCTACACTCAGCTCTTGGAGCAAATGAGGAACAGCAGGTAATCTAGACTATAATTATGTAATTTTTATTTTATTACATGTGAGCAATTTGTACTAGTATAAAGTACAGCAGCTTTTGATCTTTCATGTTGCACAACTGGCAGAAGACATTCAGCACTTCTACATACAGGAAATAATAATAGTCTCTGAATGTAAAAATCATGATTTGTGGGTCAGCATCAATGTAAAGGTATTCAGATGCAGTGTAAAGTGATATTTGTAATAATGGCTCCTACCTGAACAGACTTTGAGCGATGCTATTGTGCTCATTAATGATAATTTTTACTTTTTTCTAAGTGCCAGTGAGTCGTGGGCGTCAGTGCTGCCTGCTCAGGAGTGGAGGAACAAAATGGTAGAGAAGCTGCGGACTTTTGGAGTGGGTCATATCTTGCTCATTCTTCAGTGCTTCATCTCTGCTATGGCCAACATCTACAACGAAAAGATCCTGAAGGAAGGGGACCAGCTCACAGAGAGCATCTTTATTCAAAACAGTAAACTGTAGGAAAATAACCCACTACTAATTTATAATTTGAAGTTGTCTTTCTCTCATGGGGCTATATCTGTTTTGTAGTTATATTTTTGGGCTTATTTTCAATGGTTTAACACTTGGACTTGGGAGTGAGGCACGAGGGATAACTATTCACTGTGGCCTCCTTCATGGACACAACATTTTCTCCTTGGGCCTGGTGCTGGTCACTGGTCAGTAATAATAGAACTACATTTTAAATTCAAAATGCATTTACATTATGTTTATACATCTTTAACAAATGCTCATGGTTGTTTGTTTTTTGCATTCTTTTTAGCTGCCCTTGGTTTATCTGTGGCCTTTATTCTGAAATTTCGGGACAACATGTTCCATGTGCTGACAGGCCAGATCACCACTGTCCTGGTCACAGCCCTCTCCCTGTTTCTCTTTGATTTCCGACCTTCATTGGACTTCTTCCTTCAGGCTCCCATGGTCCTTCTAGCTATATTTATCTACAATGCCAGTCGGCCCAAAGACCTCGAATACACTCTTCAAAAGGAAAGGCTCCGAGTCATTAATGGAGAGGTGTTTGAGAGGTCTAGAGGGGTAAGGAAAAAACAAGATACAATAACATGTACTTTAAAACACACATTCTGAATTCTTGGTGTGAAAATAAAACAGATCACAGTGCAATTTCAATGGAGAACTTTGTATTATAATCAAGGTGGTTTTGGCAATTGACTACTCAGCTACATAAGTAATATCAGCATTTGCTTAGAAATCATTAGCAAATGTATTTGTCATTTTAGATCTTATACACACTTAACATGTTTGCTGTAGGATATTGGCTAATTAACCGAAATGTTGACCTCCTGTTTTTTTGTTTGTTTGTTTGTTTGTTTTTTTCTTCTGAGGCTAAAATACAACTACAGGTTAAAAAACAACCAGTACATTACAATTAGGCTTAGGTGAAGTAACAGAAACAGTAGATGTTGAAAGGTAAATTAAAGTACTAATTTAATTAATAGGAAAGTAAATGGTAAATTAACTACAGTGGTCTAAACTATATATAAAAATGTATAACCAAACTAATCTAAACTAACACACCAAAATAACATAATTAACAAATAATAAACCAAGTTTTGGATCTCAGAAAAAAAATCTCACATAGGTCTATAAAAACAAGGGACAAAAGGGACACATGACACAAACACCAAACTACGAGTGTCCCAAAATAAACACGAGTTACATTAACCTACAGACCAAATCGAGACAACTGAAAATCAGGGGCCAGTGAAGAGTAGCCAACCAGGAAATAGGAAAACAGTCCTCCAATCCAGAGTTCACACAGCCAGGAATACATGAGAAAAGGGGACAGGATTCAACCACATATCAAAATTTAACACATTAATGACAAAAAGGGAAGAGCTGGGGCCATAACAAGTATATATCCCTTCTTTTCAGAGAAGCAATCTAATTGCAATTTTAATATTGAAAATTTTAAGCCATTCTTAAATACCAAAATCATCAGCATTTAGTTTTTATGTGAGTTAATAATAGATAATGTCTACTTCACTTATGCCATTCTGCCATTCTGAATTTGTAAACATTCCTATGACAGAGTATATTAAAGTGTCTATAAGGCACACTTATGAACACTGAAAAAAAGAAATTCTGGCTTACTGTATTTAAATGGGAGCAAGTGAAACGTTTTGTCTTCAAAGTGTAAAATGTAAAGTTCCCAAAATGAATAAGCAGAATTTACAGTTTGAGTGGTTTGTACCATGGCCAAATTATGGTGACTTGAAAATGACCGCTGTATTGGAGATGACAGTGGTTCAATAATTAAGGTAGGGAAATTCTACTGGGAAATGCCAGCCAGTCCCATCTGGTCTCATTCAAAAAAAGGCAAGGCACAAACTTCTGAAAAACAATATGCAAGTTCTGATATATGGTAGCAGAAATGACATTTTTGCCTGCATACTATATAGTCTCCTACCACATACCATTTCCTTTATGTACTAAATTTGATTATCACTTTCCTCTAAACTAATTAGTTTTATTTGCAAGAGATCGACTATTGGTTTACTACTGTGAAACTTAATTAGAGGATTAGATCAAGTCAGTCTGATGTTGAAAAGAGATTTGACGTCGTGTTTTTACTTTTTCCCTTACATTCACAGGATGGAGAGGAGTTGGAGCTGTTAACCAAACCCAACACAGACAGTGAAACAGAAGATGACTCCTTGTAGCACAATGTATTTCTTAAAGCTTTGGAAAGAAGAACTACAGGGATTAATTATACTTATGGATTATGGGTGAATACCAGTGACTTTTTTTGCACTTTTTGTTTTCTAAGGATTTTTACAATTGTGCCTGTCAAGAAATGCTGTTTTTGCTATACCACTAAATAAAGGAATGTATAGAGCAGCTTAGCAACCATTTAAATTCAAAAGCACAATGTGAGAAAAGTATTTAAGTATTATTATAATAATGAGTCTCTCATACTGTTTTGTGCAATGTATTAATTATGGTAATGTTACATAATAATAGTTCATATTGTGTATGCAACTATAAACAAAATAAAAATAAACCGCTGCTAGTTTTTTGGATACCTGTAAATAGAGGTTTTTGTCATATTTTTTTTTTTAATTATTATTTTACTATCCACTAGGGGGAGATGTATCCTAAATTATGTGCAGTTCTCAAGGCCGTCAGCTCCATTATTCCCTTTTGTAGTTCTACCGTGTGCAAATAACAATTACCAAGGCAACACAAACAATTACTAAGGCAAGACAAAGTAACCACTTTTTATTTGTCATATAATACAATATACAGTATAAATAAAAGACTATATAGAAAAACACATTTTACAACATTGAAAAATCCATAGTCTTTTCTGAGTGATCTGTGCCTTTTTATAATGCATCAGCAAATATAATATTTCATTACTTCAATTCTACAATAGAGTTTGACTGAAAATATGACATGATAAACAAAGGTAATAAAACCATGTATAAAGAAGAGCACTCAATGAACATGCCCTCTCGTGATGCTTCCAAGCCATCTGTCAATTACTGCATTATGTTGTAAACTGAGAGGTGAAAGCTGCATTCTTGGCCTCCACTAAGTGCTACAAAACCTTCATAAACCATCCAGAAATGTTGATCTCAATATAAAAAAAAACTGTTGGCTTGAAAAGTACTTTCAGATCATTAAGTTCATCATTGGTACATTACAAAAATATATATAGTCTATTTGTAGCCATAGCCCTGGTGGTATCCATCCTGGTATCCGTGTTCATATCCATGCTGGTGGTATCCGTACCCTCCATACTCATCCTCTGGGCAGCGCATGCCCAAAGACTGCTGGATGGCCATTTCCTGTCTGCGCAACTGCATAGAATCCACCAGGTCATAGATGATGGCCATAGACCACATGGGCGAGGGGTACCATGACTTTACATTGCCGTCCTTTCCCACCAAGAGCATAGAAAAGTACTCAGGGCTGATCTGGAAATAGTTCCTCATGTCTTTCACTAGAGTGCCTGACAGGCTCTCACGCTCCACTGTGGCTGTGCCTGGACAAAAGGCAGAAATGCACTTTATGTTCTTCCCATTAGACAGTCTGGCTTTTACATGACTTTTAAATGCTGGCCTTGAGTCACACTAGCTTAGCACTATAACCCTATTTAAGTGGAGCTAGATTTTTTTTCTGAGATCATTAAATGCTCCTTTCAGTGCTTTCTTTTACACCAGGTTCACTTCAGAATCCCTTATTATAGGTCCATGTTGTAAATTTCGTTAGGGCATTTACAATTTACTTCTACCCTAGGTAAAATGTAAATGTTATATTCATAAATAAGCTTAGATTAAAAAAATAATAATAACCCATTGAAGTTAGACAAAAACTGACTTCTCAATTAATGAAGCTTCCATACGGTAGAAATGTAGAAAAATTAAGCTGTTTTAAAGGTGGGCTTCTACATATAAGTGAGGAGGGAAAGTCTGAGTAAAAGACGCCAGTGTTTGCAGAAATAGAGGTGCTATGTTTGACTAAGCGGCTCTGTGTTTACCATAGACATGCCTCACCTGCACTCACATACACATTGCTATATGAGGAAGTTCTACTCACCATTGATAGGATAGAGCTCCAAAACTCCACCCATGTCCAGAGCCTCTGTTCCAACCAGCTTCAGGATGGCGATGTGCCTCAAACCTGGAGTAATCACAATATTATAACATATGATGTATACTGTATGAATCAGGTTTTATTGTAAATATATTTCAATACAGATTATATAAAAACTCTAAACTCATATAAAAACTAATTCAGAAGCAAATCAAGTCAAGCAGGTCAATACATGCAATATATAATCACTATTTCTTGGTTAAATATTGGAAGTAAAGAAAATACTATAAAGTAAGGTAAGGATCTAAAACTAGCTTGCTTGCAGATAATGCATGCTGATTCACCCTTGTGTCTATTATTTTGCATTGTTTCATATTAAACTATACAATTATCTAAATTCTAAATCTCTGTGTTTATATACTACTGATATATTTTGCAATCCTACATGACATTCACCATCCAATGAGTATTTAAAAGTAACCCCACAGGAATAAGAAAATGCTGACTCCTTGTTACCTATCCACTTGTGCTTTTCTTAAAGTTATTGCATTCCAGTGTTTATTATTGAATCCCTCTTAGCACTGGTTTCTAGGTAAAGCAGGCAGAACTTGGAGGTCCAACAAATCCATCCAACAAGCTGTTTCCTCTGAGGTGAGAAAACCCACTTTAAACACACAAGAGCTTATGCTTTTCTTATGAAGCCAAGTGATGAATAATGACATCAAACATCTCAAGTCTTCAGCCCAGTCAGCAGCAGCAGCAGCAGCAGCAGGAGAAGCAGCAGGGCAGCCAAAAGAAACAGACATGAGGAGAAGGAGCTCACCAAACTGACTCAAAAGGATAAAGCACACTATTGTCTTTTTAAGTGAATTATAACAATATACTACTATTAGCCAAGTTTAATTACACAAATCAAACTGGACTAGGGAAAACACAGGCTAAGGCAAAAAGTATCAAATGAAATATTGCAGACAACTATTTGAGAATGTTCTGATTTTAAAAAGTTTAGTCCATTTAATAATAGTGCACTAAACCCTGTTATGAAATGAAAATGTAGAATCATATTATATCATTTCTAATAAATATTCATTTTCTGACATGAAAATGGTTCCACAGTAGGCTATTACTTATGCTCAGTGAAAAAGTCCAACTTTTAACCCTGTCTCCATGTATAGTGTGTCAGAGCTAATACCTGATATTATTGGTGCATTTGATAGGACTCACCCAGATTACAGGCCTGGCTGGACAGAGCGTACAGCTGCTGCTGGTAGGACCACTCTTCATCGCTGGGGGCCGAGATGATGAAGAGTCGGCGTCTCCAGCGGAACCTTCAATCAGACCAAATTTCAGCCTGGCTTTTTTAAACTGCACTTTCGGAGACTGCAGTGAAAGCAGCTCTCTCCACAGACCAGCACTTTAGTGATTGCACGCTAACATGTTCCCATACTATTACTGCCAAGAGATGACAACCCCGAATTATGGTCAAAAACGTGCTACATCTGCGAACTGAGATCAGGGGCTGGAATTCTGATCTCCATGGTAACAGAGGTTCAGGCGTCTCAGGGAAACTATGTGGCTGCAGCGATTTAGCCTTTAGGAGCTGGGTTTGGGGTGTGCACAATATCTATAGACAGAACAGTCGAAAGTTTCTCAAATCTGCCAAAACATACTGAGTTGTGGTTTGTTGATTACTAAGACAAGGAACAGATGCTTGATATAAACAGATTGAACCTAATGGGACCACCCAAAGTGACTGAGTGAGATTTAAAAAAAAAACATTTCATCAAGGTGTTTGTTGATATTTTCAAACTGGGCCATATACATTCATTATAAATTAGTGTTTTTGTGTGATTGTGTGAGTGTTGTTGTTGTTGTTGTTTTAAGAAAGGACAAACAGAGACAGTCACTGACCAATAGTAAGAGATAAACAAAAAAATAAAGTGCAGTTTCAGCAAATAGTAACAACTCAATAAACCCAAAAAGTCTTCATTTGTTGTGACTTTTTTAAGCTGCTCTTGTTTTCCATCATGGTTTATGTTAGTGAACAAGTCGTGTGGTGATTTGAAACATTTCACTTTTTTATTTTTTTATTTTTTAATAAATCTACTAGATGTGACCAATTTGTCTCCACTTTGTTTTAAAATTCACATGTTTAGTGCACATACCTGGAGAGGAAGTTCTCCAGTGAACGGGGTTTGTCCTCTTTCTTACAGGCCACTCCGTCTCTCTTCTGCTGCTCCATCTCTCTGATCCGAGTCGAGAATGTGTCAATGTAACTGAACACAGCCTTCATAGCAATAGGGACTTCATAGGTTTGCTGGGGGAAAAAAACACATCTTATTCTAGTTACACGGCCCATGTTGATTTGAATTGTGCTGCCGCAGAATCACATCAATATGACGGTGGAGAAATCTGGATTTTGCTCAAAGGCTGTGAAATATTTGGGCAGTGCTGTAACAGATAGGATTTTGAGCATGTCTTTCATTTGTTTTGCTGTATTTTTGATAACACCGCAAGCACAAATCCAATTTCAAAGCCCAGTCTCTATACTCAAGCCATGTTTTGTACTTCTGAGAATCATGTACACAGAAATAAACAAGCTCTAGTTACGTACATGTATTGGTACACATGTATATTTCCCAAGTCTCTACATAAACTGTATAGATAAAAGGACACAGTTAACCCGTTGGCAGCCGTGTTCCAAATAGGAAGTGTTCATGGGGGCTCTTCCGGCTCTACCAACTTCAGGCTCCAAATTACTTTACACTGAAAAACAGTAACCCCTCTCTCTGTAACAGCTGTAAAGAGCCTCATCGTTTTGGTCTTAAAATGTTTGTATTAACCAGCTCTACATGATCCTGGTGTTTTTATTAATAAATTCCTATTGCTAATATAGAACTCGGCTTCAAATTCATTCCTATAACTGCATACTGAGCTTCATTTCACTGGAGCCGGATGCTGTGGGTGACGTCACACTCCTTTAGTCCACTTCCTTATACAGTCTATGGTTCAATAGCACTTGCTGTTTCATACTTCACAAGTTACCCTTTGATGGTTGGACAAGGCTGCTAACTCCAAACCACCTTGAACCAAAAATACTAACAGTAAAAGCAACAATTTCCCTTTACGCAACTAAAATAATTGATTACATATAGTTGGATGTTGTAGCCATAACTCCAAGTTTACCACAGTCAGCAAGACATGAACAGTGAGCTCTTTAACAAATCTGCCCCAGAACAGCTCTCTGGTTTACTCTGGCACACACACACTCAGCTGTTTGGCCAATCTCCTGTTGAAGTGAATCGTTGTTTTCATCAAGGCACCCACATGGGATAAAAGTGGCAGGTAGTTGGTCGGCCTTTAAATAGCTGTCCAGACAAGTCAAACATTAAACAGGGAAAGTATTTGGACTCTGTAATTGTACCACATTTATAGTGTGGTGTCTCATCTACTGTCCACTGCCAATGAAGTGAGATGTATCATCAGGTAGTTTTAGTGCTGCTATAATCATGTCTCATAACAACATTAGGATACGAAGAACATGGAGGTGCAGCATGTGATTTTATCAAATTAGAGGTGTTATTATTGTTAAAGGCCCTATATTACACAGCATAGATTGGTGTGAGATTTAAGCCATGTTATAATGCTGTTACTGCATCAAAACATACCTGCAGTTGTGTTTTGTTTCATTCACCCATGTTTGAGTAATCCTTTATTATTACTCATCATATTATTACAGCTCCAAAGCTCTAAATGCTCTGTTCCACCTTGAGATGTCATGAAGCTATAGTTTAAGTTAACAGTTACCTTTAACTGTTTGCTCAGCAGAGATTGACAATTTGCATCGCTGAAATCATCCAAATGATTCTAGTGAAGGTGTATGGTAAAACAATGGAGCACTTCCTGTATTACCACATACCATCACAAGCTGAAACAGTGTGAGTATTTTCTATTGTTTCCTTGTTTTTGACAAGGAAACAACTTTATAACATGGATCAGAGAATAGTTTAATATGGGTCCTTTAAAGGATATTTTTTAAATACATGCATTCTTCTTTTGAGTGGGGTTGCCCCTCCAAAGATCTGACCTGTATCTTGGCCTGAGGGCATCCCTGTTTGTCTCCATGCATGGATAATCTTACTGCCATAAAGTGGGACATTCCAGGCAAGAGACAAGCAAGTGGTGGACCAGAAAAGTGACAAAGTGAACCTTTAAATGACTTGTGACAGAGCAATAATCTGGATTTGAGTAGTTTTGACTCATTGAGTTTCACTGGATTTGAAGACATTTCTGATTGGTTAACAAACAGTTCAGCTTGAATAAAGAAAGTAAGTTTGCAATTTTCTTAAATAAACTGACTTGTAATAAGAAGTAATGTAATGAAACAAGCACTAATAATTTACAATTTATAACAATTTAGGTCTATCAAGTAAAAACTTGTCAAAACAAAATGAATTCAAGAGATATTTTGACTTATCTAGACATTATTGCTTGCACTGTACCTAGTAAATGTAGTGTAAATGTTGTACCTTGACTCTCATGTCAGTGTCAGTGAGGATCATGTAGAAGTCCTCGTACATCATGCTGAACTCTCTCCTCAGCTCAGTGATCAGCTCCTGGTTCACCAGGTCCTCCTGACGCAGGCCTTTCATCGGTTTGTCATTGTCTGAAAAATATACAAATGAAATGGGAAGGAACATTAACACATTTTCTGCTTGAACTTGGACCACTCGGGTGTAACAACACAACCTATAATTAAATATTATATAACTATAATAAACCCTTTCTTTAATTTTGTCTATTTAGTGCTTGTATTCAACCATTTGAAATACAAGATTGTTTCTACAACTAGCACTCACATCGCTTTAGAAGGCTGACATTGCATGCTGATTCTAAAACCCTCACTTGAAAATAAATAAAGAGCTGCTAACATGTAACATTCAGATGAATTTCTGGGGTGTATTTTCTTTTGACATGTTTGTTTAAGACTTTTCTGACTGTAAATAGGAAACAGAGAGAATAAACCAGGGGCCTTCTTGCTGTGAGTGTAAGCCACAGTGCAGCCTTTTTAGTGGTTACCAAAATGATTTGGAGAGTGATGAAGATCTAACATGATGTTAACAGCTGTGTAACTGTAAGTATTTCAGTGTTATTTATACTCTGTTTAACTCTTTTGAAGCGGCCACTATCCATCACAAAACTCAGAATAAATTGAACTAGTTACAATAAAATTGCAGCTGACATCTCAAAAAGCTATGATGTCAGCTCAAACCGAGGGAGGGGATGCTGTAGAATAATCATTTATTTGTACACATTCACTTAAACTGGGCCTTGGGCTGGAACGTGAGGGTGGGACACATGACCTCACTAAAACAGCATTTTCCAATATTTCCATCTGAATAAAACCACTTACAGACTAAAGTCCTTGTTTTCCAAGCATCAACACTCAATTAACTTGAATTAACATCAATGGGTAATGATGACACAATAAAGTTGGATATGTCAGTGACCATAAACCTTATAATTCACAGTACTGTCAGAATGAAGTGTCTCCGTGTTGTGCAAGTGTGAGTGCTGGTATTTCTCCCTCCCCCTGCTCTGATACATGTGGGAGTTTGTGTAAACACTACTGTATTTAGACAGGTCCTGCGCGACTCCACATGAAAATATTTAAAAGATTGTTTTCCAAGTATTTGGTAACCTCAGTACTACTACTACTACTACTAGTGTATTTGTAGTAGTAGTCATAGCAGTAGTAGTAGTAGTCGTAGCAGCAGTAGTAGTAATAGTAGTAGTAGTAGTATTGGTTGTAGTGAAAGTAATAACAGTAGGATAGTGAATTTGATGCCTTTGTTAAATAATAAAGAAACTGAGCAAACTAATTTAAAATTTTGACAACCTCTTGATGATAATTACATGCATACACTTACTTATATGAGACCTGAAGTCTTTTTGTCCAAAATATGACTTATATGAGATGTCTTTTATACCAAAGTCGGTGAGTCTAGTATTACCTGCAGTAAACTTTCCACATCAGGACTGTGGTTTTGGCTAAGTGAGACTGCACTGTATATTTAGAACATTTTCTTGGACCAGAGACGGAGGAGAAAAGCATCTGACATGATGTGAAAGGAAGATAAAACAAGAATAGAACACAAACGTGGCAGATGACAGTTTGACAAAAGAGGTTGAGTGTGTTGTTTTTTTTCTTTTTTTGATTGCATTGTTCAGTAGCCAAAAGATAATGTTTTTTTCTGAGGCAGATCTACATAGCATCAATCTACAATAACTTTTCCAACACAGTGTATACAAATTCAAAAGGACTGGACTACATGATGATAAAAATTGAATTGTGGTCTAATCCCCTGACAACATGCTAATTTGTTTATATTGTTGCTGATAATGTTATTCAATGCTTTTCTTTTTAATGCTCAGAGACACTTTTCCTCACTCAGTCCTCCTATTGGTCATTCGTCATGCTGCTCTGAGTGAGTGACAGGTGGATTCACCCAATCACTGTGAAGTGTGAGCTTTCAGAAGCAGCACATGGTCACCTCTTAATGGGCCCATATTACACAAAAATGACTCATCACTAGAGCTCATACCTCATCAAAAAACATACCTGGAGTTGTGTTTTGTTTCATTCACACATGTATGAGTTATCCTTTATTATTAGGCTGTCTGCATTCCCAAAGCTGAAAATGCTCTGCCTCACCTTGTGATGTCATGTATAGGTACTTTTCAAGTTACCCTTTACCTTCATTGGCATTTCCAGGGCTGGAATCATCAAAATGTTTCTAGTGAAGGTACATTAAGTTTTAAAACACAGTTGAGTACGTTCTGCATTACGGCTTGACATCACAAGGTCAAACAGACTGCTGAGAGAAGAACTCAGGCTAAATGTGTAGGTTTGTGCGTTAAACATGTGTGAATGAAAGAAAACACAACTCCAGGTTTTTAATGAGGAAACAACTATAATATAGATAAAAAGTAATGTAATGTGGGCCCTGTAAAAATAAACTGAGGATACCAGATTTACATGAACTTTGATCAAACTGAACTTGTATCATGGCCCTAACACAATTGTAGTGTTAATTCTTTGGCATATTGTCCTTCTTTTTGCTATATTTTTATTATTAGTCTCTAAATTTGCCTCCATAACTCTACAACATTATACAAAACATAACTTTTTACATACCTAGCTGGTAGTGGTCAATCTTCATGGTAGAGTTTGTGAAAGTGCCAAAGATTGTGATAATTGAGACTTTCCTGATGGCCATTTCACACACAGACTCCAGGTATTCGTCCCTTTGTTGGACATACATACTGTTGTCTTCACTGGGCGTTGTGATGAGCTGAAGGAGCAGAGACACAGCTTTGCGTTAACCTGCAAAAGACAAGTCAAACTCCCCGGCCTGCCCATACCACCACTGTGATAAGAATCTATAGCAGCTGGACCAGAGACACACAGTCTGTTAGCATGCTGCTCTGATGCCCCAAATGAGGCTGCCTGACATAGTTTGAGAAGAAAGATTTTTGGCACCATGGCCAAATTCATTTGTTTAATTGTTGTCAAATGTACATGTAGCTGAACAGTCTTGTTACCGTTCCAGATGTTTCCTGACCTTTCATTCGAAGAAGAAAGTCTAACAAACAAATCAAGTTGATTGCCTTCCTGGGTTTCACATTTTACAGTGAATCTTAAGGAAGTATTGAAAGGTAACGTGTTCCTTTAGGCATCTATCACACGTGTTTTTGATAAGGGAAACCAGGGCAAACACAGATACAAGCACCAAACAAATTCAAAATTTTCCAACTAAAATGTAAAATTATACACGTGTTGATATAAACAAATTATATCTAAACATTACTGATGAGATTTATTTTTTTTTGATGAGAAGTAATTATTATCAAATTTAGAGTATGTTTTCTCCTTTTGTATTCAAGCAACTTAAAGGTGCATTGTGTAACTTTTCCCATGGGGGGTCTGCTACCTATAATTATACTACTTATACTTATAGTACTACATCGCTATGGAGATGTCTGTCTTCATGGAGACAAGCAGATGACACCACCTGGTCAGAACTATGGAGAGGCTACCACACACAGTTTTTCAAGGTATTTAATTAGGAATAAAATCACCTGTATTTGAATAAATCCTACATGGATAGATTTAATGCCATACTGTGAAACATCTCAGTGACAGACCCTACCAGAAAAGTTACATAATGCACATTTAACTGTTAATTTCACTTTCATAAATCATATTTCTGTTAACAGTACTTTGTTGTGCATAGATTTTCTGCATAGTTTCACCTCTCACTACTGATATATTATCCCTCACTCATCTTGTGTATGTATAATCTGTCGAAACATTTTCCACATTTGCAGAGTTATAAACCAAAGGCCGAGTGGTTGAAGTGCTGTGCTGTTATGTCACGCTCTTACCAGCAGCCTTCTCCTGTTCTCAAAGTAATCCAGGAACGTGGCCAGAGAGCCCTTCGGCGGGGGCGTAGGTCTCTTTGTCATCTTTGGATATTCATCTATTTCAGGATACTTTGACAGCTTCTTTCCGTTTTTCTTGCCTCCACTCTTGCCCTCCTTCCCTCCTCTCCTCTCTGATTTCTTGGCAGCCTTGTCAGTCCTCTTCTTCTTCTTGTCAGCTTTATCTTGCTTTACTTTGACTCTTTTGATGGGGCTGGTTTCAGAGAGAGTTTCCTCAAGGTCACTGTCCGTTGGCCGGCTGGGTTCAAACCTGTCTTCATACTCATTGGTTAAGACCTAGGAAGAGATAAGAAAGCTTGAAAGATAGGTTTCTTTTATGAATGTACGTTTTACTACAGGATAAATAACTAAATGAATAGTGAACAGTTTTCTTATCTCTACACTAACCACACTAGACCGGCATGTGATCTATCCACAATTAATCTGCAAAAATAAAAATGTCTTAAATGAAAATACTGTTGAGTAATTTGCCATTCAACACCAAATTGTAACGTATTGTGACGTAAAAAGTTATCAAGTAAACATTTATAGTAATTGGACCCACATAATTCTATAACCTTGAAGTATTGTGAAATAAAAAATACATATATATTACTGATTTTATTATTATATATTTTTTTTTTTATAATTTCAGTATTTTATGCTAGTATTGGCTTAAACATTAACCACACAAACAGAAATCTGGCATGTTGGTAGGTTGTTGTTGTTGTAATTTATGTTAAGAGAGAGAAATAGTTGATTGGATTAAGCCGTTGTTTTGAATCCACAATTTTACATCAAGCTGTAACAATGATGGTTAATACAAATGTGCCGCCAATACAGGTTTCGTAATCTATGTACCTTTTCTGTTGGCATTTTCTTCTTGTTTGGCTTGACCCTTGTTGGTTTATGCAGAGATGGCACCTGCTTACGCCCATGAGGGTCTCTGTTGTCTGTGCGGTTGTCTCCTGCTGGGGTAGTCCTGGTCCTGTCTCTCCTGATGTAGTATTCTTCAGGGTCTGAGGTGGTCCGGGGCAGAGGGAGCCAGAGCGCAGTGGTGTGAGCTCTGGTGGTCCTCTGCGTAGTCGTGGTGGTGGGTCGTCTTGTAGTAGTTGTGGTCCGTCTGGTTGTAGTAGTAGTAGTAGCTCTTGTTGTAGTAGTAGTAGTCGCTTTAGTAGTCGTAGTAGTAGCTTTAGTAGTAGTAGTAGTTGGTCTTGTAGTAGTAGTCGCTTTGGTAGTTGTGGTGGTGGGGCGTGGGGTTGTCATGGTGACGGTAGTTGTGGTCGTAGTTGATGTTGGTTTTCTCCGTCTTGGCGGTTTTCTGTCTTCTGGAGTATCAACAGCTAAATACAACCAAAACAAATAAAAGTGTGCACATTTTAAAGCAGATATAATCCCTTGCCCATACCATTGTAGATATCAGATTAAATTTATACTTATAATGCCTTCACTTTCAATTAATTATTTAGTGTAGAAAAAAATATGCTGGTAAAAAAAGCCAAAAATCAACACCATTTTAGAAATGGTCAGGTGTGTTACTCAGTGAATACAGGTTTTAAGAGTGTTTATTTAAGAAGAAGTTATTGTAAATCCTATTCAATAAACCTGAGTCTTTTGTACCTGTGAATGTGCCCTGCTCCACTTGGCCCTCGACTCCAGCTCCTTTACACTTCTGGACAAATCCTTTCTGTCTCATCTTCTCCAGTCTCCGCACTGGTGACTGGTCGATCACCTCGTACACAGCCTCCAGTCTCACAGGGTATGGGTACCTCTCCTCCACCTGCAGAGTCTTCCTCAGCAGCACCATCCCAAATTTACCTGCACACACACAAACACACACACACACACACACACGTGGAAATCATTGTGGAAAAACACAGGCCTAATATTACAAAGATATTTTTAATCATTAAGAAGCAATAGCAAAGTTCGAAGCAAGGCACAGAATGCAGGGTACTTTAACCAATCAGGGTAGACTGGACATCTAAGATGGGCGGAGCTAACATCACTCATGCTTTAACCTTTATACGGTAATCAATAAGTGAACAGTAGGCTACTTATAGTCAGTAGTGAGACAATAAAGGCAGTGTAAGGAAAGGTCCATCTGGATGCCCTACATGAACTGTAAAAAAAATAATAATAAAATAAAATTGCCCAAATATAAAATATTCAACTTTTCCCCCCAAAATGCCACGATTTAAACGGACCTGGTACTCAGTGAAAACATGCTTTACCTTTCTCCATTTTGAGGAAGCTCATGAGCCTGGGGATGAGCGCAGTGTCCAGCGGCTCCTCTATGACCTTGCCCTCCGTTGTGATCCTCCGTACTTTGCCTCCCAACTCTCCTTCCTGATGAAACATGACGATTTGATGCACGTGCCGCTCCGCCAGCTCACAATACACGTCCGGTTTGAGGAGTGACATCATCAGGCGATAATACCCGTCTGACTCGTGGGGTGCAGTGATCACAAGCACCCTGTTCTTACCAGCGAAACTGGCCAGCAGGTTTGGGGAGCCCGCTCCGCTGGGCATGCGGGCCACTCTAGACCTGGCCTCATCTTGGAGCATGCCGCTCCTTGGCACCGTTCTTCTAAACACAGGGGCCCCTTCATCAGCCTGAACATCATCCACTATACTGGGGCTCTGGTCTGAGGGGTCAGAGGGAAACCTGGGGCGCGCTCGCCCAGTCACACGCTCCTTATTGTTAAAGGCACTCGCTAAACGTCCTTGTCTCGCTCGTCTAGAGAGCTGAACACGGTGAGGGTGCGTTGGCTTATCAGTGAGCCCTGTCCAGCTCAGTGCATATAAAAGCATCAAACTCAACACAAAGGACCTGTGCATTCTGTAAGTAGTTCAAGTACTCACTGTAAAAAATTATGATCCGGGATAGACCCGTAAATCCTGACGCGTCTTAGCGCATTGGAAGGAATTCAATCCAGATGACGCCACACATGAGAAGTGTTCTGACGAAAAGACATTCAACCCTCTCAATAGTGTTTATTACACAAACTGATTAGATAAAAAATGATGCGTAAAGATCCAAAACCTTCATGGCAGAAACGTCTAATTAGAAGTTCAATCCCAGAAGATCATGGCAATTTAATAATCCACTTTGATTTTCCCTCAAAAAAGTTGTTAGAATAACAAAATGCACAAAACAACTTTTCATGAGTCAGCTATCTTTCATTCTCCTTTTGCGCGCATTGGAGCACGAGAATCTTCCAGACAATGTAGCCCAACTAACGTCCAGTTATTTATTTTCCCTGAAGTCGACATACAACGAAAAATGTGTTGATTCGGCCCTGTTCAAAAAAGAAAAACAGAAGAGCGCACAGGAGGCTTTCCCAGAAACACAACCTCAGCGTCCGGACAGTTGGCGACGCAATGGCAGGCCGTGCCCCAGGACTGCGTCTGCCAAAGGGTCTGCCAGAGCTACTCCCCCTTTCACCACGGATGACTCTGCAGCAAAGCCTCTGGTCCTCCAGCTGCGCACCGTAATCAATCACATAAGTACAGCAGACTCGAGAGAAGTTTGAAACATGGAGCTGAGTAACTGAATCTGCCCCCCGCTGGCCGCTGAAGAATCACCATCAGGCTCAGTGTCAAGTTCCTCCTCAACACAGATACGCCCCCGGGCTTATCCCCATCCCTCACTACTCACTGCATATCATCTTTTAGCTCCAGGAAAAGGAACGGTTTTAAAATAAACACTCCACTTTTGGAAAAGAACAACATCTTTATGTGGCTAAATATTTTGAGGTGTATAGCAAAAGTCTTTCTCCTGATCTTTTTATGCAAAGTTTTCACTTCGATTTTCCAAGTTCAGCTTGTAATTACAGTTGAACTGAAGAAAAGTGAACTTGTGGGTTGAAACCACATCCACTCTGAAGAGGAAAACACACATGGTACACTACAGTCATTGTGTGAAGAACAGTGATGCCAGTTACTACAGATAAAAAGAGTGGTTTCAATGTCTTGCCCATGGATACAACATCTGAGCTCAAATGCACTTCCCAAAACACGTCATTTGAAAACAATTAATATGCAACACCAGATGTCTGTTTTGAAATTGTGTCACAAAGATTGATTGCATAACCTACACATAGTATTCAGTACAGCCTAGTTGAGAGAATTTGCTCATTAGTGATGGAATAATATAGTATAGCACTAAAATAAATTCAGCTTTTAAAAACACTGTTAGACAAAGAGGAGGCCTACTGTAACCCTTTGACTCTGATCTGTTTTACCAGTGAATTTCTGTATATATTAACATGGTTTGATAATTGGCAAAGGAGACAGGACAGGCTGATGCTTGGGAAGACAATGAGCTGCTGTATTAAGTCATATACAGTGAGGTTAAAACAGTTTAAAGGTCCTATATGACACAAAATTAACTCTAGTGAGCTTTAAACAACATTAGAATGTTGTTACCTCCTCAAAAACATACCTGGAGTTGTGTTTTGTTTCATTCATATATAATTCATTCATACATAATGCTTTATTATTAGTCTCTCTACATCTCCAAAGCTCTAAATGCTCTGTTGTGATGTCATGAAGTGGTAGTTTTCATGTTAACTGCTACCTTTCACCTTTTGGTCAGTAGAGATAGACAATTCCAGGTCTGAAATCATCCAAATGATTCTAATAAAGGTGTATGGAGATTAAAAGCACAGTGGAGCACTTCCTGTACTACCACATGACATCACAAGGTGGAACGGAATGTTTTCTGTTTGAAACAAAAAAACAACTCTGGGTGTTTGTGAACACAGTTTAATATGGGACCTTTAAGCATTTGTTCTCACAGTCCAGAATACCAAAAACACTAGGGGTCTCCAGTACATTTGACCAACACAAAATATATTTTTACAGTTGAGCCTAATACAAATACTCTTCATTGTTTTTTACTGTACCAGGGAAGGAAACTGCTTGAATCACCAGGAAACTGTAAAAAGTTCATTTTTTCCTGCACCACCCTTCTACTGTTAAACCAGTCTGTACCACATCACACACAGCGCCATCTGTGTCTCATATGTTCTCATCAAAGACCTTCAGCATGTCTGTAACTGTAGCACTGCAGATTGGACCTGAGATTTAGAGCTCAAAGAGTTGGGATAATCCTCAGATGTGCCATAAAACAGCTGCAGGTGTCTCAGGGATTGACCTGCCACCAGTAAAGAGATATGATTAGATGTGATGAGATCATCTGAGGTTAAATTGAGCCTATTATATTTGTATTAATCTGTTGAGAATTATAGTAAATTACTACTTTTACCACCAATCTGACTATCTGCACCATTGCCCCTCTGAATGCCACCAATCACTAATATGCAAAACACATTAGCAGTGGTGGAAAGTAAAAAAAATAAAAAATAATAACTAAATAAATAAATAAATAAATTAAAATAATAGGTATCTGTACTTTACTTTGGTAGATTTTAAAGTATCTGCACTTTCTACTCCACTACATTTTGAACAGGACTGAAAAGTAAATGTATTTTTTATTGTGTGAGACCTGCTGAAAAGTCTACAGGTTTATTTTTAACATGTTGTCTGAGCAAATAAAAGTATACAAAGAAAAACAATAAGGAAAAAACATTTTTCATCAGCATTATTCCACTAGTTTCTGCTGATCAAAATTCAGCACAATTCTTTATCAAAATCATTAGATTTGGATATTTGTTAGATCTGAATATCTGGACACAATACTGTTTACTCTTAAAGTACATTTTTAAGCAGGTAGTTTTATACTTTCACTTAAGGCTTTTTCATGTGATACTTTTACTTGAGTTTTTTTTTTTTTTTTTCTCCAGTGTGTGTACTTTTACTCAAGTAACAAAATTGAGTACCGTGCTTCCATGACTGATTACAAGGCAAGATTGGTGAAGTGTCTTGCCTAAAGGCCTTTCGTCAGATCAGTGCATATGGTAAAATACATTTGTTTTGTGATGTTGTCGCCTTTACTTCACGGTGACATCCTGACCCTAATGAAAGTTGTTGACACAGCACAATCCAGCTGAGGTTAACATTCATAAACAGTGTGACCTTTGACCCCCTCTTCTGACCCCAGCCTTTCCCTTTTGTGGGTGTCACCATGGTAACAAGTCATCAGAGATAGATGCATCCTATGCTACACACATTTTAAATTTTTTTTAAATAGAGCCCATATTATGCTGTTTTCTGATCTATGTTATAATGTTGTTTCTTCATCAAAAACATACCAGGAGTTGTGTTTTGCTTCATTCACATGACTTCAGCCCTGGAATTGCCAATCTCTACAGAACAAAAGGTAAAGGGTAGCTGTTAACAACTACCACTACATGACATCACAAGGTGGAACAGAGCATTTTGAGCTTTGGAGATGTAGACAGACTAGTAATGCAGGATTTCTCAAACATGTATGAATGAAACAAAACACATCTCCAGTTATGTTTTTGATGAGGTAACATTATAATATGGCTCAAACCTCACAAGAGTCAATTTTATGTAAAACAGGATCTTTGAGCAGTAATACTGACCTAAATGACATGGAAAAAGTGCTGACCCAAGTGAAGTTCTGTATTAGGCATCCAGATGTTTGTTTTTTTACATGCTTAGGTTTGCTATCCTCCTCCCATTCTCCACTTGAAAGAAACCATAATAAAATGCCATTCTAATATAGTCAGTGTGGTCTAATAATATTCATATGCCATTATTAGTGGATCTAGTGGTCTGGCTACACCTTTAACATTAAGGCTAACTCTTGACTTGTGTAATAATATGATCTGAATGTTTTCAATTAACTGGGTGACTAAAGAGAAAGGTAGTACAGAGATAGCTTTTACCAGGGTTGCAGATCATTTGAACACTGGTGATGGGACTATTGCCTCCTTTGTGTGATCTGACTCTTTTGGATCGGTTCATTTCCAAGAGCCGTTCAAAGGACTGGCTCTTTTTATGTTTATTTATATTGCAGAAGCCAATGTGAGGACTCATTTGATCTACAAACTAATCACAGAGAGAATTGACCAAAGCTCAGATCTGTTTAAAATGGTTCAAACTGA
Organism: Boleophthalmus pectinirostris; assembly: GCF_026225935.1. Classification (NCBI taxonomy): domain Eukaryota; kingdom Metazoa; phylum Chordata; class Actinopteri; order Gobiiformes; family Gobiidae; genus Boleophthalmus; species Boleophthalmus pectinirostris. The sequence continues at coordinate 21,222,641 of NW_026570970.1, read as the reverse complement.
GTGGGAGTGTGTTTACACTTTGAAATTACGCATAATCTAAATAAAACGTTGCACTACAATAATAATATATAAAAACAGACTGTTATTATGATGCCACATATACATTTTATGCACAAAGGTCACTCTGCTTCTGTGCTTAGTTTTGTGTTGGTTCAGGCATAGACTGTGAAGTAATATATACAGTGTATGATTCAGGGTTAATTGGGATAAAAGTGCATACAAATTAGAAAGAAAAGATTTGGTTCTTTTAAAAAATAAGATCTGGTTCCAATCATTCACTTTAAAGAACCATTCAAAAGAGCCAAGTCATAATAAAAACTATGAATAGATTTTCTCATTTTTAATCAGAAGTTATGAACACACTGCCTGAGCAAATCCAGTATAACTCTGGCCTCATAAAAGCCTTTATTAAGATCTTTTAACAACATTCCCATTGAGTTGTGTTCTTAAATGAAGTTTCCTCTGTTAATTACCCCTAAGTGAGTTAAGTGCATTGGGTGGATATTTAAACCATTATACATGTCTGTAAACTGAGCCCGGACCCATAACCACCTCACCATGACTGGGTTTTACCAAGTCTATTCATGATGTCAATAGGCACTTTTTCCTTCAGGGGTAAACCATCACAGAGACACACGATGACTCAATGACCACATGAGCCGCCTGGACCACAGCCTCTCCAGTGACCCCAACACGTGCTATACTCATTACAGATAGTCCTACTAGCTTTCCATGTAATTCTGCACGCTTACAACCAGTAAATGGAATAATACATTTTATGAATGAACACAGTCTGTATAAAGAAGTGGACTAAGGATGTGTGACAGTCAAATGAAGCTCAAGAGGCTCGCAGTGATAGTAGTGATGAGGAGCTGAATTCCAAATTTAGAATAGGAATTTATTCATAGACAAACTGAAAAATTAAAACACAGGATCATGCAAAGAGGGGGTTACAAACATTTTAAGAACAAAATGAAAAGGCTCACTGTTACAGAGAGAGAAGTGACAATGTAAAGTCAATTGGACCCAGAGTCGATGGAGCCGGAAGCCCCATGAACACTTCCTAAGTCCGTTTATAAATACAGTCTATATGAATGAAGAAGAAATGCTTTTGATGGAGACTGACAAGGGTTTACAAGTTTGTTTAATCCAATCCAATCCCAATCCAATCCAACTTTATTTGTATAGCACATTTTATGAACAAGACAGTTTCCAAAGTGCTTCACATGGCAATGTAAAACATGTTACTTAAAAAAAAATAATCTGCAGAATTATATTTCAACCATGAGGAAACTATTAGAATCAATAAATAAAATAATAATAATATAATCCATGAACAAAAGTAATAAAATCAATACATAAAAGCATTACTGATAAAAATAAATAGATAAAAACAATAAATAAATAAATAACTTAAATAAATAAATAAATAAAAGACACAGAGAACCACACAACTCACTCAGTATTAAAAGTCAGAGAATAAAAGTGGGTCTTGAGACGAGACTTAAAACACTCCACTGTGGGGGCTATTCGGGCCCTGTCCCCCCTGGTTTTAAGCCTCGTTTTAGGCACCATGAGCTGGAGCTGGCCCTCGGACCTCAGAGAATTAAGAATTTAAGAATTAATTGATCCTTATACTCAGGTTTTGTTCTTTCACAGCAAATTGGCAAAACAGCTTAAAGAAATGTCAGTGAACATACAGGCAAATAATCTTAACGCAATTTATACAACTTTTTTCCACCTTGATTTCCACCTTGATTTTCATGTTCAAATAGTTTTCCCTCCTCATACCCACTCATAGTTGTATTTAGAGTGATTTGTACATGTTTGAATAACCTTCGCTATCCAATTTCATTCACTTAATTGCTAATACAAGTACAAAATTTGGCAGCTATCCATAATTCTGACAGTATGGTCTGGCAAAGCGGTGCTTGATGACATTTACTGAGACACTGGCTCCCATTGGGTTCTGCAGATTTGCTAACCTGCTGCAAGTCATCAGACAGTTTCTTTTATTAAGTCATTTTAGATTGATAAAATGTCCAAAATACAACTTAATGATCCTTGCGTGTCATTATACCTATAAAGCAGACAAAAACCACAATATCTTTAAGTGCTTTACCCAAGGACACAACATTATGCAGTAGTGGAAAACCAGATAAAGAGTCCAGATAAATTATTAGCAGGTAGAAATTTAGTACAAGCCACAAAGGGTCAGTAAAAAGAGCATATTTATCATTTTGGGTTTGGATTCCATATGTGAGATGGGAGGTTAAAACTCCCCTTTTATAATTCACAATCCACAGACTACTTTTTCATTTACAGCTTACCAAATGTATTCTTATCTATTTCATCAGCCATAAATAAACAAACCCAGCACAGAAAACTATAGATGGAGGCAGCTGTTGAAGAAGCTTTAATTGAAAACATAAGGTAAAACTTTGACACTGGCACACATCACACATGTTCGGAGTAGCGAGGGTGGAGACATGGTCAGTTGTAAGAAGCTCGATATCAGCCAAACAAAGCACATTCCTCATCACATTCATTTTAAATAACAGCTCAGGAATGCTGCCTTATCCTTGTACACTACAGTAACAATGTGCAAATCATTTCCATATGTACTTGTGCTTTAGCCTTGGGCAGGGGAAGCCACTGCATCTACTCTGAATGATTTTATAAGTAAATAAAGCTAAACACTAAAGTTTTAAAGTCAAGCTGTAAAATGGCTTCCCAATGGTTCCTGACACAATGGCAGTTTAGTTAATGCATTCAGCAGAATATATGTCCAACCATAAACTGACACATAAGTCACAGTATATAAGCATAAAGCATATAGACATGTCATTATTATTATTATTACAACTTTGCATAATTCATCACTTCAGTTCTGTTTCTGTATAATGAACTGCAGATTTCCACACAGATATAATGTAACATCTTGAACTTTGGCTACACGCTGCACTTATAAATGGTTCTGTTGCTGAACTCCCATCTAAACAAATCAGCCCACCTATACTATGGGGAAAATTATATTTAATCAGCCAATTTGTGAAATTAACAACGTGGACATTGCTGTAATGTTGGTAATCTTGTTCTCTTTATATTATTTTGTTCTTTTTGGGGGAAACTCTCTCAAAGTTTATATTGCATTATCACTACCCATATAAATGTGCCATCACAGCCGCCCTTAGGTCATCCTGACTGCTCCACCAAAGGCAATGTGGGTGAAGTGCCTTGCTAAAAAACACAACACTAGAGTGGGAATCAAACCAGTGCACATGAGACACACATCAGTCTTGAGTGTCTCCTCTCTACTTTTGTTAAAGAACTTTGGGTTACAAGATTGTTCTAGTCTTAAAAGTTGCACTGCAGTGTGAAAGATAAGGCCAGGGAGTGAGAGAAATCACAAAAAGCACGAAAAAAACTTGAGAAAGTATGCCTCCGAATTACTGCCACGGAACTACAACTCATCCATGCAGACAGTTCACAAAATAAGACTTGATGCACATTTTCACATACTTGTAGCATTCAGTTATTTCACTTTATGTATTTAAAGGTGCAGTATGTAACTTTTCTGTGGTCTCCATGGAGATGTTACTCCTTTTCCTGAAATGTTCCACAGTATGCCAATAAACTATCTCCATGGAGACAAGCAGGCGACACACGGCCAATTTACAGGAGGTGAAGTGGAATACATGTAGACAGATAAGTTAATGCAACACTGTCTAGCATACCAAGTCGATAATATCTCCTTGGAGACAAGTAGGTGATGGAACCCAACCAGAAAAGTTACATAATGCACCTTTAATTTTTCACCTTGAACAGCTACCTTTTGCCTATAGTTCACTCAAAATTGGCAATTCTCAGACTGAAATGATCCAAATTATTCTGGTGAAGGTTTATGGAGTAAACACAACTCCAAGTATGTTTCTGATGAGGAAACATTATAATATAGAACAGAGAACAGTGTAATAAGGGCCATTCATTTTAATTAGTTGTTTTCAATTTTGTTACTAATTTTTGATATTTGATAATACAAGCGTACATTGTTAGATGTGCACTAATCTTGTTACTCAATCAGTCTGTGAAGGTTATGTCACTCACAGTGTATTGTGCGGCAGAGTGCAGTGAAGTCTTTCCAGGACACGATACTGTCCCAGCCCCTGACACAACAGTCCCTTTGTGAGCGCTCAGGCAGACAGTCTGAGCTGGACACTGTTGACATTTCACAGAGACATCATCGGCTTGGCTATGAGGAGGCACAGCACTTCAAAGCGTCGCTACATAGGCTGACGAGTTTTCCACACAATTACACGCATCAAAACACCCACTGTTCTAGTCCAAATAGTGCCAGAAGTGCCAAGATCTGAGCTAGCAGTTTGTTTGGGTGAGAAGGAGCAGGGTTTGACTAAATGACTTTTCAGAGTTGGACTTTTTTGTACTGATAGATTGTGGATACAGCGGTCTAGCTGTCGAAGACACAATAAACAGTCTATTATTCCCTCTATGAAACTAAACTGGTCTTGGTCGATACAGACAAGGGAGCCCCAAAGTGACCCAATCCAAAAAGTGTAGATCAGCTGACAATAACAACAATATTTGAATACGATTGTTCAGTTCATTCAACTTCAACACAAACAACAACACATATGTCTACGTTAGCATGGCAAAAATAAATGGACCACTGAGAGATAACACAGATGTTTGTCAACTTATTTTGCCCGATTAAATCCCAGATCAAATCCACTGCAGTGCTTAAAGTCAGAACAGATGTTGGCATTTTGGCTCTGTTTAATTATGTTGTTCTTCAACAGGAAGTATTAAAGATGTTATCGAACAAGTGATTGAAACTACATAGAGATAGCTCATAAGTAGCTATGGCCCCCTGTCCTCTGAGAAAATCATTCCTAAAAAGAACAAAGCTCTGTTAAAGAATTATTAAGAGAAATAGTGGAGATAATCGATCTTCTGAGACTCATATCACAGCGAAGGGTCAAGCCTGACACACAGCTGTTTTGGTGGGAGAGCCTTTTAACACGCCATAACATAGAAGTAAGCAATAAACAACAAGAAGTATTATGCAGTTTTAATGCAGAACACAGAACACCACAAGGTCCTAAATATTTGTCATTTCAGTATTTTAAATGGAGCGAGTTCCTACGAATCTCCCCAGAGCAGTTAAGCATTAAAGCAAATTTGTGCACAGCAGTTACTCATTGGAATTCTCTCTGACCGGGATATAAAAGTTGTATTTTTTCTTGTAGAGGGTCTGAGACCTTTTTGTCTCCATGGAGATGTTAATGCTCTGCCTGGAATGTTTCACAGCATGGCATTAAACCTATTTATTTGCAGCTGTTATTACTGCTAAAGTCTGCAGTGAAAAACATGCATTCGTACTGTGAGTGGGTTCGTCTTTCCACAAATCTGACATGTAACTTGGCCTGACTGAGTCCCAGCTTTTCTCCAACATCACCATGAGAGTAGTGACATAGTGTACCAAGCCATCAGAGTAGTTAAATAGTGTACCTTTAAGTCAAGTAGTAACATTTTAACAGTAACATTGTCTTAGTGTAAAATGTATGAAAACAGAGTCCATCTTAAACGTGTCCACGTACTGTATAAAGTAAAAGTTAGTGAACTGAGTCATGTCCTGCTGTGAGAACTTTTCAAAGGAACTCTCTTTTGGGAGTGGGCTGAGGAATTTCACCTTCTCTGTTAGTATCATAAGGAACTCCCCTGACCCAAACAATCACACACAGGGGACAGGCCTCTGTTTTTCTCATTCCTCTGACCTCAATCTGAAACAGGTATGTGTAACTGTGCACTGTAACTCTTCACATGTACATCTTTATTCTAGTGAAGTTAAAAGGGTTCAAACAGATATTTAAAGGTCCTATATTAAACAAGATGGACTCTTGTGAGCTTTAAGACATGTTAGAATGTTGCTGAAAACATGCCTGGAGTTCTGTTTTGTTTTATTCACAGATTGGAATAAATATGGATTATTAGTCTACATCTTCAAAACTTAACATGCTCTGTTCCACCTTGTGATGTCATAAAGTATTAACAGCTACCTTAGCCTTGGTACTGCCAGGGCTCAAATTATACAAATGAATCTAGTGAAGGGATATAGAGTTTAAAAACACAGTGGAGCACTTCTTGTATTACCCAGTGACATCACAAGGTGGAGCAGAGTGTTTTCTGTGTGTGAGAAGAACTTTAAATATGCAGGATTTGTGTGTTAAACATGTGTGCATGAAACAAAACACAACTCCTGCAATGTCTTCGATGAGTAAACATTATAACTTGCATCAGAAAATAGAATACGGGCCCTTTAATGTGATATGATCAGAACACACAAGGAAACACAATATATTAGAAACAAGATGGAAACTACTATTACTCAAAAGATCACGTTTTGGCACCAGTGATGTCAAGAAGATGGCTTTAACAGATTTGGTGAGCATTATCTCAAGAATCCCTGTCCCATGAGATGACCCCACTGTTTCAGACCTGAGTCAGACCTCCTCCTGGACTTTCCAGTGACATCACACAGATTAGGCCTACATTTTATAGCGTTTATAGGCTCTTATATAGGCATGTTGAACAATGTAGTATCAATTTGTCTTTTCTAGAGATTAAGGGCCAGAAAGTGTTATAAAAAGATGATCCCATGTTGTTTTATATACAAACATGTGGCTTCCAACATCTGTCTCGCTGGATCACATTCCCAAGGCAGCGGATTCACTGCTGCAAATCATTAAACCATAAGAACACATGATACTCAAGAGCAAGTGTTATGGATAAGAACTATCGAGGATTTTGAGCAATGGTACTAACTAAAAGAAATGATGGTTTATTAAATTATTCAAACTATATTATATGATATAGCTCTGTATTTTTTTTTAATACAGATTGATAAAGTAGGCTACTGAAGAAGGAAAGCGGTGAAGTAACCTGCGTCTAACCACGTCGACTCACGTGCGCTCACCTGCGTAACCGCTGGAGTCCCGGCGCAGAGGAGAACCACGGCGCTGGGCTTTGAAGGTTGTTTACTTTTCGCAGACATAATCACCACAGGAATGCAGGTCAGAACGAATCTAAAATACATCTGTGAAAGGTCAGTGAAAAACAAAGCTAACTTTTTTGTGTTTTCTTCTGTGAGACAAGCATTTTTTCCCCCTTAGCCTATTTGATATTACAAACAAAAATACGCATGTTGCAATGATGGTTTGAATTTGCACGTTTTCACAATAATGAGCCCCAGTGTTGTTTGTGCAATGTCGCCCTCTGTCGATCTTTATCCCAAAGCACAACTTTTACAATCTTGCCCCTTTGCGGTTAAAAGTTTCCGTTTCCCAAAATGTCCCGCTCTCTGTCCGCAGCCTGCCTCCTTTTGGTCACCCTGAAAAAAAAAAAAAAAAAAGACTCGGATCGTTTTGACAGCTGTGACTCTCTGCGGACACAAGGGGGAGCTGTAAGTCCAGTTATTTTCATGTAACCTTGAGTGACCCCTCTGTAACTGATTTTGACAGGAAGCTCATAAATTCGGCAGATAGAAGTATTCAAATGTAATATTATCGTGCTTATTTCAGATAAATAATCTTAGAAAGCTCAATTTAGTTCAATTAGACTCATCATGTCAGACTGGAAAATAATAAGATGCTGTAATAAGTGCAGTAATAATATCTATATATACAAAAACTAGTACAGAAAGACAATTAAGCAAAATACGCACATACATTTTTACATTAATTAGGATTTACAATTAATTATAAAAACATAGACCTGCTATATGCCAGTTTAATTTGTGTATGCTACTATTAGGACCTCTTTTTTTTTTTTTTTTTTTTAATTAAGCAGCCACATTAAAAAATGCTTTAATAGTTTTGTAATTAATTCATTTTGCTGACAATCGCTTTTGTGTGTTTAGTCACTTGTCTTCTCTCCTGTACCACTTTTTGGTGTTTTGTCAGTGTTTATGATTTATGACATAGTTTTCATTTTTCTCCCGGTGACAAATATAACTCTTTTGTCCTGTTCTGGCTGTGAGTGGCAGCACAGTTCCTCCGCAGTGACAGCGCGCAGAGAGGAGCAGCTCTGATCCATCATGTCGGCCCGTGTGAGTTTTATTTGTGGTTGTCCGTGTTCCCCCTTGTACCCCTGCATTCCCCGGCAGCTCTCTCTCCCCTGCGCTCCTCTCCCCCTCCCCTTTTCCTGAGGGGCCTGTAGTCAACTTTGACCCGTACAAAGAGCTTGTTAAATGCCTGTGTAATCCTAGTGTCTGTGTTTGTGAGCACTTGCTTTAATTCACCTTTTTCCGCCTCTCACCACTGAAGCCCGCGTCTCTGTCTCTCCGCGGAGACATCCAGGCCCCGGACACTCAATCAATCTGATTGATCACACAGGGCCGAGCTATCCACAACAAGGATTTCCTGAAGCCTGGGAGCACAATCCTTTAACTGGGTCAATATGCAAATATGTTTATGTGAACACTTTTAGAGCAAAGAGAGGGTATCGATCAGTTTGGCGTTATACTTTACACTCCTAGTAATATTTTCAGATTAGTTTAAGTTTAATTATGTAACTAGAAGGGAATTTTCAGATTGATTTCAGATTGATAATTGAAGTAGTGATCTAGATCCCCAGCAAGATTTTTCTGAAAAGGTAAAAAGATTGAAGAATAATTATATGATTGAGTTTTGCGTGTTTATTGGGAAAACTGTTTTTTATTTCTAGCTCTAAAGTAATTTATAGCCTATTTATTATACACTAAATACTATTCCTTGGCATTTTTCCCACTGTACCTGTTACAATTAACTTACCATAGGCCTATATAAGGTCTAAATCATATATTTTGTTATTTTTTTAAAAAGTATTAGGCTAAGATATCCATATTTTCCTCTACCTCTGCCTATAGGATCAACCTTTTCTGAAAATATCATCCACACCTGACCTTAACACTATAAGATACACTTCCCAGCACCAAAACACGCCTCGGCTGACCAAAACCATAACAACCCGATGTAAAAATATTTTCCTTGTGTAAGCGCGGCGGCCCCTTTTGAAAAGCGTCAGATGATCTGCAGAGCTCCAGCGGTGACATCCACAGACATGCCTCTCTCTTCTTCACCTCAGCGTGGAATGCACAGGAATGTTCTGCCGATCTCGGGCCTCTGAACCAACTCGCCCTCCTCGCGCACGGCCACACAGCGATGAAGAAGAGACGAGGAAGAAGCTGCTGTGTGCGTGTGTGTGTGCGTAACGGAGAGGGGAAGCCATCCGTGGTCCTGGAAGTGTTGATGGTATAGGGGTAGAGGTATGTGGTGGAACAGTGCAAATAAATCTGTTGCTGGTGACATAAAGTGTAGGCAGAAGTTGTAGTTAATAGTTAATGAAATCTGAAAGTGTAAAAACTGGGAACACTTCATAATGAGCAAGGAGTTTATTAACTAACTACCTATTTAAAGCTGCATTGAGTCACTTTCTGGGTCCACTGCTATGAAGATTTTGTTGCTTTGCCTGGAGTTTTTCCACAGTATGATATTAAACTTATCTATTCCCATGGACACGAGCACCATCCCCAATTTACAGGTCTGATTTGTGAAGAGGCAAGCCAGTTTAGAGTAGAATACATACTTTTCAAGGTATTGTTTGGTACTTTCCAGGGAAAGAAATCTCCCTAAAATATCTCCATGAACACAACCAGGTGCCAGACTTGTACAAAAAAGTTACAGACATACATTACATTTAAAAATGTAGGGTTAGTGGTTATATTTAAGTAGTTACTAAACCCTAAAACAGTTGTTCAAGTCTGTACCACTGTAATAACTGTAATAACTGCCCCTTAATTAACCTTAATAAAGCATGAACAAAGACTCCATAATTATTTTATTAAGAATGATTCAGGCCTAGTAATGAAGGTAGTTTTGTATTTCTATTTATTTATTAAAGGAACAATACATATTAAAAGTCAAGATAATATGCACATTTGTAGTTAAACTTTACTAAAGCTAAATAATTGATAATAAACAGTTAATTTATTTTGTTAATTATGAGTGAAGTCTACTTTAGGTTTCATTGAGACTAATTCAGGTGTGTTACCTGTGTCTTAAGTGCACAGCATCATGGACTGGATCCCTTTAAAAGAGACAGATGTGTGTTGGTAGCAGAGGGGAGTGTTTTTGACAAAAGGGGAACATGAGGTCAGAATGCTCATTGCAATTTAAATTATGATAAGGAATACTTTGGTTGTAGTACCTTGTGTAAAAACTGCTAGCAGCACAAAATAATAAATAAATAAATAGGAAAACATCACCTATTATCTGTTATCAGTTGTGTTGTTTTAACCCTATGTCCATTCAATTACAAATCCAATTTTTCTCACAGCCTAAATTTGCGGTGCCCCTTTTATCTGGTGCACGGTTGTTCCTGAATGTGTCCTCACTCTGACCTTAAGGAAACCTGGAGAGTGTCTCTGTGCTGATGGGAGTGGGTGGTCCTTTTGACAAGAGCCCAGTTTGGTTCCCATAGGATTGAATGGCATGACCGGCAGGAGGCAGAAGTTAAAATTAGGAAAATGGGGACGATGAAAAATCAAGTTTAAAATGATTTGAAACACTGCATAATTCATACTGAAGCTATTAAAGGTGCGCTATTAAACTTTTCAGGTTCACCCCCTGCTAGTTTCAATGGACATTTTACCGCTTTGCCCTGGATGTTCCACAGTAAGGCATTCAATTGATCCTCCTCCACAGAGACAAGCAGATGGTGCTTCCAGGCCAAGTTACAGGTCAGATCCGTGGAAAGGTGACCTCTCTCACAGTAAGAATGTGAAATATTTCTAGCCAGTAAAACACTTGTAACTGAATAGATGTGAAATAGATAAGTGTAATGGCAACTCCCCAACATGAAACTCCCCAGGCAAAGCAATGACATCACACACACTTGAAAAGTTACATAATACATCTTTAAATATACCACAAACAAATCGGTATTGGAGAAACAAATCAAGTGTATAGATCTCTGAAATCTAATTCTATTGTTGCAGCTCAGCCAGACTCCCAATCTACAGACGATCAAATATTATTTCAAACTAAATTACCATCCTTAAATGAAATGAAATAAACGAAGCAATGTTTCTATTTCATTTCTGAAGAAATCACAAGGCCAGTTTTGTCTCACACAAAAGCAGTAATTTCTGTACTTGAGTCACCTATAGAAAAATATAATCCAAAAAGTACCCAAGATAAATTAAACTTTTTCTGGGTAAATCTCTTGTAGATAATATTCTTGTTATTATGAAAGTGTTTCTCTCAGTACAACGTGCTGAATCCGTGTGGTGTTCCATGTGGTACTGACTCCAAACCGCCACAATCTCACCTCGAACAAATGGCTACTACTTATTTTTTAGAATTTGGCAAAAAATTTACAAATGTCCACAAACGCACCACATTCACTTGACAGCTGGTGCATGTTATTTCATCTGTGGGGACAAAAACAGAGACACACGTTGTGAGTCATTTGAATGTGTCACTGCCCTAGTTTAATAGTGTTTTGTATTAGTTAAATTTTTATATTAGTCGACAAGGCAAGCTGGTAAAAGGCTTGGTCCAGAGAGGCAGATTTTTAACTGTCTAATGTTTTTGACAGAAGTAGCAAATAATGCAAAAGGAGGGATGTTGAGTTTAGGCTTGGGCTTTGCAATTAATCACATTTTAATCAAGATTGAGATTCAATCATTTTTTATCATCAATGATCAGCTTGGGTATTTTTAATTGAGATATCTGTTGCCAATAATTGCTTTGTCTGGAAAGTTCCACTGTAATGTTTTTACTTATCTCCATCCAAACAGGTGATAAGACGCCAAGTTACAAGTCAGATCTGTAAAGAGGCTATAATTGCAGGAAGAAGTTTTTCAAAATGCTTTTAGCAGTAAAAACACCTGGAATTTAACAAATGTAAGATAAGTTTAAAGCCATACTATGGAACACCCCAGGCAAAGCAATAAACGTGCTACATAGATCTCCAGGAAGAACAGTTGATAACTAAGGTCAATTAAATACAATCAATCACTGAACCTGCCCAGGGACTACAGATGGAAATTAGCACTGCTGCTAAACCTCGTACAATGCATCTCTCCTGTTAATGTTAATGGAAATTATGCACTGTCCCTGTCTCATGGAATAAATAAATACAATGAAATAAAATTAAGTAAAATGAAATAAATAAATAAATATCTCCATGGAGATTAGCAGGTGACTGACCCTCCACCAGGAAGATTACATAGTGAAAAAAAAAAAGTAAAGTTTGTTTAAAGAGGAGGACCATGCACTGAAAGAGACATTACTAGAGGACAGACCTAAACAATTAAACATACTGACCATCAAAAATAACTGTTAAAAACATAAATGAATAAATAAACATGATTGTGCTGTTTTCCAAAAATAAAAATGCTACTGATTTGTAAAAGGTGATCGATCCAAAGTAATTATTCACTAAAAATGAATTCAACAATTAAAACTAAACCCCTCACTAACCCTAATTAATCAATTGCAACATATTAGTATATGAGATGAGACACATATGTTATGTTGGTGCTAGAGTATCTGACATGAGCCTGTGTGAAGTAAATGACACAGGAGCTGAAGATGACTTATGGTGACTGTCAAAGGAATAGAAACACTTATTATCTGCTAACTAGACATTTTCTCTTTCTGCAACTTCAACAGCGTTATTGAAACCTATGCCTTAAAGCTACAGTTAGCCACGGAGCTCCAAAATGAAATCTATCACTAACTTCCTGGAAAATGGTTTGTGCTAGGGGTTTCCCATTGAAATCAACAATACGCCACTTACAAATGAGACGCAGCGTGATAATAGAGGAGGGCTCCCTTTCCAAATCCTGTCTGCACCGGAAGAGGTCATGTGACATTAGCTTTCCTGCTTGTTTTAGATACAAATGAGGGAAATCCCAAATATGGGAATGGGATACCAGACAGGAAAATCATATATAGTCTATCCTTTGTTTCATTGCACAAATTAATTCTTGGATCCCACTGATGTCTATAGATAGCTTACATCCAGTGTTCCCCGACTTCAGGGCCCTGGACACCTGGTCTTACCTCTTTCTGGTTTGTCCAAAGATGATCTCTGTACTGTCCATTCCACTTTTCCGTTGTCATTCACTTTTTTTCCGTTTTAACATATCAGTGCATTTGAAATGCTAAAATAAGGTGATCCTGATCGGCGGTACTTATCAAAAGAAAGAACTATTTATTTATTTTGCACTTATACAACATATAAAAAGATAAAACTAGATTTAAAACACGGGCAGGAAGAAGCAAAAAAATATATTTCTATATCAGAGCCTCCACCATATGAATGCATAAAATTTAACATGATATCCATGTATTACTTAACATAATTAAATTTATGCAACTTACAGAAAATTTAATTCAAACATGGATTAAAATACAATGAAACTTTATAAAGCATTTCTTTTATTTGGTTCCATATTAATGTCTTAACTATAAAGATTTTATGTACTCATCTCAACATTGAACATTGTCTTGTCTGACAAATAATCCACGTGATTTACCGTACTGCATGATAAGAGAGATAAATATTCATAAAAGTATAATCTGCACTTGATAGCCACTGTATGTTGTTCCATCAGTGGAAACAGGAAAAATTTGCATAGACTGGACTGTATTCAAACTTTTATTTATGTGATTTGCCCCGATCTCTAAACTTCTAACATGTTATAACCAACTCTGCAGTGCAAAGTTTACGTGACATGGCTTTTCCACCTGCTACAGACAAGGGAAACCCCAAATATGGAGATAGCAATGACAGAAAGGTGAATAAACTCTGATATGCAGTTTGCCCTGTTACCTCGGCACTAACTCTGTCATCATTACTCAACACATTACAAGTCAGCCCAAGTTCAGGAAAGAAGCTTTCGCGTTTGGCTGAAGTCCACTGCCACCTCCAGCTCCAGCCCGCTACAGTAGCACTATGAGCCATGATTTTTGTGTTTTTCCGCCTGGAGTCGGCTCGAGGCTTTGATCTGGCCCTAGTGAAACCATATCAGAGACACAAAGGTGATAAAGTCATGCACTCCCTCCCATTCTTCTCTTCTTAGCCTTATCAGCTTGGCCTACATCGCACCGCTCTCAGGTCACAGTGTGGACAGGCCCACGCATGGCCCTTTAAAACACACCTCACTGAGAAATGCCACTGTGTTTTTTACTGCGGTAATAGGTGAAACATCCATTAAATGTGTTTTAAGAGGAAAATGAGTTCTTAATAAGACATGAATCACTCGTAAGTACCCACTATTGGCATAATTAGTTGAGAAAAATAATTTGTCTTGTTCTAATGTGTACGCTTTTATGATGGTTTAATATGGTGTGAAAAGCACTTCTTTGTGACGCAATGCAGGGCAGTTTTTATTTGCTGTACGGCACCCCATCGCTGATAATGATCAAGATCGAGTAAAATGTTTTCCAGGCGGTAACTAAGCAACGGGGTAGACAACCGCGGCAGACTTGTGATTTGAGGGGAGCTACGAGTTGGACTGTGTATTCACTGACATCAAAAAGAGCACTTTCGCAAGCCGCGTGACATCACCCTGTGGTACATTGGTCATATGCACAACATGGTATTGACCTAAGCTACATAACCTCCCAGCTCTTGAGGGCAAAATAACAGATCAGAGTTTGGTTAAGGCCAAAGAATGACACAGCACTTTTGAACAGAAGGTTGGAAGGCGTAAAGGTTTAATTATGTGTCTGTCTATATTCATTAACCAGAATATTTCTATCTATAAATATGTTCCCATTCTGCATGATGCTGTTTTTGCGTCTGTAAAGCTGCCGGCTCTAAAGGTAGGACCTTGAAAACAGAAGTGTCTTAAAGAGATTTTTCCTCCCGAGACACAAGGTCTGTGCAGAGGTTTTTGTTGCGCTGGGAAAAAGCAGAGATGGGAGAGAGACCGCTTCAGCTTTTTCTCCAACAGAAAGTCACATATTTCTAAATGAAAAGCCCTTTTTGCAACAAGGCTGCAATCATGTTTCTGTGAAAGGACCGTCTGCCCTTTGGCCTCAAATATCTCTTATAGCCAAGCGAGGCAACCAAAAGAGTGGGAACAGATGAGAAAAGCATATTGACAACCTTTTCCTCTCACCCCAGCCTGTTTCTGTATATGGAGCCAGTGTGTGCCTGTGCCCCTTTTACTCCTAGGCCATGTCAGTGATGATCAGGTTGGCCTATCCATCCGTTTTCCTGCTATTTAGAAAGGAATTAGCTCTTAATGCCAAACCATTGTTTCCCACGCCAAACATTAAGGGGTTAACTGAGTGGCGTAGGAGTAGTTTCGATCCGTCAGGTAGGTCAGGTTTCTCTGAACATGACTGCATACCTGTGCCAGAGTGTGTCTCTGCAGCAGTGCGTGCGTGCATGTGTGTGCATGCATTAGCAGGCCTGTATTCAGAGACATAAAAGAAAGGGAAGCAATCCGATCATTCCTAATATGTCTGGCAAAAACATCAGAGAAGGCAATTGACAAAATGATCAATACAGTGTGTTCATAGATGAATGAGACAGATGTCCATACAGATAACTCATTGGTCCATGATATATTATCTAATATTTATAATCAAATAAAATATAACAAAAGCAATCTGTGTGTCAAATGCATCAGAAAGTACAAAGTGGAACAAAACAGATTCAACAACTAAACAGAGATGAATTCATTGGGAAGGGTAAATGTTTGTGAAATCACATGAAAACCACTGCAAAAGACAGATGTTTTATTGTGGTGAGAGTATGAATATGATAAATGAATTATAATCAAGTAAGTGCTACTTTATATTTGTATTGCCCTTTGAGCAGAAAAGAGTTGGGAATGGCATAACACTATAATCTAAGTGAATGCAGATGACCTCTGAGGAGCCCAGCTCAGTGCATAAGCACACTCACACGCACACACCTTGTTTAATCCCCTTCATGGCGGGTGGCTGTACAGGCGGATGCTGTTTAAACAGAGCGGGCCCTTGATGTGGGGCTCCAGGGGCCGGCGTTTGTGTGTGTGTCTTTTACCCTGGATGTGTATGTGAGCCTCTCCAAGTTTTCTGGCCATGGGAACAATGGTCCTTTAGAATGTGAGGTTACTAGTGCGCTGACCCCTGGCAAATAAGAGCCATGTTCTGGCATTCCAGGCCTGATTGGCACTTTGAGCCTGCAGAGAGCTCAAAGGAGACACAGGAAATGTGACCAGTGTAATTGGTTATATATTAGCCGAGCATTCTCCCCCGTTTAAATGATGGAACATTCTTCAGTGACACTTAGGTGGAAGGGGCCAGGACTGCACAAGCTCCTGGACTGAGAGGGGGGGTGGCCAAACAGGGATTCAGGGGTTACTCACTTAGTTTTGAGTTATTGTTATTTAGCATTTATTATAATTCTGATATAGCCCCATCACTCCAAAAATCTGTATGCAAGAGAGATTATAGAGCAACTTTTACCTGAAAAAGTGTTTGTTTTCTACAACCAGTTCTATTTTTTTCCTATTTGTGCTTTCACATAATCATAATAAAAGTAATGATGATAATGCTGTCACTTAATAAGCAGAGCAAAAACCTGAAAAAACAATGAAGTTTAGAACAATACTAACAGCCCCCATCACTGTCTATTATCTTGTATTGTTACACTTGCTGTTTAGTGAGCCTGAATGTCATGGACTTTTATTGGTATTTTAGAAACATCATTTCAAATTTGACAATGTGTTTGGAATTGAAATGAATGTGAATCTGCAACTGATGGAGAATAAATGGTGCAGGAGCCACAAAAGAGAAGAAAAAGGCAGAACAAGGAAATAAGGAGGTAAAAATGTGAAACAAAAAGTGCCCTGGTGCACTTGAGAGCAGACACTTCACAGAGGGAGAGGCCGGGGTGTAGACTTGAGGTTGGGGTGGTCCTCTGCCTATGTACTTAGCCCTGTGGTGGTGAGGGGGGGTGCAGGGTCATGATATGTTCCGCAGCCTCCCTCTGAAGCGTGGCCGCAGGGGGGGTCTGTGAGCGCAGGGCAGCCCAATATGGCAAATCAGTAGCTTGACCTTTGACCTGGGGTTCCCGGTTGCAGTTCATAAAGGCTCTATCTCGCTCTCAGACGTCACTCAAAGTACAATTGTGCAATAGACAAACCTAGAGTGCCATTGTGTTTATATAGAAACACCATGCTACTGCTCAGAGATGTATGTTTTACTACTACTAATACTGAGAACAAATCAAACCACAATTAAATATAAATATACTTAAAAACTTAAAGGTGTTATATTACACAAAACTGACTCTTGCGAGCTTTAAGCCATGCTATTACACTGTTCCTCAAAAACATACTAAGAGTTGAGTTTTGTTTCATTTCATAATCCTGTCTTTCTACATTTCCAAAGCTCTTTGTTCCACCTGTTCCAGGGTTGAAATTATCCAGATGATTCTAGTGAAGGTGTATGGAGTTTAAAAACACAGTGGAGCAATTCCTGTACCAGCACATAACATTACAAGGTGGAACAGCCTAAATATGCAGGGTTTGTGTGTTGAACATGTGTGAATGAAATAAAACACGACTCCAGGTATGTTTGTGATGAAGAAACAACATTATAATGTGGATCAGAAAATTGTGTGATGGGCCCTTTAATGATAAATGGGAGATTGAAAAAAATAAGCAAAGATGTTATGAGACTGTTGGAGTTAATTAAGACATTTTCTTGCATGTTGAGCAATTTAAGCTTAGGGTGTAATTTATGGCCTGGCTCACAGCTGAGGTTATGACCCCACAGGCCTCCATAGCAGCAACTTGACACTGTGACGTAATGGTTCACCAATGGCGGCGCCTGTCAGGGTTTGAGAAATCACTCAGGGGAAACTTACCAGATGAAAGTACTAGCAAAGTCATACTTACAAATTAACTATAAGGAACTGCTATAAAAAGGACTAGCTTAAATGAAATAATTCAATCAATAAAATAAAAATAGATATGGTTGATAAGTGATCATTTGGCCAATAATTACACTTTACACTGTTACACAAAATTGAGCCAGACAGGTAATAAATCCATATGAAAATATGAAACAGAGACCAGTTGCTGATGTGAAAGAAAGAAGTAAAGTTATCACTGATCTTTGATGTATATCGCTCACAAGCTGATGTTTCAGATTCACATTGACCGAGGGCCTGAGCCGACCCCACCTCTGCACCACATTTAAGACCTAAAAGGATAATGTCTAAATCTGTGTACTTAGTGCCCGTATCCCCACATCGATCGTTCACTGTGTGTGGCTTAAATTACAAAGCTTTCACTCAAAGTGACTCATGTAGGGAGAATGCACCTCATTCTTCCTTTCTTTTTCTCAATCTTTTTTCTCTGCGCCTTATTGCCCCTCAATCACCTTCTCCATTCATGTGAGGATTTATAGCCTTCGCTATAGACTTTCCAAGGCTCCTTTGCACTCCAGTGCTTTTACAGACTGTAGCAACTACACGTGTACAGTATACAGTATATACTAATACATGGAAAAAGTACTTTTAGACCTCAGTCTTTCAACATAACTCCAGCTGGAGTTTAGGCTATAGTGCATGCACATTAGAGTGTGGATCAGGTCAATTTTTTCTGTCTGAGACCGGCCCTCGTACGACAGAGCAGTGATCAAATCTGAGCCGAGCCCAATATGCATTAAGATATGTGTCCGAGTCCAACCGATCCTGACACAGTTAAAATCACACTATTTCTATAGGCCTACTAATGACACAGGTAGGATATTATTTGTGTGGAAAGTCCAGTTTTATCAAGTCAACTTAAAAAAGGCATTCAGAACATCAAGGCAGATGAGTGGATTGCATCAGAGTATGCACACGGAGCAACAAGTGCACGTTAGCACAAGAGGCTGGGCCCAGTCATGTAGCAATAGACAAATCTTGTGCACAGGAAGAATGATCTTAGGGTAGCCTAATATTTTCTATGTTTTTTTTGTTTTGTTTTTTCCACAAAAACAAACGCTTGCATCAAGTGAAACAGGCATATTGGCTCCCTACATAATTGCCTAAGATGTTTTTAATTTTACATTTCAAATGTCTTATCGCGCTGATGTGTTTGAGTCCAACCTGAGCCCAAAAATAAGTTCTAAAAATTTTCCAAGTCAGACCAAGCCCATCATCCTTTCAGACTTTGGTCGGACTTCGGTCGGACTTCAGTCGGACTTTGGTCGAACTCTGGTCGCTCTTCGGTCGGGTTTTCATGCTCTAATGCATATTACTTTGCCAGCCTCACTGTCCTGAGACAGATTACCCAAATAATTTGATAAATGTCTCTCTCAACTCTTCGCCTCCTTTCATGCTCACATCTATCCTGCCAATAAGGACTGACTTAATTCAACAAAAAGTAAAATAAACAGTCTTAGAAATGTCCAAAGACATAATGTCAGGTGAGGAATCAAAGCCTCGCACTTCCTGTTAGCACCTATCATTCCCCATGAACAACCACTGCTTGCACAAAGTGCTTTAGTTTAGCTTGTATACCTGCAGAAGTACATTTAAAACAAATCCTCTTCAGCATCTGACATCATATACTAGGACGATTGTTTCGAATGAGCAGGTTGCAGGTTTTTCGGGGAAAAGAGCAGTAGAAAATGGAGCTGGTAGATGGATAGACATGTGGATGGAGAGCACAATTAGTCATTGATTTCAAAGACAGCATATAATAAAACATTTCCCCTTAGGTAAACCTGCTGAATACAAACACGAAATTAGCCGCCCACACTGTCAGTGAATAAGGCTAAAAGAATGCATGGCGGCCCACTCATCGAACAGCGCAGAGCCACTCTCTCCTCCTCTCACTCGCGCCCGCTGTCCGCCGACACAGCTTATAATGGCTTTCACCTCCACCACTCTTATGAAAACCATTTGAAAGTAAAATTGAAACATTGTTTAAAACTCAATGATGGGCATGTTTCAAGATTTTTTTCCTGCTTTAATTGACAAATAACAGCACAAAAGCAAAGGCGTGACAACCCGGTGAATAGAGACTGAGTGAAAAGAATTGTGGGTAACAGAAGGATGCACAAAGCAGGAGAAAGCCCCCATAAGAGCTGACAGCAAAAGGGCCTACTCGATGGGATCAAAAATAGTGTGAGCAAGCAATACATGTGCAATTACAATAGAGTGAAATGAATGAATGTGATTAGGTTCACTGAGTGCAGTCCACCAAGCAGCAGCATCAGGACCGGTTACATCTCAATATAATACAACTGAAAACAGCATTGTACAGCTGGTCAAATATTACACAACTGTTTCCTCAACCAGTTTCCTATGTGTGTTCATGTTTTATTACAGAACCAAGCAGAGAGTAGAAATGGAGACAGCAGCACAATAAAAAAGACAGAGTTCATAATGCAGAGTGGATCAATATACAAAACACAGCAGTAGTTTCATCTGTATATGTTATGTTGAGATATTGGATGTTAATGACAGGTGAGTGCAGTGTACATAATTTGTACCCAGGAAGCATAGTCAGTTGTTGATATTAGTTTATAAAGTTAGTTTTTTAATGAAGACCAGAGTCTAGAGCTCCATTTGGGGGAGACATTTTGCTATGGAGAAACCTGAAAGAAACAGCTGATATCGAGTAAGTAGAGTAAGTACAGTTTATTTATATAGTGCTTTTGCAGACCAAAGTCACAAAGTGCTTCACAGATTACCAGAGGTGGAAGAAGTAGACACCTGAGCTAAAAATACTTAAAGTACAAGTATCACATGAAAACATCTAGTTGAGTATAAATATTAAAGTACCTCTTAAACATTGTACTTATAGAGTAAAAAGTATTTCACAAAGATTTTGAGGTTCGAGGTTAGTTTCATAAAGATATGTGCTGAATTTTGTTCAGTAGAAGCAACTGAATCAATTGTTTTTTTCTAGTTGATTTTTGTTTGTATATTTTTGTTTGCTGTGTGTAAAAATAAATACTAAGCCTTCACAGCAAGTCTCAAACTATATTAAAAATACTTTTACTTTTCAGTCCAGTTAAAAAATGTGGTGAAATAGAAAGTAATGTAGTTAATATGATTAACTGAGATTCAGGAGCAGGACCACGCCTCATCCACCCTCTCCTCTCACCAGCGAACCACAACTCACCTCGACCACGCCTCTAACTTCCCTGAAGCCTATATGTAGCATCCTTTCCCATCATCCCAGTTTGTCTCGGCTAACTCGACCCCACCCTCCCATCCCCTATTTTGTCTTTCAGTCATAAGACCCCTACAAGGGGGGTCCCGTTCCAGCTGGGCCAATTGCAGATTGAGACGGAGCCCCCACCCATAGTCTCAACCCAGCCATCTCTGCCTCGCTTCGTACATTATCAATAAACTTCTTCGCACTATGTTGTTGTTGGCGTGGTCCTAGCTAGTGAACTGGTACCTGCTTTCAAATGCAGTGAAGTAAAAGTATAAAGCATCACCTTTAAAACATATTTAAGTAAAGAACACATACATACAGTTCATGCTTAAGTACTTAGATGTTTTTGATTAACAAGGGAAATTATTTAAACAGACATATTTAAAAGTGCAGTACTTTACAACTTTTACTTCATTACCTTCCACCACTGCAGAATAAATACAGTAAAGACACAATAAGTGCATGTATATTTGTTACCTGCTCTGCACTGTACTGTTCTGAATAGAACAAATGAATGAAATAGATTTTTTTAAACCTCTGATCCAGAACTTTTTAAAGGTGTAAATGAGGTGAAATCATCATGTGTTGATGAAGTGTTTGAAAACCAAAACAACAGTGAACATTACATGCTCATTTGTGCATGTTTGTACCAGCACCTGTGTGAATATTTCTGTAACCAGGGCCACGGACGCTTTTCAAGGGCTCTCATGATGCCGTGCTAAACAAGTTGCTTACTTTATTTTGATTATGAGGTTGTTTTGTGTGACATGTCTCTATTTTCCCTCTTTGATCCACCACAGCAGCTGCTTACGAAGTCATTGTCATTTCGTTACAAGCTGACAATCACCAAATTGAAAGAAGGGGAGAAGACAAAGTGGAAAATTTCCAATAGGCGTTTTACAGTATGTCAAATTCATCACAAAGAAAATAGGGGTTAAATCAATGGAGGGGTTGTTGTACTCTTTGTCTGGCATGTGTGGGCAGGAAAAACACAAAAATCTGAAGAAATATCAAGCCAACAGAAGCGTGCCGTGTGTCAAAAATTTCTAACATTTATGCTGTCATTTCGGTGTGAGGAAACGGCATCTGAGTCACTGGATGGTGCTGATAAAGATGCAGGGAAACCACAGAGACACACAGAGGGACCAAAACCACAAGCAGCGATTGAAGGGCCTCTAACACAGGGGAAAGCACGCGTGACATCATACCTGACCTTCTACAGACAAAATCATTATTATTAATACCATTATGCAAAATAGGTGAGTGGTGCTTTTGAAAATCCCCTTTGTCTCTTGAAGAGACTGGAAATGGCATATCCGACGGAACTGGACTTTAGAGAAGTAAGTAAATTTAATGCTAATTTTAGAGTTACCAGTGTGTGAGTTTATGAATAATTGTGAATAGAGTTTACATGTAGATTACCTATAAATAAGTGAAGAACAGAAACTGGCTTAATCATACAGAATGCAACAAAATAGGCTTTAAACAGGATACGTGCAGTATAATATATAAAATTACAAGATTGATATTGTAGTTACAGCTAAACTTCAGTTACATATTAGTATTTCACAAATTACTCCTTTATTTTCATCAGATGGACGTGGACTGACCAGAGAGCGCAAACTAAATTACAACTATTCCTGGTACAAAACTAGGACACCAAAGTTACTTAAGTCACATCTTTTGCACCTCCAATAGTTATGCGATGTTGACTTTTCATTTCTTCCCACCTCCCCGAACTTTCCGACTTGTGTTTTCAAGTAGCTAATCAGCGCCTGGTACATTAGTCACCTTTCCTAGCCTCTCGATCCTCCTGCTCCGTCGCGGCCTGCCTCCTGTTTGCAAGTGTCCTTTTGCCTGTCATCTCGTCTGGGGCCCTCCTCCGCATTCTCCAGCTTTAATGTGTGTGAGTCAAGGTCTTAAGCAATGGTTTTACAGTGCTAAGTGTGGAGGCTTTTTATGTGTCCCCCCAATGTATTTTAGCATGAATTTGTGTAGTAACGCGCGTGTGTATGCAGTGTCTTTGAGTGTGTTCAGTTGTGCATGTCAAACTAATGCCAATAGCTACCATTATCTCCAGGCACTTCATTACAATTAAATGTCAGAACCATTACCTGAGAGCGTGAGTCACCTCTCAGCCAGGTGCTGTCTCTCTGCTCCCACATGCACCAAGCATCTTCAGTATGCAAACACACACACATACACGCACGCATACACGCACATGCACACACACACACACACACATAAGCACACGCACATACCTGAGAATACTTCCTATACCAACACAAACCTGCATTTAGTGGTAGCATCTACAGTATCCATACCAAGAACAATGTGTCAAGTCCAGACACATGGATTTTCAAAAGCGTTTCAAGTGGCACCTTTAAATTGTCCAAAAACTACACAAGAATTAGCAAGGTGAAGGTTAGAACTTAGCCCACTCCACTTAAAATGAATGTATTATTAAAACACAGGGTAAGTACTTATCGAATAAATTAGTTTCCTCTCTCAAAGACATCTGCAAAATGTCTCAATGAAGAGGACCTGGTAACCGAACTTCAACTGTCTTTTATAGAGGTGAATTCTATAATTAAAAACAAGATGTACTATTATCTTTATCTAACTGTTAATCTAATTTTATGATAAATGAATATAGGACTTTGTGAGCTAGAGGAAATTAAAAGAACTCTAAAGAAAATGTGTCATCTGCCATATCGTTACGATGTAGAGAAAAAAATACTTAAATGTTAGAAATCCAAATAAATTTCACATATAAATTAAATCAGGGACCCACAAAATGAAACTGAAGCCAAGTAGGCCCTAATCAAGGAAAATTTGCCCAATTAAAAGGAGGTATGAGTCATCGCTGCTTGGTCATTACAGCAGAGAGCCACTTACCAAATCGTAATTGTAACAAACAGCCCAATAAAACATATTAGCCCACACATAAACACATACACCTTAAGATTTTCTAACTTGAGCCAGACACAGTAGATAATCCTGTAAAGACTTGGACATACTGAAGCCTTTTAAAACAATGTGAAGGTGAGTGGATTTGTGAGCGCTGCTTCCTGTCTGTATGTCACCTTTTCCCACTTTGTTCCAAACTGAAGTGACATTTTGAATGTGCAGCCCTCACAAAAGATAAACTAAATGAAAAATGCGTCTAAACTCCTTGACAGCTGGCCAGGGTGAATCTACTGTGGACTTTTCCATTCAGACACAGGTGTTTACAAACATTTGCTTCGTAATCTTGAATATAATTAAAATATATTAGATTCATTTAAGGACTAAAATGGTCTGTTTACTGCTGTACTCTCCAACCTGCTCAAAATTTGCCTTTCTCAGAAATTCTTCTAACACAAAAATGTACTTTACCTTCATCGGCCATGGAGCCACATTTTAAAGCTGCATTATGTAACTTTTCTGGTGAAGGGCCAGCTGCTTGTTTCTATGGAGATCTTATTGCTTTGCCTGGAATGTAAAACAATATGGTAATAACCTTATCTTTTTCTGCGGGGACAAGCAGGTACAAATCAGATCTGTGGAAAACGACCATTCTTACAGATACAATGCACAGTTTTCAATGTATGTTTGAGCAATAATGAGTGGAATTTAATAAATGCAATGTAGAAAACTTTAATGCCATACCATGGAACACACCAGACAACGCAATAACATTTCCATGGAGACAAGCAGGTGGCTGACGCCGAACAGAAATGCTACATGGTGCACCTTTGCGTGATGTTTAACTGTTGATTAAAAACAAAAAAAACATAGCATGACATAAGTATGTAATGTTAATCAGATTAAGCGGCCTCTCAAATCTTTAAAGAAAAAAGTAAGATTATATAACTGGACTTCCATCATAACATTTAGGCTCTACTGTAAGTCTGTAACTACTGACAACCAGCACACTCATAAAAAATGCAGTCAATTTTTTTTTATTTTGTCCAACAATTCCACCACATTTACCAATATTCCACCCTATTTGCATTTTTACAGTGTAGCAATCACCAAACCTGCTTCATCCCTGTCCTCCGCTAAACCTCTCACAGCGCTGCTCAGATCTTATGCAGCCCCCTCAGCGTGTAGTGGCTGCCTGTGGAGAGGATAATTATGGGATGTTCAAGGATGGACCCACAGCAACAGAAGAGGTTAAGACGATCCGGCCTCACCTTATTCTTCTATCACTGCCTTTAAATCAATGCACAGATTCTCCCGCTGTTAATGTCCCTATATACCCTACCCGGTAACACTGCTGCCAAACCTCCTACGCAGTCATAAGGCCACTCAGCACCGGAGTCCTTCAGCACACCAAACCATAGCATTAAATGAGCAAGCTTTTACCGCCTCGGGTTTGCTGTTTTCTGTACATTTCCGAGTGTATTTGTCCGACCTTCAATCACTTGTTTAAAGCCCCCAGCTCTGTGTACACCGGGTTAGGTCTCTCTCTTACTGTAGCTGCTGTTGGGGGGCAGAGTTAAAAGGTACAGATCTGATTGAGAGTTGCTGGAGTTTTGGCAGCGCAAATGAGGCAGAAATATGCAGTCATTATTACACAACACATCATTGACTTCTCCCGATGCTTGTCTCTCTCTCTTTCCGGCAGTGTTTTTGTCAGTCGCACTGGCAGACGCATTTGTATGCTAATTAAGGGGCTGGGTGTATACAGCTCTACATCCACTTACAGTGATAAAGGCAGAGTAATCAGGATGTAAATGTAAATAGTATGTAGGTTTCAACAGGCCCTAAATGACACACACCTACGTCCCTAATGGTTAACCGCAAGTTCTTTCAATATGATTGGTGCTGAAAGCTCCTATGGCTCTGTGTTGTATACATTTATGTTATGTGGTAAACTACAGAGCATTTTAAAGACTCAAGCTGTTCAAGAGTGTAAAGTTTTATGACTTTGTAAAGCATTCTGCGAAATTGTGCAATTATACTTCATATTAAGTTTGTCTTTACAGCTAATTACACACAATTATCTGTGTCTGTGTGTGTCCCCTTCAGGACCGCACAAATCAACTGTTCAAGAAGTTCCCGATTCAATTCAGAACCCAGAGGGGAAAACCTATACCACAAATAATGAGCAATTTCTATCCTTTTTGGTGCACATAAAGATGTAGATGACTCCCTGGGTTTAAGGAGTTAAATTAGCATCTTTTATCATGCATGCAGGCTGCATGATTTGGGAAAAATATCTAACTGGGATATTTCTGACAAGAATTGCAACTGTGATTCGATTTGCAGATTATGTTTTAAAAATAGGATTCGTTTTCAAGTTTACATTTTAAAATTGTCCAGAAAATTTGACTAAAAGACTGATAGAATATATCTGACAAACTAATACAAGTATTATTTTTCAGGTAATGTTTATACAAATCTAAACTGCAGGGTTAGCAGTTTTTATGCAGAATAAAATAGAATATTTGATTGTTTGTGAGAAAACTATGGCTTCAAACATTGCAGCCTTTTCAATTTGAAAACTGTGATTTCAATTCGATAACAATTAATTGTGTAACCTGAATGTATTTATTTTTTGTTCTTGAGTTTGAGACAACAGCATGGACCATTTTTCTCAAAAACACCACAAAGTTACAATTATGCTCAATGTATAATTTAATAATTAGACTAATAGCCAGTGGTGCATGTTATCACCAAGTAACTGCAAATGATGTGTGTGTATATGTAATGAGCTCTATAGGTTTATTTTCACACATGGACAAACACAAAAAGTGCAAAAGCTCGAGCCCACCTCCACTGTGTGTTTAAGAATGATAAAATTAACAGTTTAAGAAAGCTGCGCTGAATTAATCATAAATAAGCAACACCTTAATCCACAGAAGTATATACTGAATAAATTAGACCCTTGTATAAATAAACGATATTTAAGTTATTATTGTTAATCTCCACAAAATGTCCCTTAGGGCTGTATTTCCAGCCATTTCTAATCATCAATGATCAGCCTGGGTCTTCATTTTAATCAAGAGGTCTACAGCCACTGCTCCTGTCAGTCCTGTCAGAAAAAACATGCAATTTGGAGCAGAGTTGAGACTTAAGAGGAATACATTTTATTTTTTTTATTTTTATTTTATTTTTTTTGAATTGCACTGATTAAAAGTCGGTCTTGTTTGTGTTCATAAAATTAAAATGGAAAGAGATATTTACTTGTTTGAATAAGAAGAAATAAAAATCAAACCAAAAAATGTGATTGGTCAATACAAGCAAATAAATCATGATAAATTTAACAGCACTAATCCTCTAATTACACCTATCACTTTCCTACTTAGCCACTTTCCCATGATGCATTGGGTATAATATTTTCATAAGTGTTGCTAAGTTTCAGATGACATCACAGTCACACATGTTTGAGTAATCCTTTATTATTAGTCTGTTCACATCTCCAAAGCTCAAAATGCTCTGTTACACCTTCTGATGTCAAAAAGCTTAGTTTTCACATTAACCACTACGTCTTACCTTTAGTTCAGTAAAGATTTGCAATTCCAGGCTGAAATTATCGTAATGATTCTAGTGAAGGTGTGAGGAGTTTAAAAACACAGTGACGCACTTCCTGTATTACCACATGACATCACAGGGTGGAACCGAGAACAGGTAAAATATGTAGGATTTGTGTGTTAAACGTGTGAATGAAACAAAACACAACTCCAGGAAACAACATTACAAAATAGATCAGACATTAGAGTAATATGGGCCCTTCAATACAGAAGAGGGCAGCTAAAATAAATATTGTTAAAATGCTGGTTTCTGTTGTAATAGTGAGTTTCTGGCTCTAGACTGGGGTGACCGGATTTAAAGAATTCAAACCTGGGACATATCCAGGTTAGGATGGTTACTATAAACAAACTGTGAAAAGAGCGTAACATTGCAGTCATAATCTGAGTGACGTCTGTTGCTGCATTTTTTTTTTTTAACTTTATGGTCATTTGCAAACATGGTTTTCTGTATTTTGCCTAAACAAATGACAATTTAAGCTCCTCTTTACTGGTGGTGGAGATTAAATTTGTAAAAAAAAAAAAAAATGATAGTCCTGTTTAAGTCCTGGTTTAGATCTGATGCAGTCCTGGTTTAGTCTTAGTTTAGTCCTGGTTTAGATCAAATTGGTCCAAAATAGGGACACCTGGGACATTTCTTGTATAAAACTGGGACAAATCAGTGGTTTTGTATGAATCTGCTGGGACAGGGGACACAGGGCTCAAAACGGGGACTGTCCCAAGTAAATAGGGACGTCTGGTCACCCTACTTCAGACACTAATAGAACTGATCAGGTTCAACATTTGTGAATTTACCTTTAAGATTTTCATCGCAAATACATTGAAATTCAATGGGGAAACTGTCACATTGTAGAATCTGAAATAGGTTCTGCGCACAGAATCACGCTAGCTAGCTCACCGTGTCTCAAAGCGAACAATCACATTTATAAAAAAAAAAACAAAAAACATAAAATAAACAACATAATACAATTCTAATTCATTGAAATAAAGACTACATAATTATTGTAAACTTCTGTTTGGGACTTGGAATTAGCATTAGAGCAGTGTCCTCAGTGTACAACGCTAACATTTGTGAGATATGCTAGCGGGTGCTGTTGTGCACAGGGCCTATTATCAAATGCAACAGGTTTTCTTTATATGACTTGAGTACTGTATTGCAGTCTTTCAAAAGCACACAGCTGCATTTCCACGCTTTAAGCATTCAGAACCGTCATCTATATTGTCCATATTCTCATTCTAACAACTGAAGGAGCATGACCCATAGCTATGCATCTGTTAAAACACTGCTTTTTTCAGCCATTTTTATTCAAGGGCGGTGCAAAACAGCTCGGTTTTGATTATCGCTGTGCTGAATAGAATATAGCGCAGTAAAACAAAAGATTCACAAATACACACTACTAGAGGCTCTGTCAGAAAGCTAGTGCACACTCCTACACATACGCCCACAGCACACGCACAAAACAAACACACAAGCGCACAATGGCCCAGGGGCTGCTTTTGAAAATCTCTTCAGCAGAACCATATGGGAACGGGGAGAAAGAGAAAGAGCAGGAGAGGTGCAGGTTATCTTCATATTTATTCATCCAAGTTCATCTGGATCCCCATAGACACAAACTGAGCATCAGATGGAGCAGACTATTCTAAGGCAGCCCAAAGGCACTGCTGTCCTCAAGGTACTACTGGGGCAAGTAACCTATGGACTTGTGATAGGGCGGATGGATACGGGAAGGAAGAAGGGTTGTGAAAAAGGAGTAGCTATAGTAGAAAGAGATTTGGCATTTCTGTGATGTCTTTGTTGTAATGTTGGCCTATGACACACAAATTTAACACAGCAATAATGAGAAATGCAAATTGAATTACTAATGAAATGACTTGCAAATTGAATCCTGCTGACTCCATTTACATTATCATGCAGAGTATTCCAATAAACAGGCCAAGTAAAAAATAAAAATTGAAAACTGAAATTTTTACAAGAAGCACTTAATGAGTGTAAATGCAGAAGTATTCAGTGGTCACACCAGGAATTGAATCAGTAATTTTCAGTCACCAATGACACGCTAGAAAATCTTACATACAAAACATGAGACATCTAGGGCAGTCTGGCCTTTTTTGTGAAGTTCTAAAGTAAAGTATACTCATTTATTTGGTAATGGTATGTATGATTGTATCCCCATAGCCTACACATAAAGGGCCTATGTTACGCTATTTTCTGATTTATGTTTTATCATCAAATCATACCTGGAGTTGTGTTTTGTTTCACACAACTCTGCATATTTAAACTGAGTCCTTCAGTCAAACAGAAAACACTCTGTCCCACCTTGTGATGTCATGTGGTAATACATGAAGTGCTCCACTGTGTTTTAAAACTCCATACACCTTCACTACAATCCGGATAATTTCAGCCCTGGATTTGTGCATCTCTACTGAACAAACTGTAACTTGAAAACTACCGCCTCATGACATCACAAGGTGGAACAGAGCATTTTGAGCTCTGGAGATGTAGTCAGACTAACAATGCAGGATTACTTTGACGTGTGAATGAAACGAAACACAACTCCAGGTTTGTTTTGGAGGAGGTGGCAACATTCTAACATGTCTTAAAGCTCACAAGAGTCAGTTTTGGCTCATTTAGGACCTTTAAAAATGCATTAACCAAAATCTAAAAATATCTAGGGCCGATATTTTATTACAGCTGCCTAAACAATATGCAACAAAGAAGAAAGAGGGCACTGCACAAAATGTGATTATACAGTGCTGTTTTATCCAGTTAGTAAAACCGGTTAATAAAAATTTGTTTGTTGTAGTTAAATTATATCACCTGGGGGAAAGAATCAAAATCAGCTCTACATCTCGTTCCGAAAAGATCACCAGGTTATTCCTTTGGTTGTTCTGGACATCAACAACTGATATCTGTATTAGCCATGAATCTCTAATCTATACACTCTCACACTTACAGAGATTTTTAACAATCAAGATCAAGAGATGAGATTGCATTTGAATCATTTTCCAGAACTCTAATATTCCTACGCTAATATTTTCTACAAAGGATGAGACACTAACAATCATTGATTTAACTGGTTAATGCTATGACCAGTATTAAGAGGGGCTATGTGCATTAGCTGTTGCGTTGCTCGTATACTAGTTTGTAAATGTGACACCTACCAGCTCATTATTGCTATGGTAATTAATGTAAGCCTTATAAAATACATAATTGAATAAATACCATGTGCGTGTGTGTATGCATGTGTGTACTGTGTGGGCATGAGTGGACGTAGCTGGAGAAGTGCCGTGCTAGTCGTGACTGCCCAGGCATCTGTAGGAGGATCTGACTAGCACTAGCTCCCTTATATAACAGAATGGAGCAGATTGAGCAGTGATTATAAGGGCATAGGGCACCCCTCTCTACACCTCTGCAGTAATGTGTGCATCGTTTAACACCAGTGCCAGGGTGGGTGAGTGAATGTAGCCAATGTAGGCACGGATGATGGCTACTGTGTGTGCGGAATGGAGAACTCATTCAATTAACTGTACTTCCACTATAGCTGAATATTAATCAACAGATGTCACTGGTGTGTTCTGTTTAGGCTTCATGCTGGAGGTGTAGCGGGATCAGCAAACAACAATTTAATTACACTATTTTCCCTAGCATTACATTTGTTATGTTAGCACCATTTGTAAAGGAAATAGCATTATCCGCTAACCAGAAGATTTCCAGTTGAAACCCTCTGCTGTACACTGCAACTGCATCCATGTACTTAATTAGTCAACCCTTTAAATACTTCGACTGCCCAAAGCAGTAGAAATGGATCATTTATACAACAGCAATGCATATAGATCTACAATTTATTTTTAGACAAAGAGAAATAATTACAAAACCGTACAAAAAATGCAAAAAAAGAAAAAAAAAATTGCCAATAAGCTGCAAAATGCTTATTTTCTCTGTCTGGATTTTGCTCTTGTTACCTGGTAGTAACTCTTTCTGTTGTGATCCCATCATCAAAATAAATTATTTTCATGTAATAAAACAATAATTAAGTTTCAGTACTTATTATCTAATGCATAAAATCTAAATCTAAATTTAAAAAAAAATTAAATAAAAGAGAAAAATTATGAAATACTGTTCAGGATTGCAAACTTCACATTTCTTTTCATAACTAATCCAAAATAACTATACCATATAATAGCAACAATTTTTTCAGTTAAAATCAAATATATAAAATACATTTTTGCTGACAGCCACAGACCTACAGCCTACTTACTGTGACTCTAATGTGTCATTTTCAATCAAAAACACCCACTTTAATACAACTCCTGAAGATCAGATATTACAGGTTGTTTTTTTAAATATTGGAGTTGATAATCTCACCTCCCCTCCATGTTTCACACTGGTTTTCACAGTGAGCGGGTGTCCAGATGGAGCGCGTACCATGCTCTGAGAGGGCCTTCTGGCTGTTCTCTCCCCAGACACCTCAAGCCTTCACCCCATCAACGCCATTTCCTCTTCCTCTGCATCTACCGCAAATATAAAACAATTAGCATCACCCATAAAAATACACTGTTTGAATGAATAATGAATTATTCAGATAAGAATGCCTGCCCTCTGCAAAGAACTAAATAATGTGTTTTTTTAATATAAAAATCTTGCACCTGTTCTTAAATACATGCTCTTAAATACATGGGATTCTTGCATTCATTTTTCAGTTCATATTTCAGTTTTTGTACAAATTGGTCCTGGAGTTGTCTACAATGTGCACTCTCAACGGAATCTTACTCTGCAAACACATATCTCAAATCTAATCGCAATACTTGTCAGAAAAATTGCATATTTTTTTCCAAAATTGTGCAGTGCTATGATCATGTAAAACTAGTACACATTTCCGTAATAAAATTTTTGTAGTTTACTAGAAAGGAGCATTTTGCCCATAGTTATTTCTCTACCATTACCATTACACTGGGGGGGTTGCAGATGATTCTTTTACATAGTTATTAGAAGCAGTTTATTGATGTATTTGTTTAGATTAGGAGTGCCCAAAGTTTTTTTTCCCCCAAATTTAATGACAGTTTGCATATAGAAATGCAAAGAAATGTATGATTAAATGTACTTAAATATTAGGAAATAAAGAGTATTGTCTCCCTTCCTATCTCCTGAATCTTTTTAGTACAAAATAGAACCAAAACTGGTTATTCTTAAAATCTCTGTGCCCACTCGCAGCCAAATTAGACCCCTGGGAGGGCCATTTTGAGCACCCTTGGTTTAGATATTAACATAGATTAGTACCACAGTAAAAAAAAAAAAAAAAAAGGGAGAGAGAGAGCTTAGACAATATGAATAAAATTCATAGGGGACTTGGTTTAATGATCTGCCTATATAGGCCAGAATATTTCATAAAATGGTCAACTTTGTCAATAACGTTGAACTATTGACTCCTATCCTAACTAGTATTACAACATAATCTTTATAATCTACAACTCATAATATTATGTAATTTTGATTTTCTTTTGGTGTAATTCTGAAAAGGCTTTACAGTATCACCTTTGCTCTTGACTCTAGCCGTTCGAATCAAATAAGTGTCAGTGGGTTCTCGTTTACCTTAGAAATCAACATTGGTATATTCAGACTGCAGATTTCTCTCATGACAAACTACTTTATTTTCAATGTGCACAGACTCTGAAAGCCTTTTGAATAGCTCTGTCTTTATTGGCAATGCTGTCTTTTGATTCGCTGATCTCTTCACAGGAATTGACCTTGAGGAGGAAGTCATTTTGTAGCTTATATCCTGACTTCTTTCCTTTTTTTTAAGCAGAATATTCTGATCTTTACATGAACACAAGAGAATGTATAGCCTTACATCTATGTATTTGTGTCCAAGGCTGTACCTTGGAGATGAAGAGGGAAGAAAGATTTGTTCTCATAAAAGGGCTTTTCGATTACAGTGAGCGGCAGTGATTGTGTGTTGGAGGAGAGGGTAAATCCAGACGTATTCAAAGGGGTCACAGGGGTCAAATTCCTCAGGAAGAGAATGTGGAGACCAAGGCAGAAACATGGGAACTCCGGCCCAAAGCACTCTGCACCAGCGCTGCTAACTGTTGCTTAGAAACCAAACCGCTCTTCACACGTTTTTCTCCTTCGTCCCTTTTTATATTTACTGGTAACAAAACCTACAATTTTCTTTATGATTTGCTTTTGAGACTGGCATCGCTGGCTGAGCTCTTGAAGTTGAATTTACATGAAAACAGTAAGCTTTGGAACAATGTATTCTGATTAGCAGACATCGATGTCAGGAGAAGTGGGCAGGACGTAAATAAACAACTAATCATTTGGGTGAAAAGTTAAAATAATTTGGTAAGAAATAAAACGTGCAGTGAGTTAATACTTCTATCACCACAATATCTAATTCTGGCAATAGCTGTTGACAAAAATGACTGGCCCAGTGAGGCAGAAAACGGTGTCTTTGTGATTTCTGCAGTGAAAAATATAATAAAAAATACTCTCACTGTAAATATATATATGCACAGTATGTTCTATTATGAATATCAAGGTCAGGTTTACATGAATTGAAACTGCGCTATAGTGAAACAAAGTCAGATCAATTTGAGAATCGTACATTGTCGACATTTCTCTCCTTGTCTCTTTGTTGTTAAAGCTGTGAGGTATTAAACAAGAAGGAATCATTTAGGGAGGATTGTGAAGGCGACCCAGCTCCTCCATTCACACAACCAAAGTGGCCTTGAGCAAAAAATATAACTTGTCTTTGTGTGAAATACAGACAGAGAAATTGTGAAATGTGTATGAAACAGAATCACTATTTACCACTGACCACGAACAAAACAAAACTACAGCCCTGTTAATTAAGCCTGTGGTTGTACTCTTTCTGAGTAAAAAAAAAAAAAACACATTTTATCGCATCACACAGGCTTTTCTGAAATGATTGAACGAAATTTTGCTGATGGAAAATAATTCTCCTCAAAAATCTTTTCTTAATATTTTTCAGTGTCTCAAAATAATTATTAACTTCAAAATGAAAACTTTTTTAGTTTATTGTTGCAAAGATATTAAGGATTTTGCAGCTTACTTTTAAACAACAGGCATCGGTTGAAGTAGGATGGTAACTTTTGTTCAATCTTCCACATATTAAAGGTGCACTGTGTAGCTTTTCAACTTTTTTCTCTGGATATGTCATTGCTCTGCTTTCAGTATTCCACAGTATGACATTAAACAGCTCTGACTTACATTTATACAATTACATGTGGTTTTATAGCTAAAAAATACCTAGAAAAACAGGCATTCTGACTGTGAGCTGGGCTCCCATTCCACAGATCTGACCTGTAACTTGGTCTGGTTTAGTTTCCATGATGACAGCAACATTTAATACTATACTGTGCAACACTCCAGACCAAGAGGTAACGTTAAGAAAAGCATTTGACGGACCCTGCACCAGAAAAGTTACACAATGCACCTTTCAATATTTTACATAATCATGCTAAATACAGAACAAAAATCAGCACGTATGGCTACATGCTGAATCCAAAAGTAGCGAGTGATGTGATGTTTCAGTGTATTTCCCTGTTTGAAGTGAATTCAGAGGGACGGGAGTGAAGAGGAGGAAGAGAGCAGCGGGCCTGAGAGACGTAGGTGTGTAAAGCATCTGGGAGAAACAGGCAGCTCTGACACACCAAAGCGAACGGCGATTTTCTAAGCGATGCTGATCTGTGCTCCCTGCTCCCTGCTCCTCCTCCGTTTAACAAACCCACCCAGCGGCTCCGGGATAGCGCGGGTGGGACACAGCGAAGCCTTGTCCATGTTGACTCACTCAGAGCGCTCAGGTGAGACGCAAGGTTAAGTATGTGGGGAGGAAGAGAGATAAGCACTACCGAGCGTACTGGCAAACCTCAAAAGGCATGGAGAGGTAAAGGGGAAAGTGAAGCTATAGTGTGTAGGTTTTAAGTGTATTATGTGTGTCTTTAAAGGTGCATTGTGTAACTTTTCTGGTGTAGAGTCTGTCAAATGCTTTTCTCCATGGAGATGCTATTGCTTTGTCTGGAATGTTTCACAGTATGGCATTAAACTTGGCTTTCTATCTTCATCGAGATGAAACCAGGACAACTTACAAGTCAGATCTGTGGAGAGGCAACCCCACTCACAGTCACAATTCCTGTTTTTCTAGGTATTCTTGAGCTATGAAACCACCTGTAATTTAATAAATGTAACGAAGATCTGTTTAATGTCATACCGTGGATCATTCTAGGCAGATATACTCAACTAAAACGTTATATAGAGCACCTAAAATATCAAAAAATCTGTGCATCATGATACTAAATGTCTTGATACAGTATTGTTATCATGGGCTGCTGTATCGATATCAAGATTTTTTTTGTATCTTTTATTTATGATCTCTCTCTACAATTTTGTTGTTTATGCAATACATTTGACATATTCACTGATTATCAAATTTGATGTATTTCATTAACTTAGCACAAGTAGTGGTTTAACAAAGAAATATTGTTACTAAATGTATTCGGTTCTTTAAAAAAAAATACCGGTCAAAAGTTTTAGAAACCCACATTTTTTTCCAGTTTTTTACTGTTTACTGTTTACCAGTGACCAAAATGTATTCTAAACTTCTGATTCATGAAAGTAGCGTTTTTACAATACAAAATCAAATATTCTTCAGAAAGTTCTTCCCAAGTCTGCTGCAGAAGTTCCCATACTTGTAGGTTGCTTGTTTTTTCGCTCTTCTGTCCAGTTCATCCCAAACCAGCTCGATGGGGTTAAAGTCTAGAGACTGTGCTGGACACTCCATGTTTTCAAGCTCACCATCTTGTTCTTTTTTCCTGAGGTAGTTGTGGCTTATCTTGGACTTGTGTTTTGTTATGTTTTTAATCTTTTTTTTTAACCCCTGGCTGTTCAGTACTTACCTTTATTGCCATTTCAAGCTCTTCATTGGACTTGCACAACTTGAATTGCAATAAATATCTGAAAAATGCAGGTGTTCCAAAACATTTTGACCAGTAGTGTATCACAGAGTATGATTTGCAATTATTATAATTATTGCATGGATCACCATATTGCGATAATATTGTATTGTTTTGAATCGTGAGGAACCCTGTGATTCCAAGCCCTATTAAGTGCAATGTGCTTTGATCTTTTTTCTTTGGAGAAAAGAAAGAGGCTATAAATGTGCTTCTCTTATATCAAACATCTCATGCAGGCTGCAAATATTGTATAGGAGAAATTGGCAATGATTCAGTGGTTTATTATGCAACTATACTACCCTAGCAACAGTTCGGCTTAAGCAAGCTAAATTTTAACCAAAGTTAGAACAATGCATAGGCCCACAGACATCAACAGACCTTTAATCCAAATATGCATTAATATCAAAAATAGTCATGCACAAGTCTTGCACGGTGCTTTTTCAGATGCTCAGATACACTTCTTTTCAATCTGCACCAGTACGGCCCTTTTAACTACTGACTACCACTGTGCACTCACTGACACCCTGAAACGGTAAAAGGAAAAGAGTACGCACTGTTCAGAGCTGGAATCAACTTCAAGATATTTTTGCTTTTGAATGAAAATAAAGACCAAAACAAACTCAACCTGCTTTACGGAAATGTTATTACTTTACCTTAAATGTTCCACAGTATGACATTAAACTTATCTATTCAATCTATTCAAGCCAGTAAGAGTACATGTTTTTCAAGATATTTATGAGCAATCTTTAATGGAATAAATGCAAGATTGCCTTATTGTTGAAAATTCCAGGCATAGCAATAACATCACCAAAGAGGCGAGCAGGTGACAGACCCTTCACTAGAAAGGTTACAGAGTGCACCTTTAAGGACACCATACAAAAAAGGTCTGGGAGACAAATACAAAACATGACAACAGACAGATTCAGACATGATCAGTGAGCCTGGGTACTTAAAATCTATCCACATCCAACACCATTATGTCATGTACTGCTTATTGCACTTCTGTTAACACACCATGATAATTTACCTGTTTATCTTGGATCCACGCCAACTTGGCTTGTACATCACATTGCATATATTAGATTCAGACATGCCTTTCTATAGGAACGGCATACTGTCACCAATAAAATAAGCTCTGTACTTCTTTAAATAGGGCTTACAATACTAGAATGAGTTACTGGCACTCCCATGGACTCCATTTGTACCTCTCCTGCTTTAACATGTTATTAAACCTGTCTATATGCACCACAAGATCTTTGAGATGGATGCGGTATGTAATTTATAAAGACGCCAGTGCATTTTGCTTGTTGACTCTTGGAAGAGAGGGGCAAATGGAAATCGGCTCAGGTCGCTGCTCTTCATAATCAGTAAATGGCATGTCTGTAATTGCCAATTTATAGCGTAGAACAGGTGTGAGCTATTACCTTGTACAATCACATATTCACCTCTGCAAAGACAAGAGGAGCACACCCGGGCTACTGACATTTTTGTTAAATGTGAACTATAAGCAGCTCATCAGGCACAGCTACTGTTTTTGCCCTATAGCGAGCTTTTCAAACCAGCGTGATATAGAAAATGCAGTTGCGCGAAAGCTGGTTGAACTTAAGATGTCTGTGGAACTTCGATGGCGATTCACGGAGGAAAATATACAGAAGGTCAGTGGTCTACAATGAAGAGATGTGAATACACGTCTGGCATTGAGGATTCATTCAACTACCAACAACAAAAGGGAAATTCTCAGGAGCACTTTATGTGAAAGAGATAAAAAGTTGGGTGCTTAGTCAGTTAATTATGGTCAACCAATAGTTTTGTTAGCCAACTAATTGGGGTTATGTGAATTCACATGTACCACAGCAGAAGGACAGGGCGTGGGATAGGTTACATGAACTGACTGTGTTTCAATGCAATAAACACAACCAAAAAAAAACAAACTTTTATCTAGTATATTTTTAAAAAGTTACTGTATATACATTTACTTTATTAGTACTTTTACACTTTTTATTAAAATAATTTGACCATAAAGAACTGATTTAGCTGGAACTACAACAGAGCAACAGGTGTGATAATTTGTACTGTAAGTTTATATTGTTTTCTATATATATTTTTTCTTTTAGACCTTTTCTTTTCAGACTATGTTAAAACTTATTTGGTTGTGTTTGCTAATGTGTGCATGTGTCTCCATGGTAACTGGTAAATATACCGCCAGTACAGGGAACTTGCATGCAGGAAACCACCAGCATGACGTCGCTGTGAAGTATCAATAGTATCAACAGTCCTAGTGCAAGTATTTGTAGGGCAATTAGTGAAAGCAAAATTCTATAAACAAAAGAATACAAGAGGTAATAATGATGTAGTCCTAGTTATAATTAATAGAAGATGAAGAACTTGAAGATGTAATAATCATTGGGGATGTAAAGCAGGGAAATGTTGGACTGGTTTTGTGTCATTTGATTTAAAGAGCCCATATTGCACTATTTTCTGATTTATTGCTTATTAACACACAAATCTGCATATTTAGGCTGTGTTATTCTCTCTAACAGAAAACTAACTAATAATAAATGATAATAGAATTACTCAAACATGTCTGAATGAAACAAAATTCCAAGTATGTTAGGAGGTAACAACATTCTAACTTAATGGCTTAATGCTTACAAGCATCATTTTTGTGTAATATAGCACCTTTAATTGTATTTTAGCTTTAATATTTTAATAAACAGCTACCCACTAAATATTTAGAATATCTTTAATTCAAAGTAATGACAACATAATACTCTTAAATGATTAAAAAAAAATAGTCTCAAAGTAAAGGTGCACTGTAAGAGTATAGCTTTTGTGTATGGGTTTAGCTCATATTGTATGCGCAACAATAGTAATAATATAGGTTTTGAAAACTCAATCTGTTCTGATGAATGATATGAAGTAAGACTATTATCATGAAAGTGTGTCACTGCTAGCCTAAGGTCATAAAAGTGAATTTGTGGACAGCTGAGACGACTCAAAAAGGGAAATTCCAACTAATACAACAGTTGCACCTGTTCACCTGTTTCAATCCATGCTCTGAATTCACTAGCAAGGACTATAAACTCAGAATACAGTGTAAATGTGAAGAAAATGTTTAGGGAAGAAAATAGTTGTGATAGATCAGAGATATCCAAGTTTGAGCACATGTAAACAAGAAGAAAGAGACGAAGGCAGCGGGTGGGAAGAATTGCTGGGTTTCAAATGACGTCACGACAGTCTATAGGCAATAATATTTAACACAGAAGGAGGGCAGTTAAAATCAATACTGAATATTGAATGTATAAAAAGTACTAATACTGTTACCGAGTTACAGGGTCTACAGTCCCTGACAAAAGTCTTGTCGCTTATCCATTTTGTAGAAACAAAAGCGTATAACCTGACTTTAAATTAATCGATTGGTTTTAGAAATGTCTCATATGAAAGCTAAAACCCTCCCAAATTATGCTCAATATACTAAAATAAATTTGCTTCACTGAAGAAAGATTGATCATTTAATGAACACAGAAAGGTCAGATTTTGGCAAGACAAAAGTCTTGTCGCCTTGTCATATGATTCACCCAATCCTAGATTACAGCCTCACCTGTGATCAGTTACTGATCAATCAATTAGTGGGTGTGTATAAAAAGAACCCAGCACACTAGACCTTCACATCAACTGCAACTTGACCTCTGACAACATGCCCATGATCCACCCTGAGACCAAAGCGTTAATTATCAAGAGGCTAAAGACCAGATCCACTGCTGAGGTGGTGACACCTTCAATGTGTCTCAGCGTCAAGTACAAAGAATAAGAAAAAGATCTGAAATGACTGGAGATGTTTTTGACAAGCCCAGGTCCGGCAGACCCCGCAAGACAACTGCTCGGGAGGACCGTTTGTTGATTCGAAAATCCAAGGCCGGCCCCTTTTCCACTGCAGCACTCCACCAGGTCTGGTCACCTCAAGTCCCTGTGTCAACCAGAACACTTTGTAGAATTCTGTCTCGAAATGGCCTCCATGGTCGAATCAGTGCACAGAAACCAGCACTAAACAAAAGGCAATTAAAAAACCGTGTGGCATTTGCCAAGGCCCACAGCCTGCTAAAAGGATGGACACTGGAAAAGTGGCAGAAGGTGGATTTCTCAGATGAATCCTCGGTTGAAATACATCACAGCCGCCACAAATATTGCAGGAGACCTACTGGAGCCCGCATGGATCCAAGATTCACCCAGAAAACAGTTAAGTTTGGTGGTGGAAAAATTATGGTCTGGGGTTCCATCCAGTATGGGAGTGTGCGAGACATTTGCAGGGTGGAAGGCAAATATCAATAACCTAAAATATCAAGAAGTATTAGCTACCTCTTACATTCCCAACCATAAAAGGGGTCAAATTTTGCAGCAGGATGGTGCTCCATCGCATACTTCTATCTCTACATCAAAGTTTCTCAAGGTGAAGAAGATCAAGGTGCTCCAGGACTGGCCAGCCCAGTCACCAGACATGAACATCATTGAGCATGTCTGGGGTAGAATGAAAGAGGAAGCATGGAAGGCAAAACCAAAGTATCTTGATGAACTCTGGGAGGCATGTAAGATGCTTTCTTTGCTATTGCTGATGACTTCATCAACAAATTGTATGAATCATTGTTGAACCGCATGGATGCGTCCTTCAAGCTCATGGAAGTCATACAAGATATTAAATATGGATCTCACAGCACCACTACTTAATTCACTGACATATTTTTGTATTTGAAGTAAATTATTTGTTCAATTTTCTGTAGGCGACAAGACTTTTGTCTTGCCAAAATCTGACCTTTCTGTGTTCATTAAATGATCAATCTTTCTTCAGTGAAGCAAATTTATTTTAGTATATTGAGCATAATTTGGGAGGGTTTTAGCTTTCATATGAGACATTTCTAAAACCAATCGATTAATTTAAAGTCAGGTTATAAGCTTTTGTTTCTACAAAATGGATAAGCGACAAGACTTGTGTCAGGGACTGTATTCATTCATAGAAATGATCAGGTTCAACATCTAAGAATTTTCCTTTTAAATATTTTGTTGCAAACTACAATATAATTTACGTATAATTTACGTTACATTGTAGTTTGATATGATACTATGCAGTTGATGTCATCAACATTTCTTGGGAGTGTGAAGCTAACTGAGGCACAGCTCTGTCGGAGGTTTTGTTACACTTTGATCTGAAGTTGAATTTAATACAATCTGACCATAAAGAACTGACTTATGTGGAACTATAACAGGTGGGCTTTACTGTTAAGCAAGTCCCTCTCAAATAACATTTTTCAATTAGTAATCAAACTTCAGAACAAGACCACGAACACTCAAATTCATCACAGGCTCCTGAAAATGTGATGTTTAAATCTACTTTGTAATATTTCTTGAATTTCAGACAATCTTAAAACTTGACAATGTTTACTATTGTGTGCATTGTGTCCCCATGGAGACTGTTGAGCATTCCACCCATACAAATACCGTACACGTAGAACACCCCCTGCCTGAGGTCATCGTGAAGTATCAATAGGAAAAACTGTCTCTCATCCGCAGTTGCGGTTATGACATCATTGCAATCTAGAATCTGAAAGCCACCAATCGAACAGAGACAGGAAGAGGCGTGCATGAGGTGTAGTCTCTCTCCTGATCTGAATATTCTAAATATTCAAATTTTTGTTGCAATACATTGCCTTATAGGGTCTAGTCATTAATTATCTTTAGGTTATTTCACAGAAAACTGCAATGTAATCAACAAGAAGCACTGACTCTCACCCCCATCTGAGATTGTGACATCATAGTAAACACATATACTTTGAATCCTGATTCAGAGCAAAGACCGTGTGACGACAACCATAGCATTCAGCTCAAGTCAAATGAAGCTCGAGCTCAATATTAGGAAAGGGGTGTTATTTATGGAAAAATAACAATAATAATAAAAAAATAAAATAAAATATTTAAGACCAAAATGATGAGGCTCACTACAGCAGTTATAGACCGAGGGGGGACAATGTAAAGACAATTAGACCCAGAAGCATCCCCATGCTCACTTCACTTTGGACATACAGTTTATGATTCAGATATATTTGCGTAAATTCCAAATATGCCAAACATGAACTATTGTTCACATGCATACAGTTTCTCTCCGTTTTATGTTCGCAGCCTTTGTGGAAACACTCAGCACTCCTCAAACCCAAATGTCACGCAGGTTTGTGAAGCATCTCTTGGTCTGTTCCTAAAAATGGAGGAACATCCCATTGACTTTTCTCTAGTGCTGTTCCCATCAAAGCGGTGAAGGTTCAACTACTGCTCCATAATGTGCTTGTGGTTCAGTGGGGACAAGAACACTCCATAGAGACACATGGCAAACAACCTCTGTGCACAAGCTATCCTAAAACTTGCTCATTTGTGGGTGAAACTTTGGTAACATAAATACACCCAGCGCTACAGTATTTGTGTGTTCATGTTTTGATCTTTCACAAAGAGCACTCAAATAATACACTTTAAAGGGCATACGTTTTATCTTGCTGTGATGACACTCATGTTAAGGGGTCAGGAAAGCAAGCAAAAAATCTGTTATGCTACACAAAGATTGACAGTTCAACAATTGCTGTAACTCTAGGCAACAGTCTGTATGAATAACAAAAACACCATGTTAATATTATGGTTCTATAATTACAGAATGAAAATCAAAATGAAATCCAATATGCATGTGTGAACTCGTCTGTCAATCACTATCGCTATAGCAACAAGAAGGGGCTCAAAGTAGCTCCTATACTGTCCCAGCTTCACATCGAACTCCTCACCTGCAAGACACCAGCTCGCACTCAAGTCCAGCATCAAAAACCTGGCACTAGATTTTCTTGCAGTTATAGTTTGAATAAAACAGAAGAAAATGGAAAAAAGAACAAATACTCATTGCTTAAATTTTTTTTTTTTACATTTTAATCTTTCTGTTGTATGTTCAGCCTTTATTTGCCCCAAAGATTAGAGGGACAGTCCGGAATTTTGGACATTGGACGTCATTTCCTAGTGAGCCAGTGTTGGAGATGTGTGGAGACACTTTTTTAAATATTCCGTTCAGTCCTTGTATTTGCAGAGGTCGCTGGTGCTAGGCTAGTGCATGTCAATGGCCATAGTTAACCTGACACTAAAAACAATCTTACCCACTCCACAAAGCACCCAAAGCAAATCTATTATTATACCAGACTGTTGATGTAAATGTCTGTGTCAAAAAAACAACATTGCATTTGAAGGATTTGAAGGATTTATGTCTGAGCAGCAGCAGCAAGTTGTACTTCCTGATAGAAAGCTTGGCAGTGGCAGACTGATTTCACCTAGCACCATTTTAGCAGCAAAGTAAAATTCTGCTGCTGCTGAGAAAATAGTCCCTCAACATGCAACGATTCACGGGATGCAAGGTTAGTTTTATTTCAAACATTATTCTGCTATCAACACAGACATTTACATCGACAGTCTGGTGTGATAACAAATTGTTATCACACCAGATTGTTGAAAGACTGTTTTTAGTGGTAGGCTAACTATGGCCATTGACATGCACTAGCCTAGCACCAGCGACCTCTGCATATACCAGGACTGGATTTAATATTTTAAAAAGTGTCTCCACACATCTCCAGCACTCTGGCTCACTAGGAAATCAGGCCCTATGTCCAAAATTCTAGACTGTCCCTTTGAGGATTCACCCGGATGCCCTTCCTGAGTATAGATCACAAAACAGCATCTTAGCTCAATGTTGGATCATAGAATAAGGGTAGTGTGAAGGGTATTTTGTTTCAGTTTTTAGGTGGTCTAAAAACGGAACAACTAATTTTATGAAGTCTGTGGTAAGGTCCCATTTAGGTGGAAATGTGACTAATTGAAACTGCTGCC
Organism: Boleophthalmus pectinirostris; assembly: GCF_026225935.1. Lineage (NCBI taxonomy): Eukaryota > Metazoa > Chordata > Actinopteri > Gobiiformes > Gobiidae > Boleophthalmus > Boleophthalmus pectinirostris. Next base: position 21,178,022 of record NW_026570970.1, on the reverse strand, counting down.
TAATGCTAACTTGTAACTTCAGTGATATTTGAGAGGGACTTATTTAACAAAACAAATCTGCTCACCTGCTCTAGTCCAACTAAGTCAGTTCTTTATGGTGAGATTATGTAAAGGTGCACTGTGTAACATTTCTGGCGGAGGATCAACCAGTATGACCCAGTATGGCATTGTGTGTATCCATCTTGCATTTACTAAGTTTTTTTCTAGACCTAAAAGCTTACAGCCTCTGCACAAATTTGACATGTATCTTGGCTGTCTCCATAGAGATAAAAAAGTGTAATGCCATACTGTGGAACATTCCAGGCCATATCTACATGGAGAGAAGCAGGTGATGGACCCTCCACCAAAAAAAGTTACACAACTCACATTTAAAACATCTTAAAGTGCCTCCAGTTAACTTTAACCCCCTCCCTGAGTAATCTTGATGGCATCACATTAAAATGTGTTTGTTATTTGTTTGCTGTTAGTGAGTCAGCTGAAAGATCTATTGTACTTGGCTGTATGATTTTAGAATAAGGTATTTTAATTGTGAAATAAATAAATAATAACTGCCTTTTTACTTTTTGTAGCATGACATTCAACAGCAGCCCACGGACTACGGATGAATAACAGCCATCTTAATTGATATGCAATGTCCCTGAAATAAATAAATGAATATAAATAAGTATCAATACAGTATAAAGTTTGCCCTATCGCACAAAATAGTACGCAGTGTTTTCCAATGAGAGGTGTGTCGTGTGCAGGGACAGCAGCGTTCAGTCCCCTTTGCAGAGCTAAAGCACAGGGGCAGTCCCAGAGCGCAGGGGAAGCACACACATATGCATAGATACACTGCGTACATCAGACTCACTGTTTTGCTTTCCCACGTTAGCCTGAGTATTTCACTGTCTGTGCTGAAGCCTCACCAGTAAAAAGAGGGCAAAAAGCTGTGTACTACATGATACAGTGCACAGGAGGTGAGCTGTCGGTATTTTAAATCTTTTTAAGATTTTCAGAGCGGAAGAAAACTCATGGTGGTGCGGGCTTCCTGTCAGTGACAAATCATTGGGACCACCCTCATCTCACAAGTGAAAGGAAAGGGCAAATCAACCCCTGGATATTTATTGAGCACTTTAATGCTTAGAAAATTTGCAAGTCCTGGCATGCAATTCAATTTCAATTAAATATAAACTAAAAATGCTAAATTTTAAATGTTTATTTTTAACTCATATGAATATGTAAATTATACTTTCTGTTGTACGCTTTATCTTAACCACAACAAGAATCTGGGACAATAGCTTAAAATAACAATTCTTTATGAGTGGGCATTTCTTCACAACTATTTACGTCTTTGGTGAAACCTGCTTCCCTTTCTATTTCCGATTTGTGTCATTCACAAAAACACAGTCTAAAAATGTGTCTGCTTAAAATTCAGTCCTTTAAATGATTGACGCTGTTTATGGTTTACCAGAAACATCCTAAACATTCCCACGGACAATCCCTCATGTGGACCTTTACGCCTCAACACCAACTGTCAAAAGTACCTGTGATTTCTGTACCTACTGCACTATACTCTATCTGATTTCTCTGAATACAATATTGTTCTTGCTTTTACTCCCCTATTTTGAACAACATTCATACTCAGTCCTTTTCACACTATCAGAAGGGGAAAGCAACGTACAATCATCTCTGGAAATGCAGATTTTTGACAATAATTTGCACTTTGATGTGTTTCTGAAACACAAGACACTCTCTTCTTTTGACTAAGAACAGAAACACTATATTAAAAACACAAGTGTAGTCTTACTTTCAAATTAAGTGTTTCTCATGAACAGGCATTAATTCTTCCATCAAATTCTTGAATGTCAACGTGACCAGTGATGCAGCTGGCACTGAAACAATTAAAGCATTTAACAGAAATGTCATTTTTGAAACCACCAAATTTGTGTTAGCAGCTTGTCTGGACGGCTGCCTTCACATGCACAAGGCTATTTCTCTCTCCCACAGAGTCAATCTATTCTCCCATTTGTTTGGACTGGAGTCAAGCTCAGACACTCACACACTGCCACCGTCGAGGAAGACAACAGGCTCACAGCTAAACAATTGTTAACAAAGATTATATCATCGTTAATATCTAGACACTGTTTACTTACAATAAAAGTCAAAAGACGGCTCCCTAACTGAACTATTCATGGGTTTCAGCTTCCTGTTATAGGCAATGTTTTTTCTTGTTCTGAAGTTTAGAACTAAACCCATGGATAGGCAAAATTATACGACAATGAATAAACAAATAATGTAGCAAAGCCAAATTATATTATTTATATTATTTGATCCTCCAAGCATTCTCCTTGGCATTTGACACTAGCTAGACATATTGTCTTGGTAATTTATCTCCTGCTCTTTTGTCTGCTTGTCCTATGTATGGAGATATTTGTGTTTGTGTTTATTTGTGTCTTTGATATTGCTATTGACATTCATAGGAAGCTAATATTGTCCGGCTAAAGTTGTTTTAAATGTGTTATATAAATAAACTTTAGCTGAACTGAGCACAATTCAAATCAGTATAGGTCTACAGATAAAGGATTATTAAGGCCACTTATATAAGACTGATTAATGAAAGGCTATGCATGTAATGTTGATTGAGTAGAAGGATGTAAAGGGGAGGGTAATGTCAGCTTTATGCAAAGTAAATCTTTAAGAAAGATTTAAAAGTGGCTAAACTTATATCTCGCTGAAAGTTACTGGTATGTCAAACCTTTTGCACTTGTTTGTAAGTTCCTCTGACATTAAGTTTTGCATGGAATTGATGTAAATATTGTGTCCTTTTATCCAATTTCTATCAGGAGCTGATTTCAATCTTTTTGGTACAAATACACAGTGTTACAGCACTAATGTCCCGCTAAGTAGCACAGTGCGCTGGCTGTAAAGAAAAGGCATAAAAATGAGTGAGGAAGACAGAGAGGTGTGAGGTGGCCATCACATCGCCCACACACGTTTCATCCACTTATCCATCACTCCATTACCTCCATGTAAATGACAGCTCTCCATGTCCCGCTGGGGGCAGAAAAAAGCCCTATTAGCACGCAGCACAGAGCGAGCCTGAGCTGTGCTTTGGGCCCACGCACGCTGCTCCTCCTTCACCTCCTCACTCCCACCAACTCCACACAGACGCACCGCTGGCTGCACCGCAGAGTGGCCGGCCATCCACCCTGGTCAGTGCGCTCCTACAAAGCACAAAACAACATGAAATCACTTGTGCTGAGTTGATTGTCAAAGAGGACGTGGGCTGGAGCAGTGGGCAGCGCGCCTCCCAGGTAAATGAGAACTCCAAACCTGCCTGCGCTTTTGGACACTCATCAGCCCCCCCACCTCATTCTTCTGATGGAGCAGTTATATAACCACAGTTTTACTTAAGCTATGTGCAACTGTGATTATTCTATGATAAAAAAAAACACCTTATACTCATATTTTATGGGAAAGATTTACTTAAGAAAACTTGTCACTGAATATATTTTTACTCTTTTATACTACGCCAATACAGACAAGAAACCGCTGCAATAGCTCCTTAAGAATTTCAATGTGTGTTACTATATTGGCTGTATAGTGAAATAAATATTGCACATCTTCACTTAAATGTCCACAGCGTTCATAGCATATTCATTTCTTCTTCCTTTAAGATTTCCCCTTCTGGAGTCATATTTTTATAGGTACAGATATCTACACAGAATGAAAAGTAGGTTTGGAAAATGATTTTAGAGGGGAATATTGCCTCACCTTAAAAGTACGGACATAAGCAATTTGTGTCAAAATATAGGTAAACTAACTGACGGATTCCATGCTTGTTTGTCGACATAAGAAGTAGTTTGTAGAGGAATGCGTCTGCTTTCCTGCCATAACATTTTGGAGCTGTTGGAACATGGGATAATATTTGGAGGGGAAATGGAAAAGACAACGGTAAAATGATGGAGAGTATACATTCCCTGTGCAGCCGCTGAGAGGTGTGTTTGGGCTGCTGCCCTCCTAAACCACGTCTGGAATTTCTGATTACAACGTCAACACACGTACGTATGTGTTTCCCCGCTCCCTCCACGTCCAGAATGAGGAGGGCTGAGTTCATACACCTTCTCTGTCAAATACATACATACACGATATTCAGGACTGAAACTAATCTCATCTGTATGTCTCTCCTAAAGACTTGGCATGATTTGGGAAGTTTAGCCCAAGCACACAGTGACTTCAATATATGATAAATGTTTATATAAATAATTCTCTCAGGAGTATGCATGGATGTTTTAAGTGGGAAATTAATAAGCTAAACATTAAATTAACTATCTGTATTAAATTAAGCAAGAACTGAGAGTATTAAATGGATCCTATCAGGAAAATCACAGACGAAGCATTTGGAACAAGACGTATAGAACATTTCTAAGTGCTGTGAGTGGCAGCTCATATGATTGGTTCCAGAAGTCATGTGAGGGCAGTATGGGGTGGCAGTAGCTCTGACGGTAGAGTGAACATTTCCACTAACCCACAGGTTGGAGGTTCAGTCCCATCTCCCACCAGTGCATACCGTTGTTGTGTCCTAGGGCAAGACATTTAACCCACCTCGCCTCCAGTGTTTGTGTACAATGATGTATGAATTCCTTGATGTGTTCACAGCAGAGGAAGAAAAGAGCTAGATAAATGCAACCGTTTAATGAATGAATACTGAGTTTTATGCCCGAGGCTGATAAAAAAAATAAGTGATGCTTTGAAAAGAAATGGAGCTGCTTCCAATGAAGTATAGGCATAAAGCTACCAATATTCACTGATAATAACTACTGCTGTTTAAACATATAGACTTGTGGATGGTATGGCCGGCATGTGTTTTTAAAATTAGTTTCTTTAAGTTGTTTCTTTTTTCTATTCGTGTCAGTCCCAAGCCAGCATAACTGAAGTGTTGCTACCAGGGCAACGGACACATTTGCCAATCCAATCTTTCCTTGCACAGCAACAGGCAGACCATTTTCCCTGAGTGCTGAAAATCTAAGAGGAAGGTAAAAGCCAATTGGATAGAATCGAAGGTTACATTTGTATTTTAATACAGTGTGTTTTATATGATGTAGCTCATATAGCAACACTGATGGAGGGAAGTCAGTCTGAGTGGCGGTGGCATATATATTCCATACTGTCCTATTTCTTGGCACGTTCTGTTAAAAGAAGGAAACATGTGAAGGTTTCCTTTTGTAATGGTAACCAATAGACTCTAACTGTCCTTGAAAGCTTTTGTCCCTTTTCTCTCGTCCTTAAATAGAATCTTTGATAATAAAATGAAATAGTGATCTACACTCATTATCAAATTAATATTTTAATGCAAAATTTCAAGAGAAACGAAAGAGAGACTAATAAAGAATATGAGGAAAATGCAACAAGGCATTGGTGTGTGTGTAGTGAATGAACACACAGAGTCAGGGGGAGGAGGAGGAGGGACACTGGTTAAGACTGCCTTCATGGATCACTCTCACTATCATAAGGACACAAGCAAGTTTACTGAGAACAGGAGCGCAAGACGACGGCGGTGAGGTGCGAAGAACTGCTTTTGTATGTTCACAGAGGAGGAAAAAAATAATTAAGTTTAAAGAGAGAGAGAGAGAGGGAGAGAGAGAGAGAGAGAGGGAGGAGAAGAGAGGAGGGAGGGAGGGAAAGGAAGGAAGGGTGAAAGACAAGAGTGAAGGGGACAGACAGACAGATGGAGGGGAAGCAAGCAGCGGACGGAGAGAGGAGGAGAGACAAAGCGTGTTGACTGAGGAAGTGTGCATGCCATGTGGCCCATGTTGCCAGGTAAGACCCCCGTACTGCTTGTGCTATAACATCTATCAAACTTTTCTTGCTTTTCAGGTTGTTTCTGCGCAAAAGTTAATTTCCACAACTTTTCTATATTGTCATTTTGATGTCGTGTTGAGGTGCTAAGAATATTTTGGAAAAACTATTGCATTGCTGTCACATGGGGTGCTAAATGGACTTTTTGAATCCCTGTCTTGTGCACGTGCGCTTGAATGTCTGTGAATGCCTCTGCCATGATAATTTACTGTACATTATCCGTACATTCCCCAGACTTGAGGAATGTTCCTACTTTTTTTTTTTTTTTTTTTTTTTTTTTTTTACATTTTCTTTGTTTCATTTTTTTCTCTCACACCACACACAATTAAGCGCAGTGTCAAAACTAACTCCTGCCTCAAACCAGTTGAAACTTCCCACCGGCAGGACAGAAATCTCTGGAATGCGATTATCACGTATTTGTGTTTATTTTATCGCGGCGGCTTCGCTCACAAAAGCAAAGAGGAAACCGGATCATGATGGAGCGAAGAGAGAGGGAGGGAGAGAGGGAGGGAGAGAGGGAGAGGGGGGAAGAGAGAGAGAGAGCTATTTGGCAGTGTGCACGTGAGTGTGTGGGTGGCTGTGTGGGTGTCAGGGTGAGTGGGTGCAGAGCTCTTTGAGTGAGAGCACATGTGACTCCGAGTGCATTCGTGTGGGCGTCTGATTGTGCGCGAGTGTGTGTGTGTTGTGTGTTTTTGTGTGTGTGTGTGTGTGTGCATAGGGAAGGTGAAAAGTATGTGTGTGCAAAGGTAAGGTTGCTGCTGGATTCCCATTGAGCACCTCTGCATCATAAGAAAGACTGGAGAAATTATCGTGTGTTTTTTTTCAATAGCAACATAAGAAATCTCACCTTGTTCTGTTCAATACTGGTATTTGGGCAGCCGGGCAAATTGTCTTGTATAATTTCGGAATGCCATGTATGTTGATGTAATGGAAAGACCTACGAGCATAAAAAAACAAATTAATATCTGAAAATTGTGATAAAGAGACAGGTGTTTCAATTATTACATTCTTCAAATTACATTCCTGTTGTTTCTCCTCTGCAGGGTCACTACCCCAAATCATTAGCATGCTTTCATTTGCATAAATTGGTTTAACTCTAGTGGGGTGTTCAATTTAGCCAGGCTTAGGAGTGGCATAAAGACTACACTTGTAACTACTTGTGGGAGAATTTTGACTTTACCCAAAAAACATGTGGTCAGTCCCAAGCTTAAAAACTGAAGAGGGTAAGGAAGGGCATCCAGGGTAAACTGTACTCTCATGCAAATCAATAGGCATTACTCCGCAGACACCGCAAAAGAGCTGCAAATAAAAAGCATATTTAACATATTTAGCAGATGTTATAATGCCTGTATCAACATGTGCCACCTCTAATGTCACGAGAAGACAAGACAGACCAGTCCCACAAACATCATTGCCACAGTACGCTTTAGGATGAGAAGCGCTCCCCTTTCTCCCCATTTACACACACACACACACACACGCACACACACACACACGCACACATTGAGGCGCCTGTCAAACCCAGCGCATTCCTGAGCGCTCCGACACACAGCGGCTCAATGGTGGGATGAATGCGAGGGAAATTCATCTGAAACGTGAGGACAAAAGCCAGGGGGACATTTAAGAGGGTTTAACTTGGCAGGACCCTGGGAATGAGAGGCAGAGAGGAGGAGAAGGGGAAAAACGCACATACATAAACACATATGGAGAGCTGTACATGGACTGCGCATAGATCCGCCGCATGTACACACGGATACACTCACACACTTCCAGCTGCGGCTGCAACAGGCTGTTAGAAATGGGAACAGAGGGGAATTCCCAGGGAGGAGACACTGAAAACACACACATTACAGAGTACATACACCTCTCCAGCCCTATGCACGCACACTACACCCCATATGCATTATTGTGGTGCTTAAACTTAATGCAAGTCAAATTAACATTATTATTGATGTATTATTTGAAAGAGAGATTACAAATAAGACCAAAGGCAAAACTCAGAAAACTGAAATCCCCGCACTGCACACATAATATGATGACAACAGTCTAGCTGTGTTATCTGAACCCTACTGTGTTAAGGGTCTTATTTATTTATCAGGATTAATAAAACTAGTTTGTGAAAGTGTATTCAAGAAGTTTTGACATAAAAGTTGTGTAATGTAATGTGTTCACTTTTGTGCTTTTTAGATTATTAAAATGTAAAAATGAATGCATGTGTGGCACTGTAAATGAACGTGAGCGTTAATGCAAGCTTCGAACTTGACTTTGGTTTTGCGGATCTTGAAATTGTGAAAAGTGTGTGCTGACTTTTCAGTATCAGAATTAAATGGTGATGGTCTGGTTGTGCTTAAAATAATTTGCAGAAAATGTCATTGCATCTATGTAATGTCTATTTTAATTGATGTTGAAGGTGAAGCTGAGTAGAATACTTTTTGTAATACCAAAATTCATGCAGAAAGACTTGGAAAATTGTAACTTAAATTGCATATTGATTCAAAAGCAATGGAGACAATGTTGAGACTCCAAACCAAGGACAATCTTTTTAAACATGTTTCATCACTGGATTTTGCTGTCACTAAACAATGCATTATCTAACTATGCTGCCTAAAAACATGCCCCCCAGCAAATAGTTTTATCTAGTCACTTCAAAGCCCGGCTGGTCCGATAGACTGCGCTGGTTTCGTCAGGTGTTTGTATTGTGGTCAAAAGCTTATGGAGGGGAGGACAGGGGTTCAGTGGCCAGGTCACCAACTCTCTGATGTCCAGCCTCCAAAGCTCAGCATTACAACTGAGAAGAATCAATCAATAGACTTTACTTGTACATGGATCAATACAGATACAAAACTGAAAGAAACAAATCTGTGCGTGCAGGGGAATTTAAGCAGTTGTGCGTCGTTTTAATATGTTACCTCGAGAGCAAAACTACAACTTAGTAACTATTTAAAGAGCTGAAACAGTCTGAGTATATTTCAATGAGCATTATTTGATCAATCATGCAAGATCATTTGATTTTGATAAAGCAAAATATAAAAATTCTATTGTTATTTAAATATAATGATCCAAGTGTTCAAAAGCATGTATATATATTTCTAGTTAGACTTTATGGGAAGTTAACATTGTAGAAATACCCATCCCAGATACCAGAAACACCGCTCATCATAACTGTACTTCTAAACCCGATAAGTGAAAGAGTGGGCACTGTAATTTATTCAGGGAATTTCACAATATGAATCTGTAGACACACTGCTGGTAATATTGTCAGTGTGTGGTTTTGATAGACCTATCTATGTCTAAATAAAATAGAGAAAATGCAAGTTGATTTCCCAGATCACTCTCACTCTCAAAGTGAAAGTGATGAGGCAGTCTGCAAATGAAAAAAGGAGAAGTCAGGAGGGGGGGGGAGGGTGGTCGGGCAGGTGAGCAGAAGCATGACATCTAACACATTTGAGGGGGATTTATACAGACGGACATGTTGAACAGGTACCGTCCCACCACTGATGTAGTCACAAAAACACACAGGACATGAAGACGGCATTTACACAGAAATGATAGGAGTAGTTTTCCGAGTTGACGAGCGTTTTGCACTTTTTAACAGTTAGAGTGTTTAGTTTGTTCTAATGTTTCTCTATTATCAGAAATGTCATTAGGAATGAATCATTGACAGATCATTACAAAACTGAGAGGTGTCTAGACTAATGGCAATTTTTGACATTTCCCATGGTTTTAAAAGCTACTTGAGAGTTATTAACTGTTATTCACAAGAAAGAACAAAAAGGACTACATTTGCATGAACAATCTGTAGAGAAGAAAATACAGTAGGATACAACGTGTGAACGCCGGTTAACTAAAAAGTCAGCTTCGTTGTTTTTTTAGGGCATCTTTGACAGTCTTAAAGCTTCATGACGAATATTTTCACTGATAAAAGCGTATCAATCAGTAATGACAAAGTAGAAAATCACTGTAAATTGTACCATGATGATTCTCTTCCGTCTTGGCACTTATTTGAGCCCATGTTGTCGAAACCAACGCTTTACCTGGCTGCACCGCAACCATGTGTCATAATAAAGCTAAATTTAAGAAATTTGCATTCAGACTTATCCTAAATATAAGCTTATAAAATGTTGAATACTGGAACTTAAATTAAAATACTGCCTATATTTTACCATAGATGTTGTGCAGGGTTTTATTTTGTGAAGATCTGTCTCTGAAGCCTTTTTAATCTGGAGTTTTCACCTGTTCTGATCGTTTTGTTTTGTTTGTTTTTTTTGTTGTTGTTTTTTTGGTGTTCATTTCTTACTTGTTGCATACATCTGATATCTTCTCTTTAGCATTCACCTCAGTGCGCTGTGTCACCTCCTTGTCGCCAGTAGCGTCTTGTAGTGAGTGACTGTACTCGTTGGCCCAGAGTGCACTGCGGGGACGGTCCCTTGGCGAGAAGGGGGCAAAGGGGGAATTTCACTCTTTTTTCACGTGTGGAGAATAGCGATGACGGTTGCGCGGCTCTGTTTGATGTTTGCTGTCGGACTTGTAGCTGTAGTCAGTCGATGTGAGGGCAGCGAGCGGAGTAAGTGGCATTTACGAGCGCTCGGTAGAAAAAGCCCCGCTGGTGTTAATGAGACGAAGCGAGATGTTCCTCTTGCCTTCCCCTACGCCGTTACGCACACACTTTTTCGCCTCTGGGTGCTTCGGGGCTGAGCTCGTGTGTTTTTTGTTCCGGTGTGTTGTGTTGGACAGATGCACCAGCGCTGCGCTGATGGACTGTCGGCAAAGCAACCTTATTTACTCGACCGACTCGGCTTCAGGTAAGAAAATGAGCACATGGCGGCTTTACAGGCATTTAATCTCACTTTGGTTCAACGCTAAAATAAATTCTGATTTTAAATAGCCTTGCACGGGTTAAATAATTAACTCATTCATTTAGCCTAATTAAAAACAAAATTTCAACTTTTAGAAACAGTTTGCCTATTCCATGATTGAGACTGATTAAAATTGTGAAATGCAGACTACACACAAAATGTTAAAGTTTAATTTAAAACAAAAGTTTTGAAACCAGAAGGTCGAGCCTATTTTTGTTTTATATGGAACAGATTAGAATTGAGGATTGGGTTAATTTTAATCCCAAATCATCATCAAAAACATTTTTCTCCAAGGTACCGATGTGCACGAGGTGTATGGAGCATAGACATATATGTCTATGGTACAGAGGGCACCGTCCCTGGACAGGTCCCCATACTCTCCATAAACAGTTTTACGCTCCGATTGAAGTTGAGCGTTGTTTATGAACGCGTCCTGCGGCATTGAGCGCGCTCCCTGTGCCATAGCAACAGTGTGTGGTCTCATCTCCTCTGGCTTTGGCATGGCCATTGTGTGTACCGTGCGCGCGCGTGCGCGCGTGCGTGTGGGAGCAGAGAAAGAGCGAGAGAAGGAGCGATGCATGCAGAGATGTGGTATGTGAGTGGAGCTGGAGGAAATTCTTGTGTTTTGGAATGCGTTTACCCCGGGGGAGACCCCGTGACTCCGGGACAGACAAGAGGGTTAGGCAGAGATACGCACAGTTTGTGAGAGGTACTGACCCACTGAAAGTGCTCTCGAAGAATTACTTCATGATAAAACACGTAGATCCTTTCATGTGACGATAACAATAAGCCAAATGAACATTTTTACTATTCTTTAATTTTATTTTCACATTTGTTCTCAGGAGACTGTTTTAAAGTCATCCAACAGGGGGCACCTGCGACACGTGTTGAACATTTAAAGCCCACTATTAAAACCCATTGGAAAACGGAGACACGGGGCTGCTGTGGACGATTTAAAGTTTAAATGCCACGTTTTCATTTTATATTTTACCATATATTGGAACCATCACCATCTGAAGTAGGCTGACGACAGCAACAACAAAACCTGTTGGTTTGTATTTTTAGATTCAAAATTGGAAAAATAGAAAATAAAATGTAGGCTATATATTTGTTCTGACATTTCCATCATCACAAGTGACTTGACTTGGTCGTACTTTGTTAATTGTGGAACACTTAATTTCAGTGCCATTTTGTAATTGCCTAATATTCCATTTAATGTGCTAGCACTAAATGATTTTAAATTTCCAAGAGGATGTTCTTTCTATTTTCAATAATGGATTTGAATGGAAAAATATGGGTCTACATTCTTGCAGAGGTCCAGATCATGTATTTTATGTAGCACAGTCAAAGGACAGGACTTGAATGCTGTGTTCATGCAGTGTGTCACAGACTCATACACTAGCAGCACAAGTGTGATCTTGGATTTGTGTTTTTTATGGACAGACTGGGGTTAGGATCCCGCTTGGTATTGGACTCAGCAGGGTGTTTCTGGAACAGTGCTAGGACGACAGGGAGAGGGACTGCTAAACGCTCGCCCACACACAAATGTGAAATATTCTAATGAGCAATCTGGCCCTTTTGAATATTATGATTTTTCTCAGCACAGACATGGTACAATGTGTGACATTGTGCACACCAATAGCAACGCTGTGAACATTTCTCTAAGTGGTGTTCAAAAAACAGTCTGTCAGATTTGAGTGACGCGCTCCTTTGCTACCTGCTTTTCACAGGTGAGAATCAACGAGGACATAAACAAGGACTCTGTCACTCAAGAGCTCTCCTCCTGGTAAGAAACTGATTTTAAGTGACATTTCTGGGCCTTTTGGTCAAAGATTGAGCTGTTTTTGCCAAGTTAAGAAAGATGTTCTTGTATTATTTTCTCCAAATGTAATCCAGTACTTATTTGCAGTTGACAGTTCATTAGATGTATCTCCTCTATAACCAGAAATAACTTGAACTTATCGAGCTGGCCCGTGTTAAGGCATGTACTGGTATAGTGTATATGTACATAAAACATTTTAATATCAGGATTTGCCAGCACACACATAGCTCCTCACATGGGACGGCCCACACACACTCCCACGTGTTTCCCCTTTGCCTGCGCTCTCTTCAGATGTAAGGCACATGACATCATTAAAGAGGTGCTCCGAACAGTCCGAGTAGAGCAGGAGCGAGTGGGTAGACTGTGTGTTTCTGAGTGGGTAGACTGTGTGTTCGTGAGTGGGTGAGGGGAATGGAAGTCAGAGCTCCAATGCGGGCTGTGTGTGCGCTGAGTGTGCCCAGCCTGGAGGCTCTGGTGCTGGGCCGCGGTGCCTCCCACGCTGGGGTACAGCGAGGCGAGGAGTGGGAGGGAGGAAGAGGCTGTGAGTCAACGCAGCGCCCCCAGACAACGGACCACCAAAGGAAGAGCTGCTCCATTCTACACGCATTCAAACTCACTTTATTATTGTGGGGAGAAGAAGCTGCTGAAAAGTGCTGAAATGGCACTTAGGATTAGGAGGAAACAGTTAAAGAAAAGTTTGTGGGTAAAAAACATGCTCCCTGAGGTGACTCCCACGCTGAGAAAATTCTTAGAATAACTCAGTTTCCATTTTATATGCCTCATAATGTATACAATTGTGGTTTATGAAAGTTTGAAAAAGGATTTGTACATTCTGTTTGTACATTCTGGTTCAGAGTTTTGCTTGATTTTGAAGCTTTTTTACATAATATTGCAATTTTGTTATAGATAAGATAAGAACCCTGCCCTTTAAAGTGTCTATGCAAGTTTAGTCATAAGTTATGTGTGAGTGGCTTTAAGGAATACTTTAATATTACACTTGATTCTACAGAATTCACTTGGGAAAAATACTTTTTCTATCAGTATCTACTTAACATCATTTACATTAAACAACATTATGAATATGGATTTGATGCTAAACCTTGTGTCTGTACTGATCCCAGCTCAGTGTGCTGTTGGTGGGACAGATGGCTGTCTCAGTCCCATCTGCTGGATCCTCACTCTCTCACTCCGTCTGCGCCCTGAGCCCAAACGCCTGGCCATTTAGTCTTCGTCAATGACATGCCCGCATTCCTCGCATACACAGGCATACATGCACATGGATACATATATACACACACATACATACATAAACACACATACATACATACACACTTAAGTACTTACTTGATCATAGAAGTTATTAATTCAATCACCTTGTATGGCTCAAATCTTATTATAGGCCAAAAAAATCATCCAAAACACCTGAGTAGTTAAAAAAACACACAATAAATATTGACCCGAAAAAAATTGTTGTTCCATCATTCATATATTGATGGAATAGTAATTATCAATATAGTAATTCTTGTGACATGGCCTACATGCATGTTTTCCAACTAATCATTGGTATTAAAAAGTAATGATTTAAAAATATATATTTATTTTTGGAATAAATCACAATTTGGTATTAAAGCCATATAAATGGAAAACAGTTTTGTAAAGGTGGGATTAGGAAAAGACCAAAGATGCTATCTTCACTTTGTCAAAGATGAAAATGAGTTGATGTCAATTCTTTACCATGGTGATTTATAATGGAAAGTGAGCAATGACCCCTAGCTATGAGGTGTCTCTCTTGAGTAATTTCATTGAGAGATTGGGCTTTGCAGACTCATTTCACCCAAAGGGCAAAGGGTACTTCTTATAGTACTATTAACATTCAAATGTTCTAGACAAACACTGATGACATTATTATTATCAGCCCATATTAGTGAGGTCACTGTGCAGTGAGCTCAGAGTTGGTTTTGGGTTTGGTCTTTCTCTTTGATAATAGAAGGCGGTTCTCCAGGAAGCCCACAGGGAGTCCTCCAGTCTGAGGCGGGGAAAACGTCCAGGCGATAGAGCTGCACTGAGAGGCAAGCCCACTGAGGTGGGACCCAGTGGAGGAAGGCGGAGGGAGTGGTGTGAGGGTTCGCACAAGGAAGTGTGGAGAGGAAGCGTCTCGTGCATGCCAAAGGGGGAGAGGAATGTACTGGTGTTTTAGGACCACAGCATCCTCTACTCGGGGTTATGTGTGACCTCTGACCTTTAGGGCTGGGTGGAGTGGCTTAGCTGAGTGTCAGCTAAAGACATTGTCATTGCCTAAAAAGCCCTGCTCTGACGTGTGTAGAGGTACTGATGAGGATAGGAAGGGACTATGGGATTTTAACGCACTTTGTTACTTCAGTTATTCCGCTTACATGGAAAAGCACATGACCAGGAAATGGCTTATGCAGATCCACGTTTGGTAACACTTAGGGGACTCACTGTTCTTAATCTGAAAACACAATAGAGCTTAATATACACTGTCAGCATCACTGTAAGAGGAAGAAGTATATGACAGCATACAACATTAAGGTCAAATACTATATATTACCTAAGTAGACTTAAAATAACTTTTAAAATAATCATTGCCTTACTTGGTTTGAAAAGTTGACATTTCCCCTATTTTTCACCAGTTATTATATTAATATCACTGCAAAAATAATACTATTTGCCCATTGTTGTGCATTGTACATCTGTGACCTTTTATTTGATTTTTTTTTTTTTTTACATCAGAACTGAGCCATAAAAACCTTGTTAACCAACAAAACTGAAATCAGTCTGCCCCCTCTGTAGTCCTTCTGCAGACACTGAGCATGTGTTACCGGGGGCGACCATATCTCTATAGTACTAGGGCAGTGGAGTCATGCCTCTGCAGCATGACCGTGACTTCACGCGCACACTCCCCACAGCCTAATATAGTCAGCAACACACACAAAAAGCGCTTTATGAGCCAAGTCAGGCAGGCCAGCGGCCACGAGAGGGACCTGGAAGTTTGGCCAGAGGACCCTGCTCACCCGCAGCACATCCCCCTGTCCCACTTGAGCAAGGGAATGTGTGTGTGTGTATGTGTGTGTGTCCGGGGCGCGCGCGCGTGTCCTTTTTAGTGAATGGGGTGACGTCGTGGTTACGTCTGTTCTTGTCCATCACTGGCTCCCGTTCAGGATCTGGCAGTGTTAAGTGGATCTGTGTCAAAGTGTACACGATGATATCATTCTCAGGCCAACATATTAGAGCATCAATTACATTACGAGAAAAGCTACACTGCTGTATGATGCAGTCATTTGCGTAATAGTTTAAACAGACACTGATAAATAAAAGTTTAGTAACTGATAACTATTCCACTAGACCTTTGTGTGTGCGTACAAAATCAGCTCAGTCAGATCATTCCTGTATGATTACAACAAATGCCAACTATGCCAACTATGTCATAGCCATAGAAAATAATTGATGGTGTAATTAGCAGTGAAAATTAACATATAATTATCGTCTATGTCAAATGCTAAAAAAGGAGAACACAAATGCTGCTGACCGCAATGTTGTGTCATAGTTTGCGCAGACATCCCATATCTATGTGGCTTCCCTTGTAAATAAAAATACATAAATTACAGCTCACAAATCCAAAATGTGATCTGACTGTTCATCATTTTGCATCAGCATTAGAAAATACCCTGTTCTATTGCCTTCCATAAATCAAGCTGAACTGAATGTGCAAAAATAATTATGAAATTACCCCCTTACGTTCTCATGACAACCATCCCATGATGATATTTTTACATACAGATTGACAGCTTGTTCATTTGAGTGTTACAAGTGATGCAACATTTACATTTCACTTGACACTCCAAAAATGGGTCTTGGCAACTGCGTGGAAACATTCTGCAGATTCTGACTGAGCTAGGTCTCTGTTTCTTCCAGTCCGACCACATTTACCTGGACAGACAGTTTGCGACACAGCCCGTTTATTTTAACACACTCAAGTGGTAGTTAATGGTCTCGCGTTGGTTTCTGAATAACTCACAATAGCATTTCACATTCTTTGCTGGTCTTATTGTATCTTAAACTCAGTCCCCTGCATTCTTTGACTTATCTCCACAAGCTCTTTATCTCTGTGTGTGTGTCATTAGCCACTCTGGTCAGCCTTTAAACTGCCTCCTGCAGCCAATCCACTTCCATTCCCAGGCTGTTTGGGAGACTCAGTTCACACCTTTTTGTCCACAGGAATCTTAGGAATCCTTAGTTTCCTTTCCTCAGCGACCTCCATTGTGATATGTGTGGGTGTGTGTGTATGTGTGTGTGTGTGTGTGTGTGAATGTGTGTGTGTGTGTGTGTGTGTGGCCCCCGCCTGTGTGCCTTGTGTGGTGAAAGCATCTCCGCCCTTGTATCCACCCAGAAAGAGCAGGCAACAGTGCCCACAATAGACTGAGTCACCAGCTAAAACTGCTCTTGAAGGAAATGTGAAACTTCAATCTTTATAGGACTTTGTGTAGTCATATGTCAATTATTTTAAACGCCTTAAAATATGAATAGAATACTTAGCAGAGGAGTGGAAAAATATTGGTCTCTGAGGCGAACTTCTTATGATTCAATATTACTTCACTAACAAGAGCGTGCAGTTTGTTGCATGTAGACTTGTCACGATAACAAATTATGAAGTACGATATATTGCTGCAGTAAATATAGATGATAACGCATAATATTGAAACCAAACCATAAAGCAGAATTATCCTCCAAAAAGTATTATAAATGTACAGTGTCCTTAAAAACATGAGCCGTACTACATAAATGCAACTATTTATTAATTAGATTGTATAGTTTTAGTTCATAATTCAACCTTTTACTGCAAAAATCTTGATTAAATTCCGATACTTATGATAAATATTGACCCCCCAAAATTATTGTTCCATCCATCATGCATTGAATCAACTACAAGTCATATAAAATGTCATAATATTATGGGTCATCGTGTTGACAGGATCGTTTTATTGGACCATGAACCGAACCGAACCAAACAAAATCATAATTTCAAAACTGTAACTATGTGTCATAAACCACCTTATCTGAATATCCAAACCCTCAACGCATAGCACAAACACTTCAATACGTTTGTCTAAATCTTGACAATGTTTGAAAAAGTTAGGATTTCTATGCTTGAAAAATGGATCGTCATGGGAACATCCTAATGCTGCCTCAGTTTGGAGTCGAATAGCAATCCTTGGACACGTTTGTGAAAGTATGAGGACTAGGACCGTTTCTGGATAGACCAGTCATAACTTCTAGCCCCAAACTCCTTTACCATTGGAGCTACATCATAGTTGTCAACCATCAGCGTCCTAAGCACATAGGAGAAAATGCATTAGCAGTGTTTGTAGAATCCGACCATCCTTCCCAGTTCATTTTAAGGGTTAGTACAAAGCCTAAATATTTTTGATACATGTGTTTAGTTACTTTCCAACACAGTCTATGCATATATATCACATACATACTACATAGGCCTGTTGCAATTAAACATTTTTAAGTATGATATATTGCTGAACTAAATATAGAGGATAAATGACAATAATGAAACTAAACCATAAAGCAGAAAAATCCCCCAAGAAGTATTTTTAATGTACAGCATTGATAAAAATATGAAATGCAATAAACACAGAAACCGAATGCAACACTTAGTTAGTCTGAGTCTATCATGAGTCGTAAAAGTTATTTATTCGACCTTTTACAGCTCAAATCATATCATAGTTCAGAAAAATAACCCAAAATGTTCTAGTAGTGCAAAGAAAATGTACCCACGATATTTCCAAAAATTATTGTTCAGTCATGTATTGCACGATAAGTTGATATAGTAATTACAGGCCCACTACTACAGTGTTACTCTATCACATCTAAAATATTATACCCTGTGATTTTTCAGGAGAAAATGTGTCTAAATCAGCTGATGAGTAAGGGATGACTAAATATTAATATGCTCTGTACTTGTCTAGAGTTAGGCCTGTTACAGTAACAAATTTTAAAGTGTTATACATTGCTGAAGTAAACAGACGATAAACGATAATACTGAAACTAATTTATGCCCCTGACATGATAACCCGAAAGCAGAATTATACCAGAAAACTATTCTAAAGTACAATATTGTTAAGAAATAATGAGCTACAGTAAATAAACAGCAGATTGAAACACTTTAGTACTTAGTTTGCATCTGTAATGAGTCATAGGAGTTATTAATTCAAACTTTTACAACTCAAATCTTATCATATAGCCAAAAAATAACCAAAAATGTCCTAGTAGTGTAAAGAAAAAGTACATGTGATAAATATTGACCCTGAAAATATATTGTTCCATCTTTTACATACTGAATGGTAAGTGGTTAGTTATAGTAATTATCGTGACAGGCCTATCTAGAGTTTTGTGAATATTATATAGAACTATGTTGATTCTGGGCATTAGAAAACATCTGTCTAACCACCATGGACTGTGTTACAAGAGAAAACACACCCCAACTTGGTCAAAATGGTGTGGTACAGTTTTGTGTGCGTGCAAAGTGTGACTAACCTGAACATCTGTGACCAGAGGAAAACCAGAGAGATGCAGGTCATCTACAGTAGGCTATAATGTGATTTTCAACCCCTCTCTCCTGGCCTATTTACACAGAAACAAAGTTTACAGTTGTGAATCTAAAGGTTCTGCATAATTTATTTTTATGAGTGTTCACCCACCACCTGGAGAGCTGTCAGTGAAAAACTGCTGATTATAATGTATTGTTTTTTGACCTAATCATTTTTTTCATTTTTCATTTCTACTAGCCTATATGTAAAAGAAGACAAAAAAAAATAATATATATATATATATATATATATATATATATATATATATATATATATATATATATATATATATATATATAAAGTGATGTTTATGAGCTTTTAAACTGTAAGAGTCACTGTCTCCAATTTGTGCTTGGATGTTAATGTACTCCTGATCATTGAGGTATATGTAGGTTAAATTAGGGCTGTGCAGTTATTCAGGTGATATCAATGATTACTCTTCATTTGCAAGAAGTCTGTAAGAGAAAATATAGTATATTATATTTTTTTCTAAATTATATGTGCTCTCATTCTGCCCATGCAAACCTGGGGCAAAGCCACTTACCTAATCTGCACAAGTTTCTAATTAAAAGTGTTATTAATAAATTGTATTGGTTCTGTCTCTACAGGCAAATTTGGCAGTGTAGAAGTGATGCTTTGAAATATTTATGATTTCAATTATGAGCAGAATAATAGTGTTTATAATTTGTGCTTTTACTTCATCTGAATTGAAAACGGATTTGCTTCAGCAGCTGAGATTCTGGCACCTCGTCTTTAGTTCTCACGTCTGTTTTGAGGGGCACACCAGGGGCGGAGCGAGGGTGTGTGAGGCATCAGGCAGTTTCTCTGTGGTTCTCAGTGAGTTCACAAGCGGGTGAACACTGGAGAGGACTTGGGGTCAGGGGTCAAACCTCAACACAAACGACTTACGTAAGGCTGCTTGATTATGGCAATATATAGAATGTGGGCACCCACAAAGGCATTACAGTTCACAACTGCATCCTTAAAGATGCACTATGCAACTTTTCTGTAGGAGGCCAAGAGGGAGGGGGAATGGTATTTCTTTGTTTGTATGGTTTCACAGTATGGCACGCTTATCAATGTCCATGGAGTCAAGTAGGTGTCAAAAATTAGTTAGAGGTCAAATATGAGGTGACTCCCTCAGAATAAGAAAGCATGTTCCTCTTTTCTTTTCTTTTTTTGTTTTTCTTTTTCAAAAAAACAACAAAAAAGATTTGTTTAATGCCATATTGTGGAGCATTCCAAGCACTCTCAACCAGGCAAAGTATACCTACCACTAGATTAGTTATGTAGTGTATCTTTAATATTATATGATGATAATTGTTAATTATATGATAATTGACCATCATAATTAGTTATTTGATCCAACAGCTTTACCTCAAAATATATTTAAAACCTAGCTGTGACATGTTTACATTTTATCAATTTATTTCTATTTTATTAGTATATTAAGTAATACTGTGTCATTATGATCTTTTTTTTTTTCCCCAGGCAGGTAGTTCTTTCTCTACTTGTCTACAAGTGCATAATACAATTATATATACAATCAAATTTTTATTTCCGGTCCAGCCTCCCACTACACTTGTGTGTGCTGTATATAGGTCAAATGTTGTTTAACTTCTTCAGTGACTCACCAGTTACTTAAATAGTTTCTGAATGGAGCTTGACAAAGACGTCTCTCAGGTTTCTACGCAAACGAGCATGTGACATGTTTGCACACCACACGCTGTAAGGGGAGCGTAGCATGGGTGCAGCATAGCCTTTGATGACTCACCTTAACTAACTCTGAGTAACTAACCAACTATGCAAATCCAGAAATCTCCCATTTGGACCCCTGCCCGCCTGAGATCCTGCCCCCGCAGCAGGAGGGGCAGGGCAGGGCGGAGAGACAAGTCAAACGTTGGGGGTGTGGTTGGCAGCGACTGGCACGTTCCCGCTGGCAAAGGGGAGTCTGGGGTGGTGACCCGGAGCCAAGGGCGCTTTGAGGTCACGTCATCTTGAGCTGCGTGAAAACAGGTGGCACTGACCTCTGTCCTATTTAGAATGCTATATTTGGCCTTTTTGTTGACGTGCCCACGGGAGTGCAGGTTTTATGTATTTTTTATTTGACCAAAATAACACAAACACATTTTTTCATCCATGTTTTGGCTTTGTTGTATGTTTTTTGTTGTATGTTGTTTGTATAATTCGTATGGTTGTGGGTTGAATCTCGGTGTGGTGACGTGCAACAATAAGCAAAACTCACTAACCCATATATAAAAATGATTTGAGAATGTCTTCCTCCATATTGGCCCCTCTCCCCTCTCATACTCATAGTAGCTGTGTTCGTTCCCATGCCACCCAAGAGCTTTGAAAAATGAAACTGCTGAGAGTTCTAATGTGTAATGAGTGATAATGGCGAACAGGTGGATTGGAGATTTGAGAGCTTCTTATTGTGACCAATTTAGCTTATCCCCAGTGGACTTCTGTTAATGGGCTTCTAAATACTATGCATTTCACCAGTTGTAATTTTATCAGCTATAGCCTATGTAGATTAGTAGCGTTCATATTCATTATTTTGAGCATTATAATCATACTGCGTGAGCTCTACTTGGGAGGGTGGGGGGTATGAGGGGTCCCAACCTCCTTTTCCTTTTTTAGGAGCGGGCTCTTTCCACAGACGCCCCGTGAGCTTTGGGCCAGGGGAGCTTCCTGCTTTTGAAGACCCCCACCACCACGCTCGCACACAAACGCACACACATATTTAGAACCATAGCGACTGCCCTTTAATTTCTCCTCCCCCTCACTTCTCCGTCCCTCTTGCTTTTTTCTGAATGGATGTCCTCTCCCTAACCTCAATTGAGAGCTGTGTAACAGGAGCCGGCCTCCGCTGCAATAGGCTCGGCCCCCTCTTTAACAGCTTTGCTATAAGAGAGAGCTGTTCTAACTTATGTGTATGAGACTATGCCCGGCAGTGTATGCGTCTCAGGGCTGTTTAATACGCGGGGGGGTTAAAAAAAAAAGGTGAAAGGAGCAGGCTTGTGAACATGTTGAAGCGTAACGTTGGGCTTATCTGGATAGTTAACGGCTGTAGTGTCTCCAGAGCTCTGGGAAATCACCTTTAGCCCAGAGGGAGAGAGCATGTGTGTGTTAGGGAGAGAGAGAGTCCTGTCACTTTAAGCCTGTTACTGATTACACTCCTAAGAATGCGGGAGGAGGAAAGACCAGGCTACGAGATGAAGCGACTTGTAAGGATGAATTCTTTTAGGAGTCGGACTACGGCAGCTTGACTACTGACGTACAGCCACGGACAATGTGTGGGAAAACTTTCAGACTGTTAAAGTTGTAGAGGAACTGATTCTGAAGAATGGGCAGACCAAGAGAACAGAGTCTCTATGAAGGCAACTTTGGGGGGGATTTCCCCTACTCCTCAGACAGCGCTGCGCTCACCCAGATGGGTAAGTGAAAAAAACACACTGAAAAAAGAGGAAAGAATGAGAAAGGCGCACAGAAAGTTGGACTACTGCTGTTGATGGATATCATATGTTCCAAGTTAAGGTTGAGAAAGTGCTCCCAGATTCTTAATAGGCTTAGCAGTGTACATAGACAGTATAGCCGGCTGTATGGAGTGACTTGCGTTGAAAAGGTTTATGTGAAAGTTTGTAAGCTGAAATTGTGTTACATTTTGGGGCTGCTCTTGACTTCATTGGTCACTCCGGCTGGTGCAAATGTTACCTCACTGTGCGATCACATTACAAAAGAGCTGATTCATTGTTACATAGTCAACCAGTGTGGCTCAGTCTGGCTGCTGATGTGACTTACTTTGGCCAGGGTTGGAGTACAAGTACAACGCGTGGCATGTACTATCTTCACAGTGTAACTATGTACATGAAGACAGTGACGTGAGGAGCAGCAGGCGGATAAACATAGTAGCTGTGGTAATGGGTTTTTTTAGCGTGCAGCACAACTTCCTCTGTGGGCTTCAATTCCTCCAACACAGTTGTCCACTCCTCCCCCCGAGCAGCGCAGGGCATGAATGAAGTGTGGGGTATAGTGTATCATACAGGCCAGCCGGACAGAGCCGTGTGGCTTCTTTATGAATGGACAGGGTATCGGCTGCTGTGATTGGCTGAGACCTCATGACGACTGAGGACTTGATGTTTAGATAGACTTAGCCTTTGGTGTCGCTGCTGTCTCTTAAAGCAGTGCAGTGCTCTTGGGTGAATGGGTGAATCAGAGCTGGGTTACATGTGTTTGTCTACAGACATTAGTCACCCTCTGAAAACTGGCCTGTGTGTCTTAAACTTTGGCTTTGAAACTGTGGTGGCTCTGAGCCCAGCTGTTGTGCTTTAAATGATCTCCCACTGTCTGTGACTAAGGCAGCACTCTCTCCAGCCCCAGCACTCCTACACACACAGTGTAATGAGAGGGCATGTCCCCAGACCTAATACATAACAACTATCCTTTCACCATTCATGGGACAAATAATCAGCTACATAGATTTTTTATTTTATTTTTATTTTTTTCATTTATTTTTTTAATAATGGCTTTAAAAGGCATCTTAAACTAATTGAAGTAAACTAGCATTTTTCCTGACCAAATATCATGTAATAACAATGATAGATGAGACTAGATAGTTGGTAGATTGTAGGTTGATCTTTTTCATCAGAATATACAGAATAATAGCTGTAGTATTCATTGAAGCATAGTTAAAGAGATGTATGACTCTAGTACTAGTAGAAGCATTTGTAATAATTTTCAACTTTAAGCTGTAGTTTGTGTTGGTTAATTTAAGTATTAATGAAATATTTAAGTGTTAAGTATCTATATCGGTATAATATAGTATATGATTCACATATTAGAGTGAACATCCAAAGATACATTATTGCCATAAATGTGTATGTCATATAATAACTTTTAAATAATGGAAACAATCTGTATTACAATAGTGAGTAGTGAAGTGTTACCAATTCCAAAACTCTATAATCCATCTGAAAATGAGTGTGAGACAGGCATACTCTGTGTCATTGTTTCTGTTGCTGTGTGATGCTGACCACTCCTTAACCCCACCAAAGACCTGCCTCTCACTTCCGTTCCCACCTCGAGAACTCTGCCCCAATGTTCGCCACATAATGTTTGCCACTTCACGGCTCCTCCGCTCTGTAGTTTATGGCAAGGTGCGTGTGGTGTGTGATACAGAGAGGAGGGGGGCGTGAGCGAGGATACTAGGGCGCTTATCTGTGCAACACTTCCGGCACAAGTGCGAGATAGGGTCGCGATTGGCGGGGAGATGCATGGCAGGTATCTAGATGTGGAGATTGCATTCCCGAGGAGAGATTAGTGTGGAATCTGCCCCCTCCTTTATCACGCTGCCTACAGAGTGAACCCTGGCCTGCCCCACTTGGCAAAAGGCAGGTTGTCCTCACATACCCAGACAATACAGGAATATGTAATGTCATATACCACCACTGTTAGGGTAAAATATTAACTGACATTGAAATGAAATATTCCATAATAAAACGAGTTACTGGTTAAAGATTTGTTCTAGTTCTATGTTAAGATAAATTTCATGTCAGGATGGGCATCTGATGTAAATTCTATACCAAAGCAATTAGCAAAAAAGGGGTATGTTTCCTATCCTGATGTTGAAGATTAGAGGGCTTCTACAGTGGAATCTTAAATTAACATTGCAAATGATAAAAGAAATTCAACAATAAATGATGAACTTTGTGAAATCCGAATGGACAAATTGATGGAGGAAATCTTCTATTACCAACACTTAATAATATCATTAAACAAAAAGAAAACAAGGATAAAAGCGAGTTAAATATTGTTGATTTGAAGTGTTAACAGTCAGCACTTGATTCTGAAGTGTGGCTAGAGTCCGTGTGAAATGTCACTGTTACCACTGAGTCACTCTGTCAGGCCTCTCAAATAAAGGGGGCTTATAGGGATGATTCATTTAACAGTGGAAATCTTAAACCATTAGTGTGAGGCATAATATTCAAACACGAATGGCCATTGTGACATATCCAGACTTTGGCGTTATGTAACTCAAAGTGGGTTAAGCTACGGCAAAACTATCTCAGCTATCACTTGACTCACTCATTCTTTTCCCTACTTTCCTTTTCGCATGACCTGTCGTTGTTTATACAGCAACACAGGCCTGTCATTCAGCGCAGATTGTGAAGTTAAGAGCTCACATACGCCACATAGCTCCAACGTCACGCGGCTAAATGGAGTTTGGTTTGTGACAGCCCGTGAATTCTGTGCATTGTGCGCGCTCTTTGTCTACTGGGAAAACGCTAGTTCCAACGGTGAACTAACCACATACACCTGGCCTATTTCCTCCATTGTACATATATGGGCATAGCTTCCCCTACCTGGGCCCCACTCTGAATTCCAATAAGTAGTAGTGTGTGTGAGAGAGTTTGCGAGAGAGAGAGTTTGCGAGAGAGAGAGTGCGAGAGAGAGAGAGAGAGAGAGAGGAAGACGCTGCAAAGACGGATGCACGTCATGGAAAAGCAGGATCAATGGGCACGGCCCGCAGCGGTGCGTTTTTAAGGTGTTCCTTTTGTTTTCCAAAGGTAATCAGTTAACACAATGACTCAGCCAGTGGAGTGGCTCAAGTGAAGGACACTGCAGAGATCTGTCCACCTGTTCCATCAGCCCGCAGCAGATTAGAAATGAGGTGACATCAAATTACACTTTTATAGTTCCTTATCAATATTATTGAAATAAAACTATATGTAGCACAGTAATTGACACTGACAGGAATCAACCAGAGTTATAGGTATCATAAATGTGTGCGTAAAACACAGATCACAAATTAACTTCATATATTTAACTTCATATATTTTTATTAAATTATATTGTTGATTGTAATGAAATTCTGTATGAAACAACATTACAGGCTTTGTTTCATCAAATTATTATACAAATTAATGTATTTTGACTATTTGTCGTGAAACTCCGTGTTCTGAATAGTTTATTAATTATAAAACATAGACTTATCAAACAGTATACAGTTATGTGTTCGGTTTAAACATGATGCTGACTTGGTAGTATTGACTTTCTTCGTGCCTCTCCTCTCCCTCTCGCACTGCTGCCCCTCGCTCTGTGTGCGTTTGCCAGGCCTTCATAAAGCAGCCTTAGGAGGGAGTTAGCTTTCCTTGGACACGCTGCCAGCTCCTTCCCATCAGTCCAGCCCCCTGGAAGAGACTGCAGGACCCCCTCTCTCCGTGGGACGGGGGCTGCTGAGGTACAGGCCTGTGTGTGAGAATGGGGCTCCCCGCTCCAAAGCCTGGATCCAGTCTGCTGTGTGCAAGCCACCAATGAGCACCCAAAGGAACTGTTTAGGATCGTCTTACACTTTAAGCCCGTCTCATCGCTTTATATTAACACGAGAGAAAGCGAGCGGCAAAAGGAAAGAAAGTGACTTCAGCTGTGCATCTGGCAGTGAAGGTCCTATAGTGTAGCGTTGGGATTATTCTGGGAGCAGGAACCACTTTGGATGGAGAAGAAAGCCTCCAGAACTCTGCTTGGCAATTGGCTAATGCAGTTTAGTAAGGGCCTGTTACTTTGCCAGGTGGACCAATCAGGACCTTAGGCTAGGCTCTAATGGAGATGGTATCTGATTGGACGCTGCTTATTTCGAGCGGCTGGTTAGTTGATGGCAAAGTTGTTGCTAGCTAATGCACTTTACTTTGCAGAGTAAGCGTCTTTCGCACTCAGTGCTGCCATTTCATATAACATAAAAGTTTGTTTGAATGTTGGTTTTGACACATACCAGACAACGCTTTTTTTTTAGGGCTGGGCGATCATGTTTTCCTCGTATTGATTAGTCACCATTTTTGATTTAGTTTGATTTTAATCTTATTGAAAACAAACAATACAGACTTTTAATCATTTACTGGCTGTGGCTGAAAAGACTCAAACTGATCACTGACATTTAATTAAAATTCAATCATTTGTGTGTGCCGCTTTGGGCAACTTTGACTTGCAAGATTTCCGTAGACACAGACAAAAATCTGTTTATTGCATTATTTTAATATTTGTTGCCTAGCAGTTTTCAAAAATGTGGAGATTTATCATTAGAATTTAAACAGCTGTATTGTACTGTATTTTACTGCGTAATCTGTTATTTATCTTTGTTAGGTATTATCACAGTTAAACCAAAAGAATCACAAAATATTATGGTCTATATTATTGTTTATTGTCCATACCTAGGATCACATGCATTTAGCAGACTACAATTGATAAATAATTATGCAAAATTATTCATTTAATGTTAAGTCACATGCTGTCCACAGACATGAGAGAGGGAATGCTCCACACCCAACACATCTTACACACCCACCCACACGCACACGCACACACGCACGCACACACACACACACACACGCACACACACACACATACTTTAGCATCAGCAACTGTAGTCATATCACAGCAATGCAGAAGTGTAACTGTATTCGATAGTCACCCCCAACTACGAGACTAGGCGCAAGTCATGGTCCACTTCCTCTTTGCTTATTTCTCAGAGCTGCCGGTGTAGTGTACAGGCATATTGTAGTATATTTGGTGCATATGTGTGGACAGTTGTCACTTGGCGTTCGGAAGCGTGTGTGAATGTGGATGTGGTCAAGCCCAGTCATCTCCCAGGCAGCTCAGAGGAAACCCACATCAACTGCCACGCGCTCCAGGAATAGAGAGAGAGAGGCTACACTGGGGAGGAAGGAGACAGTCCCCTTAAGAATACTACTATGGCCTTCTTCAGGGCTTTCCAGTCACATATATGAAGACAGAACATATATGTACACATATAATATATAGACCTGTCACAATAACAAAATGATATATTGCTATAGATAAACATTGTAATAAATTATATTATTGCAACAAAAATCTGAAAAATGTTACCACTTTTGCAAAGATCATCATGATGAATATTGAGCTCCAAAATATATTGGTTTGTTTTCATATTTTGAACGATAAGTCTGTTTGGTAATTATCATAACATGCCTAATAATATTTCATTATTACACAGGCTGTTATAGTGGTCTATTTGATTAGGAATTTCATTTGCTTTAACGTTCAATATTTGCTTGACATAAACTGTTATGAACTGAATTATTTGCGGCTTGATTAAGAATAGATTAACATAAAATGGATGGCCTAAAAATGATTAAATGATTAAAATATGAAGACGGACACAATGCACCTGGCTTATCAGATGTTTCCTATACACGTGGTTTTCTAGTAAAACAGCTGGTCACAAAAGATGTGTATCTTCAGTTTCAATTAGTGGGAGCAAATTCTATTACCTAAAATGATTTAATTTCTTTCTGCATTGGGTTTAGTTTTTTTTTTTAACACAGATGTTTGGACTTAATATTCGTTGCTCCAAACTTTCCATTACTGTTTATCAGGTTGCGGGGCTAGTTTTAATGTGACACCATTTCTCTTCTCTTGCTTCAGTCACTCAGCTGTACTTTCGGTGGAAAAAGCCAATTGGGTTTTGTTTATTTGACCTCTCATCACCAAAGCCTGGAAAAAGATAGAGATAAGACTTAAAAGACCTTATCACCTTGTGTCTAGCCTTGTGAGCTTACTCGAGCTTACCGGTCTGGACCTGCTCATGTCACTCTCATGTGTTCACTCCACTCTGGACACTATATATATTATTTATAACATTTGTGTTTGTGTTTTCTCTCAGGTTGGCTGTCAAGGCTGTCCACCAGACCCCATCCTCCTCCAAAGCTGGGCCCTACAGAGGTGAGCTATTCTTATCTGTCTGCAACTTCTGCCATCAAACTCTCTTCTGCTCCTTTCTTCACGCAAACATCTCATGGATATAGTTAGAATCTACACCCTTCACACTTTTATACATTGGATGAAAAAACTCATGGTAATTGGTGGTTCCATATCTTAACTTGAGCATTAGCAAAGGTAAATAATAAAAAAAAAAAACATGCATTTCAGTTTAAGGCAGGACTCAAGAGACTAAAATGTAGGCGATAAATATGTATTTTATAATAAAGCTTTAGAAAATACAACCTTTCAGACCATACATGTTGGCAAGTGACCTAACTGTCCAGAGTGTTATTACTGAATATTGTTACTTCAGAATACTTAAAGAATGTGATAATATGGTTCAGTTCAATACATTTTTATAGCAGTTGTCTCTCAGGGTATAACAAAACAGAAAATCAACCGATGAAACAGCCATTGATCAATAAATATGTAGATACAACTGATACTCAACGTATTCAATTATGAAAGTCAGTGTGATATGTTTTACCTTGCACTTAGCTTTACTGCCATGGTGAAGTGAAGTGAAAACACCCAGAAACACAGACAGAAAGACTGATTATGGCGACAGAGGGCAGGAATGCGGAGGGAGGGGCCAGAGGAACCAGATTTTTCTTAATGGAATAAAATTGGAGTCAAGTGAGAATCAGCTGGCCCAGTGACTTTGATAATGAGAGGCCGCTCCGGCCTACCCCGTACAGAGGTGGTCCCTGCGCTCTGCCCCTGTCCTGCCCAGTCTCACCTGCAGGGGTCATGTTTTATTACCCCCGGGTCACTGCTCCCATTCTGTGTCAGTTGGAGCGTTGGAGCCGGAATGGCGGTGGCCGTAGCCTGTCATGCCTCAGGGCTAATGGGAAAGAATGACAGGAATCTGCAACTGATAATGCCACGCTCGGAGATGTTCGTCAGCAGATAATCTCCCATATCCTTCCCCTCCCTCAGGCTCCTGCTCTTCACCTCTTCGGCCGGCACAATACACTGGACTGTCCCATATTGATTCAGCAATGCTAACGCTACATTTACTCGCAGCCTATAGAGCTCATGTTTACTTTTATTATACTGTGTTAGCAAATAATAGTTGTATTCAAAGGGAAAATGCCATGGTATAGGTCAGCTGCTGGAGCATGCAGCGCGTGTGGAGGGCTTTTATATTATACCTCTGGACTCTCCCTGATCTGTCCCCCATGGTTTTCTGTCACTCCTTCATTCTATTATCAAGTTAAAAAGATGCACAATTTGTAAAAAGAGAATATGTGTCCGATAATAGAATAAAAAAATGAAATATTCCTAAAAAGACCAAGGTTATACCATTTGTAAAAAGGGGGAAAAAAAAGAGACTGTTTCATTAAAAGA
The DNA here is from genome assembly GCF_026225935.1 of Boleophthalmus pectinirostris. Lineage (NCBI taxonomy): Eukaryota > Metazoa > Chordata > Actinopteri > Gobiiformes > Gobiidae > Boleophthalmus > Boleophthalmus pectinirostris. The sequence continues at coordinate 21,147,744 of NW_026570970.1, read as the reverse complement.
AGGTGATGCTGTCAGTTCATCTTAGAAATTAGATATAATGTTGATTTATTTTGATGTGTGAATTGACACGCATTGCGCTGTTACTTCACGTTTTGCATTTTTGTCTTTCAGTTATCTGCTGATTTCACTGTTCTCAAAGATCAAACTGTATTTTGCGTGTTGTCAGTTGCTCAGTAGGCAGTGTAGATCCTGTGTATCAATCAGCAGCTACATCTGGCTACTGGGTCTCTGACAACTCTGCTATGCTCCGAGGGTCCAAACTGGAGACCGCCCATCTTGCCCCGTGGCCTGGCGTGGCCCGACTGTGGCGCTCCTCTTCTCCGATTGGCTGTTCGGTCACTGAGGGGGGGCTCCATCCTGTGACCCCTCAGACAGGATGTTCTCTGTGTCACATCTCTACAAGGGGCCCTTGTCAAGGCTTTGTGTCTTTGTGTGTTTTTTCACTCCTTCCTCTTCCGACATATTTAAACTCAATGTGAAATGCTTTTTTTTTTTTTCCTTTTTTGCTAAACGCCCTTGGTTACATGTCCTTGTGCAGGAAATGTTAATCAAAAACATTGCATGGTTGCTTCAGCCTGAACCTGGCATACAATGTAGATTTCTGTGTGGCTTTATCTACAGCTACATTGTCTGCTGGGTTTCAGGCGAGCAAGGATAGCAGCTATTTTTTGGACTTTTTGAAAAACATAAGGTAAGCATTTATAATAAAAAAAAATATGTATGCATTGACCTTGAATTGTTAATAAATTGAAATTCTTGCAACAGACTGAGTGTTCGCCATTTGTCAAATAGCATCAGTGTGAAACAGTGTGAGATTTCTACACATCATAATCCAGAAAATTTCAAAAAATTTCAAATCGATTCCGAGTAGCCTTCAGGTCCCAAGAGTTAACCCTGAGCAGAGATGCCAGGGATATTGTGAGATGTGCGCACAAAGCAGTGTTGTCTGTCAGGAGGATGTCAGGCTCCTTATTAAGGCCGCACTGTGGATTCTTCCCTGTAGTCACCACTCACACCTGGGAATATGGGCCAGATACATCGCAGACAACAGCTTGCTTGGGCATTGTTACTTCTGTATATAAAGTCAAACAGATCTCGCAAAGGTTGACAATATGTGATCAGGAGGAAGGCCTATATAAAATTTAAAATACATATACGGGCAGTATTATTATTTTTTTTTGTTTTGCTTCAGAAATGCAACAGTAGAATACAAATGAGCACAATACGCCTTAAGAACAAGATTTCATATTCACACAGTTTGTGCATTTGTTTATCTGGCAATCTATCTGGTTGGAGTGTACATAATTTTATTGCTAAATGTGTGGGGAAAAAAAGACGAGAAGAAGAGAAGAATTATAAGTCTATATAGTATTATAGTATTGTATTTCATCGTTTTAAACACAAGACCAACAAATAAATCAATATGAGATAACATTATTCATACAGTAAAGTATATGAATAAGAAATGAATTCAGAAAAAAGGATATTTGTGAGGTATTTTATGTATTTAATTAATATAATAAACAAGGATGGTTATGAGAAATCAAAGACTAATATATTTTAAAGACTGTACAGTACCAACCAACCCAGTGGAGCCACAATATTCAGGTTTACTAAAGCTGCACTATGATCCGTCACCTGCTTGTCTCATGAAAAATAAACATATCTATCTTTAATTTATACAGTTATTGCCAAGAGGGTACAATAGCTTGGTTTTGTGGTGTAGCTTGCTCGTCTCCATGGAGATTGCTTAATTGGCATGCCATTTTGAAGCATTCCTGGCAAAACAGCAACTCCATGAAGGAAAGGTTACCGTAAAAACCTAAAAACTGAAATAGTGCCAATTTAAGGATCTTGTTGTGGTTGGTGTATCATTAACTTCTATATTTGGGTCTACAGCGTAACATATGGCATTTGTAGTGATGTAGTCAGTGTGCACGTAGGACCTGCTGAGAATAAAGCATAAAAAGTCCTGCTAAAGTCCAGCTGCAGACTCAGAATAATGAGAAATCACACTCACACTAGGCAGAGGGAGGAGAGACAGGAAATTGTGTTTATTGGTCTAGTCTTACCTTACTTTCGCACAAAAAGAAATGAGTTTACATGACTTTGTGTGATTAATCTGTCAAATGCAGGCATGAAATTAGTAAAGTAAATTATGATTGTTTGAACCAGCGGAAAGGGTTTAAAACACAGCCAGATCCATCAACTGTGCTTTTAAAGGGACACGCTGAATAGTGCAAAACAGCATGCATAAAAATAAGTATGAGAATTATACTAAAATATGAAAGAAAATACATTAATGACAAGTTGCTGTAGTTGCTGTTGAACATTGGTGTCAAAAATTAACAAGAGTTGAGAAAGAAAATAGAACCGCATAGCTGTTCTTTGGCGGTGCCAGTTTTTATGTTTTAATAATTTCCTCACGTATGACTCAACCTGATTTATACCTGATTTATCAAATTATAACAAAGGTGATAATTAAAGGGCCCATATTAAACTATTTTCTGATCTGTTATAATGTCGTTTCCTTATCCAAAACACACTGGAGTTGTGTTTTGTTTCATTCGTGAAGGTTTAACACACAAATCTTGCCTATTTAGGTTGAGCTTTTCTATCAAGCATTGTCATGTGGTAATTAAAAAAAAAATCCACTGTGTTTCTAAACTCCATTCACCTTCACTAGAATTATTTGGATAATTTCAGCCTTGATATTGCCAGTCTCTATTGAACAAATGGTAAGAAGTAGATGTCAGCTTGAAAACTACCGCTTCATGACATCACAAGGTGGAACAGGACATTTTAAGCTTTGGCAATGTAGACAGACTAATAATACAGGGGTGCACAAACATGTGTGAATGAAGCAAAACACAACTCCAGATGTGTTTTTGAGGAACATTATAACATGACTAAAACTCACAAGAATCCATTTTGTGTAATACAGGACCTTTAAATTGACAATTGAAATTTATACTTCTGTTCAGACTGAAAAATACTGAATTCCTCAAAATGCTCCATTTGCTCTCTGTCATGTTACTGCATGTGTTGGTGACTGTATGTAAAGTTATTCCTAATCGGCTTCATCATGCGTGATTATGCACACTATTTTTGCCACTCTGTTTTATGAAGCCATCCATCAAGCCCAAGTGTGAGAATCTCAACAATGCAAGAGACTGCTAATGGTCCTGTGATGGGAGGAGAAGCGTGGGCGGGTTTTTGTTGCTTTGATAAGTCTCTGGTGACGTGAATACTGCTGCGGAGATGCCATGTCCTCTAATGCATGCAAGAGAAAGCAAAGCAAAACATATGAGACAGCCCATTTACTGTGTGTTCAAGGAGGGCGAGGGTACAAGGTGAAGGTGGGCCCTGTGATGTCATTACACCAGCGGTCTGCGTCACCACGGTGATAAGTGCTGTGAATGTCAGGAGGCGACCTCTAAAAGGGCTTTCCCCATCACAGGCACAAGCACAAAAGAGCAGGGGGCACTTATAGGAGTATTACGGTACACTCAGAGGTCACAGGAAGGAAGGGAACATTTTAAAACTGTACAAAAAATACCACTCCATATGGGAAAATGGAAGAAATTATGTAAGCGTTATACAATAAACAGTAGTAAAGATTCACTATGTAACTTTTCTGGTTTTGCCATGTGCTATTTCTTCGCCTGGAATGTTTCACAGTATGGCATTAAAGGTTCCATATTACTCTATTTTCTGATCTTATTTCATAATGTTCTTACCTCCTCAAAAACATACCTGGAGTTGTGTTTTGTTTCATTCACAAATGTTTAACACACAAATCCTGCAAATTTAGAGTGACTTCTCTCAAAAAGAAAAACACTCTGTTCCACCTTGTGATGTCATATGGTAATACAGGAAGTGCTCCACTGTGCATTTAAACTTCATAGAGTTTCCCTAGAATCATTTTAATGATTTCAGCCCTAGAATTACCAATCTCTACTGAAGGTGAAACTAAACACTAAACATTAGAGGTAAAACGTAACTTGAAAACTACTGCTTCATGACATCACAAGGTGGAACAGAACATTTTGAGCTTTGGATGTGTAGAAAGGATAATAAGGATTACTCAAACATGTGTGAATGAAACAAAACACAGCTCCAGGTATGTTTTTGAGGAGGTAAGAACATTATAACATGGCTTAATGCTCAAGAGTTCATTTTGTGTAATTTAGTTGTATGATGTTTTAATATATGGAGTGTTACGTTTTACTTACATTTTCAAAGAAGTGAAACGTTAGAGATTCATTAATACCATTTTTAATGAAACATCTGGTGGAAATGTGTTGTCAGCAGCGAGGCTGCAGGTTCAGTTCCCCATTTCATTATATCTCATGGAGATTTCTGCCTCACGTTACAATGAGGCAACATTTCAACCTTTTCAGTCATTCAAAGTTGAGTTAGAAGAAGTGGTGATTTTAAAATACCCAATGTTAATTATTACAAGAAAAAAATATTTCCACCATACTTATTAGTAAGTATGGTGGAAACTGAAAAAAATGTCAGAAGTTCATGTGGAAAGTTCATTTATTTCCAAAACAATCTACTTAATTTGCTTTAAATTTATGTAAATAGTTGTGACTTGTAACTGTAGGGAAATGATTGGTCAGGTTGGTTGAGAAACACAGGTCACTGCACTTTAATACACATATCTCTAATAATCAGTATATGTATAATAGTAATCTTCCAAACTTCAGGAAAATGCTGAAAATTGCTGAAGTTGAAGCTTTTAGCATCATCTAATTCTTAGACCTTGATTTATTTAAGGAAATTACAAAGAAAAAGCGGACTCCCATTTAAATCACTGTGAGGTTTGTGAGGGTCAGTGCATCTTTTATTCGAGATTATTGCTCTATTCAGATGGATTAGGAAATTATAGCTACATCATTTGCTTCAAATTAATTTACATACAATTTATTTGATGGTATTCAACATATATACAAGTATCTCATTAGACAAGGTCACTGTTAAGGCGATGTTAAAGGGAAGTATGATGCTTTTCATGGCATTTTTATATTAACATTGGTTACCTTCAGGAAAGCACTGCATACATACCAACGTTAAGTACATTATCTGACTTTTTCAGAATACATTCTAAATATTTTTTCTGCTGTTTCTATTTAAAAACACGCTCAAAGGGCAGTAAAGGGCAGGAATATTCAACAGTATTAAATAAAAATATAATACATATTTTAAAAACATACATTTTCTTTTCCCCATCCTCTGTGAAAATTGAAAATGGAAAAACTCTATTTCAGAGCTGAATGAAGCAGCCTTCTGGTGAATGACTTGAGTAAAAGTAACTACCACCGGGGCTGGTCTGTTTTTATCCATTGAGAGAAAATGTAAATAAACATGGCTGACCACATCCAGCACCGGGCTGTTGACATAAATAATCCTGTGATGCATTGTGAATCATACAGCGGAGTTATGTAAAGTGAATAGGCACGGTGACTAATCCCTTAGATCCAAGGCACCAGTAATTACACAGAAGTGACTATTTGACATACCACAGCTGTCTTTACTTTGGTTCAAACCACACTTCACCAAAAACTCAAACTGTCACTGAATGAAGCACTTTCTAATCTTCCATTATCTCATACCAAACCTACTGACTCACCTGCTGAGTCACACACACACTCGCTTTGGACTGACCCATCCCGACTGGGGCAAAGGGGAAAACACTTTCACTAAAATGTAGTTGCAAAGAGAAGGGGTCATTCAGAAGTTTTGTTTAGTCCAAATCTCTTAAGACCTCAGCACCTCAAGGACAGAGAGAACCTTTATCTTGAGACACCTTAATTTCACTTTTTGGTCAGTGTGGTCTGTTTGGTGCACATGCTTTCATGAGGAAGCAACAGAACTATCCACTCTACACTGAAAGACAAAACATTTAATTTAGTCAACTTTAATCTATTTTTCTCAAAATGAATTTCCCTCCATATAAGGACATAACAATCAAACCTTAAAGTAACACCTACATACATCAAAACTTTACAACCTTGTATGGAAAATGGACTGAAGGATTTCGTGATATTGAATTCTAAGTCTGATTAACTAAAGTTTTAACAAACAAAAAAAAAAAAAATGAGGCAAAATTAAATTGTTTACTCAAATACTAAATAAGATATCCAAAATCCCTTCTGTATATTTTGTATTTTATATAACAGCAAAAAGAAATAAGAAACTTAAACTTGTCTCTTTTCACATCTGTTTTGAATGTCCCAAAAATGTTCATTATGTTATTACATTTCATGATTAAAAACTTACTTTTGTTATCTAAACAAAAGAAGTAGTATCAAATGTATATATTCTTTCAATTTCTGAAAGATTCATACTACAGTTTTTTTTGTATCGTGGAATTCTTGTGAAACATCTAAGCAGCATAATGAAACCTGCTCAAGCTTCAAACAGCACTGGCCTCCACTAAAACTAGAATCTGCCCTGACCTTCAAGACCACCGCGAAACCTAGTACCCCTTCAGTAGCTTCCCCCACTGCTGTTTCCATTTAAGAAAGGTCAAAGGTTAAATGGCACTGGCCACCCAATTTCAAACACCATCATATATGCACCATTAGATCAGCTCCTAAGATTAGCTGATTTTGAAAATAGCTCTATGGGAACCGGAGAAGTACTGACACAAGCATATTAGGGTCCACATTTTGGCTGGACTCTGGGCCTATACGATGATACGATGAACCCTGACACAGCAGAAAGAGGCAGTCACGCTGGTCAGTTGGACAGACAGACCCATGACCTCACATAACCACCAGCATGTGACGCGCCACTGGGTCTCAAGGGGGCGCTGGTGAGAAAAGTGCGTCTCCCCATGTGCGACAAAGAAGGGGAGAGTGAAAGGGGGAGCGAGGGGGGAGGAGGGGGTAGGAAGAATAGCAGAGATGGCACAATGGAAATGAGTAGCACATGACAGGCAGCCGGATGCCATCGTCTGTGTCTGTGTCTGTGCCAAAGAATGTACGCAAGTGTGTTTGGTATAATGACATTATAAAGCACCTGACCATCACGTTACCACAAATACACACACACATTTTGCTGACAGAGGGGGGCAGGTGCAATAAAAAACTGTATTTATTTATTTAAAGGTCCTACACTACGAAAATTTGAGCTTAAAAGGTGTATTGTGTAATGTTTCTGGTGGAGGGTCTGTCAAATGCTTTCCTCTATGGAGATGTTATTGCATTGTCTATGGTATTAAACTTTTCTGTCTTCATAGAGACTAAAGCAGACAAAGTTACAGGTCAGATCTGGAGAGAAGCAACCCCACTGACAGCCAAAGTGCTTGTTTCTAAGTATTTTTCAGCTATAAAACCGCCTGTAATTGAATAAATGTAAAGTAGAGCAATGACATATTCATAGAAACAACAAGGTGACAGGCAACACTCAACCAAAAATTTACACAGTGCACCTTTACATCATGTTAGAATGTTGTTATCTCATCAAAAACATAATTGGAGTTGTGTTTTGTTTCATTCACACATGTTGAATAATCTTATTTTATTAAGCTGTCTGCATTCCCAAAGCTTCCTGTGCTCCGGCCCACCTTGTGATGTTAAGAAGTGGTAGTGGTGGTTCAATAGAGATTGGAAATTCCAGATCTGAAATTATTCAGATGATTCTAGTGAAGGTGTACAGAGTTTAAAAACACAGTGGAGCACTTCCTGCATTACCGGATGACATCACAAGGTGGATCCAGGTATGCTTTTGATGAAGAAACAACATTATAACAGAGATCAGAAAATAGCATAATATGGGCCCTTTAATTGATTTTTACCCAGAAGTATGACACACACAGGGATAAGCAGCTTGATATGGCTTTTTTGTAATGTTTCACAGTATCTATGTCCGTGGAGACAAGCAGGTGGCGCAATTGGTTAAATCTGTGGAGAGGTGAGCTCGCTTATTTTATTCATAGTATGATGTGTGCCAGCATCGTAGTATCAACATGCACTTTTTTCAAGGTATTTTTTAACAGATAAAAACACCTGTAACTGGATATGCAAGACATGTTAAATGCCCTTCTGTGGAACATGCAGGCAACTATAACTTCTCCCTAAAGACAAGCAGGTGGCAGACCCCCACCTCAGCTGTAGCACTCCTATAATTTGGTTCTTTTTGTCCCCGCGGTGAGACAGTTATACAGTGATATCTCCCATTTCGCTGCCACAGCGGCTGGAGTGGGCAGTGAAGTCAGTGTCTTATCCAGAAAACAGTGACAGTGTGTGCTTTGGGCAAGATTTGAACTGTTCAGAACTGAAGGGCAAGAGGGTGAACTGTCGCCCCTGGAAAATACAGCATTATACTATTGTACTACAGAGAATATTGGGGTTTATAAGAGATGGTTTCTCTTATTGGGATGAAAATACAAGACCTCCATTTCAAGGTGCACTGTGTAACTTTTCTGAAGGGTGGTCCAGGCTGCTTGTTTCCATGGATTGTTCTACAGCAGTGAACCTATCTATTTAGCATTTATTTCATTATGGGCAGTACTTTATACCAACTGTATTCAAGTAAAGTTACTTTTTCTTTGCTGGTAATCAGAATACAGTTACTTTTCTAAAACAAAATTAATACATAGCTGAACTTGATCACACAATTCAAGCTTCTACGATAAAGACCTATGAAGCAGGTTCAGTCAGGAATAAAGGACTTTAAACAAATTAAATTATGAGGAGATAAACAAGTTATACTTAGAGTTGACAAATCACCTTCCCCCGCCATTTTCGTCAGTCAGTCTGAAAATAATCTGGAACCTATGGACCTAACTACCTAACATACGCTTGAACTTAATTTGATGTGATTGGCTGTAAAAAAACAAAAACAAAACACACACACACACATTTGTGCATCGAACACTGTAAGGCAGGTTTCAAAAATGCAGGGTTAGTCACAAATATGTACGGTGGTTTGTAAATGCAAGTTCATTGGTTTGCAAATAAATGTAACTTGTGATTCGCGTAACATTTGCTTTTGAGTCAAGAAATGCTTTTGTGAATGTTGTTACATTTATTTGTAAGACGTTGTGAATGTCATTATATTTGTTTCTGGACCAAGAAATGTATTTGTGAATGGAGTAATATTTATTTGAGAATAAAGACACTAACCTATCTCCATATTTTAGCACTCAAAGACACCTGCATTCTTACATTGAGCACCTGCAACTTAATCTAATGTTTTCCCCTGCTGGCATGGAGATAAATAATCTTAATGCCACACTGTTAAACATCCCAAGCAAAGCAATAGCATTTTCAGATAGTGTACCCTCCACCAGAAAAGTTACATAATTCATCTTCAGTTTGAGTTTAGAGACAAGGGTGGCCATGTTTGAAACTACTATTAAGTGCAATGGTTCACTGTGGTGCTGCTTATTCAAACTAAAGACAGAATCCTGATGAGACTGTACCTGTCGTGAGCTAAATCTTTTCTCTTTTGTCATCTCTCCTCTGCAGTCCTCTCTCCTTCACATCCTTTTCTATTCACTCAGCACAGGCCTTCAACACTCGCGGATGAGGAGTCTTTGGAACAGGTCTGTCTCCATGGCAACAGTCCACACAATACAGCATGTTTTTTTGTGATTTTGGAAATGGCTTGATGTAGCTTCAGTGCAGTGAAGTTTTAGTCAGGTGTGAAAAGTCTATTAACGTTCAAGGTGCTTTAAACGTACTCGCAATTTAATTTTAAAATAAATAATTAAAGCGAACAATAGGCCAATGTGAAATTATTTTTAGGGAGTTTAGTCCGAGTTTAGGTGTAGCCAAGAGCACAGGAACATTGATGATATTATTTTGCTGCTATAACTTTCAAATGCATAGGTAGATAATGCCTTGCCCAAGGACACAACAGAATGCAGAAGGTTACAGAGAAAATAGATTCAGCTGTTGTCTCCAGATTATTATTATGAATGTACTGAATATTTTTGAATTAAGATAACTGTTCTCAAAATGGCAAGGAGAAATTCAAAATCATAGACTGGATTTTTTTTAAAAGGAGGACTATGTAACATTTCTAGTGAGGGATTCATTACACTGATATCTCCATGGAGAAGTTATAGCTTTACTGGGAATGTTCTAGAGCATCTAAATCAGGGGTTGGCAAACTACAGCTCATAATCACCATTTTCAGTGTTTTAAAAGTCATTTCAGTAAATAGTAAATACCGTTGGACTTGAAAGACAGATATTTTGTTGTAATGCTGTGTAATGATTTTCAATTATGGGAAATTTCAATGTAATTTTTTTCTCTTATGAGGTGAATTACCAAAAAACTCCATTCATCTACTCCTGGTTCAGTGCTTTCGTCAAATTTTTTGAACCCTTTGTGGCCCAGGAGTCAAAACGTTTGTCCACCGCTGATCTAAGCATTTCTATCTTGCATTTATTAAACTGCATCAAAAATACACAGAAAAACATGAGATCTTACAGTAGGCAGGGTCACCTCTCCACAGATCTGACCATGACCTGGACATGTCACCTGCTTGTCTCTATGAATATAAATAAGTTTAAAGATTTTATATTACACGAATTGACCCATGAGCGTTAAGTCATGTTATAATGTTGTTACCTCATATAAAAGTTATTTTTCATTCCATTCACACATGTTTGAGTAATCCTTTATTATTAGTCTGGATATCTTGAAAGCTCAAAATGCTCTGTTCCCCCTTGTGATGACATGTAGTGTAGTTTTCAAGTTAACAGCTATCTTTTGTTTAGTAGTTATTGGCAATTCCAGGGCTGAAATCATCCAAATGATTGTAGCGAGCCATTGTTTTGAGTTTAAAAGCGCAGTGGAGCACTTCCTGTATTACCACATGACATCACAAGGTGGATTTATATTATATGTTAGTTATAAGAATAAGTTTGTGAGTTAAAAATGTCTGAATAAAGCAAAACACAAACACAACTTCAGGTATGTTTGTGATTTGGAAACACAGATCAGAAAACAGTGCAATAAGGGCCTTTTAATGCCAGTGATGGAACATTGCCAGCAAGCAGGTGTACCTTTGCCCTCCGCTAGAAAAGTTGCATAATACACCTCTAAATGTGCTGTTTTAACATGGAAATGACCTAGCTTTATTGCTAAAACAATCTTACAAAGCACTGTGTATTTATAACCCAATTCACCAATCAGCTGAGCGTAGATTTTCCATGCTCAAAGATGTTTCTCAAATGGAAACCTGCCCCACGCCAGCATCCTCCTTCAACACACAAACCATCACCACGGCTTTCTTCATACGGACACTTCCTCTGCGCTCTCTTGTTGCATAAGCAGAAAAAGAGGAGCTTGAATGGAAAATTGTGATAAGCTTTGAGTTTTATCACGAGGATAGAGGGACTGGCCATGAGACACTGTACATGGGAGGTTCAATGCCCCCCCTTTGCTCCGCTTTCTAACAATCACCCATGACGTCACCATGTTTTTATCTAACTCTCGATGACAAAATGGAAAAAACTGCTGTGCTTAATATAGTTGTGTATATTTTATTATATTTTTAGCATTTTCTAAATTTAAGCACACAGTCATCTATGTAAAAACACAGCCAATTACATAAGAAAAAAAAAATCCTTACTAGGTCAGCCTGTATCCCTTTATTGTAGGTAAAGGGGTTTATTTAATCTAGATCAGCTGACAATAAAAAGTAGAAATATTTTTGTAATATTTTTTCAACATTTTTTGTGTCAACTGAGAAATATTTTTTGTGTAATACTTTAAAAAATATCTAGCAGGCAAAACAAAACAAAAAACTCCAGTCACCAGGGGTCAGTAAAGGGTAAAATGATTATGTGTGATTAGGGAATTATTTGCTGTTGTGAAATGTATGATTGCAGCATTTATGTTTGAACCACAAAACTCACGGTTCAAGCCTGGATCCTGATGCGATTCCCAGTATTTACACTATAGGTAACATAAGACAAATAATAAGTTGGGAAGGAACTGTTGTGGAAAAAATTATATATATCTCTTGAAGATAAATAATGAATCCATTTGCGAAGCCCGATGAGTTTTTGGAATATAGACCAAGGTTTATTCTTGTTACAGCAGATATGGACAGGGCCTAGGCCTGTTTCGGCCAAAGCTCAACAGCCTCTCACCCTGTCTCCTCCCGTCTCTTCCCATCTCCCTCTCTAGAGCATTTGAGCTCTCAGTATTTATACAGAAATACAAGTTACATACATATCAAAGCAGAGTGACTTTGGTTTCAGAGGGTGGTACTAAATTAACATACAGTTGAGGACAACAAAGGGCTTCCTGAAGGCGGAGACAGTTGTGCCTGATGAACCTTTACACATGTTAATGACTGGTCTGGGTTTCAGGTAGAAATCACATTAATTTACACAAGACAGATTGAGAGAAATCTTTCCACAATCTAAATTTCTATCACAGAACGAAAAACATGAACCGAAAATACAGATTTTAAATTTTAGTGACTGTATTCTGGCACAGTTCATTTAGTGATATTATTCAAAGAACATTACTTTACATTACTTGACGTCCACTACTTCAGATATAAAGAGATTTTGTGAATGAGTCTGAATGAGAGCTTACTTCCTCATTTTCAGGCCTTCCTGGTGGCGATTGTTGCAGACAGCGGACGTGGCTGCTGTTTTGTTGTAGCTGACACATGAGGCTGACAGAGCAGAGGAACGACTGATTTCTGGGCATCAGTGAAAAGAGGAAGTCCCCAGAGCTCTGGCCTTTGCCCTGTTGGTGTTTGACAGTGTTTTTGTGAGGGGCACCAGCTTTCTGCTTCTTTAGGCTGCTTTCTACTTTGAATAAAACACAGTATTATTTGATAGAAACACATGTTTGCATCAGGTATGACGGCAGAGGCTAGTACCACATATTGGATGTAAACATTTGAGTTGTTGTCATATCACATTTTTAGCCTATAGACTATATATTTAGCAGTAATTGTAATTATATCATGGGGCACATTTAGGTGCTTAAGAGTAGTCAGAAACTGTAGACAATAAAGTGCTGTTAACATAAGTAGTAGTAGTGATCCAAGTAATTACTTAATAGAGATGTAACAATAACGGAAATATCGTGATATCGTATCATCAAAGGTCTCACAATTGTATTGTCGACCATCACAATATATTGAATTACAAGGCTCTTTGCTTAAATTAAGAGTTATCGTGCAGAAAGAGGAAAGAGGAAAAAGCAGCATATTAACAATTTTAGCTGTTTAGTCTCCACAAAATATCGCAATAAATAAGAGAGCTGAGAGATTTGGATATTGTTACATCCCTAATCGTGAGGCTCCCCACCATATTGCTTTCCCACGATATTGCAATAAATATCGTACCGTGAGGTTCACACCGTGACGATATAGTATCGTGAGACTTGGATATCGTTACACCCCTACTACTTAAGTAAGAGTAAAGAGTAAATAGTAACTGCTAACAATAGAAAGGACACAAAAATGAGAGGAACCATATCATAACTAAAAAAGTGAGATGCAAAGAACACAAAAGTTCAACACAGTCAACACAAAGGGAAAATTGTACTCAAGAGTATTAACTGAAGAATATATTAGTAGTAAGTACGAGTAAAATTATGGTATCAGAAAACTATTCATAGATAAATACTTTCTCCAAAAAGTGAATCAAGAAAGCTAAATGTAGAACTACACGCCACAGGAAATTTCTATGAATTACAACATATAATATTTGATCATCTTTCTACTGGCAAATCTCGACTTCCTCTTTTTCTTTCTTTTTTCATTTGTTTTGTTTTGTTGAGCAATGGACAGTGACTTGTATATTTTCTCCCTTTCGAAGAACATCTATTGAGTGAATGCAAGAGTTCCTGTGTGTTGTTTGTTCTGGGGGGACACTTTTCACACGCGCTCCAGCACAATCGGGCCCATTCCCCCCTCTCTCTCTGTCTCTCCCTCTCTACTGTGCCGGAGCCCTCTGCAGTAAGCATTTCCCTCTTCCCGTGCAGCGCTGAATCAGCCCCTAGGAATGTACAACTCTGACTCATACTTCCTCCTGGATATGACAGCTCTTCCTCTCCACCGCCAACTTCTTTAACCCCTCCCTCCCTTTTACCTCCACCCTTCTTCCTCTCACCCCACCCCAGCATCATCATCAACCACTCAAACCACCTTTCAATGGACTTTTAATGGAATATCTTACTTACAGTCTCAAAAAACATATATAGCGTACAAGTCACCCGACCGTCTCACAGTAGTCCACTATCTGAGTCATTTAAATTGAATTTGTCCCAGGCTATATTTAGGTTGCCTCCGTCTGCTCCTAATATCATTCATTGGAGCTGGACAGATAGGTCTCTGTTACACGGTCTGTACCAGCGGCAGCACTCATTAAGGTCGTCCAGCCAGGTGTTAGGTGACATGGGGTTCAAATGTTCATTGTTATTTAGATTTTATTTATAGCTGCTAGTCAGAAGAGATATATTGAGAGCATGTGAGGGGATGAGAGGTTGACTATCCAAATTTTGTCTGAATTTGTCAAAAGGTAAACAGGTGGAAGGGATTTTTACATCAAAATAAACCTATGTCATCTCAGGACTTTTTCTATTTATTCAGTTTTAATTTAGCAGGATAGTCACACTGAGATTTGGACACACATTTTCAGTCTTGGTCCAGAAGGTGACCCATTTACATATGTTTTCAGTGCTGTGTGGGGACTTCACAAAGGAAGGCACCACATTGGCCGGTTGTTGTAGGGATAAAGCTCTACCCACTGCGTCAATGTGCTATGATTTGTAATTATTTAGCTGTTCTCCTCTGTGGTTTAAAAATTATGATGTAATGTTGCTTTACCTCTTTAAATTAGATAATAGGGGTGTAACAATATCCAAGTCTCACGATATGATAACATCACAGTATGAACCTCACGGTACGATATTTATTGTGATATCGTGGGAAAGCTCATGATATGGTGGGGAGGTTCACGATGAGGGATGTAACAATATCCCAATCTCTTGGTACGATATTTTTAAGATATACATGTCACGGTACGATATTTATTGCAATATTTTGTGCAGGCTGCGAACAAAGCTGGTAATATGCTACTTTTTCCTCTTAAAATGCCTTGACAAGACTTAATCCAAAGAACTAAGACTTTAAAGTGCTTAGAACTGTTATTTGTTCTTGTAGTCTCCACTGAAATGGAGCAAATGATCATGGTCTATGTAGTTCCTTCTGTTCTTTTTAAGCTATTCCTGCACCATAACTCTTAATTTAAGCAAAGAGACATGTAATTCGATATATTGTGATGGTCCATGATATTATTGTGAGAACTTTGACGATACAATATCATGATATTTCGGTTATTGTTAAATCCCTATTAGACAAGTATTCTCAGCATAGGATTCATTAAATTTGCTAAGACAAGTAATATCAAAACAGTGGTAGATTATATTGGGAGAGGTATTTTAGAGTTTCGCAGTGCATAGTCCTTTATAATGCAGTTGGTCTGTGACTATCAGTAGTTTGATCTCTTGTAGCTGAAGGACAGTGGAAAGTTGACCTGTTCTTGTGCTGATCCTAAACCATGCCCCAGCACCTGTAGGCTGGTGCGCTCAGCCATGATTTCATGTGAGAGTGACATCACTACAGGGCGGGCTCCGACGCCGCTCTAAACTGTATTTACACATAATAGAACAATCGTTAAAGAGACAAAGCCCACGTCAGAGGGAAGAGAAAACACCAGCGCGCAGAGGAGTCCATGATGTCACACACTGTCATAACTAAGGAAAATGTTGTGCAATACCTGCGTCAGCATGCACCCGGACAACAGCAGGCCAGCCCTGGGTCTAAACAACATCTGTCATATGGTCAACACTCAAACACAGCTCCTGGTCCACAAAAACACTCAAGAAAATGTGCATTTACCTATAAGTTAGAGCTAACTAGAACTTTCATTAACTTAAGCCTTCACTCGACTAAACTCAAGTTAATTGATAATACTCTACATAAGTTCTGAATATTTTATTTGTATTAGTTTATTTAGTTTCATGCACTTATTTTCTGTGGTTCTTACTATGATCACATTTAATCTACTTATTCAAACTAAGAGAGTTAGGTATTTGTCAGATTGATGATTATTAAATGTGCATTATAAAACTTTTGCTTGTCTCGATTATGTTTTTTGCTTTTTGTGGAATGTTTGACGGTAAGGCATCAAATTTATCTAGCATTTATTCAATTACAAGTGTTTTTTTATTTTTTGTTTATTTTTACTTCACATAATCCCTTGAAAAATTTTCATACTTTGAGTTGGTCCAGTGAAATCAGTTTAACGCTCAAACATCATCTCAATGAAGCATTGGCCTATTCCACACCAGAGCACTCACACAGCGTCCCTTTAAAAATACAACATATGAATAAGAATGACATGAAGCTATCGATTTGGGGCACTGTTATTTCTGAAAATTATGTTTGAATAAATTTTTTTTTTTTTTTTTCATGTGGATGGAAAGTACCACACTGCCCAGTCGGATAATCAAACTGAGCGTGGAGCTAATAAGGATGACCAAACAGTATGGTATGTTTGTGGAAGGAGGCAGCACATCCTGGGCTTTAGGTGAATATTTGTGTATGTGTGGCATTCTGCAAACACATGTACAGAGGAAATGTACACTGTAAAACTGGAAAAGTGAATCAACTGAAAAAATCTAACAAATAAAACAAATAACAAACAAATTAAGTTCATACAACAGTTTGTGTTCTGTCTGGTCAACAATTAGCAATGTACATAAACTACTAAAGCTGCTAAAACTGAAATAACTGTCCCAGCAACTATGGACTCTACAGAGAGGAGGGACTGTCAGCGGTTTGATTCCAACTCTGATCAGTGTTGTGTCAGTGGGCAAGACACTTCTCCATGTTGCCATTATGTATACTACACAACCATGGCTAATTGGAGAGATCATGTCTTGGTTTATCCTTTATTTGGAAAAGCGATGATGAGGTGAGGTATTCATTTAATAATTTTGGCAGACAGCTTTTTAAATTTTCTTTTTTGTATCTCTTGGCAGCCTGTCATGTCTTTGCCAGATGGCCTGGTAAATGTCCTGATGCTTCAAAGGGAATGAGAGGAGGGTGGCCCGGTTCCAGCCAAAACCTCACCTGCCGAACCAAGCAGGTGAAATGAGAAAATCTGTCAGGGCAATGGAGTTCCCATGCCCCATTTACGATTTAAGAGTAAATGTTAAACATTTTCTCATTCATAACTTTTTTAGCAGAATTTTCCATTTTATTTGCTTTTTATATTCTATTTTCCATGTTTGACCTTTAGCCCAGTTTTTCAGATGTTAAGGGGCAAATGTGACAGGGTGAGTAAGAAAACCACTCTATGTCCATGTGACTATTTTCATTCCCCCACATATTCAGATTAGTAATCTGATCCACAAATGGCTCAGAGTGGCTTATTATTATAGGAAAACTTACGGTGACTCAACTATAACACATCAGGAAGTAGTTAAACATATAACCACCCCGATTTAGCAGCAATTTGTAAGCTCCATAAAGGAAGGTTCTGGGCTTTTCAGTCATGTAGGGAAATGGGCCAGAAGGTCATTCACAGGTTGGTGTCATCTGGACGCAGCACTGGCCAGACGCCCTGTGTCAGTATTGTGGACATTGCCCCCTAGTGGTATATCTAAATCTTCTGATAATTAAAATGAGCATAAACGTATAATGTCAACGTGTAAAACTGTAAATGTATTCATGACTCTCCCCCCCTTTTTTATCTCACTGAATCTGTTACATCATTTGTTTTGTTTCAGATTATTCCATATTTAACATATTCTACCAATTTTAAGGATCATTAGCTCAAAGCTGTGTTTATATTGTTTCATGCATGTTTGAGTAATCCTGCATTGGCCTGCATTTGAAGCTTGAATGCTCAGAAAATTCCTATTTTCACCTACCCCCTATCTCCACCCATATCCCCGTATTGTGATGAAATTATTTGAAAAAATAAGACTCCAAGGCTTCATGTAGAGAGTATAAAATGTGTAATAGATAAATATAACAAAATCCGCTGCTTCAAGAAGGGCCTGCAATTTTGAGCAGGAAGTTTATGATCCCATTTCCATTAGGCTTCTAAGGTGTTCTAAACTGCAGTTTATACTGAACAAAACTGTAAAATGTATTTGTGTTTTAGTCCAGTACTAAATACCTGAGCATAAAATGTATGTCTTTAAGTATCCTAAAAGTTTGGGAATGCTAAGACAGGGAGAACTAATGTCAAATCTGAATGAATCATTTCCGCTTCACATTTTAAAACAGAATTAATGAATTCTATTTCCAAAGGTTGAGGACAAAGCCAAATTAAAGTCCACCTACTTCATTGGGAAAAATGCATTAGCATAAAATAGGAAGATGTATGAATAAGTGTGTGGGCATCTGCTGTGAACAGCTGCTAAAAGCTTCGTAACTGTTGTCCTCGTGGACATTTTTGTAGTTTATTGTTAGTGCTGCATAAATTACTCTGAGCTTTTGTGTAAACTGCTAAAAAGCTGTCAGTGATTTGAACAATGTAGCTGCAACTGTGTAGGAAGAGGCGTTGTTGAGAGCAAACAAGAAATTTTGCTAATGAAATGGAAATTAAAATTCACAGTCTCTATGTATATTTTATACATTATTTCAGTTATATTTCCACCCACTGCATAGGACATGAGTTTACCAAACTTAATTAAATCTAAATGATGCCAAATGTCACAGTGATAAGGTTGAGTAATGTCAGTGTCAATGTTAAGAATTCAACTTTTGTCCAAATTGTGCTTTTCAGTGTTTTTGTTTTGTCTGGTATTTTATATTTGTTCATATAAACATGTCCTCTGTTGTATGATGTTTGGGCCACCCACCACAGCTGAGTGATGCTTATTTGCACCACGTCATTCATATTTGCCTGATCAAAAGTGTGAAAAACAAATGAACTTCACATATGAGCGGGCGTGTGCGTGCTCTGCTTCAGAGCACGCGCCACTCATCAGTTGGAACACAGGCTCTTCCTGTGACTAATCTCTATGTGGGACTCATCCTGCAGGAATCTGGGACTTTTACCACTTAAACCTGACCAGAGCTGGACCGCTACACAGACATGTTTTGTGGAGACATGAGGGTGAGTGACTGAGCTGTACTGTATGCATTGGCAACCACTTTACATGTCCAACCGGTGAGGCACAGGATATGCCTGCTCACATTGACAAAATATCATCTTCGTTTTCCTCACAATGACTTGCTAAAAATTAGTTTCAAATAAAAATGAATTAATTTGCAAAAATGTTTCTTTAAACATTTTAATCAGTTTGTATAGTTTGCAACATGACCTGCTGCTGTGTCCTATACAACTCTTGTGAAGTAGAGAACATGCTCTGGTGGAGGTCTGTAATCTCAATTTCTCAATTACATTTTTATCCAAATTCCAATAATTCTTAAGTAATATTTGCAAAATATCAAACTAACATGCACTTTTATAATTCTGTATTATGTTGATGTCTTTGAGAGTGACATTGCTGATCGATGCTTGCTTTTACTATGTTATTCTTAAAAACACTATAATTTCACTCTGTCCATTGCTTTCAATGAGCCATGTCCACAACACATCCTTTTGCCCCTTCTGCACAAATGCTTCCTGCTCCAAAACACTTGCACATGTTTGGCCTGTCAGTGACTCATTTGGGTTTTGAGTAAAAACAAATTGGAACAGGAACAAAAACGAGCTGACTCAGACATGACTCAAACGTCAGGAATATACCTGGAGGATTTAGGGGCTGCTTTGATGCTCGCTCACAGTGTGTTTCAGAGGGCAAACTGCACTGGCTCATATTGTCCGAGGAGGGGAGATTTTATATTAATTCAACTGGAGTTTAAGCATTGACAGAATTCACAAAGCACTAAAACATTTTATATTTCGAGAGAGATAATACAATTACACCCCCAATTATATTTAAAGGTGCACTACATAACTTTGTAGTTGGGGGTCCGTCACCTGCTTATTTCTATAGATATGTCATAGCTCTCCCTGGAATGTTCTACAGTATGACATTAAACATCTCTCTCTTACATTTATTCAATTACAGGTGGTTTTATACCTAGAAACCCAGGCATTGTGACTGTGAGCAGGGTCACTCTCCACAGATCTGACCTGTAACTTGGTCTTGGTTTGGCCTCTATGAAGATAGAAAGGTTTGATGTCATACTATGAAACATTCCAGGTAAAGCAATAACATCTCTGTGAAGAAAAGCATTTGATGGACACTCCACCATAAAAGTTAGACACTTCACCTTTAATTTACACTGACAGTTTTTGTAAAAGGTCTCCCGCTTGCTTGTCTCCATGGATATGTTATTGCCTTGTGGAGCAGTGTGGAGCATTCCAGTTGAACGAACAACAACCTGCAGAAAAGTTACATGGTCTATCTTTAATATATCTGACCTATAGCAGACAAAAAAGTAAAAATGTATAGTCAGTCAGTTGGAAGAGCTCCCATTTATGTCTTCACCTCTTAATAAATACAAAGTGTGAGTGTGATTTAGACCAAAAACTCAATATACATAAAAAATTATGATTACATTTATTTCCTAGAATTGTCAGGAACATTTATTATTTTGACGAGGGCCGCCATACCACTGCACATAGTCCAATGAGCCAGTTAAGTATGTATATGTTTATACTATATATATATATATATATATATATATATATATATATATATATATAAATATATATATATATATATATATATATATATATATATTATATATATTTTTTTTTTTTTTTATATATATATATATATAAATGAAAAAATGTGTTTCTCACCTTCCACGGTGGTAGGTCTCTCTCTCACCCTCATTGAGCTCGGGTCCTCTGCGCAGTATCTTTGCTGTTCCCAGTACTGCACTTTTCTGGACTGAGATGTCCATTGTTTTTCCCGGTATCTGTTGTAGCCCCTCTTCCAGTTTGGGGGTTACAGCCCCGAGTGCTCCGATCACCACAGGCACCACTGATGCCTTTACTTTCCAGGCTCTCTCCAGCTCTTCCTTGAGCCCCTGGTATTTCTCTAGCTTCTCGTGTTCCTTTTCCCTGATATTACCATCGCTTGGTATTGCGAAGCCAATGGGAAGCCACTTGAAGTGTCCATCAAATGTGGCATATACTAAGGAGATGCATTGTCCCCACTGCTGTTCTACATAGGTCTGAACCCCCTCAGCCAAATCATTTACCGTACTGCCAGTGATCAGATACCCAGCAAGAATCATAAGCTGGCCAAAGGAAGGAATACAGAACACAGATTTTAAGACATGAAAACTCCTGACCATGCATGGAGGGTTCCATCCCAACTCCAGCACCCTGAGACTGTACACGAGCCGGGGAGGAAGGAGGCAGAGGACTAGTGAGCGTGGGAACCACTGTTCAGGATGAAACAAGCTCCAAGTACATCAAGGACAAGGCCCCGACAGATGAGGTGTTCAGAGAATGTCTCACATAGTGGGGTTCAGAGGAAGAGGTGCTGGAGGGACCATCACAGCAGGACAAACCCCTACATGGGGCGTAGCACTGAAACAGAACTGAAGTGGCTGATATAAAGAAATCCTACCAATGGCTTGAGAGGGCTGATCTGAAGGACAGCACAGAGGCTCATCCTGGCTGCTCAGGAGCAGGCCCTGAGTACTCAAGCAATAGAGGCCCAGATCTACCACACCAGACAAGACCCACAGTGTAGACTGTGCAAAGAGGCTCCTGAGACAGTCCAGCACATAACTGCAGGGTGTAAGATGCTGGCAGGGAAAGCATACATGGAGCGACATAACCAAGTGGCAGACATAGTGTACAGAAACATCTGTGCAGAGTATGGGCTGGAAACCCCAGGGTGAAGGTGGGAAACACCTCTAAAGGTTGTGGAGAATGACCGAGCCAAGATCCTGTGGGACTTCCAGATACAAACTGACAGAATGGTGATGGCGAACCAACCAGACATAGTGGTGGTGGATAAGCAACAGAGCAGAGCTGTGGTGGTGGACATCCCAATACCAAGAGATGGTAATATCAGGGAAAAGGAACATTAGAAACTAGAGAAATACCAGGGGCTCAAGGAAGAGCTGGAAAAGGTGAAGGCATCAGTGGTGCCCGTGGTGATCAGAGCACTTGGGGCTGTAACCCCCGAACTGGAAGAGTGGGTACAGCAGATACCAGGAAAAACAACATCTCAGTCCAGAAAAGGGCAGTACTAGGAACAGCAAAGATACTGTGCAGAACTCTGAAGCTCCCAGGCCTCTGGTAGAGGACCTGGATGAGGGTGCAAGAGACCAAACACAGTGGAAGGTGAGGAACACATTTTATATATATACAAACAGTCACCATAAATAATGAATTTAAAGGTGCACTATGTAACTTTTTGGTTGGAGGTCCATCAAATGCTTGTTTCTATGGACATAACATGACATTAAACAGCTCTATCTTACCTTAATTAAATTGGTTTTATAGCTCAAAAATACCTCCCAAAAATACCTGAGTGGGGTTGCTTTTCCAAAGACCTGTAACTTGGTCTAGTTTGGTCTCCATGGAGATAGAAAGGTTTAATGCCATATCATGAAACATTCCAGACAAAGCAATAACATCCCCATGGAGAAAAGCATATGATGGATCCTCCACCTGAAAAGTTCCGCAATGTACCTTTAAATCTCTGTTGTATTCCGCTTCAGAGATAGAAAAATGAAATGCAAAAAGTGTGATAACATGCCCCACTCTCTCAGTATTGGCAAATTACATACAGGAACATATACAGGATTTCAGCTGTTGCAAACATCCTCCGTAGTCATGGCGATTAAACAATTCAAAACTAAATATTACACCGTTTGAATGGGGAGAGGTCCTCACGGGGTCCTCATAAAATCCTTCAAATCAGGAAGGAATTGTTTGCCTGAAACCTATGGACTTTATCTCTACCATTGTGTATAGCTACAGATTAACCAACTTACTCAGTATTTCCAGCTATAGGTTACCTTCAGTAAAAAACATTTCATTATTTCATATCAGCACCTCATTTCTTGTCGTCTTTCTTTCTTTCAGTCTTCAGTGCCAACCACTCATAACGCATTATTCGTCGTGTGTAAAGCTTTTATATTGAACACAGCACATCTCAAGGCTATCTCCAACCTCCATCACCATAGCAACAAGCAAGTAAACTAATATGTGTCGCCACCTGACCAAATGAATCAAAGCACAGGTCCTAATTTGTCTTTGAAGAGTGGACGAATGCTACCTTTAAATCCACAAATTTTGCCTGATTTTGGAAAATAAATTGAAAAAAATATATTGTACAAAGGAACGGATTGCCTTTTGGATCTCTATACTTGCTCAAAGAGAAACACAGCTCTCAGATTTCATAAAACGTCCTCCTCTTTTGTCTCACCACTAAAGGTAAGTGCAAAGAGAAATATCTGGAGTTAGATTTTCTACGCAAGCACTCAAAAAAGAAATGACATATAAATTAGGGGTGCTATGAGGCTGACGTTCTTGTCAGTAGATTGGACCAGTGCAGCCACCTGTGGGTACAATTAGGAAATAAAGTATAAAAGCCCGTAACGCATAATGCCGACCAGCGATCCCACACTTTTTTGTTACCATGGCACAATGAATGTCAGCGAGAAAAGTACAAAAGACTTCTCCATCAAACAGCATTTAAGAGGAGGTTTAAGTGAGGGCTGTATTGTTCCCAGTCCCCTCGCATAAAGGAGCCAAAATGTTTCCTCTTACGGTTATTATTATAAGTGTACTTGCCACTCAGGCGTTAGCACGACTGTTGCATGAATAGAGCTGTCAAACCAAAACAATTCACAAATGCATGTCAGTGATGGAGCAGCGGGTTTACTGGTGTCATCAAACAAACAAAACTGATGCCGACCTTTTAGCAGGTTTATTGAGAGTTTACTTACAGAATTAGTTTCAATGCATTTAGTACTGAAAATATAGTATAGAAATATAGTATTGCACCACCACCTTCCAAAAATCTAATATATAAAAATGAAAATGAGATTGTCCACTTTGATCAGGATCAAAAATGCATCAACCATTATGTTTTAATATTTGAAGAGCTCATTTCCAAAAACAGGTAAGTGTCATTTTAAAAGTAATTGGAAGCTTGCAGTCTGCTCTTTTTCGAGAGCCAAAAGGATTTTACTGCATTCTAAATATTATTCTATCCCCCTTGATAAACTCCACTATTCATTACTGTCATTGATAATATACATAGAAGATGGAAGCTAATAAAAAAAAGAAGACAAGAGACATTTGTTTTTGCAATTGGACTATTCATATCTAAAGTGAATAATAGACCATCTCAAATGCTGTCATCAGAATTTCCTTTGAAACAAGCAGGTGCTGCCACCAGGCCACAGATCAGATCTGTGGAATGGTGAGCCTGTTCACAAGCATACTCTGGAACTTTCCAAGCAAAGCAATTTACACGGTTTGAGGGTCCTTAGCAAATGGCAGACTCCCAACCAGAAGTTATATAATGCATCTTTTCAAATATTAACTCACATCAGATATATGCTAATGATTTTCTGTATTTTTAACAATAAATACAAATTCCAAACACATTTTTTTAATTTCCAGTTTAAAAGTGTCAGTTTGCTTGTCTTTTTTGCCTCCAAAATAAATTTTAACAAAAAAGTATTTGTGGTAGTGTAATATGTAAGAAATGTGTGGATATTTGAAGAACTATTAATGCATGTATTTGTCGAGTAAAACCTAAAAATTTAAAACGTGAGATGTGTATAGTTAGAAACCATGTAAAAAAAAAATGAACAAATAAGGTAAAGGTAGAGTATGATGTGTAAACAGGGAAGATACCTGTGATGTAAAATATCAAATGTTATTGACTCACTCCTGCAACCTTACAAGAAATATTATGCTATACTCTTTTATTCTTTTATTTCAATTTGATTAGGATAAAGGTTTCTTTCTTAGTAACTATGCAGGAATGCCACAGAAAAAATATGATAATATACATAATAAAATGTTCAGTGTTTCAAACCTAATTTTAAGGGGGGAAAAAAATACATTTTTAAATACATACTGTGCTGTTGAATCAAACTGTAGACTAGAAAACTGTATCCAGGGCTGTTACATCACATATCCATCTTTTATCGTACAGGAAGATTCAGTTCCTCTTTTACAAACCGACTATTGGTAAACTTCCTCATTTCATCTCCAGTAAATGCTGTTTTATTTTGAGCTGACCATAAGAGATTTCTACAGAGGCAACCTAGAGGACCACAGCGGACCCCACTGTCTATATGCATTAGTGCTAAGAAAAATAGCACATCCAAACCAGGACTGAATGCAGCAAACAACATAAAAACACAGACTTTTAACTTCACAAACCTTTGGCAGATTTGCTCTGATTTGTCGGACTGCCTTGAATGCACCATGGGGCCAAATAATGAGGCCTTGCTGCCTTTGTTCTGGAGCAGGGCTCTGGCTGCATGTTTACTGCACACTGCATGCGAGCGAACTGTGTGGGGATAACAAGCACGTGCTGGCTTTGTGCAAAAATGGTCACAAAACCATCACTGAAAACTGCAAAGGTACAGTAAAAAAAAAAAAAAAAAAGCTAGGCAATTCTACTAGAAACTGTATGCTGCAACTGTTAAAAAGTACTATAGGAAAACTACACTAACCGTGTGTAACCAAGTAAGTGTTTACAATGTTATTAGGTTATTTTTTTCAGACCTAGAGTGTTATTTCATACCTGACAATTTCGACTGCTCACTAGCTAACTGTCAGGTATGAAATAACACTCTAGGTCTGAAAAAAAGAACCTAATAACATAGAATATTGGAAGACCAAATGAATCTCATTGGACTAAGCGTTTACAAACTTTATGATAAATATACAGTATGTTCTGTATGGTTCCAGATCTTCAAAATGTCATTTTCACTTGGTTTGAATACAAATTTACAGAGGACCACATGTCAGGATGAGCATAGTAAATACGTTTTCTGCATTGCTACAATTATTGTGTAATAATCACTCCAGACTTGGTGATATTACTCTAGCCATAGCTGCCATGAAGACATCTAATCAGAGTAATGTATTACTGTTTAATTACTGACATTTTTGTCAAGATCAAGAATTTACGGAAATACGTGCACTAAACCAGTACTGAGAGCACCACTGCGACAAATACCAAACATTCCAGAAAGGTGCTATATTGCGCAAAAAAAAAACATATTTAGACATAATTTGAATTTTAATCTTATTCTTACACTGGACTTTTACGTACAAACCAGGACAGAACAGCAAAAGACTTTAAAGACAGTTCTGGTTTATTAACGCATAAAACATCCTTCAAACAATAAACAAATCTTAAGGTAAGGTCTCTGTACAATGCTCTCTAAGCAGTCTCATTTATATAGAAAACTTATAAGAAACCGTGTTCAAAACAACAAGGCTTCTTCAGATTTTATGGCAGGTACTCTAAAAAAATTACAGCATTCCATCAACAAATATTTTCAAGCAATAAATATGCATTTATAAATAGTATAAATTTACATCCACATAAAAAAGAAGTCAACTCATATCTGTGCAACCCTTTTCTGTGACTTGGCTGGTCATCTATGTCAGCCTCTCCCCACCCAAACAAAACATCTAGAATAGTTCCAGCAAAACCTGTTGTATTCTAAAAGGAGAATTTTATTTGTGTCTGTGGTATTTTTGATTTATGATGCATTTACCATACATAAGACCAGCTATGCTAAAATTCATCTCACAGATAGCAGAAGACAATTCTTGTGTGACCATACAAAAAAGTGAAAAATCAGTAGTCTTTCTGTGAATTTCCTCTTTCAAAACAAATATGTACAAAATAATTTCAAATGTTTTATGGGTTGTGTTTTGCGAAGAAGTCCAGTTGGGCCAGAAGTAGAACAGTCTAGTTCTAATAATACAAGGAGCTGCCATTCCCCTTATATCCACCAGGGGGAGGCACACCATACTGAGCAGGTTGCATAGACACACAGCTTACAGCAGCTGCCATTGGGAAAGCTACAGAGTGCAGTTTGGGGACTGTCACTATTTTTCCTGAATATCAGAAACAAAGGGTTCCTGGAGGGGTTCCCAGTAAATTCATTGTGTTTCTAAATGTCCTTAGAACAACAAATATTCGCATCAAGAAGAGGAAGGCAGGGGACTAGCCTGTCAAGACAACACAAGAATTATTACATGTGCAGATGTACAGAAATCAGATGATACTGAGGAGATGAGGTGGATACTTACAAGAGTGAACTGGTCATACACCTGCATTAGGTCCTCTATCTTGTACTGCTCTAGCACCACAAAGTTGTCCAGGTTAGTGCTCCCCCTACGGGCACAGTCCTGACAATGCACCACATATGTTTTTCTACTGTTGCTCTCAGTGGTGACAAACAGCAGGTTGAACACTTCCACCTAAACACATAAATCAAAATTGTTAAAAACATATGATGGGGTATTTACTATTAAACTATAACATGCGTGCGTACATCATTATTTACATTTTGTTCATTGTAAATCACAATATTGATTTTAAAGAGCTGAAAAACCGAAACAGGTTCAGCTGTCAATAAACTGCAGAACTGACAGGCCCCGCACTTTACAGTGGCAATTCACCATAACAGCAGCAAATATTCATTTACATATGTGATTTTATAGTTTTAAACCCTACATGTATGACCTGGAAACTGCAGTGTGGAATAATCACAAATACAAAGATTTGGATGGGGATAGGAGGTAGGTGAAAATGGCAATTTTATGTACATTCAAACCTTGAATGCAGAACAATACAAGATGACTCAAATATGCAGGCATCCAACTTATTAGTTTAAAGGGAAATCATTATACATTTTTCATCATCAAAGCAATTAAACAACCAAACGTATTCATATGTTTAAAAAGTTTCAGTTTCATTTTTCGACTCTTTGATTTCCCACTCATGCCCAGCATGCGCTCCACACCATGTCACAAAAAGAAGTAACAACTCCAACTTCAGAGTGCTATCACAACACAGTAAGTGTGCAACCAGCTCATGAAACTATTGAACTTATCATCAGCTTTTTCATGTAGTATATGAATTTGTATCATGCTTTTGTATATTAATGGAAAATTGCCAGGTAGGAGCAAGGGTTATGTAGGCATGTGGGCAGGGGTGTGCTGCTAACCATAAGGAGGGTTCGAATAGTGCGTGGGAGAAATCTCAAGATTACAAAAACACTCACGGGCGACATGTAAAATCTCTAGTTTATGAAAAAAAAAAAACTTGATTTTGCACAATACCCTCTCTTTAAAGAGAATATCTCCATGTGTAACTTGCCTCACAGATACTGCAGTAGTGAGCGGGTTCGTTTTGCGTCCTTCCGTGCCACACCAGCTCCTTGCCAGAGCCCTGTAGATGCTCACGCTGCATCTGACACTGTTTGAGGGTCCTTAGCAAGCAATACCTGAAAGACAAAACATAGGATCAGTTCTTTTTACAAACCTCAGTAAATAGCTGTAAAATGGGACAATATGTGCAATGCGGTGCGGCATGGAGGGACAAACAGATCCATTTACATAATATCAAAATATGTGATTTTTTTTACTGATTTGAACGGAAAATTCAAATACTAGTTTTGCCAAGTTAAAATACAGATAACTGCAATAACACCACTTAAGTTTCAGCTTTACCAACAACATAAGACTTATTTATTCTGGTGTCTTGTTGCACTAATGAAAAAGTGGACCATTCTCTAAATAAGGTGTTTGTGAGGAAGGAAACTAAATGGTTGTGCAGGAGAGCCAAAAAAGGGACAGGTAGGTTGGCAGTTTCTTACTTGATCATTTCAAAGAGCTTGTGATCAGAAACTTTAATGTTCCGGGCCAAGTTCCAGGACAAATGGATCATGGGGACGATGGATTTGACACTCTGCAGTTTGTTCCACTCATAGCGCTCCACAGCTAGCTTGTACTGATGGGCTGAAAAACAGTAGAGAGGGTATTAAATGAATGCAGAACACCCACCAACCAATTAGAAAAGATCAAAAAAATAATCTCCCAAAGTAGCCACCCTTTGCTTGCAGACCCAAACCCTTGGCCTTCTCTTAATGAGGCCTCATGAAGTCACCTGAAATGGTTTTCATTTCATTACTGGAACATGCCAAGAGTGTGCTAAGCAGTGATCTAAACAAATGGTGGGTTTTTTGAAAATCTAAAATTGGATTTTGTGTACCACATTCCATATGTATTCAATAATAGTTTTGATGCCTTTGATGAGAAGCAACAACGTTAATATTAATGTACTATATTAAATTGAAAAAGTGTGTCCACATGTTGATCAGTAGTGCACATGAAAAAAAATGCTATTAACCTGTGAGAGGTCCCACGTTCCAGGCGATGTTGTTGCACCAGCCAATGGCCTGGACCCAGTGGATGGTGCCTGTGTTGAGCCACACCAGGTCCCCCGGGCGCTGGATAAAACGGTACACAGGAACACTGGCCTCATACAAGTCCTCCAGGTTTGGCCACCACGAACCCATCAGGAAGTTGATGTTGTTTCTGAGAAGCAGAAGTCTTGTAAGCAGCTCAAAATGTGAAGAAAAAAAAGAGATTTGAGATTTCTAAACTTACTTTTCACAGAAGTCATTGATAACTCCCCAGTAAGACTCAGGCACTGCAAACCACTCACAGTCCCCAGGTCCGATGTTGATGTTTACAGAGCAGAAGTTATTGTTCTCCTGGTGGCCTGCAGATGATGAGATGGTCGATAAGTACTGAGCTCGACTAAACCACAAAAAAGTCCCTGGTGCACTGGTGTACCTGGTGTTCGACTCCCTGGCACCTTCATGTAGAGCTGCACTGTGTTCATGCCCAGAATGGTGTGCCCCACGTGGCTCAGCAGGTTCCCAGCCGACACCACACGAGAAAACGCCGGCAGTTTACTGAGCTCCTGAAGTTGCTGCTTCCACCTTAAAAAAAAACAAAAAAAACAAGTTATTGTCACAGCTCCAGAAGTAATATCCCATTATAAGTATGTACTAAAAAAACATACTTTTTCTCATCAGAAAGATCTATGTTGGTGCCAAATTTCAAATTTTTGAAAGGTCCTTTCCTCCTGCGCATTGCACTAAAATAACAACATGACAACAATCAAAACAGCACATAAATAGAATTGTTAATAACAACGTAACAACAGAAGTTGTTCTATGAAAAAAGTTATGTACCCGTCTGAGGAGCCAGATTCTGCTTCTGTTTCTTTCTTTTTCTCATTTTCCTCCTATAAAAGCAATAAAAAAAAAGAAACTCACATAAACAAAAAGAAACTCACATAAACAAAAATAGTCGTTAGTTACATGTCAGACTCGTGACTGACCCGCAGAGATTCCTGGAAGGACGAGGCCTGGTACTGAGCATACTTGATGATGGTGGTGTGGGAGCGGCTGCTCTCACAGCGCCACATTTTCCTGCTGCCGGTGGGGTCCCAGTTCTCATCAGTGGGCTGGGCCAGCTGTGTGCGCACCTCCACAAGGTGGTCAGGGTTAGCCTCCACAAGGGTCTTAGTGGAGAACAAGCCCAGGTCTGGAGAAAGCCATAAAAGCAGTCATGTAATTAATGTCATCTTTGAATTGTGATACTTTATGTTGAAAAACTGCATACATTGTAGATTGTTAGGTTATTTGACTACCACATAGCACTTGTCTCATAAGGTGATATGGTCTGCAATAACACTTTCAACTTGCAGGTGGTGCTGTTGTCAAACATATCAAAGAGAAGTGCTCTCCACCACATTGTAGACTCACCCAGAGTCATGTGAGGACAGAGACCAGGCAACAGGCACATGGCACTTACCCAGTTTGAGTGCTCCGGCCAAACCTCGAATGACTGTGACTGGGTTGGCAGGGTTAGTGCAGAACTGGTGTAGTGGAGGATAGAAGGCGTCCCTCTTGTTTTCAAGCTTTAAGATAAAAAACAAAAACAATCTAACTCAACTTTTCATAAACGGAGATGTATGTACAGGATAATACAGGCAAGATAAACTGTAACATTATCAATGTAAGAATGCATGTCTGTATAAAGAGGAGGCACGCACATAAATACTAGGAGTAGGGGGGTTGAGCTTATCCTTTGGCAGTGGAGAAGGAGGGCCAGGGGGCCGAGGTGGAGGAGACTTGTCCAAGACGATGCTGTTGGTAGACAATCCATTCTTTCCCAGATTTCTATCAAATTAATAGATAAATGCGACATTTTACAACCAAAATAAAAAATAACTTATGCAGAATTTGAGCACCACCACATAATGTGCACAGTCTGGTTAGCCTTACCTGCATGCTTTGAGCACTTCACTGGAGCTGGGGTAGATGGACACGGAGGACCAGGGGGCCAAACCAGCAGGGCTCTTGTGCCGAAGAGCACCCAAAGGCTCCACCTTGAGCGGGCTGTGCGAGTCCTCTGTCCCCTTCCCATTGACAGTGGGCCCTTGATTGGAGCTGGAGGGGCTGTTAAGGCAGGACAAGTTGCTGGCGGAGCAGGGAGAGGGGGTGGCAGTAGCTGAGAGCGGCGACGATGCCACAGAGTGCTCCGACTTGGCTAGGACACACGAGTGGACGTTGTTGATTTTCTCTGAGGTGGGCCCTTCATGGTTACTGCAGTTATTGTTACCATCATTACTGGTAGTATTGGCTTTTCCCTTTAGCAAGGCTGAGGGCTGAGGATTGTCTGAACTTGGCGCCCTGGAGGCAGGGGAGTCAGGCCGTGACAGGCTTGCAGAGCTGTCCGTCACCTGCGACTGGCTGTGATTGGTCAGTCCCGGAGCAGAGGTGGTGCCGGGGCTGAGGGCTGCTCCTGCACAGGGCCTGCTGGTGGCTTCTGGACCTGACCCATCGCTGCCCCCTGGAGGCGTGGTGTCTTTGGTGTGGACCCCTGAGGTAGTTGAGGAGTGCAGAGGGGAGGACAAGTGGTTGGGCGTGCTCTGTGGGGACGTGGGAGACAGAGACGAAGCAGAGGAGGAGACAGTGCAGGGCCCAGATGAGTGTCCCACCTGATTCAAGACGCCAGAGGAAGAGAAGGACGTGTGAGGGGAGGACACAGAGGAGAAAGAAGGTTCCCCATTGGGACCTGCCGAATGTGAACCTGGACCTTTGTGTTGTCCCTGGATAGCAAAGATACAGGATTGTTGACATGTTTAAGTAACAAAAGTACTATTAAAACAGGTCATGTATCGGCTACAATGATGTTGATGAAAAAGAGCTGTACCTGAGTGCTATTGTTAAGTGGCTGGCTCCTCCAGGGCTCTTCTGCTTGACTGGGGCTAGTGTTGGTGCTGGTGCTGGGGTGACTGGTGGCGGTACAGTTGTGAGGTAGAGAGTTCGACTGCGTGTAAGGCACGTTTCCATTGCTCGCGCTGCCACCTCCCAGACCGGCTGTGTGGGCTTTGTCCACAGAGCCCGTGCTGAGGTGTCCTTTCAGTGTGGACGTGGGACTGGAGGAACAGGAGCCGTTGGCAGTCACGCCGGTGTGATTGGAAGAGCTCACAGAGAGGCCTGCAAGATGGTTTGAGGATTCAGCCAACGGGCCATTGGGGAGGTTTGGCCGAGGCTGTTCCCCTGCTGCTGCCTGCTGCCTCATCTGACAAGTAAAAACACAAACACTCGTCAGTAATGCCGGCAAATGGCTTCTGCAATGAGAAAAATTGTAGCAATTACAATTAATTTGATTCATTTGATTTATAAAAAAATATATTTTGTAGTCATTGCTTTATGTAATATTAACAGTCCTGACCTGCTGCTGATGCTGCTGCATGAGGGAGAATTGGTTCTCTAGCTGCTCCAGCATTTGAACCTGAGGAGGCTTGAGAGTCGCTCGGTTTGTCCGCAAATGGTCCAAGAGCTGTTCATTTTTAAAGATGTTATTCATTCTACATAATATTTTTAAACCTCTAATGCCTTTTTCACAATCAATGTGGTTCAGGTGATCAACTAGTTCTATTGTTTTACAATACACAGTGCAGTGTATGAGGAGTCTTTATATAGGTTTACACAATAGACCTGCATCTGAATTATTGTAATTTACAATTACCTGAAGTTTCTGAGGTGTTAGGTACCAGCTGGAAATTGGTTGTTGATTTGAGCCGTTTGTTAATGGCTCTGCTCCCTGGAGAGAAGAATGAAAACAATTAAATAAAGCACATAATCTTTATTGGCCTCTAAAAGAAAGTGTATGTTGTCAAAGCAGTACCTTAACTGGGCTGGCAGTGCGTTTCCTCTTGGCAGGACTGGCCTCTGAG
Organism: Boleophthalmus pectinirostris; assembly: GCF_026225935.1. Taxonomy (NCBI): domain Eukaryota; kingdom Metazoa; phylum Chordata; class Actinopteri; order Gobiiformes; family Gobiidae; genus Boleophthalmus; species Boleophthalmus pectinirostris. The sequence continues at coordinate 21,114,430 of NW_026570970.1, read as the reverse complement.
TCGGTGTGATTGCTAGCGGACTGCTCTACATTCGTCTTACAAGGCTAGAAAGTACACAAATCCATACATACGTTTTTTCAGTCCAATAGAGAAGGTCAAAAAACAGACAATAAACTACACATAATCACAGGCAGATGGTAAGAGGCAGATGACATTTACATTAAAGTATTACAGGATTACATTAAACATTTTTAAAAGTAGGAGTTCATTTTGCTTCATATTGTGGTGTGACATAGGAGATGATGTGGTGTGCAGAGGCAGAGGTCTTACCTGCTGTGCCTGTGCAGTGTTCAGGGCTCCCTGTCGGGACGTGAGCTCAGCGGGAATGGGAAGGCTCCATGCCTCTTCAATACTAGGAAGCATTTTACTCTTGTTCTGCACATTAGCTGGTTGTAAGTTACACAACTGAGCCTAGGAAAGACAAAAACTGTGGGTTCCACAGGAAAGGCTACAAATTCTACTGGAAAACAAAACTGGCATAATAGGAATACAGATACAATGAAAATGTGAATGTATAATGGAATGGACTTATGCAGTAATGCTTTTTTCAAAATTCATTATTTTTCCTGTCTTGGTCAGTGGATGGACACATTGCAAACACAGCATGAACATTTTGAAAAGCCCCCTCTGTTTACCACTTACCAAAAAAAAACAAAAACTTGACATATACAGCATAAACCTGCGTGACTCACCTGCATTAGTTTAATGCGCTGTGTGAGGGCAGCAGTGTTGAGGCAGGACTTGCTCCGTGTTGCATTGATGTAGCACTTGATTGCATCATGCGGCTGGCCACAGGACTCGTACAGTGTACCCAGGTCCATCCAGGCAGCTGCGTGGCTATGGTCCAACTGAACAGCACAGATGTAGGCCTGCAATGCATCCATAGGCTGGTTTTGCTGCTGGTACAGCACCCTGGACAAACAAACCAGCTTAATGTGTCATTAAATCAAAGTAATAAAACAGGTACAAACCAACAAGAACATTCAATTTGCTGCCAAATATACACATTTAGTTGCTCTTACCCTATAGAGCACCAGGTGTCAGCACTGGCCTCCGACTTATCAATTGACTGTCTATAAGAGATGAAGGCATCCTGCACCTTTCCAATACTGGAGTAGCACCTGTAAGAAAGTCCCACAGAAGACTCTATTTGTTTTCTGTCACCACAGGAAAAGATAATGAAGTCGACAGGAGACCTTCATTTTTATCTGGCATTTACCTTTGCCATTTATAATAATTTCTCACGGCAAATAGAAACCAGATTGTAAAAGGATGTGTATCAGTGGTACTAGAGGCACTGAGTATAGAAATTATTGAGTTCATCAAGCATTCAGGTAATGGTATTTTACTTAGCAAAGCAAGTATGTGAGTATACCAGTGACACCACTATAGAGCTCCTACAATTGTCATCACACAATCCTGGCATACACAAACCCCATACTGGCAGTTCAGCAGCAGAGAATTCCCAGAGAATCTATCCATATTGGCCATTAACTAAATTTATCAAAGTTTCGGAGATTGTGGGTTATCATTGAGCACCGATGTACACATTACTTTAGAAGAAAGCCTGAGCCTTCTAGCCTCAATCTGGAGCTTTGTAAATTCATTAAAAGTATTTTTCTGCAGTTAAAAGGGCAAGCAGCTAATCAAGCTGTACAAGAATTAAGATACAAATCAATTTCTACATCAATATTATTATTTTTATTTATTTATTTTTTTTTTATTTGAATGATTCAACAATTGTCTCATCCCATTTGTATATTGTCAACTAGCAGTGCAGTCTATTAATTAGGCAGAGAGAGAGTAGTTTGAAGAGAAACAGTCCCAAATGCTTTGTTAATTTGCTTAACGTTAATTGAGTGTGATTTTATTTTCTATAAAACAACATTTCAAAGCAAGTTAGTTAAATCAGTGATTTTTTTGTGTTTATTACACTGACATGAGTGACTGAGCTTGCTTCATAGTCACACCATCTGCACGTTAGTTGGAGCACAGTTTTTCCGCTATTTGTAAAATCTGACATAATTGGAACTGTGAATATAAGTAAACGTTATAAATACAGGGCTTTACAGTAGTTTTCACAAGGATTCTTTTTGATGATATAATAAGGAGAACGGTAAAGATAACAAGATTATATATATATATATATATATACATATATATACATACATACATATATACATATACATACATACATATACATACATATACATACATATATACATATACATACATATATACATATATACATATACATACATATATACATATATATATATACACATACATATATATATATATACATATATATATATACATACATACATATATATATATATATATATATATATATACACATATATATATATATATATATATATATACATATATATATATTATATATATATACATACATACATACATACATACATACACATACACATACATATATATTTTTCTTTTAATTATTATACAAAAACATAATAACAAAAAAAGGCAGACTAATTCACCACTGCCAAAATGGCGTTAAATTTAGTCCAGTGGTTGCAGGAGTGCTATTACAAAGACATTTTAGCTAAATAATCTGAGAACAAATAAGTGGCAGAGTAAAGAAATTCATATTAAACAGCAATCTGACTTAACCCCTTCTAATCAATTAAAGTTATTCAACAATTCTTTCATTATTTAGTCAATACAAATAGAGACCTTGACAATTCTCACACCTCCCAGCAGATGGCCTTTCAGTGCAGTGACTTTGAGAACAACATTTGTGATGACCCAAAGGCGTGAGCACTATCTTAAACACACAAACGCACGACGCCCTTGCTCTGTTCTTACCTGCCGAGAAAGTACCAGGACTGGCCCGAGTCTGGGTCAGCCTCTATAGATTTCTGCAGACACTGGATGGCATAGCTGTCCTTGGTGCCTTTATCTCCGAGCTGCTCTGCTGTGTGATGCATCCAGCCTGAGTAACAATAAGATGGTAACATCAATAGAAAATAGTGCTGCAAAATGGGGCTGTGCAATTACGTTTTAACAGTCAATGATCAGTGTGATTCTTTTTGATCAAGAGGTCTAAAGTTAGTCCTTTGTCAGTAAAAGGCATGTGGTTTGTTTTTCTGTTAAAAGACAATGATTAAAACTGTATGTTGTTTATGCCAAGGAAATAAAAATGTATAGCCATTTGTATTTGTTTTTGTATGGATGAAAGATATTTTAAACACAGACAGAAGAATTGGCTGAAATATGAAGTGCCAAACTAATACAAGAATCAGATTTCAGAACATGTTTGTACAGACATAAACAACAGCATTAGCAGTTTATAAAGCATACAACTCCATATTTTATTGTTTGTGATATTTGCTTATTTAAAAATTCAAACTTCGATTTGATTGTGATTAATCTTGCAGCTCTGGTTTTTTGAGAGACAAAATTTTAAAAATTAAAAAACTGAATGCTGAATATACTGAACAGTAAATCATTCCTTATATTGGTCAATCACAATTACGATTTATCTCAAATTGTAGTCAAGTTCATATTTTTTTTCTCTAAACGTTAAATATGTCAAAAGAAAAATATAAGGACTGAACTTCATGTAATCCTAGCCTTGATATAGAGCTTTAAAATACACACAATAATGCCTGTTGTTTAAAATAATGTATGCAAGCAGAGCACATGCCTTTACATGCAGCTCAAATGTACAGCACCTGTGGCAAGCTCTACAAGTCACCATGACAACGGCAGACAGCTAGAGCAGGAATGGCTTTTACAACTGAATGAGAAGGAATGAGGGGGCGGGATGTGGAGTAAAGGAAGGTGGCTTAAACCTCTGAATGTGCTGTGGCCAGTAGTTTTTTTGTTTATTAACTGAGAAAACAATCTTGTTTTACCAATAATAATTTCATATTATGAAATCGTATTTCATTACTGACACAAAAACACCAGCAAATCAAATAGATAATGAGGAAATTGGAAGTGAGAGTGTCAAACAAGAGAAGTGATTTACACCTTGAGTTAACAGGTCTGAGGTGTCACATGAAATAGTGCAGTGCTGTATGAAAATATATTGAAGCCAGGGCATTCCCTCCCATAGTAACAAAGACATCATGGTTTTGTTCTGTTTGCATTAAAATCAAATAAATCATATTGGGTATGTACAATAGGGCCAATACTGTGTGACAAAACTAAAGCAATCATTGCCATCTATAATTTGATGTGTTGAGATGCCTCTGTAATAAAAAAGACAGAGCCACATAAAATTGCAATCAATAATGCATTTAGTTTATTACATTTTAGTCAATATTATAGATCTATAGATTATGTTAGGGACTTTTGTTGTATGCTTTCAGTGTTTTTTTTCACAACAAAAAGCTAGTTGGAGTAAGACTGAAATCATAAGTCAAACAAACCCCACAACAGCCCAGTGTTATTAAATCGCTTTAGACAAATGATTCTTGACTCACCAAGTTGTTGCAGTGTGGTTGCCTTCACCTGTGCAGGGAGATCTTCAGTCTGCAGTAGCCGTTCATACGCTTCCTTCGCCGCTCTGTATTTCTTCTACACAATCGACAAATTGAAGAGTTGTTAAAGCCAGACAGGAGGTCAGAGTTTTATGGTGGCGTTTGGACAGACACAAAGAGTCTTAAGACCTCCTCGGACTGATAATGACCATCCCAACTCACACCCGTACGGGGGAGGGCCAGGGGAGCGTACATGCCAGACTCCACACGTCTGGGGTCTGCAGTGGGCCGGTCTGGGAGCACTAAGGTCTTTGTATTTAAGAGAAACCTGAGCTGCCTGGTCTGAAGAGGGCTCACTGTTTGCTTTTGCTGTGTGACCTTACTAACCTTGAGACTGAACCAAGGCGGGTGTTTGTGCCGGATGAATCTTATCACTGCTAACAATTACCCAGCCTCCATAATAGATCAAAATGTCCAAAAGTGTGGACAGGGCAAACACACTCCCACTCTGGTCACACGTTCTTCCTGTTGACAGACTATTAAAACACCTCAGGGGGAAGCTAACACTTGGGAAACATGAATGAGACACTCTTAGTGGTCTCTTCCTCTTCAGACTATTGATCGTCATCAAACCAGGACCAATTCTGACAACACGGACATGACAGCAGTACCCAGGAAATGCAGCTCAGTGGTCAATGGGTTGCACTTGAATCCTACTAATGCAATCAAGTACTTAAAGCATGAGCATCCGGTACTGCACGTGTTATGATGCAGTACTGATATTTTTTGTATCCAATTACATAAAAAGATTTATGAACGATGACCAATCAGAAAATGTGAATTATTATTCAGTCTGTCCAAAGCAACATTTGACGAATACTTCAAATCAATCTGAAAGATATACAATATAGACTGACATATAGGCATGAGATATAAAACTTAATTGTTGTTTTGAAGATATCCAAAAGTGGATACATGAACCTCAACCATTTTGCACATTTTAGCCCATTTGGATGGATTGCAAATTATAGTCTGATTGTGATGGGTACAAGATCAGACATATGATAGAATTCATGAAAAAGGCTGAACAATTTTAGAAGTGTATGTAATAGTGATTTTTTTCTGCTAAGCATTTCTATTATTGTGATACAGTTTGTAATCAGTCTTGCATCCTTGATGGACAGGTAGGCAGCAAGCATTAGATAAATGGCAGAGGCAACAAGATGGTTTGGACATGTACAGAAGAATGATAGAGAATGTACTCTGCATAAAGTAAAGAGGATGCTCAGGTTAGAGCTGCCAGGTGTAGGCCTAAACACAGATTGCTGGATGTTGTGTAGTTATGTGAAGAGAGCATACAGAGGACAGGTCTAAGTGGCACTATAGTCTCCTGAAGAGGCACACAGCCAAGGAGAAAGGAAAATAATACTATGTGCAAAACAGTAGCTTGATGTTTGCATAATTCAAATGGTCAATGCCATATTTAATATTTTGCCTCAGGGAACAAAGCTAAGATGAGTAGAATAATTTATTTCCAACATTAGTAACCTTTAAACCTAGACAATGAAACAATCAGAAGATGCTTACCTGAATCTCATACAAATGAGCGATGTGGAACTGAACTGTGGGGAGCAGAAAAAAGAGGAGTTAGCTTGGAACTGTTTAGAGGTTGTTTTACTACACGTTTAATTAGTGGACACAGACTGAAATAGTACAGAGCACAGATGGGAGGGGAGTGAAGCTTTCCACCAGTGAACATGCGATCTGAAATCACACTCTGTATGGCAATTTCTTCTTCTGCTGTTTCCTAGGCAACCAATGTCATGGATAATAAGAGGAGAGATGGTTGAAGAAAGGGAGGGAAAATGTTTTGTATAAATGATCCACTGTTAGAACCTACATGTCCCTGTTTTTCTAGACCACTGTCCCTCCCATGACACAAACACAGGTATCACAGGTAACTTACTTTCTGCTTTGGACAAAGTGCAAAGAGTGGAGTCAATCAAAGCCAGTTGAAAGTGCTGAAACAACAGAAATGGAGGGATTATTATACAAAACAAAAACAAAGTAACCAAGTGCTGTATTTCTATAGTTTAGCTCTCCAACATCAATACGTTGATTTAAACCATTGCACTAACAATACCCTCAATAAAAACTACTGATTTGACAAGAAAAATTAAAAGACAGTGAGATGGGATAGAACACAATTGCCATAAGAAACGCGAGATTGGGTCCACAGGAGAGAGATTAGCTTTTTGACCTAAATTATAATAAACAGTGAGAATTTAGATCATGATTGCTGCCACTGTGGCACTGTTTAAACTATGGCTTCTCACCAACACTGAACCTGTTTGTTAGTGCCAAATGTAAAAAACATAGACAAAATATCACTAGTTTAACCTACACATGTGTGCTCCATCTTGTGCCAATTTCATCTGTCAAGGCCCGTATAGTGTAAGATCTTGTCTCATCCCTACCCAACAGTAAGTTGCTAATGCATAATAATGAATGCAAGTCTTTTTTTCTTCCTCCAAAATTCAACAGAAAGTCAAAGAGCATTAAGAGGAAGGCAAGACCTGTTCAGGTGTAAATACTGCTGCTGTTGATCTTGAACAAGGGAGTTCTTACTTGAAGCCTTGCTATTAACTGGTGGGTTGTAAAATACTTCATTTACAATAAATATATACTTTGCTGCATATATACTGTAGGTAACATCTAGATAAAAACACATTTCCCAGGATGAACTTGTACTTCTCTAGACAGAGTGCTGCTCTAAAAGCTCTGCAGAGCTGTAAGAGGACATAAATGAAGCAATGAGTGTAATACGAGAGGACAATGATAGCTGCAGGGACTGAACCACCTCTGTCTCAGTTATCTCCTCTTTGCTCCTCATGTACTACTCACACATCTGGCAAAGTCAAGCAGAAGATTCCTAGAGGTTTAACACTGCTGAACGAAACAGATGGGAGGGCTGTCAAGGCGTGGTCCACTAATAGACAATATCCACAGACTGGGTCATTGACCAGATATACACATTGTGAGTTAGTAAGGGCAGTGGGCTGTGGGCTGTACTCACTGAAGAGGCAGTCTGAGGATTAAGTGAACTATTCCTGTCTCCTTCCTTCCACTGCAAAGGTGCTTTTTATGTGCATTAGTTAAATTTAGCCGTTACATAAAACATTTCTACTTAAATAAATAACATGAAGGTTTGTAAATAATATTGCTAATGCGTCAACAGTAGAATCTCCTGGTCAAATGCATATTAATATAAATCAGCTAAAATCTAGCACATTGTTCAAGAACAAACTGTTCTGCAGGTGGATTCTCAAAGACAAAAAATCTGTCTGCCACTAGAATCAAGATATTTTGAACCACAAAGATTTAAAATAACCAAGTAGTAAGAAAAAGCCTAGACAGAGCTCATAGGTGGATTTGCATATGAGCCGGTGAAGCATTCTGGCACGTGCGCCAACGGTCTCTCTCACACACACTCTCTCTCTCACACACACACACACACACACACACACACAAGCAAATAGGGCACTGCTAAAAATAGACTAATTTTTTAACCAGCCACAGAATGTCAGTCATGCTCTCAGCCAGATGCCCTGCAGTCAGACAGCACATACAACACAATTAAGGACGGAGCACATGGCGTTACCTAGAGCGTTCGTCTGGAGAACCACAGCATCCTCCTGAAGGTCTGTCTCCTTCTTTCCCTGCTTTGCCTTTCACACTTCCTCTCGCAGCAGCCAGATAATGCAGCAGAATTGTCAGCCTGGCTTTTCCATGTCTCGCCTTCACTCTCTCTCTCTCAACTATCTGTGCACCTCTCTCGCCCCCCCTCCTCTATCCTGGTGTCACTGATTACTATTCACCAGAAGGCTGCAGCTCAGAGTGCACGGATGACACACAATACCTCAAAGCAGAACCAGCAGACACACACCTCACCTCGTCTCCCAGAATCCTTTGTGCAACATAAACCATTTCAGATAGACTTCATTACACTGATTTTAACACAAAAACAATGAGAATCTGTGAATCTGTCTTTTTAAATACTATCTATATATACATTCATCTTACTGTCATACCTCCGGTCTTCATCTGAGCCTTACCTTAAATCGGCCTCTCTTGCTCCACCAAAACTCACACCTTACTCTGCTGATATCTAGGCCACTGTGTGAGTGTACAAGTGTATTCATGGGCGTAGAGGAGCTGGCAAAAAGCCAGAAAATGAGGGGAGGGCTACAGTTAAGACAGTGCGAGTGAGGACGTGCAGCACGTGCTGCCTGCAGTGTACCACCGGCCCATCTTTTTTCAACAGTGCTGTCACTGATTCTCTAAGCACACAATATGTGACACAGGTCTGAAGGTGGACAAAGCCCCAGATCTGATACCTCCCTGCTCCTCCAGGGATTGCACTTCTATAGGCTCTAGTCTGAAACCTTTTGTTGCCGTTTGAATATATCTCTACATTACAGGTGTCAAGAGATAGCACACAGACTTCACTTAGACACACAATACCAGCACTGTGAAGCAGATAACTAAAGAAGCCAGGTCCTTTATACAGCACACCATTATGAAAAGACATTTCTGTTATATGGTCACAGATTAACATAAACTTGATAACAGGAGAGGAGGTTCATGTGCCGCCGACATTAAAACCCATGATGCACTTGTGTCAGAGATGAGGAGTAGGACTTTACCTTTAAGCTGGACTCATAGTCTGTGTTGACTTTAAACATGAGCCCCAGCCTCAGGTGGATCTCTTTCGCTCTGGAGAAGGTGGGATCAATGTAAAGCACCTCCTGGAAAGCCTTGATTGACCTGAAAGAAAAGAAGAAAATCATGTTGCAATGTACCATTATTTTAAGTCATACAGATATTTATACCCACTACCAATTGATTTCCACATTGCTTAGGCAATGTTGCTTTTTAACTATGACAATGCAGAAACTTAATTTTCTCTGAACTCTTTAGCATTGTTCAATCTACAACAGATGCCAACTTTTGTGGGTCTGGGAGATATGAGAATAAAAACATAAAAGCAATGCCATTGTGATTTGTAGCTTGTTTAATGCAGCTCTCTGCTCAAAAACACTCTGTTCCCCACTCCTCCTATTTGTGGAGTAGCAGGTGGATTGAACTAATCACTGAAGAATTTACTTTCAGAAATAGCAAATTGGTTTAGTTATGATTTTTAGGAATTTGTAAGTTTTGTATATTGTATATGTTAGACTGAACAGCAAATCACTGAGCTCACTGCTGTGGCCAGGCTGACACACACACAGACACACACTCATTCATGAACTCACTGCCCCCTTTCCCTCCCTCCTGTCCCTGCACTGCTCTCCCACTCCTCTATACAGGCGCATTCTAAAGCCAACTCCTACAGAGCACAGCTTTCTGCAGAGGGTCCTGGCCAAGACCAAAGCAGGTTCTAAACAAGAAATATTTAAACACTTGAATAATTAAGTTTGATTTCTCTGATGTAATATATTAAAGACACCTGCATCTACACTCAAAGGTTCCATCAGAGACATGGTCATACAAAAGTGGCATTTGAGGGGCAAGGAAGGAAAGGGGGCACTGTATTTGATTTTGTTCATTGTCAATGCCAAAGTTTTACACACAGTACCAACAGTGTTTTCAGTACAATGTACTTACCACTGAAATGCATTATAATGGAAGTAAACCATCCCAAGGCCATACAAAAAGGCAGCATTCTGAAAAATAACATATATTTACATCAACAGTTAATAACAATAACGTGATCATAGCATGGGATTCACTCCAGCCAAAGTTCACACCAAATTGCCCTTAGGTCATTGATTAGCATTACCTGAGTGTTGATTAGCATAAAATGATCATTGTTTAGCATTGTAAAGTTGTGTTAGCGATTTTACACTATATTATATGAAGTGGATTCAAGTGTTTGCAAAGCACAGATCCTGCACTGTTTAGTTGCTGTAAAAAGAGGTATAGCATCTCCTTGGTGAGCAAAGTGTGGCCAATGGTTAGGGCAAAAGAGAACATGGTGGTTGGCTTCGTAGCCATTTCAAACACTGTGGGCATAGATGGAAAAGGTGATGTTTGGATGTAAACTACTATAGTTAGGCTACTTCAGAAATCTACTCATGACATTTTTGGGATTAAGCTTGTGAAAGTCATGTGTGACGTGACAAAACTTACCTTCCAGTAGTCTGACTGTAAACTGAAGTACCTCTGGTATGCAGATAATGCTGTAATAAGAAGAACAACAGCACAAGTATCTGTAAATGTGACTGAGATGCACTCATAAAACTCAAAATAAAAAGCAGGCGAAATTACACTGCTTAAACTGAGGTCAGCCATTTTTTTTTTACAAGCAGCAGTTTGTTGTATGGCTGACAAATGTCTGGTCACATTCAAAGCTTTTTCATTCAAAGCAAAATATTTTAAGAAAAGTAGGAACACAGAGCTTACACAGGTACGCACACATTGAAGTGACACTTCATTTAAAAAATTTCATTCTCACCTTTTGGGTAGTCCTCAAGCAAGAGATTGAAATGGCCCAGCTGACAGAACATTTCAGGTTCCACTTTCCCCTCAGCTTTCAAGATGATGGCGTCATAGCAGCTTACAGCCTGAAATGCATTAAAATAACACATTTGCAGCAGGGATCAACTTGCTCTTCTTGATGTCTTTGAATATTTTATTCAGGGTTGCCAGGCTTTAGCAAACAAACCCAAGCAATACCGTCTGAATAACCACCCAAAAATACAATGCAGCTGTATTTTCCATTGGATTTGAGAAAGTTGCGCTCCTCCGGTGACACAGACCCACCCCCATCTCTTTCCCAGGCATAAATAGAAGCTCTACTTCTATCTTTGTTTGAACACATTAATTCAGCATTAACTGGAGGATTGCACTGCACAAAATGTGACCATTGCTCTCAAATATGTTGCCAATGAGACATGGGCACAGAAGGAAAGCCCTATTAAATACAAGAAAACTGTAAAAAGAAAACTATTTCAGTATTTCATATTTACAGTGCTTTTCTGCTAATCTACACATTACAATACATATCTAAATTATTTAAATAATTTTACTCATTTTTTGCTTTCCATTTCTCTAGGCCTGCAGACCCCTGATTAAAAGCCTTTGTTTGTTTGTGACACCCTGAAGGTTCTTATTTCTGCATTGACAGAGATTGGTTTATATCTTACTGTGGAACATAATAACAGCATATCCAGTATAGCTATGTGTTAGCAGCGCTTCATGCTATTAGCTCCTTGATGTTTAGCTCCCTGAAGCTTTTTGAGAAACAAAAGCCCACACATCTTTATCCTCTGTGTGGATACAGCGTGAAGTTAGTTGAGTTTAAATTTGAATTTTGCAATAAAGCTGCTTTTCAAATTAGTAACATAAAACAGTCTGCACCAAAAAGACAATTTGAAAGAAGTCAACTGAGCGCCATATTATATGAATGCCTTTTCTTGTAAACTCAAAGGTGAACAAAATTAAGTCTCAGATAATTACAATATAAATGGATAGGCAGAATAATGGATGCACAGCAGTAGCCTGCCCTGCGCACAAGTGCCCTCCTGCTCCATGTGAGAGGAGGCAGGAGGTGGAGTGAGAGATTCAAAACAAACAGAAGAGGGGGAGCGCTCATTAACAAATCTTAAAATTATAGTGATATTTGAATTGTAGTAAACTTGAAGCTCTTTAACTTGGTTCAACACATCTATCATACAGTAACAAATCAATTATTGAGATAATCGTCAACTAATTTGGTGATTTGAAAACAAATGGGAAAGGTGAACGCCCTTCCAAGGATCCAAGGTTAAAAAATACGTAAAGGAGATCCGCAGTACAGACTAAAAATCTTGTATCGGGCTATAATCTGGACACGCCAACACTTTGACTATGTCTGTCTCTTCTTCAGGGCAATATCGGTCACCTGGACCAAAAATAATAATTAGTTGTAGTAACCCTAACCCTAGATATAATCCAACACCACAAAGATAAAATCCCACAAGAACAAAGGCAATCTAGGAGATCCAATGCAAATTGTGCAATAAATCATACATATACAAGGGCATTCCATAGTTGAAAAAAAGGAACACCAATAAGAATGTGAGAATGAAAGGAGCACAAAAAGACAAAGCAGAGCAGCAAAATCTAAAATCCGCCATATAAGATCACCATAAAGGAAATAACAACATTATGGATTGGGATAGAGCACGGTTATTGGATCGGAGAGCAACAAGTTCAAACGCTGGATCAGGTAGGCCTTTGAAATCAGAAAACAGGGCACGGACAGCATCAACCATGACGAGGGAGCATTCCTCCTGCCGCCCAGTGGTCTTGGGAGGAGGGTGTCCCAGATGTGTTAAAGGAGGCGTGGTCAGTCTGAGCGACCTGCCAGGTCTGTCAGATGACCATGCCTACAGACTGGAACAACTTTGATATATAACACGTCCCCACCAACACCAGTGACAGATTTGAAAATGGCTTGCAGCTAGCAGCCAAAACATGTCAACAAGGTAAATACATCTCCTATTGTAAGAATCCAAGAAGTGAATGTACAAAAAAGAGAAAATTATAATAATGAATAACAATTAATACTGTTTTGTTGTTTTAGGTTATATAGTTATAGTGTTACGCCTCCACCCCGTAGCAGGTTTCTCTGGGCTTCTGTAGCTTAACGTCGCAAACAGAAATTGAGCATGAGTGTAAACAGCAGGGCAGCATGCAAAGAAAAATGCTTTCCAGAAAAGGCACATCTTGGATTAGAGTTGTGATGATGATGGGTGAAATATGATCACTTCTCAATATAATGTAGAACCATCATATTCCTTAGTTGCCTTTCCTATTTACCATCCACAACAACAATAATTAGTTTAACCAAAATTAGGTTACATTTACTGCACTACAACATGAACCGAAACAGTTACGTTTTTGTTCTGACAATTTTTCAATTGTTTGGCAACAGTTGAAACTTATGGAGAACATGCCCCCTTCAATAAAAATGTTCTGCAGAGTCGCAAGTTAAGCAAATGATTTTCCCATAAATTATCTTATGAACCGTATGGAGAGATGATAACCTGCTCACACATCAAGACAAAAGCCAGTGAACACTGATGGGTGTTAAAGTTTACCTCAACATATTTGATATAAAGTATTCCTGGTTGAAAGACTGTGGAGGTGGATGCACTGAGTCCACTGTTGGGAAAATGTTGCTGCAGTCCCTTTACAACAAGCTCCTTGCCAAAGCCATCAGCCTCTGTCCCACAGAGCAGATGAGAACAGAACTGAAGCCTATAAACTGATGAATAAGTAGACTGAGTCTTACTGGCTACAAATATTAGATAGCTTCAGTTCCACCACGCTCCAGGGTTCAAACATAGTTCAAATCCATCAGAAGCAAAAAGCCTTTGGCTCACGAGTGAAATGTCCCTGTTTCATGAGAATAGAGCCATAGCCTACAAAGTGATGAGCAAAAAGACAGAGGTGCGCCTACGGGTTGGAGATAGGTCTCTGACTGCTGTGTTGCCCTAGGGGCCAAACAGCAGTGCATAGTCAGGTGTCCATTGACTCCCTGGGGGGATAGTAGACAGTGCACAGACTGGGAGACCCCAGTTGTTGTGGCTGTTGTACCCTTGTCTGTTCTACTGTGGGGTTTCAACGCACATGTGGACAACAGTGACTACATTTACACTGGGAGCATTGTTAGTTCAAGCCGTTCAAACTTGACTGTGTGCGTATAGCCACATAGTAACAATTTTACAGTGAAAATAACTAACTGAACAGGCTTGAATTTTACTGTCTGCTGGCCATGGCAAACAACAGGCTTTGATAGTAAATATGAAAGCACAAATGGACTCTTTCTGAAATATGCCTACACTAAGTTATAGACCAAAATGCTTCCACCATAAGTGGTTTATCCACTGTTGTTTTTACGACTCTTGCAAGGCATTGTGACCTATATTGGCCAGGGGTCAACTCTATGTTCTCAGTGCACGATGCTACCATGTTTGCTGGATTGTGGGGTTAGCGCCCTATGTAGGGAATAGTGTGGACATTCAGTCACAGCCTCTATAGTGAGATTTTAATAATACTGTTTTTTCAATAAAAAAATGAATTGGACCCAGACTCGATGGAGCTAGAAACATGCCCATGCTCACTTCATGGCACACAGCAGCTAGCAGGTTAGCTACATGTCAGATATAACTGTCAGATTGCAGATTTTTTTTACCTGATATGTGGATAATAGCTCTGTAATTGGGCTTATTCTCATTAAACAAAAACTGGCACAAAGTTAAACATCTTCTCCAACTAAACATAAACAAAACTACTTACCACAATAGCCTCAGCTACTAAGTGGTGCTGTTATTTAAATTTAAAGACATAACTGTTGTTTGTTAAAAGCCATAATATGAGCATAGCAAGTTTGTGCAGGCGATTCCTAACAAATATTTGTAGATTTCAACTTTGAATATTTCTATTAAAAACTGTGAATCTACCATAGAATTATATAGGCCCCTGCCCTCCATCTGACATTATGCTAAAACATGTATGCAACCTATTGGCCCTGGTTTTACTGGTTGTATGGAGGCAAGACAAGATTTTGACAAAATTCATGATAAATAAATTGATTGATTGTATTCACAATACTGACCTCAACATTTTTTATTTTATTTCATATTTGCATTGTATCACTGTAACACAGCTTTTTGGAAGTACAGTGTTTCAAGAGGTCTAACTCCTCAGCACTTATTTAATCCTTATTTTGTCTAATCTAAATGTCAAACAATCTTGTGAGAAACATTCCTTGTGAGAAATCTTGTCATGCAAGTATACACTTTATTTATTAGAGATTCGCTGATATGGCTTTTTTCATGGCTGATGATGATAAGATTTTTTAGAATGAGAGCAACCAATGTCCAATTAGCTCTGCTGATATTTTTGGACAGATTTTGATCATTTTCCCTAAATAATGTAATTTCATTTTACTACTAATTCACCCACAGCTCTTTTTACTACAAATCTATGAGAGAGCTGTTTAGTCACATTTGGTACAGTTATCTCATCGCACTAAAGTATTCAAATAAAGCTTTATGCATATTCTTCAGGTAGCAAAAACAAAATACTGCCCTGTATTGGAGATTTAAGGCAAATAGCCGATACAATAAAAAGTGAAGAAATGGTTGGTCTTTGCTGCCATTATTCCAGCCATGACTGTCAGGATTCAAATTTAAATAACAGCATCAAACATTTTAATTGAAAGACTGGAACACAAAGTGCACAACTAGGCTGCGGGCAATGGGGTTTAGGCTTTCTGATTAGACTATAAGCAACATGTGGAGAACCTTTCAACATTCAAAAGATAGAAGATTCGAAATGTTTAATTGCTATGGCAACGATCCTAATTTTTCATCACTGTGAAAACCATGGATATATCCCTAAACATACATTTTGAAGGCTAGAAGCATGTAGTATGACAAACGTGTTAATGTGACACAAATGCTGCAAATTGACTTTCCAACAATAACTAAATAAATTTGATATAAGACAAACATCGTTAACGTTAATTGAATGATGATTAGGCTAGCTGTGTCGTGGATGCTAGTAAACTAGCTAGCAAATGTTAGTGTTACTTTTGTCTGATATTGTCATCTTGTTTCTATCCTACGATCACAATTCAGGGGACGCACACTGAATTTTCCTTAAAAAAAGCGTATATTACACTGTGTGCTGGCACACATGTCCTACACTTTAGAAAAAGCATGACGAAAGGCGCTGGGCAGTTAGCAGCTACTGCTATCAGTGCGAGCTGACGCACACGCTCAACTCCAAAAGAGTTAACAACACAGCTGACAATTCAGTTTGTTTCATACTACTCGGACGATACGTGTTCACATTGACTTGTCTGACAGTGAGGCTTAACAAACTATTTGAGAGGCTGAACATATTCCAATGCATGTCTCACATTGTGGACAATTGTTTACCGTTTGAAATAATAATATGAAACGAGTGAGATCCAACAAGAGGTCCAACAACCTTGCATAAATTGTCCTTTAGCATCACTCATGAGAAATGTGTTGTTATCATCAATGTGCATCTGCTACGAAATGTGTACTTTATAGTGAGACCGTAATAAACGTGTGTAAGCATTACCCCCTGAACATATGGTCCGAAATGCCCAACGTTACAAGGAGCTGTTTTGCCGAATTGTTATAAATGGTATCTGTTTTAATAAAATATTAGTCAGAGGACAATTACGGTGTCTAAACTCCTTCTGTAATGTAAACATGTGAAACTAATAGTTTGGGCTTATTTTTAAATAAAGAGAGAAGCATTTCTTGCAGCATGTAAAACATAAATAAATCATCTTAGTTGAAACTATGGCACTTTGATAGACACTTTATTTAGGATTTAAACACTGGACAGACCATCTCATGTGGTCCTCTGTGTTTCATACCTTTAACAACAAGGCCTTCGTTCTGGCGCCATCTTCTTGAAGCCTATGAAATCCAAACAGTGAACTGCAAGCAGAGGACAACACAGGCGGTTCCGTATTACTTCGGGGCACTCGTGTTTGTTGTTTTATGCCAAGCAATGGAATCTAAGAAATATTTTTAATTCACTTTGATTTGTTTACAAGAGAACTGTTCAAACCTGTCAATTCCAGCCACAGTATCTTTCTCTTGCGACGTTAGCTTTGGAAAGTCCTCTTCGATTTCAGTTGCTTTTCCCGACGCCATTTTCTCCTCGTCATTACCAGTAAGGCTCTGTGCAGCAGCAGAGGCAGCAGCGGTGAGCGACACTCCGCACGATTTCATGGCAATGAAATGGGAAGATCAAGTGAATCAAACGACTCCAGCGAAATGTAAAAAGAACACGGCTGCACACCTTCTCCAGGGCTAAATGGGGCGTAGCGTAATTCTTGCCAAATCCTCAAGGAAAAGATCCCTTCAAGTTACCTTCCACCCTCATCCTCATCAAACCACCGCGTGCATTCCAACGTGCCAATGTGTGCATGGAGTTGATATTATGTTAGGCTTTACCATTGAGTCTTTTTTAATATTATCGTAAACTTCCCCAACCCTCGGCTCAAAGTTGTTGTAATTGTGTCACTTAGGCAAACGCACGCCGCCACCTTCGCCACGCCCTCGGTTTACACTGGCCAATCAGCGGCCAGTGTGTACTGTCACATGACTGCCTGTGGTGGATGTGCTACGAACACGCGCACGAGAGCCACAGAGTCCCGCCTCCGCTTAGCCATTGGATATTTACTTGACATTAGGATTACGCAACAGCGCTGCTACGCCTCTGAATGGCCAATGCAGCTGTCAGTCATGTTGAGTTCTGTTAAAGATAACAAAGAGTTAGATTTTATTTTTGTTATATTTATTTGTATGAATTACATTACATTTTAGTAATTGCTCATTTACATTCAGTATACTTCCAATTATTACGTTTTTATTGAATATTGCATATTAAACCTACCCTACGTCTTCACACAAGCACATAAAACGATTTATGACATTATTTGTTTAAATTAAAATGATAAATAGTGATCATGTAGCACCCTTAATAATTTATGGTAGGTAGCGTCTTCACACATTTATGCAAATGAGACGTGCAGGCAGCTAAGGACACAAGACGCTCAGCTATCTGGAAAATGGCGAACCGTGACAAGGGTAAGTAGGCCTCAAAAGCCCCATAATATATCTAACGAGATATTGTATAAGTTAAACTGTGAGAGACATTCATTTTAAGTCCTTGTTTTCCGTGTCAGTTTTGTCAATTACTGCTCGCCATGCCTTCATATAAATGGACTGTTTTTAGTTTCGTTCTGTGTTCGGCTAAGTTGCTAGTGGGCCATAAACTTTGTTCCAAGTTACGAACATAACTTTACAGGCTTCATACTGCACATTTTTGCAAGTGTACTGACTGTATGCATAAGACACTTACAATAACTGACTGCATTAATGTTTGCTTTGAAGTTTAAGTGCTTTAGGTGATGAGCTAAATGCCATCTTATGTAATACTTGTGCTGCTCTTCGTTGTCCACAGATCTAGAAGATGAGATATACGACAAGGTCGTAGACCTGACAGAATATGCCAAACGCCAAAGATGGTGGAATCGAGTCTTTGGAAAAAATTCTGGGCCTGTAGCTGAGAAATACTCAGTGGCTACACAGATAGCTATAGGTGGAGTCAGTGGATGGTAATTAACTGCTTTTTGTTAAATACTATGTTATTACAAGTTTTTGACAATTGACATTTGCCCATATTTGTTGAAAGACAACATAGTCCCGGACTATATACTTTATAGGTTCATGTTCAAGTATTTGATCATGTCATAATTCCAGATGGGGGAGAGGGGCCTGTCTATAACAGGAAACTGAAACTTATCAATAAGTTGCCTACTGAAATAGACCCCTGCCTTTTGAATGCATTAAAGTGTTTGTAAATTTTTGTAAATTCAAATTTACAATAACATTACAATTAAAATGCAGATTGCAGTCACATTTACCATCTGTTTGGTGTAGGTGCGCAGGATACCTTTTCCAGAAGGTTGGCAAAGTAGCTGCTACGGCTGTTGGTGGAGGTCTTCTGATGTTACAGGTACAATCACAATTATGCTGATGGGCACATAGAACATGACTTTGTACACTTTTTTGCTTTACACATATTTTCTTTCTTTAGATAGCAAATAATAGTGGCTATATTCAAGTGGATTGGAAGAGAGTAGAAAAGGATGTCAATAAAGCTAAGAAGCAACTGAAGAAAGGTACCAATCAAGCATCAGCAGAACTGGATACAGTTTTTCAAAAGGTATGAATGTTATTTATGTCATGTTTATAAATGTATATATATATATATATATATATATATATATATATATATATATATATATATATAAATATTTAATATCATATCTTTTACGTTTCATCAAGAATCATTTGTAAAGATAATATTTTGTACTACAGTTGTTGATATCTACTTATTCTGTCTTTTTTTTTTTTTCAGTCTACAGAGTTTGTGAAGAAGAACATTGTTATCACAGGCAGCTTTGTCGGGGGTTTTCTGCTTGGAATGGTGTCCTAGAAATTGATCATCTCTCTTATTGAAACATATCATAAAATGCTTTTTTTTTTTTCTTTTTTTTTTATTTACCACTTGCAAGTAGATGAACATAATGAAGTGTATATGCAGCTATGCAGCAATCATTTCTATTTGAATACTGTAGTACCTCTATGTAAGAGGCACATTTATTACGTTGTTTTGGTTTGACCAGATTTTAGAACTCTTGTTTTTATATTGCTAGTATATTTTTGCAAGCCAAATAGCCTTTGGGGGGAAAAGAACCACCTTCATAGTATTATTTATTTATTTTGCTACTAAAATGAGATTGAATTATGTGGAGTAAAACTAAGTTTAAATGTGAGTGTAAACAATAAGGACAAATATTCTCAGTCATTGATCATTCATCTTCAAAACCTGAAGTATGTCCAAAGTGCTAACTTTGTATGGCCTTTAAGAAGTGGTGACATGTCTCTTCTCTTCATCTGCTTCTCCCTGTTTGTATGCATGGCTTTGGCAGCTGTGCTGCATTGTGTTTGATGACAACAATAAAGTTATGAAAGCAACATTCAGGTATTTTCTTGAGCGCAAGATAATTGTCACATGGTACATGCAGAAGATAACTGTGATTAAAAGAAAATCGTTGTAAAGAAAATCGTTTGTGTAACTTGTCACTAGATGGCGCTGGTGCTGCATCGCGTGCTGGTGCCGTAACTTGGATACGCACTTAAATACATAAACAGCGTTTCCATGGTAACTCCAGTTCTCGTTTTGCGAGGGTGAAGTTTGGCTACTTTTTTTTATCATCACAGAGATGGCTTCATTACCCATGCTTCCTGGGAATTCTCAAAACAGACACGTAAGGACATTTATGTTCTTTGTTAATCATAAATCGGTAAAGCTATTCATATGAGTAACAATCCTGTTAGCACAAAGCCCTTTCGTGTAAGACTCCAGCCGAAACAGAAACTGAAATAGAAGCATTTTATTTTCTTGATGGTTAGTTAATAGTGATGGTTTCGTTCCATTCAAAACCTACAGAAACATGCATCCTAGACCATAAAGGCTACTTTATACATGGGTCTATGGGTGGAGGCAGGTCAACTGCTTGTCTCCACAGAAATGTCGTGCTAGCAAAGCTTTACTTGCAATGTTTCATAGAGCTGCATTCAACTTTTTCAACTTCATGGAGAAAGTTCTCACTGCCAGAAATCTTATGGAGTAGTAGATGTGTTTTGAGCTCTTACTGGAGCAAATGTCATTACTCACCATTCACACTGACACAGTTTTGCTACTTACTGTCAAACATCCAAATATTATGATGCCAGGTGTATAACCTCTATTGGCAAAGCAAGAAAAATATGAATGCATTTTTTTTCTTACAACACAGCTGAGTAAAGAGACATTTCACAAGTCACATCACTTTGACATTTCAAATGGAGTGGCTTTACTGGTAGGCGACAAGAAACCAGGAATTGGAGGAGAGCCATTACCCGGTCAAAGCACAAGACCCAAGTATTCGGTGTACCCCAAAGGAAAGGGCAGTGATTTACCATCATGGGTGGCCTTTGATAAACAGGTGAGTGGAAATCATAGTCCCATAGAGTCAGGCAAATCCTCTAGTGCTCCAGCAGTTACATGTTTTATGTAGATGCCAAACTGTTTCTGATGTCAGTTTTGTTGTAGGCATTGTGTTTTGATGCATACTTTGAGGAAACTGTGCCACAGGCTAAAGAAGAGACATACAGAATACGGAAGTGCAAGATCATGTTCTACCTAGAGGATGATACTATCAAAGTGGTTGAACCAGAGTTCAAGAACAGCGGTATTCCCCAAGGTGTGAAGCACTGTTTAGTTGATGTCATATATACTCTTAAATGTGTAGGATTTGGTTCTGTTACTGTAATGTTGTGTCTTATGGCAGGGACACTGATTCGTCGTCACCGTATCCCACTTCCACCACCAAACGATGACCAGTTCTACAATATTTTTCATTTCAACATTAACCAAGAGATACTCCTATACTCTCGGAGGTTTATGATAACTAATTGTGATACTTTCACAAGAAATTTTATCACAAATCTGGGAGTGCTTCTGAACGAACCAACAGTTTCACCTGTTGATCCCTATAGTCAGCTCCGGGAAGATGTAGATACTTGACAATATTTAATTTTTTACCATTTTAAACTAAACCATATGACTATACCTGTGCTTATTCTTTCAGATAGAGAAAAGTATGAAGCCTCTAAGGCCCTATGAAAAGTATGACACTCGGAAGCAGTTCTTGGATAACGATATGAAAGTGTTGCGTTTCTACGGCTACTGGGATGACACAGGGAGCCTGTTTGGTGATGTCAGAGATTTGGTCCTACATTATTTCCTTGCTGATGACACAATAGAGATCTGTGAAGTCATTCCCCCCAACAGTGGTCGAGATCACATATCCAAGTTCCTGAGACGCAGCAAACTTCCAAAGGTGAGACACTGATACACAAGGAATTATTACATCAGCAGAACATCAGCATTATAGTCCTAGATCAATGTTTCTCAGGGCTAATGGCACAGCAATGTGTCTGACTTTAAATTAAACTAATCCGGACTTGAATTGTAAAAGTTTTTACCCACTTAGATGTGATCTTTTCAACATCTTTCTTCCATTCCTTTTCACTCAATATTGTCCTGACATGACCTCAGCTGTCCCCCCAAGCATTTTGTCTTTGTCCTTCACAGACCAACATAAACCTAATTATTCTGTATAATTTTGTTAAATGTAATGTATTTAAAGTGTCAGCTCTGTCATTCAAACAGAAGCTGGATCACTAGCACTGGGAACTGTTTAACTCACATTAATGTACTGTGTGTTTTATTTTTAATTTCTCCAGGTGGCCCCAAGTCGACTCCCACCGCCCGGTGCAATCACTGACCGCACTATCCTTAATGTATTTGACTCATCAGACCAGGGGAAGCGTTTTATATTAGACAGTCTTAAGGTGTGCTTCAATAATACATTTTGTCATAATTGATAAACTTCACAAATTAAGTAACATAGTTATATTTTAAAGTAATATATTAAATGTTCAAATGTATAAATACACAAAAATAATGTGACTATGCATAATTTTCCATTGATCATTTAAGATCCAGAAAATCTTAAATGTTCTGTCAAAAGAAATTAAATCTGTAACTGTTAAAATGAAATGTTCATTTTGATGTCAACCAAATCCTTTGCATTAAGTGATGTCTTCATTGTAATTATATACTTGCCTCTCCCTCTGCAGACAGGAGCCATCAAAGAGGAGTTCTACAAAGATTGTGACCTGACCATAGGCACTGAGCTGAATGTGTGGGGCAGGAAAGTTGTCATCACCGACTGCGATGAATTCACTAAGAAGTACTATCGTTGCAAATATGGCATAGGTACATTTGCTGCTTTTTACTCTTTATTTAGTTATATAGATTTTTAACACATTTTGTAGAGCACCAATCCAACACTTGGTGGCAGTAAAGTCTAACACCAGAAAATGCTGATTCCTTTAAAGAAATGTACAGCCAGAGGTTAATTTTGTTGCATAAATTAATAATAAAATATATTGCCACTCGTACTTATGCTACTAAATAATATTGTTAATTATTTTATTATCATAAGTTAATGTTGTTAATAATTTTCGAACATAAACTGATTTCCTGCATGTGTCCATGGAGAAAGTGTTTTTATGCCTTCAAATAATTGATGAAGCAGAAAATACAATGGGATCAACATTAGTCACTCCCTTAAGTCACTTCTGTCCAGGAGTCATGGGCCATGTGTTGTAGCGCTCTGTGTAATAGCTGTGGAGTTAATCTTAATACAGGGTCACATGTTTTTCTTAATATTTTTCTCACTTTGGTGTGATAGTACCTGTGGTAAATAATTATCATAGTTTCATACCAGTCAAGTGGCAATTTTGAAGAAAAGTTGGGAAAAGAAGGTGAAATACAGCAAGTACTAGTGAGTTCTATAAAGGAATCCCATTATTTATGTCATCAATACACAAAATTCCATCCAGAATTCAAGGACAATTTATCTGCAAGGAGCATGATTTTCTGACTGTGTAAGTATAAATTTAAGAAATAAGAAATTAGGATGTCATACATTTTCATTTGTCCTATTCTATTCTTAAAAAATCTTGAATATAACGGGATGGGATTAACTACTTTTTAGTAAATTGAGCAGTCATATGCAGTTTGAGGAAACTGTGAGCTGCTGTCCTCTGCTCCTCAGATGGATTAGCTTTTGCCCTTCTGATTATTCCTTCCCTCTGGGTTTCTATGCTCTTTCAAGTCATTTTCTCTTGTTCTCTCAGAGGACTTCACCCCTGTGCAGTACAAAGCTCCTGCAGCCCCTAAGCCCTCCAGACACGTGCCCCCCTACAACGGCTTTGGATCAGAGGAGGACTCACTTAGCTCCTGCCAGGGACTGGTGCCCAAGCCCCCGCAAAAAGACTTCCACAAATTTATCACAAAAGACAGGTTAGATGAGTGTTAGCAGAGATGGATTATTTCTTTGTTGTGCAACATAGACCTAATATTCAGTGTGTTTTTGTCAACACAGGCATGGTCTAGAGAGTCATGTGCTCAACTTTGTAGCCAAGATGGTGACTGACAACCCAGTGGACAAGGATAGAGAGTTCATCATCTCCTTTTACCTCAGTGATGACACCATCAGTGTGTTTGAGAGAACACAGCGAAACTCAGGTAAAAGTTCAGAGAAAATACAATACTGCGAGAAATAACAAAATATCATCACAATCTCACAAGCCAGTTTTCTACTCCCCTTTTTACTTTTCAACAACAACACCAAGGAAACTATAAACTGCACTGATTTAGAAACCAAATATGGCCATTTTTACTTTCAGTTCGTACTGATACCAAGTCATCATTATGTAGTGTTGATAGTTTGTTAATTTATTTACACCTAAATCTCCAAATAAGGTCATTGCTTTATTTAGTCTTCAATTATTCCTGCATTAGTCATAATTTTACTGACAAATGCATTACTAAAATGCAGCTAAAATCTGTTCTTATCTGTGCAGCTGTTTTATATCAAGTTTTTTATACAAATATAGCTTGTGAATGTAACCACAATATTATATGTTATTGCTTATAGTATGTTTGTTTAAATCCTGTGTCATCCAAAATCTGGTATTGTTTGAATATCATAGGCGTGCTTGGTGGTAAGTTTCTGGAGCGTGGCCGCGTGAAGAAGCCAGGGCAGGAGTTGTACAAGAGTGCGGTGTCAAAGTACTTCACAGCTCAGGACTTCTATGTTGGAGCTGTACTGTGTCTCAACAACCACAACTTTCAGCTCACTGATGCTGATGAATATACATTCAACTACATGGGGAAATATGCTGAAGAGGTTCAGACTGTAACATATTACTCACTCACACGTCTCACATATTTAACTATATACAATGTACTGTTTGTTTTTAGTTTGCCATAGCCAATGTGGGGACTATCCTGAGCAAATTGCGCTCCATTCCTGAAGACAAACAGAAAGAAATTAAGACATTTCTGGCCCTCACTGATCCGAGCAATTCTGGTTTCATACCTTATGAGCCCTTCAGGTGTGTATGCAGTAAACATTTTTGTTTTTAAAAAATATGACAAATTTCATCCAAAACATTATCACCACAAACATGTAAGATGAATTACTTACAAGTGGCACCAGAGTTGCTGAAGAAGTTTAAGATTGTTGGCAGGTTTGAGTAAAATACTCAGTATATTCCAGTTTGACACTGGACACCAACAAAAGTGATTGATTCTGTAGATTTGGAACAAAAAAAATGCAATAAAAATCTTCTTTCCTACTTGAAAGTTCCTATTTGTTTGTGTCATTTGTTTATGTGTGTGCTCATGTGCCACAGGGGACTACTGATGGGCTTAGAGTGTGGCCTCTCGGAGCATGAGGTGCTGGTTCTGGCCCGCAGCTTCTCGGAGCGCGAGCACTCGGAGATGGATGTCAGCCTGATGCTGGCGGTGGCCCAGGACTTCCTCAGGAAGAAGCACTTTGAAGACTTCTCTGAAATGACCAAAGCCTTCGCACACCACGACAGACACAAGTAGGTGCACTCTCACACACTCACACACTGGCCAAAGTGGCTGCCAGAGAAACACATGCAGAAAAACACACAAAGGAGCACAGCGTCACAACAAGACATCAATCGTTCAGCCAGTGGCCCCATATCTCAGAGCTGCCATTAGTTCCAGCAGTGTGAGTGGAGCATTGGAACCAGATGCACCCTGAAGACCTGCCTGGCCTGAGCCTCTGCAGGACACAGTCAACATATTCTTTACAATGGCGTTCCTCCATTTGTTTGTCACTTGGTCACTCTTTGAACTGTGTCATGTTCAAGTCAAGTATATGTGTGCGTGTCCTTATGGCCAAGGCGTGGGTCTGTTATGTAAAGTCTGTCGGTGCAGGGGCAGGCTGTCCTGCCAGTGTAAATTACTCTGTTAACACTTTGTTAGCTCCAGATTATTCATCAATATCTGTGGCATGACAAGAATGACTGTACAGCAGCATGGTTGAGAAAAACATCTGGGTCCATAAACCTTCATGGCCTCATTTACTTCACTTTACTTATCCTGTTATATTGAAATAAATGCAACTTGACACTTGTAATAAATGATCTGTTCTATGCCTAAAATCTTATCTCACCACGTATGTCTGACTTGTCAGCACTAATAGTTTTCTTTTGTGCAGAACTGGACATCTTTCCTTGAAAGAGACCAGGACCATCTGTAAGGCCTTCCATCTTCCCCTGCCTGAGAATCTGCTCACATCCCTGCTCCAAAAGTATGTTACACTAACCACATCCATGCTGCAATATATTTAGGAGTAAGAAAACAAAAAATCAAATATTAAGAAACAATATATACAACAGTGCTGCCATGCTGTGCAAGGCAACTCATCAGCTTTGATGTCAGTTTGTTGAATGTCTCCATCTTCAGCTCCTATCAAATAAATCCTGCCTGCCAATAATGCCTTTAACACTGTTTCTATCTAACAAACCATGTAATATTTTCTATTGTTCAAACGAAGCACTGGTGGTCTCTTGTAAAAAGTTTGATATCATTGGTCATGTGCTGCAGGTTTGCACAAGGAGATGAAATTGACTACCACGCTTACATCACGGCTATTAATTGGCTTGAACATCCTGCTGCTCCTGTAATGCCTGATGACATTCTAAAGGTAAACAAGCCACTGTATTAGTCTGAAGTTTAGTCCAGCAAAATGTATGATGAATTAAAATAAATCAGGTACTAAATTTACACATAACAATGAAAAAAATCATTGGTAATAACCAAGAACAACTCATAAAATTGTGAGACTCTCAGCTGAAAAGGAGCATTAGATGAAGAGAAAGAGGAAATGCCTTTCATCTTCCATATATTACTGATTTAACATGCTGCACGCCACGTCCACGTCTGAGCAGGAACAGGTGAACGATTGAGATATGCGCCATGACATTTCAACAGCACACCGTGTGTCTGTGTGTGTCTGTGTGTGCCTTTGTGTGTGGCTGTGTGTGTGTGTGATCCTTGCTTTGCTACTTTGTCTTTGCCTCTGGCCTGTGTCCATGATGTATCCCATCTATAAATATATGTACTGTAAGAAGTATTTTTGAATTCTGTTTTTACAGGTCAATTTAAAGACTTCAGACAGTGGTGGTGTGGTGCTAAGAAACATCAATTATGCCAGTATGCTGGAAGACATCTTCTTAGGTCCCCTCGCCAACACTGACCCGACTACTGCTGCATCATAGATTCATATAAAGTAACAGTAAAATTCATTTATATTAAATTTTCCTGCCTGCACCAATAGTGATATCTCTTGTCATATTATATAAACCAAGATAGTGTGTAAGTTAGTGTTTTAACATTTGAATGATGTGGCAGCAGTCCTGACCCTTTCAGACCTAAAATGACGCAATCCTCTCAATAAGGAAGGTATGCTTAAAGGGGATGTTGAGACAACACATGCTTTTTGATCTGATTGCTTTTATGTTATATGGGTTTAGTACGAAGACCTCCTTGACAAGTTTAAAGACACGAGCCGTTAAAGCAGAACCATATTTTCAGCTCTGGGCAGCCTTGACTCACACTTTATGATTACAGCACATTATAGTACATCCCTCAGTGCAAATTTGATCAGAGAAAAAAGTACTAGAGGATGAATCATGTGAGCAGTGTAATGGTGACAGTTTACCGAATAAAACTCAAGCAGCAATTGAAGGGCTATCCATAATATTGCAGTAATAGGATTGAATAAATCTGTAGAAAGTGCACTAATGAGATAAGATGAGCTAAGCATTGTGCAACTATCCCAACTTGGTACAACAGGCTGCCTTAACACTAGGGCTGGTGATGGTCAGTGAGCAATAAGTGAATCCTTGATATAATCCAAACATAACAATCATTTAAAATCAAATACATAATATATAAGATTCTGTATACTTCGTCAAACCTGTGAATAATAAAGTAAAATAATATAAAGTATTTTTATATATTTTTAACAACTAAAAACCAAAAACAGGGCACACCTGATATTGATTTCAGAGGATGTGTATTACTAGGACTTAACCTTATCTATGTAAAGGTGAATGGTGCTCATTAAAGTGTTATTCAGGGTGAAGCTTTGATTCCTTAAAAGGCATTCCTATTTAAACTACCTGTTGAATTATGGCCTGAGTTCACAACCTCATTTAGTTGAAATGCTTAAAAAACATCTTGAATTACTGAGCTCTTAATCTATTTTATGCTATATATTGTCTCTACCTTTGTATTTTTACATTTTGATCCATTTTATAGTTAACAATACAGCATTTTGTAGTATGACAAATAAATAAACATGACTGTCACTGTTTGGCTTTGTGTGTGGCATTAGGCTATAAAAACTATTGAGACTGAGGTGCCCCATGTAACCAGATCCTGAGCTGAAAATTCTACAAGAGGATATGTCAAACTTTAGGGATCAAGCCCACCATCTCCTCCATGTAAGTCACACACAGAATAGAAAGCACGGCCTCTTTGCCCCGGGACAGAAACTGAGAATGACATCACCGTGGGGCATTATCGGGTCCTCGCTGTCTGCTTTCACACATACTAAATATTAGCCCCTCCAGTCACTAGTCTTACAAAGGCTGACGTGGAGGCTGTGAGCTATGACTGGAGCTTCCTGAACGCTCGCTTGACCCTGGTCCCCTATGAAACACAGAGGGAACATGGAAGAGGAAAGAGGAAAGACAAGCTTCTCAGACTAGATCACAGTTTGAAAATAGTTCACAAATGAGTCCAGTCAAGCAGTTTGTACAGTCTTCTGGATTCTTTACTTTTTGATAGATAAGCGTTATTGTCTGTCCCAGCAGGTGACAGAAAATTCTCCTTGACAAGACGCAACATTCATCATAAAAACATAAAAAATACATCACCATAAAAAACTTTAGCAGTGGCCTGAGCTCATCTGGTGGAATTTTGAGAGGCGATGGCATTAGGAATGAAGAATTTGCATATTTGTCTCTCTAAAATCTTGATTAATAATTTTTGAAAATTATATACAATATATTGTCTTATCCTGCCAGATTGTGTTAAAGTCAGGACATCCAGACAATGGTAAACCAAACCTCATTTCTTCGGGTGCACACTATTTTTCCTGCAAATATGTTCATATAGCAGTGCACTACAAGTTTGTCTTATCAGGTGTAGGGTGTCTATTTTCAGGCCAGATGCAGTCGATGCACATTAATCAAAGGGTCCATCTTGTCTTTTGAGATTGATGTTTATGATATTCCAGAGAGCATGCCAGTTGTGGTCAGTAAAAACTTTCCAAAGTAATGTCAAGGTATCAACCCCAGCCCATATATTTTTGCTGTCATTGTACCTACTGTTACATAATTCCCATTTGAATTAGGATCAACTTAGTATCTATCTGAAATGGTCGACGACAGACATTTTCATTACCAAAGCTGTATCCTGTAAGAACATGCATTTGCCCATCACATGTCACTTCATCAAATGATGCTTTTCCCCAGAATGCTTTGTTCTCTGACACATCTTGAGTGACTCTTGGTCTTCTCTGAAACAGAAAACATGGTCACTGGTTATGGAGACTGTCTTTCCTTGTTCCTCTTTTTACTGCTGCTCTGCTCTGGACAGCGCACTGTAAAAGCTGATCTACAGGAAGGTCATAAAAGTCTCTGGGGTTGTATAGGCCTGTGCTGTGTGTTTGTCCACATGCACGCGAATGGGAGCAGAGGGCCTAATTCAGGTCTGATGGAGTCATGACTAATCTATGAAGTCTAAACACATATCGGAGAACAAGAGGGAGAAGTCTGTTCACTGGCCTGCTGCCGCTCTCCCCTCTCCTGACAGCACCTCCTAAAACTGGATGCTACAGACACACACTCATCACAGAGCACCTGCGCTCACATGTTGTTTTGCTCTGCTCTCTTCCCCAGAGCTGCAGCTTGGCCACGCTGGCCTCCTCTGAGTTTGCTTCCAGTACAGACAAAATAGGGGTTAAGATCATTTTAGAAAATAAATTACATAAATAATGCTTCTCCACTATAAGTAAGGCTAATGCAATATTTTGCTGGGTTCTGTATTGACAAAATGATCAACTATAAGAGTTTGAAAAACAACTTTTGCACATCATAATTTATAATGAGACTTAGAATTAAAATAATAATAATAATAATAATGGTATTTGTTGAAAACATAACAACACAGAAGGTCAGCCATGATCCTACATATCTATGTCTCATTTGAACCAATGATTATGAAACATACTAGTAATGGTTGGCAAACTGTTGATCAAATGCTATTTATACTTGCATGTTTCAAACATATGTGGTGTTTTCTGTGTTGTTTATTCCTGTGTTAATTCAGACTGGTTTAACTGGCAGAAAGAGCAATCAATCACAAACTGTCTTGTCCTTGACGTGTAGTTGCATTTTGGTGCGTGCACATCAGGACTACAGCAGTACTCTTGAAAGGGTCTGTAGTACTCCAAAGGGGAGCAGGGAGCTTGTTATTACAGAAGTACAAATCAGCGTTAGCTTCTCTGTCCTTGGATGGTAGAGTGAAAGATGGTCCTGATCTACACATGTTTCTACTTTCTTTAGGTCAGTGAGTGAAGGTTGTCACGTCCAAAGCTGAGCGTCGTGTAGGCTGTTCATTCTTGTGATTCCTCTGTGCCTATGGGCATTGGCACAGTGAGGGGGGTGGAGGAGGGTAAGAACCTATTTCAGACACAGAACTGCCCCAGGGGCACATAGGGAAACACTTATCCATTCTTTTATTGCACCATATCGCCCTTTTGTCCTTTTTGAAGTTACATACATGTTAGTATGTTAATGTCATTAATAATTTGTGTGCTTTGTCACGAGTATAGAGCTTCTCTTTGATTTTCACTTTTATTTCAATATCAACATATCGTCTCTTGAGCAGAACAATGTGCAGTGTCCAAGCCCAGGCCTGGTACACTCATCTAACAGACGTTGTCTTTGGCAGCTGCCATAACATTGCTTTACCTGTTGTAAAGAGAGAGAGAAAGTTATTCTACCCCAGCTGTAAATTACAACTATGGGACTATTTTTGTTAGACATTTGGATCCCAGTGGAGGACATTTTGCCGACGAACACCCCTGTTTTGTTCTACACAAATCTCTCCAAAATTACAGCCCACTCTGATACTTTTTCGTAAATTAATTGTGGAAATGAAGACTGAGAATCCCTTTGTGCCATCAGTCAGGCCACACTAACATATCACATAAAACTGCTTAAAACGGGCTTTACTGTTCTAATGGAAGATCACAGAGCCCCACTTCATATTGATGTATTGTAGTAGGATTTTAGGGGGAAAGGGTTGTGCAAATGAATTCATCCTTCATCCAGAAAACCCAACCACTGAATAACTTCCCATTTGTCAGCCGTGTAAAATAGTGGACAGGAGCTCGCCGCATATAAAGGAAAATACAAATATCCACCGAAACTTAGATGCTCATGAAGTTACCTACTATTACTCAAATGATTTTTTTTTTTTTTTTTCAATTTGTGGATCAGCTTTTCTTTTTGTCAGTACGTTCATCTTGGAATGTTTTGTTGTTTTGCTATTCATGAGCTTCATCTTGCTTTATGCGACAATGTCAGCACTTTTTCCCTATTGAAAAGATATAATATTCTGTTTTAAATTCTTAATCACGATGGTATTTTTAATCATTGTGAAAGCCACGAATACAAAAGATTCACTGTAAGGGCAGTTTAAATAAAATATGCCTGCATCTTACGGATAATTAATGAATGACCGATGGCCACATATCAGTTTAATAATATACAACACTAATCCTAATGGCAAAAATCTCCTCTAAAAGCTTCACTTGAAAATTATAATCTCTCCTAAAATGAATACCACTTTTATCTCATTTATATTTTGTGCAAACCTTAATTGTATTTTATAATGCAGCAACCAACAGGGCACTTTATGAAATATGACTTGTTTAGTTTGGACAGAAGTAGCCATTAAAATCAGTAGTAACACCTTTCTAAGCATAGATCACAATGTCCCGCACAGACATAAATTGCGTTGCGACATTTATGTTGATTCCATATGTGTCTCTTCCTCTCCTTTTGTGCAGCTTAGTGTTACCGCCATAAATCATTAGCCACTGGCGACAAGTACAGCGCCAAATCCAACAAAAACACTGAAAACTGTGGCTGTTAGCATTAGCAGCTGTTCGCTACATCCACGGGTGTCATCAATAACAGGGCCTTGCTTCCACATGCAACTTGGATATATTTTATCCTAATTCCTAAAAACTATAGAGTGCAATGATTTACTTTAAGGATTAATTTTCTTGTATTTATTTTTACAGTGGCAAGGACACCGACCGCAATTCATTAGTCTAAAAAGAATGTCTTTAGTCATTTATTCTGTTCCGTATTTATTTATAACTGTCTTCTCACTGTCACATACAAATTGCAGCAGTGCTAGTAACATAATATACAGCTGCTACAGGGTAAAGATCCGCACACATTTTAAACATTGTGTTCACTTGGTTTTAACATCAGCCACAATCTATTCATTCGTGTTAATAATGTCTTCCAATTGTTTCTTGGTTTCTTGCTCTAAGGTGGTTAGGAATGATAAATAAATACTTGGAGAGTAGCTCAAGAATGTAATAACAAGGGCCAAACTACACTTCAGCTGCAAGAAGTCAAGAAAAGAAAAAAAAAAAAAAAAAAGCACTAACTGTGGGTATCTAATTGGAGTTATGGCCGATCTTACTCAATAAAATTCTTATCTTTACAAATGCAAGATATGGACAATGTCTAAAAGCTCAGTTTGGCATCCATCTAAATTACATCCTTTCAAATACTTTCCTTTCAAACTGTAGTAGGCCATTTTGCCCTGACGAAGACCATCTTGCTGGTCGAAACACGTCCCTTCATGCAATAACGGACTTTTAATATATTAATATATTCAGTTGGAGTGCCTCGGGTTTGTACCTTGCCCACTTTTACAGTTTTCAGTGAGGGTAACTTTCTGTTTAAGACTACTAGTTTAACCCTCCTGTACTGCTATTTTTAACTCTTTTATGACCCAGTGAAGTGCTCTGCCTCTTTTCTCTGTGGTAGGGTCATTTTGTTTTAGCCTTAAACTAAGCAATACAATGGCAAGTGTTGCAATCTCAATTCAATAGCAATATGCATTTTACATTCAAATGCAATGAAGCTCCTTTACTGTTAAAAGATAAACATGGCATCATCATCCATTTTGAGAGACGTATTTGTATTACTATATTTGAGGGTTTTTTTTAAAGTTGTACTTGTACACATACATTTCAAAATTATGCTTTATTTGACACTAGTCTCTTGTTATTTTTGCTACTTATTTTGAATTATTATTACCATTTAAATTGTTGCTCTTTTTTATTATAATATATTGTGATGTGTGAGCTACTGTGTCCAAGTAATTTTCCTTGTGGATCAATAAAGTTTGTCTAACTGTAAGTCTAATTTTAACTGATCTAAAAAAATGAATTTATGCGCAGATTAAATAAAATATAAACAATATATTTCAAAACTTGAGAAGAATATAAAACAGCAAGTAATTTTATGCATCAATACCTTTTTGCATGAGAATGAATACTTTTCGATACCTCAGCCAGTATCGCCCATGAGGCAGTGGGTGACCCTGCCCTGTTAATCTCTTAAGGGTCCACTCATGTCCTTTCAGGTCCAGTGTCCCCCTCCTGGACATGGAACCCTCGTGTCTCTTCCCTACAGCCAAAGCCAAAATAACTTCCACTTTTCACTTGTTGTCATTGAATGTAATAGGGTGAAATGTGAAGCACACTTAAATGACTGTGTGGACTGCTGCAGGGCCAGAACACTAAGTGGCTGGTGACACATTTCTAAGTGTAACGATGATTCAGACTGAAGTACTGATAAATCGCTGCGAGAGTGAGACTTTATCTTAAACAGTAATTTACACATCAGCGCCTCTGACATTCATTAGCCTTTTTAAAATCTTGCTTTTCAACAGACACACATTTTTATTAGCTTTCATCTTCTTAAGGCGGCTTTTAAGGTGGTATGTCATCCCCATGTGTCCATATATCTTCCGTGTGCTCCTTGCTCACTCCACCCTTTCTAACTTGCCATATGGGATTCACATTTCAAGCTTCCCTGGATGCTTTCTT
Source organism: Boleophthalmus pectinirostris (assembly GCF_026225935.1). Lineage (NCBI taxonomy): Eukaryota > Metazoa > Chordata > Actinopteri > Gobiiformes > Gobiidae > Boleophthalmus > Boleophthalmus pectinirostris. The sequence goes on along the minus strand of NW_026570970.1, from coordinate 21,080,146 downwards.
AATGCGATATTATGATACATTATCAGAAGCCATTTGCTTTCTGTCACCACCTCTTGTTCTCAACATGGAGCTGCCAAGGAGACCCGGTTTAAGCAATGTCTGCCTGACTTATGGCTATTTTATTTGACACCATTTTCTCTGGTGATCATTTACAAGCCCTCGAAGTATAATCAAAATACAACTTCTATCCTCTCTCTATAGGAGTGTGTAGGTGTAGACTTTCAGCCTTTTTGCACCGCTGTTGGCTGTAAATCGGCTCTTATTGTCAAAGGTGTGTGAGGCGCCCGAAAGTGAGAAATTCAGAGGGTCAGTTGGGGTCTCACAGGTAATTGTGCTTCTTAAACTTTTGACCCACTAAGCCCTACTTAGAGGGATGTAGGCTGCTCCCCCTTATTTCCCAGGAGAATTTGAGACATACCAAAAGAACTGCTATGTGTGGTACTACTAGTATCTTAACACATGCAACAGGACTGAGGCAATGCTATCCTTCTCCTCCGCCACAATTCCCAGACTATTTGACAGGTTATGAAAAGTACATTAGTTTTCCATGTCGTGCCTTTTCCTGCTTTATATCCGTGTGAAACATGCAATGACCAGAACTATTAGTCTGGCCGCGTTTTCCTCAACTCCTACTTCACACCTCATTTGGGAAATTATACCATTACTATCACTGTCAGTTTTAGATATTATTCTGCTTATGTTTTCAATAAACAGCCAAGAAGTGTAATCGTCTTGAAATAGCTGAGGAAATCAAGATGTCTGGTGCAGTGGAGGATATTTGGCAGGGGAAGGCCACAGGTTGCTTCTCTTTGTAGGTTGGGTTTTGTGTAGTCTGTCTTCAGGTCCGAAACATGTGAGAAAGACAGATGAGGTAGTTACGTTTTGGAGCTAGACTCAACTTGTTTTGATCAGTTCTAAAAGTTACCGGCAGACTATCAGCGTCAAATTGTTTACAGATGAGACCTCCGCCAAAGACTTTAATGGTTAGTTGCATTGTAGAGTTTCAGAACGCAACAAATCTGCAGAAGGTCAGTGTTGATGTAAATGGTGCAAAGTAGTCGCAATTGTTAAATATTCAATGTAATGGAAGTAGGACTGTTATCGACTCTATCATTCGACTAAAAAGGGGGTCTGGCAAAAGCTCTGAAAAAGATTACGCAAAATCGTTTATGCAATTTACTAGGAAACAATGTAATTGCATAAAGACAGATTCAATTTATATTACAGTCCTAAATATAAGGACTAAAAGAAGGGGTCATTCTCACAATCAATCAGTCTTATTTAGAGAGCCCTTTACAACACACACAATGACCAAAGTGCTTTCTAATAAAATCAACACAATATAAAAACATGCAAAAACATTAAACAATTAAAATAATTAAATATTGGCTCTATGTTGTAGCACTTATTTTTTTAAATTACTAAAAATGGTATAATGGCCCTATCCATCTGTCAGGGGATTGGCTAAATTTGTCACATTTGTGTAGTATGCTATTTTTTACCATCAAGGCACTCAAAGGTCTACATCAAGGACCCACTCAGTCACACACACATTCACACAACAATGTATGCAGACATTAGGAGTGAGCTGTCTAACCCAAGGACACAGCAGCAGTATGGGAGCTGGATCACATCAGCAACCTGTGGGCCAGGGGATCTGACAACTCTACCAACAATGTTTATGCCAGGAGTGGGATTCAAACCATCAACTTTCAGATCGACTAACTGAGCTACTGCCCCGAAGTTCAGAATAGAAAGTGAAAAGCCTCATGTTATTATTCATGGGTTTCAGAATGACGAAAAGTTAGGACCGTTGCCATAACAATCCACTTTACAAAAGAAAATAAATCTTCTGAATGGTCAATTTCCTCAAAATGGCATTAACAGGAAGCTGAAACCCATGAATACAGATCAAACATCAAAAATGTTAAAGGCAGATGTACCAAACATCTATAGAGATACAAAAGATGCAAAAGCTGTATAAAAAAAAAGTAAACAAAAGAGTCATGGAACAACTGGATATGCTGTTGTGTCACTACAGGTAAATACACATGTCACTGCATTATCTTTGGTTCAGGTTGTATTTTAGATCAGTTCCTCCGCTGGCCTATTACTGACTCATCTATTCAAATCAAACCTGCTTAATAGAGGAGAAATTTATTTGGAAACAAGCTGTTTTCCCAGATGGCATAGGTTTGTTTTATGTCCCATTGACTTCCTCAACCTGCTCCGTGTCAGTTAAAAAGAGCTTCAGAATGACCATATCCAACAAACAAAATGTGCTATTGCGTGTTTTCAGCAGATATTTGGGATGTGTATCACAAGCTGCTGGATCTGCTATTCTCTAATGTGTACAACATATGGCATTATTCTCCAGTACTTAACATGCATCAGTTGTTTTACTCAAATCTTTTGATATGCTGATCTCTTTTGCTATGTCATACTTGTATTTTCTCAGCTCCTTTCCCATGTTCCAACATTACATTTGCGGTACTTTTCAGCATAGATACCAGTTGGAATTTATTATAGTTTTATCTCAAAAGGAGTCATGAAATGTGTCTATGATACACATATGTGCAGCAACATTTCAACATTAGTTTAAAGGTCCTATTACACAAAATTAATTCTTGTGAGCTTTAAGCTACATTATAATTCTGTTACCTCAGCAAAAACATACCTGGAGTTGTGTTTTGTTTCATTCCCACCTGTTTGAATAACCCTTTATTATTAGTCTGTCTGTGTATCCCAAGCTCTAAATGCTCTGTTCCGCCTCATGATGTCATGAATTTTTTGTTTTCAAGTTAACAGCTCCATTTACCTTCAGTTCAGTAGAGATTGGCAATTCCAGGACTAAGATGATCCAAATGATTCTAGTGCAAGTGTATGAAGTTTAAAAACACAGTGGAGCACTTCCTGCGTTATGAAATGGCATCTCAAAGTAGAACAGAACTCAGAACTCTGCCGAAATATGCAGGGTTTGTGTGTTAAACAAGTGTGAATAAAACAAAACACAACTTTAGGTATGTTTGTGATGAGGAAACAACATTACAACATAAATCAAAAATAGAGTAATACGGGCCATTTAAATCAGCCCTTCAACTGCAAAAATAAAATGAAAGAGCAAATGGCCCGAGCAGTACATGATTTCTAACTGTACAAAAAGCAGAATTTTCAAATTTACTTTATTGATATTGGCATTTTTACAGACATGTCTTTGTTGGAAATGAAACCACTGCACGTACACTAACATTTCAATGATGACGGTTCAATGACGGTTCATGTTGCGTTAAAAGAACTGCTAAAAAGACCTAAATTACATCCACAAATGCTATAATAAAAGCCTATAAATGAACATGTTCCAACAGCACTTCTGTCCATCACGGGTCAAATGGGTTTTTTGGTTCATCTGACCATGTTCTTTTCCATTTTGCTTGAGTCCAAGTCAAATGGCCATGTTATTCCTTTGGCTCTATGCTTTGGCTATGTTCTTTATGTTTTATTGTTAATAAAATGCAACATTAGCGCATTTACATTGCATTTTTCTGTTTTTATTTATCCTTTACATATTGTCCACAATGTTGGTATTCTGTCCCCCTCACCCACCACACCCCCACCCACCACCCACCAGCTCTTATGTCAGAAAAGGGGCCAGTTGTTTTTAAATAAACTAAATCTGCTAACAGTTTTATAACCCTGGCCTCGTAAAACTAGCTTTTGGTCAGTCTCTCCTGATGGGCTGAGCAGAGCTGTCCGAACCTGGAATTCCCATTTGCCACAGTGGAGCGTGTCTGGGAGTCAGCTGCTGTGTTTGACTGTGTTTGGGAAAAGAGCCATTTGATAATATATGACCGCTTTGTCACTATCCACATGTGACCACTGTCTTTACATGCTGCGTCTTTCTGTCGATTTCTGTGTTACAACAAAAATGGAGTACAGCAGAGGGGAGGTGAGAGCGGGAGGGAGAGAGGGAGGGAGGAGAGAGAGGATCCAGCTCAGAGAGGTAGAGGCAGGAGAGGAGAGAGCAGCTGGCTGGGAAACAATAGTTGGAATCCAGTCGTGCACGCAGGACCTCAGCCTCTCTGGATACTTCCGCTCTGTCTGTCTCTGTCTGTAAGGTAAGAGCCAGGCTTGTATAGTACTCAAATATTACCATTTATTCTGGTGGCATGCTGGGTAAATTGTTAAGAGACGTGGTGCAGCTTCTCACAGTTCAGGTGCACTTTGATGTATAAAAAAAAAACATCCAGATTTTTTTTTCTCCAAATATGAATTTCTCTTGTTTCGCTTTTTTGTTATATATAATTTTGTACTACCTGGCAGCTAACTTTTACATTTTAGCTGTGAAGGTTGTTTCAATACGTCATTTTGAGCTATGACAGCTGTCAGTGACACTACATGCTGACGAAAATCTCTTTGAATACCCTAATTATTAAATAAAGTATAATAACATTTTTTGTTATATTAAAGATTCAAAAATGCAAAAAAAAAAAAAACAACTAAAATGCTCCTAACAATCAAGCTGCAATAAATGTAGACTTTTAATAATATTTTGGAAACTCACTAAAAGAACAATTCTCAGGTATAAAAAAAAATTATAATAATAAAGGCTCATCTTCATTGTTGCGTGTTACAAGAGCGCTTTGGTAGGAGGCTAACTTTCCCTAAAATTTGTGTGTGTGTTCATTTTTATATTTTAGTCACATTTTTACAGCTTCTATTAACAGTTTAAGACTATTATGTATTACTATTTCATTTGACTATGAGCAATGACCTATAACTGACTAACCTGACAAAGTGCGGTGAACTCTATCAGAGATCAGGGCTGTATCAGTAAGAGGAGCCGTACCTCCAGAGCTGGCCCGGGCGGGTGGTTGTTATTAGTCTGTGGTGTGACATGATGTGTAATAGCAGGAAACATGTTTGCATTGGCTCATGTGGATTTGCTAATCAGGCCCTGACAGGGAGGTTGGCTGGATCACTGAACTGCGCAGGAGCATGTGTGTGAAGTGCCGGCCGGGTTAATAATGCCGTAAATGACTGGAGATGTGTGGAGATGTGTGGAGATGTGTGGAGATGTGGCTAGTGTTTTACAGGTGTGTACGCTTATGTGTGTTTGAGTGCATGATTGACTTGGCCTGCTCTATCAGACCCCGAGGCTGCTGGCTTATGTTGGGAGGACATGATGACAGATATAATGGACGCTGTGGTAGGTAGAAAAGAGGAGGGGCCAGATAACGCTACTACTTCCAACGGGAGAGAGTTAGACGTGATTATGAGACAGGGCAAGGTGTTTAAATGAAAAATGGACTGGCTGTAAAAACACTTGAAAGCAACAGTTATTCACAGTTTGGGTAGAAGTGAAAGTAATCCAATTCAGATGACCGTTCTCGACAGCAAATCAAATTATGGACTTTACATAAACTTTACATCAGATGCTGTTCCTGGTGTAATAGTTTGCCTTTTTCAGATATGACATAAAGAATATTGTTTGCTAGTTTTAGAACCCAATGAAATAAAGCTATACTTAAAAATACAACTTACTTGAAAAACGTCACCTTTTGTTTTTACAGGTCATCTTGAGAACTATTCAAAAGATAAATTATTTCATGTTGAATTGCTAATTACATTGGAAACTTTGTCTTATTCTAAAATATGAGACAGTTTCTTCCCTCCCTCTGTTTGAGCAATGACTCTAAAGGAAATTGGATTTTGAGTTAGTGCATAAGAATGATTTAGGTAGTTTTTCCCTTCCATTTGTGTAGATATGACTTATTGAGTTTTACAGACTACAATAAGATGGATCAATAATAACGGCAGAGAAAGCAGGAGGACCACATCAGCCAAAACACAATAGAGAAATAACAGAATATGATGCATAAACACAGTCCCACACCACTTGACACCAGTGACACTGGGCAGGAAAGCAGTTTGGGTTTGTATTTTCTTTACTTATTCTCAAGGATCAGATTTTGCATCCACAGCTCAAAATGAAAATCAAATATGACGAGAAGAGACGAGTGGGAGGTGATTCTGAGGCATCACACGTCCAGCCAGGTGCAGACTGACAGCAGCTCTCTGGCACTGTACACTGCACTTACTGCGCTCAGACTGTCATTACTCAGCATTATATTTCAATATCATTAAAGGTCTGATATTACCCAAAATTGACTCTTGCGAACTTTAAACCAAGTTAGAATGTTATTATCTCATCAAAACATACCCAGAGTTGTGTTTTGTTTCATTCGCACATGTTTAAGTAATCCTGAATTATTAGTCTGTCTTCATCTCCAAAGCTCAAAATGCTCTGGCCCACCTTGTGATGTCATGTAGGGGTAGTTTTCAAGTTAACAGCTACTTTTTAACTTTTTGTTTAGGAAAGCTTGTCAATTCCAGGGTGGAAATTATCCAAATTATTCAAGTGAAGGCGTACGGAGTTTAAAACACAGTGGAGCACTTCCTGTATTACCACATGAGTGTTTTCTGTTTGAGCGAAGAACTCGTCCTAAACATGCAGGATTTGTGTGTTAAACATGTGTGAATGAGACAAAACATAACTCCAGGTATGTTTTTGATGAGGAAACAACATTATAACAGAGATCAGAAAATAGCATAATACTGTACGGGCTGTTTAAGGTCTCAAAAGTCTGTTTAGTTTTTATACGGAGCTCTAGCCCAGATAATCAAAGACGGATTAGCCCATTGAACTTGCTTCAGGTTGACCACTAAACACTGTAATTGTCCCCAGTCATCCACGCCCATGTCCATAAATCTTTAACTGTATAGATGTTTCATTCTCGTGGCGAGGCCTTATACTGGTGTTTATTTGGACGGCGTTGAAGCTGTGATGGGCAGTTCACAATGTTTCACTTGAAGAGGAATGCGCTCCTGACAAATGGATGCTCTGCACGCACCTCAGACCTGGAGGTAAATCAAACACAGTGGTACGACAGGAGAGAGCGAGCAGGAGAGAGAAAGAAAAAACACAGTGGTGTAACAGGAGAGAGAGAGGGGAGAGAGCGAGAGAGAGAACACAGTCGTGTGACAGGAGAAAGAAAGAGAGAAAGAGAGAGAGAGAGAAAGAACAAACACAGTGGTACAACAGGAGAGAGAGAGGGGAGAGAGCGAGAGAGAGAACACAGTGGTATGAGAGGGGGAGAGAGGGAGAGAGAGAAAACATAGTGGTACAACAGGAGAGAAACAGAGGAGAGGGGGAGAGAGGGAGACAGAAAACATGAAAACATAGTGGTACAACAGGAGAACAGGAGAGAGAGAGAGAGAGAACAAAGTGGTACAACATTAGAAAGAGAGGGGGGAGAGAGGGAGAGAGAGACACCCAGAAAACACATTGGTACAACAGGAGAGAGAGAGAGAGAGAGAGAGAGAGAGAGAGAGAGAGAGAGAGAGAGAGAGAGAGAGAGAGAGAGAGAGAGAGAGAGAGAGGGGGAGAGAGAGAGACATCCAGAAAACACAGTGGTACAACAGGAAAGAGAGAGAGAGAGAGAAAGGGAAAGAGAGAGAGAGGAGAGAGAGAGACACCTAGAAAACACAGTGGTACAACAGGAGAGAAAGGGGGAGAGAGAAAAGACAGTGGTACGACAAGAGAGAGAGAGGTATGACAGGAGAGAGAGTGGGGAGAGAAGGAGAGAGAGAGACAGAAAACATAGTGGAATGACAGGAGAGAGAGCGGGGTTAGAAAAAAGAGAGAGAGTCACAGAAAACAAAGTGGTATGATGGGGGGATAGACAGAAAGACAGAGAGGAAGACACTGAAACCCCTGTGGTACAATGAGAGAGTGAAAGAGAGATAGAGGTAGAGAGAAAGGGAGAGTGACAGACAGAGAGAGAAAGAGAAAGCGAGAGAGAGAAAGACAGAAAGGGGAGGTGGAGGGAGAGAGAGAGTGAGAGAAAGAGAGTAATAGGTCCCAAGGAAACCCTAGGCCTGTCACGATAACAAATATGATGGTGAACTAAAAATAGACTTTAAATATTAGTACTGAAACCAAACCATAAAGCAGAATTATCCCCAAAAAGCCTTTTAATGTACAGTATTGTTAAAAATATCAACTGCAATAAATACATCACAGAATGCAACGCTTAAGTAGTCTATAATGAGTCACAGAAGTTATTTATTCAACCATCTACATCTCAAATCTTATCATAGTACAGAAAAATAACCCGAACTTTCCCAGTACTGCAAAGAAAAAGTCCCCACAGTAATTATTGTTCCATCTATTATGTATTGAACAATAAGACCATATAGTTATCGTGGCCCAACCCCCCCCTTCACAAATATGTATATCTGTATTCACTTGTTTATATTCATGGGATTCAAGCTACGAAAAAGTGCCATTTCGTAGTATTCAACACATCGCTTTTCTCTCTTTTGAATAATCAAGTTAAAAGTTAAAATGACAAAAACAGAATAAAGTAATGCAACTGATATCCATGAATATACTTAAATCTGTTTTTGTATTTTTTGGTATTCAAAAAAGAAATTTGTTTATGCAAATCAATGTTATGAAAGCTCTAAAGCCAAAATATCCTTTAGCTACATCTACTTTGACAGTTTCTAAAAATATTACCCCCGATGTTTTTTTCTTTTTGTTTGTTTTGTTTTTTTTAGAATGTGCTGACTCATACTCCCAGATGGGGACACGAACCATTGGTTACATGGCATTTTGATAAGATCTATCCAAAAGGGAAAATCAATCATGTTGAACCTGGTCATTTCTATTCTCTAGAGCTCTTTATATTACAGCAAAAATCTGCAGTTTAATAATTAATTTTAGTTGTACCCTCAGTATAGAATATTGTTCTATAACCCAGCAATACTGTCTATTATAAGTTTTTGTAATAGTTATTAGAGTGATAGTCCTGGTCTTGTACTCTGCTTTATTGTGTAATTTTTCTGGTGGAGGGTCCTAGAATGTTCCACAGTATGACATTAAACAACTCCACCTTACATTTAATAAATTACAGGTGGTTTTACAGCTCAAAAATACCAAACATGAATTCTGACTGTTCTGCCGGGGTTGCTTCTCCACAGATCTGACCTGTTACTTGGTCTGGTTTGGTCTCCATTAAGGTAGAAAAGCTTAATACCATACTCTAAAACATTCGAGACAAAGCAAAAACAGCTCCCGGAAGAAAAGCGTTTGATAGACCCTCCACCAGAAGTTACACAAGGTTTCTTAATTGAGTAAAACTGTGGAGTTACTGGTAAATTAGGGGAGCACCTGCTAAGATTATGGCTACCATGAAAAGAGCATTTTCAGCACTACTTTCTATGAATCCTACAATGCAAAGCTAACACAAGCTTAGCTCCAGCTCACACAGAGGCCTGTTATTGGCTATGCACAGCTCCCAAATCCACGCTGTTTGCTTTATCTCTTCTGGGGGAGATATATTTAGTGAGGGGCTTAGCTTTTAGGAGTTTGGCGCGTGGGGTCGGCTGTGCGTGTGTGTTCAATGGAGAGAAAGCATTAGTGGATGTGTGCTATCGCAAGCTGGCGTCAGTGGACAGTGGAAGAGCTTGGCACCATGCATGCCAATATTCAGTGTGTGAGTGTGTATGTGTGTGTGTGTGGGTTCCTCTGCCTTGGTCCAGTGAGGAATCTGCCCTTTAGTTTATTAAAAGCTGGTGAAACAATGGCAGAGGGGAGGGGGGGGAAGGCTGGAGGCAGGGGGGGGCCGACAGATAATCATGACGTCAGCTTTGGCCAGGGACTGCAGTGGTGAGCAGATGAGATAGGATTGTGGTGATGCAGTTCAATGAAAGAAGTCTGTGCAAAGAGAGGAAGTGAAAGAAAAGGTATTCACTGATAAAAAATGAGACTTTAATAAAGATTCAGCTGCTGCACCTGTTTCGCTGGCAATTTCTACTGGAAGAGAATACAAACTTCCGTCAAGGCAGTCGCAATGTCTCTCAATGCTATTATATAAAATTATAGACTCTATAAAGAAGTGGATTAAAGGAGTGTGACGTCACCCATAGTGTTCAGCTCCAGTTAAATGAAGCTTGTGATGCTAGCACTTAGTTGGAGCCAAGTTCTATATTAGGAATAGGAATTTATTTACGGACAAAACAGCCAAATAAAAACACCAGAATCATGTAGAGAAGGTTAATACGAACATTTTAAGATCAAAATGTTCATTACAGAAGTTACAGAGAGGGGGGTGACCATTTTTAAATGTAAAGTCAACTGTAAAGTCAAAGCATCGAGAAGTGCCCCACATGCTCACTTTCTACTGTTTTCTGTCGACCAAAACATATTCTAAACTTTGGGTTCATGAAAGTGTCCACCTTTGGCAGATATAACAGCTGAACACACTCGTGGCCCGTTCTTTCTGCAATAGAAATAAAATATTCTTCAAAAAGTTCTTCCCGAGTCACCTGCAGAAGTTCCCATAAATGTGTGGCACTTGTAGGTTTCTTGGTTTTCACTCTTCTGTCCTGTTCATCCCAAACCTGCTCGATGGGGTTTAAGTTTAGAAGACTGTGCTGGCCACTCCATGTTTTCAAGTTTTTTCCTGAGGTAGTTTTATCAGAGCTTGGACTTGTGTTTTGTATCTTTTATCTTTTTTTAACCCCTGGCTGTTCAGTACTTACTTTTGTACCATTTCAAGCTCTTCTTCGGATTTGCATGACTTGAATTACAATAAATAACTGGAAGAATTAGGGTGTTCTAAAACTTTTGACTGGCAGTGTATTTGGAACTTGGCAGCAAACAGGTTAGCTATGTCCATTTATTTATACAGTCTATGTAAGAAACTTAAACTAGTTTAATTTAATTTAATAAAGATGTAGCCCAAAACAGTTTATTAACCCATGTTACCCTTCAATAAAGTTTCGAGCAATGCAGTAGTTTAGTTTCAGCAGATAGTTCAGTTTTTGTGTTTAACAAATGTGAGAACATTCACTAAGTGGGCAGTGGGTGTTTACTTGCGCCCCACAGCGTGGAAGAAATTGTGATTTTCTGCACAACATATGGCTTCAGCAGTGGGGTGTCCTCAAGTTATCTCCTTTTAAGACTCTCCTCCAGTTTTTCCATACAATAGTTTCTTGTTAAAAGGATTTTTTTTTTTTTTCAACTGAATTCCAACTAGTACATAAAAACATAAAGTTAATTTTGAGAGATAAGAAAATATTATTATTATATTATTATAGAAAAAAATTTGCACAGTATGCTAAGGCTGCATAACAATCAAATCATGTATTAGTAATAATAAGTGTACTTTTACCAGCTAATACATTTGTGTGCTGTAGACATTACAATTAAACTACTGCCAAAAGTGTTTACTTGCATATTTACAGCCATCGAATCTACAAAATACAGTATTTAGAAAGAAATTTTTCATAATTAATTCTGGCCATACGGTAACACAGCAGGAGCCTTTGTGTGTGGCATTTTTCCCACCATTGTTAGTGAATGAGACATTACACTTGGTGGGCTCCTTAAGCTCGGATCCACCTGCTCATAACTCTAAAGTCCTGCAGCTTCATACTGTCTTATACAGGGTCTTAGACGGGGGCGGAGGTATGTGGGGGGCTGGTGCTGTGGCTGTGTGGTTGTGGCTCCCCATGTATTCTTCTTAACTCACAACTCTTCTTATATGATCTCCCCTGTGTAGACTAAAAACTCAAAGTGAAGTGCTATGACTAATTTAATCTACTCTATGTCGTATAATATTTCTCCTAATGAAACCTAAGAGTAGATTTTAGGATAGGAGTATGCAGTTGATATTATGGTAGTAATGCTTGCTTGTTATGTTGTGTAATTATCTCATACTGTAGCATATTAGCCTGCGGAGCTACATCTGGGACCATAATTATTTCATGCGAGCGAGGAATGCCACATTGGCCTATTAAAAAGGAAAAGGTTTGTTTAAAATTTAGGGTTTCTTTGCCAATTTAACTGATTTGTTATAGAATACCCACAATGCAATACTTTGGGGTCCCCTGGGGTTTAGAGTTCGAACCAAGAATTTTGTGTATGTTTTTTAACAGAGTATTTTGTGGAAATGTTGGATTGTGGTTTGGACAAAATATGACATTTACATTTTCCCAGGTCTAGAGAAAGTGTAATGGGATTTAGTGTTCTGGCTTTTTTAATAGGGCTCTGTCATATAACAAGTCAATCAGAAATGGCACTTTAATTTGACAATTATTCTAGCCAGATTCATTTGTGTTCATGCGTGTGATGATTGGCTGCGCTTGGAATAATTTGCCATAATTATTCAGGAGACCCTTAAGAATTTCCAGTTAATATTTATTCTGTACAAAAGGGAGGAATGAGAGAGCCAAGTGGAACTGCTGGATTTGTTCGAGATAAATAAGGTGCAAAATATTAATTGGGATGAGTTCTTCAAAATTGTGCAAAGGAGGTGAAGAGGAGGTGTTTGCTGCAGATATAAATGAAAAAGAGTGATATGGTAATGAGGTATGAGGTGATTTGAATATGGACAGAGGAGGGGTAGTGAAAGACATTGGATTGGAACCTGGCCTTGTTCAATAGGAGGCTGAGATGAGGCAGACCTGAGTGGAAAGGATGCAGGAAAATATGGCTTATTATAAAATGTATTTGTTTTGGCAACACATAGAAATTGTGCAAGCTTGAAAAAACGATTTAAATAGCACAGATCGGCAGCTAGTAATTGGAACAATTGTAAAGCCAAAATTGTTGTAAAAAAAAGAGTTTGAAGGACCTTCTACTCAATAAGAGTAACTGCTTAAGCATTAACATCTGATTTATAATTAGACATGAATGTAATTTGGCAGATAAAACATTAAATAATGAAAAAAAAAATTTCATTTAGAAAGAATAGACCACAAAAATGAAACACTAAACAATAAATCATATCTGGTGGAAGAAACACAAATGTTCAAATGATTTAATATTGTCAACATATTTGTCACTCATTTTGTAAGTTCACAGTGAGAATCAAGTAAAACTTCGTCTCAAGTAAACTTTGACTCAAGTAAGAGCAGGGATGCAGTGGGCGTGGTACGTGGGGATACACCATCAACCCACTTCTCCTGAATAGCCTACAACTTAAATGTCAAACCGGAGCTATTGGCAAACAACCTGCATAGGCCTATGATATCTCCAGTACTGCCCTAAGTGACCTGTGACATGAGGGGACCAGGACTGAACCTAGGACTGAACCAAGACTGAGTGTTGGGAGGGGACCTGAGTTTAGTCTTGTTTTAGTCCTGGTTCAGTCCTGGTTTAGTCCTCCTTATTGTGGAAGATTTCTGCTTGTCCAAGAAAGGGTGGAAGTAAAAGGCTGGAGACCAACTGGACGTCTTAAGCAGGAGAAGTTTATTTACCATCAATAATACAGGCTCGGGGGGACTTGGAAAGTCAACATAGTATGAGTTCAAAAGTGAACATAGTATGATCTATGAGTGTTGAAGCCCCTTTACTCTGCCTCCAAAGGAGGAGGTTTATAAAGCAAGTGGTGAGACTATGAAGGCCAGTAGACACCAATTAGACAGCAATATGCCACAATTTAGATAATGGTATGCCAATGGTATGACAAGGGAAGATCATGGTGTAAATATAGCTTTTGTGAGTCAATGTTAAAGATAAATAAATAAATAAAAAAGAAGATAAATTACTTAAATTACTTAAATTCTCTTACACTACCTGTGATAGATGTTCTGTAAGTGATTGTGAATTATGTTAATGATAATAACATGATTCAACATAATTTTCGGTTTAAAAAAACATCAAATATTACTGATTACTACTGGGCTGGCACCTTTATGTTTGTTTGGGGGAGGAGTTAGGTAGCGGGGATTCATCACAGCGATGACGTCACAAATCGCCTACCCCCCACTTAAAAAATCCACACTACACCACTGAGTAAGAGCAGTATTACAGTATAAATATAGCCTATTACTAAGGTAGGCCTGGTGTCTGAATCTGAAGTACAAGTTGTATGTAAAAAGTGAGTACTCCCCACCTCTGTAACTACACATCTTAGCAGTTTCAAGACTCCGATAGTAAAGGCCCCAGTCCACTTGGGTCTGGACACACTTCAAACGAGGGTCAGCCTGGTATCTGCTCGCTTCTGGAAACACAGTGCCACTGCTTTACTATGACGCACAAACTGTACTGCCACTGTTTTATACTTCATTACCACATGTCCCTTTACCTCTTGCGATTACAACTAAAATCAACTTCAAAATAAAACAGACGGAAAAATATATGTGGCTCAACTGGAAACCATAACCCAGGTCTATTTTTTCCCTCGTCATATCAAATCAAAACAAAGGCTTTTGTAAGATAACATATTTCTTTTTCCACACTCAAGTGGAAAATGTGACTTGGTAGATTTTGTGGTGAATAGTATTTTCAGTGGCACCACATTTATATAACAGCGCTATAATGTTTACTCAAGTTCAATCTTTACAAATGCATTCTATGGAGGCCAACACAGGGGCTGTCATTATAGACTAAGGACTTAGGCTGATGGTTTGTTTTGGTTTTATTTGTTTTTAGGGAAAGCTCTTTTTTCACCACTTGATCTGAAAATTCTGTTTATTATTTATCTCAGTTTAACCAAAAAATTACAAAGATTTTGACTTGTTGGTTGTGTGGTTTGGAGACAGTTCAGATGCAGGAGAAGTGGACCATGAATCATCTAAACTTTTTCTTTTTTTATACAATTATAATATTGATTAAATTGTGGGAAATTTCTCAAGAAGCTGCTAAAATAACCCTGAGAGAAACTTGCAGTGTAAACATCCAAAACACACGTATACTGTGAAATATTTTTGTGGTTAATTACTCCATTCACCTCAGCCTCAACCAAGACATCTGAAGGCATGTTTTGTTTAATTGCAAGAAAGTTTTGGAAGAAGTCTGAATCATTTGATTATTTGTATCAGGAGAAAAAAAACACTCCCAATGTGCACTGAGGAACAAAACAGGAAGCCTTGTTGGAGATTACGTTCTATGTGGAAGTGAGTGATGGATATTATTAGTACATCAGACGGACAGCACATGTGAGATCTGTAGAGAGAGAAAAGTGAGATAGTATGAACATTCCATAGGAGACTCTGCCCATATGTAGGTGTTGTAGAATACATTACAATAGTTTAAGAGTTGAAGAAAAGAGACGTAGGGCTGGGGTTCTATAGCCTGATACATCAGCCAGTTTCACTTTGTAGAAACCGTCTGACCTTGGTGGAAATCGTCTGACCTCGCAGCATTAGGATTCATTCGCTTGACAGTAGGTGGGTCTTTTTTTATTTAACCAATTGCTGCTATTTGGTCGTGACGTATGTAATGCGCCACTAACGGGACTAGCTCGTATATTAACCTTTTCCCAAATCCCGTAGGAAGAAGGACAATAACGTCTTTCCCCTTGATAAAATTCACCAAACATTCTCTTTGTTTTCTTGTGAATCGTGGGCAACACAGAATGTATGGCTCTTCACTGATTGGCTGGTGTCCGAACTCGCACTTCCGGGGTTCTTGCAGACCGTCTAGTGTATTCCGATTCCTGACCTAGTTGCAGGAGAGAAATGAAATTGAGTGGAGGTACTAGGTGGCGCCAGCCTGACTAGGGGTTCTAACCACAGACTGTACAGAGAAGTGGACTAAAGGAGTTTGACGTCACCCATTGCGTTTGGCTCCAGTCAAATGAAGCTCAAAAGGTCGGCAGTTATAGGGGTGAATTTGGAGCCAAGTTCCATATTAATAGGAATAGGAATTTATTTACAGATAAAATAGCGAAATAAAAAGAGGATCATGAAGACAGGGTTAATACAAACATTTCAAAATCAAAATGGCAAGGCTCACAACAGCAGTTAGAAAGAGAGGGGCAACAATTTTTCATTGTAAAGTCAAAGAGAGTCGATGGAGTTGGAAGCGCCCCCCACGTTCACTTCAGGTTAGCTATGTCCATTTACATATACAGTCTGTGGTTCTAACGCAGGAGAAATGTATTCACCATCAGGACAGGATCTTGAACACATCGTGATAGTCTTGTTCATTCCAATAATGCTTTCTTTGTAGGGAGTATTATACCTCTGATGACACTGGCCAAGATAACAAGGACTGAGCTGGCAGTGGGGGGCTAGTGCAGCACAGAAATGCAATTCTCTATCAGTAGCCCTAGTATAAATGCCACGATATTTCTACAACTAATAGAGGAGAATAGGCCGATGATTCTCCAAACTACCATTTTCCAAACTGGAGTGGGGACAGTAATAGAGATTAGTGGTCAGCTTTAGTGCGGGTTTGCCATGTCGCTTAAGTATCCAAGACTGTTTATGTCACAGCGGGAACATTAAAGTCTTGTCTGGGCGCTTAATGAGCAGATGCCAATCAATATAGTATGATCCGTGCACTGTAGTTAAAAGCCAATACTGAGAGGAAGTTGGCCAGGCCTAATACAACAGTCTCATCAGCATTAAACATGGCTGGCGGAGGCTCAAAATGACAACATTCGGAATAAATTACAGTTTATTTAGCTTGTTCCAGCCAACTCACCCTTGTCCATTGGTATTATCTTTGTTTGCTTTGCTTCACTAAAGTGCCAGAATCTGTTACAAGTTCAACAGGCACACATTTTCATTTTTCTTTTATTTGTATAGACATGTCGATAATGTCTGCTGTTATTTCCGAGATGATTTAACAACTCAATATTGCTCGAGTCCGGAGGGCATACTTATCTTGTTCTCCAAAAGGTGGACTGTTCAGAAATCATGTATCACAGTAATTACAGTCAGATATACACTGTTGGACTTTTTGGTCAAAAACTATTTTTTCCAGGACTTATTGAATCACTTCTTCAAGACCATTATGGTGCAGTAAAATTATTTTAACATACCAACATTTGCGCTTTTGTCTTCTCCTCTTGTCAATCATAGCTAGCTGTCGATCACATGTCTAAAACCCTATCCACTTTTCAACTCCAGAAACTTTTATTTTTCTTGTTTTGGAAGAGTTGAGTTATCGGGGACGGTACTCTTAAGGGGAAAAGGGTGGCCAGCAAAATATACACGCCAGATTTTACAAGAGGAAATTTTAAGTGCAGTTAATTTTACTCGGGCAGATTATTACTTGTTTGGGGTCTGGACCTAATCAGGTATCCATGTGTTGTCCACCATGGATTTAACAGGAATTCTGGGGCCCTCGGGTAGGGAAAGTTTATAGGAAAGACGATTGGTAAAACAGTATGTGGTAATTGCTTTGAAGTTTGTTGTTTTGTTTTGTCAGGAAAACAGTGAGGACACGACTGATAGTAATAGCACTGATTCATTTCGGAAAGCAAGGCTGTGGTCATATGTTAAAGATCTTATATTAGGCTAAATTAACTCTTGTGAGCTTTAGTTAGAATGTTGTTACCTTATCAAAAACACACCTGGAGTTGTGTTTTGTTCCATTCAAACATGTTTCAGTAATCCTGCATTATTAGTCTGTCTACATTATTTAGTATTTTCCGTTGGAGAGAAGAGCTCAGCGTAAATATGCAGGATTTGTGTGTTTTGACGAGGAAATAACATATAACACAGATCAGAAAACAGCGCATTACGGGCCCTTTCACTGTGGAGCATGTGCTAACCCAGCCTTCGGATCTTCTGTGAGAGTATTTATTTTAACAAGCCAAATGATACTTCTAGTTCTCTCCGAAAGGTTAAGGTTAAATTATTCGCTCTTGTAAGAAAAACATTGGGCCTGGGAGGTTAGGTGGAGGGAAGATGCCGATATAATTTTAGCTCAAGTGAAGACATAAGTTGTAGAGACATGCTGCTCGTGTTAATAAGTAAAATATAGTGTTTAGTGTTGGGTCTAAACATCTGGACACTTGAAACTGTAGCACAAAAATCAACGAAGTAAAATGAGAGGACTGGGGGTTATGACAAATCAATCATTATTTTTCCTCATACTGATCATTCACTATTTTTTTATTCAGTTTAACATTTTTCCTCCAAACATCTGAACTCAGCTCCAAATCCCACGTTTTTCACTGACAGATTATTGACAGTGAACTTCTCAATTATAAATAAACATTCAACCATATCACTGATGATTAAAAATGACTGGACCTCAGTTTATTGATTTACATTTAATTATATACAAAACCCTGTGAGGTGATTTTATTCAGTAATACTAGTAGTAATAGTAGTATTAATAGTATGCAGTAATAGTAGTGGTAGTAGTAGCAGTAGTAGCAGTCCCGTTGACAAAAATCTGAGGGCCAGGAACAAGAAGACTCACATGTGCCCCCTCTAATATTAATTAGTAGGAAGAGGTTCCAACTCTGGGCCCCTAAGACCAGGGCCCAGGACAACAAACCCCTTTGCCCCCTTCTGCTGACTCACCTGAGTAGTAATGGTAGTAGTAATAGTAGAAGTAGTAGTGGCTAGAGGTCTGCGTGGGATAGAATTTTCAGTCCCGCTCCCGCCCACATCTGTGATATTTTGTCCCGCTCCGCCTGCAAGTCCCACAGGATGGGGACATTCACTTTCTGAAGTTCTATCAAACATGGAGAAGCGGAGAGGAATTATCTAAAATATGCACAAGATAAGCCCACAAATGTAGGCTGCTTAAAATGTTTTTATTAATGCCAAATAAAATATCCATCATTTGTGTATTTTACTTTACACTCATATTTAGTTTGCAGGACTGCAGTTTATCATCCTACCCACCTGCTCCCGCATTGTGCTGTCCCGCTCCCGCCCGCTCCCGCAATGAGCTTTCAAAATGTGTCCCGTGCAGCAGTGTTTTGCATCGGGTCCAGTGCATGGCTCTAGTAGTGGCAGTAGTAGTAGTGGTAGTAGTAGTAGTAGTAGTAGTAGTAGTAGTAGTAGTAGTAGCAGTAGTAGTAGTAGTAGTAGTAGTAGTAGTAGTAGTAGTAGTAGTAGTAGTAGTAGTAGTAGTAGTAGTAGTAGTAGTAGTAGTAGTAGTAGTAGTAGTAGTAGTAGTAGTAGTAGTAGTAGCAGTAGTAGTAGTAGTAGTAGTAGTAGTAGTAGTAGTAGTAGTAGTAGTAGTAGTAATAGTAGTATTATAACCACTGCTTTTTGCTTCTTGTGACAGATGACCGATGACATATACTTTATCATCTAATTTCAAAGGTCTGCACTGACTGACTAACTGAGGTCAATTTGTTAGTCCCTGTATTTGTTAAGGCAGCCCTGAAAATTATCCCAATATATCATAAAACTATAAATACTTTTTCCACCTCTAATTCACCTCTAATATCCATTTGGTCTCTAGTCTGTATGCTGCAGTGCCGAAGAATTTACAAAACAGACAGGCTTATTTTCTAATGAGTTCGTGCATGTGCTTTTAATGAAAACGAAGAGCAGTGTAATTACATTGATGGATGTGGAATGAAAAGAAGAATTTACTAAAGTACTATTTGTCAAATTCAATTGTCATCTTAGACTCTGCTCTGCCCTCAGACCCCCTATCAAATTGTCACTGAGGAGCCCCCCTTTCATTGGTCTTGTTAAACAGTCTATATGGGATAGCTTGTTTAAACCCAAGACAGCATAGAATTAAAGAAAAAAGAGAACTGCCAGCGAAATAAAGCATTCTGTTTAACCACAGGCCACAGTTATGCCTCTAAGTCCAAACTGAAAAGTGGCTGTTATTCCACATAAAACAACACGTACCCTAAGTCATTTTCCTTTTCATGAAACTGCAAAAAGCTAACCCCAAATTAAAACCATGTTGCCATTCAAAATATAAAATGAAAAACCAATTAAATTTCAAGCGTATTATCATCAGCTCCCCCCACACAAACACACACACACACACACACATGCACACACACACACGCACAAGCATTTTTTAATTCACACCATATTGCTTGTTACGCTGTAAAAGCAATAAGAAATGTTTTTAAAGAAGTCAACTATTCTTGTTTTGTTTTGAAAATTTGCTAAGACAGTGACTAGTTGTAAGGTACTTTTTATTTAGGTTATTCTGCCCTTACTAAAAAGTGTAAAAAAAAAAAAGTAAAAAGGTTTTTGCTTTTTATAATTTATTGCCCCAATAAGTCCACTGTCTTAAGTCTGCTTATCATTTGCTCTTTATTTTGGTGAATTGTAGCTGTGTAAAACTGTTTTACACTGAAGTTTACAGATGGGAAAAATTGTTTAAAAATGTAACGGCAATTATTCAACATTGTCAAACCACGTTGGGCATTTTGTGTGTTAATATTCAAGTCATACTTCATCTTAATGACATATAAATCTGTTAACATTTCTGTCACACTTCAACCACAGCTTGACTGTGCTTCTGCTGCTGACAATAAAAAGAACACCAAATGCAATCCAACTAGCAGTGCATTTTTCATTTTACAACACTTATGTCTGCTTGTACGGTGTAGCGAGCTGGCATCGCGCTATGACTGTTGCAATCCTGAAATGAAAGAAGGGCATTCAAAATATAAATATGTAGGTTAGTCAGCTCTGGGTCTGGCAGACAATTACAAGCATGTGAAACAGCCTGTTGTGAGTGGTGGATTTTAATGAAAAAGTCATTCCTGGGCATTGGAGGGAGCTGGCTGCAGGCTGTTTGTCCATGGCTTGGGTTTCTCCTTGTAATAAACGTGCAGGGGCTTAAGTGTTGTGGAACAAGTCTATCACACACCTTGAAGGCAGGTCAACGGTCTGGGGAACTTCTTGTCCACCCCAAAACCTTGCTACCTTAAGAAAATGTTTTTAGAAGAGTCCTATTACCTTTGTCTTGAACTTTTATATTTTTGTTGCATATTCAGCCTCTATTTTATGTACTCCCACGCCATCAAGCGATCAATCACACACAGACACTGGGAAAGACATCCATGGGAAAGAAAGTGGACGTATCCGCACATGAAATCCTCTGTGAAAAGTAGATGCCCAAATACTAATAGACAAAACATACAGGCTTCAAACACAATATTTTGCATTTATCTGTTTGTGTTCTCTTCCAGACTGCGGTGGATCCAGACAGCGGGGGATGGAGCGGTATTATGAAGCTTACGACTTGTATCTGTGCAATTTGCCAACCTTAAACCTTTTAAAGGAAGTCAGACCCTGAACTTTAGTGGCTGACGAAAAAGCAGAGAAGATTGACAAAGGGAACATATTGGACCAGTTGTGGAGATGAGGTCGTCCGTGTGTGTGGGCCACCCCTCCGGCCTCCTGCTGGTCTTGGTGTGCTGTCCCCTCTTGGGCCTTGTACAGTCGGCCAGCAGTAACAAAGCCAAAGACCCTCACCTTGGAGAATCCGACCCACAGAGGTGTATGAGGCACCACTTCGTAGAGACCATCACGCACCCCATCTACAAGTGCAACTCCAAGGTAGGACATTTCACGTGACTCCACTTCGTCTATGATGGTAACAGGGTGAATACAGGATCAGTTTTTCAATACTTTCTTCAAGATTTTAGGGTTTCAAGTCATAACAGACCTTTATCAGACACTGGCTAACTGTGAGATATCAGGTCCAGAGCTAGGACCTTGAAGTCCTTGAGAAAAGTAGGTAATTTAGTATGGTATAATACAGTATAGTATATTTAGTAAACTATATCACATACTGGTAGAAAATACTTGTTAATGCTTTCTCTTTGTCAGCTTCACCAGTGGGTTCTATTGCATTTGTCCCTGTGTAGGAGTGTTGTAAAAGAACTGTAATACATTTTGAAGTCTATGATCCTTTTCCATGAATGCCATCTCATCAGGTAACAGTTTGCTTTATTCCACTTGGGTGTGAACTTACTTCCACAGAAACAAGTTGTTTAAGGTAACAGTCAAACTGACAAATGAACAAGAGGTAATTTGCTCAATTTGTCCAAAACGTCGTCTGTTCCAAACAGATGCACTGCAGTTGCTCTGCCAGAAAGCCTCCCTCCAGTTCTGAACTCTACAACTGTGAGTGGTGTACTTATGACTACTATCTCTTACAGCCCCAGCGGGTTCCTGCTCTTTGCTCTCTCCAAGCCGAGGCTCTCTCTCTCACTGTTCTTTCCTGGCTCTGTCCCTGGCCCTGTCCCTGTCCCTGACCTAGGTTCTGTCCCTGTTCCTGGTCTTGTCCCTGGTCCTGTCTCTGGTCCTTCCCTGGTCCTTCCCTGGCCCTTCCCTTGTCCTGTGCCTAGTCCTTTCTTGGTCCTGCCCGTGGCCCTGTCCTTGGTTCTGTCCCTGGTCCCTGGTCCTGTCCTTGGTCCTGTCCCTGTCCATGGTCCCTGGCCCTGTCCTTGGTTCTGTCCCGGGTCCTGTCCCTGGTCCTTCCTTGGTCCTTCCTTGGTCGTGTCCCTGTCCCTGGTCCCTATCCCTGGTCCTGTCCTTGATCCGGTCCTTAGTCCTGTCCCTGGTCCTGTCCGTGGTCCTGTCCCTGGTTCTGTTCTTGTTCCTGTCCCTGGTCCTTCCTTGGCCCTGTCCCTGATCCTGTCCCTGACCCTGTCCCTGGTCCTATCTCTGGGTGTCTCTGGGCATCTCTGGGCGTCTCTGGGAGTGCACTGGACGTGTGTTCTTCTGGACAGGGGCCATACTGCAGTCTCAGAGGGGGTGAGCTTTTGGCCGAGGCACGCGGCGCACCTCAGCCCTGTGCTGTCAGCCGCTGCCAGAGAGACAGGCCCACACAAAGGGAATGTGGAGAGTGGCCTAATGGTTCTGAGGCGTGCTTCTTCCTCTTAATTTGTCAAACGAGTGAATACTTTATGCAAACAGACCGATGGCTTAGCCAAAGCCAAGGACGTCATTGTTTTTGCTGAAAATGGATGTCAGTTTTCCTTTCCATTCCTGTTGCTTTAGCACAGTTATTCTTGCTGCATGAGTGATCACTTTTTCTGCTCTTTTTAAAAATCATTGGACTGAGTGCACATAGCAGGTGGCCAAACCATAGAACAAGCAGGCCAGGGAAGGGCATATTAAACTCACAGTGGAGCTGTATAACTGTCAGACACTTAGAATAACCATATCTGCACAAGCTTTCACAACTAAAGCACAATATGACAAGTAGGCTTATAAATTATTGTCTGTTACATTAAATCAAAGATGAAACCTTCAGCAAGCCCTCTGTAGACACTATTTTCTGATTAGTGGACAAGTACAACACATGTGCCATGTGCATGCTTTGTTTCTCACTGCTCTGTAATCCAGATAAACAAACATTTATAATAAGATAAGAGGCTTTTAATCTATATATCATCTATGTGATCAAGTATCATCAGTTTACACGGGCCAAAAGGGATGATATGATTATGAAAACTGTACTTCAAATTATGCTGAACAGTCAAAAGGCCTTCTACTTTAAATCCTATATAAGGTACTGGACTTCCCCAGCACAGGCTTAACTTGTTATGAATGAAAGAAGATCAGAGGGAGAGGTGCCGACAGACCACAGAGGAGAGCAGGGACAGTCCTGTCAGACTGGGCACTGTCAGTGTCAGACAGCTTGATCCTCAGCTGGACAAAGACAAATGGACTTAACGTGGCGACATGGCTGCTGTTGGCTTGGGTGTCCCTGCCGCGGCCCCAGACAGGCTTTGGCATGAGTGGTCCATGGACAGGACAGGCAGCAGCTGACAGAGGACACAGAGCTGCTGAGGGAGGAGACAGGAATGTGGTGACCCACTGAGGCATGCGGGCTGGCGGTCAAAACACTGATCACAGAGAGGCTATGTGTCAGCTGATTGGACAGGCTTAAGGAGAGAGTCAGCTCTGCTCTCTCACAGTGCAGTGTGCCATGATACCTTCATTTAGAGACAATAGAGCTGTGCATGGTGATAAATAACACGGCTGTGGCTCCTCAGGACCTGTCTGGATCTGGAGACTGTTCTTGAAGTCTGACAGACACTGTTACATTCAACCTTTTCCAATCAACAACACCATATGATT
The DNA here is from genome assembly GCF_026225935.1 of Boleophthalmus pectinirostris. Taxonomy (NCBI): domain Eukaryota; kingdom Metazoa; phylum Chordata; class Actinopteri; order Gobiiformes; family Gobiidae; genus Boleophthalmus; species Boleophthalmus pectinirostris. The sequence continues at coordinate 21,056,302 of NW_026570970.1, read as the reverse complement.
TTGATTATCATTTCTATTGCAGTTCTGACACATTAAATTTCTCTCTGTCTAGCATTTTCTGCATGTTTTACATAGGAAATTATTATCTTGGCTATAGGGCACAGCTCTTTATGTTTCCTTTACTTATTCTGGTTTTATTGCCAACATTTCTATCACTGACTGTTTAGATCTCCACTCTCAGTCCTTGGTTAGACTTTTAATTCCGTAAAGCACTTTATGAAGATGAAGAGCATAATAGTCTTTCTTGGCAATATGGAAATGTGGTCTTGAAATTACATCCTTGAAGGATTCCATATTGGATCCATTTGAATGGACTGTGTAATAACTGATAAAGTCTTGGTGGTCATTACAGCTGTCAACTTAGCCATTTTATATGTCTCTCTTTGAGAAGACCTTGGAGGGCAGTAAATGTTTCCTGTCCTGGTTAACTTTTCTAAAGCTATGAGCCCGGGTGGTGGGTGGAGTTTTCTATATCATTTTATATATGAACTTTAACCATGCTAAAGGTTTTAATAACACTCCAATGACACATAGAAAATCCTAATATATCAATGATGGATTGTAATGATGTATAATTACAAGACTAGTTAAACCAAGACGCATTTGACACCCCAATGAAACTTAGACTTTAATTCCAGATGTTTCCACAGTCTTTTTGTTTTGTCCATACCAAGACATAAGATATACATGTATCTAAATAGCTGTTTAGGTAAGGGTGTGTCTAAAGTACTGATACTGATTGAGTGATACAAATACTTATTGCTACTAGAACTTGAATAGATAATAATCACATAAACATGATATTGTACAAAACCACATAGTCATAAAATTGGGTTGGAAGTCCATTGTCTAAAAGGAGTTTTGGGTGTTTTCCTATTGAGTTTGAAATGTTAACCTCATGACAACACAAATCTAGATTGTTCATAATGAGGTGAAAGTTGACAGACCATACACCATAACGTATGTGCTACTCAGTGTTGATGCTGAGCCAAACTGTCTTGTAAGTGGTGAAGTTGGTGAAAATAAGCACCCAAACACAGAGAACAGTTAATATTCAAATACAGAAGTCCCACCATGAAGCAACTAGTACTGTGAAAAGATATTTGGCCTTAGGCACTGTCCACAACAGAATGTAGGAGTGACTGTCTGCTCTCGTTCTATCTTTCAGTTTGCAGGTGCAAGGTCAAACATCTCAACAATCACTCAGTTCAACACAAAAACTGATTTAGGCAGCGTGGTGAATGAGAACTCGATGAGAAGGATCCGGGTTCACCCCCTGTCCACCCTCTGGGCACTCCAGTTTCTACAACCAACTTAAAACATGCACAATGTACATGTACTGTACAATAAAATCTTGACCAAGCCTAGCTCAAAATCTGAAGAGGAGACCCACAGCTCCTGGCAGGCAGCTTCAGTGGCAGTAAAGGATCAGTCAAATAAAAATAGGGCACACATTTCCCTACAAGTTCAATGACCTTATATTAGCACTTTTATACAGTACTTACTCCCTTAATGTTCATGTTAATGCTCAGTACAAGTCAATGAAGAATTTAATCCATATTTCAAACTGTGCTTTCAGATGGTGTTGCTGGCTCGCTGTGAAGGTCACTGCAGCCACACGACTCGTTCGGACCCCCTTATCTCCTTCAGCTCAGTGCTCAAACAGCCCTTCAAAAGCACCTGCTCCTGCTGCCGTCCACACACGTCCAAGCTGAAGGCCGTGAGACTGCGTTGTAGCGGAGGGACTCGGATCACCGCCACGTACCGCTACATCCTGGCCTGCAACTGCGAGGAATGCAGCTGAGCACGGACTGGCGACCTCACAAGGCTGTCCAAACGGGGCTCCGGCCTTCCACTCTCTAAAGGATGCTTGTCGCTATCTTAGAAGTGATCATATTTCCGCCAAACTTTGAATCCATCCGTTAAATTGATCCACAGCATTTGGGATGTCCTCTGAGAACATGCACTCCACCCTCTCTGCTATACTATCATTTAGAAACTTCATTGTCTGCTTTCAATCAATACAAACCAAATGCCGTGTTTCCCTGCAGCAAACCAAGGCCAGACAGTACAAAGAAAAAAAAAAAAATAGAAAACTAGTTCCCAGGGGAGCACTCCTTACTGCAGAGCCCATTGTAATTCATAACACACTCACGGTTCACAGATCAAGATTTCATCGCTAAATGTTGGCAAAAGTAGTCCATAAAATACCACCAAGTATTTGACAACAAAAACAAGGCTTGTTAAAAAAAGGCGGCATGAGGAAAAAGATAAGGAGGACATGTGGTGGATCTTTTGAGGGAGCACCTGCGTCGTGTTTGGTTGCACGGTATATTTTACAGACTCCACGCTGACTTTGAACGCACCGTGTAAAACATGACTGACACAGACAGGAGAGCTCTTCAGGTGAGTAATAAAGATACAGAGGCAGGCAGTAAAGGAGGCTTTGCCAGTCTCAATGTGGTGTTTAAAGACTCTACTATGGACTGTTACATATTATTGTATTTCAATGTAAGTGATGTTTCTGTCAATATTAATAAACATGTAAGTATAACTGTGCCAAATCCATAATCTGCTTTTGTGTAGGCCTATTGCTACCAGTGTTCGTTGTTACAAGGAAAACTCAAACCAGTGGTGTGGTGAATTGCTTACATGTGACACTAGCTCCTGATGTTTATTTTTGTAAAAAAAAAAAAAAAAAATCTCCAACGATATAACTGTATTTATGGACCATTGAGCATGTTCACTGCAGAGCATATTATATTCATTGGTGTAGGTGTATCACTGTAAGCCCAATGCCTTTACGACGCTACATGGATAAAAACTTAATGTTCTGAAAACAGCCAATAAAGAAATGCTATCTATGTTGTAACAAGCCTGAATTTTGTAGTCTATGTGAAGCCTCTAATGTGAAGAATCAGTGAGCAAAGTTATTTCAGATGTACCATGTCTAGAAAATGCATGTAGGATTATTGGTTGGGTTACATTCTGACAATTACGTTTCACTGTAACACACAGATCCCCTGCATGCATGGTAAGAAACCAGGCAGTCCCGCGGTAACACAAGAAGGGCATACTGGCTCCACAAGCTCTGAACTATAAACATTGCTTTAGTTTGGTCTCCATTACCACATTGTTTTAATTCAATTTCCTTAGATTCTAATGCCAATTTGGATACTGTTCAACCTATTCAAGACCTAAACATATTGAACAAGCATAATAATGTGGTTACTGGACTGTTGAAACATCAAATACCTAAACTATATAAAAACAACCTCTTTTAGGGGCTTTGTGTTTCATTTCATTCACAAATGTTCAAAAAACAAACCCTGCATATATAGTTTTTTCTCTCAAACAGAAAACACTCTGGTCCATCATGTACAAGGAAGAGGCACTGCTCCAATGTGTTTTCAAACTCACCTTCACCTTCACTAGAATCATTTGAATGATTTCAGCCCAGAATTGACCGTCGTTACTGAAAAAAAGATAAAAGGTAACTGTTAACTTGAAAACTACCACTTCATGACATCACAAGGTGAAACAGAGCATTTTGAACTTTGGAGTTGTAAACAAATTAATAATAAAGATTCCTCAAACATGTGTGAATGGAACAAAACACAACTCCAGGTCTGTTTTGGATGAGGTAACAGCATTGTAAAATGACTTAAAGCTCATACAAGTGAATTTTGTGTAATATAGGATCTTTAACCCATGTTTAGGATAGTTGCACCATCATATAGTTTGTCTGCCTTTCACTGTGGACTCTTTGAAACTCTGAAGTGAAATGTGTAGCTTAAAATGACAGTTAAACATTTGGTATGGCAGGTAATGTGACAGTAATGTATTTACATGAGCCAGGCCTTTCTTTGATGCAGCTATTTCACTGTCATTGCACATGTATGTTAAACTATGGCTGTTTTCTTTGTTGAGCAGTAAATCAGCTCCTTGCCGTCTTTCAGGTTTCTAAGAGGTCTTGCGTATTCACATGCACACTTCTGTACACATGTTTTACCTTCTGATGTGCCCTGCTGTTCCTGTAGACATTTCAATCCATAGTGCACCTGACAGCACGCCCGCCCGCCTCACATGTGATCCTAATAAAGTACTTTAAGCTTCACGTCGCAAGATTAATCTGCCTTTTTTAGCTGTCTCCTCTCACTGTGAAGCTCCTTTATCAGCACACAAGCTCTCAGTTGTGGCAGGCTTTTGGTGACATGAAGCAAAGGGTGTAGTCATTATGGAAACTACTATGACATAAGAGTGGCATAATGGGTGTCATATTGATGTTTACTGACCATAAATGCATGTCAAATTAAAGAACATAACCTATATCAAATATGCTTTTCCAGGTGTTAGACATACGGGTGCATATGTTCCTTTTATGGCTTTATCCTGCCGACATCACACGTTCATTCTTCATCTTTCCTAATCATAACCATGCAAGCGTTTCATAAAGTTCTTGCTAAAGGAGGGGTTTTTATTGGCTCACACTATAGGTGCAGTCTTGTTAAAGAGGAATTCACATCTGTGTGTTAAGCACTGCATTAAGATGCCAGACGTGAGAAGAACAACAGGCGTGTGGCTGCAGATTCAATAGCTCCATACAAAGGGTCTATATTCAGCAGCACTGAGCAGCACAGAAGGGACATTAACACAGTGAATAACTGACCAGGGCTCAAGGATTTACACAAACATGACAAAAGCACTATTTTCTTGACTAAAGAAAATCACCAAATGCAATTTCAGGCGTTGCACAGCCAACTGTAAAAGACTATAATGCATTGTTTTATTCCAATAATAAAAGTCACCAATCTGTAACAATAACATCAATAGCATGGCCTTGTTTTTAGAATGCAAACATTCAGAACCAACGTAGTCTTGCAAGAGTGGCCCTCACAGAGACAGGAAAGACAGACAGAATTGTTTTTAGGCTGTTGCTGCCACCTACTGGCAAATGTGGCCTCTCACGGTGTGATTTGCAAGTGTGTATAAATGCAATAATGCTTATAAATGCAATGTAAAGTAAAGCACAAGGAAGAATATCCTAGGAGCAGTTGTGCAGAACAGACCCATAAAATAAAACACTCATAAAAAGTAATGTTTTGAATCTAAACCTGTGATTTTTTTAAACTATAAAACCACTAATATCACTGGCTAATGAATAATACATTACATTAATGGTGAACTATGTAAGCTTTTAGGGGAGAATTTGCAGCCTCATCTCCATGGACTAGTACTCTTCTCACACTAACTGGCCTGCGACAACCAAAGATATTCATCTTTCTGAGTGCCATCTGATCAGGGCAAAACTCAGTCATACCAAATGATGACCAAATGACCAAAGAAGAATAAAATATGAATATGATTTAAAAATAACTAAAATAAAACTGGACATTGCAGAGTCACAATCCACCAGAAGGTGCCTGTGTACCACGAGTGGTACTTGAACCACACATTGAGAACCACTGAGTGTAACGTGTGTTTACATTCATACAGTGAGGAGTTTGCATGTTAATAGTGGCTCACAGCGTGGATTAGCCCATAAAGGCAGATTAGGATTAAAGATGATGAACATGCTTTTGTTTACCAAGCACTGGGGCAGCTCACTGGACTACATGTGTAGCACTTACCTCCTCCTTTCACCAGGGGGATGCCCAAAGACAATGGTCTGCTCTCTACAATAAACAGAAAGACTTGTTATGAACAAGTCAAAGTCCTGACATTTTATTGCTTTATGACACTAATTTCCACCATTCTACACGAACTGTGTAATGTTAACTATTAACAGTATTTAATAAGCGCTAGACTCTGGGGGGATAAATGATAAAATGATAAGAAGATTTAAACAAAGAGCTTTGTTTAACAGAGCTCTAATAACAAGTAACATGTAGTTAACATTCAAACAGAAGTCCCACTGTCTACTATAGAATATATAGAATACATCTCTCCGTTTCCAGATGCACAGGCCTGGAAGAGTCTATTATACAAAACAAATTAGTGTTTTGCCAGTCAAAGGTTTGGACACACCCTCTCATTCAATTTCTTTTTTAAAGCTACTTTTTACATTTCATATACACATACAGAAGACATCAAGAATATGAAGCAAGGTATATTGAATTATGTAAAACAAAAACAAATGTGAATAAATCATTTTTCGACAACTCAAAGGGTTGCTACTTTGAGATTTTGAATATAAAATATATATATATTTTTAAATAGTATAAACTATGTAGTTACTTAACTTCGCTTCCATCAATCTGCCCCAGAGCAGTTGTGGCTACAATAGTAGTTTGCCACCACCAAGTGTGGAGTGAATGAATAATGCTCTGTAAAGAGTCTTTGAGTGTTTCTTTGCTACATAAAGCCATGTAGCTTTCTTCATAGGCTATATTTGATGTCTTTTGTGGTAGAGCATTTTTGTTGACCAAAAGGATGTTGCAATATCATATCTAGGCCTATTTAGAGAGTGTGTTGTTGGCTGAAGAGTCTTTGTCACAGCACACCAAACCTACGCACTTGACATTTTCATGTCTAGATATGAAAAAACAACAACTTTGAATTCCAGATAGAATAGTAATTATTTTCTTTGCCTGTAATAAACATGTTTTAAATAGTCATAGTGGTGTCTTTATTATGGATACATGGTGTAGCTGCTAGGGGAGGGAGACATGTCATTGCTTGGCCTGGAATGCTCCACACTTTAGATTTTGTTGTCCCCAAGGAGACAGTCTTTTCCACAAACACACTGCTCATCTGGCAAATACACAGACAACAACAACAGAGCATATTACAGTACACTCAGTGAGGCCTGTTGTTCAAAAATGTAATGGCTCCGACCAGAGGGCAGAGGGGTGAGGTGTTCCTGTAGTGGGAACCTCTTTGGAGCAGTTTACTCAGAAGCCACAGGTTTTAGTATTTTTACAGCTCTGCTCTCAGTAAAAAAGTGAAAATGTAATCAATAATCACTGTTCAATGCGTAACATAACATAACATTCAAAGTAAGTACAGTGTGTACAAATGTCAGGTTAGATCTGTGCAAAGGTGACCCCACTGTAAATAGGTTTTTAATGCCATAGAAGTAAGACAATGACATACTGTGGAATAATACCTCTATAGAGACAAGCGGTGTGTAGTGAACCCTCCACCCTTTAAAGGTGCACTGTGTAGCTTTTCTGTTTGAAGGTCTGCCACCTGCTTGTCTCCATGGAGATATATGTTGCCTTGATTATACCACAGTATAGAAAGAAACTTGGTAATCATAATGGAGACAGGTCAGTTTTAAGGTATTTTTGAGATATAAAACACCTGTAATTGAACAAATAGCAAGATATCCTTAATGCCCTACTGTAGAACATTACAGGCAAAGAAATAATATCTCCACAGAGACAAGCAGGTAGCAGATTCTCCACCATAGAAGTTACACAGTGCACAATTAAAAGAAATATTAAAAACAACCCTAATATGGTCCCAGAACCCAATGAAATGTCTTTCTTTTGAAGCCTGTGGATTAATCTTTGAGGTTTACCATTGTCAGGGAATTCTACCCAAAAGACATCAAAAATACATTAAATAAAGACACACCAGAAAGAGACGGTTAAAATTTATACTTACGCAAGGAGAGTCGTGAACACTGTCTGTCAGCTCCCTGACCTACTCTGCTCAACAACTCTCCAAGTCACACTTTTATTGAAAATCATTTCACAGATAAGCATACTTGATGAACATCACAATACATACATTTCACATGTTATCTTATAACTAACAATCGTCAACTGAACCACCCTCCCATTTCACTCTTGATTACACATCCCAAAGATAGACAATTGGTTCCCCAAGGCCTTCAGTTTTAACATAAGATGGGACAAACCCAGAATTGTTGGCGCTCATAGTAGATTAGCTTAATCTGTCAATTGACATGTCATTCATATCTGATGCCGTTTTCATGTCACGTACATCCTGAACCAAAACAGACCCAAAGCAATGTTGATTACACCATGATTAATATTTAAATGTTTCACCCTTTAAATGATTAATACTTTAATGAAAGAATTACATATAGAAACAGTAACACTTTAATGAGACTTTAATCAAAGAAATACATTTATATCATAGAATTCTCTAACAACCACCATACCTTTACCACAGACAAGCCTACAGGTGCAACAAGGTTCTCAAAGTATAGCTTATATAAAATGATGTTGTCATCAATTTAGATTCTAGATTTAAATTCTTCTAAATGCCTATCACAGAACACTTTAACACTTTTAGACCGAAAATGTTACTTTTCACATGGGAAGAGGCACATCCAACAGCATGCTGGACAAAAACGTGGAGTTTGTAGTACACTAACCATAGGACATGTGCAGCAGGTCACAGGCACTACACATTAGTCTAATTATTTGTTTTAATTCTGTACAAACCTTAAACGCATCGTTACGATATATTAATAATTAGCCTGTAAATGCTACTCACGGTGAGCGTGTGGGTTAAATTGGGTAACGTGTGAGGCAGAGGCGCTTTCTCCAGTGGGCGGGGCCTGGGGAGTAGGCTGGTCGGCGCTTTTAATACAGATGCGCTGTCCGCTCGCCCTGCGCTCATCAGCGGGCGGTGGACACAGCCAAGCCGGGGGAAGATCACACCGAGCAAGAGGACAACCATGACTGCACCCAACAGCACCTACGATGTGATAGTGGTCGGCGGAGGCATATCAGGTAAACGACATAGCTTATTGGATAAAACTTTACTTTTTCAGTGGTCATGAGTTGTTCTGGAGGGAGAAATAGAGCAGATGCGCTGAGATGCATCGTTTACTTCTGTCGCTGGGCGCCTTGTTGTGTAAGGTGTTTTGACAGCAAGCCAAAAGCACCAAAGATGTGTAGCGCATTTACTTTGCCAATGAAGTGCACAATCTTCTGCATTTCAGACGGTTCCTTTCTGTATGCACCGTCTCATCTGCTCGTGTCTTCCGTGAGCCTGCTGATCTCCCTGGTCCTGTCGCTGCAGCAGCTTCTGTTTAGTGGCCGCTAATAACTCAGTTTGTAGGATATTACATAACACAGGACGGGCTCTCTCCTATTTGCCTACTAATCTTACGCGCTGCTCCGTAACTTTCGTCTAAGTGGTTTCCTTTCCCCCGTCTTTAGACTGATCCAGAGAGATGCCTTTCATGTGGACAGATGTGTTTATACCTGTGGGTGGCGTTATTATTTTGAAGGGCAGAGCAGCCCTTTATTTACACAACTTTATGCTCATTTTGATTGGCACCTTTGCAGGAGCCTGTGTTGTAACATTTGTTGCATTGAAAACTGATAATAATGTCATAGCTTGTGTTTTATTTATTGAATGAAATTCAATGCACACAAAACATTTAGGAAGCAAAGTTAAATGTCTAGTCTTGTCACTTCAGCTATCTACTCTGCACTACTCACAACTATAGGCCTATACAGGTTTTTACAGGTTCTTTTAGCCTGCATACTAACAAAGCAGAATTCCGAACATAATCTGCGCTTTCTCACTTACATTTTGCTAAAGGGGAACTCATATATAACCCCTTGCAATTGTCTTTTTTCAGTATGAAGCTGATTGACTTATGTCCAGACTGATCAAGAGTTTGACTTTTCGTATGCCCTGATTTAGGTGTTTCAGTTTGAATTGAAACCAGAGGGTCATAAAGAAAGGAAAAACTAATAAATTCAAACTGTTATAGTACCTCTGTAGGCCATGTACCTTTGAACTTGCTGCAACATGTAATTACCCAGTGTGGTTTATCAGTGGCCTCTACTGGCTTTAAGGGCAGATTGTCTATTAGGCCTATAGCTAATATCCAATCAGAAAGCAGAGAAGAGCATGTGCGCTGATAAAATACTGTAGTTGTTATGCAGCTCTGTGTCAGGTCTTCAATTTCACAATAAAGCAACCAACAGTGTTGAAGTATAACAATATAGCCACTTGATTTCAACAAAAAATGTAAATATGCCTTTTTTCATGAGGGCCTGAATCAGTAAAACTAGTCTTGATCTGGTTTAATCCATTATGAACTTATCTATGCATTGTTAATTTTGACATATCACGGTTATTTAGACTTAGACTTTTTTGATCCACAAAGGAAATTATTTGGACACTGTAGCTCGCACATCACAATGTATTATAATAAAGAGAAAAAATATATTTATATGATAATTATAAATTCTAAATATGTACCAAAATTATCAAGAGATTGGTGTCAAATAAGGTATAATTATCTAAATGTATATGCACAAGTAAAATTAAAGTATAATAGAACTAAGTAAATAATACAAAAGTAAGAAATATGTAATAAATATATCTCAGCAGTATACTATTTCAAATACAGTTGAATAGTCTACTTGGGGATAGGCTGCGTTTCCTCTCTGTTTTCTGTAAATGTAATTGTCATAACCGTGCCCACCCGCCAGCACCAGTCAGATGTGACCCAGGGGGGCAGCTGGGACTTTAAAGAAAACATTAAGTGATTGTGACAGGCTCCTATCAAAGCACAAAGTCGCACAAAGGCTGCAGAGCAAAGGGGGAGGTGTGGGGAGAACAAGGAACCAGTGTTTTGTGTAGGCGGATGTGAATGTGGGAAACCTGCAAAAAGAAGGAAGGAAGGAAGAAGATATGCATTTAACATAATGATATTTCTTGACTGGTGGATTAAGATGTTGATCTGGCATGATAACGACCTATTGTTTAGAATTATTTATTACTACAATGGTGTAAGTGTAATTATTTATCATAAGGGTGGGTGAACATGAATAATTAGCCCACAGGGAATGTTTAGTGATATCATGGCAATCTATCAAAATGTCCTCGAACTTGCTTGTCTTGGTTGAGGCTCAAGTACATTTAGAACTATTTAAAACTTTATTTGATATATTATTATATATATAATATTATAGTCAATAGAATGAAAATACTGCAACCATTTTATAATTTCATGAGTAATAAAATAATTAAAGTCATTTTGTAAGTAACAAGAATTAACTTTTGTCATTGTCATGTCATTTTTACATTTTTATCGTTCTCAATGAAGCAAATTCCACTTTCATTTGTGATCCTTTTTTTTTTTACACTTTGGTCTAATATGTGTGAATTGTCTATGCTGGATAATAGGGGTGTAACAACGTCCAAGTCTCACAATATGATATCATCAAGGTATGAACATCACGGTACGATATTTTTTGTGATATTGTGGGAAAGCTTAAGGATGTAACAATATCCAAACCTCTCGGGATAATATTTTCATGATATACATCTCACAGGACAATATTTATTGTGATATTTTGTGGAGGCTAAACAGCTAAAAAGTGTAAATATGCTACATTTTCCTCTTAAAATGCCTTGACAAGACTTAATCCAAAGAACTAAGACTTAAAAGTGCTGAGAACTGTTATTTCTTCATGTAGTCTACACTGAAATTGAGCAAAGGATCATGGTCTATGTAGTTCCCTCTGTCTTTTTTTAGCCTTTGCTGCACCATAACTCTTATTTTAAGCAAAGAGATTTGTAATTCAATATATTGTGATGGCCCACAATATTATTGAGAACGCTGACGATACAATCTCACAATATTTCAGTTATTGTTACATCCCTACTGAATAATTTTGCCTTGCTGTTTGACCAGTGATACGATCAGAATTTATTTGAGTTTATGTAACGTAAGATAAACAGTTTTACGTGTTTACATGTGATAGTATGCTCTCAGCCCCCTCTAGGCCACTGCCAAAAACAACTGTTGATTTTACTGACCACACAAAGACACTGGTTTCGTTTCCATTCTTCCTTACATATTGATAATCGTATTGTTTTATGTTTGCTTGTGGTATCAGAATCCCTTTGCCATCCTCTGGCTTGTTATGTCATGCTATCAGTGAGTGGACGTCAAGATAATTAGCAATGACATTGTTCTTCAGATGTCTCAGTCGCTATGGCAACACATCAATCCTGGAGCAGCACTTTCTGGTCCAGCTGAGCAAACTCCCAACTGTCACATTATAATCATTATGGACACCCGCTGTGTAATTTTCTCCGTTTGTCTCAAGTGTAGTATTTGTGCGTGAGGAAGACGGTAATCTCAGCTATGTTGGCTTATATGAGTGCGTTTTGAATTTCCTTCAGTATAAATAAAGTATCTATCTATTTGTATCTGTACAATAATGGCAAAACAGTAGACTAATTTCAGTTTTTTTCCTCAGATTGATTGATCACATTTCTCTTTTTGTTTTTAAAGGGAAAGTCCAGAATTTTAGACTTAGGACCTCATTTTCTAGTGAGCCAGAGTGTTAGAGACGTGTGGAGACACTTGGCCATAGTAAGCCTGCCACTAAAAACAGTCTTACCCACTCCACAAAACACCGAAAGCAAATCTATTATTATGCCAGACTGTCGATGTGAATGTCTGTGTCAATAGAATAATTTTACAAAAAAAAAAACACCTTGGATTTGAAGGATTTATGTCTGAGCAGCAGCCGCGAGTTGTACTCCCTGATAGAAAGCTTGGCAGTGGCGGACTGATATATGAGAAAATAGTCCGTCAACATGCAACAATTCATGTGATGCAAGTATGGTTTTATTTCAAACATTATTCTATCAACACAGACATTTACATTGATAGTCTAGTGTAATAATAGATTTGCTTCGGGTGTTTTGTGGAGTGGGTAAGACTGTTTTTAGTAGCAGGCTAACTTTGGCCAGTGACATGCACTAGCCTAACATCAGCGACCTCTGCAAATACAAGGACTGGATGGAATATTTTAAAAAGTGTCTCTAGACGTCTCTAACACTAGGAAATGAGGCCCTATGTCCAAAATTCTGGACTGTCCCTTTAATCATAATGTTCTTGAACAAGGAGACCAAATAAATGTCATCTTAAGCTTCATTGTGTAACTTGCCACAGAGTTCACTTTTTGAAGTTTATTTGTTATTAAATGAAATTGCAGGCAGTGATTTATCTTAAAATTAATCCTTAACTCTGGAGATCTGGTTTACCTTTTACCTTCTTATATCATCAAAAACGGTCCCTGGAGATGTTTGTGAAAAATAGACTTTATTATAAAGCTCTGTACGTATAACGTTTACTGATACTGATGTGAATGATGTTAAATGATGTGAAGTTGATAAAATAGCATAAAAGCAATGTGCTCTAACTAAATGTGTAGATGTTGTAGCCTACGTAACAGCATTGATTAAAATTTTGTTTGTGTTTTTATTTATTAATTTCTTTTCTACAATCAACATTTCTAAGCAGTCAATTAACGTTAAGCAAATGAACAGTGTTTAACAAAAAGCATTTTGAGATTGTTTCCCTTCAAATTGCCTAATTAATAGACAAAAATGCTAATCGGTAATACACAAATGTACACTTTTTGAATCATGAAACAGTGGTTGAATCATTAAAACAAAAAACAATATTGGTTTAAAAATACATTCATAGCTTAATTAGTGTTTTTATTATTGATTAGCTGCAGAAATCCACTTCTACCATCAGTCTTGAACATTGTAAATCTAACTTTTTCTTTTTCATCTAAACTTGATACTGTGTACATCCTGGTGCACAACAATAATCCACAAATGTCTGAAACTGCGATAAAATTTGTTAATTTTGTCAGAGGCGGCTAGTTTCTGTGGGAATTGTCCTGTGACCTCAGCTGCTCTGTCCAGATGGGACAGAGGTGTGTGCCGGTGTGGGACTGTGATGACAACTGCAGGGCTCAATGGTATCACTTATCTATCTTGTATTTTTTCAATTACACGTGTTGTTTTTATTGCTAAAAATACTGTAATGATCTGATATTTGTGTGTAGTTCAGAGTTGGCACCTTTTGTTTGTTTGTTTTTTGTAGGTCTAACTGTTAACGTGTTGTCAATGTAACTACTTTTGTATGTGACACCTGGTTGCTATGCCGACAAGTATGTGTTTCTGGTTCGTTAGGGGTCTGGCTCTGGTTCGTTCATTAGGGATCCGGCTCTGCTTTTGTATGCTTGTTTTGGCATGAGTTATGGCATTTGCAGGCCATTACCCATGCCCTTGTGTTTGGAAAGAACAAGAACTTTTTCTCACACCACTTTGAAAAACATGCAAGGTAATAGCATCTCCTCCATCTCTCTTGCTCCAGCACAATTTGCCACAAAATAATTCAAATTAAATAAACTAAAAAAAAAAAGTTTATTTAACATACACAGCAAAACAATCAATCACAATTTAATTCTGAAAAACTTAAAAAATCTTGAACACAGGCAAAAATATCCTGAGAATATACATGTCCCTTTTCTTTTCCATATTTGCCGTACAAACAAGGCTGACTAAAAAAGATTAAATGACCTCTAACCAAAGTCCACACATCACAGCTGACTAAATGACTGGGGAATCACATCAGATCCAATATTTCTCATAAAACAATGTTATCTTTTCATTTTTCCAGTCCAATATTGAACCTGGTTAAGTGTTAATAATACTGTCCGCTATGGCTTATCTGCGTCCAGGTAATAGTTTGTCAATATTTTTCTGGGTCTGTTGCCTCTAAACAGCCAATCAGTGTCTGGGAGCTGTGAAGAGGGGCAGTAAATGTGATTGTGGCGTATCTTATAAATGTCTCAGGCGGCGGATCAATATGGAGCAGCACACGACCTGATTGGAGTGGCCCGCTTGTCACTCAGGTACTATTGGATTTTTTGTTTGTGTTCTTTGGGAAACAGCCATTTTGTGGAGATGTCACTCACAGCACACACACTCACCACAGGATTCAAAGCAAATGAAATGTCATCACCAGTGTAGCAACAGGGCCGTCTCTGAAAAGGCAAATCTGTCGTATAGATAGAAGTACAGACATTGTGTATCAAATATATTTTCAGAATTCAGTCATATTTAATGTACACTACCAGTCAAAAGTTTGGACACCCCACATAATTGAGCCTGAGTTTGGCGGTGATTTCAATACAATATAAAGCCCTGAAGAAGATACTTGGTTGGTATTAATTTGATGATAATATAGAATTATAGAGTAAAAAAAAAGTTTAAAAAAATAAATAAATAAAAAATTCTACTAAATGTTTTTCGACAAAGCAAATGGTGGCTAAATTTAGCACATTGTTAATATTAATTTTAGGGTGCGTGCATGGCTTAAGAATAACAAGATTCGAAATATTTGTCTTGTCTACTTTGTCTTGTCTATGTTTTATCTCCATCTGTATCCAACAATAGGTAAGACGTGGTGCATTATCTTGACATGTTCCGACATAACCCCCATCTTTGACAAAAGAATCACAGTAATACATCATCACTTGCCTGATTTGTTCAGACATAGATTAATGATTGAACTATTTAAAAGAACTTTATCTGTCCACAAAGTGAATCTGGACCAGACAACTATAACACAGTTAATGCGGCACTGTTTATGGCTCTTTCAATAGATTAGATAGATCTTTTTTTTTATTTAGCTACAGATCATGCTAAATGACTGCTAAAATATCTGATATTGTATATACATTGTCTATTACATAATCTGTGGTTTTGCCAGGTCCACATACAAACTGTAATACTGTTATAATGTAAATGGTGTGCAGATGCTTCCCTGTAGTCCATACTGTTTACATGTTTTAGTGAAGTCTTGTTTGTTTATAGATAATGAATGTCAAATTAGCAGGCCATAAACAGAGCCCAGAGAGATTTAGCAGAAGCCTTGTTCACACAAATGCAGTTAGTTCTGCCAAACAGCTTTGCCTCGTCGTCAAGGTAACCCCCTGTCTCCACTAATTTTCTCACCCCAAGGATGAAACGAAGTGTGTCTTGTGATGTGGCCATTCAAGCATATGCTGTCAGCGCAAAAGTGGTGCACACTGCCATGCTGCATATTGAGTCCTTCATAAAACCTGCTACCAAACTACAACTGTCTCAAAATATCTCACTTTGACCAGCCATTTAGGTCATCTGCCCTCAGGAGCTGAGGAGGTGGGGGGCAGTCAGCAGAGGAAAAACAAGGGCTAAACGCATGACAACAAAAAAATGTTATTTGAATACAAGGACAGAGAGATATTTCATGCTTTAAGGCTTGTGAAAATGTTATTTTGACAGTGTTTTGATGTCTTTCTTTTTCTTTTTTTTCTTCTTTTTTTTTTTGATGTTTGATGTGATTTTGAAATTGTTTGGCCACAGCAGACTGCCCTTTTCTCAGTCACCGTAGAAGAACTTTCAAAGAGGGAAAATTAGAATACAGCTTTGACGGTGTAATGTCAATTATTACAGTGTAATATTAAGAATATGGTAATATTTTTCTTCTATCAATAGTGAAATCATGTAATTTCTTAAAGGTCCTATATTATGCTAAATTGACTCTTGTGAGCTTTTAGCCATGTTAAATTGTTGTTACCTCCTCAAAAATATATCCAGAGTTGTGTTTTGTTTTATTCACACGTGTGAGTAATCCTGCATTATTACTTTGTCTACATATCCAAAGCTCAAAATGTTCTGGCCCCCCTGAACCAGTAGCTTCACATTAACACCTTTTACCTTTACTCCAGGGCTGAAATTATCCAAATGATTCTAGTGAGGGTGTACAGAGTTTTAAAACAATGAAGCATTATAACACAGATCAGAAAATAATGTAATATGGGCCTTTTAATGTTAACAGCAGAGTTATAAAGTTCTTTCTTCACCTCATGTGACCTCGAGTTGCGTTGGTTTCACACATTGTCACCTTTGTACTCCATGGGCTGAAATACTGGCCACTGTCTCTTGTTCCAAGAAGAGCTCATTGTTTCCTTTTTTAGTTTATACTATACTTATATAAATGGGCTCTGTTCCTTTCTTTTTAGACAGATAGACAATATTGCCTAATTAGTCCATTTGTAGATGAAAGCTGTTTGCTAACAGGAGGCCTCTGTGGCTCTATGGCTCTGGGCGTAAACACAGATACAGGCACAGACTCTTTGTTTTCAGAGACAGGCTGACCTTTGAGAGGAGCACAGGTAATGGCATCAATTTAACAGCAAGATTTGTGAGGCTGCTCCACTTTGGTCTAATGCTTTCACTAATTCTACCACTGCAGGAGCTTTTGGCCATTGTAAGATAGAGTCAGTTCTGTCTTCTTTCCTGATTATTTTTTGCTGTATTATTTTTCTTTTGACTGTTTTAATATGTGTTCTGTATAGCATCTTTGATTGTCCTGAAAAGTGCTGTAAAAATAAAATGTATTATTATGATTATGTTTTATGTGAAATGATATCAAATCACAAAGGCTGCAGTTATGTAGTTATGTAGCTCGATAACCCTGAGGTACATCTCTTTACAGTTGTTGCTGTTTTGTTTGTTTGTTTTTTGTTTGTTTGTTTGTTTGTTTTTTTCTCAGCACATTTTTTTGAAACTTGGTTTAAGTATTTCGATAAAATAACATAAAATCCAGTGTGCAAGTCTGTGTGAACTGTGTCAAAGAATGTCAAACCTGTCAAAGTGTGTCAAAGTGATTGAAAAAAGCTCTGTTATGGTGCTATTTCTTTCCCAAATGATTTATTATTGAAAAGTGGGTTTTGTAAATGTTTGAATTTTGGTAAATGTTTCAGTTAACTCCATCCAAGCTGCAGTATTCTTACACAATGTCAGGCAGAAGGTATACAAACTGTCTAAAATTATCCAAATGTTTCTAACATTTGTAGAGCTTAGTAAGACTTCAGAAGAAACTTTTAAGAGGACCAGGAGGAGGTTAGAGGGGGAAGTAGAGCGAAGGCTATCAAAACATTTACACAGATGTTTGAGTTTTGGCTGTGAGCATGAACACACGAACACAGATGTACCATGATCTGAAGTCCCACTAGGTCATATAATCAGAAAGTTGTGACAGTATAAAGCAGTTAATTAAAATCATCCAAATGATTCTAGCGAAGCTGTATGGGGTTTAAAAACACAGTGAAGAACTTCCTGTATTGTGTGTTTTCTGTTTGAGAGAAGAACTCAGCCTAAATACTCAGAGTCTGTGTGTTAAACATGTGTGAATGAAACAAATCACAACTCCAGGTCTGTTTGTATGAGAAAACAGATGAGAAAACTGGCCTTTTAATAATTACGTATATGTATTTATTTCATTTTCTTGCTGTGCCCATAGTTTCCCCTGTAGTTGCAACTGTATTTATTATTATGTGACATAAAGCAGTGCTACGTATCCATATGCTGCACACTAATCTACAGCGTGTGTGTGTGTGTGTATTCATGGCTGTGTCTTATTGAATTAAAGTTATGGCTGCCCCAGGTCACAGTATGCAATGCAACGGTAGTTTCTGTGTGTGTTTGTGTAGCTGTATTGTAAAAGCTTCACTCTTTCTACGACTGCTCCCTCCATTCACATGATCAGCAGGTCAGGAGATACGAATCAGTTTGGGAAACAGTACAATTCTTGATCTATTTCTGTGCATCTTTTCAAATAGCAGCTGAGTGAAATTTGAGCTAAGTATGCTTTTATGTACACCTATAATGTTAACTAAATGTAAAGAATTCTGAACTATAATCCATATTCACATTTTTTTCCTTTTAAGCATGTTTACACATATTCCTTTGTCAGGTTAAGAGAATACGAGCCTCTCTTTGCTCACCAAGTTCATTATCAGCCTACAGTCTACAAGAGATAAAGAACTAGAAAGCAACACATTCATCTTCTCAGTCAGTTCTTGGATTTGATGAAAGTCTTATCTGTTGACCGTTACTTCAACTTATTTAAACTTTGCCCTTTGTAACTGCAGACACATTATCACAGTATAGTAAAAGTGCATGGCTTATGTCCTGGTTTTGCTTGTGTGCAGGGTTGAGTGCCGCAAAGCTGTTGAAATCCAGTGGCCTGAGCCCTGTGGTGCTGGAGGCCCGAGATCGCGTCGGGGGGCGGACCTTCACAGTGCAGGTGTCAAGAAAAAGCATTGTTTTAAATGTAACTTTTGCCAAGCAGTGTTATAACAATGGACATGAACTTTTTTGCAGAATAAGCACGCGAAGTGGGTTGATTTGGGCGGAGCTTATGTCGGTCCAACGCAGAACCGGATCCTGAGATTAGCCAAAGAGTACGGCGTGCAAACCTACAAAGTGAACGAGCGTGAAAATCTGGTACACTACATCAACGTAAGTACTAATATGCCTTTGTTTGGTCTGTTAGGAGAGCTGACATGTCTATATATAAAAGTGCTTTAGAATATGTTTTGTTAAGTTAATCACATAATCCTCAAAGCTTTTACTTTATGGCAAGAACTAGACATTCTCCATTCTCCATCCATCCTTTTTACATTATGCCCTTACAAAAGAATATAGAGTTAAACCTACAGCAACCCCTCTTGAGTCTTAGCTACTGATGATACTAATCTTTGCCTGGGGGATTCCTGTAATTCAATATTCGATTACTTGAAAGCAGAGGAAGAATGGTCTGTGCACAAACAAAGACAGATCCATCTTACTGTATCTTATTAGTGAAGATCTCCTTTCTCCTTAAAACAGTTTATTTCATTTGTGGCCTATCCCTATTCTCAAGTTTCTATTTGGTCCATGTAGGTTTCTGACCCTTAACCAACCACTGTTTAATTGCTTAATAATAGGGTGTCATGATTAATAAAATATATTAAACGTTGTATCCATGCACAGGGGGTCATAATGTAGTAAGATGTGTTCTTTATTCTCACTCTGGAGAGATTCTGGTAGCTGTTCTTATGCTTAAGCCTGTCACAATAATAAAAAAATGTTAGAAAGAAATATCACGTTGTCATCCGTTGTCCTCCCGTGCGCCGCGTGTGGACTGCGTTTTCTCACGTACGCTGCGTCGACCGCGCTTCCTCCTGTGCACCTCTAAACCAGAACTAACACCAAGACTAAAACCGGGACTAACCCAGTCCAGGAGGACTAAACCAGGACTAAACTAGGACTAAACCAAGTCTAAACCAGGACTAAAACCAGGACTAAACCCAGGACTAAAACCAGGATTAAAACAGGACTAAAACCAGGACTAAAACAGGACTAAAACCAGGTCTAAACAATATGACACCTAACAGTAGGGTGGACATAATTTAAGGTGATCTCATATAAAAATAATTTCTCTAGTAATAATATTTTTAATATGCTTAAGGAACGACTGGGCTTTTATTGTCTTTAAGCAGACAAAAGATCTTATGTTAACATTTCCTCGTCTTTGCTTCACTACAGCAAACAATTACCTGTTCATGGAGACAAGAGAACAAACAAGAATTTGCAGGATATGGTTGCTCCATTCATGTAGTTTTAAAAAGCATGACAATATCAGATAATCCAAAGTATTCAGATTACGTTACTCACTTTAAGTAATTTAATGGATTACATTACAAACTACATTTTGGGGTATGTCATCTGTAATCTGTAGGGAAATACATTTTAAAAGTAACCTTCCCAACACTGCTCTTGAAGAATAACAATAAATACATAATCCATAATAATAATAAATTTTTGATGCCCGGTGAGTAGGGATGTAATGATATCCAAATCTCTCAGAATAATATTTTTACCTTCGCCAAGGAGGTTATGTTTTTGCCGGCGTTTGTCTGTTTGTTTGTTTGTTTGTTTGTTTGTCTGTTAGCAACATAACTCAAAAAGTTATGGACCGATTTTGATGAAATTTTCAGGATTTGTTGGAAATGTGAAAAGGAAGAACTGATTTCATTTTGGGGGTGATCCGGAAGAAATCCTGGATTCTGGATCACTTTAAAATTTTAGTTAACATTGTGGTAAATGGGGCCAAAAACTTTGTTTCTCAATATCTCGGTTAATTATTGACCAAACCCCATGAAATTTGACTCAGGGATGGACAATGGGATCCTCTTTCATATTCCAAAGGCTGATCCGGATCTGATCCAGAAGACTGATTTTATCGCAATTTATATAAAAAATGGGGGTAGTCCTTGGCGGAGGTCTGCGCTCTCTGAGTGCTTTTCTAGTTATGATATGCATCTCACAGTACAATATTTATTGTGATATTTTGAAGAGGCTAATATAAATGTAGATATGACACTTTTTTCTTTAAAAATACCTTGACAAGATTATGGTGTGAATAATTTCTGTCAAAATCTCAAGAATTCAAGTAAAAAACATATTTCTTCATGTTGTCTGCACTGAAATGAATCATGGGATCCCCTATGTTTATAAACTGTTGCTACTATGAAACCATGCATTTAAGCAAAGGAACTTGTAAGTCGATATATTATGACAGCCCATGATATTATTGTGAGACTTTTGACGATAGACTATCACGATATTTTGGTTATTGTTAAATCCCTACTGGTGAGTTTACAAAATACAAAAAGGGTTTACTCTTTGTTACAGCAGATATGGACAGGTCTGGGTCTCTGACAGCCTGGCACAGACTTTTTATACAAAGACATGATGAATATTTTCTTCACAACATGAACATATACATCACAGCTATAAGTGCAGTGAGTATGAAAATTGATTGATCTGCAAAACAGGAGATCACAAATTTTGAAGAGCAATATATTCCTCAAGAAAATTTAGACGATAAAAGATAATATTGAAACAAATTCATGCCCCTGAGCACAAAAACTATAAAAAATGCAATAAATAAACAGCTGAATCAAACATATTAGCATTTTAGAACTATAGTTTCAATCTGCAATGAGTCATGGCTCAAATCCTTTCATGAAGACAAAAAAAAATTATAAAAATGTCCCAGTAGTGCAAAGAAAATGAAATAACTTTATAAAGAAATCATCTTAACTACTTTGAATAAATGGAGAGGGTTGTGTGATTAAATGCATTTACAATAAAAGGCGTACAGATGATTCACTGAAGAATTAATTTCTTCACACATTGGTCTGACTGATTTGACCTAGTTTATTAACTATGATGCAGCATTTCGCACATGGATGTCAATGAAATAAATTGCAGACCTGTTGATGTGACAGCCCGGGTCTGTATCTGTATCCATAGGAGCACCTGTGTGGGCGTCTCCTTGGCGACTATCTCTGTAAGATCCACTCAGAGACTAACATGCCACTCCGGCTTATTGGCACGTTTCCATGGTAGCGGGGTCCATCATTGCCAGACCCTAAATAATAGGGGCATGCAATGCAGAAGGCCTACTTTAAGATTTAACAACAGCTAAAAATACTGTTGAGTTGAGCGTGCATGGAGAAAATAGTGGCAGATATCCCTGATACTGTTCAGTGGCATAAATGAGTCTGTAGAAATGTAAGTTTTTTTCTAATCAAAAGTCAATAAATGTTGTCAAGGCATTGTGATCAGGAAGAATACTTTGAAAAATGTATTTAGTTACAGAATCCTGACTTCATTCTGAAAACTTGAAATACTTTTACATTGTTTCATTTAAATTATAGTGTAACATAAGATTAAAAACAGCTTTATATTTGTTTCTCTGTTTTTAAAGCATTTCCTGTCACTAATTGGAGGTGGAAAAATCACACATGCACTCACAACAAAACTGTCTATTTTTCTCACTGATAATGTGCAGTTTGAAGCCTAAATTACATGGTCAGATAAGATCATATTAAGAAGTTGCCAATACGATAGATACTTCGATACAGTGCACTTTCAATTCAATATGATATATTTCAAATTACTTCGGTATGCTTCAATAAAAAATAAAGACTAAATGATGGCTGTGATACTAAAAGTCTTTGTTAAACCACTTCTTGTGCAAAGTTCATATGAAACACACCCATTTAAATAATCAAAACAGTGAAAATGTCAAATGTGTTGCATAAACGAGTTTCCTTCTTCTAAATAAGCAACAAAAATGCAGTGCTGTTATAAAATAATTGTGAAATAATGTGAAATATACCAAAAAATGCTCTTGGTGATATATCACTACAGCAGCCCATGATATTGATATTATATCATCATATTAAACGATATGATATATCGACATTTTGATATTTTTACACACCCCTAGATACCACCAAATGAAAAAGTAACTGTACCAGAATACAGTTACTCAAAATTAGTATCCAGAACACATAATTTTGTTATATGTACTGTATTCAGTCACCAACACTGCTTGTCATTTATAATCAATTAAAATCCGTGTATCATTCGTTCATTCGTTTTTCAATATAAAACCAAAAATAAGAAAACGAAAAAACAACAGTTTTCTTCGCTATTTGTCTCCAAAACCAAAATGAAAAAACGGATAACGATTCGTTTTTTCAGTTTTCGATTTTGTGTTTAAATGAAGAATGGAAAAAACGGATAACGGCCGTTTCCCGTTTACGTGACTTCCGTGACTGCGATGCCGGACTTTTGCACCGCATACGGACTGAACCGGGACTGATCCAGGTCCGAGACCAGAGCGGGACTGAGACCGGGACAGAGACCGGGACAGAGCTGCTCTGGTCCTCCGCGCTCAAGAACCGCGGCTGGTTCCGAGGTGGTGCAAAGCCTCCGACTGACGCATTCACACCAATGAAAATGAATCGAACTAAGAGCTTTTGGTTAAAATGGACCAGGTCCGGGACCAGACCGGGACCAAAGCGCTACTGAGACTGGGACCAGACCGGGACCAGAGCGGGACCAGAGCGGGCCTGAGAGACCGAGACAAGACCAGGACCAGACCGGGACCAGACCGGAGGCTCAGAGCCCACGGCAGGGCCGGAGCTCGAAGCTGAGGCTCGGACCCCGTGGAGGCTCGGAGTCAAAGCTCGGAGTCCGCCCTGGTCCCGCTCTGGTCCCTGTCTGGTCCCGGTCTCAGTCCCGCTCTGGTCTCGGTCTGGTCTCGGACCTGGATCCGTCCTGATTCAGTCCGTATGCGGTGCAAAAGTCCGGCATCGCAGTCACGGAAGTCACGTAAACGGGAAACGGCCGTTATCCGTTTTTTTCCATTCTTCATTTAAACACAAAATCGAAAACTGAAAAAACGAATCGTTATCCGTTTTTTCATTTTGGTTTTGGAGACAAATAACGAAGAAAACTGTTGTTTTTTCGTTTTCTTATTTTTGGTTTTATATTGAAAAACGAATGAACGAATGATACACGGATTAATTAAGCTAAAGTGATGCAGCTTAGTCTTTAGTTCTGCAGTGTGATAAACGGATCTAAATGTCATCCATTGTGATTCCCCATCCATTCCAATATGTAAAAACAGAATTGGACTAATCTCTGGATCAACAAGCCTTTTCAGCTCTTTTGTTTGTTTTTCTGGTCAGGCATAAAAGTTACTTTGTTGAGAAGTTGAGAAGGACATCCATACTGTGTGTTTGTATTTTAAGGACCTTTGAATTTGCAGAGACACAAAGTAAATCATCACTAAAGCCATCTGGTCAACTATACTTGAATTTAAAGGTGCACTATGTAACTTTTATGGTGGATGGGCTGCTATGTCTCAGTGGCAATGGCTATATTATTGCTTTCCCTGGAAGTTACACATGAGATCTGTGGAGAGGTGCATCTGTTTACAGTGTTTTTCAAGGTTTTTACATGAATGTACTTGAACAAGATGTTGTGAATGTCATACTGTGGAATACTTCAGACAAGAACAACAATAGCAACATGGTGACAACAGCTAGTGCATCCAACAGACTTATATAGTTTATATACAGTTGTAGGAGTAAAAGCAACTTGGCATGTGATGTGTGCTAAAACAATTGTGTAATTAAGGGGAGCATTCACGAGAGCTATGTGGCTAATCAGCTTTTCTATGGAGATAGTAATCCAAAAGGCCAGTGCTGGTCTCCCTTATCAGCAAACTACTGGCTAACAGGCAGCTGCAGCTCTCAGCTCTGCATTCATTAAGACTGTACTCACTATCCTTATCACTGACAGGACAGACTACGATTAAATGCTTCCCTCATAGACCATAGCCGTGTCCTCTCCACAGTGAGGATGTGCATGTTTATTTCTATAGGTGTGCCACTTCAACACTTAAAGGGCCCATATCTATTTTCTGATCCATGTTATAATGTTGTTTCCTCATCACAAACATACCTGATGTTGTGTTTTGTTTCATTCACACATGTTTAAGACATAAACTCTGCATATTTAGGTTTTTCTGTCAAACTGAAAATACTCTGTTCCACATTGTGATGTCATGTGGTTAGACAGGAAGTGCTCCACTGTGCTTTTAAACTCCTTGCAATTTCACTGGAATCATTTGGATAATTTCAGCCCTCGAATTGCCAGTCTCTACTGAACAAAAGTAAAATGTAGTTGTTAACTTGAAAACTACTGCTTCATGACATCACAAGGTGGAGCAGGGCATTTTGAGCTTTGGAGATGTAGACAAACTACATCTGTTGACACTTCTTTTACAAGAATCTCATAAAATATAATATTATTAAACATAAAACTTATATTTGTGACAGAACAGAGTCTAGAGCTCAGGGATGTGGACACTGCAGTCTGCTCCACTGTGAGAGGGAAGAACAGAAAGAGGTCACATATATAATGTTTCTGCTCAAATGTTTTCCTCTGTGATAAATAAAGCACAAGATATATTAAATGAAACCCAAATCAAGTGGACTCATCTATGACATATTCAGCTCCAGAATAAAAACACTATGTGCACTTAGTTGAGCAGGTATTTATGTACTAACTAGAAAAACGGTAGGTAGCTTATTTTGACGGGGTAGTGTGAAATCGATAGATGCCACTGTTGATTTAGGTTGTTGGCAGCTCATTTCGATGAGGCAGCCCATTTTGAAAGAACAGCAGTGTCTGGGTTAAGAAAAACAACCCAACTCTGTAAAAATAACCCCCAAAAAAAAATTACCCAACAGCCCTAGCCCTGCAGTTGGGTAGAAAAAAATAACCCATATTTTAGGGAGTGAGATTTTGGACACTCACTAGAGGTAAACTAGCGCAAAGTATAAAAAAGTAAAAATATCTTAGCTAGTCTAAACCTCTCCTGGGCCTTTCCAGAATATTGAGGTAACATAAGCTCTGGACTTTCTCCTTGGAGGCTGCAGATATTGTTAGGTGATGTGGAAACAGATGCTACTTGCCCCTCCCCTCTGCCTCACTGTATTCACTTCACTGGGGTCACCATGGAGACAGACCTGTTGTGTACCAGCCAGTTCAGAGCTACAGCACCCACAGCACGCCCCTGTGCTTTAAGGTAGTCCTCCTGCAGCAGGCACACGGCCGCACAGTGTCCTCAAATGTTTAACACTGGTCTATAGTCACCAACCATTTTAAATGTAGATCTTGTCGCCTACATAATGTTGAACATTTGGGAACATCTGGAAATCCTTGACATGATTCACTGACATGTCTGTCATGAACACACAGGTGCTGTGTGTGGTTTTATCTGTATAGATAAAATCATAGATCAGTATCATCAAACTAAATGTGTGATTGGTGTGTTAACCTAACCTGACCTGTGTTTCTTCTAAGTGATGCACTGATCCAGTTGTTTCAGTTCCAATACCATATCAATACTTTGACTTTTGATATCTATTGATACCTGATATTAACAGATATCAGCATAGGAGCTGAAAACATCATTTTATGTCATTTTAAATGTTGAACAGCTTTGTAAGAATAAAAGTATATCTATTATGAAACATTTTAGGTCAGCAATAGCCAGTAAATTGTCTTAATACATCCAGTTAAAGCCCAACCAGGACATCAGCTGATACAATATCATGGAAGCAATAGTGGCCTTAGACAAAGTGCATAATATCTGATGTTCTGTTTTACTGACAGGGAAAATCCACCCCATTCAAAGGCTCCATCCCTCCCATATGGAATCCATTTGTTTATATGGACTTCAACAGCTTCTACCGGACAATGGACGAAATGGGCAAAGAGGTAAACACAACTGCAGTAAATTAAAATATCAACCAACTGTGAATTCTGACTTTTTGCTTGTGTTTTAGATTCCCATAGAGGCCCCATGGAGAGCCCCACACGCCGAGGAGTGGGATAAAATGACTATGCAACAACTCATAGAAAAGATTTGCTGGACCAGGTACAGTACAAGGGATTTCTGTAGAATCGTGTGATGCATTAAACACTGTCATTAAACTTCAGACTCAGAGGATCCTTTACCTTTTAAACCCAATAATTATATTGATAAAAGGAAAAGGAATTTGAAATAACCTTTTATATGTACTTATTTAGTACTTATTTCATTCCAGTGCTGCCCGCCGCTTCGCCAAACTGTTTGTAAATGTGAATGTGACGTCAGAGCCCCATGAGATCTCAGCGCTGTGGTTCCTCTGGTATGTGCGCCAGTGCGGAGGGACCATGAGGATCTTCTCCACCACCAATGGAGGACAGGTCAGTCACAGACACATGAAAAAGCAGAGAATGTGCACATCGGCTGAAGTAAATATAGTATATAAGCCAGGGGAGTCCAAACTTTTTTCATGGAAGGCATATTGAAACATAGACCTTGTGGAGAGCCATAGACTGGTGGTCAATACTGTGAATCAGCAGCTTTTAGTAGCTTTTGTAACTTTTATCTGAGGTTTTAAAGTGCCACCACAATTTAATTCAGACTGAGAACCCTAATATCTATCATTAATAGGTTTGCGTCAAGTAAAAACGGTTAGTTAATTAAGTTATAATGATACACAAATTAAAACTAGCAGTGAAAATAGTTATTAAAATAAATACAGGATAATGTAGGCCAATTCACCAGAAAGCTTAAGGTATTGTTTCGACACCCTTGATAAAACCTTATTAAGCTATATTACATTAGTTAATTAATTTGTTAGTTTTGTAAATTAATTAGTTAGTTTCTTAATCTTTTTGAAAGCAATAATTGGTGGAGAATTTAGTTAGGGGTACTACTACTGCTGTAATGAAATAATTTAGTAATGGTATTTTTATGTAACTTTTTTTTGTGGGCTTATTTCTTTATTTCAGGTAGTGGTAAACATTAGCTACCCTCTGATGAGAACAGCATAATTATGAAACTGACAATAGCTGTTTTCTGGGAGGCCTGGGAAAGCTCAGTAATGTCTTGCTCTTGTTGCCATGGCCACAGAGAATCGGACTTGTGTTGTAGATGTCAATTTGTCTTTGTCACATCTCCTTATAGTATGTGCCAAACGCATTGCATAAGTGATTTGACAAGAATTTGATGAGACATTATTTGCGCGCTTTCAGGGATCTCCGGTGTTATAGTATAGAGCATTGGTGGAAAAAAAATCACAAAAGCCAAACATTCTTACGCTGCCAGGCCCAGTTGTGTAATTTTGCACTCACTGACGAACAAATGGCTCCAAATGTCAGGGAGGAATGCACGCAATGTGGTTTTGATCTGGAGAAGAGAGAAAACAGACAGAAGAGAGAGAAGAGCTGACACTAACCATACGTAAAAGGTCACTGTCCATTTGAGTCAGTCTTTCACCACTTTGGCAAAGCTCCACATGACTGCAGTGGACACCATCATAAATACTTCCCTCAGAACTCCATCTAACAGCTGTACTTTGTAAGGAAACATAAAAGAATGCTGACTAGTAAAGCTAAGTATAAATCTTTGCATTTTATGTCTAGGGATGTTCTCACATGCTCAGACAATATTTCAATCAACTTATACTTTGCAGCTGATTTGATCAGTATTCACTGGGGGTGTGAAGGTAACTGAAAGCACTGCTCTGTTAGAAGCTCTGTTACTCATGTGAATACTATTTTTTAAGTATAGTTTTATTTCACATAGTCTGTTGTCAAAATGTAGCCAATCTAGTGCCTCCACTCAATTTCATTTCTCTACAGTGCCTAGGCCATTTATTTTACATTTAACATTTATTTTAATAAGAAAAGGCTCAACATTACATATCTCAAAAGAAGAGAAAACATGCAGATGTTGTTGAAATTATTTAAATATATATTTAGTTTGGCCCACAACTTAGTCCCAGTTTTTTATTTTGGCCCTCTGTGAATTTGAGTTTGGCACCCCTGCACTAGACGCTTTGCAAGAACCCTGGAAGTTATAGACCGCACACCGGCCAATCAGCAAAGAGCTGTGAAGCCATGTCTGGGTCCCTTTTGTGGTACAGCACAACAGTAAACAAAGCGGTTAAAATGGACGTAGACGAAGCCATACATTCTGTGTTGGCAAAGATTCCCAAGATCGAGGATTTAAAGCCGGAACAAAGAGAATGTTTGGTGAATTTTATCATTGGGAAAGAGGTTATTGCCCTTCTTCCTACGGGATTTGGCTCATTACATACGTCACAACCAAATAGCAGTGATTGGTTAAATAAAAAACTTACCCACCTACGGTCGAGTGACTGAATCCTAATGCTGCAATATCAGACAGTTTCCACGAAGTGAAACCAGCTGATGAATCAGGCTAGTCAAAATGTAGATCCATACACATTTTTTTCCTGCTAATTTTTCTCAAGTTAGCTAGCGTTAAACTTTTTTTTTAAGCTGGACCAAGAAGACTCATTGATCACAGGCTCCCGAAAATGTGCAGTTTAAATCCATTTAGTATTTTTTCTGGAGTTTTCAGACGATCTTAAAACTTTTTTTGGCTGTGTTTGCTAATGTGCGCCTTGAGTCACCATGGAAACTGTTGAACATTTTGCCAATAAAAATTCATTATAGAAAACCTCCAGTGTGATGTGACTGCAAAGTATCAATGCACTAACCCAATTGGAACCACTTTGCAACTTCAAAACAAAACCAATCAAGTTAACTGGAGTGCTAGTGCCTGGTTTATAGCAAAGAATCAAACTGTAGTTTCAGTGGTAGTCATCTGGACCTTCTCAACATTGTTTTTAAAACCATAGAACTATTTATTGACATTTTTCATTCTCCAGACCTCAGGAGATGTTTTGGCAATGTTCGTTAAAGACACAGTACACAACTTAGCCAAACATCTCCATAAACTTGACTTTTATTTGGCCTGAAGAAAGTTGCATACTGTACCTTTAAGTGCTTCTGCTACTACATTTTCATTGTAGAGAACATAAAGAGAGAGAATTACAAACCTTCACTACTGGATGTGTGTCTTCGTGCAGTTACACAGTGTCATGAAAATATCAGTAAACTACAAATTTACAAAAATGTGACAAGTGATTTTCCATATTTCTGACCAAGGCCATCTGCCAAGGGTAAATTGTTGCACTGTTTTGTTTCTCTGCTGCAGGAGAGGAAGTTCCAGGGCGGCTCCAGTCAGATCAGTGAGGCCATGGCTAGAGAGCTGGGAGACCAGGTCAAACTGCAGTCCGCCGTCTACAAGATCGACCAGAGCGGAGACACAGTCGTGGTGGAGACTGTGGACAAACAAATCTACAAGGCAAGTCCAACAATCCTATACACTTAATGTAAATAACACATTTTATTACAGTAAAATGGTGCACAGATAAATGAAGACAACAGTAGATTTTTTTTTTTCAAACGCCTTGACCCACTTCTCTTGAAAATTGACCACAAATATTTGCTTTTTACATTTGAGTTTTTATTGAAAGTGACAAGTTTTTTTCTTAACTACATAATTCCATTTTTCTTGCTTCATATTTTTGGAAACCTGGATTAGCTTGATCATTTGATTCAAACCTGTATCTGAACAGAGGCACACGTGGTCAAGTCATTTGGAACATTTCATATCAGGTCACACCGCTCTCAGGCTCTCTCTCAGAACACTTGGCACAGCTCTCACTCAGAAACACACATGATCATTGAATTCTACTTGTTTTTCCAATATTACAGCTTTGTGCTAAAGGATATTGGCCCAAGCTCTGTCACTTTGAGTAGAAACTCAAACATGACAACAAAAAGCATCTGTGAGCACCCAAAATCTGTGGACACAGGACTACCAACAGTACACAGGACATATGTACATATTTGGATAAAATACTGTGATCCAATTAAATTATATTTACAAAATGTTTTTGTTTTTTTATAATATATCTAGAATAAATAAATAAACCATAATAAACTCCTTCAGCCATAGTTGTATATCAGCTGCCCTAAACCAGTGATTCTCTTTGGTCCCTGACAGTAGGACTAAGTTTCTGAGCTGCTCTGTGAAATGAATGAAAGAGCACAGAAAAACACATGACCACAGTCTGAGAGTTTTGATGGTAAAATTTGCTTTATTTATTAGTTTTGAATGAAAAACTGTATTTTGGTGAGGTGAAATTTTGTTTAAGAAATTATGTGTACATCTACATAACAAACAACAAAGCAAAGCTTTTCTAGTCCAAAATTCGTATGTGTGAAGTATGAACCCAATGGAAGACTGTGCTAAACCAGTGATTCTCTGTGGTCACTGAGAGCAGGACGAAAGCTTCTGAGCTGCACTGAAAATGAATGAGCTCAGAAAAACTTGTGACAAGAGAATTTTGATGGTAAATCTTTTGGGGGATTGATCCACCAGTTTTGAATGAAAAACTGAATTTTTCTGAGATAAAATTTTATTTAGGAAAAAAATTATGTGATTTTGTTTAGGATTCTGTGAGACCTGTTTTTTTCATAGTTTTCAATCAATAAATGTGCAAAAGCTATTGAAAAAACTATTCTATCAAACACTATATACAGCATAATGCACTGTTATAGTGCCATCTGCTGGTCACACAATCAACTACTATCACTCACTAAAGAGATGTTTCTTTTACATTTGCTTAGGCCAAATATGTGATATTAGCCATCCCCCCAGGATTAAACCTTAAAATCCACTTCAGCCCTGAGCTCCCCCCTTTAAGGAACCAGCTGATCCACCGGGTTCCCATGGGCTCGGTCATCAAGTGCATGGTGTACTACAAGGACAACTTCTGGAGGAAAAAAGGTACTCAGGAAATTTGGCTGTACATGAAAGCTGTGCTCCAGATTAGAAGTCCATTTGTGTGAAAGTGTTGTGTGCGTCACCAGGGTATTGTGGAAGTATGGTGATTGAGGACGAAGGGTCTCCCATAGGTCTGACCCTTGATGACACAAAGCCTGATGGGACTGTTCCTGCTATTATGGGGTCAGTAATGGCATCCAGTAACAATGATGTTTTGTTTATGTAGTATAAACAGTTAATCACACAGGTTCAAAAGTGCCTTGCAGATTTAAATACAATGCAGGTAAAACAGAAATATGCCAGAGACAGAAGGAAGTTTCCTTCTAATCACAACTCATTTAATCTCTTGTTATTTTATCTCTAGTGATTTTATTATCTCTTTTTTGCTTGAAAAGTTTGTAACTTGTAAAACTTGTTAAAAAAAAAATTTAAAACTAAGTGAAGATAAATGTCCTTAAAAAATCTTCTGGACAATTTGTGCTATCATAATAACAGCCATAAAATAAACACCAATAACATAATAATTCTGGCCAAGTTTAAAGTGAATAAGCCCATAATGTAATAAAAGGCCAATAATGTAACGACAATGTGAGTCAATAATGTAAATAACATAATAACAATGAAGCAAATCTTGTTTGATGTCCAGGAATAAGATAGCTACACCATTTAAATAAAAAAGACTGGACTTGCAAAGCTTTGGCACCCAACGTTTCATTAAAAAAAAAAAGAAGAAAACTCAGTGATGGTAATAATATCTTGCCATTAATTACTGCTCTAAAATTATTAAGTTATTGACTGTTATTACGTTATTGGCATTTATTACATTATTAGCTGTTATTACATTATTGGTTGCTACCAGGCTTATAGTTCAATGCTTTGAGCTTTGAGCCCACCCAGACTAGTGCATTCCTGATTTAAGTCCAGTTGTGTTGCTCAGATAACACTGAGAGATAATTCAGATTTCACTACAGGATAACATCAGGTCAGACTCTTATGTGCTATAACACTATAACTTTATCTGCTTTGATTTGTCCATCTTTAAGCAGTGAAAATTGATTATTGCATTCCACTATTACGCACCACTTCTTTTTTCTCTTTTTCTCAGATTCATCCTGGCCAGCAAGTGCAGAAAGCTGTCAGACCTGACCAAAGAAGAGAGGTAGTACAATCACTGTCACCTATTGGACTCATCCATGTGTTTAATCTAAACTATTGTGGTTTGACTTTAGGCTGAAGAGGATCTGTGAGATCTACTCCAAAGTCCTGGGTACAGAGGAGGCCCTGCATGTGAGTCTGGACAACGACTTTAACCTTTTAACTGTTTTCCTTTCTCATTTACCCACCCAGCATAATCCTTATTCTTCTGTAATCAAGACACCATAGCTCTGAAAATTCCTGTTTTTCCACCATCCGTCCCCTCCTGCCCCCCTTATACACCACACCCATTGCCTCTTACATTGTTTTTTTTGTTTTTTGTTTTTTTTTACTGAATCAGTTTTACACATAGGACTCTAGCATCTCATAGCTATTTAGTTACAAAAAAAAAAAAAAACACTTGCTTGCGACTATGAGCTGTAACTATCTAAATGAAAATCCACAATAACCCAACCTGTCACATGATCAAGTCATATGATATCATTAAGACCAAAAAACAGACGTGACCAATAAATAAATATCAGACAAAAGCATAATATGTTTTCTTTAAAATTTAAAAGCTTGCCTAAGTTATGTTTATGGCGTTTTGTTTTCTAAATCAGCCAGTGCACTATGAGGAGAAGAACTGGTGTGAAGAAGAGTACTCTGGAGGCTGCTACACTGCCTGTTTCCCCCCAGGAATCCTCACCCAGTACGGCAGGTAGGTCTTTTGTATTAACTTATCTTTATTCTGCATAATTTGTATATTTAAAAAAGAAAAAAAAAAAAAAAAAAACATACATTATACTGCATACTTCTGTAACTTCTTCAGTAACCAAAATATCATGATATTGTATCATCAAAAGTCTCATAATAATATCGTGGGCCATCTATATATATTGAATTACAACCCTCTTTGCTTGAAGTCGTTGTTTCAGTGCAGCAATAGCTAAAAAATGATCCATTGCCGTTTCAGTGCAGATTACATGAAGAAATAACTGTTATTAAGCATTTTTAAATCTTTAATTATTTGTATTATAACATTACTAAAGGCTTATCAGAGCATTTTAAAAGGAAAAAGTACCATGTTCACAATTTTGTTAGCCTCCATAAAATATCTCAATAAATATAGTTTTGTGAGTTGAATATTGTGAAGATTTTGTACCGAGAGATTTGGAGACTGTCTCATCCCTACTTTTGTTCCAGGGTACTGAGGGAGCCCTGTGGGAGACTGTACTTTGCAGGCACAGAGACTGCCACAGCATGGAGCGGATACATGGAGGGGGCAGTGGAGGCAGGAGAGAGGGCAGCCAGAGAGGTCAGAAAAATATTCATTAACTAATAGACACGTTTCCAGCATTGTTACGTTATATTCATTTATGCTCAGTTAATATTTACTTCTATTCTTTTAGATAATGTGTGCAATGGGTAAACTTCATAAGAGTCAGATCTGGCAAACAGAGCCTGAAAGTCTGGTAAGGCCATTGTTTACTGTGTAGATTACACCTTTACTCTACATAGACCTATTACAATAATTACAATATGACTTATTGTTCAATATATGGAAGCTAGAATAATGTAAATTCTGGCAGTCAATATTTATCGTGTGTACAATTTATTTTCAGAAGTGAGGGGATTTTGGATATTTTTGTTGTAATCTGATAACAGTTGAGCTGTATAAGGCTGAAAAGTATTATGGCTATTTATTGATACATTCTGTTATTCATTTGCTCAGGCCTTTAATGCTGCTGTCTATATAAACATGATTCACTGTGATTACCTTGCATTACTGTTATTGTATCACCGGCATTAAGTAGCTTCAGTGCTATCATTTATCACAGTATATCTCTGTAGCAATATATAATAATATATATTATGAATATAATCATAACCATAATCATAATCATTAGAATGTGTTATTGATACAGGCAAGTAATTATATCTATTTGACAGGATGTACCCGCTCTGCCCTTCATCACCACCTTCTGGGAGAGGAACCTGCCTTCAGTCGGTGGCTTCATCAATTTCATGAGAGTCTCCACCCTCCTGTGTGTTGCCACGGCAGCGGGGGTCCTCGCTTACAAGAAAGGCCTGATACCGCGAAACTAAACCTTATGAAAAGATGCTGCTCTAATACTTTCAAAGCACTGGCCCACATTGCAAAGTAGTTAAGCGTGTAAGGTAAAAATCTGTCTAATACACAATGAAAATAGACAAGTGAACTAAAGCTTGCAACACACTTTTGAAATTCTGTTTTCAATTTAATGAAGGTAAAAGATCAGACTAATAATACAGCAATCAGTACTATTGTTTTATCCGTTGCCAATGACATGATCTGAACGTGATGCTTACTGTGTGCTTGAGTTGTGTGAGTGTGTCAGTGTCCGTTTTGTAACTAAGTTTGTCTAATTACCTCTGATTTTAGGTGCTGAATCATTACAAACTGTAGCCACAGTATTTGAAATTTTAAAAATCGTGCCATTTTGTACTAAAGCACTAAAGGGGCATACCTATCTTTACAAATTGAGAATACATCTATAGTTGAGTGTCTTACTACAAAATAAGGCTTTGGACTTAAGTGTGGATATTGTTGAAGCTATTTTCACTGAGTAATACTTAGATCTTTGCACTCAGCTGATGTTTATGGTTTTAAATAGTACATGTGTTGAAGGCATTTGAATGTATTTACTGTAGATTGGATGGAACATACAGATCAGATATTTTTATTTAAGTACATTTAGTTTAAAGTTAGATATTTTTATATGTAACTTAATCAAAATTTTAGCCATACAATAGGCCTAGTATTATGTTTAACTGTTGAACTTTCATAGCATCAGTAGCATCCATTGTTGCACTGTAGACTTGCACAATAATTATAAAGTATATGAGACAATTTAAAGAGGAGTAATAGACAAATATATAACACAATCTCAATTACTTACCAGCTAGATGAAGGCAGTGCTTAAAATTATCCCACAAATGGAAATCTTTGTAAGGAGAGACCATGGATCTATCTATATCTATGGAAAAGATGCAATCCTGCCAAGTTGTCAGCTGGAGTATGATCTAAACTTTTGGTAGTCATGTCTTGTAGCTTCAGAGATCTGTCCCAAAGAAAGATGTGTTGAGTGTGGTATTTGTTGTGCCTTATTGGATGTTAGTGATTTGTCATTTCTCTTAAGTGCCTGTGTGATGCTAACACTCAATCTTAACCTGAACTGGCCTCATCTTGCACCTGCTATAGAGGCCCACTGTCACATACAAATACGCATATTCTGTTATGGCCAGTGGTGGAAGAAGTAGTCAGTTTTGTTACTGAAATAAAAGTACAGATACCAGAGCAAAATACTCAAGTGAAATTATCACATGAAATAAATCTTCTGATGTGAAAGTATTAAAATACCTGTTTAAAATTGTACTTAAAGAATAAAAGGTAAAAGTGTTTTGTTTAGATTTTGGGATCTAATAAAGCTTCAAATGTAGTGATTTTGATAAAAAGTTGTGCTAAATTTAAATTCAGTATGAGATTTACAGAGGAACGGCAGTAGCTCAGTTGGTAGAGCATTCGCCCACTGATCTGAAAGTTGGTGGTTTGATTCCAGCTCTTGACATAAACATCACAAGTTGAGCGGTCAGATCCACTGAACCTCAGGTTGGTGTGATTCCAGCTCCCACAGATGAATGCTGTCGTTGTGTTCTTGGGCAAGACACTTAACCCACCCTTGCCCACAGTGTCTGCGTACACTGGTGTGTGAATGGGTGAGTGGTTGCTTGTTGTATAGTGCTTTGAGTGCCTTGAAGGTGGAAAAGCACTGTAGAAAAATGTGACCATTTACCATTTAAATTTTATTAAACAGAAACAATTAAATCAATTGTTTTTTGTAGGTATTTTTATTAGTTTTTATATTTTTGTTTGCTTAAATTATGAAGGTGTTAAAAATAAATCCTCTGCCTTTTTGGCAGGTCTCAAACAATAATAAAAAATACTTTTATTTTTCAGTCCTTTCCAAAAATGTAGTGGAGAAGAAAGTACAGATACTAGCTTTCAAAAGTTGTGAAGTAAAAGTTAAAAGTATTCACTTTAAAATGTACTTAAGTAAAGTACAGATAAGTATAGTACTTTACTACATTTACTTTGTTACATTCCACCACTGGTTACGACTACTATTATTACAGCTATAATGGATGATCACAGACTGTAGTGCTTATAAGACAAAAAAACAAGGTTATCACAAAGTTTAAAAGTCAATATCTAGTTTCAGAATCTGCTCAATTTGGTTTTAACATGTTTTCCACTGTGAATTGAGAGCTCTGACTGTTCAAATCTCCCATCTTCAGTAAAACAGTGTGTCTAGTCTTGTGGTTTATGTGAGAGAAGGTTTTACAGTGATCCAGATTGTAAGTTCTTTTAAAATGTGTCAATGTTTACGTTTAACTGAACAACCCCTGACCATAACTGACCATCACTGACCAGTGGTGTAGCAATCGCAGGTGCAGCCGGTGCGATGCACCGGGCCCATGGCACTTTGGGGGCCCATTGCAGGCACCCTCCCGGGGGGTGAGCCCCAGGCCTTGTGCAACTACACTATGCCACTGTCACTGACACAATGTATTCTCTGATGTGTATGGCTAGATCTGTAGGTGTATGTCTGTGTCCAACATGTCTCTGTGACTAAGTCTCGTAATTGTTCCTGTTACAGGGGCGGACTGGAAAAATCCAGAATGGCCGTCCCGGCCGTCAGCCTTACTAACAGGAGAGGGAGCTAATATGATAATTTGCCCATTTGTCAAGCATGAATTGCATAGGCCTAAAAAGTGACAAAGAAGGGTGGGTTACTCATTGGTTTCAATACATGTCAAAGATGTCAAACAGAAAATGTAAGGCAACATGATTTAGGTATTTTTGTTAAGAAACAATCAGAAGTAGTTAATCTTTGTGTGTTATCTTCAGTTATTTCATTATTGATTTACCAGTTTGGTCCCAGTCCGTCCCTGTTCCTGTACAATCTACTTTGATGTAATTATTTCTTTAAACAAAGCTGGTGATATTTCAATGAGAAAATGTGAAATAAATCTTTTACTCATCTTGAATGTGCCTTTATATTATTTGTGTGCCTTGTCGACTTACGAATTAACAACAACAAAGCAAACATTTTAGGAAGTCCACTGAACAAATTGCATAATTTTGAAATATTTATATTAAAAAAGAGTTATGGAAGAACGGTCTACAAATAGGTTTACAGTAAAATGAAATTATCAGCATATATTATTTACAAATATTACTACTACTGTAATAGGGGAACAATTTGACCAAAATATTAATGTTAAGATAAGAAAATGAGGTCCTATAGACTATAAAGAAAATTCTTTATAATCAACACAAAATTATGTGCTTAATCTATCTATTGTCACATTGTGAACAGTGTAAACAAAATGAATTATGAATCGATGTCAAACTACTGTTTACAATGACGTCACCTGAGCTTTAGTTTATTACACAGCCACTAGAGGGCAGCAGCTACATACAGGTCTGCTCCTTTTTGTAATTGAGGGGAAACTACCCCTTTCTTTGCCTCCATTAAAATTAGTTTTCATTTCTTTTCATTTTCTAAATCTATCACCAACATTTGGTATTGAATGTACTGATAGGGTCCCTGGAATTTTGTTTGAAATTGTTCTTGGGATGTGAGATTCTGCATAGTAAATCTAAACATAATCTATGGGTTTCAGAATTGTAACAAATTAGTATAGTTGCCATAGCAATTAACAAAACGAAAAATACATTTTTTTGAATGTAAATAGACCACAAAATGTTGAATAAAACAGGAAGCTGGTTTCCTTTTCTCCCTTTCCTCCACAACACATACATTTATGTGCTGACGCGCACCCTTTCGACACAATGTCCTGCCTTCATTAGACTCAGTCCTGCTCTTGTGATATGAAATGTGACACAGACAATTTGCCTCCCAATCCGTCAGGGCGCACATCTGACTGGGACGGCAGGGAGGAGGGCCACCGGGACACACACGCCAGCCCCTGGACACGCAGTCAAACTATGTTCAGTCATAGCCTCAGTCTGATCACCACGGCAACAATGCGCATAGTCCATGGTCTACATGTGAGTTTGTGCTGAGTCGAATTCCATCTCTACTGAAAAACTGACCAATATTCTGGCTCAAGGTCTGGAGAAGTATTTCTATTTACCCAGTAGAATACTGTTACAGATTCTCATCCTTTCTTTTCAGGTTCCTATTGTATTATTTGTGATATATCTGTCATAAAATATTATCCTCCAGGATTCAGCAGTTTGCTTTTTATGAACGCAGTAAAGACTAGAGTGTGTCTGGAAGTCTCCCAGCATGCACTTGGCTTGAGCTGTTCAGATCTCGGCTACAAACTCTAACTTATTGTTCTGGGCTGCTGAGACTTCTGTCTGAGATCTCCAATAGATTACAGGCTCTTCACTGGAGAGACATTTCGATTTGGTTTGGTTTCCAGCTTCAAGATGTATGGACTGTAAAAAGCAGCTGAACAATTAATTTATCAAAATTTCAATGTCTGCTGTAATCATATTGCAAGGCTGATATTATTTAATATCTCTTCAAACAATAAAATAAAATATATTATGGAAACCTGCTAATCCTGCCGTTTAGGCCTTTACAAATACCTTCTGAAATGGGTAGGATTCTTGAATTTAGAAGTGCATATATGTTAATTCTCCTCATCTGAATATGTTGCAATGAGCAACATGATTTGAAAACATACATCACAAATCCAACTACAATAGTGTCTTTGGAAATACTGCAGCCATAGAGGGAATGTATGTTTAATTTTGTTAATTTGATTGTTGGATTCATACTGTAATGCTGTTAATTTATTATGTAAATAGTTGTTCTTAGGAGAACTGGTTGCAAATTAATTGAGATGAGTTGCAAATTGATAGAGTTGTTTGTCCTATTATAGAAGATTGAACTACATTTAGCTTTTGCCACACATCCAAAAAGAAATTGAGTAAAGTTTTGGCGTTTGTTTGGTTCTTTTAGGTGTCAGTCTTGCACGGTTAACCTCCAGAGATGATTTCCCTTTGACGCTGACAGAGCTCTGAATGGGACTTCTCCTGATAGGATCCCATCACAGCCTTATAATGACCCACATCAGTCACTCTGCCGGCAAACACAGCACAAGCATAAGAGGTCAGAGCAGGAGAGGCTGCTGAGTCTGCCCACTGAGATCTGGTAATACAGAAACAGTTTAAAGTAGGAAGAATAAGAAAAAATGATAAAAGTACTACAAACATCATACACATCCTGTTCAAGATTTGAGATTGGATTTTGTCCTAATCCTTAAGATACTATCAACATTTTATGCAATTAATCTATGAGTATGACAACTACTGCTCTTTCAACCAGGAAAGACAACAGATAAAAGGGTATAATAGATATTTGTTGTATGATGAAGAGGATAAGATAGAGATGCTGAAGAGGCTAATGGTTTTGCTGCTGCTGTAGAGTCTTATATCTGTCTGAAAATACCATCCCCTGGTTTTATTTTTTATTTAGTGTGCACCCCCTTGAATGAGAGTGAATGATGTCATGTCTTCTACTACTACTACTACTACTACTACTACTACTTAGTTCAGTCCATTGTAAGAAACAACAAAATTTTGTTTAAGATAATGACTGAAAAAGGCTCAGGCAGAAGCGAAACTTATTTGCTACTGCCACTGCTTCTGCTGCTATTAAGAATGGCCTGTCCACAAAGAGAATACCACTTTCCTCCCATTTTGGCCCAAGAGTCTGCAAATCACATTACAGGAGGCGGAGAGTTTTAATTCTGGTCTGGCAGCGTGTCACTCTCCCTGGCCCTGCAGTGCTAGCCGTCAGCACTCAGGGTGATAAATAACCCCATAAACAGTAAATCCAAGGGCTGCAGTTTGGAGGAAGAGGAGAAGAAGGAGGAGAAAGGAGAAGGAGGAGACGATGAAGGCTTTCTCAGACCTAAATGCATGAGTTAGCTACAGCAGGGTAAAAGCAAACCAAAGTAGCATAATTTCTGTGTTAGTTAAATATTGTAACCACTTGTCTATGGATGGATGTAAATTGCACTGCGGCATTGTAGGATTTTTCTGAACATTAACACATTTTAGCAGATGTCTGGGATCCACAGTACGCAAGTCTCCAACACTTTATGGCTCCCCATTTTCAAAAATTAAGGAAAACCATCATGGATATCTGCAGAATCAATGAGCCAAGCACTAAATTCTGTTAATCTGAGGTGAGATAAATTAAATTATTTTTAATTCCTAGATGACAAATCTGATTGCACGATCACGTTTGACTGGGCTTGAGGCTCGATGGAGGGCCAGGGGACCAGACTGATATTAATCTGTATAAACACAAAGAGAGATCATTCTGGTTTTACCAGGCAATTTCAGCAGTGCTGTGAACTAAAAATTTGTACTTAAGAAAAAGTACAAATACTTGTCTAAAAATGTAATAAATCA
Source organism: Boleophthalmus pectinirostris (assembly GCF_026225935.1). Classification (NCBI taxonomy): domain Eukaryota; kingdom Metazoa; phylum Chordata; class Actinopteri; order Gobiiformes; family Gobiidae; genus Boleophthalmus; species Boleophthalmus pectinirostris. The sequence goes on along the minus strand of NW_026570970.1, from coordinate 21,014,948 downwards.
CAAATAAATCCTTAAGTCTCTGCTTTCAGCTACCCCCTATCCATGCCCACATTTTATATCTTTTTATTTGAAGAATTAAGACTCAGAGTGAGTCATGTTGGGTACTTAAATGTCACACAGCCTTTTCAAAAATAAAAACATACAATCTTCTGCTTGATATTGTGAAATGAGGCAAGATCTATCAATTCTGAAAGTTCGAAAGGAGCTTAATGGTCCTATTCCTTTTATTGCACACTGCTCTTGACAGGTTGCCCTAGGTTGCCTTCTTTGATACCAATAATAATATAATCTGGTCATAATGCTATGGCCAATTTGTACATATGACACCAATCTCTTGTCTCTGAAAGTCCTATTACAGAGAAGAGCAGAGAAATACACAGCTCTAAGGGAAATCAGATGCTAGTTGTCATATTCCCAGCTGGGTCAAACTGTGCTCTATTTAAACGCCTGGGAGGGTGGAGACAGCTAATCACAGCTCATTCTAAATTAGCCTCTGTAAATGGCGACCTGGCTTAATCATATTGGAAAGCTAAGAGTGTACCACGTTATTTGATTATTCCGCCTGAACGCAGATCTGCACGCGGAGAAGTCAGGAGCTGTGTGCTTATGCAAATACAATACATCATGGAGCCAAGATTCAATATAGTGATGAATTTCTCTGTTTACTTTATGAGCAGGTGGAATTCCTTATACTTATTCTATGGTGAGGGGAGGGGTCTACAGTGAGCCATAATGCTTTTCACAAATGACTGAAGGTTTAATGTTGAAATAAGAAAATCCAATGAAGTTTCTTTGTTATCATAATCATATAAACTGTATGTGTCTCATGTAAAAAAGCAATAGTATTAATAGTAATAATAAAAAAAATAGCAATAATATTAATGCATTGGATTCATATATTAATATCAGTGACCTCTGCTCTGCAAATACAACTTCCATATCATACAAATTTTTATTTATAAAGTATTTTACAGTTAGTCAAAGAGCTGTACACAATCACAGAGTAGACAAAGACAATCACAGTCAAAGTCACAATACAAATATTAAAAACACAGAAAACAGTAAGACACAAGGTACTCAAGTTAATTAACAATAAGAAATGTGGAGTTAATATGATTAACTGAGATTCAGGAGCAGGACCATGCCTCAACCGCCCTCTTCTCCTTGCCAGCGAACCACAACTCACTTTGACCACACCTCTAATTTCCCAGAAGCCTATATGTAGCAGCCTTTCCCATCACCCCAGTTTGTCTCAGCTAACTCTGCCCCACCCTCCCAGCCCCTATCTTGTTTGTCTTACAGCCATAAGTCGCCTACGAGGGGGGTCCCATTCCTACTGGGCCAATTGAAGATTAAGATGGAGCCCCCACCCAAAGTCTCTATCCAGCCATCTCTGCCCCGTCTCGTACATTATCAATAAACTTCTTAATTGCACTATGTCATTGTCGGCGTGGTCCTTGCTAGTGAACTAAAAAATAAAATTTATAATGCAAAAAAATATGTTTTTAGGAGTGATTTACGGGTAGACACTCCTTCTGTCTAATCTTCAAAGGCAACAGAAAACACTCGGTCCCCACAAAGCCTGCATTTAGTCTTCGGGACGGCAAGCAGCAGCTGATCTGGTGACCTGAAAGTGTGAGAGGGAGTGTAAGGGTGGACCAAGTCGAGGTAGGAGACACTTAATGGTAAATAAAATAATTTCCAAATCAACTCTAAAGCAAACTGGAAAACTGCTCTTGTGTTTTCAGGTTCCAGTTAAAAGCCAAGACGCAGAGTTTTTGGACACATTGCAAACGGCAAAGTACATTTTGGCTGATACTGGCATCGAGCGCATTACAATAGTCCAGTCTGATTGTCACAAATGCGTGTGTCACAGTTTCAGAAATGCTGACAAAATGGATTAATTTTGAACAGCTTCCATAAATGGAAAAAAGTCAGCTTTACCACAGCACTAATTTGCTGATCAAGTTTCATATCAGACGCCCAAGTTTTACACAACTAGCTTTACCAACTGACTCAGCAAACCCAGGCCCACAGGGAAGGAATTATTTGGAGATCTAGGGCCAAAAGCCATAATCTCATATTTTCTTGCTTCAGGTGCAGAAAATTCAGTGACATCCAAGATTTTATGTCACTGATACAGTCCAAAAGTGATTTGGCAGCCTGTGGATCATTACTCGTACACTACATGGGCATAGTGCTAGTGTCTTGCTCAAGAGCAGACTGGTGACAGCTGGGATTGAACTAAAGGTGCACTATGTAACTTTTCTGATGAAGAGTATTTATGTTATTGCTTTGCCTGGAATCTTCCACAGAATGAAATTAAACTTAAATATCTTGCATTTTTTCATTTATAGGTGGCTAAAAAAAGAACCCTTAAGAAACCCCAAACCTCTGTCCTTATTACATTCTCATTTAAATACAGCTCTCATCTTTGTAAAGAATCTAACCCACTTTACTTTAGTCCTAAATCCTACAAGAATGCATAGAGCTTTGCGTGTGGGTCTCCTGAGTGCCTCTGTATCTCTCATTAATCTCAGTGTGACTGGGGCTGACTGCAGCTAAAACACCATTTCCCCACGAACCTGCCATATAGCACCACTCATACTGTTTTTATCTTACACACTAGGGCTAGGAGTCATAGGGCCTCTCACGATTTGGTACGATACAAGATACATGGCTCATGGTACAATATTATCACGATACAGCAATACATGTGATAATTGAACTATTGCACATGATACTCTGTGATATGTTACTCTTTTTTTAAGAACCAAATACATTTTAGCAACAGTAGTAGTAGTAAACCACTATTTTAATCATCAAAACAGTGAATATGTCAAGTATATTGCATTAACAATAGGGATGTAACAGTAACGGAAGTATCGTCATATTGTATCGTCAAAAGTCTCACAAAAATATCATGGGCCATCACAAAATATATCCAATTACAAGTTTCTTTCCTTAAATTCATTGTTAAGGTGCAGCAACAGCGTAAAAACAGACAGAACTACATAGACCATGATCCTTTGCTCTGTTTTAGTCCAATCTACATGATAAAAAAACTGTTATTAAGCCTGTTATTGGATTATTACAGAATAGTGTCATATTCACAATTTTGTTAGTGGCTGCAGAATATCATAATAAATATCGTACCATGAGATGCATATCGCGAAAATATGGTATCGAGAGATTTGGATATCGTTACGTCCCTAATTAACATGTTTTTTTTTTTACAGTAAATAAGCAACAAAACTGTACTGCAATCACACACAAAAATGCTAAAAAATAAAAATAAAAAAAGGATATACTTTACGATATAACGATACTGTATCACCAAAATATAATTTTTTTTTTTTTTTTGCACACTATACACTCACTGACTGTATGCATTCTCTGTCAGTCCCTCCCCTGAGTCAGAAACAGCACCTCAGCATTATGAAGTATATCATTGGCATAATTTGCTGTTGTTGGAAATAAAATTAAATATAAAATAAATATACTTATTGTCTGGCCCGTATTTGACCCAACAAGGTTTTCCGGCCACATATATTTTTTTCACAAGTCTCATCTGTCTCACATCCTCTTCTCTGATAAATAAATAGACTGAAATAGACTTACTGCCTTGTGATTGGCTTATCCGCAGAGGCACTAACAACAGTGTGTAGTAGAGTTCAGGCACGCTGTTCCTTATCAAAATATGACATCTCCCTTGGGTGCTATTAGCTACTGGGTGCCAAAATGTTAATAAGCCAAATGGGAAAGTGCTCTATATTTGGAACAATGGTGATACAATATACAACGTCAGCAGGGGACTAAAGAAAGAAGTGAAAGTGCTGCGGAAAAGGTCTTTTTGGGACAGATTTTGTTAAAAATGCACTGTGTAACTTGTCGGCTGGAGACTCTTCATGGAGATGTGCCTCGAATGTTCCACAGTATGGCCATAAATTTGTGAATCTCCATGGAAGCCGAATTGCAAGTCAAATCACAGGATAGATTTGTGGAGAGGCGACCCCACTCTCATGTTTTTAAGATAGTTTTGACCAATAAATAACACCAGTGGTTGAATAAATGCGAGACAGATTAATTTAATAACATACTGTGGACAATTTACACCAAAGCATTAACATCTCCACGGAGACAAACAGGTTGCAGAAGCCCTTCAAAAAAGTTACACAGTGCACCTTTAAATTAAAACCTTTAAATTCTTGCATTGGACCATGGTTAATAGTTACATTGTCCTTCTCATTGTAGACACGCTCACCGCTCATGTCAGTCAGTACAATCTAATATAACCTGATTGTCCTGCAGCGGTCCCCAGAGGTCTCCAGTCATAATCAGCTTCTGAGGACAGCCGTTTGCCTTTGACTCACCACCAGTCTCTGTCCTGCATTTCCTTCCAACAGCTTTTTATGGAAATGTGAAATGCTGATTGTTTACTAAAATGTAAATAGCAATATTATTGTATCCATGTTTTTCTATATACAAATATGTAGTTCAGTAGTAAAATCCTTGTGTTTCATAATTGAGAACAAATACTACAAATGAATGGTTTATTTTAATCCTGACTCTATTGCAAAAAGGTGCACTATGTAACATTTCTGGAGGGTCTGCCACCTGCTTGTTTCTATAGAGATGTTCCTGTTCTGTTTTGCCTTGAATTAAACATCTGTCTTCTAAAACTTGTATCTTGTATTTATTGAATTCTAGGAGTTTTGATTTTTTAATAATACACGGAAGAACCCTAGATTGTATAAAGAAATGGACTAAAGGAGAGTGATGTCACCCATAGTGTTTTGTAGCCAGGCTAGTGCCACCTAGTTCCTCTCAATTTCATTTCTCTCCAGCAACTAGGTCAGGAATTGGAATACACTAGACAATTTACAAAAACCCCGGAAGTGCGAGTTCGGGCACCAGCCAATCAGCAAAGAGGGATACATTCTGTGTTGGAAACGATTCCCGAGATTGAGGATTTAAAGCCGGAACAAAGAGAATGTTTGGTGAATTTTATCAAAGGGAACAATGTTATTTCCCTTCTTCCTACGGGATTTGGGAAAAGCTTAATATTCCAGTTAGCCCCGTTAGAGGTGCATTACATATGTCAAGGCCAAGTAGCAGTGATTGGTTAAATAAAAAAAAAGTACCCGCCTACCGTTGAGCGAACGAATCCTAATGCTGCGAGGTCAGACTGAGAAATCAGGCTAAGTGTTCCAGTGGCTCCAGTCAAACAAAACTTTTAGAGTCGAGTTCCATGGATCCACCAGGATCATGTACAGTGAGTTAATACAAACATTTTAAGACCAAAATGATTAGCCTGTCAGCAGCAGTTACAGAGAGAGTGGTGACAATTTTTCAATAAAAAGTAAATTGGAGCCAGAGTGAATGGGGATGGAAGTGCCACCTACACTCACTTCCTCTTTGGATTGCAGGAACTAGCAGGTTAGCTGTGTCCAATTTTATATACAGAGAAAAACTTTTTTTTTTTTGAGCAGGATTGCCTTACCTGTTTGCCTCAGTGGAGGTAGATAGTTTAATGTCATACTGTGCAACATTCCAGACCAAGTAACCTCCACAGAGACAAGCATGCAGTCCTCCACCAGAAAAGTGCATCTTTAAATACATTTTTCTTTGCTAAAAACATAATCACACAAACACATCTGTATTAATAATAAACTAATAACTTACAGCGCAATACAAAAAACAGACTAGTAGAAATCATAGTCTATTTTTGAGCTGTATGTTGTGGCTGGAGGTTTCTCATTTGCATTTGATATTATGCACTTCACATGGAGCCGATAGTGAATAATACATCCATTACTGTGTTAATTGAACAGAAAGGGAGGGAAAGCAGTGAGTGAGTCAATATGAACGTGCTGTATATTGAGTGTGTGGCTCACCTCAACCACAGACCTGAAAATAGACTTTATTTACACACAAACAAAGCATGCTCCTGGTAAATGTTTGTGCGTTCTGTTTTTCTGTGGGGAATGGAGGAATCATCATAGCAAATAAAATACTGTAAAGAGCTTTCACTACTGGCATGTTGCATACTTATTTTTAACCATTGTTTATTCCTATGAGTAATAACACTGTTTTACATTGAGAAAGTAAAATTCAAATGTTTACTTAGAATGCATTAAGCTCAATTCTATATACAGTATGTTATTTGGTTGAGTGAGAACTATAATAATCAGATTCACAATAATAAGATATGATTTTTGGTGTGTGTTTTCTCAAAAGAAATCTGGTGATCAAAACTGTCAACTTTGCGACTTGTGACAATGTGTTAATCAGTGGATTCTTGGAGAAACTGTTTGGAATATGAAGTAAAAAAATTTTTTGTTGTTGTTTGTTTGTTTTTTGTTGTTGTTTTTCTCCAAATTTCCTTGTTCAACCCTGCACAGATGAACAATCAGAAACATTACATTTCAATAATTTACTAACTAAGAAATCAGATAATGATCCAATTTTGACATGAATTGTAAACAAAACTGTATGGATCTGATACCGCAACCAGAGGTGAGACCAAGTCGTTGTTTTGCAAGTCTCAAGTTAGTCTCAAGTCTTTGACCTCAAGTCCGAGTCAAGTCCCAAGTCAAATACAGGCAAGTCTAAGTCAAGTCTCGAATTATTGGTCCCTTAAGTCCAAGTCAAGTATTAGTCATCTGCTCTGAGCTTCAGTTCATTTCAAGTCTTTAAATCAAAGTACTAAATATAGCTTAGATGTTTGCAATTTATATGAATTTTAAGATAAATTATACTTGTGTATATTTGAGTATTTATAGAGTTGTAAAAATACATTTTGATGTTATTTAAATGTTTTGACAAGATCTTAGTGTGAATCATTGTGGTTAGAATAGAAAGAATTGCGATTTAAAAGTGCTTCCCAAGTCTTCTCAAGTCACAGACCTCAAGTCTGAGTCAAGTCCCAAGTCTTAGTCCATTTTATCAAGTCAAGTCTCAAGTACTAAAAATAGTGACTCGAGTCTAAGTCACGGCTTGCAAGTCCTCACCTCTGACCGCAACAATTATAAAAATACAGGATTGGTGTTTTGTTTGAATAAATAAATTGGAATGGACCATGATACCAAATAAATTATGGTTCTTTATGGTTATTTGTTATAAAAAGCACGCATACATACATACAACAGTTTGAACAATAACATTGTGCAACAACACTCTGCATCTGGCCTGACGTCACATCGCACAATTAAAAAAAAAGCAATAATAGCTTCTCTACACTCTATAGACCTTTGAATGTGAAGGAAGGGCACAAAGCACTAGAGACTGCATCATGGCTCTTCACATATCTCTAATGCACAAAACATTTTCTGTCCCTCTCTCAGTTCCCAGCTCACTCTGCCATCTCTGAGGCGTGATCCCACTCACACGCCTCACTGCCCACCCACACACTGGACAGGAGGAGGGGCAGGGGGCTCTCCACCTCTGGACTGCATCTTTACATAACTGTGACTGACAATAGAAATAAATACATACAGTGCTGCAGCAAGGTTTATAGTTAAAAGGACAGTTCAGAATTTTGGACATAGGACCTCATTTCCTAGTGAGCCAGAGTGTTGGAGACGTGTGGAGACACTGTTTAAAATATTCCATCCAGTCCTTGTATTTGCAGAGGTCGCTGGTGTTAGGCTAGCGCATGTCAATGGCCATAGTAAGCCTGCCGCTGAAAACAGTCTTACCCACTCCACAAAGCACCTGAAGCAAATCTATTATTACGCCAGACTGTCGATTTGAATGTCTGTGTCGATAGAATAACGTTTGAAATAAATGTAACCTTGTATCACATGAATCGTTGCATGTTGAGGGACTATTTTCTCATATATCAGTCTGCAGCAACTCGCTGTTGCTGCTCAGACATAAATTCTTTAAATGCAAGGTTGGTTTTACTATAGACTCAGACATTTACATCTACAGTCTGGTGTAATAATAGATTTGCTTCGGGTGCTTCGTGGAGTGGGTAAGACTGTTTTCAGTGGTAGGCTAACTATGACCATTGACATGCACTAGCCTAGCACCAGCGACCTCTGCAAATACAAGAACTGGATGGAATATTTTAAAAAATTGTCTCCAACACTCTGGCTCTCTAGGAAATGAGACCATGTCCAAAATTACGAACTGTCCCTTTAAAGGTCCTACATTACACAAAATTGACTCTTGTGAGTTTTAAGATATGTTATAATGTTGTTACCTCCTCAAAACCACACCTGGAGCATTAGTTTTCAAGTTAACAGCTACCTTTTACCTTTTGTTCAGTACAGACAGGTACTTCCAGGGTTGAATTTATCCAAATGATTCTAGTGAAAGTGTATGGAGTTTAAAAACACAGTGGAGCCTGTCCAGTATTACCGCATCACAAAGTGGAACAGAGTGTTTTCTGTTTGAGAGAACTCCTAAATTTGCAGGATTTGAGTGTTAAACAGGTGTGAATGAAACAAAACAAAACTCCAGATATATTTTCATGAGGCAATAACATTATAACATAGATCAGTACACTTGGATGGCTATTCCTAATTTTTACAGTGCATAACAAAGTGGGACCGTTGCCGCAGCAATTAACAATTCACATTAACATATTATATCCTTTGAATGAGCAAAGGTCCTCAAAATCACATCAATAAACAGAAAACCAATGAATATATCTTCTAAACCAGGCCTGAATAAAATAACATTTTTATTCATCCTGTTCTAATGAAAGATTACAGAATATTTGGTAGTTTTCTTTCGAGTATTTTGTTCATAGTATCCTTGATCAGGGCACTTCACTATATTGTACTGGTGTCTGATTCCACTAAACCATATAAAGATGTCTGTTCACTGATAACATCATGATAAACATGTGGACCTTGTCTGTGCAGAACATCACTGACTGTTTTTCTAAGAGCTCATAAAAGAGGGATGCATCTTAAAACACAGTTTTATTTTCTCTATGTGGGAGTGACTCATGTTGTTTTGCACTCTGTCATGTCAACTCATAGATCAAAGTTTGTGTTCTTTGTCGTTAGAGGAAACTGTCTCTATTTTAATTACAACTACAGTTCGCATGTGGTTTGATTCTGCAAATGTCTCAGTACAAACTTACAATATGGAAATTATAATTGACTCCATCTATTCTATTCCACTGTATCTTTTATCATGAAGGCAGTCATAATATGCCACTGTAATCTCTAATTTCTAATTCAGGAACACGCTTTTTGACCCATATTGCCTATGTATATTAATAGGTTTTTTGTATGGCTGAGATCCATTAAGTAACCAGGCATGACACCTCCATCAAATAAATAATAAATAAATACATACATAAATACATACATACATATTTACATAAAAACTGCAAACTGTTCTATATGTATATGCTGTCAGCCTAGTCTGAGTGTCCATCTGCCTTCTCCTCATGCTCCATGTCTGTGCCAGATCAGACCGGCCATGTGGTCTCGAGAACAAGAACAACCATGTCATCGGAGAAAACTGGAGCTAATAGAGAAGGTAAAGTAATATTGATACTTTCCAAATGATGTCAATAACATTAGCTGTGGGTGTGATGCTTATTGTAGGCATGCTCTGTCTGAGGTTTTGTTAGAGTTTAGTCTGATCTTTGTTTCAACACAATTTGACCAGAAAGAACTGACTTAGGTGGAACTATAAGAAGTGAGATGATTTTTTACTGCTAAACATGTCCCTTTCAAATAACGGTGTAGTTTTAACCAACAGTTTTTCAGTTTTTCAGTAGGTCACTCTCTCCTTTTTCTTGAAAACCAAACCAGCCACATGTGTTTTTGCATTTGCTAATGTGTGCATTGTGTCTCCATGGTAACTGATGAACATTCTCCTATACATATACATGTAGAGCACCCCCAGCATGATGTTACTGAAAAGTATCAATAAAGAACTGCCAAAGAAACCAAAGGGAACTTTTGTTGTGGTTTGTTGCTTCATATATATATATATATATATACTGTACCTTAATGAATTTATCCCTGCTACAGACACTATCATTTGCCTTAAGTTAAGTTGTTAAATCAAATCTATTTCTATCATTTCTTTTCATTCCACCAAGACACAATTTGACCTCAATTTGACTCTTGATTTGCCACACAACTGCTTGTTTTTAGTAGTTCGTTAACGGCAGAAAAGAGGGAGCACCACTAGCTCTCAGGCTTTGGAATAAATAAGTCCCAAATCCTGTCTCTGCTTCGTCCTGTTTGAAGCCCCATGCAGTCTGATGTGGAAATCTCCTTAGCCCCTCTGTCTCCACGGTGACCTGAATCCAGGCTTGTTTATAAATGAGAACTGTGATTGACCAGTATGCAAATCTGAAAAGAGCTTGTGATAGGTACGGTAATAAAATACATTCACATACTGTCAATATAGAGAAATGGAAAAAAATATTAGGGGAATAAAAAATATATATATAAATGAAAAAAAAAAGTTATTGCATTTCATATTAGTTTAAAAATATACTTCAACTTGTGTAAATAAAATCATTTATTTTACCTTTTTTTTTATATAGAGAATGCATTGGTCTTATAGTAGCACCATGCAACTTTTCTGGTGGAGGGTCTGTACTTGTTGCCATGATGTTTTTGCTTTGCCTAGAGTGTTCCACAATATGCCTTTGGATTTATTTCGATGGAGACAAGATTAGAGTAGATTATTCCACCACTGCAAGTTATTTGTGAGCAATAAAACACTTGCTGGAAGATGGATACATTTAATGTCATACTGTGGAACATTCCAGGCAATGCAATAGCACCTCTATGAATACAAGTAGTAAAGAAAAGTGACACAATGCACCTTTAATCATTCACTTGTAGTCTATAAATAATTCAGTTAGTTCCAATCAATTGTGTGCATGGAGCCCATTTTAGATAGACCTGCTTTAGGGGATTAGGGATTTCTCTTATGTTGGAGGTCAGGGTCAAGGCCAGTCACATGCATTATGTCTATGAGCTCAGTCTGGAAAAACAACACTGTTTTTGTAGTCAGATTACAATGGAGCTGTACAAGGCTTGGAGTCAATATTTACCCTACGTTAAGATGATGTGTAATTAAAATTTTATAGTGAGCGTTCTTATTTTTAGAGTTCTGAGCTACAGAGACCTAGGGGACATTATACATTAAAGGTTGATCATGCAAAGTTACTGTGAGCTTTTCACCATGTTATAATGCTGTTCCCTCATCATTTGTTTCATTCACATGTCTGAGTAATCCTCTGTTATTAGTAGAGCCCGACCGATATGGATTTTGCTGTGGCCGATATGAAACCGATATAATGGGAGTTGGAGCTGCCGATAGCCAATATAATCACCGATATATTTAGTGATGTAAAAATTCACTGTAAATGTTGAATTGTTTAAAAATCTTAGGTTTGGCTCTGGTAGATTTTAAATTGGGTTTATTTAGGCAACATTTATTGTTATTCTGACTCTATACATCATATTTACAGACAGTAGGTTGACTTAATGGCATTTTTGCATCACATTCTAGACACTAGTGATGGGTATTCCAGTTCTTTTTAGAGAACCGGCTCTTTTGGCTCGGCTCACTAAAAGCTGCTGGTTCTTTTGGCTCCCAAGCGGCTCTTCATATTGTTTTGTTGCAAGCAGGTCTAAAGCACGTCTAAAGCAGGACTGAATCAGGACTGTGCCAGGTCTAAACCAGGACTGAAAAAGGACTAAACCGGGACTAAAACAGATCTAGACCACATGTAAAACAGGACTAAACCAAAACTGAACCAGGACTGAGTGTCGGGACTCGGTCTCTATCTCGTGCCCAAGATTAGTCCTGGTTTATTTATTTTATGCTAAACTACAGCCAAATATGCTCTTTTTTTTTTATCCTATGTACACGCAAATTTCTCAAAGTTTTGTTTTCAGCCGCTGCTGCTGTCAAACTAGCACGAGTCTGCACGCGGCGTGAAGAGAAAAAAAGTGAGAGAAAGAGAAAACATGGCTCCCAATAAGGATCAGGCTCCCGTCGTTCGCTTCAAAGAGCCGGCTCTAAGAGCCATTTTGTTCGCGACCGACCCATAACTAGTAAAGAATCTAGCGCTATTAATCTTTAGCCGTAAATATGTACGCGCCACGGTAATTAAGTATATGCGCAAATGTCATAATTCACACGTCTATTCACAGCTCATTTACATATCAATGCAGGTCCAGTAACAAATATACGACCAATGTAATCACTTTACAATAGTCCAATAGAAAACAGCCTGTTTATGTGCGGGAGCTACAGCAGCTAACCCATAACTAATGACCAAAACTAGCTTCAAAGTCGACATATTTCCAACACTTACCGCTCATACAGGCTCTTCTTCACATCACAAATCTGCACTAATAAATGTCCTTTTAATTCAGACTCAAACCGATTATCCGTAAAAAGAATATAATCTCAATGTTTGGATCTATGTCTGCGAGTGTAAACAAACACACGTGAGTGACGTGACTCTGTGGTGTGTTCAGGGACAGTATGGACACACACAGACAAATGACTCCGCAGATAAATACTGATGTGGAGCCACATATTAGGACATTTAACTGTCTGTAAATTGGATTAAATGAACATAATGTAGAGAGTCTAAGATTTTTAACGACATATCACATGCCCACGTGAAATATCGGCCCCTATCAGCAGGTGCCAATATCGGCCGATAATACCGTCCAACCGATATATCGGTTGGGCTCTAGTTATTAGTCTCTGTGAGTGTGTACAGCTTCAAAGCTCAAAATGCTCTGTTCCACCTGATGTCATGAAGTGCCAGTTTTCAAGTAAACAGCTACCTTTTCCACTTAGTTCAGCAGAGAGTAGCGATTCCAAAGTCTGAAATTATCCAAATGATCCCAAAGAAGGTGTATGGAGTTGCAGCGTAGCATTTCCTGTATCACCACATGTCATCACAAGGTGGAACAGAGAAGGACACAGCCGACATATGCAGGCTTTATGTGTTAAAGATTAGCCAGGCTGGTGCCAAGTAGTGCCTCAATTTCATTTGTCTTTAACGACTAGGTCAGGAATCGGAATAAACTAGACAGTTTGCAAGAACCCCGGAAGTTGTAGACCGTGCACCGGCGAAGAGCTGTGAAGAAATTATGTCAAACTCAAGCACCTGTCTGGGTCCCTTCTGTGGTACAGCACAACAGTAAACAAAGTGATCAAGATGGAAGTAGACGAAGCCATACATTCTGTTTTGGCAAGAATTCTTGAGATTGAGGATTTTCACTCTCTGTTTTGTTTGCTGTTGTGCCAACAATTACTTGGACACCACTGAGCATTCCAACACATTAAATACGTTAAAACCAAATAGTAATGACTGGTTAAATAAAATAGTACCCGCCTACAATCACGCGAACAAATCCTAATGCTGCGAGGTCAGACGGTTTCCACGAAGTGAAACTGGCTAATGAGTCAGGCTAGTTAAAGATGTGTGAAAGAAGCAAGACCTCCTCCTGGTATATTTTTGATGGGAAAACAGCATTATATCATAGATCAGAAAATAGAGTATTTATGGGCCCTTTAATGTTCAGATCATACTGTATATACTTATTATGGATACTGTCTGCTGCAGACCACACAAGCTGCAGTTACTATTACTATTATAAAACATGCTCCATACATGAATGTGAGGACAATAATACAATGTGTAATAGATCAACACCCTAACAATTTGTGTAAACAAAATAAAATCGCTTTCGTTTCACCTGTTACTGTTCAAAACTCCCATGCCAAAGTGGCGCATGCTCTACAGCTACAGTAGAAATTACCGTACTTTTGAACCAATTAGCACATCACATGGACCACACGCACCACACAGCACCATAACAGAGAAGACCAATTGTGGAAGCAGCAGGAAGGATGGCCTCAAAGACAACACACACAGAGCAGAGCTATCACAGCTAATCTGAGCAGAGAATGGAGCTGCAGCTGTACAATACAAACAATAGACAAATAAGACACAGGAGAAAGAGCCACATTTATACACGGCATTGGGCATATGGCAGCTTCAATAGGTTCTGAATAAGATGAATTATATTAAAGTTGCATTATGTAACATGGATCTGTGCATTCTGGTGGAGGGCCCGCTTTCGTTATTGTTACATGTTATTGCTTTCTCTGAAACGTTTCACAGTATGGTATTAAATCTTCCTGTCTTCATGGAGACCAAACCAGACCAAGTTACAGGTCAGATATGTGGTATTTTTGAGCTATTAAAAAAACTTTAATTCAAATAAATGTAAGGTAGCTGTTTAATGTCATAATGCGAAAGATTCCAGGCAGAGTAATCACATATCCATAGAAACAAGCAGGTGATGGACATCCAACCAACAAGTTACACAATGCACCTTTAATAAATATAATATTAGTTTGACAAAGGACACCATCTAATTAAGGTGGAACTACATAAATTTAGTGGATAACATCAAAACCTAAATACAATACGTATCAATAATCTTATTTTTCTCCATGGAGACAAGCAGATGATGTCAACAGGCAAGTTAGAGATCAGATCTGTGGAGAGACAACCCTGTTCTTTTAATTAATTAATGTTTTAAAGGTGCTTTTAAACAATAAAAACATATCTACGGGATGAATCCAAGATATATGTTTAATGCCGTACTGGGAAACATTTAATTAGGGATGCAGCGATTCAGCTCTTTCAATACCTTCAATTCCATTTTTGATACTATGGCTTTAAGTTTTAAGCAGATAACCGATATCAAATGATACCAGTGCAGAGACAGATAAAGGCATTTGTTTCTTTCATATAAAAATAATAAGACAAAGCTGATCCAAACATACAGTACATACATACAACACATGTAACTTATGTATCTCTCAAGTAACAAGAAAATAGCTTTGTATTTTTTCATACAAAGTGCAATGTGCCATCACCGGAAGAGTCATTTTACCTCGTAAACTAATCACGCCTTGTATATGAGTTTTCTTAGCTTAATTCTTCTTGCTGTATGGTGTCCGGCTGCCAAATGATTCACAGTGCATTAGCAATGCTCTCTAAATACTCACCATCATTATTATGAGAAAATATGCAGCATTCTTACACACTCTGACAATGCCTCATTAGTCTAGTTGTGATCTCTGTAAACCTTAGACTCGCTCGTCTTTCACTGCATGTGGATCATTGGGTGTTTCTAAATTTGATGGTGTCGATGTTAAGTAAATTAGGTCCCTCATTGCGCTTAAACTCATTACATTGAAAATTAGTCTGTCTTCAGTTCATTGTAATGTACCTTAAGTCATTCTCAGCAAAAGTTTCAGCAAACAATGGCAAGTGTGTACAAAAATATGCCTTTGACAAGTCCAAGTCGAACCATTTGCTTTACACACAGTCTCAATAAATATCAAATAAATACAAAATTCCACAGATAAAAAAAATGGTCACAACTCTTTGGGAAATTTAGCACTGAACAGGAACTAACTCTGTGTGATGGACTGCCAAATGCCACAGAGGTTGCTACACAACAACACTGAAAGAGGATATACAGTTAAATACCCCAAATTATTACTGCAACTGCAACTGTAACTTTATTTATAATGCAGTTTAAAAACAACACAGGTTGACCAAAGTGCTACAAAACATAATTAAATAAAAACAATAAAACAACATATGAATAAAAACAGAATCTAATAAAAACAACTAATAAAATGTCAACATCTCAAACTGTGTCAAAAGCCAAAGTGAACAAGTGTGAAGTGAAAAGATTTAAGAACAGGTACAAAAGAGGCCTGTCTAATGTGCAAAGGCAGCTCATTCCACAGTTTTATACTACTGATAATTGATAATTTCACTCAAAAAAAAAAAAGAAAGACAGACTATAGTAAAAGTACAAAACTGAATGGAACTGAACCAATTTTGTGCATTATTCATTCACTGCCTGGATACAATGAAATTAGATACTTCTGATTGACTGACGGAAACAAAAGTGTCTTGCCAAGGAAACATAACTGATCTGAGTGAACTTCCAACCTTTGAACATCCAGTCACAGTTTATAATGTTACGTCTATAATATAAAAACACTACAATAAGGCTGCAACAATTGGAATGATCGGAATAATCGTGACTAGTTGTAATCATATTTCGGAATTATCTGCACTACGCACACTCAAAAATACATGCTTCTTTAATAACAAAGACAAGTAAAAAACAGACCTTGCTTCTCTCTGATTGGTTAATCCACCTGTCAATCACTCACTCAGGATTCAGGGACAGGTATATGACTTCAGATCAACTTATCTTTGTAAAGTTTTGTCAAAGTGTGTTGTTCTGGCTGGCCACATAAGTCTAATACTGTTGCTTCTGCTATCACTATGTAGTCCAAATAGTACTGCTGCTATGCTTGAGGTTTGGCCATGGGAAAATGATTATATTATGGACAGCTAACATAATCAGAGTGTACCATAGAGAGTGGAGTGACAGTGCGCCTACACCTGCGAGCCCCGTGCCTCCACAGACAAGACTCTTCATGGACGAATAGACAGAGAGAATAATTGCGTTTCCCTTCCTCCCTGTGCCACGATGCAACAATCCATTAAAATATATCTATTACAGCGCAGGGCCATGTCTTTCAGCTCACCTGTCAGCTCTCAGGGCCACGGGATATTGAGGAAAAAACACGAAAAGAGGTTTTCAAAGAAGCACTATGGTCATTTGGAGAGCACTGCGGGATACTTGAAACATTCTTATAATCACACTTCAATATAATAAAATAATCTCAGGCTACGGTGCTGAGACTCATGCAGACACACGCAGAGAGCAATTATATAGGAGAAAACCGAATAATCCAGAATATTGTACTGAAAAGCTTCAAACAATGTTCAGATTTAAAGGGCCCATATTTGATTTTTTTTTCTCCCCATGTATTTGAGCAAAAAAAATATCTTGCCCCAGTACAAACATATCGTATAAGCTGCTCTTGAGGTCACAATATGTCCACTGTGTACTGTCTGCATCTGATTATGAAGCGTTTTATTGTACAATAGTCAGGAAATGCACATTAGAATGCTAGTTAAAAAATTCCACTCTGGTCTCCGAGAGTTGTGATGAATAATTAGGAGGTAGTGAGAAATAACTTTGGACCACTGCAAACCATTTCAAATGAACTAGTTTTTAAGATGGTAAAAATCAGGTACATAACTTTGAAGCAGGTAGATGTATTTTAATGGAGAAATTAATTATTGTCACTTTACACACACAGGAATATAGGAATCAGTGTAATAATTTGAAAACCGGGTATACACTTTCTTCAAATGTCTGCATAGAAACTTTGGCTTTGTAACAACAGGAAATGGAAACAATAAATCAAAATGTGAAATGGTACTTTAATAACTATAAAACCAACAGTCTTTTATTTAAACTCTATTCAAGGTCTCTATGTCATTGTTTGCCTAAATCCCACGTCACTGTGCAGAGCCAGTATTCACTTTGTGCATCTGCATCTACAGCCTTCACCTAGAAAAATAATATATTCTGAGAAATGACAAAAATACTCCAGCTGGAATAAGGAAACATGAGTGCGAGGTGAGCCAGCAGAGACACGACCACTGTGCACTGAGCTGTGGACTTTCCCAACACATTTTTCTGAGTTTTGTAAAGATGGATGACAGAAAGCAGAACAAAGACAAACCAAAGCTACAACAAGTGGCACTCTTGGCCTCCAAGCACCAAGACACCACCTCAGTGTTACAGGACGTGTGGGGCTTAAGGGAGATGGAGAGACAAAAGTTTTTTCACACTATCGGATGGTGAACTTAAATGACTCCAGCCCACAAAGACAGGAGCGTTTACCATTCCTCTCATCCCCCTCTCCTCTCTCTCCTCTCTCTGATAAGCAACCTGCACACACCTCTGCTGCAGTCAGCCAGACAGATGAGAACTTTGGGTTACTTACTCACAAAGTGCAACGAATGAAAACAGACCTGCACTTCCATTTACATAAGTTATGTTGCCTTTACTAAACGCATTATATCAAAGTAGACTACTGATGCTCACTTGAATTGATCCCAGGTTTTGGTAATGCAAACCATGGTTTCATTTTGCACATAAAAATATAAAGCAATTCGCCATAGCTCAAGAAATAAAAATATATTTCTTGAGCTATGGCAATGTATACAATAGTTGTTGTTGTTTTTTTTCTCAATGCCATTTAGGCTGGACCAGAATTGAGAACATGTTTTTTAAAATAAAGTGTAAATAATAATGCAAAGCAAGTACTAACAAAATACTTTAAGGGCCCATGTTACGCTATTTGTTTCATTTACACATGTCTTCTCTCAAACTGATTCAGCAATTTGTGGGTGGTCTTTTTTTTCCCATCAAAAATACAGTAGGATCCATACAGGGAAAACAGGCTCCTGCCCCACACCTGGAACACTGACGTTATCACATTCTACAGAATCAATCTGAACATCACCAATATTGGCAAGAAAATGGAGTTGAGAAAACCACTAAAAACATCCCCATATGCAGTTAGATGAGCTGCTCTTCACAAAATCCTCCTGCAGCCCTCCAACAGAGAGCTGCAGTCTGCCCTGCTCTGAGGAAACTGGAACTGGCTTTACTTTAAACTCAGCCAGTGGCAAGATGCATACTCCAAACCCAAGCTAGAGCCACACTAAGGTAACAAAGTGTGTGGTGCTACCAACAAGTACAGATACACGGATAACCTATTTTGAAACTTTTGGTAACACTTTTCAACAACTATATCATAATAATGCATAATATGTCTTTATATGGACAAGGACTGAATTAAGGTTTCAGGGCTAATCATTCCTCATATAACAAATGTTCATTATGAAT
This sequence comes from Boleophthalmus pectinirostris, assembly GCF_026225935.1. Taxonomy (NCBI): domain Eukaryota; kingdom Metazoa; phylum Chordata; class Actinopteri; order Gobiiformes; family Gobiidae; genus Boleophthalmus; species Boleophthalmus pectinirostris. The sequence continues at coordinate 20,996,115 of NW_026570970.1, read as the reverse complement.
TAAGTCAGTAATTTAAAAGTGTTACCAAATCTGCATATATGCATTGGGGTTAGTTGTGGTTAGTGTGTGGTTTCTGCTTTTAAATCAGTATTCAAGAAGATTAAATAGTTTGTGCAAACATCTGAATTATAAGATTGTCAGGTTTTTTATAATAGTAAGCATCGTTTTTGCATTAGGTTTGACATAGCTCTGATATTCTTGAGTCTCTGTGGTCCAAACTGACCCTGTGTGACTTATTAGACATGCTGCTCAGTTACGAGGGACGAGTCCTTTTGAACTGAGGAACTGTCTGTGACTCTACATGAATTTATGCGAGATACACGGAGCAGCTCTGCAGTGAGACGGGAGGAGTGATAACTTTACCGCTCTTTCCCACAGATGGACATGCATAAATTAGAATAATGTTGTAAACTCATTATATTCTGAAGTGAAATAGTAACTTAAAGGTACTGTATGCACTCTTAGTTTTAAAACAGGAACTACAATCACAGCCTGGTTTGTCAGATGCCACACACAAGTTTTTCTCATTCTCAGTAGACAGACAGGTCATGCCTCATGTGAAAGTTCAGAACCTCCAGAATTCCCTCTGTGAGCTGCAGAGGCTGCACTAGTAGTGACCATTCAAATCAGAGAGGCATTTAGGTTTAAACCAACTCGATTTCAGCATTAAAACCTAAATGATGGAGTTGTTCTTTCTGCTTTCTGACTGGATAATAATTTTAAGAATCAAAACAGCCACAATATAATATATAAACAACTTGCAATCTAAAATGTTTGTATCTAAGAGCATGTTTTAACAGTAAAGGTTATATTTGATTTAAACTCAAAATCTTACATATGGTAGTAACTTACTGTCATGACCAATCTTCTAAGTCTCATATAGTCCTGAACCATGGGCAATCACACAATCATACTTCCTCTTTCCCTCATTAACTTCAATATGCAAAAGGAATGTCACTCAAGAGTTTGAGAGGAAATGTAGAGGACTATTTTCTCAAGATCAATATGAACTTTACAGTTTAAGTTAAGTTACCATGGTGACTAATCATGACTAGTAGAATTAGCAGCTTGTTTCAGTCTGGCGTTTTAAGGGGTTGCATCAGATCTTTTGTAGAAGGAAGAAAAGCTGATGATGTCATTGGTTTTATCTCACCCTAAGTGCATGTGGCATCAGGCACAGCACACGAGTCACACTGGGAGCACCACACCTTAATGTGGGTGTTTGGGGAAGGAAATCAAATACAAATGCAACGCTTACATTGATTGCTGAGAAATTGTCAGGATGTTCCATTGTGTGTGCGTGTGTGTGTGTGTGTGTGTGTGTGTGTATTTGTGTGTGTGTGACCTTTTCAGTGGGGTACACAAATACAGCACCTGGATTGTGAGTTCTTACAATGTCACGATTGCCACCGAGGCAAGAACACCAACAGAACACATTGAGCAGCGGGCCCCTGGCTGAGACAAGAGCGTGTGTTGGGTAGAGATAAGATTTGCTCTGATGTCCTGATTTCTCCTATTCTTAAGCCAAATGGCCTCCTGCTGCATTAGATTTAAAATCACACCCTCACAGCCAACAAGGGCACACGGTGTGTATATGTTTAAATAGGGAGATAAGCTCCGTGCTACCGTGCTAGCTGTCATAAAAACTAAGAATACAGCAAGAACATGCATTTAATGAACAGCCATTTTAGCAAGATTTCTATGAATAAAAAAACATCATTATGAGTTTTGCCTACTAACCGTGCTCAATTATTCACCCAGCAATAATTAGGCAATCAGTGTGCAATGTATCCGCTCACCAAATGCCATTAAAAATGCATCAGCCCCACACATCTGTATGTTGACACGAGAACGCTCAATTTAGAATTGAGTGTGCTTAAAGTCACAAATCTCATCATTTATCTAGGTTTGGGACCACTACAATCAGAATATTGCATGTAACCCTTTAAGAGTGGATCAGGTACACACGATAACCTGTTAATGTGTGTTTATAACTTGTTCAAATAATGAAACATCCCTTTTTAATATAGCATATTAAACATTAGGCAACCAATCTCACTGCACTGTTATTAGCCTATATTAAATCTTCAAGTGTATAATAGTATTGTCTTTACACTTTTATAAAGAACACTAGTGAAATAAGCTAGTACCAACGCAACGCAAATACATCCGAATCCAAACTTGTTCAAAAGAAATCCCATATAAACTGTTATACAGTAGCCTCAATGGCGCCACTGCACCGCCATGTTGGCTCAAAGCCTGCGTGCCTCAAAGGAGAACCATGGGAAGCGGCTCTGCGCCAGAATGGAGGACAGTAGAGCAGTTTCATAACCTCCTTGTAGGAGGAGCTTGTCTTTCTGGAAGGACCGTGGAGGAGCTGCTGCTGCCTGCACGTCCGGGCATACGAGCAGTGAATCTCGGTGCCCAGGAAAAACACGAAGCGACGATTGGAAAGTGAAGACAAGGGGAAAGACGCAGGGAGTCCAGGCGCTTATTTGTGCGTAGCGGACTTGAACCTGCCATAGTTGCAATTCTGGAGGGACAGTGCGCAAATCCATGAAAACGCGGCAAAGTGGAGCCGGGTGGAATTCCGAGATGTGAAGAATACTCTAACGCACCTGGACCAGCGCTGTGAGCCCGATCTCTGATGCACTCTGTCCTCTGGCTTTCTGCGGCTTCCACGCGTGTTTCTGTGTGCTGTAGCCTAGTTGGAATGAGTGCTTCACGGGGGCAGACAGCAGCAGAGTAGTTTAGTTAATTGTTTATTTGAGCAGCTCCTCGTTGGCTCGGCTCAAACACGGAGTAAGTGTCGTTCGGTGTGGAAGAGGAAGGCGGGGCCGAACCGGTGGACTCCCAAACTGGATTATTGAGCTTTCCCTGTGCGTTTTCACCCACGGCGACGCAGCGTTTTGGGGGGCGCGGGTTGAAGCAAGCGGTAATAACTGGGATTTAGATCCGATCCTTGTGAACTCTTCACCGCCTGCCCACTCGCTGCTGAGCCCGAGCAGTCATCTGTTTGTCAAGCTGCTTGTGGCCTGCCTTGTTGCCTGCACTTACGAAGGAGCATACTCGGGTTCGGGACGCATATTTTGGGGATACATTTCCCCCCGGTCGGAGCATGACTATGGCGGACGACGACATTCTCTTTGAAGATGTGTACGAGCTGTGCGAGGTCATTGGAAAGTAAGTGTTGCAGTGCTGTTTTGCTTCATGTCTGTTTTCACAGGTAATGCTGGTCACTGGAGCTTTCCAATTAACTCTTTATAACACCTCGAAAGATATGGCACGCGCGCTATACGCGCGGGCGCACAAAAACGCTTGGCACAATTTGGATTTGAACTAATGATCTGGCAGGTCTGGGATCTCTAGGCTACTCTATACATTTCCTGACCTATTGAAATCAATAGTGCCAATTGTGACGACCAGTTTTGCAGCTTTAGCCACAGAAATAAGAACAAAATTTATTCAGTTTTACATATTCTTTTGTAGTTTATTTGTTGCCCATTTGCACTGTAGTTGCAACAATCGTGCGCTTTGACCTAGTGGCAGTTGTCAGCTTGGTGCAGAGATTAAAGGGCAGGGCACGGCACATAGCGACATGAGTCATGCTCACACAACATCTGGACACGATTAGCATCTGGAGGTCTCATCCAAGCCATTCAGAATAACATTCACTCCAAGAGAAACACCTTAGGAGTGTGTCTCCAGTTTATGTGTTGTAGGAAGCTCCAAGCTTTCCCAGATGTCCTTGGTAACAGGCTGCTTTGCTTTGGAAATTAAACTTTTCCTTAGGATTTAAGCCTACACAAACTTCAGGCTGCGATTTCTGTTTCTTACTCTTTTCCAGGTGTGTTGTTTGTTAAGTTGCTGGAAAAAGGACAGCAAGCTGAAGCAATTGTGAGAACTGGCCCAGATTTCATTATTAGCTTGTTTTATATGAGCACAATTTTAAGAATATTGTGCTCATATAAAATTATATCGTTATATATATTATATAGTCTACGTCTGAACTCTTGCTCCTCAGCGTTGAAGTTGGGGCTTCAATCTTTGAGCTGATCATCAACCAGGCTGCAAGTCTTTTTTTTTTTTTTTTCAGGATACCTCTGGCATCTTAAAGGTTTCAGAAAGTATATAATAAGACTTGTTAGAAAGATCTTGTCTGAGTTTGGTTTTCTCACACAACTATATTGTGATAATTAGATCTTCAAAGCTGATTTCATGATTCTGTCAGAAACTGATCTCATGCAGTTCTGTACACGTTTTGAGATATATATCCTATAGAGTCTGTAGTACATGATGATATAGAAATTGCATATTACCCAAATTACTGAAATGTTTTGATATTTGTAATAATTTGAATTATGATTCATCTTGCAGCCTGAAGTGAATCTATGAATGAATGGCTGTTCTTCTGCGTATGTCTCTTGTCAGCTCAGCAACTCACTGGCCATTGCTTGTGGGCCCCTCCTACTCAAGGCCCCATTATAAATAGACTTAATTGTCAGAAGATGACTAAGCGGATATTTCAAACTCATGTTACCCTTCATTTAAATCACATGTAAATACCGTTAAATCGGAGTGGTTTAGTTTGTCTTACATTTTGTGGTAATTACATGTGTGATATTTAGTGCCGCATCAGTTCAAAGGAGACGTTTTGTGCATCTTGAATGATTCACTCCATTGGGCACGCACACACAAGCACCATGTGAATGAGGAGCCTGGCCCGACAGACGCAGGCATACACTGGCACTGTCACCGAGATGTTGGCGCTTTGACAGAGTGATAAGACATGCTCTACCCTCAACATGTTTAAACAAGCCTGAAAAACGACATGTGTGCTTTATCCCACACAGTCACTGGCAATTTATAAATCACTCATTCAAACAAATACAGCTTGGAAAAGAGAGGCCACTGCAATATATCTGTTAAGTATTTAGCTTGGTGTAATAGGGTGAATTGGACATTGGATCTTGGCTGTTCAAATTTTCATATAAAACGTGTTATTTAAATTTGTGGTACTGAATCTTGTCACGTTCTAGCTCTTTGCAGTTAGTACTGGAATTTTAATCAAGATTCAGTGATTGATAGAACCAATCTGTCAGTGAAAGTGTGTGGTTTGAAGCACAGGTCAGATTGGAGTTTGGAATTTAACAGTTTATTTGTTAAATTATTCAAAATCTGTATTATTTACTTTCAGAAAATTAGGCCAATTAAGCCATCTAAAACTGATTTAAAACAATAAATGCAAATGCAATATCAGTATGTTGCAGAATCAGAACATTTTCATCAGATATTTTTGCAGCTTGGTGAAGTCTGTGAAGGTCTTGAGCACAGCCTGGCTTCAAAGATGGAGATATAAGATCATTTTGGTCTTTCAGAAGCACCAAAGCTCACAAGGCTTGTAAACTTGCCTTGGTTGAGAAGAAGTGGTGTAGGAGGAGACCTTCTAACTCCTGAATTGTGTGAATCATAGCTTACTCACTTTTCAACTGACTGCCTATAATTTGCAGTTTGCAGAAGGCGACTGCAGTCTTTTATCAGCTGACCTGCTGTTCTCTGTGCGTGGAACCTCTACTGTCACAGCCTCAATTTGAGACTGCATTGAGAGAGGGAGAAAAGGGAAAAGTGGATGATTTTGATCCAAGAGGAGAGGGGAGAAAGTGGGGAAAAGACTAACCAAATAAGAGTGGAGCAGTGAAGAGACAAACTACACTAAAAGCCTGAGGGTCTTGGGCAGCTCTCTGTGTGTTTTACTGAGGTTAAAGCTGTGTACACATAGACTATATATAGGCTGCAGTAGTGAACAGTACATGGAAGGCACTGTGTTAAATACTGCTGTGTGAGCATGCCATCGGACTGGGAGAGCTGGGACTGGAAGTTCACTGAAGGTTCAGCACGGACACTTGAACTAGAGATCGACTGTTGTGGGTTTTTTTCATGGCTGACGCTGATATGATTGTTTAGAATCCAGAGAAGCCGAAGGCTGATAAGGTCTGCCGATACTTATGGGCTGATTGTGGATGGCCAATTTTGGTCATTTTCCCCAAATGATATAGTTTGAATTTAGCACAAACTCATCAATTACCTTTTACCTCAAATTAGATCAGAGAGCAATGTAGTGACATTTCTGTGGTACCCTCTTTGGAGGAGTGTTCAGATAAAGTTTTATGCATCTTTCCTTTATATTTAAGGATTTGCTTGAGCCAAAATATCGGCCACTGCTGGATATTTAATGTCGATATGCTTAAACTGGCATATATCGGTCCATCTATCGGTCTATCTCTACCGAGTTTATTATCAAGTCTCTGATGAATTAAGTAGGTATTTAGTATTTAGTTAGAATTTCAGGTTTCATGAAAGCATCATGGAAGGAATGGTGTGATATTATTTTGTCTATTTTGTCCAATTGATTCCAGTAGAGTACATTATAATTTGTCACTTTTGATTCTATTTATTTTCACTGATTTTATCAACATAACTCACTAGGGCTTAACCCATCTTTGGCTGTGTCAGATGTAAACACATGGAAAGAAATTCCACAAGATTGTGTTCAAATGTGAGAACAATCTTGTGACTACTTTGTCTTGTAATTATCTATGACACAAAAATAATTAGTTGTACTTGCGTGTTACTTCTCTCCCAAAGTAATTGTGTTTACTGGGTAATGAAAGTAACTAAATGACCAGATAAAGTAACTAATTACATTACAAAAAAGAGAAAATCCTCATAGATACACCCCAGCTGCTTTTTCAAGAGCTATAATCTGTCTAATTTGAGCCATTTTTATAGGCTATTCTCCTCCAAGCACAGGACAAACAACTGTCCACCTTTACACAGCAGACTGTGTCCAAACAGTGCATTTTTTAGCCAATCTCTCGCTTCAGTCTTGTTTACTTCCTAAAACAAAAGAAAAAAAAAACATTGCTGCTGCTTCTCTGAATTAGATGAGAGAGCAAAGTCTGGTCTGTCACCACCAGTGCTGAGACTCAGTAAAATAATGAGCCCTGTTTCCTTTGACAGTAACTATAACGACATTACAGCAGAAGAAAGAGTAGTTCGTTAGATTACTTGTTACTCGTAAGTAACATTTTACTACTTTAACACCATTATTCCCAACACTGCTCCTTATAGATTGATCCAGATTGATTTCCTACTTTTCCATCTTAAAGTAAAGAACGGAAAGAACCAGGAAGGATTGAGAAGCACTAGGATGAGTGAAAGAGCGAGAGAGGTCAGGTCCGATGGAGGAGGAAGGCGTCCATTAGTTTGACTCACACATTAAGAGACACTCTGCCCCAGGGAAATGCTCCTTTGTAGTGCGCCCTTGTTAAGGAGTTGAGTGTTTCTGCTGCACTCCCCATAAAGAGGCACACTTTGCCTATTTTAAGGTCCCTGGAGTTTATTTCTGTACTTTGCGTGTCACTAATGGTTGGTGACAAATTTTATGACATTACGGAATTGTTTTTAGATTTGAGCTTACAAGATTATACACTTCAAAGGGGTGGTTTTCAGCCTTTCCAAATACCATTTTAAATAAAGGTCACTTTAATAAGCCAGGATGAAAATCTGAACAAAGGAACTACTTTTATTACACCATGGGTAAACTGTAACTTAACTATTGCTAATAAAACTATGAGTAATCAGGAACACCAGGACCAAACTAGCTCTAAGCTGATTGAACACAGCTTATGATAGTGATATGTTAGTGATACGGTACCACAGTTTGAGAACCACTGGTCTAGACAATGCTTCTGGTATTGATTTCACCCTGACTCGTGGCCATTGAGAGGTTATGCTCTGCCTACAGTGCCTGTCATCTCTTTCTGTTAATGGAGCCCAAAATGGGAGCTAATATCATCCAGCTGAATGGATCAATGACTTTGCTGTTCTCTGTATTTGGAGCCACAGTGGATTTAACAATGGCCACTCTCCTGTTCCATACATCGCTGTGGAGCCAAGCGACCTCTCTGAAAAGAATGAATTATCCTCCATTTGCATAGCTCAGAGCCCTGCAGGAGGCTCGAGGGGACTGGCACAGACCTGGATGTCCGTGTAACTCTGGTCCAATGTGGTGATACAGCCTGGTCCAGTCTATTGTCTAATGTTTTATGTTCTACCCCTGAACCCTATGAGGCGTTGTAGTTGTTTTCAGTAGTAATTCTGTCATTTTATGCTACTGTACATGTATAGCAATGTGACTTTCAGTGATGGTGATATGTAGTATACACTGTCATTATAGAGGAAGAATTAATCGTATGTCAATTAAAGGTGCACTGTGCAACTTTTCTAATGGAAGGGTCCGCTACCTGCTCGTCTCCAAGATGTTATTATTACTTTCCCTACAATAACATATCCATCTAGCATTTATTCATTATGGGTGTTTCTATTGCTCAAAAATACAATAAATCCTTCTGTGAATAAGGTCGACTCTCCACAGATCTGATTTGTAATGTAGTGTAGTGCTGTAACCTGCTTGTCTCCCTTGTGATAGATTGGTTTAATCTATATTGTGGAACATTCAGGGCAACGCAATAACATTTCTACTGTGTAATGCTGTGTTTTGAGGATCTTGATGTCCAAAAAAGGTAAAAGTCTGAAATAATCCTTAGAAAGAACATCTTTTATGGATATTTTTGAATGTTCAAAATTGTGTTACTGTTCTATTGCAGAGTTTTGTTCACCGTGTACTTTGCCCCAAATGTTCCTGTCAACGCAGTTTCTCTTGTGGAGAAAAGCACATATTGTCATGTTGTGTGTAGCTGTAACTATGAGCATTTAAGATGTAGTGAGTAATTTCAGATAGGTTGATGCACAGAGCGTGTAAGTGAAGATGAGTTGTCACACGGGGGGGAAATGAATTAACCTTGGTTCAGTGAACTTGCTGCACTGTGTAAGCTATCTGCACTGTAATCCTGATCATCTCTTTTATTTAATGAAAAGTCTCATACACATATTGCCTACTGTCATGCATGTTATCCTGAGGAGACTATATGGGAAGCAACACAGCAGAGCTATGTCTAGTGCCTAATCTTCATGGTCCACAATGAAACTTAAAGGGCCCATATTACACCATTTTATGATCTGTTTTATAATGTTGTTTCCTCATCACAAACATACCTAGAATTATGCAGGGTTTGTGCATTAAACATGTGCAAAAGAAACAAAACATGACTTCTTCTCTCAAATGGGAAAACACTCACTGTTCCGCCTCGTGATGTCATGTGATAATACAGGGAGAGCTCCACTGTGTTTTTGAATTTGTACACTTTCACTAAAATCAAAGGGTAAAAGGTAAACGGTAGCAATTAACTTGAAAACTACATCACAAGGGGAAACAGGTGATTTTGAGCTTTGGAGATGTAGACAGAGTGATAATAAAGGATTACTCAAACATGTGTGAATTAAACAAAACACAACTCCAGTTATGTTTTTATGAGGTAAGAACATTCTAACATGGCTTAAAGCTCACAAGTCATTTTTCCGTAATGTAAGACTTTTAAGTCAATGTTAACAGAATTCTTCAAATCCCATACAATCACAGAGTGTGTTTGAAAAGATATTAATTCTGACATTTTATTGTTCAGGTTTTTAGAAAAAAAACATTAATTCAGCCCTCTGCGAAAGTGTGACTGAAGCATTGCTGAGACATGCATGGCATCTGCTGCTTTGGAAATTCTTGTAATTGTCCTCAAGATAAGGGACCTGTGATAGTTTTTGTTTGTCTGCCAGTGTCCTCACCAATACTTTTAATGGTGGTTTCACTGTGAATATGACATTTACAAAAGTATGCAAGCTGGAGTGGTTTGATAAAAAAATTGAAGTGTGTTTTTATCAACATTCAAAAAAAAAGTTGTATTAAGAAATTTTATCAAGTCCACAGCCAATCCTGTGTCAGTAAAAGCATGTGATTTTGAGCAGAACAGAGTTTAGACTTTAGGGGAAGAAGTTAAACTGTTTTTGTGTTAAATGGCAAAGTGTGTATTGTGTGTGTTCAGGAAATTAATATTGATATTTGCACTTCATAGTATATCGGACTTAAATCAGTAGCACAGGCCAATATTTTGTTTTGGCCATCATAAATACCCATAATGCCTTATCAGAACACTTCGAGTGCAAAGAGATAACTGCACGAAATATGACAACACAGCATTCTTATAGGTTTGAGGTTAAAAAGAAGGGCTTTGAGTGAGTTTGTAGTAAATTTTAATAACATAATTTGGGGAAAATAATCATAATTGGGCCTATTTACCATATTACACCATTTTATGATCTGTTTTATAATGTTGTTTCCTCATCACAACCATACCTGGAATTATGAAGGTTTTGTGCATTAAACATGTGCAAATGAAACAAAATATGACTTCTTCTCTCAAATGGGAGAACATTCACACTGTTCAACCTTGTGAGGTCATGTGATAATACAGGGAGAGCTCCACTGTGTTTTTGAATTTGTACACTTTGTCTTTGTCTTAAATATCCATAAAGTTTTATTAGAACACTTTGAGTGCAAAGATAACTCCAGGGAATGTGACCAAGACTGTATGTGAATTGCTTGTGTGCTAGAAGCTAAGATGAGTAATATGGGATGGTAATTCTCTTGACAATTTTACTTGGTTTGAATCTCTTTACAACAGTTCTGCGACTGGCCTTATGCGTAAAGTGAAGGTTAACCAGTTTTGTCGTCTTGTTCTTGTAAGCACATGTCTGTTAGTCATCACAGCAGGTTCCTGTTATCTACCAAGGTTCTCTGCTATGTTCATTAATGCATAATTAATGAGTCATTTCCCCCCGACCCCCAGTGCGTGTAAATGCTCACCTACAGAGATGTCATGTGTGAATAATTAGTGGAGCAGCAAGTTCATAGCACACACAAAACACATTTACATACCATGTCCTCGTACTGTACATGAGAGACGAAAGGACCAAACCTGGACTCATTTGAGTAACTTAAAGAAAACCAAAACATATTTTTTATTTATGTGATATTTGAAAGATGTAATTAAATCACAAGTTGGTTCAGATCTTGGGGTCTTAACTTGGGCATAAGTTTGGAGCAAAAGTGTCACATCCCATCTAAATTAATTTGAAAGGCTGTATAACTCAAAAGTGGTTTATTATTTTATCACAGTCTTCAACTTTCTGGGCTTCTCAACTCTTTTCTTTATTGTTTTTCTGTGGTCGTCTCTGTCCACAGCCGTTTCCAGTGGACATGCCAAAGCACACATGGTCACCTGGGTTACAGCTGGGGCCCCAGGAAAAACAACACCCACAATGCAACACACTGGGAGGAAAACATTCCTTTAAAATGTTTTTGGACTTTTACAGCAATTCAAAGCTAGAGCAAGGCTATATTGTAGATGTGTGTTTTTAGTATTGTCACACATGTTATGTGAGCTTTTTTATATTGTTCACAGCAGTGGAAACACACATTCTGTGCTGATACCTGATGGAAAGTCTTGGTCTTGTCTGTGAAACATGATCCTTTAAACATGTAGCCCACAGCTGATGTCAAATGCTTATTGAGATGTTCAGAGGAACAAAAGGAGAATCGCTTTGTGCCTAAAGGTGTGATTCGTGCACTGACAGCTCTATTGTTAATAGCAGGAGGCATCAAGGCCTCCAGGTACGCCACTACAAAAGAGGATATTTTTGTCACAGCTTTTGCAAATCTGTTGCAAAAACATCTAGATTCACATTACACCCATCAAGAAAAATAACAACATTTTATTGTTGTGCCCTCTATTTATTTAAACAGAGAATTATTGACTTTACTGCACACTTTTGGAGGAGACCTGGGGTCTACAACTAGTGTTGAGTGCATTTATGCTGTTTATTGATTTCTCATTCTAAAGGAAATAAAAACAATGTTGCCTTAGGTATCTTGAAAGGAAAGTTCACATGATGATGATAAACCATCTTGGGTGAATGTGTAAATCTGAACTGTCTCCACAAAGTGAGACTGGGTCTTTTATATCAGCTCTAAAGCCTCTGAGTCTTGTAAGCTCTTTTCCCCACTGGAACAGGTAAATTACAAAATAGTAATGTCATTACATTGTATACCCTATTATATTATTGTAGTAGTAGCAGCAATGTCAGACAGAAACACTTTGGATATGAGATGCAGTGACTGAAACTGAAATATCTGTACAGAAGATTGCTAAGAGAATGGCTTTTCACTCTGACTCTGCAAATATTTCGGAAATGACAGTGGTGGTGGGTCCTGGCGGTCTGTAACCACATTTAGCAGTGTGGCTGTGTTGACATATTGTCTGACAGATGGGTGACACATGCTTGGTGCCAGCCCTATTGTAAGTGCAACTGGGACTCGGGGACAGAGGCAGAGCAGCCTTCCATGGGAAGCTGGGTGGAAAACTCATAGACTGCTGCATTACAAATAGGAAGTGAGCATGGGCGCGAAGTGGTTCCTTCAAGCTCTATTATGCAGTCTATGGGAAAACCGCATTGTCTTAGTTGTAGCCGTGACTCTCTCACTCACAGAACAATGCACAATTACCAACTCATTCCCTGACATCTGTGCCTTTCACTGATAGATATATATATATATATATAAAAATGTGTTTTTCTCACCTTCCACGGTGGTAGGTCTCTCTCACCCTCATTCAGCTCGGGTCCTCTACCAGAGGCCTGGGAGCTTGAGAGTTCTGCGCAGTATCTTTGCTGTTCCCAGTACTGCACTTTTCTGGACTGAGATGTCCATTGTTTTTCCCGGTATCTGTTGTAGCCACTCTTCCAGTTTGGGGGTTACAGCCCCGAGTGCTCCGATCACCACAGGCACCACTGATGCCTTTACTTTCCAGGCTCTCTCCAGCTCTTCCTTGAGCCCCTGGTATTTCTCTAGCTTCTCGTGTTCCTTTTTCCTGATATTACCATCGCTTGGTATTGCGATGTCAACCACCACGGCTCTGCTCTGTTTCTTATCCACCACCACTATGTCTGGTTGGTTCGCCATCACCATTCTGTCAGTCTGTATCTGGAAGTCCCACAGGATCTTGGCTCGGTCATTCTCCACAACCTTTGGAGGTGTTTCCCACCTTGATCCTGGGGTCTTCCAGCCCGTACTCTGCACAGATGTTTCTGTACACTATGCCCGCAACTTGGTTATGTCGCTCCATGTATGCTTTCCCTGCCAGCATCTTACACCCTGCAGTTATGTGCTGGACTGTCTCAGGAGCCTCTTTGCACAGTCTACACCGTGGGTCTTGTCTGGTGTGGTAGATCTGGGCCTCTATTGCTCGAGTGCCCAGGGCCTGCTCCTGAGCAGCCAGGATCAGTGCCTCTGTGCTGTCCTTCAGACCAGCCCTCTCAAGCCATTGGTAGGATTTCTTGATATCAGCCACTTCAGTTATGTTCCGGTGGTACGCCCCATGTAGGGGTTTGTCCTGCCATGATGGTCCCTCCAGCACCTCTTCCTCTGGACCCCACTGTCTGAGACATTCTCTGAGCACCTCATGTATGTATGTATGTATATATATATATATATATATATATATATATATATATATATATATATATATATATATATATATGATTATTATTTTTATCAAATATTGTGAGATTCCTTATCTGCAAGCATATAATACTCAGTTACTAATAAACACTGAAACTAGTATCCAAACTATACAGACCTGTCAAGAATAGTTTGGATTTTGTGCAAGTAATTGCTCTAATTTTGTTGAAAATCAGATTGCGTAAAAGAAGTGTTTTTAATCATTGCGATATAAGATCTGTATTGTAGTTTTCAACACTATTTTGTATTGTTTAAAGGTGCACTATGTAAATTTTTCATTGGGGGTCTGTCTCTTTCTTGTTTCTATGAATATGTCATTGTTCTGCCTGGAATGTTCCACAGTATGACATTAAACAGCTCTACGTTACATTTTTTTCAATTACAGATGGTTTTATAGCTCCAAAATAGTTAAAAAGGCAGACAATCTGACTGTGCGCTGGATTGCCTCTCCGCAGATCTGACCTGTAACTTGGTCGGGTTTGGTCTCCATAAAGAAAGGTGAAAGGTTTCATACCATACTGTGAAATATTCCAGACAAAGCAATAACATTGTAACCATTTTATCTCCAAGTATTTAACAGACCCTCCACTAGAAAAGTTACACAGTGCACCTTTTAATGGTAGCTCTACACCTAATATTACACTGTTTGCCTGAAAGATGTGTACAGTTGTGTTTATTGATAATTGTATTCTCAGGTTCTGTATCACATGTGTTCCTGCGTGGGCTGTCTGACTCCCTTTGTGTCCTCCCACTTGTGGCCTTGTGCAGTGACTTTGCCTGTATTCATCCTGCGCTGTTCAAAGTGTCTGGAGCTTAAATGGAGCTGTCATTACTCATCGCTCCTCGTGTACTTAAGAGCGCTAAGTGTCAGCATACCTGCGTCCTTGTAGGGAAGTTACTGCAACTTCTGTCGGCAATGGCAACCAGAATTACGGAAGGAAACCGCAACGTCACTGTCACTTTTTGGCCTTTCTGTAACCCGCCATCTGGGGAACGGCAGGAAGTTGAGTGCATATGTTCCGTGTCAGTGTGCTTAGGCGTGGAGGGGGGCATCGGCGTGACAATCTCCCACTGAATCTGTCAAATACAAACTCGCGCGCACCACTCACCACTTCCTGGACTGGGGAAGGTGCGGACAAGCCTGCTGTTGTAACACTATGGGGTGGTTTTCATTTTGTCTGGGTGAGTGGAATTACACAGCCAACAGTGTGGGACAGATATGATGTGATGAGGAGTGCTCGTCTTGTTGCTCTAGATGCATACAGCTGCTTTGTCAAATATTTACCCTCTTCAAATCTGGGGCTAGACTGTGATACTGTTTGCGGTGGAGAGTTCGGTTCATTTCCTATTCTCTGGACAGTACCTGAATGCAGCTCCCTTAAGTGAAGTGAATGATTTAATTTCAGGATTGTCTTTCACACAGACTACAGGATGGTAATACAAATACAGCAGCACAAATGAAACTGTAGAAGTCCATGTATTATTTAGACTATTGACAAAGAAAATGTACACACGATAAATATAAATAAATATATAAATCTAAAAAATAATGCTCTATCTGTCATGTATTGAACGATAAGTCGATATAGTAGTTATTGTGACAGGCCTAACTATTGGTTCTCAAACTGTGGTACTAGCTCCTTCATGCAGTTGAAATACTTGCTTTATTTAGAGTCACTTTAATCCACATGTTTGTCCTCCTGCGTTAGTCCTGGTTCAGAACTAGTAAAGCATCTGTGTAGTCCTGTTTAGTCCTGGCTTTTTTTCTCGTTTAGGTCTAGAATAGTCCCGTTGTAGACATGATTTCAATCTTATGTGATCCTTGCAGTGAATTTTGAGCACCCTTGGTTTAGACACAGCACATCAATATAAACCAGGACTAGAATGAGACCAAACCAAGTCTACATCAGGACTATAGCAGGACCAAACCAGAGAAAGCCAGATTCTAGACTGAGATGGTTTGAGCAAGTACAGCTGGATGGGTAATTGGTTGTCTGAATGTTGAGATTAGAGTTGGAGGTGTCGAGGAAGACCAAAAGGTTTAATTTTAGACGTAATGAAAGAGGAAATGAAGTTGGTGTGAGAGGAGAAGATGCCAAAGATTGGTAAGATGTAGTTTGGTGACCCTATAATGGATCAAACTAAATGAAAAAGTTTAGTTTTTTTTTAATTGGGTCATTTTGCAACAAAAACAAAACAGACCACAACTACTTGGATCATGACAAAAAGGGTCCAAGTTGAAGCAAACTTACCAAACCCTATTAAACAATAACAGAATTCCAAGAAAGAAAGCAGCACATGAACAACAAGTTTGCATTTACAACTTCACTTACGACTCTAAGCTAACATACATGAACATTCACACTGACAGTGGCTCCCTCTTTTCTGCTTCACTCGAGGAAACACAAAAACTAAAACACAACACTACCTTCTACCCACCCATCCATCTTTCCCACAATCAGGAAATAATTTAGCTCCATAAAATGCTTTTTTTTTTTTTTTTTTTTAATAAAAGAAGCATTTTTTGTATGTTTATTTACATATAAGAGACAAAATATAAAGTTTGTATCTAAAATATAGAGGTGATTTAGGTACTGTTGTTGGTTTAGCACCTTCACTAGGTTGCACTAGATGTGCAATGAATGAAATTGCACTAACACAATTCATGATAGCAACAGCAGCTCAGTTGGTATATTATAGTACTCAGAGTATTTGTCCACTTCAGGTGGTTTCTGGCGGTTTGAATCCTGCTCTCGACATAAAAATTATTGGTAGAACAGTCAGACACATAGATTGGAGCAATTACAGCCCCTACAGATGAATGCTGTTGTTGTAGTTTTGGGCAAGACACTTAATCCACCTTGCCCCTAGTGTCTGTGTACATGGGTGTATGAATGTGTGTGTGAATGGGTGAGTTGTTCCTTGATGTAAAGCTCTTTGAGTGCCTTGAAGGTGGAAAAGCGCTATATAGAAATGTGACAATTTTACCATTACATTTTTGGAGTATCACTCAGCTAAATTTCCCATATTAGGAATTGTATTATATTTAGTTGTACTTTTCAGATATCAGCAGCACAGTTCACCCTGGCACTAGAGCGGCTCACTTTGTATAGGATGTGTAAAATCGCAGGTGTGAACAGGGCATTGAGAGCGGGGCTGAGAGACGGACGAAGAGCTCTGAAGTCTTTGAGCTATGAGCTGTAGACACAATCAGTCATAAGAGCAGCGTTCAGCACTTTACCCAAACCACTTATAAAAGCTCACCTTTGCCAAGTACCAGCCCCGGCCAAGTCCCCTGCTTCATATGTGCATGACCAAAGAGTGGAGCGACACACACCAGGCTACTGCACTCATCTCCGTGGGGGTCAAGTAAACATAATACAAGTATAACATGACCTTTTACCAGCGATCTGTTTGGTAAATAAACACACAAGACAGACACACACACACACATGATCGTACACAGACAAAACATATGAGTGCACAGACAGAAGCAGCATTACGTTCTTTTAATCTGGCATAACATTCTGAAAGAGAATGAGTTTATGTTTATTATTTGTGAGTTATTTGGGGAAATATTTACAAAAATCCAATTTATTGCATTTGCTGTTTTGGATATATAGAATTTAAAGGTATATTGTGTAACTTTTCTGTCACTTCCTTGTTTCTCTGGCTATATCATTGCCCTACAGTATGACATTAAATAGCGCTGCCTTAATTTTATTGCATTTTATAGTTTCATAGCTCAAAATTACCTAGAAAAACAGGCTTTCTAACTTTGAGCGGGATTGCCTCAGCAAAATCTGACCTGTAACATAGTCTGGTTTGGGCTTAGATAGAAAGGATAGAAGATAGAAAGATAGAGGTTTGATGTCATAGTGTGAAACATTTCAGATAAAGCAATAACATCTCCATACACAGGCAGCTTTTGATAAATGCTGCAGAGAACAGATGAAGTATGTAAGAAGTAAATATTGACCAACAGTTCAACAATAAATCTATGCTTGTGGTGTAGATGCGACCAGTCTTGTTTGTATGATGATTAACACAACATCATTTATAAAGTTATAAAGCTAATTTTAATTGAATCAAGGTTTAATTAATTGCATTTAAGTAACCAATAAGTCTACAAGCCCATCCTTGTCCTTTTGCTGTTCATAAGAAACACATTGAGATGGACCGACTCAGTCCCATCTGCACACTGACTGTATATTTTCAGCTGATGGCAAAATAACACAATAACCACAAATCATACGTTATATTTTTGTTGTGCATTTTGTTACATTTAGTTTTTTTAATGTTGCATATTATAACCATACAAGAAGAAGTTGGTGTTTTCCTGTGCAGTTTTATTTTACTCAGGTATTTTGAAAGCTAACTGTGGCTCTTTAATGAACACTATCTGTTTATTGGTAAATAGTGCTGACTTTGAGAAGTGTTTGAGCAATTGTTCATTTGTTTTGTGAGCTTTTCCGTGCTCTGCTGTGACACCTTTTCACAACAATAGTTTTGCACTGGCAGCAATAATGACTCACAGCTACCACCAACCCTCCTTTGTTTTCTTGATTATGTACTTTATGCCAGGAGCCCTGTTTTAGTCAATTGTATTTGTAAATTATCGTCACTGTCACATTTGAGAGACTGTATGTTTTGACTCTGTGACAACCTGCATCTGAGCGCGCACTCCTCAGCCTGTCGACCTGCAGCTCGGGGCTCAGTTGGCATGCTCTTCTCTGATTGGCTGTCAGATTCCATTAGGGAGTTTCCTGTCAGAAAATCCGAAGGGCGTGATTGGCCGATGGCAGTGGAGCTGACACCTATCTGTTAGTATCCCCTTCAGTGTCATGCTGAAGAGATTGTTACTGCTGCAGAGAGACCACCACAAACCTGTGCACTCTGCCAGGACCAGGCCCTGGTTCCTGTGCAAAAACTGCTTTATTTGTACTCAACATCTGGTGGGAACAGCTTTAAATATAATCAAGGAAAAAAAACAGATTTCACT
The DNA here is from genome assembly GCF_026225935.1 of Boleophthalmus pectinirostris. Lineage (NCBI taxonomy): Eukaryota > Metazoa > Chordata > Actinopteri > Gobiiformes > Gobiidae > Boleophthalmus > Boleophthalmus pectinirostris. Next base: position 20,977,585 of record NW_026570970.1, on the reverse strand, counting down.
GTGGTGGTAAAATAACTATTCACTGGTTCTGTGTTAAGAAGACTATTGAGATTATGTTGCCGATTATTGAAAATAGGCTTTTTGTAAATTCTTTGCCTATGTTGAAGGCAGGAGAGTCTTGAATCATACTTTTTTTCTTATTTGCTGCACTAGTCTCAAATGCCAAATCAAGGATGTTCAAATATCCACTTAAACATCCTTGTATCATTCAGAACAAAATCTATAACTTTTCATACCTCAGGTTAACAGTGTTAATTGCGTCTCACATTGATTCTGCAGAAGTCTGTGCTTTTCCTACGACTCTGTTGTGCTTCTTTAAGCAGCCTTGTTTCTGTTGTGTAGCCTATGAGTATAACCTATAGCAGTTCCACTCTCCCTGACGGAGCACGGACACTTCTCGTCCAATCAGCAGCAGTGTAGCTGACGAGTGGAGTGTTTGTCCTGGTGTAATCATGAGTAAGTAAGTTGGTCCTGGCCTGTTTTTTTCAAAGCATGTTTGACCCCCTGGTTGGTAGGAGTGTACAATGTGACTCTATACATGCCTATCTGGGCTAATCTTAGCTTTAGCACTTGCTCCGGCCAATGGTGAGGATTAAGAGACATAAGACGAGGGCAACTGGACAAGGCTTAGTAGTAAAGAGTAGCTATATATGATCAAATTTACAAACGGAATGCAATGAATACATTTGAAATAGAAAAAAAAAATATTTTGCTGATGTTTCTTCTACACAATGTAATCTCACATATCCTTATCTCAAAAAATCTTTTCAAACAATTGTTTCTGAACTTGGTGAATTTCACTACTGTGTAACTCAAAGGTCCTATAGTTTTTGTCTACTGCACTACTTTTTATGCTGTTTTAAATATTAATTGTATTTAAAGTATATTCTAATATTCTAGCTAATGGTTAGTTAGTTTTTGATTGCACATTTTTAGTCTCTTACTGTTATTGTACCCTATGTTGCAACACTGGAATTTCTTTTTTTTTCATTTAAGTAATCCTGGTTTATTAGTCCATCAACATATTTAAAGCTAAAAATGCGCTGTTCCACTTTGTGATGTCATGTTGTAGTAGTTTCAAGTTAACTGCTACTTTTATTTCAGTAGACTGGCAATTTCAGGGCTGAAATCATCCAGATGATTGTAGTGAAGGTGTATGGAGTTTAAAAACACAGTGGAGCACTCCCTGTACATGACATCACAAAGTGGAGCAGAGTGTTTTCTGTTTGAAAGAGGAACTCAGCATAAATATGCAGGGTGTGTATGTTTAAACATGTGTGAATGAAACAAAACAAAATTCTAGGTATGTTTTTGATGAGGAAACAGCATTATAACGTAAATGAGAAAATAGCATAATACAGGCCCTTTAATATTATTTTTCTGCCATTCGTCCCAGAGCCACACATAAGTTCAGTCTTGTTTTGGTTGACACTCGTTGCCATGTACAATAACAGCTCCGACATTATCATTATTTTTGAGAACCAAAGCTTTTAGTGCAGCTCTCGGACGGCACGAGGCAGCAGTTATGACTAATGACAGCGAGGAAACAAAAGTGCCATCCATAAAGAATAAATGTCAGCTGCAAGAGGGAGGTGTCTGCGTTATTGCCTGACCATATGCTCACAAAGGCACAGAGGACACAAACAAAGCAGCCCATTATAATAACTGTGGAGAGACGCGAAGGCTGACAGGTTTTACAACAACTTTCCTTCAAATCTACAATTCATTGGCTGAGAATGTTATTCAAGGCAACAACCAAGTACACTTAAAAAACTTAAATGCTTTAGGTTTCAAGAATTTGCATTTTTATTTTTTATTAAAGCCACTAGTATTAGATATAGATATTTGCTCAAAATGTGACTATGTATGCCTCTTAAAGGTTTGTGGTAAAAAAGGGACTAGGTGAGTGTGTTAAAATTAAAATTACATGTCCTGTCCTCTGGAATAAAATAGATTTTGATTTTATAGAAAAATCTTATTCTTCGACAAATGTTTACAATGTGCTCCGAGGCTACGTTCAGACTGCAGGGCTTCACGCTCAATTGGGATTTTTTTGTGAAATCCAGTGTTTTTTGTAAGGTCGTTCACATTTCCAATAGGCTCTATTCACTCTTACATCACAAATCAGGAAGACGTTTGGAAAAATGCGAATACAACCTCTGGTGTAGTTACCGACGCTGGATTCATCTAACATGGATCTATTAAAACCAACAGTGATAGAGCCTGTTAAATGTGACTTGCATGTGATCTCCAGTGTGAACTTTAAACGCCCAAAAGTGTCCTGCATGCACATTGTAGGACACGATGACGTCACGCGCAGCGAGGGTGCTCAGTGTTTATGGAAGTAGCCTAAACTATGGAAGTAGCCAGAACATGTACAGCTTATTTGTTTTAAGGAGAGATTGAGAAGGAGGAGGACAAGGTTTTTGGTCATGGCATTTTGTGGTGCAGTGGCAGCAACATCTGTAGAAAGGAAAACGTGTGTGTGCAGAGTTACAGCCAAGAGTGATGGGTTTGCTATGTGCTTCACTGCGTCAGTGACACAGAGTTAATATACAATTTTCATATGATGAAAAGAACACTTGTGTACATTTGTGAGCACCTATTTGTACCACTCTCATGGGAGGAAACACGTCTTCGGTGACCTATTTCAATGAGCAAATGCGTCACCGTTGGGCTGTATTGGCTCGCAACAGGTGCTTGTTACTGTGTTATTATTACGTGTAGAACGGATGAATGCGACCTGGCTGTTCAAACTCAAGTTGCATGTCAAAGATCGAATATGTATTGGTTTTAGGCCCACATATCCAATTGGCCTGGGTTGCATTTGAAAAAATCATATCTGTGTCATTCAGACTGTCATTAAAAGATCAGATAAGATTAGGTCACTTAGGGTCAAAACAATTGGATTTGGATCACTTCGGGCTGCAGTCTGAACTTAGCCTAAGAATATATAACACTAGCAATAACTTTTTAGTAGTAAATTGCTCTAATTTATGCATCATATGAATCAGGATCAGAAACTTGAATTCGACTTTTTAAACTTGTACTGCAAATGTAATTGAAATACTATGAAAAATCACAGTTTGTACAATTACGCAGTCGGTCCATATAAAACTTAAATTAATTTCAGTTGCATTATTATTTAAATAATATTACGTTATTGTAGACTTGTAGATGTATATTCATAGAGTCTAATGGGTGGTCAGCGTGCGCCTCCCAAAGCGCTCTTGTCCTCTGCCTCCTGGAGTGTCATGGATTAGTGGAAGTGCTCTTCAGAAATGGATGGAGCCCAGCATGAAACACTGGCTGTGGTTTTATTGACCACCTGCTGAGCCCTGTGCATGTGGAACTGTCATTATTAGTTTGGCCGTTGACTCTACAGTGTGAAAAAGGGGGCGGATGGTCTTGGGCTATTTTGAAATTGTTGGCACACTTTTTGGCTTGATTTTTACATCTCCATTACTCATTTTGACAATAAGATAGTTGTGTATTTTGAATCATTTAATTGAGTATAAACAAGTAAATTGGATCATTTTTGAATGAACAAAATCACTTTCTTTCTGGAACTATCTCGTGACAGACTTGTTCCAGAATTGACGGCTGGCTCTATTTTATAACAGAAGTTGTCATATGCGATTAATTCATAATTTTCATTGCTGAATGGAAACATTACACAAATGACACACATTTTATTAAGCGGAGAAATCAGGTGTCATTTTTTGACATTTCATGGAAAAACATCTCTGATTAGTCTCAAATTCAGCGTGTTACTTCACCTGACATGGCACATCCATTTTAAAGTCTAATTTATTCCAAAGAGATTCATTTCATCCTCATTATTTGAAAAATTTAAAGATGCATTGTGTAACATTTCTGGTGGAGGGCCCATCAAATGCTTATCTCCATGGAGATGTTATTGCTTTGTCTTTTAAACCTTTCTATCTTCATGGACACCAATCCAGACAAAGTTACAGGTCAGATCTGTGGAGAGGCAATCCCCTACCCAGTCAGAATGCATGTATTTTTGAGCTATAAAACCAACGGTTACTGCAGAAATGTAAGGTATAGGTATTTAATGTCATACTGTGGCACATTCCAGGCTATGTCCATCTATATTTCATCTGTGTAAATACAGCTAATACAGCTCATTTTCCAGGTCGACCCGAGTAGCCTACTGGTTCTTTGTGAATTCCACCATTGTTCCACTGATCCATTTTCAACCTGATGTAGTCATAAATGCTGCAATCAAGGCTAAGGTCAGAGCTTTTCTTTCCAGTGCGAGAGCCCTGCTGCGCTGGTCAGTGGCTCCAGCACTTGTGTCTGTTTTTACCACCGTGTTGCTTGAGCAGAACTGAACTGAAACCTTGATCTTTCTGGACCTCAAATGATGTCCTTTAAATGCACAGGAACTAAACTGTAACAAAAGAGTGACTGTTTGTGCACATTATTGAGTGTGTCTATGCTTTGACAGCTCCCATAGCCACAGCTCCAGACAATTGACTGAGTAGCATAGATTTAGCGAGCCTTGTGTGTTTAAGGAGTCTGGGTAAAGCATCTCTGGCATGTTGATCAATGGGGACTTGTACTACAAAATCAGATAGCATTGTGGGCTATACTGTGTGTTTTGTCCTGGCTTTTTGAGTGTGGAAATGGAATGAAGGTAAAAGAAGACAGGAGACATTGACAAAATCAGTAGATGACCTTAACTTCTCTTCATCAGAGGCTAGAGCAGAAGTTTGAATGATGGTTGATGGTTCAATACCAACCTCATCTGGTTCATGCTGGTAGATTTTAAACTGTTGCCATTTGGGAAGACACTTAAGGGCACACTATGTAAATTTTTGGTTGAGGGGTCCGTCACCTGCTTGTTTCTGTGGAAATGTCATTGCTCTGCCTGGAATGTTCCGCAGTATGACATTACAAGCTCTACCTTTTATTATACATATATATCTACCATTTATTTAATTACAGGTGGTTTTACTGCTCAAAAATACCTAGAAAAACAGACATTTTGACTGTGAGTGGCGGTTGCCTCTCCGCAGATCTGATCTGTAACTTGGTCTGGTTTGATTTCCATGAAGACAGAAAGGCTTAATGCCATACTGTGAAACATTCCAGACAAAGCTGGACCCTCCACCAGAAAAGTGCACATTTAAAGCACCTTATGTTCAAAGAATGGTGCATGAATATTATAGGACGTATTCAGTTTCATGATAAAACTAAATCAATTTACATAGTATAAAAAGTGCTATTTAAATAAATCCTTTAATTTGACATACTTGCATCATTTTGCCACTGGCTACCCTGGCAGTGCCCAAAATGAGCAACAGTGTTTCACAGTGGTGGGTTGTACTGGGTGCTGTCAGACTCTTTCTCCATTGTGAAGGGGCAGTAGGAGGTGCTCTAAAGTGACCTTCAAACAGGAGACTAAAAGGAAAAGTAGTAGCAAGCGTTTTTGGACATGAAGCAATACTTTCACCCTTTAAAGGAAGTTTTTTTCTCTTGTCAAGGTTAAGCCACGTTGTCTCTCGGTCACTGCTCTGTGAAATCCATTCTTCCAGTTTGATTTAGTGTCTGTGCCTCTCATCCTGTCCGTGTTTATCTCGTATTTTTGTGCTTTCTCTCTGTGTTCGGCCTTGAGGTCAGCGAGCTCCTTTTCAACAAAGGAGAAAGGAGAAGTGATGAATTTCTTTTGAAGTCTGTCTGAGAAGTTGGCGCTAAAGTGGAAGACTGGCATCGTGCTTTTTGGCAGGCAGCTCAGTGTTAGAGGACTTCCACAACTGGCAGAAAGAAGCTGCTTTCTCAAACAGATGATGCCGCTCTGACGATAAAAACAAGGGCTGATCGAGCACTTGAGTAACTTGATGAAATCTCTTTAAAAAGGTCGTGCATGGTATTTGACTTTAATGAACAAATTCTTATTGGTCTTGAATCAATCTTAATCCTTATGTCATCAACACTAAATTATCAAGTCTTATTTGTAGTGTGAAAAAAGACTATCTCATGGTGGTTTGTTCAGTGAAACATCTTTTAATAATTGCTTTGACATACTTTAGTTTGGGCTAGATTGTTGATTTATTAAACAGATTTTGACTGTGGCAATAAACAGTGATACTGAAACCAAATCATAAACTGGAATTATCTCCAAAAATATATTCGAAATATACAAAATTGTCAAAAAATATTAACTGCAACAATGAAATAACAGAATGCAGCACTTAAGTAGTTAGTTTGTATCTATAATGAGTTCATAATTCAAACCCCGGCAGCTTAAATCTCATCGTAATAACTAAAAGTAACCAAAAGTGTCCCACTAATACAAAGAAAGAGACACCATGATAAATATTGAGCCCCCAAAAACTTCCATTTGTCATGTATTGAATGATAACTCGATATAGTATTTATTGTGACAGGCCTAGTATTACTGGTTTTGCACTTTATAAAATTAATATTTCAAAAGCTGTTTCTTGTTTTCAACTTCCAAAGAGTGTCTCCAATATTGACACGGCCTGTCCATTATACAAATTGTCTTGATTGACAAACACACAAACCTCTTGACACATTTGGATGTGTAGAAAGATCGTAAAATTGGATTTTAAGTCTGGGAGCATCGTGTCTGCGTTTGAATGACAGCTGATGCCTGACAGCCTGTGCGTGCCGTGGATATGGAGCCCTTAAGTTCCACAAAGCTCCTCCTGTATTTAGGCAGCAACTTAAAGGGCCCATATTGCACTATTTCCTGATCTTACAATCTTGTTTCCTCACCACAAACATACCTGGAGTTGTGTTTTGTTTCATTCACACATGTTTAACACACAAGCCCTACATATTTAGACTGAGTTCTTCTCTCAAACAGAAAACACTCTTCCCCCTTATGATGTTATGATGAATAATTTTAGCCCTGTAATTGCCAATCTCTCTCATGACATCACAAGGCGGAACAAATCATTTTGAGCTTTTTAGATATAGACGGACTAATAATAAAAGATTACTTTACTTTAATGTATGAATGAAACAAAACACAATTCCAGGTATGTTTTGTATGAGGTAACAACATTCTAACATGGCTTAAAACTCACAAGAGTCAATTTTGCGTAATATAGGCTCTTTAGTTCCAGCATCTAGCACTCTACAGAGAGGAAAACAATGAGGAAATAAGACCATTTGAAGTATATAAAACTAGAGGGGGGCAAATTAAAACAAATTGGAGGAATTTAATGTGTGCAGTAATGTGAAATGATTCTGTTCCTGTGAAGTGTGCAGTGCTGGTGCAGACGGGAGCTGCCCACTATATCCTACTGCTCTTTCTCAATGACTTCTATTTAAAGTCCTTGGCTGTGAAATGAACACACAGATTGTTCTTATTAAGCTCTTAGTCATCTCTCTTATTACTCCTACTTGTTCTGTTTTCATCAGATTCAAACATGCTACTTTTATACTTTAAATGCAACGCGCTAGAAGCTAAAACTCTGAATGAATGAAGTAAAACCCATAGGATTTATTAAGGATGTGAAAGATTTATTCAAAACATTTCCTTTTGTGGCTTTTTGAGAGCATACAGGAAATGTGTAGTTACTATATAGCCTTCTAGGACCTGACCGAGCTGCTCTCTGCTTCAGTAAAAGTGAATCACCAGACGACTGTGTGGGATTGAAAAGAAAGTTCATCACCTTTTGTAGCGTAAAGCCAATTTTAAATCTGTGAAATGGTTATATAATAATATCACAGCTTCCACAATTGTAGTAGTCAATATAAATAAGATATTTCTGCAGCTCAATTGAATCATTGTGTCTGAATTGGCGCTTGTTTGTGTATTTTCATTCAATTTAAAGATTATAGTTTCACTTTAGATAAATATTCTTACAGTATTTAGTGTCTTGTTACCTATAGGCCTGTCATGGTAAATTTTGAAGTGCAATATACTGAGCAATATATACATATATCCATTATATTAATATATATATATCCAATATATTGCTTCACAGAAATATTGCAATAAACGATAATATTGAAACTACTTAATGGTACTGACAACAAGCAAGATAATCCCAGTAAACACATTTTTTGATATACAGTATCATTAAAAAGCATGAGCTGCAACAAATAAATAGCAGAATGAACTAATAATTAGCAACAGACGTTATTTATTCTAGCTCACATCTTGCGTAACTATAAAATAAATAAAAAAATGGCAAAAAACATGTACACCAGATAAATATTGAGCCCAAAAAATATTGCTCTAGCTTTCATATATTGAACGATAAGATGATTTAGTAATTATCGTGACAGGCCTTCTTACCTACTCTTCTTTTGCTCAACTCCAGGGAGCAGGGGTTTGCCCGTAGCTTAGACCACAGAGAGAGGGAGAGAGCTATCTTTTCCAGAGCTCCAGAAGTTCAGGAGCTGTGTTACGTAAGTCTGACTAAAACGAGTGTGAAATTTGAGGAGACGGGGAGGAAAGCTCTTGGCCTTTTTGAACAAATAAATACAGCACTGGGGGGCTTTATGCTAAGATTGCAGTCATTTACATGCATTTTAATAAACCTCTGTGTCCGTGTGCCTTTGTGCTGCTCAGTGGGCTCATTAACTTTTATAGACTGCTGCTGCTCTAGTGTGGAGGAAATGACCACACGATATGCTGACCACTGCGCCCGTCCACTCTGCAGCAGACTCAAAACGCGCACACAGGCTCTCCCATTTGTCTGTCTCCGAGCTAGATCGTGATTAATTACTCCGAGAAACCAGATTGGACCGTTGCGCCGCCGGAAAGACAAATTCATGGTTTCTTGGGCTGGTACGAATCCAGCCGCTTTTCTGTTGCACTTACCTCACCCTTTCATCATTTAAATGCATTGCAGTGTTAATCAAAAGTTCAATTGATTGCATTGATTGGTGCCCGTCAGATCCCCCATGCGCTGTGAGCTATGGTTTTTGGAGTAGTTTAATCCAGATGCCACGGATGTAGTGTCAGAGTTTCCTCTTCATGTTCCTGAGACTGGGTTTGGTTTGTGGGTATTTGGTTGTAGTACTCCACTATTATGGCTGTATTGTTGCATTCCCCAAAGAGGCTCTGCACTGGGCAAATGGCTCTTTAGAAAGACACGGTTACTGCTGAAGTGATTCAATAAAAATACTTAAAATGAAAAGACCAAAATCAGTTCCTGGTGAGTATAAAAAGTATGACTAATTCAACTATGAAGCTTTTTTCGAAGTATTTTATAAGATCATTTTCCAATATGCCAAAATATGAAGGAAAGATGCATAGCTAATTGTGGATTAAAAGTGCTTAGGACTGTTATTTCTTCTTGTAGTCTACAGTGAAATGGAGCAAAGGATCATGGTCTATATAGTTCCCTCTGTCTTTTTTTTAGCTGTTGCTGCACCATAACTCTTAATTTAATCAAAGAGACTTGTAATTCAGTATATTGTGATGGCCCGACGATATTATTGTGACAACTTTGACGATACGATATCATGATATGTCAGTTATTGTTACTTCCCTACCGTCAGACTGTCCAGACAAAGCAAACGTTTGACGAGCCCTTCACCAGAAAAGTTACACAATGCACCTCTAAAAATCTGAGACATTCCAAAATAAGAATGAGGATGCTGTAACTATTGTCTTTTGTCATAGTTATCATCACACTGGTGGAAGGGTCTGATGCTCCACAGCTTCAGTGAGCCGTTCATTATGTCATCTTTTACAGTATTTCTTCCTCTTTCTTTGTTTCAGTGCAGAAACTCATCTCAAATGGGAAACTGCCTGAGAGCTCCTAAATTGGACCAAATGACAAATGCAGCGCACATAATCGAGCCTTCTGTTTCCCATTTCACAGCACTTTATTAAACAGAACATTTTATTCAACAGTTGCTTCAATGCGGCAGATGAGATAAATGATGATTAGTGTTTGGTTATCTCTTCTCTAATGGTTTTAAAGCCCTGTCTCATCACTAGTTGTTTGGCTGGTCATTTTGTGGAATTTAAAGTGGTATGACACATTTTTATGATTCTCTAATTTTGACTTAATTTGGTGGGATATTACCAGGTTTAAATATAAATTATAGTTTCACAGAAATCAAAAAAGAGTTTGTGAGAAAGTTGAAAAATATGTTAAAAATTACAGGAAGAAGAGCTCTAAAAGACAACATCACAATAGGGAGAATCCAGAAGTTTATCACAATTTGCACCTAAGAAACATTTTTTTTTTTTCTAATATTGTAGATATTAATTCAACAAAATAAATGTGTTTTCTTATATTAGTTTTTATCAAATAATTTCTGTGTACGTTAGGAGTTTTTCCTAGTTAACACACCATTTCCAGGAAACCAGTACAATTTTAAAAATGGCCAAACTGAGAAAACTAGTGTGAACATTTTTGCAGAAATCTATGTTTTAGTAAAATGAGGAACTTTAAACTTATAAATAATATCCTTTTCCAACTAATTCCGTCATCACAATTGAAGCGTTTCCTGTTAGCAGCTTACTGTAGTTACCATATTAACAATTTGATTTTGCATTATAACAACATCTGTGCTTTTTTTTGTATTTTGTGTATTCATTTTTATTCATATTTGTGGCTTCAGCTTCTCAAATATTTTCTTTTCTGCTAAGGACAAAGTTGCTGATCTCTGGAAAATGTTATATTAAGAAGCACTGAGCCTGGGATCTGGTGTACATGTGTGTGAGAGGAAAGAGGTTCAGTGTCGGCGCTGGGTTGAGTTTTATTCCAGATGTTTGATGATCTGTTGTCAATTTCACCCAAATCTTTATGAAGGGAAAGTGGCAAACTCAATGTGTTTTGTTTTACAATTGTTCTGTTGAGTTCAGTGAAAGTGAGAAGATCAGAAGGGAGCTTAGAGTCGAGATAAAACATTGAATGTAAATTGACCAGCTCTGTTTGAATGTGTTCTTTGGGTCTTCATATAGACATTGATTTCCTCATTTATAGAGATTCATATTTCAAACCAGTATAGGTATTGGCCTGTATTCACCTATTCACCCCCATATTCCCCATATTGCTCTGCAGAAAAGAAAGGGTTAAGCTTGCTCTCTTTGCAAATGCAGAAATAACAGTTCCATGGAGAGAAGCTTACTACTGCCATAAAATATACAGAAAATATCAGTCTATTATTGTATTGGTCACAGCTTTTCAAATAATATTGGTATCTACCTAAAATTGATGCATCCCTTATATAGACTCTCTCCTATCAAGATTACTTTTGGATTACAATTGTATCTGTTCACTGTGATTCTGTTCATTGTACCTAACTAAAGTAACACTGAATGCCTTTGGATTTTGTAACTGCAGGTGTTATGGATGTAAAACTTTCTGAAGGTAAAACATCATTAACACAGATATTTATGTTTGCAGCTCCAACATCATAACAGCCTGCAGCTCCAGTGAATTGGTTCAGGAGCTCATTATTCTCCAAAGTCCAGCAGACCCCACACAGCGCAGTCTGCTGTACGCTGTAGTCTGAGTGCTGACGCTGCTGTGGGACTATCAGAAATCACATGCCTGAGCACTACTATACCTGCTTTGTATGAGCCCATTTAAATAGACAAAGCTGACACAATTCATCTTATTTGCCTAAAATTCAAATGACTTTAGTTCTCTTTAGAATCACTCTGAAGATTCTGCAGTGGAGCTACAGAACACTTACAAAGACAGATGCACAAAGTTAGACAAGATTTTCTTTTCACTATGGACTTCTCAGTCTTCTTGTCAAATCATCTGCCTCATTAGGAATGTTAAAGTCAAAATGTAGTGTTGCAATCAATCAAAAATATATATCATTCATTGTATCATTATCTTTTTTGTTCACATTGTCTAAATACTATAATTTATGACCATTCTCTTAATATGTGACCAGCATTATGAAATCCAGCTTTCTGATAAAGATAAAAAACACTTCACACTTTTTAGAGTATATGAATTAGAAATAAGTTATTTTGCTGAAAAAAATCTAGCATTGTACAAATTTACAAATACTCTACCATTGAAAACTCAGTACAAAGATTTAGACGTGAGACAGAGAAAAAAAAAAAAAGTGATAAAGTTGTTTGAATATGACTATTGCCAGTAAATCAGTATAAGATTTAAGCATCTTCAGTGGATAATTCTCCATGGTTCACAATGTAAGTAATTTTAACAAATAATGCACTGCATGTATAATAAATTAAGTTACACATATTTGTAAGCAGCACAGTCGTAGCGTGTTGTTTTCTGTTAGTAAAGCATCCTAAACATATTCCTTATGAGCCCCCAATGACCTGGCAATGGCCCAGGATGTACTCAATAATTTAGAAGGATGTGGGATGAGAGGCCTAATGGTTTGTTCTGACCTTTTATGTTATATACTTGCATAGTGCTCATGTCAACAGTGTACACCCTATACCAGTGGGTTGGAAAAATGCTATTTTATATTAGCCATTCAAATCAGCTGTTATACAAAAGGTTTTATAAGGTTTACTGTTGACGCCAGTTTAATTTAAATTTCTTGCTTCCCTCTGTTTTAAAAAAGCATTGTTACTTCCAATATACTGTAAAAATGGGCATTTACGGCTCAATGATTGACTATTTACTCAACAAATCAGCCTGCTAATCCACAGAGTGCCTCCATAGACTCCACAGACCAGTCCAGGAAAAGCATCCGGCAGCAAATCTCAGGGTTGGCCCAGGACCCAAAACCTCTCCGAGCCTTGGACAGCGGGGCTCTCTCTCCCCTTCTCTGCTCCTTTTTACTTTGTTCCCATTGTTAGCTTTGTTTCACAGTCATTGTGCTAATTATGCCATAATTTGATTATCCTAATTCACTAAAGATCTGCTTCCAAATTGCACCGTTACCTGCACTGAATGATAATTATGTGTTAATGATGATGATGATGTCTGCTCTGTGAACTCTGACAGAACTTGAGAGTGGCAAGTTTAGGCACGACAGATGGTCCTCATTTAAATTAAAGTGGTCAAAAAATGGATACGCAGGTAATAAATACTCAAATTAATATTAAATCTTCCTTCAGTAGATATATCAAGACAAGTATGTTTTTACAATAAACTGTAATTAACCCACCAGTTGGTAGCTGGTGGGTTTTTACATTTTTACCATCCACTTTTACCCTCTGCTACAACTCAAATTCCAGCGGAGCTGTGACGCAGGCTCTCTGGATCTCGATCGGTGTTTCTTCTGCTCTTTCTTTTCATAATTCTTGATGTCGTAACTTTTCAGTTCATATTCTGACGGATAAAATACACACAACACATTTTATTTACGACTGGACTCATTCGAGAGTTTACGAATATTTATGCTATGCTCAACTACAGCCAAATATGCACAAATTTCTGTCCTGTGCACACACATATTTCTGAAAGCTTTCTTATTCTGTAGGTGGGTTCTTACAATATTACTCACTCAAATAACATTTCATACAATTTATGTTGCACACAAGCCCTGCGCATAACGTTTATTGTTCAGAAAGAGCTTGTTATATCTGTATTGTTTTTCTAGACAGCTTTACGCATTAATAATTTCTTCAGGCATAACTTTTGTTAGCCAAAAGTCCATGGTGCTGTTTTGCCAAATCATGTGTACATGCTTACTTAGCAAAACTATGTGGCCCCTATTTACCCAACTTTCTCTTGTCTACAATGACTCATGTACAGTCGCTATGCAGTAATCCACATGACCTTGTCTTTTATATCCCATAGCTTATACTGCATGTCTGTGGCCATGGGTACAAGAGGTTAAGCTCTAAATCCTCCTCAGTTTTTGCATTATGTCGTTGTTTATCGCATTCTTTATAAAGTCCTTGAATGTCTCATAAGTTCAGGGTCGGCTCAGTGAAGATGTTCTATTTTCTTTGCAGTCATTTTTTTTAAAACTTTTTCCCCATTGGTATCAAGAAGTTATTTAACATATTTTAGGTGGTTGAATAAGAACTTGTGTTTATTTGGGCTTGGGACTGAAAAGTACTACTTCTGAATCTTTGGATAGCTTTTGGATGTATGACAAAGTAAAACTGAGTTTAGTAGCGTATGGAAGTAACAGGAGACTTCACGTTTTAACCTGAAATTTAGAGGCAAGCAGCTTTGTTTTATTTCTGTCTCCTGCTAATAATGGAAATGCCACAGAATATGCCTTTATCCACATACTCACATACAGTCTGAAACACCCACTGTCAAGCCCAGGTAACATTAATCTGAGTGTATTACGTGTGAAAGCTTTCTGTGTCTGCCCCAGAGCCCTGCCCTTCACCTGCCTCTGTGCTGCAGCAGAGCGAGGGACTGGGAGGTTAAAAAGTACCATTCTCCGATAGGACGCCATTGTGAGACTTCATGTCACAACTCATCATCTTCAGTGCCTTCCTCCTCCCTCACCATATTTATGTTTTACTGCATTTCCCCCCCATTTTTTCTATGTCTGTAGGCAATTTGCATGTTTGAGGTTTACTCTTTCCCTGCAGTTGGGGACCTTTGGAGCAGTCCAGCAAGTGAGCAGGGCTGTTGGGACTGGTTTCTATTTTTAGTTTCAGGCATTTTTACTCCTAAAATCTCAGTTGAGGTAATATGAGGACAGTATAGCACATAGAAAAACAACATATGGTTTTGTTGTTTATGTTTTTTTCTTTTTTTTACAGATTGCAAATTGATGAGTGCAGCTGTTTTCTGCAGCTTTAAGCATTCATTGCTATTTGATATTTAGCAGATTTGTGAAGATAACACACTAGACACAATCTAATACTAGATACTACAAACTTCTGACCACATTGCATAAACAGAATTTCTACAAATTTGTCTCATTAATATTACAGATATTTTACAATGTGTTCTTCTTGATAGTGTAAACAATAGCTGTGAAAAATATTGTTTAGCCACAGCTTTGTTCATTTAATAGTTGTTTATCTTGATTTTGATTGCATGTTTCCTATTCCCCTGCTGTTCTTGAACACTGTAATTTCCCTAATGTAGGACAAATAAAGATTAACTTATCTTATTTACTCTTTACACAAGGTTTCCAACAAAGAACATGTTGTAATATTAATATTAAGACATCTGATATCTCTTAACTTGGCTGACTTTGTGCCGTTCTTTGACAAGTAAAAGATTTAAAATCACTGTCTATATTTCACCTTTGATACCCACCGCTCTGCACCTCTTTGACACATGTGGCTCGCTCTCATGTCTCTTAAAACAATTTCTCTCTCAGATCCAGCTGGCTTAGCAGAGACACATCAAAGCCCTTCTTACAGAGCGCTGGTGCTGTGTTGATGGTTTTAGGGGAAGTCTCTCTCTTCACTGCAGTGGCTCTGTGTTTGAGGGCTGTCGGTGAGCAGTGCAGGTGCTGGCATGTCCACGCTCTGGCCTAATCCTCATGGGAGCAGAAAATAAGCTGCGCTGCTCGGCTGTCTTATGTAACCATAGCGCCACGAGTGAGTGGAGAGAGGCGTGACGGATTCAAAGAGAGGGTACCACTGATTATGAGGTTATGAGAAAATTCTGCTGCTGCTGCATATACTAGTATAGGAAATGTCTTTTTTCTGTCTTTGAACTTGATTTAGCCAGGCTTTAGAATCACATGAAAACCTTTACCCCCCCCAGATAGGTCTGTCCCCATAATGACTATATCATCAGCTGGAACAGTATTTTCGAGGGTCAATATTTATCATGTGTAGTGTATGTTTTCTTTGCACCATTTGGAAATTTTGGGGTATTTCTTGGCTGTATGATAAGATTCAAAGAGAGGTAACACTGATTATGAGGTCATGAGGAAATTCTGCTGCTGCTGCATATGCTAGTATAGGAGATGTTGGTTTTTTTTTGCCTTTGAATTTGATTTGGTTTTACAATGTCAAGAATCAATCACATGAAAATCTGCCAAATGATAAAAATATATACTCCCCATAATTTGTATAAACTATATCAACTTATTGTTCAATATATGAAACAATATTTTTGGGGTGAGTATTTATCATGTATGTTTTCATTGCGCTACTAGGACGTTTTTTGGTACTAAAGTGTTTCATTCTTCTGTTTATTTATTGCAGTTCATGATTTTTTAAAAACAATATTATAGATTTAGAATATTTGTTGTGGTATAAATGACTTAATATTATCAATTTATTATCAGTATAATATAATTTATCGTCTGTATTTATGTCATCAATATATGGCACTTTAAAATTTGTTATAATGACAGACCTACCCCCATATGCCTTGTTCAAAACTTTTTGTATTTTAAAACTTCAGAGATTGTCACTACTGCTGTGGCTTCACAAGCTGCAGTTTTGGTCATACTCGGGTCCAATCACCATCACAATTTGCTGTTTGTCAAACTTCCCAAAATCCTTACGTTTAGTCCAATTTCACTTCTCTCAATACGTTAAATAGAAAAGGCTTTGTCAGGGAGAGCCCGAAAGTCAGGTCAAATCTATGCAAGTGACAGGTGAATGTTACTGTCATGTTCATTTATGAGTTTGTCAAATATGTTTAAAGGGCCCATATTATATTATTTTCTGATCTGTTTTAATGTTGTTTTCACATCACAAACAGACGTGGAGTTGTGTTTTGTTTCATTCACACGTGTGTAACAGACAAACCCTGCATATTTAGGCCTAGTTCTTCTCTCAAACACTCTGTTCCACTTTGTGATGTCGTGTGGTGATACAGGTAGCGCTCCAGTGTGTTTTTAAACTCCATACCACTTCACTAGAATAACTTCACTAGAATAATTTGGATAACTTCAGCCCTGGGATTGCCAGTCTCTACTGAACCAAGGGTAAAAGGTCGCAGTTAACTTGAAAACTACCACTATATGACATCACAAGGTGGAACAGAGCATTTTGAGCTTTGGAGATGTAGACAGACCTGTGATGTAGGATTACTGAAACATGAGTGAATGAAACACAAATTCTACACAATTCTTGGTATGTTTTTGAGGAGATAACAACATTATAACATAGCTTAAAGCTCACAGGAGTCAATTTTGTGTAATGTAGGACCTTTTACATTTTTTGTTCAATGCCACAAATCATCCAGGTATTTAATAGTAGATAGGGTTGTTTCAATAGGTCTTAGGTCTGATCGTGTGCCGAGGGGGAAATGAGATATTAAAATGGGTTGTGCAATAAAAGCTTAAATTACTGAACTTATAACATCACAAGTAACTCAAGCACACATGACCCACTTTCTGAAGCTGTGGCATTTAGCGCCACTGCTCAGGGCAATGAGCTAATACCATCAAAATTATCCATCTATCTAATGGTTTGCTTTCATTTGGAATAATTGCAGCCATTCTAAACAGACCATACATTATGACCACCCATCACCAGTGGACGGTTTTTATAAGGCACACCCTGTTGCCACGGGCACACAATTTGGTTCATACTCATTTCTGTTGTTTCTACTTCCAATACATCAGATTTATGTTATTCAACCTATCAGCTAACTTTTCTCCTGGAATGTTTTTATCCATGTGTGCCATTTCATACACCTGCCCGTAATGTAATGGTATGTGACATAATGGTCCTTTGATAACTGTCCTCTTTAAGTTTTCCCATTAAGACTTGTACAATTTTATGCTCAATTTTAATAACATAAAAATTAGAGCGACCATTCTTTACTGGCTATTAATATTAATTTTGCTTATTGCATAGCTGACCCACATTAACCAGACTCTCTTGTGTTCATCCTTGGGCCTTGGTTCTTTGTGTATTTTTATTTCATACTTTTATTTTCTCTTTGGTATCATCTTTGGGGCATGGTTTTGTACTTCCTCTCATTCTTTATATTTGTGCTTTCTCTGCTTGGCTCGCTTTATAAATTGCAGCCGATGTGCTTTGGCCAAGCACCTCTGGAGATTGTGTTCTTTGAGCTCCCAAAGTAACAAGCTATGGATGGATGTGCACTTGGCTGCAGCGTTGTGTGCTTTTTCAGGGCTTTTTTAAGCCTTTTTACTTGAGATAACGTTTGATTTTGTGAAAACATTTTTTTGTATCCTAAAATTGCATTTGCGAAGTTTAAGCTGTGTTTTGAAATAAGTTCATAGTACACTTTTTAGAAGAAGTAAAGGGGCAGAAAGTGTACCCTAACACTAGTGTTTTTGTGTTATTGAAGCAGGTTGGTTCTCATCACAATTAACCGTTATTCATGGTTAAATAATTATAGTAATAATTTGTTTTGTCCTTTTGAGCTTTATAAGCCTCTCAAAGCTCTCTGTAGTCACGTTTCATCCACTTCCCACACTGGTGATAAGCTGCCTTGGGGTAGACTGACTAAAGGAAGGCATCCCAATCCGTGCACCACCCATGCACACACATTCTTACCTTGGCAAGGTGAGTCTTGCCCAAAGACACAATAACAGCATGCACTGGGTAGAGGTGGTTTGAACCGTTGATGTTTGGGTTGGACCACATAATGGGGCTCACCAGTGTATGTGAATGTGAATGTGAACATGCATTGATGAGAATTTCTGTGCAAGTGTGCGTCATACCATACCATCACTAGTTGTGTCTTCATTTCAAAGGGATTTCCAAGTGCTATTTTTATGAGCGCCTCCTTCCCTCTTCACACTTACTGTCTTGCTCCATGGGAGGTGTAAACATGTTAATGACAGTCATTTAGTGACGATTTTCTTTAATGTTTCCTCCAGGCAGCCATTATAGTTTCATTATAGCCTTCTATTGCACAAGTCTGTTACAGTGTGCTGCTTCTATTATGTTTATGTCGCTCTCTGATTGAACCACTTTACTTAACGGTTGGGCTGTTGTTTTTTGGGGAACTACCATGAATGAAATTAGACAATTTTTGACCCTTGGTAACATTATGACTTGTTTGGTAACAGTTATAGAATTAGCTGTCATATCTGCAGACTCTGTTCAGCTAGGATGTAGAAACCCCCCCCCCCCCCCCCCCCAAAAAAAAAAAAAAAAAAATCACTATAATTCTTTTAATTACAATTGTGAAGTGGTCTTCCTGGTCTTTAGTGGTCTAACTTGTTATATAACATTACTTAATTCTTAGTACCTGATACCTGGACAGGTTGCCCTCACACGTAAAGCATGTGTGATTGACCGAACATCAGTCCCCAGTCCGGCGTGCGACGCTGTGGACTTGCATGTGTCGTAAAGCCGCTGACATTTACCAAATGAGACCCCGGGGTGATTCACACTCTGTGAAGTCGAGAAGGACCGTGGCCCACAAATCACCTTTTACTACTGCAACACACACACAATAGTACGGAGAGATGCAGGGCAATATAAGGCACCCTATCTTTTTGATGTTGTAGTAAATTCTAGTTGGTTACGTTGACATGGACCGCAGGGACGCTCTTTTCTTACAGGCTTTTTGACTATAGGTGTCTAGAGTTGTAGCCACGCCTTTTTCCTACAGGCCTGGAGTATATGGCGTAAAGGACAAAGGTTATTAAGTGATTATCGCCTTGTCCTGACGACAAAGGTCAAACATGTTTACCTTGCCGCATTAGTGACATTTCACTTCCTTATAAGAAACTCGTGCTTGTATTTAAACGTGCCATATTGTATAAAAGCTACAGTGAATGGGGACATTATTTTTGTGCCTCGAAGCTGGTGGTAGAAATCATTTTATTGGCCACGACAACAAAGCAGAACTAATATGGATAAAAATAGGAGAGTTGAGCAGTCACAGAAAATGTGCTTATGGGGAAAATATGTGGTATGAAATTAAATTATAGTCTGAAAAAATGCCACCAATTCACTGTGGCAGTCTAACAATGTTTGTTTGTGCTATGTTGTTAGCCCCTTTTTGGTAGTACCTCTGCACCTAAGGCTGACTAGTATATTTTTCCATTTATAGAGTAGACTATCATAGTCCCCCATAAAATTAACCCACATATAGTCTAAAAACAATCTGGATTATACATGGTTATCACAAAATCAAACTTTGTTGCCCAATGTATGATCAAAAACACTTAAAACACTTACTGGGCAAAAGACTTTACAATAAGCAACATTTATTTGTGCCACTATAGTCTTTTTGGGATATGCGTTTATAATGTCCAAAAGCATTTTGTTTAGACTTCTTTGTGTAGAAGTATTCAGACAGTTAAAGTAACAGTCACTCCCTACCCACTGCATTCATGGGATCCCAGACTAAAGCACACTTGAAGCTTATCCCAAATAAATATAAAAAAGAATGTTGTAAAAATAAAAAAATAAAAAACTGAAAAGAAAGTTAAAAACCTGTTAGAGCTTTTGGGATTAGGAAGCAAAACTCAGTAACTTCGGCTTAGGTGGCCAACACGAATCAGTGGTCCAGATAATCGCTTGCGTTTGTTTGTGACATTTTGCATCTGGATTTTTCCTTCTGTCCAAAGTTGCCAGTCCACTGAAACTTATTTTTTTTATCTTATTTTTTTCCCCCACATGGATTTTCCTCTGGCGTCTCGTCCCTTTCTGTCCATATTTTCCTGCATTTGGCTGAAGTGCAGGAATCATTGGAACAGTCTGTGTGCAGCTGACATCTCTTCACGTTTATAATGGCGTATGGAGCACAGCTGATGCCCATTCACAACCAGTTCCGCCTCTCGAGCCGTTTCAAAGCTCTCCTCCTCTTCATCCCTCTCTCCTTCCTTCCCCTCTGCTCAGCCAACGCACTTAATAAACCTAATCTCCCATAGTTTGTCGTATTGTACCAGTGTTGTGCTTGAGACATCACGCCTCTTAAAGACATTTCTTGGAACGTGCATAAGCCTAGACAATTATTTGCAGCCTTTTCTCTTTAATTCTTAGTTTGGTATTCAGCATCTACTGGGAATACTGGCATAGTACAACAGAACCTACATGAATAATTTGAAAATAATGACAAAAAATCCACAATGTTTTGAATTAATAAAAGCTATAGTGCCTGAAGGCATATTTGTAATTCAGCATGAAAGTAGCAGTAGTAATATAAAGCAGGAATGGGTCATTTTTGTATGACTTGTATTTTCACTTAAAAACATGCAGTATAAGCACAAGCAGATTCAATATTGGTATCAGATATCTGTGCCCATATTGAAAATTTAGGCTTCCAGCAGAACTGTTGAAACTTGTATTTTTACCTTATACTGCTTGTGTCTAAAGAAAATAAATAATGTTTCTGTTTGCCCTAGTAAACTGTTGATATTGGTTGACGAGTTAAAGTATCGACATCAGAATAGGAACAGCATTTAAGCAGGAGGCTGGTTTCTGTACTTGCCAATGTGAATAACTGGAGATAAAGCGTGCAATATTATGTTAGAGATATTTTATTCCTTTCGAGCCGCCTTGCTAAACGTATCACCGTGCAGTCACTGATGTGCACTGGAGCTGAAGTTGTCCCTCACTTGATTGACATGTGAGATTTCTCGGATGGTACGCCCGCTGCCTTTCCCCTCACTGTGGGAAACGTCCAGTCTCTTTCTGTTTGTCCCATCTCCCCCAGGGCCCTCGTGTTCATTGTTGTGAGGGGGGCAGACGAGACCGAGGCCTGACATTTGAGGCTGGCCGATAGGTGAAGGGACTAGAGCGGAGCAGGCGCACAGATAACAGTAACAGCGGGACATGACTGCTTTGCTAATGAGAGATCTTTCACCTCTTGTACAATCCACTGTAAAGTTAAAGCCAAACCTATTCCTCCCGGATTGGGTGTATTAGATCAGGTTTTATATAGGTATGACTGTGGAGTTCGTCAAGTGCACCAATTCCTTGTCGGCAAGCTGGTGTTTTCTTTCAGCTGTGAAGGTATATTTCCCTGTGGAGGTTGGCTGTTCACAGTCTAAAGAGCCGAAAAAGAACTGAAGAACTGAAGAAAGAAACTGTTGCTTTAGATTTCATTTGTTCATTTACAGTTTGAAGTATTGTGTTTTTCTTTCAAATGGAAATAGATGAGCAAGGGAGCTAAAGAGTGGCTGTACGTTTACACAGTCATGCAAAAATTATAGGGTTGTTCCGATACCGATACTGGCATTGGTAAAAACTCCTATAACGCTTTTTTTTTTTCAGGTATTAGTATTAGTGAGTACTCAGACCACATCAACAATCCAATACCACTCTGTATTTTCCTGAATGAAAACCTGTAGATGCGAGCAGCCTTTTATTTTTGGCTCTTGTGCTGTACTATGGTTTTGTGCTGTGCCTCAGTCTACCTCTTCCCCCTATGCTGTATCACACTGGTATCAATAACGGTGAGTACAATAAGGCCAAGTATCAGTATCTGATCAAATCCCCAAATATATCTGCAAAAATACATTTGAATAACTTTCTCCATAAAGGGAAATTGATTACAGTTGTTACCTTTTAAAAACTGTATTCAATTTGTCAGCCTTGCCATGGATTTTTAAATAATGTTAAATATATAGTAAGTATTGGTTATCAGTCACAGCAGGAAGACACATATCAGATCTCTGTATCAGCTGAAAAAAATGAGGAGAACCACACGACTAATTCTAATTCCAGCTTCTTCACTGACCTCAGAGTCTGGACACTTGTTTCTAATCAGGAGTGGCTTTAGTGGGGTCCTAACACATTTCACATCTGTTGCAACTTGGCCCATAGTTTTAGGGTTATCCAGCAAGCAAACCAGCAGGAAATAATTTTATTGGCCAAGTCTTGAGTCTATGAAAATGGCTCTTAATATGTGAAGTGCTGCTCTAAGTAGCACTGTCATAGCCAAACTGAACTGAGTTAGAATCCAAATAAAAATATAAAATTCATAACACTTGTTGCTGTAATATCAGAGGAACAACTTAGACAACACATATTGATGTATATTTTTATTTTAGCGCAATGCCTTTAGTATTTGCAGACATGGCAAAACTGACTGTAAATGATCCACACACGCCCAGACTAAAGTTTTGTGCCGAAGACCTTAACCCAAAACTCTCATAAATGTATACTCTGCCTGGATTTTACCACCCCATTGTGAATCTTTATATAGTGCAACAATATATAGTCCCTAATTACTGACCAGCAGCGTGTGTTTGTCTTCCTATACGCGAGATGCCACATCATTAAATCTCCTCAGCAGGATTCTCATGTTTTTCCCAAGGATGGATTTATGTATATTTGTACCTTGTGCGTTTGTGTGTGTGTAAAATGTGTGTTTCTTCCATGTTTTGGCTTGGTACCGTCCTACCTCACTGCCCTGACACTAAGCAGCTTTTGCTTGATCACCATCTGTTCAACGGTCTCCATTTGTGCTCCGAAGATGGCTCGGGCTCCTCCTCACCCACTCAGGCATACACACAGAGAAATACATACACTAATCCCGTCGGCTGTAGCCAGGGGTGCTGCTGTCTTTAGCTGTGAAGTGGGTGCACAAACATTATGGTTATGGCGGAGGTTGTTCTGGCTCTAATTTGCTGTGGGATGGTAATTCACACTAAAGCTGCAGGTGATGTCTGTGTTGTGTTTATATTTAGTGTGTGGGGTTTCTCACTGGGTTTATAGGGTGCTTTTGAACTGCAGAGATCCACAAAGGAATGCAATGGAAAAGGCGTGGAACAAAGCTGCGCCCTACAAGGAGCACTTCACTTTTTATTGTTATTGTACATAAAATGTAACAACAATTACTCAGCTTCAATACAACGTGAACTCGCACACAATACAAACAGAAAACAAACGAAACAGATTGTTAAAGGTGACCTGTGAAACTTTTCTGCTGCAGAGTTACTGTTTTACTCAGAATTTCACACAGTATGGCATGAAATCTGCATGAAGATAAACAGATGTCACCATGTCATTAAACTAAGTTACAGGTCAGATCTGTGGAGAGGTTCTCACTCACAGTAAAAATTTATGTTTTGGTCAGTAAAACACTTACATTACAAATTAATTACATAAGATGGATATGTTTAATGCCATACAGTGGAACATTTCAGGAAAAGCAATAATATCTTCAGGGAGTAAGAGAACTTGGGCATTCTCCACTAAAAAGAAGGAGCTTTTGATTACTATTAAATTGTAGAATAGACAGATTTTTAATAAAATGCCATAAGGCATTTTTATACAGAAAAAACTTGAAATGTGGGATGTGACTTTCATTTACTGATATGTACTGATTGTGTTGGCGGCTACCTTGGCCTTGGTCTCATTCTCTAAACTGAGTGTTATCATGACTCAGAAACATGTACAATGTCTATCAACATATACTAAGACCTTTCTCTTTTGAATTTGATCTGCAGCATATAGTAACCTGAACAGATTATGTAAACTGTAACTCTTGCCTTTGTAGTTTTTTTGTACTTTACTTCCGATCTATCTTTTGTTGTTTGGCTTTGACCTGCCTCCTGATGCTACACCCCATCATCCTCATACCACAAATATTCTTCAGCTCATGAGCACATTATGCATTAGCAGAGCACAGGTCAGTTCAAACCCATTAGCCTTATGTGGTAGATGCGAAACAGTATCCCTCCTCTGTTTTGCGTTGCCATGACCTGCTATCTTGTGGAGTCGTACCCCCAACCTCCAACAACCCGCCCTATTTATCCCACTGTATGAACATGATAATAAACTTTCCCCCTAAGAACCATGATCCACTGCTGTGTGTGTGAACTCTTCAACCTCCGAAATGAGAGTCTGGGAGCAGCCATGCCCTCTGTAAATGAAGCGGCCTGCTGTTACACTGAGGAGGAGAGGAGAGCACCAAAAGCAAGAATAGCCCCGCGCTCTGACGCTGTGTGTACTTTGAGCTCATGCCTCCTGGGTGTACATCTTAACTTTAACTTTTAAGCTTTAAGTAGTTCAAGGATGTGCTGCAGGGAGGAAAAGCACCAGTGGAATAACTTGATATTTCAGGACTCTGTGACTGGCTCTAGGGCTATTGTGAAGTGATTGTGATCATAATATGAGCAAGCACATTTTCACATTAGGGAGATTTAAACTGTCTGTATTGTCTTTTATGAAATGGTTTTGTGAAATTAAAGGTGCGCTTTTCTGGTAGATGGTCCGCCACCAGCCAGTTGGAACGCAGAGATGTTATTGCTTTGCCCTTTAATGTTCCACAGTGTGATAATAAAGTTATCTGCCGTGCATTTATTCAATTACAGGTGTTTTTATTGCTAAGAACTAGTTTAAAAACAAGAATTCTAACCATTTTCTACCTCTAACATGGGCTGGTGGCTTCATTGCTTGTCTTCAAGGAAATATGTGCTTTGCAATATTGTGGGAAAAGCAGTAAAAACCCTCCAACCAAAAACTTGTGTGGTGCACCTTTTAATGCCACTTTTTTCAATATAGTCCTTATTTAGCCTTATATAATCATCCAGGTTTTGTCTTTTTAAAGCGGCACTGTGTAACTTTTCTGGTGGAGGGTCTTCCACCTGCTTGTCACCATGGAGATATTACTGTTATACTTTGATGATTGCGCAGTGTGGAAATAAACTTGATAATCACAATTGAGGTTAATAGTCAAATCTATGGACAAGCAACCCTGCGCATTATAAGAATTAATGTTTTTTTAAGATATATTTGAGCTCTACAACACATGTAACTGAACAAATGCAAGGGAGATTTTAATGTCCTACTGCAGAACAAAGAAATAACATCTTTATCGAACCCTCCATCTTAGAAGTTACGGAGTGCACTTCAAGAATTATTCAAATACTATGTCAGATTCACATCTTGCTTATGGCTTTTAATATTGTACGGTTCTAATAAGCAAAACCATCTTCCCCAATTCTTCACTTCCCCTTCTCACTCACATCTCAGTCTGACAGCCCCTACAATGCCTCCCGACAGAGTGGTAATCAAATGTGTGCTGTTCCCTGTGTGTCCTGCAGGGGGCCGTTCAGCGTGGTGCGACGATGTATCAACAGAGACACGGGACAGCAGTTTGCCGTCAAAATAGTGGACGTGGCCCAGTTCACCTCCAGCCCGGGACTCAGCACGGAGGGTAAGCTGCTGTCTATACACTTAATGTTGTTTGTGCTTCTGTCTGGACTGGCTCTGGGGTTTGCTCGTGCTAATATTTATGCAGGTTCTATTAATACTTTGCAGCTGATGTCTTCAACATTCCCTGGGGGTGTGAAGCTAACTGAAAGCACTACTCTGTTAGAAGCTCTGTTACTCAAATTAGACTTAATCTGACTCACTCTCTCACACATAAAATTACAGTCCAACCGTTTTTTTCCGTTAGTCACTCTCACAATGTTGGAAATCAAACACATAAACAGGACACTCGTATTGATCTTGAGTCTTCAGACGATCTTAAAACAGTTTTTCCTGTGTTTGCTAATGTGTGCTTTGTGTCACCATGGTAACTGCTGAACATTCTTCCAATAGAGGTACATGTAGTGCAATGTCACGGCAAAGTATCAATATCACAACACAAGACAATGCAATAAAAACTTAATAGTAAAATGTTAATGTTACGTTGAAACTAGTGTGTTACAGTTTTAACGCACAAACCCAAATCTGTAACACCACAAAGACACTTAACGTAACACTTAAAGTCGTAATGGCAGTTCCCTTTTTACAATTTGCCTATGATGCACACAGCTTATACACATTCATGGGTTTCAGTTTTCTTTTATAGGTGATATTTTGAGGACTTTTGGCCTTTCAAAAGATAGAATATGCAGTTGTGAATTATTAATTGCTATGACAACAGTGCAAACTTTCCGTCATTCTGAAACCTACGGGAAAAAAGAAGTGGGTAATTGTTTCCAAAATACTTGTAGGGTTAAACAGGAAATACTGACTGCAGTTAGCATTAAAACTGTCACGAAAACGAAACTTTTTATGATTGACTTGTCAAGTATAAATATATTGCCCAAACCTTTATCTCTAAGGCTTAAGGACTTTTATTATCAGGCAGATGCCTAGCACAATATAATAGCTTTTTGCCATTCACCTCTGATCTTCTAAATAATCACTCTTTTATATTTCATAACTGTACAATGGCTCCATATTTGTTACGGCATCGCTTTACTGCAGTACAGTGGCTAAGTTACAATAAACCGGTCAGGATTCTTACTTTGTCTTTTTCTTTCCATTTACTTTTGTCACAGTGGAAAATCTCTGGGTGCAGCTGTAATCCTTTGTTTAACTACGGGCTGTTTGATCAGTGAAGTTATTTATTAAACCATGCCTGCAGTGTTTTCTCTTTGTTGTTAAGCACCTGATATTAACACCTTAACTACAGGAATCCTTGCAAATACCTCAAGCAGGTGTTAAAATACTACTAAATGTTAAATTGATTTTTTTTGTTGCAAATGCTTAGTTAAATTATAGACTGCAATTATAATCACAGATATAGTGACTATTAAGGCCATTTACAAGACAAGCAATAAAATGTGATGCTATATGAGATCAAGTGAATATGCCCACCAGGTCGATTAAACAAGCGCTCCTCTCATCGCTGTGATATATTTTCCTTTTATTGCACTGGCTTTAATTACACTGGGGGCGTTTGTTTCTGTAACATCGGTAAAGCAGCCACGCTGTCTAGACTGACTCTTAATCTCTCAATAATCAGCAAACAAGATAGATTGAATTACAGATATTAATAGTGAATGAGGTGGCGGCCTGTGATTCTGGCCTATTAAATCAATGCAAAGAATAAAGTTAAAGTTCTACGTGCTGCTATGTTATTGTTTTGCTTAGAATGTTCCACAGTATGACATTTATTACTCAAAAAAGCACTGAAAGTATTCTTACTGTGCGCAGGCTCGCCTCAGCCAGATCTGACCTGCTCCTTGGCCTAGTGACATTTCCATGGAAATAGAAAAGTTGCCATACTGTGGGACATTCTTGGCAAAGCAATAACGTATCCATGGAGACGAGCAGGTGGCAGAAAAATGACATAATGCACCTTTTGTGATAAGCACAGGTCTTATCACAAAAGCTAATATATCCGTGTGTAAAGATGACAACCCTCTTCTGGCTGTTTGACCACTATCTTATCTGCACTGGCTCTGTTCACTTGAGTATGAAGCTTTATTAGTGTCCATCGCACCTCCCTGCTCATTTACCCCAGCTCCCGCAGTCCTCCCTGCATCGCTCACATACTCTATTTCCCTGTAGTCCCTGACCGACTGCTCTCATTGTACATTTGTTTTCCTGTTGCACCTTTTGTCGGCCATAGAAAACAGAACAGTTTCACTTGAGTGGGCAGCTGTAACATTGCACCACCATAATAAAAGCGGCGTGCACACAGAGCCAGGCGCAGAGAAGTGGGTCAAATGGTCAGTGTCTTGGCAGTGAACTGGCCGACAGGAGCGTGATACAAAGACATACACAGATATCTGTCTGATGAATAGGTCAGGACTCCAAGGGGAGGAGGGGCCAGCAGCATTATTCAAAAGGCCAGTGCATTATGGGAAAACACATGCAATATGTGATAACTACACAGATCCAACACAACATCAACAGATCAGCCATCAAATATGCATCAACATTTGCATTGTATCACGTAGGGTTGGGCGGTAATACGGTATTACGGTATCTCACGATATCAATAGCAATGGTATCAGTTTCATTACTGTCATTAAATAATCTGCAGCGCTTAAAGACCTAATACATTATTATAATTTATTGATACCTAAATTTGTTTGCTCAGCACAAATGAATGTTTGGTTGTATTTTCAATTTAATACTATCATGATTTAAAACTAATAGTATCTATAATGTTTCTTTTAATTGCATGGGGAGATGACATTTGCTTAATTTAATTTCGTTGTCACACGACAACTCATAAGAGAGACCAAGACAAGATGACAAGTCAGGCCGCAATTGAGTTGGTCCCCCCCAAAAAATACCAGTACTTCTGCAATTTGGCAGCATTTTGGATTCAGGCGCACATTTGTTTACATTTTACAGAAATGAAACTTAAAACCACATGGCTCATTTGCATAAACTATAAAGCACTGATAATAACAGCTCGCTCCTGGTGCGCTGATGAGGTTCAGCTTCTGTCAGCCTAAAGGACATGTGGATTATATGTGTTCTTTCTGTGACAGAGGATGTGTGGCTGACGGTGAGTCTGTTCTGTGTGTGTAATACTGTATACCCCAGTAAAATCCTGAGAAGGTTTAACGGTATCAAAATTTGGATACCACCCAACCCTAGTATCACAATGAACACTCATCAGAACAAACTGTAAAGGAGCACTAAGTAACTTTCTGGTGGAGTTTAATAACATCTCCATGGAGACAAGTGGGTAAACTGTTTACTACAAAAGTTAGTAGTTACTACTATAGTAAGTTTTCTCTTTGATGGACCCAATCTGGCCAGGCTCACTACCCTTGTGCATCACCAGCTGTAGGGCCATGGCTGTTCCTTTTGTTTCTCTTTTGGCAGGTGTTGACATAACCTTGGCATAATTGTAATATTAAACTCACATTCAAAAACTGTAATGTGAGAACATCTTTTTTTAGTGGTAGCTACTTTGAGAATACTTTTAGATTCCCTAATCCATTTGTCATCATTCTGTCCTTGTCTAGCTCCTCCAACAGTGAATTTGCATATTATTGGGTTTGGCTTCACAAACTCCATTCACTTACACGTATTTTCTCCAGGCTCATTCGTATTGCCTGTTGTGGACCCATAAAAGCTTCGGCTCTGATTGCTCTTGTGGTTTGTGGCTTTGGCTGTAGACGCCGTGCTCTGGCTGTGTGTGGCTCCTCTACATTAGCTCAGTGCTAGTATCAGTTAGCGTGCTGTGGAGAAGCAGCAGGAGGAGCAGGCTCACTGCAGAGAGCACATCTGTCGCACCCACTCCCCTCCTCTGGCTTTAGGGCCTCTTCTACTCTGCCTCTGCGATATGATTGGAAACCTTGTAATGGATGTAATAAAAAAGCTGCCTTCAACAGGAGACCGTGCTAATGTTTGTATAGCACACATATTAATGAATAAGGTAATATAACTCAAATCTGTTACTTCTATTTCTGACCTTTCCATCATTCACTAATGCTAATAATATTTGAAAAACTAATCTAACAAAACTTCTTATCTGACTTCCATTATGTGATAATTGATAATGGGGTCATAGTGTTCTGAAAAATAGATCAAATCACATTGGCTCTATCTAAATTCGTAATGTGTCAGAATTGTTAAAAGGCATTTTTCCTTGTATTAGCCTAATGTTTTCACAGACTGTTCTGTTCTACTCCAGCAATTAACAACAGTACATGAGAGTAAAATGCATATTACAGAAAGTTCTGCCAAAAGCGCACATGGAAGTTTTGAAAAATGTCATAAAATTGTACTAGCGCTGACGAGACCTGCGCTAATCCTGTGTGAGCTGTGAGGCGACCACCATAAGCCCGGCGATGTACTGTAAATAAACAGATGGAAGGAGACGCATTTGGCACAAACTCAGGAAACGTATTATCAACAGAAATAGATGCCTGGATTTCCCCTCAGCAGTGATTTATCTTGTCATATGTGCTTTAATGAGGCAAATGGCTTCTATAAACACACTTTTACCTGCCAAGGACACAGGGATTTTTTGTGTGTGTGATTGTGGTTTTAAAAAATAAATAAAATAAGATGGCAGCTTTAAATGTAATGTTTTTATCAGAATTTTTTGATTAGTGTGCAGTTGTGTAACACTGATACAAGAAAAAAAATGGGATTTCAAGACACAAGGAGTTCATAGTTTCACATTTAACAGGGCCACTGTTTTGAGAGGAAGGCACGGAGCAATTAAATACAAATTACACACTCAACCCAGAAGTGAGCCCAGCTGTTTTCTTACAAGCTTTACAGAAACCAACCTTCCCGTCATGCATTGCACTTTCATTTTATAGCCTTCCTTATTATCATGAATTCTCACTTTCTATAGTATCACGGACTTGGGTGTTAAAAGCAACAGTCTCAACAGATGACATTAAACGCCGCTCACTACAATGCCCTTAAGGTAGCCACTTATCCTGGCTTTAGCGACATTAGCTTATGTTGTAGCTGGCCCCTGCCTCATACGAGTCCACCGAGGATAAGCTTAATGTTAGCAAGACAGCTCGCAGCAGCACAAGAGGCGCGCGGTTTCTTCTGTAAGCTTAATTAAATGTCATTGGAGACAAAGCAGAACAACACCACGCTAACTCAACGCGTGGCTGTGTGCTGATGTAATTACATGTACCAACTGGAGTCTATATCATAACAGAAACATACAATTCTGGTCTAAAGGTCTTTTGTGTATGTGTAATCAGCATTCACCCAACACACGCCTGGGTCTTTACAGTGGGAAGAAGAGTCTGTATGTTTACTCTGGCTACACATCACTCATACGCGCACATGATTGGAGCTGATTAGAGTTTACCGTGGGATGTTTTTAACCAGGAAAATATGTTCACTGAAATGTTTTGACAATGATTGATTACACAACCTTGACATTGTCCTTTATTTTAACAAGCTACCCTTTCTAAAGAGTTTGTGGCAGCACCTGTGCACATTATAGTCATTAAAGGGAAAAAATAAACAATTTCAACTTTATTACGCTCAAAAAGAAAAACAAAGCAATTCCCGAAACACTAGATTTAAAGGTCTATAATAGGCAAACATTACTCTTTTGAACTTTTAGCCATGTTAGAATACTGTTACCTTGTCAAAACATACCTGGAGTTGTGTTTTGTGTCATGCACACACATTTGAGTAACCTTTTATTATTCATTTGTCTACATTTACAAAGCTCAAAATCCTCTGTTACCTTGTGATGTCATCTAGTGGTAGGTTTCAAGTTAATAGCTACCTCTTTCCATTTGTTCAGTAGAGATTGGCAATTCAAGGGCTGACATTATTCAAATGTTTAGGGTAAGGTGTATGGAGTTTAAAAACACAGTGGAGCACTTCCTGTATTAGTGTATGACATCACAAGGTGGAAAAGAGTGTTTTCTGTTTTCTAAATGTGCAGGGTTTGTGTGTTAAACATGTGTCTTGAAACAAAACACAGCTCCAAGTATGTTTTTTGATGAAGAAACTTCATAACATAGAAATAGTAGTAATATTGACCCTTTAACACTGAAAATGTTTATGCATGAGCTACTTTAAGTAATTGAATATTTTTGTTATGGTATCACAAATTTGTACAACTATTTGTAGTTGTTTTACTACTAGTGCACTACAGCTTATCCATGGTTTTCAGAGTAATGAAGAATTTTGACTGTTGCTATGGCAATTAACAATTCAAAACAACTAAGGATTCAAAACCAAAGATCCAAAAATCTATCTGCTTATACTGCTGCTTCTCTTTCCCAATGCATACTTCATTTGATTAGCAAAAAGGCTATAAGTAACACGTACTATCAATCTTATCAAACTCATTAGTGTTTCTTTGGTATTTCCTTACTCACAGGACATATTTCATAACACTTCCACGTTGAAAGCTTGGTAAATGATCCACTCTTAACATTAATTGGACTTCCTGTTTTGCTGGCAGCACTCTGTCTGTCATCTCTCCCCTGCGGATCCTCCCCGTGTCTGGACCACATCGCTCTTTTCAGCTTCACCACCCGCTACATTAACCTCCTCTTCATTAGCAGCTTATTTAAAGAGGCCGATGCTCATTGGCAGGCTGCAGTCTCAGGGCCCAAAATATGAGAGATATAAAAAGATTGGCAGTTTTTGGGTGACAATTTGAATAATATGGCACCCACTGACGAGTATGGGTCCCTGTCATGGCAGTTTTCGGCAGTAGACCTCCTGATCCGACTCGGAGCGGTGAAAGTTAAGCTGCAGAAAACCCGCATGTGGATCATCGCAAATGTCGAGAAGTGCTGGAGCTGAGAGCTGAAGGGTTCAAGTGCAGAGGCGAGAGGAAAAGAGCTATAGAAGAGAATTACCTTCTACATGACAGATTTGTTTGGGATCAACTGGATGAAGTAGGACCTAATGACTCTGCTAGCCATACTGTGTCAGGAAACTTATAATGTGATTTTTTTTTTTTCTTTACAGGAATCCAGCAAATCTTTATTTCTATATTTCACTATGTTATGTTATTTCAACGAATTATTACTTACTCGGTCTAGCACACAGCCTTGACAATACCCTTAACAGACAATACAGTTCCATTACCAACCAACAATATAGGCACGTATTTCAGCTGCATATTAGTTATCATTCTGTATAGGCTGTTCAGGCTCTTGATCTACTGGCAAATGGGTAAAAAAAGAAAAATTTAAATTACTATGAAAACCTAAGAATCCAATCATTTTTATTTGTGTATAGGTCTATCATTACACCATACCGCACCAGAAATCTGAATATTAGGATCTGTGAAATTTTGCTCGTATGTATTAAAAATGAAGTGCTTTATCTTTTTTAAATGCCTCTGCCCCATTTCTACCACATAGGCCTATCTTGTGATGCCATCTGAAATCCAGCAATGGGTCCTAGTCTATACAAGTCTCTCCCAAACTTTAATACAAACTACATAACATCTTAAAAGTCCTTTATTAGGCAAAATAGATTCTCGTGAGCTTTAAGCTGTATTATAATGTTACCTCATCAAAAACATACCTGGACTTATTATATTTCATTCACATGTTTGGTTAATCCTTATATCTCCAAAGCCCTGTTTCACTTTGTAATATCATGAAGAGGTAATTTTCAAGCTAACTTTACCTTTTCTTCAGTAGAGATCCATTCCAGAGCTGAAATCATCTAAATGATTCTAATGGTCATGTCTAGAGTCTAAAAACTGTCTAAAACTATCTAAAACAGTCTCCTGAACTTCCTGTATTATTACATGACATCATAAGGTGGAACAGAATGTTTTGCTGTTTGAGAGAGGAAATCAGCCTAAATATGCAGGATTTGTGTGTTAAACATGTGTGAATGAAACAAAACACAACACCAAGTATGTTTTTGATCCATAAACAACATTATATCAGAATAATATATATACGAGTAATATGGGCCCTTTAAAGTTCTGTTTTATCAACTCAAACAAGTAACAGCACTACTTTTTGATTATGTTCCTATGTAGAAGATAAAATGGCAATGCATCTTGCGAATTCTGTTGTATCTTCAGCTGTGCTTGTGCCTGTTGTGTCTCACTGCATGTTTTCCTCTCTGTGTGTTTTCCAGATTTGAAGAGGGAGGCCAGCATCTGTCACATGCTCAAACACCCCCACATCGTGGAGCTGCTGGAGACCTACAGCTCAGATGGGATGCTTTACATGGTCTTTGAGTTGTAAGTTTCCCCCGTGCCCGCCCAGCCCCATGTGTTGATACAGCCTGCAATGGGAGGGTGTGGGCGTCAGGAAAAGGTTGCGAATCTGGTAGAAGTGCGAAAGAAGCTAGCGGATGTAGGTTTTGTGCCCGAGGTAGTTTTATATAATCCACGAGGACTCTTGTTATAATGGGGGTGGGGTGAGAAAATGTGCACGCCGCTTCAGTGCGCACGTGACTTGTATGAATAGATAAGATTACGATTTCACACTTAGGGCAACCCCCATCTCTGAGCTTCTGTATCTGCATCCCTTTCCGTATCCAATTCCTTGATCGTCTTATTCTCTTATCTCTGGCATAGTTAACACGGCTTAACGTAAAGGGTAAAAAGGTGCTTTCAGGAAAATACCCAAGGGATTTTTGAAGCAAAAAATACAAGTATGATTGCTCAGGTAGATCAAGTGAACAGCCTTGTAGCATATCATCCGTAAATGCACTCATGTGTCTCTTTGAGCTGCTACTTGATAATGAAGGTGGTTAAGTGTATGAACTGATGGAGCTGTAGATAATGTAGCCTACATTAGTGCAGGGTTTAATTGGAGCACTGAAGAAAGGCTACACTAATTGGCCTAACAATTAGCGCAAATTGAAGTGTGAATTTGAAGGGAAAAAAGCCCTAATGTGGTTGTCAGGGGAGCCAGCCGCAGTAGACTACTTTAGTATTTGTAAATAGTTTAACACTGTGTTTAAAAACATTTAATATAAGGTATAAAACAGTACATTTAATACCAATAGGGATTTTAAAGGGCCTATACTATTTTTTAATCTATGTTATAATGTTGTTTCCTCATCACAAATACCTGGAGTTTTGTTTTGTTTCATTCACACAGACCCTGCATATTTAGAGTTTAGAGTTCCTCTCTCAATCAGAAACCACCACCTCTCTGTATTTCTATTTTCATGTGGAAATACAGGAAGTGCTCCACTGTGTTTTTATACTCCATACACCTCCACTAGAATAATTTGGATCATTTCATTTCACTACATGACATCACAAGGTAGAACAGAGCATTTTGAGCTTTGGAGATATAGACAGACTAATAATAATAAAGCATTACTTAAACATGTGTTAATGAAACAAAACACACCTCTAGGTCTGTTTTTGAGAAGGTAACAACGTTCTAACATATCTTAAAGCTCAGAAGAAAAAAATTTGCATAATATCCTTTATTTATACCTTTACTGTTTTTAGACCTTCAACAACATCAAATTTTTTATCATGATAATCTGTTATTTCATTGTCCAATTGATCAGCATTCCAATGTAAAGTTAATCTGACATAAAAAGACTACTTTCC
Organism: Boleophthalmus pectinirostris; assembly: GCF_026225935.1. Classification (NCBI taxonomy): domain Eukaryota; kingdom Metazoa; phylum Chordata; class Actinopteri; order Gobiiformes; family Gobiidae; genus Boleophthalmus; species Boleophthalmus pectinirostris. The sequence goes on along the minus strand of NW_026570970.1, from coordinate 20,942,114 downwards.
ATTTAGGTTTGGAGTCTGGATTGAACTGAAATGACTTAATTTGCCTTCTGAAATGGTAACAATTATAATTTGGTTCTTATGATTACATTGTGATCTGTGTAACCACAATTATCAATTCACAACTAACCTTGACATCCCTAAATATCAGGGTAGCTGTCCAAAATATCAGGTCTTCATTGTCTTCTCCCTTTTACAACACATGCAGGAATGATGCAGTTCAATGAATTCAAATAAATGGGCTGTAAAAATTAAACAAAAGCTTGATCAAACTGATAAAATATGGAGAATTATGATAGGGCTAATTTAACCAAATTTTGAGAGAATAATTTAATTAATCACATTATGACCAAGTATTATAAAAAAAAACAAAAAAACACAGGTACAGGTTCTGAATTGATTATCTCCCTTACAAAATGATTACGTCACTTGTGAAAGAGTCTACAGCAGACATTCGCAGGGCTGGTTGCTAAGGACACTAATCACGTCTTTTCAATCCATCTGCTGCAAACTATTGAGCGTCTGCACCCTCTCTGAAACACAACGGCTCCTCTGGCTGTTATTTAACTGGCCTAAATTGCTGTCATTGTCAGAGCTCTATCTTTACCATAAATGACACCCCAGGGATATTTCAAATGTATAATAAATCACTAACTCTCACTATTGGAGGATAAGAAATGGTGTGGAAAGCCTTTGCATAATATCTCTCAAATCAGAAATATTCTAGTATAAAATGCGCAACTCTACTTTGTTTGACACAAGCACTTACTGGGTTTACCGATACGTGATCAAATTTTAAACTGTATTTTATGAAATCCTTGAAAGTTGTTCAAGAAGACGAGTGCGCTGTTATCTCTCCCCTGCCTCTGCCGTCTGCACTTTTAAATTAAATTCCCGACAAATCCAAGATGGCTCATACGTTTTCACAGATGTAATTCTTCACTGTGGATTTAAATGTCAGAAATATAAAAGTTAACTGCAATAAAGTAGATCCAGTTCTTGCTTATGAAGACAGCACATGAAATAACTCTAAGGAATTAGTGCAGTGAATGATGGAGCAAGCTGTATTTACAGTGGGATTTGACATTATTCATTCAAAACAACCTGTATACATACGTAAATAACACAAGTTTGGTTCAATGTAGTGGTGGGCTTTAATGGCAAAAAGCTTGATATATAATATTAAGCTATTTTCTGATCTGGAGTTGTGTTTTGTTTCATTCACACATGTTTAACACACACGGTTTGTGCATTTAGGCTGTGTTCTTCTCTCAGACATAAAATTCTCTGTTCCACCTTGTGATGTCATGTGCTAATACAGGAATTGCACCTCTGTGTTTTTAAAATCCATACACTTGCACTAGAATCATTTGGATAATTTCAGATCTGGAGTTGCCAATCTCTACTTAAGAGAGAATAAAAGGTAACTTTTAACTTGAAAACTAGAGCTACAAGGTTTGGAACAGAGCATTTTGAGCTTTGGAGATATAGACAGAGTAATACACAAGGATTACCCAAACACAATTAAACACTCCAGTTATGTTTGATGAAGTACCGACATTATAAACATGGCTTAGAAGCTCACAAAAGTCAATTTTGCATAACTATTGAAGTGAATCAGATAATAATTTTTGCAGTCCATCAAAAATAATGCTAAAAAGATCCTGTAAAAGTTTTAGTTGAAGTTTAAGTATCATACAAAAAGTGTATTGTCAATTACATTTCTTATTTTTGTATCATCATAGACCATATACTTGATTTTCTAATTTGTCAAAACAAGATTTTTTGATTCTGTCTTATGGAATGATACAAGTGATATGTGGCCAGAAAAGATGAGATATTTAAACACACTTCCCAATATCTTCTACACAGTATTTTCCCAATTGTTTACAAAATATGGTATTGTAGATGATCAACAAACATCCTCTGTAAGTCTGTAATAAACATATGGTGAATAAAAGCACACATAAATGGACTTATTCTATTCTATATAAATCTTATTCTCGTGTGAAGTCCCTAGAACATCTCCATCCCTCTGAGACATTGATACATCGCAGTCAGTCTCGACAGCTCCTCTCCGCTGACCCACTCCTCTCCACCTCAGTGGCCTATCACATAGCAAACTCCGTTGGAGTTTTAATAAGGATGCCCTTTCGTCTGCTCCTAGAAACCTTCCATGACCTTTATGCCAAACTTTCCTTCTTCTCTTTTCTCTCCTTGTGTCTGTGTTAGTATGGACGGAGCAGACCTGTGTTTCGAGATTGTAAAACGGGCAGATGCTGGCTTTGTTTACAGTGAAGCAGTGGCAAGGTAAGACATGTTTAAACCTGAAATACACACTATTGTTGGAAAGTAACTGGATACTCTTACTAACATTTATAACTCTAAATGAAAAGCTAATGCATTTTAATTTAAGTTTAATAATACTGTTGGAAACAAAGGTAAGCTGCGTGACTTTTCTGTTTATCACTTTGCCAGGATTGTTCATAACTATGGCAGTAAACATGCCCAACAAGCATTTGCAAACAGTGTCAAATATTATTACTGCACAAATAAAATACCTTGCTTGTTCCCATGGAGATAGTTCAATCCCGTACTGTGGAACATTCCAGGCAAAGTAATAACATCTTAATGGACTATGCTTGATGAGGCTAAACCATAGACTGTGTAAAGAAGTGCACTAAGGGAGTGTAACATCACCCATTGTGTTCAACTCCAGTCAAATCAAGCTCACAATCCTAGCAGTTATATGAGCTAATTTGGAGTTCCATAATAGGAACAGAAATTTATTTACAGAAAAATAATAAAATAAAAACACCAGGATCGTATAGCGTGGGTTAATACGAACATTTTAAGACCAAAATGACAAGGCTCACTGCAGCAGTTATTAAGAGAGGGACCACAATTTTTCAACATAAAGTCAATTGGAGCCAGAGTCCATGGAGCCGGAAGTGCACCCATGCTCACTTCCTATTTTCAATACGGTTGCTAGCAGGTTAGCTATGTCCATTTGTACATACTGTCTATGGCCTAAACGCAACACAACTCCTTATTTCCTAGTAATGTTAAACGGATGCGACTTTGTCTTTTATTTATGTGCAGATTTTACCCCTGTAGAATCTTGTCTGCTGACCTGTAAAACAAAACAATTTATTTCCATAGTCACTACATGAGACAGATCCTGGAGGCGCTGCGCTATTGCCACGACAACAACATCATCCATAGAGACGTCAAGGTATTTGTCGTTTAAACTTTAATACATTTCTATTCACTACACGGGCTTCTCTTGTTCAGTGTTTGAAAGACATTGTATGAGGCTTCCCTGCTGCGTGTGTGTATCATTCAAAGAGGATTTTTGGAAAAGGCTTGACAAGTCCTCGCCGAAATTCACATGTGTAAATGTTAAAAATTAATGGAAGTAGAGTTTATTTTAAATCCTGGGATCTCCAACTGCAACTTGAGTGTCTTGCTGTGAAAAGCTAGTGGTTTGTAAAAATGTAGTGGTAGCATTTTCAAAAAAAAGTATAGTAGTTGTAGCTGAAAACAGTTTGTGGTGGCACATGGCATAGTTTTCCATTCCTGTTCTTTCCGTAATATGTCTGGTTTTGTTTCTCTGGGTGGTGCTGCTAAAGCTAACCCTCAAAAACCACACTTGACTATTTTTGCCCTTTTGGTGAGCGGGAAAAACAGCTTTACATTCAGCAAGAGTTATAAGTCTAAATACACAAGGGTATATATATGAATGTATATATATGAAAGCACTCATTTTGTTGAATTCATGTTTAAAATGTGTTTCTAGAATGTAAATTGTGCTAAACCTTTGTATAGAATTCTCCTTAGTATGATCATCAGCTGTTTACTTCCTGTAATTTTCAACAGATTTTTACATTTTTCTTCACAAATTGCATCTTGATTGGTTGGTAAAACTATGATTTATATTTACAACATTTATCATCCTTCCAAAGAAAGTCAAAATTAGGGAATTATAAAAATCTGTCATATGCACTTTAAATAACTGTTGCATTACAAAGTAAATGTGTTACAGTTGTGACAAATGCAAATGACACAATTTTGTAATGTTACAATATGTATTTAACTGTAGAAAATATCAGTACATTTTCTAATTCCACCTGTGATATTTAGATGTAAGCCTCTTCACCAGTTTTCCTTGCATGCTGTTATTTGGATGACGTACTTCTTGGATAAAGCATGCTGTTTGTGCCCTTTTACACTATGTTAGTCTAAACTAGCTCATAATACGCACAGCCAGTCTTGTAGAGAAAACAACATTTTATGCAAACTAAGGCTTCACATTTAAAGCAGATCTCTTTACTTCTGTATCACACTCTTGGCATTCACAAACAAGCTACAATCCCCCTGGCAGCCTCCCTGTTGTGAATTTAATGGTTTATATGTGATTTTCAGTGCACTCTGTTGCAGTACTTTCTTTATGTGTAGACTAGCCGCTTCCCAGACACACATAATGCATATTTTATAGCCTCTGTCAGCTCTGCACTCTTTGTGTATTACTGTGTCAGTCTGCAGTATACCCAGGAACTATATTTTCCCAATTTAAGTGTGCATGATGCTACTACTGCCTTAAAGGTGCATTGTGGAACTTTTCTGGCAGAGGTCCGTCGCCTGTTTATCTCCATGAAGATGTGAAAGAATGTTCCACAGTATGACCATAAAATTATGAATCACTTTGGAGACTTACAAACCAAATTCCAAGTTAGATTTGTGTCGACGTGACTCTACTCACTGTAGAAATTAATGTTGTTAAGATATTTTGGAGCACGTAAACTCCTGTTATTGAATAAATGCAAGACAGATTAATTTAATACCGTACTCTGGACAATTTAAACCAAAGCATTAACATCTCCATGGAGACAGCAAAGGCTGTGGACTTCCTCCAGAAAAGTTACAGAGTACATCTTTAAATAAGAGCACTTTGTTATTTTAACTTGAGGTTATGCTTTCTCTGACATGGGCAAATGTTGTCCATAAGGGGGCAGTAAAAGAACAAGTCATCAATATTGTTGGATTCAGTGTGCTTGTCAGGCCTATTAATTATCAAAATTACAATTTCATTAATTCATTCAGAAAGTCATGGAAACAACTGGACTAAACAAGGACCACATAAACAACCAGGATGAACTTTGGTGTAAATGAAGACTACTACTGACTCTTAGTTGCAACTTCTAGCAAACAAAGGCACTTGAACCACATGCTAAAAACTACTGTCCACAGTGTATAAATGTGGTATGAAACTGTGTCGTGGTGTAGTTGTATTGAAGCATGTGACTGACAGTCAGACTGACATCCCTTTTGTATGGTGGGTCTGAAATTTGTATAAACACTGTATTTTTCATTTATAGCCAATTTGTGGAACTGTATTATCTTATTTTATTATTTAATTTTGCACATAGTTCTCGTAACACCTGTACAACGTTTTACCTAATATAACCGGAATATGCTAAATCAGGGATCTCAAACTTGCTCCTCGCAGGCATCGATGCAGCATCTGAGATCATTTCCACTGGCCCATGAGACAATTTCTAATTTATTGGTTGTGGGCCTCCGATAAAATAATTAGAACTACGGTTCCCATAATGCATTGCCTCTTGTAGCTTCAATTCGGCCTCTTTACAGACACAAAACATGTGGAGTGTGAGAACAGAAGTGTCAGGGACGGGCAGTATTGACTGTCAAAGCCAGAGGAGTAGCCTCATGAGTTAAGGCTACAGTAGATGAGAAGTAGTTTACCATTGCACTGTAATGTACTACTGTGGTGGCATTATATTGAGGAAATGTACTGGTTCTGCTCAGTTAAACCAAAGTATTTCCATAGCATGTGGTTTTGTTTTCTCCTTACAACACACATGCACTAAATGTAGGAATGCCTTCTTCAAATACAGCTTTGACATTGCTCAAGGTTTGACAGCATTTTAAATAGGATGCGTGTTCACCTCTGCCTTATCAGATGTACTTTTAGCAGAAATCATCATGCCTCTGACTGTACTGCCCTGTAAAGGGGGGCGGTATGTGTGTGTGCTGGTGTGAAAGTCACTGACTTCATTTACACTCTGAAATTATATAAATCATCATGTTGTAGTAGTTTTTATCTTGCTTCTAAATTTAAAGAAATACCTCTACAGTTGTTTTTATTTGTATATGCAATAATTTTTGTGAGTTATTAGTTATTTCTCTTTTTTTAAAAAATGCTGTTTAGATTGATGCTTGGTGTTTGTGGGAGAGGTAAATCAACTGTTTTGAACTACAGTATATCAGGCATTGGGACACTGTGCAGTCACTGATACATTTATAAATGCAGTGAGATTTTTGATGTAAACATCAATGGACACATGGGCACTAGGACTGCACAAATTTGGGAACAAATCAAATTGCGATACTAGAGAAAACAGACAAAACATTCTATTAGGAATAAACTGAAGCCTTTTTTTATTTGGTAATTGCAGTAACTCAAATTGCAATTAAGATCTTTGCTTGATTAATTCATAATTATATAATTAATAATGCCAGGAGTTAAATTCAAGGTGAACACTTCATAAACTAATCACAAATATTACATTCACTGTTATTACTGTATCATAGTCAGCCAAATGAAAAGCAGCTTTCTGTCAGTATAAACCACAACTTGACATTTTAAGTAGTAATAGTTCCTCTTTTGATTATAATTTGGTTTTATTTACTTTAGTTCATTTGAGATCATGCATGTTTTACATTGCCACATTAAATTAGCTACACATAAATGTAGAATTTTAATAAAATATAATATAACCAAGATCAGTAACTAACATAATAATTTTCCCTACAAACAAATGAACAGCATCAACGAACATGATAAATTTAGCCATCTGGAAATGGAGTGAGAAGAAGTAAGACTTATTTACTCCCACCCACTCATCTTATTTGATTTAGGTTCTATTTATACATAAATTACAATTACACACAAGGCGGTATCTAGGTAAATTAAGTTAAAACTACATAAACACATGCCTATACACCTACCCTCATACATATAAATATATATTTGATGATTCAACATGTACAATATTGTTACTATATATGGACAATTGTAAGTCTGGTAATAAAAGCAGTTAGCGAGCAGTTTCAAGTAGCATTGTTCAAGGTGTACCCTCAAATCATTCCAAATCTGAATCCCACATACAGAATCCCACATGCCCTAGTAGTCTTTGTAAATTAAAGTTACCACATACTCTAGTCACCTGCATCCCTTTCTATGAGGAGTTTTTTTTTTTTTTTTTTTTTTTTTTCCCCCCCTGCTAGACATCAGCATTTTTTACTTGCTTTATAAAGGAGTTATGCACTATGACAGTCCACTAAATCAAAACATTTATAATTTTAGATTGTAGAAGTTTATATGTTCAAAATATCTAAACTTACACATAGCTCTTTCAACTTGCTTTTGAAGTATTAAGGAGATGCAGTGATCTTTTGTCATTATTACACCATATTTCTAAACCATATATTAAAGGGCCTATAGTATGCAAAATTGTTTCTTTAGGCCATGTTATAACGTTGTTACTTCCTCAAAAACAGAAAATGGCGTAATATGGGCTCTTTAAATAAGATAAAACAAACTTATATACAGCATGTGTAGTTTTGCGCTGATATGGAAACGTTATATGCCTTTGAGCATTTTCAGCGTCAAGAAGTTGAAAATGCTGAACTTTTCGCGTCAGACGCGCCGCGTCAACAAATCAGGGACGAGTATTCAGTGACGCAGCGACGTTATTATTAGGAAGCAAGACCGGAGAACCAGAACGAGAACCACAAACACGAGCGGAGAATAAATATATACACCACAATCACCGAGCCGATCGCGAGGACTACACCAGGACTAGACCAGGACCAAACTAGGACTAGACCGGGACTGATCCAGTGTCATTAGTGGAGTATAAATATATATACGACCCAGTCGTCGACCCGATCTCCTCCGTTCATGTTTTATGTCATAAAAACACTCTCTCAGTCTGGTCTGACATTGTTTCGGGAAAAGAGCGGGACCGGGCTTTTGTTTCCAGGGCAACGGACGCGCGTCAAGTATTTTTGTCCCGTTCGTCCACGGCGTCAACTCAAATGCAATGGCGTCCAAATAGAGGCGTTTTTTGACGCTTTTGGTGTGAACTGCCCTTAATGCTGCTGGTCAGATGGTTTCCAAAGAAGTGAAAACAGCTTATGAATCAGGCTACTGTTTTGGTCCCATCAATGTTTTCTTTTACTGACCATTTAAGAATGATTTCCTAAGAAATTATTACTTTTAATTATTAGTTTTTCTAATGTTTTGGAGAACTCGAGGCAGTTTTCATGCTGCTATTTGCTATTTTCATTATTTTTCATTCTCATAGGTTTGATATAGTTTCAGTTTTTAAAATATGAAATTAATTTTTACATTTATTAACAATTGTTCTGATTTAGGATTCCTTTCTTTTAGAGAATGCTTTTATTTATTTTTTTCTCTCCTGCTCATACTATAACTTTCACTTTTATCAGTAAAATAATCTGGGTATGTTTTTTATTGATTCATGTTTTAAAGTAAACTATTTAGTATATTCCAGACTTCTTTTTGATTTTACTTTTTAATAAATTATTTGAATGCACTGAGATACATATATTATATTTTGCATTTATTTAATTCATTCCAGCCATATAGTTCATTTCATTTCACACTGTAACTGAACCTAAGGAAATAGATGTCCCGTGATAGGAAATGAAAGTGCTTCATATCAGCTCACTTTACAGTAACTGGGTTACAGTTAACACACTGTAGTTGTTCATACTAATAGAAAATAATGACAAGAAGGACTATTCTGAACAATAACTTCCTTGTTTACATTGTCCTTACATTCTTTTGCATTTGTAATATACATGGAATGGAACCTTAATATAATCTATTATTGACCAGTGCTGGAAGAAGTTTCATTAATCATTACAGTTTCATTATATAAATCTCAATTTCATTACTTGGGTAGAAAAAAACTCAAGCAAAAGTCTCACAGAAGTCAAAGCCTTGAAGTGTACTATACCTGTTTAAAATCTTCTTTTATAGATTAGGAAAGTAAAGCATTTCACAGAATGAAAAGGAAACAGTAGTCCTTTTTCTACCTGTTTTTATTTGTATATTTTTGTTTTCCAAACTCTGGACGTCAATTCACCCTATGAACCTTAAAAGAAGTGCTTTTTAGTCCAGTTCAAAAATGGACTAGAACTGAAAGTACAGATAAACACTCTCAAATGTAGTTAAGCAAAAGTAAGAAGTATCCACTGAGAAATGATGTACATAAAAATGTGTTTTTACTTCTTTTCTTTACTTTCTACCACTGCTACTGACCACATTGAAATCATATATATACATATGCATACAGCATATAATATATATGCCATTATGCTCTTTTCTTAGGAAGTAAAATGGCTGTTAAACCAATCTGCTTCTCTGTTTAGTTTTGTTTCAGATGTTTTTACATGTTTTGAAATTTCTGGGCAGTCTTGTTGTGGTAATTTGTTACTCAATATTAGGCACAGTCATGGCAGAGAGAAATTACCTTTTTAGCTTTAGTATAAGAATGTGGGACGGAAATATACATGCAATAAACAAATGCTATATACAGTATTTAAAGATGTATTGTAAATATTTGTGTTTATTTGTGGCATTGCATTTAAGCAAAAGTTGCTTGACAAGTCACTCCCTGCTGCTGCTTACAACACTTTAGAAAGCACTTTCATGACTGGAGTTTGCAGGGGTCCTGGTGCTATCTCCAAGTTGTCCGGGTTTAGCAGTCCCACTCACGGTCCATAACCATATCCCTGAAGTGCTCTGCTTCTTTCCAAACAGTTTGAGAGTCTGCTGTCGAAATGTTTTGTCCAGAAGGAAATACATCACAGGGTCAGTGGATCCTCTCAGTGCTGCCAGAAGGAGCAGGCTGTTCTTTACCTACAACATTTACATTTTAGCGTTTGGTAAATAAATCCATGTAGTTGCAGATGTAGTTGTCATACTTACATACACCATAAGGAATAACAATATGACCAGCTGTCATAGCTTTCATACACCCACATATCATATTCATGCTGATTCCTTCCTGATTTGAGGCACTTTTCCCCATTCAAAAAAATCTATAGTCATATTTTGAATTTAATTTCAAGTGCTTAATTGCTATGCCCACATATGATTGTTGGCATAGCTTGAAACCCATGAATAGGCTGTAATACATATCTATGTCTGTAAGTTTCCATATGAATTAGCATGGGCAACATAATGATCAAACCTGCTTATACAGCTACTTTAAGGACCGTATATTATTCGAATTGCCTTATTGATGTTTGCAGATAACAATCTAAATTACATTACACAAGAATAATTAAATGTAATCACCTCAACCAGGCCAGAGAGTGGATGGCAGTCATGACCAGGCATTAGCTGAGCTTGTTTAGAGGCCAGAGAAATGAAGATGGGTTTGAAGATGTGATAAGGGAGTAAACACACAGAAAGGACAATCTGAAAACAGATCAGAGAATACAGATAACATGTGAGTGTTAGCTGGCTAAAACATGTAAACTTTGTAAAATTAAATATGCAAGGCTTAAATTAGGTCATACAAATTAATACCAGTTGATACTAAAATTAGTATAGTATTGAAACTATATACTAATTTGAACAATACTGATAATGAGAAAAAGAAATTCACAAAAATATAATAAAACCAAACTGGATTTTTTTTTTTAAACAACATCCTATATTGTCTTTTAACACTGATTTTTATAAAAATCAGTATCCATTATTGAACTTTTCCACAATCCAAATTGAGTGACAACACTAGTTTCAAGTCACATTCCAGACGCGTTTGTTGTTGCTATGGTTACAAAGAATCTGTGCTTTCTATGAATGATACTGAATGTCTGTAGGTTTTTGTCCTTGTACTGTACCTGGACGACCACAATATTCCTCAGCACTCTTCCCAGCAAGCTTTGCGACGTGGCGATATGAGCACTTTTCCGTGAGCGCCTAATGTGTCTGAGCACAGTCATGTAGGACAATAGCACCAGAGCATAGCAGACATAGAAAATAGTTATAGCCGCTAAATTGCACGCTGCTGACGTATTGGCTCCAATTTCTACTGTGGGGTTGTAGCAAACCTCCTTGTCAGATTTTGTCTCATTTGCACTTATTGCTTCTTTGACACTGTAAAATACAGTTACAGGTACAATGGCACCTACATTTATTAACCACACTGCAATACACACTCCCCGTGCGAATGAAACTTTTTTGAGACAATGAGTTAATCTGGTCGGCATCAGAGCTAGACACGCACTTGGTCTGGCTGCGTGAGTATGCTGCAGAAGAGAGACCAAGCGACTAACTGCCACCCAAGTTAAGATCATAACGCCAATGTAGATGTTAATGTGTAAAATTGGGGTAGCGCCGTGCAATACAAGCTGGCATAGGACGCCCCGAAATGTCCATGTGATGCCCCAAGCGTAGTAAGCACCAAGAAAAGGCGTAGTGAGTGAGAGGATAAGGTTGGACAGGCTGAGGTGTGATAGGTAAATGTTAATGGGGGATACATTGGAGATGCGGTGATGGAAGATCCAAAGGGAAAGAATGTTGCCAGGGACAGCAGTGAGGAAGAGGAGGGTGTACACCAAAGGAAGGAAGATGAGAGTAGCAGGGGTAGGGCAAAGAGAGACAGAGGAAGAAGCATGCATGCTGTTAACCGATGGTGAAGAGCTGTAATCCATTTGCTCTATGAAAGATAAAGAAGAAACAGCATAAAATATGAAATACTAATAGTGAGATTGTTGCTTTTTATGTGGGCGTTTATCATAATTAGTCTCAGCAGTCAGTGGTAAGATATATTTGCGGTCTGGGAAGTACCTGTGTAAATAGGTGACGACTTTTCAAAACACAGTTAATTAATATTACATTAAAAAGAACACTATTTCACTGACTATATGTGTGGTAAGTTAAGATAGATTAATATGTAAATGGTGTGTGTGTATGATAGGTCATTGCTCAGCCTGTGATGTTCCACAGTATGGCATTAAACAGCTCTACCTTACATTTATTCAATTACCCCTTGGCTTTATAGCTCAAAGAAAAACCTAGAAAAGCCTAGAAAAATGGGCATTCTAATTGTGATTGTGATTGCTTCTCCACAGATCTGTTGGTCTGGTTTGGTCTCCATGGAGATAGAAATGTTTAGTACCATACAATGAAACATTCCAGACAAAACAATAACATTTCCATGGAGAAAAGCATTTAATGAGCCCTCCATCATTAAACTTATACAATTTACATTAAACATATAGTAATTTTTGTAAATTTTCAAAATACATGTTTGAAATAAAAAGTGAAAACTTACTTTTAAATATATGTACAGTTGGTCACTACAAACCACTCATTTTCACGAAGTCCTTCATGTGGTCTGTGTGTTACCGTTAGCTCTTCCTTAAATGAAATGCCTACTCAGATCAAGTGCATGTTCCTCTTATGTGAGCGAAATTGTCTTGATTTGTCCATCTGGTGGCGCTGTAGTCCCACTTGTGCAAAAGAGAGTAGTTCGCTTCAGTGTAAAGACACATATTGTACAATCTGAATAGAACAAATGATATGGCATATGTTAAAATGATAGCTGTATTTTGTTGACAATGTGCTCCTCTGTCAAAAGCTTTCATCTCTGTAATATTCCCCCTGTGTGCTCTGTAACAGCTCATGTCAGGATCACAGCCGTCATGAGATCTGCTTTGAAGTTAACAATACACGTCTTCTCTGTTTGGACTTTTACGACCATATTATATCAGTTGACAGTCTGACTACATTATCTAGAATACAGGTTGTCAAAAATATCCAAATACCAGTAAATTCAAAAATTAGTATATATATATTAGTTTGTTTTTTTTTGTTTTTTTTTGCAGGTATCAATATACTGAAAAAAATTGCCCTTTGATGGAACTTTAATTTCAATGTTCTGAATTGCTATCTAAGCCAGATACTTCAAACTGAACTAGATCAGTACCATTAGACACAAGGTTGTTACGTATTTAAAAAGTCATAACATGAAAGCGTATTTATATTTAAGAGCATATACAGATGATTGCAATAAAATTGTTACAAAGATTCACAATGTGAACTAAAAGCATGCATTTTTATTTATTACACTTCGCTCAGACTACACCAGAGATCCATAGCTCCTCCAGACAGTACGGACCACTTTTCCTCATACGGAATACTCGTGACCACCGGACCAGAGCGTTGTGTGCAGTCTGAGCCCTGGGTTAAACTTACTTATTAGATTAAATATTTTATTCAATCTAATAAGATTTTATTGTTACCAAAGGAAAAGGAAAGGAAAGGTAACATTTAGTGAGCATGATGCTCTGTTTAGTGCTCCATCAATCGGCTGCAGATCATCACAGATTATCACTGGCCCATCACAGAAAGCCAGTCATTTTTTCTACAAATAAATTGTTTGTCAGTGTGATCAGTATCTGCCAATCCAAAATTAAATATGCATGTTGTAACTTTTCTATCATCTGCTTGTCATTTTTGCTTTGCCTGGAATGTTCCACAGTATTACTCATTAAGGGAGCTACCTTGAAAACATGCATTCTTACTGTCATTTGAATTCTTACTTGGCCTGATGATTATCTGGATTAAATTAATTCCATACTGTGTAACATTCTTGGCAAAGCAATAACATCTCCATGGAGACAAGCTAGAAGCGGATACGAAACCTGTAAGGTTGCATAGTGCTCATTTAAGATGACTGATAATAGCCTCAAAACAAATTCTGATCACAGCACCTCTAGACCGTTCATTCAGTCCACACATAGTATTAGGCCTGTAACGATAATCAATAAATCGATTAATCGTACGATAACGAGCTCGATCACTTTTCCAGCCACGATAAATTTTAGTTGCATGCTTGTTTGTTCTCTCTCGCTCTTTCTCGCTCTCAAAGAGGGTGAATGTTAGAAGGATTCTATCGCTCTCTGACTCCTCTCGTTTAACAAATGTAATGACGCTTGAACCAACGTGCGCTGTGTTTATCAACACAGTGGATGCGCGCGTAGTCTGCGCGCTTTCTGCAAATCCAAATTCTGCAAATGCAGAAAGCCGCTGTCTGTGCGGTGCGCTAGCAACACAAGCTAGCGCCGCTGTCAGAGTGACAAAACTGTTCATCTCCGTTCATCGCCAAAACAAGTCACGATGCCGAATCAACACTGGTGAGCGGGACACGTCTCAACAGCCGCGTGCGTCAAATGCAGCGAGCGCAAACGAGAAGAAATGTCCCAAACCCCAACAGCCGACATAAACCCAAACCCGAGCGACACAACTAGCATAGCGCCCGGGAGAACCCGAAATCCCGAAACCGAACCGACATGACACCAGCCAGGACAGAGGCTCCCTCATAGAGAAACAGGATCCTGTGTTAATATGAACACTTAAAGACCAAAATGACGAGGCTCACAGCAGCAGCCAGAGAGAGACGAGACACAATATTCCAATGTAAGTCAGTAACTAAAATCACAATTTTGTTACGGAGACTTAATAATCCATTTTATTTATTGCTTTGGTTGTATTTGGTTCAACAGTGGTTTATTTAAGTGCATTTTTGTTAACAAGTCCTTGCTGTGAGCCAGACACATTAGGCTAGTTCTGTGTTAAGTCTGTTTTATTTAGACCTGTTGTTTTTTTGTTTGGTTTTTTTTGTCTTACAGTTCCTGTGTTAAATGTTCTTTAGAAAGTAAGGTTTATTGATCATTGAGAGGATGTATTTGCATTTTTATTCCATGGTCATTATATTAGTTGAAATTGGTCTCAAAATGTCAATATTATCGTTTATCACAATAAATTCTTGGTAAATTAATCGTCCAGCAAAATTTGTTATCGTTACAGGCCTACATAGTACATGTATTTCTGTATGTACCCTGCTCAGCTCTTGTGGTTGTCTATGACTACTGAGCTGATTCTTAACTGTCCTTTGTTGGACACTGGCTCTCGTTCCATTTCCAGAGTAGAGCTGTTAACACGATTCACAACCACCTCTCTCAAGTATAGCACCCTGCCCGCCAGACGCAGCACCTCCCTCCTCACTGACGAAGACAACAGGAAGTACATGACAGGGTCCAGGCAGCTGTTAAAGGCCGAAAACACCAATGCGATCTCATTGGCTCGATCAGCCATGCCCCTCAGGAAACAGGAAGTGTCCGTAATCTGCGTTTTAATGTAAAAGATCCTGACCAGGTGATAGGGCACAAAGCAGACAGTGAAAAGGAACAGGATAAAAAATGACTTCTTGGCGCTGCGTTTGTAGTGGGACGCACTGGGGAAGTCTGGATTCTCCAGGGATTTCTTTCGAAGATAGTATCCGATCTTCACATAAGACGTCATTAAAATGATAAAAACAAGAAAAAAAATCACGACGACTGCAATGTTAATATAGGCCTTCCATTTGTCTTCGAGGAGCTGTCTGTAAAAAAAACATCTGCAAAACAACACATTCTGTTAGTTTGCACTTCTATACCCTTGAAAAACAATAATAACTACATTCATTTCCATAAACATTTAAAACTGATCGCAAGGAAATTTGGTAATTTTGTGTTTTGTCACTATGTTAAATTTTTGCAATTATTCTGACTTCCAGATGTTCACCCAAAACCACAGTTTCATTATGCTTTAGAACAGCATAATGTATTTCTTTTGAATAAAGACTTTGTAAATTAAATTAAGAGATTGTATTTCTATATTCAGTAATCTAACACATATTACTTCTTATAAATAGACTAAGAAGAAACTCCAGCATGTCCTCACCCACCTGTCGGTTTGTGTGCGATTCTTGGACATCATTATAGGCATGATGAATGCCATAGCTCCTGCCCATGTTACTGCACAGGCAACAATGCTCCCTCTAGTGGTGATCCTTCCATCCATGCCTACACCACGATAGATCTTCAGATACCTGTCCACACTGATCATGCCCAGCAGTGTGATGCTCATGTACATGTTCATATAGAAGAGATTGCCCACCACTGAACACAGCGTCGGGCCCAGTCTCCATCTGTTGCCTTGGCTGTGATAGATCATTCTGAACGGCAAACATACCATGAGTAGCAGATCGGCTAATGCTATGTTAATGAGAAATACACGCACAGAGTTCTTCTTGGAGTGTACAAAAAAAAATACCCACAAAGCCACCAGATTTCCAAAAAGTCCAGGTATAAAAATGATGGTATACAGCACAGCCAATGATGTTTGTAGCTCTTCCTGTGCCTCACAGTGTCTGCTCTCATTGGAGGCTGGGGTCGTGGTTAGGTTAGTCTGAGCCATGTTGCTGATGCTCTTCTTCAGAGAGTGAAAAATACTTGCTGCTGTGGTGGTTTTGATTTCCGTTGAGGTTTCCTGGTGTTGTTTCAACACTGCAACAAAACGGTGTAGGTTAGCAATAGCTTCACTAATGCATTTAGCTAAGGTCTCGGCCTTGAATCATCTGCTCATCAAATTAGCAGTTCAGGCAGCTTTTTAATTACCCTGGCCTCGGTTAAGCTTTTGACTTTATAATCTACCCCTTTTTATGAAGTAAGATTTTATGAACTGCATCATGACGAGCACAAATTTACCCTCATGTTATATTTGACTGTAAGACTTGACCTTAAAGGTTGTATGGAGGATTTTTTTTTGTTTCAAATTGTCAATGATAGCATTATAGAGGTGCAGTAGCCTTGTAATTATGATGACCAAAAAAAAGAGAATAAAAATTCATCAACTCTGGACGTGGTGGGGCCAGCTAAACATTTGCCAATAGATAACGACACTGCCTCGTTATCTGTTAGCTGACAGGCTGTCAATCAATCTCCCTACGTTTCTAGCGTAACTGACTTGCCTGCGCGCCGCCGGTACGTGGTTTACGTACGCCTGTCACGCAGTCCACAGACGCAAGCCGCACAGACGCTGTTTACTCCACCAACGCAACAGTTCTTAGCGGCTTTTTTTGACCTATATCTTCCTCGCAGTTAGCACAAAGTTTGTTGCAATGGCAGACAAGAATCCAGGAGCAGTTAGCCGCAAAAGAAAGTCCGTTTTTGAGGTCGCTGAAAGAAGAAGACAAGGGGAAAAGCAGCGAAGCCAAACTAAGGTGATTCTTGAAGATTCATTCCAGCGATGGCGCGACTGAAGCAGACGCAGGGTCTAAAGACTGACGCATTGGTCGCCAAATTACTCCTGGACAGGTCACTTCTGCTTATTATGAAAACGTACTTTATTTCCAAGAGCTAGTCAAACGTTTTTCAGGACACGAAAGCGATATCCTATGTCTGAAAACGTAATTTTCAAGGCAAAGAAAGAGTCCGCTTGCTGCTGCGTGTTGTAGCTAGTTCATTCGCACGGAATCTCCGCGCAACCTTCTCTGCACCCCTTTCCTGCTCCTGTCCCCGCTGCCCGTTCCGCTCTTCCCCCTGCTCCTCACTTCTCCGGGCACGGAATCTCCGCGCACCGCTCCCCTCTCCTCTCTCCTCTCTCCCTGCTCCGCTCTTCTCCCTGCTCCTCACTTCTCGTCCGCGAACGAAATGTCCGCACACCCGCTCCCCCCGCTCCTCACTTCTCCGCCTTGCCTAACCAACACTGTAGTTAGTTGTTTACAAGTCATGTGCAGCGCACCGGCTGTAAACAAACCTGTTTCTGGCGTAAAGAGGAGGCGGGAGAAGGCGTTTCTATGTAGGGAGCTGTAGGGGAGGGGGGGTGTTTTCACGCATGCGCAACATTTGAAAAAGGACAAACAGTCGCTGGATTTCTCGTTCCTTGGAAAATCCTCTATACAACCTTTAAGATACCTCATAGTACTAAATTGAATTACTAGATGGAAGTGGCTACATGTGGGGCCACAGTGTTACAGTGGTTTTACTCTGACCAGAGCACCAGAGAGAGTGGCAGACTGTGAGAGAGGTCACGGTAGCTCCCGGAAATACACATTTATAGAATTATGCGTTATTTGATACCCATCCCTTGCTAGTTTTGATACTTATTTTGAATGTATTATTACCATTTTTTTTTTTTTTTTTTTTTTTTTTTTTTGCTCTTTGTTATTATATTTATTGTGATGTGTGAGCTACTGAGTCCAAATACTTTTCCTTGTGGATCAATAAAGTTTGTCTAAGTCAAAGTGTTGGATACTCTCAGATGTGTCCTTGGCATATTTCCCAAACGTTCAACTGCCCAAACTGGTTTTCTTGAGAGTATATCATATTTCAAATCAGTATTACAGAGAATTTCTCATGCATTTTGAGATATTATGGATGAGACCAGAAATTGAGAATCTGAACATTTCTGACATACAAAGAATACAAGACACACAGACAAATGCTATTATATATATATATATATATATATATATATATATATATATATATATATATATATATATATATACATACATACATACACATATATATGTGTGTGTGTATGTATATATATATATATATATATATATATATATATATATATATATATATATATATATATATGTATATATATTATATATATATATATATATATATATATTATATGTGATACTGTACTACCACAGTATGCTCACTATACCTGATGGTAAGTGCAAAAAATGGCAATAAAAATAGAATAAGAATAGTACTCATGCATTCCTATAACACTAAGATTTCACTTGAGTCTGTGAAAATGAAGTAGGATACTTACCTAGTTGTGAAATTCGTCAAAACAAACCCTCTCAAACACCGTGCGTAAACATATTTTCTGTTCCCATATTTTCTGAGACACTCCTCATCTTGAGCAAGAATCCAAACTGCAGTCCATGATCTCCTTCTACTGTCACTCTTCATACACACTTTGTCCCATTGACCACAAAATCGGAGTTTCAGTGATTCAAGATTTTCTGTCCGTGTTATTCCATCCTTGTTAAGTTGAGCCACTTCCCTTCCTCACGCGTCTGCTGCTGTCTAAAATAATTGTTGAGAAAAGTTAGTGCTGTGGGCGCCTGTGTCTTTTTAACCACAGTGAAAATCTCCAGCAGAGACAGTGAGTGAAAGGGTTGGGCCAAATGCAGTGAGATCATAGAGCAGCCACTCTCTGTGTATACAGCACTGCCAAGTTTTGTGCGCTCGGAGTGGAAAGACAATCAAAATATGTCCTTAAATGTCCACAAGTTGAAAGCCTAGACTCATTAAGGTAAACCTGATAACTTTGTAAAGCAGGTATTACAATATATTAATATTATTTCAGTGTTGAATAGGTCAATGCTATTAACCATTTGATTCTTGTCCAGTTAAAAACTGTTGACCATGTGGAAGAATCAAGAATAAATTGGTACCAGAGCACATTACTGATAAATTCATTGATCACTGATAGCAACAGCATAGTCTCTGTTAAAGGTGCACCAACGCTTGCTTGTTTCTATGGATATGTCATTTCTCTGTCTGGAAGGTTCCACAGTATGACACTGGACAAAAATACTATAAAAAATAGTTAGAAAAACAGACATTCTGACTGTGAGCTTGGTTGCCTCACCACAGATCTGACCTGTAACTTGGTCTGGTGTGGTCTCTGAAGGTAGAAAAGTTTAATACCATACTGTGAAACATTCCAGACAAAGCAATAACATCCCCATGAAGAAAAGGATTTGACGGATATTTACATTTGCCTAGATGTTTTTTAATATGCTTTTTTCTTAAATAAATACATACATAAATACAATAAATGAGGAGCACTAAAACAAAGAGACCTTGTTATTGTGAAATTGTGGAACTCTTTAGACAATGTATTAAAAACTTCCCATTCAATTGTTCAGAAAAGGACAAAAATGTAAAAGTATAGAATGATTTAAAGTACAAATGTAAATGATGGGTATGCTGTTTTGTCATTTTGTCTAGAAATTATTGTGACAGATGGTTGGCTAATTGTTATTGCATGTGACTTTCTTGGTTAAGGGACAGCTCTACGTTTTCGTTATGGTCCCATTCTGACATGTAGCGAAGACTGATACATGTTCAGAATAAAAACAGATTGATTTACATTTCACTATGTTAGTATATATGTGAGAAATAATATTTTGTTTGATGAAATTACTCAAGAAAACTTTGCTAATTGTTGGTAACTATCAGTCTGGTGATGTTTCATTGAGCAGTTTTAGACTTAAATCTTGATATCTTCAATATATTGTAAAAAAGGTTTTAAACACAACACACGTTTAGATAAAATGGCAAACAGCAGTAAATAGTGCCCAGAGTAGACCTCTCGCAAACTCAACAGTTTTGCAACACTTTTTCTGTGTATTTTTAGTGTGTTTTCCGGTAACTATTTTTGGCACTAGTATGTTAAACCGCTCACAATTAGTGAATATTTACACACCTCACAAACTCCTTTACAATCGATGCAAAAGCCACAAGAACCTGTTGACCCATTGTTAACTACAGTTTTATATGTTGGATTCTGCTGGTTCCAGTGATCTGGAGCTTCCCTGTGATCCTCCCTGTGTGGGTGACTGTGTGGTGGGACTGGGTGCTGCTGCTTTGGGTGTGCAGTGCATATGTGGCTTGTCTGTCATTTATAGCAGGGTGTAGCGCTTTAATTAACACAAAATTCATTAAACTCTTGATGTGTGCTCTTGTTCCCAGCCTCACTGTGTGCTGCTGGCCTCCAAAGAGAACTCTGCCCCGGTCAAACTGGGCGGCTTCGGAGTGGCCATTCAGCTCGGAGAGTCCGGACTTGTGGCTGGAGGTAATCAGTGACTGTACAAGAAATAAACATATCAAAATACCATAATATAAAAAATAACAATTGTATTATTATTTCTAAATATGCCATGAAATGTTCTCTGTACACTAGTTTGCATCTTATTTCAGCATTTTGCACACTTACCTTTGTTTGTATATTTGCATTGTACATTTGCATAGAGCTGATGGTGCAAAGTAACAAATCCTGAGAACTGGACTTCGACTATCCAGCTTGTATCCTCCCATCATGATGATTTGATCTATATATGCCACTATTTCTAATGACGACAACCTTTTCTCATAAAAATGTAAATGGAAAAAAAAAAGTAGCAGTCCCTTACTCCTTCATCTATGCATGCTTACATTAATATTCTATTATTTATCATGGGCAACCTTATTTTTCAAGTAATTTCACATGAAACAAATAAGAATTAAATTTGACTTCTTTGCTTTTGTCACTTCCTGAGATTGGTTCGTGACTAAAACCTTTCAGAACAGCTCAAAATAACCTACTTCCTCTTTCCTGTTGAAAACGGAAATCAGATATCAGATCATGACTTTTGATATTTGCAAATATTACAAAAACATGCAAGGTCCAGTTCATAATTGGAATAGCCAACTACAGCAACTATGTGAAAGTTAAATTATAAGTAAACTGTCCATAATTACCTCCGCCAAGGAGGTTATGTTTTTGCCGGCGTTTGTTTGTTTGTTTGTTTGTCTGTTAGCAACATAACTCAAAAAGTTATGGACCGATTTTGATGAAATTTTCAGTATTTGTTGGAAATGTGAAAAGGAAGAACTGATTTCATTTTGGGGGTGATCCGGAAGACATCCTGGATTCTGGATCACTTTGAAATTTTAGTTAACATTGTGGTAAATGGGGCCAAAAAATTGTTTCTCAATATCTCGGTTAATTATTGACCAAACCCCATGAAATTTGACTCAGGGATGGACAATGGGATCCTCTTTCATATTCCAAAGGCTGATCCAGATCTGATCCAGAAGACTGATTTTATCGCAATTTATATAAAAAATGGGGGTAGTCCTTGGCGGAGGTCTGCGCTCTCTGAGTGCTTTTCTAGTTAGTTCATGGCGTCTCCTTATGTGCAGTCATATATGAACATTTCCTTTTAATTGGTTTTATTTTTAGTGCTTTTTCTACATGTATCTAGGCATACGTAGTGTATCCATCTGCCTGTATTACAACAACAAAACAACACAGTGTCTGTATTGAAATATATTTACAGTGAGTTAAATTCATGTCATAGTCCTGAGTCGTGCTTTTGTCGTATTCTCCCAGGTCGAGTAGGGACCCCCCACTTCATGGCCCCTGAGGTGGTGAAGCGAGAGCCTTATGGTAAACCTGTGGACGTGTGGGGCTGCGGAGTCATCCTCTTCATCCTTCTCTCGGGATGTCTGCCTTTCTACGGCACCAAGGACCGCCTGTTCGAAGCCATCTGCAAAGGCAAATATAAGGTCAGACAACTCAAATCCTCAGTGCGTTCTTTTAGTTTTGTTTTAATTTCTATGTAATCAATATATGTAAGCTTATGTATTGTATTTTATTTTATGTATTGTATTATTTTATTGAATTTTATTTTGACTTATACATATACATTTGTATAATTATGCCTCTTGCTATCTTTTTGCTTCTTATTTAGAATGTGTTATTACCATTAATATTTTTTACTCTGTTATTATAATATATTGTGATGTGTGAGCTACTCTATCCAAGTAATGTCCGAGTAATTTGACTTCTACACTGGATCAATAAAGTCTATTGTCTGTGTGTATGTGTTTTTAAATGCAGATGAATCCAAGGCAGTGGGCGCAAATCTCAGAAAGTGCCAAGGATCTGGTGAGGAGAATGCTGATGCTGGACCCCGCAGAGAGGATCACAGTCTACGAGGCCCTCAACCACCCCTGGCTCAAGGTTTGTCAAGCAACTCTTCCAAGAACAAAAAGAATCACTTTATGTATTTATTATTATGAAAGCATATTACCAATAACAGGCAGTAGAAAAGGCCAATAAGATAGTAAATTTGGCCAGTTTTAAATGTAATAAGCCCATAATGTAATAACTAGAGATGGGCATGATTAGTCGATTAATCGATAATTGATCATTAAGAATTTCATTGATTACGTTCATTTTAATCGACAAACCAAATGTAGGTTGCTGTGCGTAGCGTAGGGTGACCAAACATCCATGTCCGGGGACAAACGGAGGTCCGTACATGTAGCTCTCTGCACTCAGAAGGAGCGAGACACAAATAGATGGTCAGCCTGCAACGTGCTGAAGTGCAAATGCGTATTTAACGATGATTTGTGCAAGAAATTCCACGCTTTCCGTTGCAGTCGGGACAAGTGGGAGGCCATGTGCACAGTGTACAAAGCAAGAACATATGTTTCGGTGTCCAGTGGGAAAAAGCTCACCAGGACACTGAAAACATGAAAAAGCTTTGCCAGGTGAGAGTAGCGCAATGTCGATGGCGAGTCCCCACCTCCCACCTCCCGTACGCTGTCCTGGTTTTGACAAACACAAATATGGTCACACTAACCTGTATTCCACTGAGTCATGTCCTTTAATCTGACAGAAGTTGACCGCATCAGCGCGGTTAGTTTATGCAAATTAGCCATGTGGTTTAAGTTTTGTTTCTGCGCAAAGCTGCATTGAACACAATCTCAAACAGGCTGATGTGGCTCTAGAGTGGTTACGGTTTATATCTCGTAAAGTTGAATTTATTTATGCAGATTAGTAGTGCAGATAGTAATAATAATGATGATAATTTTAATATAAAAATTTTAATGATTAATCAATAATCGATCGTTAATTCTGCAGACGATCGATTAAGAAAATTTAATCAAATGCTCATCCCTAGTAATAACTGGTCAATAATGTAACTTGAGTGAGCTGATAATGTAATAACACTCCGTAATAGCCAATAATGTAATACTTTACTACATTATTGGCTGAAGTTATTACATCATGACATGTTTTTCCTTTACCCAGCCAATAATGTAATAAAGTCTTACATTATTACGTTATCGGCTCACTCATGTTATTAGAATATTGGCTGGTTATTACATTATGGGCTTATTCCATTTAAAATTTGCTATGTTTATTACATTAGCTGTTAGATAATACAAGGTGATAGTGTATATAGCAGGCAGGTCTGAATAAGTTGTTTACTTATTTAGTTAAAATAAATGATTTGATTCAACATTTTACATATTTTAAAATTTCTATCAAATCATGCTCTTGCAGAAAGAAAAACACACACAGTGATGATGCAACAGGATGCAATAAAATAGGGGGCAGAAAGGGAAGAATCTTCTTTTTTTATTGATTGACAGCATTTTTGTTTATCTGCACTGTGCAAGTAGATTGTTGGGGCTAAACAGTTGAAGGTTTTGTGTCATCAATATTTCTTTAACTTTGACGTCAAGTATGAAAACTTTGCACTGTTTAATATCCAACTTTTGTTTGTATGTTTCAGGAGAGAGATCGGTACGCCTACAAAATCCATCTGCCAGAAACGGTGGAGCAGCTGAGAAAATTCAATGCCAGGCGGAAACTCAAGGTCAGTAACAAATGAGATCTTGCACATTCAGGTTTTAGGTTTTATATGTTACTTTTTAGGATGATGAATGTATTTGTATGATTTTCAGGGGGCCGTCCTGGCTGCAGTGTCCAGTCACAAGTTCAATTCATTTTACGGAGACCCTCCTGAAGAGCTCCATGATTTCACGGATGACCCCACTTCCTCAGGTAAACCAAAATAAATAGTAGATCTAAATTATTATACTTTCACTTCACCTCTCTCACATCCTGCCTTTGATGTTTTTTTTGCACTAAAATCATGATCACAAGATTAGCTGTCAGCACAAAGACACAAATCCAAACTGCACAGTACTGTAAATGAAGTTTAGCAGTAATTTATGCCCAAAATGTAATGGTCTCTGCAAGTTTTAATCAAACATGGATTTTGGAACGTGGAACATACAGCATATTTTCTCACAAAATTTATCACCACTTTTTTTTTTTTTTTCTTTCCTATTGTTAATTCTTTTTATTTTATTTTTGTCTTATAATATGACAAACCAGCATTTACCCCGGTGAACTCAGTAAAAAAAACACACACAAAACAATAATACTAATATGAGTATAAAATATAATAAAGGTTAGGTAATAAAAGTAAATGGACTTCTTATTCTTTCAGTTGTGGAAAAACAGCATTATCAAATGTACCCATTTGAAACTTTAGCACAATTTTTTTCTTTCTTCTTATTATTTTTATTATATTTTTCACTTAACACTTTTCACATAATATGACCAACAAACATTTACCACTGGAGATCTCAGCAAAAGCAAACAAAATAACAGTAACAGTAATATGTTTATAAATGAAAATACAGGTTATGTAATAAATCTATATTAAATAGATTCTTTATCCGTTCAATTGTGGAAAAAAGCATTATCAAATGGGTAGCTGCAACATATTTTGTCACAAAACTTCAGCATTTCTTTCAGTTTATAGAAGAGCATTCTGCAGATCTCAAACAGGGCATAGCATTCGTCACTGACTCATTTCCCTAAAATAACCAAGTGCTATGCTAAAATATGCTAATGCAAGATGTGTATTTCTGTTAATGCTCCCCTCCTCCTAGGACTACTGGCAGCAGAACGTAGGTATCACTGGCTAAATGCATGTAGCAGTGCATGCTCTGTCACTGAGATTTGCCTGCTCCAGTGACCAGTTATTCTTTTGTTTTAATTCACTTTGGATCACATAACTTTTCTTGTGGGAGGTCTTATGTCTACTAGCTCCATTCAGATGTTCTTGCTTTGCCTAGAATATTCCACAGTGTGACAATAAAATTATCTTGTGGGGTATAGATTTCCTAGCTCTTACATAACTAGTATTCACGTGATACTCTACGCACAATTAGTTTGCAAGTGAAAAAAAGTTTTTTATAATTGGATAAAAACAGCGTGCAGCAGTCTTTTTTTGTAGTATGAGTTCTGCTTTTACGATGCACTTGCTAGAGAGGAAAATTTTTATATTACACTTTTTGGGGAGGAAAATTACACTCATTTCTACAAGGAAAGTAATGCTGCTTTAAATTACAGTTTTTTTTCTTGTTCTTAAAATATTTTTTTTTAAACATGCATTATTTATTACTGTATCCTGGGTTGCCTGTCCACAGATCTGACCTGTAACTTCATCAAAATAAATACATTTAAAGTTATACTGTGGAACATTAAAATACAAGATCAGCCTCTTACTATCATGGCAGTTTTGACAGGCTTGAATAAAATGTCCAAAGCACACTGATCACAAAAATCTTACAAATGGGACGCCTTATCTTAGTTATACTGTGGAACGTTCCATGAAATGTATTAACACCCCAGTGGAAATAAGCAGATGGTGGCAGTCCCTCCACTAAAAAAGTTACAAAATGCCTCTTTGAATTATATATGAATGAGTGATCACGTGTAACTTGTAGAAGTTGGGGTAATTTTGGGGTCTGTGTCTGTGTCCAGGGGCTGTTTCTCAGGTGTTGGACAGTTTAGAGGAGATCCACGCGCTCACAGACTGCAGTGAGAAGGACCTGGATTTCCTCCACAGCGTTTTTCAAGACCAGCATCTGCACACGCTACTTGATGTAAGTGATACCATTACCCACCGCAATATCAGATTAAGAAGATGATTTAAGATTTAGAAGACTTACGCGTTGGTTGGTAGTTTTGTATGTGTAAGAATGATGGAAAGATTTCAAGTAAGAAAATTAAAGAAAATTCTCAGATTCTAATGTGATTAAAAAACAGGACGATATGTCGATGCATTTACTTTTTACATTTTTGCTTTCTATTCATGGATTTCAGCTTCCTGTTCATTTTGAGGACTCTTGACCATTCAAAAGATATAATATTTAGTTTATGGTAAATGGTCATATTTTATATAGACTCTTAAAGCACTTTACATCAAAGAACCACTCACCCATTCATACACCAGTGTAGACAGACACTTGCGGTGAGGTGGGTTAAGTGTGCTCCCCAAGGACACAACAACACAACAAGTTCAGACCAGGAAGTAAAATGTCAACTCTGCAGGTCTTTTTTTTCTTATAGAGATCTAATGATATATTACATACATTTAGTTTAATTTGTGTATATTTTAGAGCTGTGATTTGTGCATTTTCACAGTCAAACATCTTCTAATTGTTTGAGAAAGTTCTGTGTTCTTTGCCTGGGGCTTAACAGAAGTTTGTTTTGGACAGGAATTGTCAGGAGTCCTATTAAAATATTCACTTGTGTTGAAGAGTAAAGCGAAAACACTGGTTGACTTGTTTGAATAATAATACTTTGAAAGAGCAAGTTCTACTGTTCACACATGGATGGTTGGCCTATTTGGGACTCAGGTGTACCTTCTATCTGTCTCATATTAATAGTCTAATGTGATTCTTAACAGTGAAGTCTGCATTAGTTTGAATATCTTTGTCTTTTCTTCATAAGTCCCAGTGACTTATTTCAAACCATGAGTCAGGAACATGGTTTTAGTTTGACCTTTTAGCCCCACCTACTTAGTTATTTCTGGCTCTGTGATAAGGCACCATGACACAGAAACAGCTTGCTGGGATAGTGTCATGTCATTTTTTCGTCATCATTTTTCAAATCTCTGCATACTATTTGCGATTTTGTCCCTTGAAAATTCACCATAACAGATTTTAGAGTCTGGGGTAGCATCCAGGGGTTGGTTTGTGTGCCTGATTGGATGAAAAATTGTGAGCCTGTTTGGAACCTCTGTACATGTGTGTAGGTTTGGGCCTGTTGAATACTATATCGACTTATCGTTCAGTATATGAAAGATGGAACGATATATTGTGGCCGTCAATGTTTATCTTATGTACTTTTCTTAGCACTACTTGGAAATTTTGGTTATTTTTCGGCTACACGATAAGACTTAAGTTGTCAGAGGTTGAATGGATAACTTCTGTGACTCATTACAGATGCAAACAAAATATGTAAGGTTTCATTCTGCTGTTTATTTATCACAGTTCATGATTTTTTAACTGTTTTGTTGATTTAAATAGTTTTTGTGGTTAAAATCTGCTTTTTTATTTTTGTGTCAGGGGCATAAATTTGTTTCAGTAGTATCGTTTATTGTCTTTATTTACTTCAGCAATGTATCGAACTTCAAAATTTGTTATCATGACAGGTCTAAATAGAATATATTATGCATATTTTTCTTATTTACCAGCTATTACCAAACAAAAGCAGTTACAAATCACAGAGAGCTAGCCTATTGTTTCTATTTCTTGCCACGTTGTTACTACAGTTTTGTCAGATAGAAGAAAATGCCAAGTCCTTCTGAGCTTGTCAACTCTTTCTCAAGTTGCCATGGCGCCTGTGGAAACTTCACAGTGTCAGTAGACAGTTTATCACCCTCATCTCGGGTGAAAGTTGCTCATTTCTGAAAGCTAAATATAAGTGTATGAAGTTGATGAAGCTAGTAATACATGTTGCTATTTGTATATGATTTAATGGGCTCTAGAAGACTGAAAAAAATTGGTGTTGCCAGATTTGGGGCCACAGCTGTCCCATTTTCAGAGTTTTACACCCCAAGGGGAGGGTCAAACCAATACAAAGAAGTGCGTAGCCCTCCCTCAAATCACTAGAACAATGGCTTCAATTGTAAAGTCCAAGACCCTGCATTCAAAACCAGTCGAGCCTTCTGCATCCAAACACAACAAACTTCAGTTCTCCGCTGCTCTGGCAAAGATAAACCTCTCTCCTCTGCTCGGCTGGCTGCGTTTTTCTCACAAACTACTTTCTGTCTCTTGGGTGAGTGTGTTTTCATCCTCTATTTGCTTCAGATCTACACGAAGGAAAAATCGTTTTATCACAACACGCAGCTCGGAAATTTGATCTCGGTGAAGCATCCCGCATGTGTGTGTTTTTAGAGTTTCACGAGTATAATGAGGCGCTGCAGACAAATGCCTTGTGTTTGTATTCTCTATTGGGATTTGTGCTTAAAAAGGGTCTCCTAAAGCAAATTATGCCTTTATTTCCTTACAGCCATACTGAATTAACAAAAGTTGTTTTTTGATTGCTTCAATCTGCATATTTACAGTAATTTCATGTTCTTTATTGCCTTATAACAATCAAAGTATAATACCTTTGTTATAGTTCTATGTATATTTGTTTATTACAACTTTTTGGTGTGTTGTCATGAAAAACAAGCTTTGCTGAGTGCCAGGAACATGTAAAAAGTACAGCACTTGTTTGGAGGGTGGGTAAAAAGGAGAATGTCTAGATGCTGTAGAAAATACACATTTTATTATTTGATTGTCTGTTAGATAGGCAGTTAAAATGTATGTGTGATTGTTGTGGTATTTTTTGTTATTGGTTAAGGAAGATTACAGTTTTGTTGAGTTGTGTGATTGATAATACATTCATTGCTGAGCTAGTATGCTAAAATGCATACATTGGACTTACATGTATCTCATTTTGCAGAGGGTCTGATCTCATGGCAGAGGTCTGTGCCTTCTTTTTCAGCCATACAGTACCTAACATTTATTACTTTTCATTTTGTTTTGAAACGGAAAACTCAAAGAACACACCACTTCCAGCTTGTCTTGTTTGCTTTTTGATAACTGACCCCGCTCTCCTCCACTAGACTGGCTGTCACATGTCTTTTTTAGATCTCAGCACTGCATTGAACTGTCTGGTACTGAAGAGCTCCTGTCTCCAGCCTCTGCGTCTCTTTCGCGCTCCTTCTCTTTCTCTCTTTCTCTCTCTCTCTCTTTCTTTCTTTCTCTCTCTTCTCTCTCTTCCTCTGCTCCATCTCTGCCCTGACGAACTGTGAGCTGCCCTGTGTGTGCACTCTGCAAGTTCCCACTGAAAAAATGATCAAACACAAGACACCATGTTTGCAATAGGTAGCAATAATATTTGAATAGAGCTTGTTGTTGTGTTATGAGAACACAGCTGCCCTCTTTGTTTGCAGCATACAGTCTCTTAAATACAGCCTCACAACCCCTGACTGGGCTCACACAAGCTGCAGCCGTGAGGGACTTTATGGGTCAGCTGGGACTTAAATGAAACATGGCTCTTGTGTCGAACATCCTCCGGTCACAGAGAGCACATTTTGTTTTGTCAATACACGTTCAACACCAGGCACTGTAATGATGCAGTGTTTTTGTATGGTGCTGTTATTTAGCTAATTTTACTATATGTTTGCATGTTATCTGCTGATAATTTGACATGTTGTCCAAAAGCAGGGTTAGGCATGAAGGTTTCCAGGTCCTTTTGCTTTTTTATTTTTTATTTTATTTTTTGTGCTTTTTTGCTTCCTTGGCTAGTCTAAAATATATATAATTGTCTTCAAATGGGTGTATTCCATTTATTCAGTTGTGCCAGCTTGCTTGTTGTGGTTAAATTAAAAAATACCAAATATTTTAGCAGGTAATATATGAACTGAAACTTGATGTTAAATTATTTATTGTTATGGATAATGTATATAAAAAATTTACTTTCTTGTAACCAAAGAGCAAATGGTTCTACTTGGGCTCAGAGTGAGTAGTGATTGACTTGTTTGTGTTGCAGCTCTATGATAAGATCAACAGCAGGTCCTCCCCGCTGATCCGAAACCCTCCCAGTGATGGAGTGCAGAGAGCCAAAGAGGTGAGTGGCACCTTAAATTTAAGATAACTGTTTCATACCCCTCTTTCCTCTTGTTTGTGTGTGTACTGGTAATAAAACTAATTTACAAATGTGTCTGTAGCTCTTGAAAACTAACTGCTTAAACTTTATCTTCACTCTTTAACTTGAATTTCTGCTGTCTGCATTGTCCATTCTTGTATACTTATTTTGAGAATAAATAAAACATAGAAGGAAAAAGGGGATTAGCCAAACAAATAATAAGTCTACATTCACATGCATAATTTATTTCATTTGTGAAATATTCATTGGATTGTCACTGGACAAAAGGGTTTTGATTGCCATCTAAGAACTTTTTTTTTCTAGCATATTATGTGGACTAGAGATGCACCAATACGATACTGGTATTAGATATCGGTTCAGTCAATATCCAATCGAGCATAAAAATGGTGTAATAAGACGATTTACTTACCAATATTGACCCAAAACACTTTGTAATATTGAACTTGTATTTTTTCAGACCTGTTCTGTACTTACTGTATACAACACTTAACTTACAAAAGACATTTGTATAATGGTTTCCCATATGCCATTTGTGTTTAAGGGAAATAAATAATATTTTCAGTCTCTGTCCTAGTATCCACTGATATCGGGTATCACAGATACTTAAAGCCATGGCATTGACATCGGTATTGGAACGTATAAAGCTGGATCAGTGCCTCCATAATGTGGACAATAATACCGTC
Organism: Boleophthalmus pectinirostris; assembly: GCF_026225935.1. NCBI lineage: Eukaryota > Metazoa > Chordata > Actinopteri > Gobiiformes > Gobiidae > Boleophthalmus > Boleophthalmus pectinirostris. The sequence goes on along the minus strand of NW_026570970.1, from coordinate 20,910,923 downwards.
TTAAAAATATCCGAAGAGTTGTCATCTTTCTTTATCACTTAACATCACATGTCATCATTTAAAAAAACTGTTTGACTCAGTGTTGGTGTTGGGCAAATGGTGATTGTTGACGTAGTTACTGATTAGACGGAGCAGAACACATTTTTGGTTTCCTGGGTTTGGCTGCAGCTATTTGAGTATTTTCCTGCTGTTTACCTCTCACTAAAACTGCGGCATGACGAGTCCATGTTTGTAGTGGTGTTGAGTGCAGAGCTTTGTTAGTCGCCACAAGAGCATTTACTGTGTGCTGTGTTGGTTTCGGGAGCAATTAAATCGTCTTAAGGGCTGGTGAGAAGTGGCGTCTTGATTTTAAGACAAAAGCTTGTTGTTAGTGGTTTTGGTGTCAGACAGACCTGGTTAATTAACCCAGATTTGACCTAATGTCCACTGCAGAAAAAATACAACTACTGAAATGTTTTTGTGCTTAAATAGAAGTGAATGGATTAAAAGTTAAGGTCTAAGCCATTTATTAAACGAGTTGTCAGGGCACTTCTGAATTTGCTGTGTGAGCTTTAGTTTGCCACTATAATAAACTTTAATAAACAGCATTGCATTCAAGCCTAATCAAAACAGTGAAGCGTTTTTATATATAAAACTGTTGCTAAGCCATAAATTGGGGACATAAGTGTTGAATGTGTGCAAGTAGAGTGGGCAAAAGTGGTGAAAATCAGATACTAAACAACATTAAAACTACTATCAAAACTAGATACTCATTTAAGTATCGATGCTGAAAACAAACCACATAACTATATAAATAAATACATACATAATAAATAGATACAATTTGACAGTTCTGAACATTTCATCTGGAGTTTTATCAGAACGAGAGGAGTAAGTAAGAGTAAGAGTAGAGTAAGACCATATGGTATAATAAACAAATGCTATAATTTTGTATTTACAATTTCATCTAAAAAGCTTTTAAAATTGATCATTTAAGTGTCAAAATTGGTTGTAATTGATTATCAAGTCTAATCTTTACTATCGAAGTTGAGTTTGAAAATTTCATATCAGGAAACACTAATGTGCAGTCACCTAATTGTACTTGACAGAAAGAAATGCACCAGTGCACTAAAGTTTACATTTCAATACATTAAGAAAGCACAAACCTTTTACGTATTATTATTGTATTGTGTATTTACGATAGTTAACTTCTGAATTTCAAAGTAGATATTGAAGATTTTGTCACCATTAATCCAAACATTAGGATCAAATATTATAAATAAAATGCAATTAAAATGTATGTGTTATCCTTTCTCTTTCCTCTTGCATTGTCCCACACTATTTTTCCTTACCTTGTTACTAAACTTAAGCTGATGTTATGTCTCCTGCTGCTTACTGTGAGGTTTTGAGCTCATTTAAACTTGTGTGTCAAAGCGCTTAAAACTTCTCTCTGCACTAATTCAATTTCTAATCTTTGAGACTAAATCTTGTATTCTTGGCTAATGGCTATAAATACTAATCCTACTCCCCCACTAATACACTGATTAAATTTGAGGGTGGAGTCTCCCCTCCTCTGTCACCTTTGACCTTTCCCCTCCGAGTCAAAAGCTTGAATAATCATTGTTCCTGTGTCTTCCTCCATTTGAAGAGGCCCTCCCAAGATGGAGCAAGTGGCGCTTTGAAACATCTGGAATATGTAAGAGCCAAGACCTCATCATCACACCATGTTTACAGTAATGACAGGATTACGTGGCTGGAATGAGATTTAGTGTGGGAATGTTTGCAATGTGACCAAGATGATATAAAAAGCTAAAATTATGCAAATATATACCTTTGTTTTGGTTACATGTAATAATACTTTTAACATGTTAACTATCCATAAGTGCAATAATTATGTATGTTTTGAAGCTTGCATAAAAACTAAAATGTTTATGCTAAAAGACAATAAACTCTATGAATGAGGGTTTCACATGGAAGGAACATAATAATACACCAGGGGATAATATTGTTGTAGCTTAGACATGATTTTCAAAGGAAATAACCTAACTGTGGGTCTCAGCCTTCCAGTATTTATTTTCAAACTTTTGCTTCACATTTTATTATGCATATTTTATATCACTGATAAATGGTGCTTTAATCCATTTTTGTTACACTGATAGCCTCAACAATTGTGTAGATATTATCTATTTATATCACTATCAATATCAAAGCATGAAAAGATCAGTAGTACACTGCAGTGCAAAAAGTAATATCTAAGTAAGTTCAAATGACTCAAATTAAGAAGTTGATACGAGTAGATTTCACTGCAAGAATAATTATCTACCAGTGGAGTATTTTTTTTCTTAATTCAACCAATATTCGATTTAGTTTCTTATTTTAAGTATAAAGTGTTTTGTTTTTCTTATTTTAAGTGTAACTTGGTGTATAATTTTTCCATGTGAGATTTACTCAAGTCAATATAACATGTTCTTAATTCAAATCATTCAAGGTAACTTGGCAAGATTTTAGTTTTTGTAGTGTGACTCTTAACAGGGAGCCATGTGAGAAAATGTTGGCAGGGAACAGTAATCACCTGAGCTTTAATCTTAGAGGTAGACTGAATATTTGAAAAAGGTTTTGCATCAACAAATGTATGAACTATCTTTAATATGGTTGAAATGCATTGACAGACAGGTGAACTTGAGTAAATCCCCCTGAGAGGCCCTAATCTCCACAATGCCACATTCAGCATCGAGGCTCCACATAACTGAAGCGGACATGAGCCGCTGTGTCCGACTGAGAACAGGGAGGGGCTCACACTTGACCAGATTCTTGAGTTCCTGACCTGCGTCCAGTGGTGATTTCACATTGGCCACTGAGGCAAGGGAGGCGGTTTAGGGCGAGTTAAGAGCGCAGGGCACAGAGGTGGTTGGAGTGGTCTGGGGCAGGTACAGGGGCAGGTACAGAGACAGGAGAGGGCATTTGGGCAGAATAACTGACCAAACTTTGGTTCTGTCTCAGGTCTTGGAGGAGATTTCGTGTTACCCAGAGAACCACGAAGCCAAGGAGTTAAGGAGGATACTGACACAACCGCATTTTATGGTGAGTTCAACTTTTGGAATGATTGTAATCTGATTTATAGTGAATCAGTATACTGTATAACTGCACTATGTAAATTTCTGGTGAAGGGTTTGTTGCTTGTCTCCATGGTTTTGCTTTGCTACAATGTTCCAGAGTAAAGCATTGACCTCAGTGGAGACAAACAGGTGACTTCACCAGGCCAAGAGACAGGTTAGATCTGTGGAGAGGTGAGCCCACACAGAGTATGAATGCAAGTTACACAGTGTAGGTTTAGCTCTGAGAACATCAGCATTGATGATAGAAACTGAAATTAACTGTTCAAATTTTAAGTAGCCCATCTCCTTTGCTACATTGTCGTATATGGCGTCACCAGTACACATTATTTACCCATTTTATTTTTAAAAAGAAGAAAAGAAATCCTAATAAATACAAAAATTTCAAATCTGTAGTAATTAATGCATTCATCAATCAGTTATGCTAATCACATCACATGAACATACTCCTGATCAATGGCTCATTTTCACCTCAACAGGCAAAAGACAAAAGAGGAGAAGATTGTATCACAAACAAATAACAATGGTAATAAAATTGTAAAGGCAGTGAAATTCCTATGGCGCAGGCAGGGGGAGGTATGGTCCCAGCAGGTTGTGTGTTGAGCACTAAATCATGTTTAATATGACTGGATCCTTGGGTGCCAGAGCCGTGTAAACTCACACAGGGTCGAGAGAGGCACTGTCCCGCCCACATTCCTCTGAGTTCAGGCCAGAGTCAACACCAGAAGACTCCTGAGAATATCACATTTGTTTACAGGAATATTAGTGGGTTTTAAAAGGTGTAAGACTCTCATAGCACCAGGGAATATAAATTATACAGGAGTGAACATTTAGCCTTGAGGAAGAGTGTATCATGTTTGAAAGCAAGGAGCAAAACAAATCAAAAGAAAGAAGTTGAAGTGAATATTGTGTAATTCAGGGTTAAATGCTCTATTGCCCCTCACAGCCCTTATGTCAGACTATTGTAGAAAAAATAGGACAACAGCCTCACTAAAAACACAATGAAACTATAAAACTAAATTCCCAACTTTCATATTGAGTTAGAGCAGCGTCATTGGTGCAGCATTATTCATTTTTACATTTAATTACATAAACATAGTGAAGGAATAAAACTAAAATGCATTGCTCATTAATTATATCAAATAAAATGGTTTTCGGTGTAAGACAGAAATTGTTTTGGATTATTTGTAGTATTCATGGGTACTAGTGTAATTTAGGCAATTAGCTAACCAATTGGACATTGGACATTACATAATTGTCACTTTTACCAGCACAGTATCTCACCACCTTGACTAACCAATTTTCTGTGGGAAACACTGCATTTCCTGTATGTTTTTTGCATATTTTGATTATTACCTTGACAGAATCATGACTTTCTATTTGAATTTTATTAGTAACTCATTGTTTTGATAACACAGCACATTCATTTTCAAAGCCTTTTATGAATTGACCTTAAAAGCTGATTATGGCATCATCCACATTTTGGCCTCAGCGCTTCTTTTCTTCCGTACCTTAATTTAACTCAGAGCTGCCGGTTGCTGGGAGGATTAGTTGCCCTTTCACCCTGCTCTCATTAGGGTACAGTATCTCCACATGCACTCCTGTTAGTTCACACAGCCGTGACTTCCTGGTGTCTGTGCGCATCACCTCTCTTTGGTGCTAGATGGAGACTGACGTGGGAGTTGAGAGAGTGCTGCTGCCTTCATGTCTCTGCCCCTCTGATGTGCGCTCTACCTCTAGATGAATGGGGTGGGCAGGTGGGGGTGGTTGAGGGTGGTGGGGAGCGTAGGTGGCACCCTTGGGACAGGCTGACAGGCGCCTTTACTGAAGGGTTGATTGTTGTCCTGTGAAGTTCAGAGCAGTTTGTTAAATTGCCATTCAAGTGTTATTGGTGGGCTCCGCTGCACCGTGAAGACTGGTGCTTATCATTTTAAGGCCAGGCCAGAAGAGACGGGTAGTATAAAGTATAAAGACTTTCTGTTTCTTTTTTAAATCTGTTTTTGTTGAACTTTTAAGGAAAAAGGCATCACTTCCCAAATAACCAGTGGTGGAATGTAACAAAGTAGTAAAGCACTGTACTTAAGTAAAAATTTCAGGTAGCTGTACTTCACTTTACTTTACATTTTAAAGTGGACACTTTTTACTTTATTTCACTACATCTGAAAGCATGTATTTGTACTTTCTACTCCACTACATTTTTGAACAGGACTGAAAAGTAAAAGTATTTTTTATCATAGTTTGAGACCTGTTGGAAAGGCTAAGGCTAAGGCAAAATTCAATACAAATCTACTTTTTGAAGCCTTAATCTGCACAAAAGCTAAATACTAAAATAATACTTTGTACTCTTTAAGTACATTTTTAAACTGCTATATTTTTTTGTGTGATACTTTTACTTGAGCATTTATTTGCTCCAGTATATGCATTGTTTTACTAATATTTAGTACTTCTTTCATCACTCCAAATCACATCAAATAACAGTATAATTTATAAAATGAAGAATGGGTGACTGCAGCTTTTAACTTTGCCACTCCACTCAGTTAAGTCTTGTAATACTCAACGTAGTACAAGTGCAAGATTCTTAATAAGCAAAATGGTTGTGCAGTTATTCAGTTCAAGTTTGTATAATCCTTTTATATGTGTGATCTTTCTGGCTTCTCCCAGTACAGAGTTATGCATTTACTGCTAAATAAATATGTGGCTTTTCTCTAGCACTGAACATGTAAATGGCTCTGTCAGGAAATGGTTAACACATCCCACTAATGCTAGTCCACAATGTACCCCTGATGACCTCTGACACAATACAAGTGTTAATTATTGGAGTCCACCTTGCATTTTTTACTACAACTGAGTAATAATTATTGTTTTGGTCTAACTTCTTACTGCTTACTTAGGCTTTGCTACAGGCTCACGACGTCGTTGCCCATGAGGTGTACAGTGACGAGGCTCTGAGGGTGACCCCGCCCCCCACCTCGCCGTACCTGAACGGAGACTCGCCCGAGAGCACCAACGGAGACATGGACCTGGAGAACGTGACCCGAGTGCGGCTGGTGCAGTTCCAGAAGAACACAGATGAGCCAATGGTAGAATGTCCCATACGATTGTACTATAGATGTGCAGGATTGGGAAGTAACTGAATACATGTACTGAAAATACGTGTCCTGAATACTAATTTTGAGCAACTTTATTCCAGTACAGATACTTTTTCATTTTGTGGAATTCAGAATAATTACTTTTCTAAAATCAAAGGGATACATGGCAGTACTTGATCTTGATCTACTTTGGGCTTCAATCAGTGAGAAAAATAGAAAACAGAGCTCTTGTCGTGAGTGCAAGTGTAATATTTCCATCTCCAGTTAGTGATAGAAAGTGCAGAACAAATGGTGAAACAAATATAACACTGTTTTTAATACTATGTTGTGTCTTTACACTATAATTAAAACAAAACTTGATTTAAAAGTATGTTAAATATTCAGAATACATGAGCCATGTATCAGAATATGTTACAAAATACACTGTAACGCATATTCAGTATTCAGTATTCTATAACTAAATACATTTTCAAAGTATTCTTGCCATCACTGAGTCTAACATAGAGGACACTAGTCTGACTGTGTCTATGTGTGTATGTGTGTTTGTGTGTTTGTGTGTTTGTGTAGGGCATTACGCTCAAGATGAATGACTCCAATCACTGCATCGTGGCCAGGATCATGCACGGAGGAATGATCCACCGACAAGGTACTGTCTCTCTCTTCATAAGTGGAGTTTTTTAGTCTTTTTTAGTCTTTTGCCAAACATAAAATTAGATGTTTGTTGTCCCCTAGCTGCATCAGTTATTTACTCCAAAAGCAATTCATTTTGGTTTAAAATTACCGAAGCATTCATTAGCAATACGGAAATGCTTATGAAACGGCAATATGCAGCATTCACATTGAGCAGTAATTGTAATTCTCCTAATTAGAAAAATGAAGTGCTTTCATTTGAGTAAAGTATTATATTTAGATTGTTGAAACGTTTTGGATTCTGTGCCAACAACTGCAATAATTTAACTTTCCTACAGTTCTATTTAACAGCCGATCAGTTTTCATTTGGGTTGTATAAATGAATAGTCACTGGTTGGTGTAGTGGTAAAGCATTTGGTAGTTTGCTCCTCGGTGTAATCAAACAGAGGCACCCGAGGAGAGAAGAAAGCGAGAGGAAGGAAGAAGTGTTTTGTCAGGCTTTCATTTATCAGTGTCTCTTTATTTCAGGAACGTTGCATGTAGGAGATGAGATCAGGGAGATCAATGGTATCAGTGTGGCCAATCAGACGGTTGAGCAGCTGCAAAAGATGCTGGTAAGTTTGTTATGTCTGAGTTGTATTGTTTCATTCAATCTTGCTCACCCTTTCTTTTTAGTACAAGTTTAGATTTAGTTTTTTGCCTCTTTGGATTCTAAAGTACATGTGCTAATCAGTTATCAGTTAAGTTACACATTAAAGCTACACAATTCTTTCCATGTGCATTTTATGTGCATTTAACACATTAACTTATGCTATCAGTCAAAAGTTTAGACACACCATCTGATACAATGTTTTTTTTTCTATATGTTTACTATGTTTGATATATAGACAAATATATGAAGTAAGATCTATGGAATTATGTAGAAAAAATGTAAAATATATATATATAATTTATAGCCAAATCCTCAAATTATCCATCCTTTGCTCTGTCAAAAAATATTTAGTAGAGTTGTTTAGCTTCTTTTTTCTTTGCTACCTAATTCCATATATATAACTTAATATATTTTATGTCTTATTTATGTATCTAAAATGTTGAAAGTAGTAAACACATAGAAAAAACATTGAATGAGAGGGGGAAATCAAATTTCAGTTCAATTCAGTCTTTATTAAGAACACATAATGTCTGGTGCATAGTAAGTATATAAAAATAATAAGAATAAAAAATTAAATGTACAATGCATGTTGTAATGTATAGAGAGAAGACCACCAGTGTCTCCACAGCTTAGAAGTGACTCTGACAGAGCTCCTCACACGATACACTAGAACTTGAATGATTTGATTGTTTAGATTCATGGCTCTACACATAAATGAATAAATACAACAGCTAATCATGACAACTTTTGACTGATAGTGTACATCCTGTCCACTATCAGATATGAAATGTGAAGATACCAAACAGTGGTCATAAAACTACTAGATATATTGATATAATTCCCTTTGAAATCATTAGAAATCAAACTCTTCTGTTACAAAATAATTCAGTAACTTTTGTTCACAGAGGGAGATGAGAGGAAGCATCACTTTTAAAATTGTGCCAAGTTACCGGAGTCAAGGCTCATGCGAGGTACTGTATGTTCTTTGGTGCCTTGTTTCTTCTGCTGATCTTGTCACTAACAAACTGCTGGCCACAGCGTGTGTGTATGTGTGTGTGTGTATAACCCAGGTTTGTGGTGTGTGTATGTGGGGCCTGATACTTGCTGTGTTTCGCTGGTGCCGGGTCGGACCCTCAGCACACCAATTTAAAAACCAAGATACCGGAACACCCCTCCCCCCTCCGCTCCAGGAATAAGCCACCCCTCTCTGTGTGATCCTGCCCCTGCCCTCTGTCCACCGAACCTGCCACAAAACATGTCTCCCTTTCTACTCAGATAGCACTTTTGAATATTATGAACGTGATGAAGAGAGTGCGTTTGAAGAGAGTATATTTAGTTTAGAGAGGTTACCTGCTCTCTTTAGACAAAAATAAACAAACCTATACCAAATTCATGTGCAAATGGTGGTATGTTTATAAGGCAGGTGACGAGCAAAAAGAAAAGTTAACTTACTTAATTGATTCCCAAGTGAAATCATTTGGTCAGCTTAAATATACAGTAGCTTAAATACATACTTGATTTTTTTCTGAATAAATTGTTTCACTCCGCATTTTTTTTTTTTTTATGTGAGGGCAATTATAATAAAGAGACATTTGAATTATATACTGGCTTCTACATAGTATGAGCTCAGACTAATTAAATCCAGATAGTTCTTGCATTGAGCCACTGCACTGGCAGCGATGACCTCATGGAGTCATCTGGTCCTACGCCAGTCTGCTGCCCCCCTGTGGCCATACGAAGACCTGGGGGCTGGGTGCAGATGTTGCCCTCTTAAACACATTACATCAGTGCAGCTGTGTGAATGAGAGTGTGTGTGTGTTCTGCTGACCTGTATGTCTTATTACAGAAAGAGTCCCCCAACACCTCCAGGCAGTCCCCCGCTAATGGCCACTCCAGCATTAACAGTTCAATATTGGTAAGGACCCCCCGAAATCCGAAATACGCCCCCACCATTCCTATAGATTGGACCTGAAACATCCACGCTTTCACAATATTGCTTTGTGGTATATTTTGTCTGTGGTTTTATTTAATTAATATTTAGTTATAAAAGTGGATTTTTGAGTTGTATTAGAAGTTGCAACAGTTGTGTCCAAACAAGTCTAAAAATTGCTTAGTCTGGTCTGTGTCAGGCTAGCCCACAAGGAAAAGCAAAAGTTTACCAAGTTTGTATTGAAATTACAAGTATTATAGAAATGTTTCTTTTAATTCTGACTGGCATTGGTGACAGATTTGACTAAGGCTCTATTAACAATTTCACACACCACATGGAGCCAGGAATTAAATACTGCACTAAATCAAGACCAAACCAAGTCTACGTAAGAACTAAACTGATCTTAATGTATGCATAGTCTTGGATTTTGTTCAGATTTTTTAAGAGATTTGGATTTGGACACACCTGTATTATTATTATTAGAATAGATTGTTTGAAAGTTGGTCCCTCCCATTGATCTTTTGAGTCAAAACCACTGTGTCCGATATCTCTGTTAAATTGGTGTGCACTTTTGCCTGCTGTACCAGACCAGTGGTGCAGGGGGCGCTGTAGCTGTACACTTTCTCTATCTTAGATTCTGCTTGAGCTTTAGCCGCTTGCTTTGCTCTTTGACGCTTGGTTTGCTTTAACACATTAGAGGAAAACTATTTGGTGCTATCATTTCAACCCTCTTGTTTATGTAGTTATTTTTGATTTTTGATTTATGTATGTATTTATTATTGCTTAAACCCTTTAAGTCGGCAATGAGAGAATGTTAAATGATTCAAATTTGTGTTTATGCATAATTTTGCTTAATGGCACATCATTTTTTATATATCACATAACTAAATTATATTTCTTTGTTATGAATGGTTTACTTCCACAGGACCTGCCTTCCACCATTCAGCCCAAGGGTCGGCAGGTAAATATTACTTAACTCTTCTCACTTCCCTTTGTTTAAAAAGATGTGTGTGTTTTGTCTGTCTTTGACCCGTTTCTGATCTTTACTTTTACTAACCAAAAGCACTTAATTAGACCAACATAATTATAGCCCTAGCGCCTGTATTAAACATCAAAACCACAAAATAACTTCTAAATAAACAAACAAAATGAACTCATTAATTTTGTTTGGCATCCAATCCACATTTGATCCATTTTAGAACATTTAGGAAACTCTCATTTCTAAACAAACAGGCATTAATGGCACAGGTATTGTATGTCAAATAAGTATAACACTATAACCACAAATATTAAGGTCAAAAACAGAAGTAGTTTTGTTCCCTGTCTGTTTCACCCCGTTGTTTTATGCATGTATTACATTCATTTGTGTCAAAATAAATGTTACCCAGTTAACACCTGCCACTAGAGGGCACTGCAGTACAGCAGACGTTCCTCTATGCCCCTATCCTACCATTATCACTCCTGTATTTCCTACCCCACCAACCTCACCCATTGGAGTGCTGTGTAGAGGATGCATATCGCTGCATGATGTGTGTGATGCTTTCAAATCCTAGATTGTTGCCAGACCTCCAATCAAGGACAAAATGTCTGTGAAGGTAAGATTTAGGGAAAATGATACAATATCACAATTTACAAATGTAGCGGACTAGAGTATAGCTTTTTGTTTTGAACTAATTGACACTTAGACACCACCAGTGCCATAATTACCAGTGTTTCGAGGCTCATTAAAGTCTTTATTTCACTGGAGATGGCCTTTCTGAGAAGTATTTTCTTAACCACAACTCTTCTGCGCCCTCATCTTTGTGCTCATTATCTTGTACAAAATTTTCTGTCATTTCGAGCCTGTCACTTTCCAACCACAGTCATGTTTTAATGTCAAAGTTTCTCTGAACTTTCTCCACATTTTTGTCTTCTCCACAGATTTATGTCCGAGCCCAGTTTGAGTATGACCCGTCTAAAGATGAGCTCATTCCCTGCAAAGAGGCTGGGATTCGGTTCCGAGTTGGAGACATTATCCAGATTATCTCCAAAGACGACCATAACTGGTGGCAGGGCAAACTAGAAAACACAAAGAACGGCACGGCGGGGCTCATCCCATCACCCGAGCTGCAGGAATGGTAAGAATTACGTTTAATTAATATGACTATCTATCCATACCACACTTCCTGCGCAAGACCTAGATACTGTATATTTAGTTTTGACTATATTTTATTTTACTTACAAATTGGTTTATTTGTTTTGGGGTTTTTTTGAGACATAGATTGTTTTGAATTCAGTATGTGAGCTAATCCAAGATAATTTTGTGCATTAATAAAGTTTGTTTGTATCATCTACAACAAAACAAAACAGATTTTTTGTTGCCCCCTGTACTCAAAAATGAAGGAATAATTAAAATGCAACGTAATGTCTACACCTACAAATATGCGGTTGGACAACTTTGCCATTGGAGTGTATAATCAGGAGTAACTGGAGCGCTAAAGCACACAGTGTGTCACAGTCACTTCCAGAAAGACTTGTCCCTGGCTAGTTTAATTCACTTTGTGTTCAGTCACTGTCTGTAACTAAACTGACTTTGTATTACATGTTCAATCATGTATTACGTAGCATCCGTCAACTTATAATGATAGATGTAGACTTTATGAAATTACATTATATGGCATATTCTATGGACCCCATTTTAGCCCACCTATGTTTAAGTCCCTATGACAGGTTAGACTACTCATTTTACTAAACACTCACTCTTTTTCCCAGTTTGACAATTTTTTTGTTTTAAAATGTTATGTTCTGGTTAGAACTTAAAAAAACTTCTCTAATCTAGAGAAATTACTATCTGACAAATCAAAATATAAGAAAACACTTTTATTTTGTTGAATTAATGTTTCAAGTATCAGAAAAAATTTGTTTCTTATGTGGAAAATGTGGAAAATTTTTGGATAGAATTCTCCGTAGCGTGATGTCATTAGTGTGTTTAGAACTCGACTTCCACATTTTTCTAATTTCTTCACAAATTGCTTCTTGATTGCTGTAAAACTACAACTTAAATATTACAATTTACAATAGTTGCAATCCAATCAAATTAAGCCAAAATGAAGAATCATAAAAATCTGTTATTTTAAGGTCTGAATTTGTGTGTTTTAGGCGTGTGGCGTGTATAGCCATGGAAAAGACCAAGCAGGAACAGCAGGCCAGTTGCACCTGGTTTGGCAAGAAAAAGAAACAGTACAAAGACAAGTATTTGGCAAAGCACAACGCAGGTAAGTCCCACGATGACACACTCTGGCATGAGCACACACCCTGCGCTGTTATATTACAAACTGGTCTAGTCACATTAAAAGTTACACGACACCACCAGAGCCAGGGCATAAAAAGATCCAGTCCTATCTAACATTATTTATATATATATATAGCACATTTTTACCAATATGTCTTCAAAGTGCTGCACAGAGTAGACATAATATTAATTAACACATTGAACAAACTACAACATAAAAAATAAGTCAATAAAAGACATAACAAAATATTAAAATTAGCAATAAAAAAATAAAGTTGGTAAAAGACAGTCAGAGGATCACACAATTCTCATAATGGGTTAAATGCAAGTGAGTAAACGTGTATTTTTAAATGATGTTATGTTTGCAGAAATCTTATCTGAGTCCTGGGCCATTTATGCAGTAATTTGGTCCGTGCTAGACAAAGTGTTAGCATTTTTTTCCTTTTTGCTTGTCACATTTCACAGCTGTGTACCGGGCTGTGTAACATTACTGCTGCAGGGGTCAAAGTCATCGTGCATGTGTCCTGGGTGTAAACACACAAAGGGGGCGGGGCTACGGCGCTAACCGCTGAGATAGGCACAATGTGGAAGTTTGGTAATGATTGTCAAGTTTATCTGCACAGATTGCAGCTACAGTTTGTTCAAAGAAAGTAGCCAGCTATTCACATAATCTGTTATTTAATGTGCAAATCTTGGTTTGAGAAATTTGCCTTTCCCAAGCTCCGATAAATGTGGGGGGTTCCATCAGGAAGGATATCTGAAGTGAAATCTCTATTTTATTTATAATATATCAGTTAAACATGGTATTAAAATACATAGATAAGCTATTGCAACAAAAACAACTTCCTTTTTAGGTACTAGTCAGTATTTCCCTCAGATTTACGCTGAGACTATTATGACAGTCATTATTTATAACATTTACTCAACATCATATTTGGTGAATGAAAAAAACAAACACAACTCCAGGTATGTTTCTGATGAGATAACAACATTCTAACATTACTTAAAGCTCACTACAGTCAATGTCACCAACATACTTTTGATTTCTGTATTAAGATTTATCATTTTTATGGGACAACATTTGACTATCTTTAATAGCAAAACACTGGTGAGTTTCTAAATGTTGAACAAAATAAAAAGTTGTCTATACAAGCGAGTACTTAGTTGGTGGGGCTGGTGTCACAGAGTTGAGAGTCAGGTGTCCGTCTCATGTAGTGAAAGCTGTACAGTATGTCCCAGCAGCTGCTGTGTCTGACAAGGGAATCTGAGAAGGCTGAGACAAAGTATCTACTCACTGTAGCCAGCTCAGCGCACTCCATAACACCAGAGTCACGTTGGAGACGAAGTTTACAAACTACTATAAGCACGAATACAGTATTATGGTCTAAGCTTTTTACACTGCACGCATGAATGTATACAGTGTCTGCACATGTCTGACTAGTAAAGTTATGCAACAGGTTTCTATGGGGGCCATACCTGCTGATGTGTGTAAGAATAGCTTAATATCCTCAAAGAAAAGTACTTCAGTAACCAATCTTAAAAGTTTGTGTTAAGTAAGTCTGTCAAGTATTTGTTTTGTTTGTGTTTGGACTTGTACTGAAAATATTACATATATTAGGGTCAATTCATTATTTTGTATTGCAAAAATACTGTAATAGCAAAGTGCATTGAAACTGTATTGTACTTTACTAGTATTTTTAAACTGATTATGATTTATTATACAAGCTGAGTAACTAGAGCAAAGTTTAGTGATCGTATTACTGTTGGTGCCCAGTGTGGGTGGAGCTTACTGGTTCCAAACATTGAAACATGCCTCATCTCCATTTTAACCTCAGTCATCAATTCTCAGTTTGCAACACTACCATGACTACTTTTATTACTTAAGAAATTAAGATTGTATTATACATGTATCTGCTATTTGTCTGTGCTAACTGCATTTTCTTGTGAATCATCAAGCAGCAAGTACATTACTATTAGTTTTTTTCCATTTGCTCTGTAACCCCTGCTGCATTTTTGAGTATAATGTAACTTTGTGATTGTAATGATCCCTGTCCCATCTCTTTTGCTTGCTTCTTCTGAACGGCCTCTGCATGTAAGTAACAACCAGTGACAGTGGGTTTTCTCTGTTTGTCCATCCCCAATAGACTGCTGTCACTGTAGGGTTATCAGTTTTGTTTCTGCTGAACGCATCAACAGAAACAAAAACATAAACTGAAACCATTGCACTGAAATGTAGCAAGTCTAAACTCTTATGTAACATGAGACTTGCGCAGAGACAATCGTCGGTCTGGCTTTAACTAACACTCACTCTAGACCTGTAATCACTTCTGTTCTGTCTCACAAACACTCCAGGGGCTTGTGGGTATTGTATTTCACTTGGCAGCTCAAACGTAGGCTGCAACTTTATGGCAAGTCTGGGAGAAGAGATCATGTGATACTTCTCTAACTTTGTGAAATACAAAATTACAACTAAGTGTAGTCTTCATTACACTTATGTATGTAACACATAGAAAAACAAGCATGTTTGTTAAAGTAGGCTTTATTATGAAACAACCTCGTATCGTGGACAGAGAAAAAGACAACAGATGGAAGTGGTGCTGCTGAAAAAAGTGTAAAACTTTTGAGCTGTTTATTTCCATCACTATCAGAGGACACTAAAGTCTTTTTTTATACTTGCCAAATCAAAGAAATCAGTTTGGAATTAAGAGTATATTTTATTCAAGTTTGTAGCAAGATTTTAGTGTTTCTGGTCCTTCATTGTCTGACCGACAAACAATCCTGCTCCCTTGTCCTAACCGTGGTTTGGTTTCATTTTTGTAGTGTTTGACCAACTAGACCTCGTCACATATGAAGAGGTCGTAAAGCTCCCTGCTTTTAAAAGGAAAACACTAGTTTTGTTAGGTAAGTTACTCTTCATATATTCATTAGTGCAATTAGTTGATCATATAATGGATTGTTACAATGGAGATTGTGTGTCCGTAACAGGTGCTCATGGTGTGGGCAGAAGACACATAAAGAACACTCTCATAACAAAACATCCTGACAGATTCGCCTACCCAATCCCACGTAAGTCCACAAGTCAAATCACACTGTCAGTTACATATAGTATTACAGTACTAAAGTACTCCTCTTTTCTGATCTTCAGACACAACCAGACCTCCAAAGAAGGACGAAGAGAATGGCAAGAACTACTACTTCGTCTCCCACGACCAGATGATGCAGGACATCAGCAACAACGAGTACCTGGAGTACGGCAGCCACGAGGACGCCATGTATGGCACGCGGCTTGAGACCATCCGCAAGATCCACCAGCAGGGCCTCATAGCCATTCTTGATGTAGAGCCCCAGGTCAGTGCAGTCATCATGTCAAATGTGCTCTGACAAATCTGTGGGCAATAGTTTATATAATTAATACACCTCTGTTTTAGGCCCTGAAGGTTTTGCGGACAGCTGAGTTTGCTCCATATGTCGTGTTTATCGCTGCACCAACGATCACACCAGGAATAAATGAGGTACACTCAGAGCAGAGACCTGTACTTTCATTTATTTTTGTCCAACTCTTTTCCATTTCTGCCTTACTTTTTGTTCAATCCCATTTCTGTAACCAGTTTGTACTTCTACTTCTGATACTTCTAATTTACTGATGTATGAGTGTAGCTGAGTCTTTTCTGTTTTGGCTTGAGTCTTTGTGCATGTCTCATCCGTCTTTGCACTTGTTTTTGCACGCTGCATGCTTTTATTTTGGCATTTTCTTCAGATGCCAAGGTGGTGCCGATCGCTAACAGTAAGTGCCGTTAGAGGATATGTTTGATTTGTCTTGTGTTAAATGTGTTAGAACTAAATACACAGCACAACACTTACACGCAAGCATTTGGACAAAATGGGAATATACCTGCCCTAGAATAACCAATCAGCAGGGGTGTGTCTAGGGAGTGGCCATGAAGGAGCAGACCGCACTCAGAGAATCTAAGGCTGTATGGGGGCTATTAAAACAATTTTTGTATTATTTTACTCACAATATTACACACCCCTGCACTAAACTCTGCTCAAACCAAAATAAGTGACTTAATATCCTTTCAAAATTAATTAATTGTCTCTTCTCCTGCAGGATGAGTCCCTTCAGCGGCTGCAAAAAGAGTCTGAAATCCTCCAAAAGACATATGCGCACTACTTTGACCAGACTATTATCAACAATGAAATAGATGAGACCATTAGGCACCTGGAGGAGGCCGTGGATCTGGTGTGCACGTCCAGTCAGTGGGTGCCTGTGTCCTGGGTTTACTGACCGCCATCGCCTCCTTCTACCTTAATGCCAACAAATCTCCTCTTCAAACTTTGAAAAGAAATACCAGAACTCATGGGAGAACTTTCTACACTGCACTTGGATGGACAAATACTCAGCATACTGTGAATACAACCACAGCATTGGATCGAAATCTACTCCAAAACGCTGCACAAAACAGTTAAAGCAGCCGTCCCCCTACAGACAACCTAGTCATAATGTTGTATAAAATAAATAAAGTGAATATTGTCATGTCTGTAATAGCTACGAGGCAACATTTTTGTAGATGTTTGTTTCTGAAAGAGACAGTACCGTGTCCCTTGTTTTTCCATCCATTGTAGTCTTGCCCATTCACAAAAAGACAATGTCAGTGGACTACAACTCCCAAGTAAAAGCACACAGACACTGCAATGTCTCCAAAATTGTCATCTGTATTCATTAAGCATTCCCATTTTGACAAGCTGTTCATGTCTGGTTACATCAAAAGGTACTGTCTCTTAATAAACCATGCATCGTTAGCGATTTGAATGAGATTATTGTGCATGTGGACATTTGCAAGTATCCAAGCCATCAGTCAGTGTTCCCTGTGCCCCTGTGTAAACCGAAGGAAGAAAGAAAGAAGAAAAAATATTTTGACACATTCCAGCAGTTTGATGGACTGAGCTCAGCCAAGACAAAGGGAGTAAAAAATAAACAGGATTGGCACCTATGCACATCCCATACTCGGAAACGGTTCGAAAAGAAACACACATTTCTAAACATTGATCATGTAGTGAGATGTGTTTGTACAAAATAAATCAAGTTAAAGTCTGGGTTCCTTTTTGGATTTTTCATTATTTGGGATTATGAAAGCTTTAGATTACTCTTACACACAAGAAATACATATTAAATGTGTAAAATTATAAATAGAACGGCACTATCACCTTTGCTGTTCCTTAGCATTTACATAAAACTCCAACAGAAAAGTAAAGATACCCCCAGTGACATTACAGACCTCTTATGATGTATGACTAAGGCCCATACCCACATACATATAAATAACTGAGTGGGATGAGAAGCACACCAGCCTTCCCAGTTCCTCTGAAGCACAGCCTAATCCCACATTAAAGGGTGAATAGTCAGTGGCAGATTCCACTGACAAAGGTCAAGGCCTCCACAGTGCACAAAGAAGTTAAACTGTTCTTTTATTAAGACAAAATATATAATGATAGGTCAAATTCTGGTTGTTAATAGTACTGGCTGTAGAGCCCAGATTGTTCCTTGGCAAAGTAACTCCAGACATCAGGAAATGACATCTTGATGTAAATGTTTCATGGATGATGTCTTTGCATTGAAGTCTGCAGCATATGGCAGTGCTGCAGTCTGGAAAATGTCCAGAGAAGCCCAGTCTGTCCATAGGAAACAGTGGAGTCTGTCCATAACACTGCGTAACACCACAGCAGTGAGGACCACAGCGAGCCACAGCACTAAGAAGATTAATGCATTTATGGAAAAGCTGGCACTCCGACATTACAGTTACTGGAGAGAAACAGCAGAGGACATCTGCTTGGAGATAACTATAGAGCCACACTTGTGATCTGCTTCATTTTACACATAAACATGTAATGTGAGTGATGTGAATGAAAGTTCAGACAACACCAAGAATACATATCGCTATGATTATCATTACATAATATTAATTAAAAATGACTATTATGCAACAAATACAGATATTTCATCACATTTCGACAATAATCCACAGTTTGCTGTTGAGCCCTGCTATGTGAAAATGCCTGCATATCATTGGCCTCTCATATGCTTCTTATATTTAACAGTCATACATATATTGTAGAGTATAAGACACAGACCAGTGCAGATATAAAAACTGCTGCCTCACTGAATATCGCTCCATTTATATGTATTCTGATTCTGAGGACAAATATACAAATGCCACCCTGTGAACATACAGCCCCTGTTCTTCATGTGCATGGTGTGACATCATAGACACTGATTTGCAACCAGCCAAAGACGGCCCAGAGCAGTATGACCCAGATCCAGCCATGGCTTGGTCCGTGTGCTGAGGCCTGGTCAGACAGCTGTGCCTCCTCTGACTCCTGCACTGTCCCATTCCTGAGGCTCTCCGAACTGTTGCCCATCTCCTCTTTCAGTTCCTGTTGGAGCAGCTTTGAAATCAGACTATTGAATTTATTTTCTGTAGTTGATACAATCTCAGAGGAGGCTGTGGTCAGGTTTAGCTCTGCTGGATCTACACATGTGCCATTGATTTTAGCAAACACCACTTCACTTAGATCTAGTCCTGCTACAGAGGATGGAGAAGCACATGGGATGTCCCTCACCAGGTTGTAGCTTTCCATCCACTCCTTTAACCACTCCAGGGAGCAGTCACATTCCCAAGGGTTTCGGAAGAGATAGAGCCGACCCAGGAAGTAGATTGGCTGGAAAACTGGGAATGGGAGAGTGGTGAGGTTGTTGCTGTTCAAGTGGAGCGTGATTAGGCTGGTCAGGTTTTCAAACGTCCCTTCCTCAATGAACACCAACTGGTTTCTGTCCAAATATAAGACTTCAAGTTCAACCAAATCACTGAACCATGTTTTAGATACATTGGTTAGTTGGTTTCCGCCAAGGTTTAGCATTTTGAGGCAACTGAGTCCCTGGAAAGCCACTCGGGGGAGACTGGAGAGGAGATTATCATTGAGGTAGAAATTTTCCAGACGCACAAGATCCTGGAAGGCCTGGTCATGGATCACGTTGATGCGGTTCTCCTGAAGGTTCAGATACCTGCCATAGACAAGACAGTTTAACCTCCACGTAGAGAAAAAATATGATAAAATTGGGTAACAGTGTAATGGCAGACCCCTTTTAATTTAATTGTCTTATTTTGTCTAATCTAAGTGGATGCACAAGGTTAACTGGTGAAAGTAAGTATCTTAAAACGTTGATAAGACAGTTCACCAACATTACTATTAGTTATAGTATAGCCTCTCTTTTCCAATTTGTCCGAGTGTTTTCCAGCTAGAAAGTTCACTGAATACTGTGAAGCATTCCAGGCATTAATATCTCCATGCGGACAAGCAGGTGGTGACCCCTCAGACAGAGAAGTTATATAGTGCACCTTTAAGTTCAGCTGTAACTGGACTTACTTGAGACTGGACAGACCCAGCAGCGAGTTGTAAGCCACAGCCTCGATCTTGTTCCTCTCCAGGTAAATGTGCGTGAGGTTCTCCATGCCGCGGATAGCTCCTGGGATCCTCCGGAAGTTGTTCTGGAAGCAGAGCAGCTCCTTCAGGGCAATCTGCTCGATGAAAATGCGGTCGGGGATGTTGAAGAGGTTACAGTCCGACAAGTCCAAACGCACCAGTTTCTTCAGGCCGGTGAAAGTGCGCGTGTGGAGGTAACTGATGTACTCGTTGTGCGCCATCTTGAGCTCAATCAAGTTTGAAAGCCCCTGTAAATTTGTAAAAAGATCAAACTAACGGTTGAATTTTGATGTCACACAGATCATTTCAGTTTGCTGGTAAGAGTATATTTATGATATCAAGGACCAGTGAGGCAGTAGCTTTGGATCTTAGGGAGAGGATAACCAAGCAGAACAGAGCAGATATTACTATCAGATTACTCATTACTCATATCACCTATCGAGCTCCAATTCATCACAGCACAGGTCTCTTTGGACAATAGGAGCAAACAATCTAAAAATAACCAGTCAAAGGTTATAAATTGGCTGGTTCAAAGTTTAAATCAGCAATCTCTTTTTGAGAGACAGAAGTGCTCGCCACACTGGAACCCCATAGGCCTATTCAGATTCTAGTGGTGTGTGTTGAAATAATGAATAATGAGTGAATTCTATCAGAAAGCATATATATGTTTTACAATTGTAATTATATAAATGTAGTCAAATTGAATTGATGAGGTGTTCTCCAGTGAAATGACTGATGCATACCTTGAAAGCCCCAGGAGTTATGAAGGAAATGTTATTGTGGTCCAAGGACAGGGTCTTGAGGGAGGGCAGGGTTCCGAAGGCTCTCTCAGACAGAAACTTAAGTCTGTTCTTGTCCAGGTTTATGGCAGAGGCCTCACAGGGGAACTCTTTGGGCAGCTCTGCCATCCCAGTGCGATCACACAGCACAGAGCAGCTCCTCTCTGGGGTGCAGGTGCAGGAGGCGGGACAGGCACGAGCACACGCCCACCGGCCCGCCATCACAACGCGCATCAGGCAGAGGATGGACACTGGAGAGGGCACAAACAGCACCGGTGTAGGTCAACTTGACCAAGTTCTATCATTTATGTAACCCAATGGTTGATTAACTGTCTGTTTTCTTAATGCTGATGAAGGTGAATAATAATTAGAGACTGGCTTCACAATCAAAGGGAGTATCCGTAGCTGCTTTGAATATACTGTTAGGGCCAGTTTGAAAACCACATTCCAGTTTTTGTTCAGAGATTTTTTCCCACAAATGTGTTGGAATGTAAGCACAATCCAACCATGCAATTATTGATGTGATGAAACAGCCTTTCTCTGTGAAACAAGGTGTGGTTAATGTAGTTCTGAGATCAAGGACACATTTTTAAAAAATGTCAAGAAAATACATGGCACTTCACACCACACCATATAGTCAGTCAGTGAAGTCCTCAGGCCCCAGTGATCATTGTTATGTTTTCTAGTGAATAATAATCAAACCAAAACAATATATAGACACAAACAGAAAAGAAAAACAACTGACCAGTGAAAGTGATGATGGTCATTACTGTACTCTCTCATGTGGGACATGCCACGATTAACACTGATCTGAAATTGTAAAGAAGAAATATGCTAGTTATTTAACATATTTCAATAGGCGTTTGATGGATCATCAACAATAACCTATTAAAGAAAATAACTGTTACATACCTTGACTTGACAGACATCCATGTGAGCTAAAAAAGTCCATTCTGTCCATCCCATACTAAACTGTGCCTGTTTCGAGCATCAGCCTTCAACCCTCAGCCTCCAGAGCAACAATGTGTCGTTATGTGCCTCGCCCTGCTCTACATGTGTGTGTGTGTGTGTGTGTGTGTGTGTCCCATTATAACACACACCAAAAAGCCATCTCTTAATGGCACTCAAATCCCCTGGATGGAAGGATGAGGAGAGGCTGTTGGCAGGATTACAGAAGTAATGCGACAGTCCCAGATGCAACAGACGAAGCATGCGGTAACTTAGAAAGACAGATTAAGGGTTAGGTCTCCTGCACACGGTCAAGTTCAATGTAAAACTTCTCACAAATGCAGATGTTGAAATGGATGAGGAGATTACCAAGCCATCAGTGGTAAGACCTGATGAGGGACTAGATCAATACAATTTGCTGAATTAGTTTACTACAGAGAACAGTACAGTCCAAAGTGCACACACACCACTGTCCTAAAAACCCAATTCTGACAATGATCAAACTCATTCAACAGAGCTGCAGTGATGGTGGCACTGTGTGCTATTATAAAAGCCTTAGACACATTAGAGCCATGTGACCCCAGAGGGACATGTAGGCCTCAGAAACTGGGTGATTACTGCACTCATTGAGTGACTGATGTAAGCCCAAAATTTAAACAAAACATGAAGTCTGTATTTATATGCATTTAAAAATATATATACTACCAATCAAAAATTTGGACATTCTAATTTTTTTTTTAATACCTTCTCAAAATAACCAAATACATGAAGCCAAGTGTGCATAATTATGCAGCAAAGAAGTTAAATAACTGATTTATATTTTAGATTCAGATTCCCCAAAGTGCCCCATTGCTTTGTTAACAGCGCTGCAAACTCTTGGCCTTCTGTCCATGAGCTTCATGATGAAATCACCTGAAATGGTTTTCATTTCACAGGTGTGCCTAGTTAGGTTTCCTTAGTGGATGAAGCCAAGAGTGTGCAAAGCAGTGATATAAACAAAGGGTGATCATTTTGAAAAATAAAAAATTTAAAACCATGCCATCCATACAATTTTGATGTTTATTATTGAGAATCTGCAGCATGAAGTCATGGAAAGTGTCCTTCAAGAGAAAAACAACTAGGCATTTAAAGCTGCATCAACGTTTTTTATGGCATAGAAATATTGTGCCATTTTTAATGCTCAAAGATAAAACTGAGAACTATTTTACACTTTCCTGGTTTCTGCAATATTCACCTCAGTTGCCATTAAGCTTTAAGTTGGGTAAAACCTGGGGTAAAAAAAATACAAGTCACACGTTTGAGTGTATAAATGAAAATTTTATAGTTCAAAAAGAAGCCCATCCAATCCATACCAAATTGAATTCAGCAGTCTGTGTGCCCTCCATTTACCAGGCAACAGACCGCTTGCTACAGGTATCCTCTGCACGACTACAGTAAACATGTATTCAGAAAACATGCTTGATTTTGCCAGATCATTTTGCATTCAAACATTTTTATTTTGGTAAAATCATACAATTGCACAGCTGAGAATTTCCCATGCAGTGCAGTAGCCTAGAAGCTAATACAGAAAGCAAAGTCTACATCTAAAGAGCGTTGGGTTCTCGAATAAATGTGGAACAAGATAAGCCCGCTCCACATTGAACCAGAACCCACAGCTTTCATATATGCAAATACAACAATGAGAATTAACCACATGTTTGTTACTTTAAGGATTGCCATGTGCCAGACATTCACTGGAAAAAATTCAGGTCAAATTAGAGAATCAAACATTAATGCACACATTTGGAGAATCGTCACACTTCTGCACTGATATGCTTAGGAAATTTAGTCGCTTTTGAAAGCTTTATTCCAAACCTTGGCAGATTTGTTCAGTAAAATTTTTGCTCACCAATTATTTATCTAATCGAGATGACAGACGCCTTGATAAGGCCCTGACACAGCTGTGGATACTTTGAGTCGCATGTATTTTAACATTTAAAAAGCTCACACTACCCCGAAATAGAAATTTCACGCATACAGGTGACATTCAACATTCAAGTGCCAGTGTTTTTGTAATGTCTTTTGGTCAAGTTTCTGAAACTTTCAAAGAATCACTTTGAGGCTTACAAAAATAAATATTTGTCAAAAATGCTTAATAAATTACACAAAACTAGCAGCAAAAGTAGAATCTAGAAATCTGTGCAAATGGCTAAATTCCCAACTGCTAAATCCCCTGGTCCCAAATAAATCCTGGTTTGAGAACCCTTCCCCTTTTGTAAACAAGCTGCGTTTCTCCACAAACTCCTCACACACAATATTTGGAAGCTTAAGGACACATATTCAAAGACATCCATATAAAACTCTAGATGTGCAATAAAAGAACTGTAAAACTCGATGGGCACAATGAAACAAGGGCCTACACACCAAAATCAAGTAGCACCATTCATTCTCAAGTTCTCGTCACTGTCAGTGCATCCGCGTATAGCTCAAATTCTTAGAAAAGTTCAAGGCACAACACTCCAGAAGAAAACTGGAGCGCCAATGTTAAACGCCCCGTCTCAACAGCCTCTGGCTTCGCTACACCAGAGCCTAGTGGATTTCAACACAAACTTCTGGAGATCTGACAGTACTCTAGTCTCTAGAAGTGGTCCAGCCTGAACCCCAAAGACCTCCAGAGGTCAAATACACAGTACTGAAAACCTAAGCCACTGACAAGGCGGTGCACTTCAAACCGCTACCTGAGCCGATCCCGTCCCACCCACCAGAGTGCTGCCCCCGCTCCTCTTAAGTTCAATTGGTAAACCTCAGTGACCAAATGCCTGTCTCTTCAGATGACCCTGCCTCCAACGCAGCTTGAAAAGAGAAAACGTTTGTAATTAAGTTAAGCCTGCGACTCAGTTCACTTGTCCTTCCGTCTTGACCAAAAAACAAAACACTTGCAAGCGTAGAATACCATCTGGGCCTCGTGGTAGTGCAGATTCAGTAATGCTCACCACAGTGCGGCCTTCCTGATGCTGTGGTCCTTTGTCCAGTCATTTTGAACCCTTGCTTTCAAGATGGCAGGCATTTTTACTTAGATATTTCAAGAGGAAAAACAAACTTCCATTTTTACATTTTGCACACATGCCTGCACCATAATGTCTCAAGTAAAAATTAACACAAAAACACCACCCACTTAATGTAGCTAGCACTTCGAACATACTAGCTGCCTTAACACTGTCAAGTCAAACAGAACTGCGGAGTAACATGTTCCAGCATCAATTCTTTTGGATCCTCAGCGAGTGTTGGCACTGAGCTTAATGACTTCTGTGTTTTAAGATAAATCACAGGAATGGCTATTTTAAAGACTCCCAAACCCATTTAAAATGGAGCCTGTCCAGGATAGAGTGAGCCAAACAAAAGTAACCTTGTCCTCGAGGATTAAAATACAGTTGCTTAACACAGTGGCCCAAATTATAGTTAACAGCAATAGCTCAAAAAACTGTTCCAACTGTAAATAAAAGAGAAAAAAGCTACATGTTTGTGCAGTAAATTTGAGTTCAAATGGAATTGTGACACTGAAGCCACAAAACCCAAGTATTTGCCAAGGTTTGATTAAGTCCAAGGTTATTTTACTTAGTTTTTATGAAATAAAATAAAAACAAATTTAGAACTCTTGGCCATGTTCATCTGGTGAAATGAAAACAGATTTCCTGTTTAAATTCAAAAGGCACAGTACATTAACATACAAATGATCCTCTGGTTATTCGATTGTTTTTTTCCACAAAAAGAACAAAAATACTTAAAACAATGAAAGTCCGAGGTTGCTATCGGACAATGCATGTATGTCAGCATCCATGCTCACTCTGAGGTGTGCACGCCTCTGCGCTGTCCCGTGCCCGCCACGTGCTGGTACATGTGTGCGGCGCGCTGCACTTCCCGTGTGGGACAGGAGGAATGGCAGAGACCCAGGGTTGGTAATGTACTGTGTGTCAGTGAAGCTACACAGGGAAGGTTGTTGTGTCTGGCGAAAGTTAACATGTGGTTTCCATTTGGTTGGTTGACAAGGCAACCTATTCCTATGGCGACTAGTTGCCCCACCAATCCACACTACCAGAGTGGCTGTAATTTCCTCCATAGCCGTCACTGCTGTAGAAGTTGCCACCACCAAATCCACCTGAAAATAGATTAGAAAGTTACACAGTGCATTTAGTGATGTGAGCGGTCAGCTTGAGGGATACCTCCTCCAAAGCCGCGGTTCCCTCCATGGCCTCCAGTGTTTCGTCCTGTGCGGTTACTGCTGAAGCCTCCTGAACCAGGCGTCTGACGGTAATCTCTGGCTCCAAAGCCCCCAGAGAACCTGAACAAGAGGCTGCTGTTTAGCACTTGAACACAACTATTTAAAATAGGGATGCACCGATTTGATATAGGTCTCAGATGTGTGCGCCAATACTGGAAAATCTGCTGGATTGAATATTAGCTTACAAATATCCTGGTTCATTGCCCAGAAAGTAAATGTTTTGTCTTGTCAGTTTTGTCTTATTTTTATTTAAAAGAAATAGATGTAACTTTCAGTTTCTCACTGGCATCGATTGATATTGGTTATCGGCAAATACTTAAAGCTATAGTATAGAAATCACTATTGGAGCTGAAACAACTGGACTGGTGCCTCTCCAATTTAAACCAAACAATATGGACTTCCTTACCTCTTGGAACGTCCGCGATTGTTGCTCTTGTGCTGGTGCTCATAGGCCAGGCTCTCCAGCCAGGAGGGCACCTCCTGCTTGGCTTCCACCAAGATGTCCAATAAATCTTTGGTAATATTGCTGTTTTTGTCGTTAAAGAACGACGTGGCCAGACCTGTAAAAAAAAAAAAACATTTAGCATCGATACATTCAGTATACGTCAGTTAAAATATCTAATAAAAGAACTTGCCCAGATTGCCCACACGTCCTGTACGGCCAATACGATGGACGTATTCCTCAATGTCACTTGGCAAGTCAAAGTTGATCACATGTTTTACATTGCTGATGTCCAGACCTCTGGCTGCCACCTGAAAAGCAAGCACTCAGTTAAAAAAAACAACTTGATACTCGTGATATTGATACTGAATCAGCTATTACAAGAACCTGTATGACTACATTGCTATGAGCATTTATTGGTACATTAAGTTTATTGCACCATAATTATGTTTATTTAGAAAAACTATCACATAAAGTAGATGACTTATTCTGTTTGGATCATTGAATTGACTATCTTACAAACTGAATGGGCAATATAACATTTATCACATTTATCGAAATATTGTGATAAAAACAATGATCATGTAATGCATGAAATTGTGAGGGACCCTGCCCAGATTAGAACCACACCTCAAAACCTAAACAATAATCTCCATCTATCTTGGACACCTGTGGAGTCACATACCGCTGTAGCCACCAAGATGGGGCAGCGCCCAGATCGGAACTGGTGCAGCGCCTCCTCTCTGTCTTTCTGGGAGCGGTCGCCATGGATACTGGTGCAAGCATAGCCCTCCCGATAGAGGTAGTCTTCCAGGGCATCAGCCCCTTTCTTTGTTTCCACAAAAACCAGGGTCAAGGAATCTTTACCTACAATATAAAAGGAAACGCAAAGTTAACAATGGGGTACAGAGTACAGAGCACAGCCACATTAACCACTAGCACAAAACTACAAAAAAGCTTTGCAAAATAAAATCTACAAGTGATACATGGGACAGTGCAAAATTTGTGCACCCTGACAACCATTAACTATGCTTTAAACTTCAATTCAAGATTCATAAGGCAAAAGGTACTTTTACACAAAAAAACAAAAACAAAACAATGTTGCTACATTAATTAATGGCTATCAGAAGCTTGAAATAATCCAAATGATGATGATAACTCAGCATACGAAAACCTAAAATATTCCCTTTAAAGGAGAAAATTGTAAAAAAAAAAAAAAAAAAAAAAAAAAAAAAAAAAAGGTTGATCGTCTTATGTTCAGAGCAGAATGGCTCATAAAATTGTCAGTTTGAAACAAATGCTTTGTCACACCAGTTGTTCCATCAAACTAAAATGGTATACGAGTACAGCGAGTGCCGTCGGCACATAGCCAAAGCAAAACAAAGTGAGCAGGGACGGGATGAACTGTGAGATGGTCATGTTTGGGCTGTAGGGCAAGATACATTCTTATACTTACCAGGCTTCTCCGGGGGCTCTGTCACATTTTCCTGAACCTCACTGGGAATAACTGAGATAAAAACCAAACCACACGCATGGCTGCTCAGTCCAATGGCTCCACATTTTAACATCATTAACATAGCTAACTGAGACTACATTTTCTTAAACGTTGTTAAAACATGCTTTCACAGGGTACAAAAAGACCCTCACTCATAACTGACCATTAAAAATAATCTATTCAAATTGGCTTAATTGCAAACCCCTAGTGAAAATACATTTGTACAATGGTTGCTGCACTATATGCTCATACCTGTGGCATTAAGAAGATCAAGGAGGAAGGACCTCTTATCGATCTCCTCCACCCAGACAACTTTCTGAGTGATGTTTTCTGAAGTTGAACCAACTCTGCCAACTGCCAGGAAAATATAGTCGTCCAGGAAATCTCGAGCTAGGATCTAAACAAACAAAGATTAGATGCATCAATCTACAAAATTTAAATAGATAATAAATTAATCAATTTTACCTGAATTTCCTTTGGAAAGGTGGCGCTAAACATCATAGTTTGGCGGATCCCTTTTGGTGGCATAGTGTCCTGTTCCACAATGCGTCTGATCTGGGGCTCAAAACCCATATCCAACATGCGGTCAGCCTCATCCAGGACCAAAAAGCTAAAAATAGGCACCAGTAAATACACCTGTATTGAACAGTAGTATAAAAAGCCTATGGGAATCTTCTACATACTTGCAGTAGTCCAGGCCAATTTTGCCTCTTTCCATCATATCTACCAAACGTCCTGGGGTGGCAACCAGCAGGTGGCAGCCCCTCTCCAAGTCCCTGATTTGCTGACCAATGTCTGCTCCACCATATACAACACAGGGACGTACACGGGAGCGATACGCAAACTGAAACAAAGCAAGAGTTTAGACATACATTCAATTTGGTTGGGCTGGATTTTAAAACACTTTAATCACCTTGCGTGCTTCATCATAGATCTGCAAAGCCAATTCTCTGGTTGGGGCAAGGACCAGAGAGATAGGGTACTGCTTACGGCGGCCATACCTTCCATTCTCCTAAGAAACAATAGACCCATTACACACTCCTTACATTACGCACTACATCAGGTGAGATCAAAGACTGGTCCATACCTGCCCACTGTTTTTTGATGCCTGAAGAGCATCTCCAGGGCCATCTGTGTAAATCTGACTCAACACTGGCAACAAGAAGGCTGCAGTCTTACCAGAGCCTGGAAAACACACAAGACACTCACTCAGCATAAACACAGCCCCACATACGCTCTTTATTCAGAAGGGTTTGAGTACGACCAGCACGCACCTGTCTGGGCACAGGCCATCAGATCTCTTTTGCCCTTGATGATTGGGATAGCATGTTTCTGAACTGGTGTGGGTCGAGTGTAGCGACTGAGTGTGATGTTGCCCATTATAATCTCACCCATGTCCACGTCATTGAACTACAGAGGAACCAAGCAATCAATTATATTAAATATTTCATACACATTTACAGCATCACAAGGCAGCTTGACACTCTTACACTATCAATGTGTTGAGGGCAGTTATTTCCAGTGGCCTCCACAGGAATGTCATCATATTTCTCAAAGTTGATCCCAGTATTACTTCCAGAGAAAAGCTCGCTGAAATTCAAACAGTGATATGGTTAAACACACTGATGAGACACACGCTTTGTGATGTAACAGGACTATCTTACTGTTCCAAGCGTTCATTGCGGGCAGTGGGTTTAGACCAGTCTTCTTCTCTGGATTCTTCTACCCACCGGCTGTTTCCCCCTGCTCCCCCTGAGTAACCTCCACGCTCATATCTGAGCACAATGTGATGCCCATTTAGGATTTGGATAAGGAATGCAATGAACATATCACAGCAATAGGAGATGACAGTGAAGGTGCACTCACCGCCCTCTTGAGCCTGTCCCACGATCATTGAAGTAGTTAGACCTGGATCGATCATTGCGTCCTCCAAAACTGCTGTACGCAGCATCTCTTTGAGCGCCTCCCCATCCCCCGTCTTTATTGTCGTAATTTCCAAAACCTATAGATGATTCATGTTAAAAGTATACATACATAAAATATACAATATTTATAATAAAATACAAATTTAATTAAAATCAAAATCAAATGTATGTTTAATGCGAAGAAAAGTAATGGCACCACACACACGTGAACAAGGGTGGGGATGGTGGCGTTGACTAGAACTACAACAACTACAGCAGGGCAGCACAAATCCCCCACCTGCATTTTGTAATGGCTGATTAAACGTGCCTCCACCCCTGTTACCACGGTAGGCACCCCGCCCACCTCTATCGTTGCGTGGGGGTCCACGTCCTCCAAAGCCCCCGTTGGAACGGTTGTCGTGGTAACCATTCACATATCCATTGGTACGGCCACCGTCCCATCCAGGAGAATCTAAAAAGGAGCAAGGCAGGTTATTAGAAAAAATAATGTAAGTGAAGGAGGTAAATGCCGTCACCAACCTACAGCCAGGATAAACTATATGAACTATGCTTGAATTTAATGTAAAAAAAAACAAACAAAAAAAATGCAATATTGAATGCCAATCTTTGGTAGAAATGTACAATGACAATGAACCACAATGATCCAAAAGTCATGGAACCTCTGTGGGGGACATTTACCACATCGGTCTGCCCAGCTGTGAACACTGGCTGTGTCATCGTTCCCATCGGTGGCCACACTACTATCAGTGCAGGCTGAGGATGAGGCTAGTGGGGGACAACAACAGTTAGTGCTGCCATGGTATGGCATGCCACTAAGCAGAACTCTGCCTTAATTCAACAGTGGCAGACCAGCCACATATCTGCCATATTAGTCCTATTGGCATTATGGCAACTCAGGTTTAATCAGACAGGCTAAAGAGGAGATGTGGGTCTGAGGATGCAAGTCAAATCTTCATAAGGCCCACACACAAGCAGCAAGTCAGTCCACAGCAAACTACAGCTTTGGATTTGTAGAAGTCCCAATTGTATTAGAACGCTCAGAAGAGCTTCTGGATGTTCCTCAAACTAATGCACATTTTGAAATAATGACTCAAGACTTGTATCAGATATGACATATCTGTACTCAGCAACCATGACTATCCATATCATGCAGTGTCTCTATGAATAAAACAATTAAAATAATTTCCAGAAAATGTGCGATTTTAAATTGGTTTCTACAAAACTTAAGGCAACACTAAAAAATTAAGCATTCTTACATCAGAAAAAACATTTAAAAAATGCATCATTGCTTAGGGGCCACAACACAGGCAAAAATGTAGACAAAAATAAACTTGAGTCATCATCACCATGCTTTATAAGCACCACTATAAGACAAAACATGAACATGTTAGGCCTCTGACCTACTTTAGTGACTGACAAAGCGAGGAGTTTGATTGTGCTGAAGGTACAGTTTGAATTGAGAGGCAGCCATTAATTAAGTGCCATGACATGCAGACACAAGTATACCACATCTGTTTCGCCAACCACCAGTGTAGGCATGGTAAAAGGCAAGCTCTTGTGAGGCCAGTCTTGGGTAACCTGAGCAAAGGCATGAAGAAGACTATAAAGACCCTGGGAATTACTGTCTTAACAGTTAAGTATTGGCTTTAAAGGTGACAGTCGTTAAATCTTACAATCATCCCATCCTGAGGGATAGTTATTTCTTTGTCTTGGCTGACATTCAGCTTGCCACGGCTGTGGGCACTGCTTAGGAGAAACTTGAGGGACACCAAAAGTGAATTACATGTTTAAAGAAACATTGAAACATTTCCAATGCAAGCACCACAGCCAAAAGCAATTACTAAATTAAGTCCAATAAAAATTTTTTTTAAAATCAACATTCCCTCTCCCCCCTTCAAATTAGTTTTGCTGGTTTGTAAAGTGGCCATTTCATGCATGTGGAAATGCAGATTGCCCTCAGCAAAAGCAGACAGAAGGGACTTACAGAGATTTACGGGTGCCACTGAATAACCGCACTGTCTACCAGTGGAATAAGCATTTGCTGCTGTGGGATAAGAAAACAATAAAACGAGAAAAACGTCATGTGTGCAGAGCCACAATCACAAAATACTGCTTTAAGAGTGTAAACAATCCCGTCCAGAGCAGTCAAGTGTGAATTTGATTTCCTGATGGGCCAGGTGGCATACAAATCATTACTTAATTTTGTTTTTTTTTCCCCATTTTGATACTGGTGAATCAGCGCTTCCTTTTACCAGGCTCTGATGGGTTGAAACAAATGTCCAATAATTCACTTACCACTTTTGCCTGCATCTTTGTTCCTCAAATGAGGCGGAATGTAACGCCCTGTGGAGAAATAAACCATGTTAAAACATACAACATTCTCA
Source organism: Boleophthalmus pectinirostris (assembly GCF_026225935.1). Classification (NCBI taxonomy): domain Eukaryota; kingdom Metazoa; phylum Chordata; class Actinopteri; order Gobiiformes; family Gobiidae; genus Boleophthalmus; species Boleophthalmus pectinirostris. The sequence goes on along the minus strand of NW_026570970.1, from coordinate 20,878,549 downwards.
TAATCAACAAGAGACACATTTGCATATTGCACAACAGTGGCAATGAAGAGTTGAGTACTTACTGCCGGTTCCTCCGCCCTGTCCGTCAGCCGAGTTCAAGTCTAGGGCAGCAAGCTACAGAAATACAAAACATTAAATAAATAATTCCGTACATAATTACCTCAGCTTGTATATACACAGATTCTCTTCTCTACGAGTATGGAAAATAATGAAAATTGTGAATTAAAATGACATTTTTATATAAAAACATCGAGTCAAAACGCAGTCCAATAAATGAGGATATTAAAAATGGAGCATGTGTATTTAGGTCAGTGGAATATAACTGGAACCACATCGAGTATTGGTGCCAGCACTTTTTTTCTTCCTGCGCCACGTTTCAGGTTGAGGCCTGACTTTAGCCGGCTACATACCACTGTACCCGGCCCGGCGTTGGCCAAATGCGAAACTGATGAAAACTTAATAGGGTAGTGATAAACCCCGGCTCTTCAGTGGACACATGTATAATGGGTTGTAATCCACCATTAGTCAAGTGTCGTTAAATGAACACTACATGTGCATCTGGCTCAACGCAGTGGTCCTCCGCCATCACAATCTCACAACGCCATCACCGACATTTTACCAACGTTAGCATGTCGGAGCTTAAAGAGCTAACACCACGAAGCTCCCCACTTGGCTCCCTATAATACCGGTCATTTACAGCACATCTACAGAGGGAGAATGTATTAAAAGTTCTTACCTGCTGATCTAGACCGTGTGGATTATCGACGACCACATGACTCATAACTAAAGAGAGTAGTGGAGATTATTTTTGAAGAGAAAGGATTTTCTTTGTTAGCACGGTTAGCTCTTCAGCTGAAAGTACGACGATTTTCCCCTTTTTGTAAAAAGTTCCGCCTTGGTATAACAGCTACTGGTAAATTTAACTACTCGTCTATTTCAAATAAATAAAATAACGACAATTGCTAAATATAAATAACGCTAGAGTTCAGTATGAAATGGTTACTGTAGAGCTGCTCAACAAAACCCCCTCCCGGCGGCTTGACCGTGCTGGAATGAGACGCCGAGCACGCAGGTAACGCGAGATATCACATCTGTAACCCGGCAAAGTGCCCTGTGGGGCCGAAAGTGTCGCGATATTTTATTTAATCTCGGATCATTTGACCAGCATGATTATCAGGAACTGGAACGCCTTATGTTTTCTTTTTTCCCCACGGAGATATTGGGAGCATAAAAAGAAATAGCTTATTATATACTGCATTTGGGTCAAATATTTATTCAATTAGAACTATAGATTATCCTTTAAGAATACATCTTATTGAAATGAGGATCCAGGCCATGATCTTTGCCTGATAAAAAGAAAACAACAACATCAACATCATCAACAACAACAACAACAACAACAAAGCTAAAAAACGAAACCATGTGCCAGCAGACTATCATTCCTCTAATAATAATCCTATTGTAGCCTATGTTGGACATGCACACAAGTGACATATGGTTTGAAAGCTCTTGAAAGGGCTTGGCAGGAAGGGTCAAGAAGACAGTCAAGTATTAGCCAAATACTTCCTTGTGTGACCACTATCCTGCTCTGGACAGGTGTCTGGTGGCCAGTTGAATATCAAGTTGATATTTAAAGGTCCTATGTTATGCCAACTGATTTGTGAGCTTTAAGCCATTTTAGAATGTTATTACCTTAGCAAAAACATCCCTGGAATTATGTTTTGTTTCATTCACACGTTTGAGTAATCCTTCATTATTAGCCTGCCTACACCTCTAAAACTCAAAACACTTACATCTTGTGATGTCATGAAACCACCTTATATCTTTTCTTCAATAGAGACTGGCAATTCCATGTCTGAAATTATTTATGTTATTCTAATGAAGATGTGTGGAGTTTAAAAACACAGTGGAACATTTCCTGCATTACCACATGACATCACAAAGTTGATGTGACGGTGGTGATGAAAAGTGTTTTTTGTTTGAGAGATGAACTCTGGCTAAATATGCAGGATTTGCATGTTAATGGTCCTGTATTGTGCAAAATTGACTCTTGTGAGCTTTAGGCCATGTTAGAATGTTGGTACCTCATCAAAAACATGCCTAGTTGTGTTTTGTTTTATTCACCTACATGATATGTGTTAATTATAAAACCACAACACAGGTAGTCTATAATTGTGATGAGGAAACAACATTACAACATAGATAAGAAAATAGCATAAGATGGGACCGTTAACTATATTATATTTCTCTTACATCCACAGTGAGCCTTATGACGCTTGTTCCAGTGTCATATATGTAGAAGATGATGACGATGAAGTGCAGTTGCCATTCCTCAAGTGTACCTAAAATGTTGCTCTTTGAACGGTGAAACAGTAAAACTAAACCTATAATCAAATATAGGATAACCTTTGATTTAGTTATTTTAATAGATCCATGATTTAGACTTCAAAGTTATATATCCTTTTCCCTGACTGTGCAGCGTCTCTGGCTCCATCTACTGACATGTAGCGGGAAAAACACATGGGTAAATGCTAAAAAGTCAACTTATTCCTGTGAAACGTTCTTTCATGTTGTTATAAATGCACTGTTATTTATGCAGTTCAAGGCACTTTGTGACTGAGTGAGACGCTCCTTCAATAAATGGTTGAATATATATGTAAAATAATCTGTGTTGTAATGAGTTTATCGTTTTAGGCCCTTAACATGGTGTGTACTTCATTTCCCAAAATCCTCTTCGGGCATTTCTCCGGAAGAAAACGTATGCGTCTTCCTTTATACTTCCTCTTTCCGTCAACGGAGTTTAGGTACGGGTGCTTCAGTGTGATTCCGTTTACAAAATCTTGTCTAAATCTATGTTTTAACTTGTCATCCACACGTATAACGTTTATAAACGCGTCCAATAACATCCAGGGGGTTGTATTTGATTTATATTGTTAAGATTAACATTGGTTTAAATAGTTTAATCAGCTCTGTTTAGTACACCGGTGTCATGGCGTTCTAATGGCAATGTTGAGCAGCTACAGGCCGGTTGCTTCACTTTTAGTGTCTACTAAATTATATTCTAAATTTATATTTTAGAAATCTGTATACTGTGTTGCTTTTTGTTTGCTTGGAAGTGTGGCAGTTTTTTAAGTGGGATTTGCAAACCTCCGAAAGCAATGCGTAATTTCTAATAACACAGGCACATTTTCATTTTTTTCCCAGTACACGATGGGACGTGTAATCAGGGGACAGAGAAAAGGTGCGGGCTCTGTGTTTAAAGCCCACGTCAAGCACAGAAAAGGTGCTGCTAAACTCCGTCATATTGACTTCGCTGAACGTCATGGATACATCAAGGGGATTGTGAAGGTATGTCAGGGACAACACTGTATTTTCCATTTGCTATGATCACTGCAGCTAAAACAGAAATTCACAGATGTCTGTAATATGTTCAATAAGGTGTGTATAGAAGTTGCACTATTTAATCTCACTCTATTGCTTTACATTAAATCATGCAATTTTACGTTTGATTCTTCAGTTATGTATTCCCAGCCGACAGTGATATCTCTGTATTTGGTCTCCTTTAGGATATTATCCACGACCCGGGCCGTGGTGCTCCTCTGGCAAAGGTCGCTTTCCGTGATCCGTACCGCTTCAAGAAGAGGACAGAGCTCTTTATTGCTGCTGAGGGAATCCACACCGGACAGTTCATCTACTGCGGCAAGAAAGGTATGTAGTCATTCAGTCCAGTCCTGCTTATCAAATCAGGGGTATCCAAGTTCATTAGCCCTCAAGCCTTTTGCTGAATAGGCTCTATTCACGCTTACATCATAAACCAGGAAGATGATTGGAAAGATGCAATGACAACTTCCCAGGTCCAGTTTTCTTCATCTAAATGTCATTGTAGTGTTCTGTTACGTTCGGCTAAACAATTACAACCATACCCCAGTTTTCAGAATTTCCTCACTGACTCACAACTCAGAGCGCACTGGATACATGCGATTAGAAGAGATGAGGGCACCAAATTCAAGATGATTCCAAACAGCACATATGTATGCAGTCTTTATTTTACCACTGATCATTTACTTCAATGGGCTTTTATCACAGTTGGTCTGCAAGCCCAGTGGCCACAGTCAGTAACTACACTGGAAGTTGTAATCGCATCTTTCCAAACTTATTCCTGTTTTGTGACGTAATGTGAATGGTGCCTATTGGCCAGAATGTCCTCGTATTCCAAATTGTATTCTGTCTTTATCAGGTATAGCAACTATGTAACGTGTAAATCTAGAAATATTTGATAGTATAATACCAAATATAATCCACACAGACCATGCTGTTTTAATATTTTGCAGCCCAGCTTAACATTGGCAATGTACTGCCTGTGGGCGTAATGCCCGAGGGTACCATCATTTGTTGCTTGGAGGAGAAGCCTGGAGACAGAGGCAAACTGGCCCGTGCTTCAGGGAACTATGCCACAGTGATCTCTCACAACCCTGAAACTAAGAAGTCAAGAGTCAAGCTCCCTTCTGGATCCAAGAAAGTCATTGCCTCAGCTAACAGAGCAGTTGTGGGTAAGCTACAGCTGTCTGCAAAGCTTCTGTGATGTTTTAGTTGGATTCTTTTTTTCTGATGCATTGAATTTGTTTCAGGTGTGGTTGCTGGAGGTGGTCGTATTGACAAACCCATCCTAAAAGCTGGTCGTGCTTACCACAAGTACAAGGCGAAGAGGAACTGCTGGCCACGTGTCCGTGGTGTGGCTATGAACGTAAGTCAATATGAACACACACTTTACAAGTTTTATGCAAGTTATTAACAAGGATACATTTAAGAACTTCCAAAATATCTCCCAATAATTGCAAGGAAGGGCATTATAAGTTTACAGTCCAATAAACGGTACAGAGGGAATAGTGAACTAGCCCTGCCAGTGGCTTAATGCATTGGATTCGATGCTAAATGTGCTTAACTTTGATCTGCAGCCTGTTGAGCATCCCTTCGGAGGTGGTAACCATCAGCACATTGGAAAACCCTCAACAATCAGGAGGGATGCACCTGCTGGTCGCAAGGTCGGTCTCATTGCTGCCCGTCGCACAGGCAGACTGCGTGGAACAAAGACGGTCCAGGAGAAGGAAAATTAACTCTGTGCTTCTTGATAATAAAAGTGTCAAAAGAATGTCTTGTCTTCATTTTTAACAAAGTCATATAAATTCAAAGTGTTGTGAGCAGAGTAAGTGCTACTGAAAGCAGCACCTCACTACAAATTAAGACACTTGAGAAGATTCCATGTTCTTTATTTGCTAAGGGCGCAATGCTTTTGTTATATTTCTGTGCACAAAAACCTCACAAAGTGAAAGTCCACATCGCGACTGTAGCTCCAGAATTCAAAATCACACCATGGCCAAAACAAAAGTCGGCAAAAACAGGGCGCAGAACTCTGTACAGTCAATATCTTTAAAAATAACACAAGGACAAAAATGTTCCTCTTAAATCAAATTCTATTTGTGAAATACAACAAAATAAATTCTATAAAATAAGAGCAAAATATTTAAATATAATACGGTGGGCAGAATATTTTCATTTGCAGGAGTATTTGGTATGTTTTAACAAAGATCAAAAAATACACGCATTCAAGTTACCAATTAAATACAGTATTTACTGATGTTTACCTTTACTCCTACAGAATTACAAGTTGTATCATGACTAACCAGCTGCTAATCCTGCGATACAACCCTGCTGAGAAACTGCTGAGTGACGGATGGTCTCACTGTGGCCCAGAGTCACGGTCCCTGGCTCCAGCAGACTATAGCCCTAATCAGCTCACAGCAAATGTACGATGATGGGCAGGTCTAGAACTAGGCTCTACTTAAGTGACACCAGATAATCTCACTATACCAGATAGCCAGGTGCAGCAATTTTGTTGCATATGTTTCATTTTCAGTTTTCCTATAAATGAAAGCTAAGCCATGTATTCCCACCTTAAACTGAAATCTGGATGTAAATTGTGAAGTTGTAGGGTCACAAAGTGCAATTAAAAAGCCACTTTCTGATACACAAGTTCAAAGTAACGCCCTCATCATAGATAAGGTAGATGGAAATAAAAAGAACACAAGGAGAACCCTCTGTAGAGATGTGGGTTTAAAACAGCTTTAGGTTGTTATGATCACAAGTTTTCCCTTGGGCTACACTATTCTGGTGAGAAGCCATGCTAAATGTTACAGCATTAAATAGAGCTTCAAAAAGGACTGAATTAATAAACAGAACAAACGAAAAAGAAGGCAATGAGTTTCAGAACAATGTTGCATCACTGCGTTTTCACATCAACCAAACACCGGAAAGTCCACCCAACCATTCCATATGTCACACTAAAACCAACCACAACCTGTGAGTTGATTTGGCATGGGTCAGAAGGGTGCCAAGGAGCTTCAGATAATAGAACTATTATGATAATAACGTGTCCTTCTACAGTTGAATGACCAAGAACCGTCCAATGGTATAACAAACTTCACTGCTGAGCATGTGTGATAAAACAAGAGTTGTTGACTTCGTACAGTTTTTTGGGGCATTTTTCTTATTTATAATATCCATTTATTTTTCATTTTAATCTGCAACATCTCCCAGCAGCCAACCATAAGTTATGCTATTGGGGGATCTGAACAGTCAAAAACATAAACATACTATGTACACCTTTTTGTCGTGAAGACAAGCGCATCAGCATCGTCAGCTCTGGTTAAATGAGTTTCCTTTAGTAGAATTTTTGTCCACTCCTTGGCCTCTGTAGCAACCAGCAGGCCCTGTCCCACGCTGAGCAGTCCCAGGCCAGGGAAGAGCGCCTCCTACAGGCTGACAGCAGAACATCTTAAGTGGCCTTGAGATAAGAGGAGACATTGCTCTGCCCTGTCCTGGGGCCAGAGAGAGGGCCAAAAGTGAAGCTCTGTTGACCAAAGAAGAGGAAGGAGAGCGGGACGATGGAGGCTCGAGGCACTGCAGGGGCATTACTCCTTAGGGGGGGCAGGCCCTGGGGCAGGGGTGGAGGTGGGTGCCACCTCCTCAGTGCTCTCCCAGTTCTCTTGTGCTCGTGGGCCCTGCCCCGGAGCTGGACCTGGGCTTGTGGTCTGAGGAGGAGCTGGATTTGGGGCAGAGGCCGGCCCGGGCCTCTGGGGGTTGTTCATGTGCTGAGCAGCAGGGCCTGTGTATGGCTGCCCATGAGGATGGTTGTTCTGCGCAGACAACAATGAACACAACAATAGGTTAAATCTATAAATCTAGGACCAGTTAAATCTCAGACACAAGATAAACATCACAACAAAACTGTTCAAGCAAATTATGTAATGCCCACCTGCTGAAACTGGGCTGTCCCAGGAGAATGGGGGTAAAGAGATGTGTCCTCAGGAGGAGAGGAGTCCTGATCATCTGGTGCTTCCTGCTCATCAGGTTCCTATAAAAACAAAAATACTTTTAAATGAAGATTTTAATTAATACTTAATTGTGTTATGCTGATTTAAGATGTATTTCTATTTCAATGGAAATCTCAATAGTATATGCAATTTTCAAGTCACAAAATATTTTAAACATGAATGTAGCACCAAAAAAGAGCAACTAAAATAATAACTGCAAGTGGATGTTACTTAAATGTGGCAATCTAAACAAGAGCTGATCTAAACACTGCCCATTGCCAAATGAGTGCAATAATATAAGTGTATAATATGAACAGAAGTCTAAATATACATGTTCACAGTAAGTGGGTGACTTTTATTGCCAGTAACTATAATTTTAACATTTTTACTTCCTTCCTTTATGTAGTGGTGCCTGGAATACTGACCTTCCCTGGGCTTCCCTGTGTACACTTGAGCTGTGCATGGAACATTACAGAGAAGCGTGTCATTTATCTGATGTTTTTCAACATTCAAATACAATTTTGTTGTACATTTGTTATTAGTGCCTATACATTTTATAGCCCCCACCAACAGGTCAAATCGAGTCTAAATGTCTTGATTTGAGTGGCATTTGATAGTGTATGCTGGTAGGCAGTAAGTCTGAATCAAAGTAACAAATAAACACATAATAATTTGTAGACTACTTAATAGCTTAATTGTGTTTAGCCTAACTCAGTCAAACAGTTTAACATTAAGTAGGCCTATAGTATATGTGGTGGGAGTAGAGTGTGATTAGTGCAGAGTTACCTCTTCTGGGCACAATTCACAGGCTTTGGCCAGCGTCATGCGTGCACTGTGTGAACGCTCCAGGAAATAGCCATTGGAGGTCTCATTACTCTGAACTGGAGGGGACCAGTTATTGTACGTGTACTGAGGGTTTCCTGTGTAAGGCCGCCTCTCCAGCTCATCCCCCAGCCACTCCACCGCCCATGTCCACTTTCGTTTTAGATCACCATTACTCTGCATCAGTAAACACAAGCAGTTTAGTTAGTGGTGATTAAACAATTTAAAATGGGTCTATGTATGTATGTACTGTAAAAAGCTCCTGGAGGCACAGTTGAGCTGAGCCATTATTGGTGTTACATTGAACCTTAAGATATTCTGGCATAAATTTGTATGCATGAGCATATGCATGCAAGTTCTCCAAGGTTACTGTACACCTAAAGAGAGATTTAAGTTTGTTCATTGCAAATGTAGTGTTTACAAGACATACACAGCACAAGAGGGAGAACTCCACAAGTTCCTTGAACTTCTATCTACTCCTTTTGAGTGCCAACATTTTACCCATCTTTAAATGTAAACAGATGTTTATTTTATATGGTGCTCAAACAAAAACAAAAAAAAGTAGCACCATGGTTGAATAGCGGCCTGTACCTGAAGAATCTGATAAGCCACAGAGCAGTTGCTAAACAGCGCTACCATGCACTTAATACACTGGTATGCTCTTTTCTGGTAGTGGTTTTTGGAGCGCTGGATGGTGTCAAAAAGCCCATCTCTGTCATCAGGAATGCCCTTCAGTACATTGTGAATCCTAAGAGCAAAAGCACAACGGTATTCAAGAAAAATGACAAGAAACATAGTTACATAGTTACAGCAGAAGTAGTTGCACGCAAACCAGAAAACTGACCTGTGAGTTTGCCAGGAGTCCTCAATGAGAAGAATCTGTAGCAGCAAGTCCAAGTAAGGCCTCAGCTCATACGTATAAGAGTAAGCCACCTGTGAAGAACAAACATGTCTTCACATGATCAAGTAGTTATTCTGAAGACCACATTTTTAAAAATAGAGATAAGGGAAGCCATGTTTCTGTGGTATCAACCATCACTTGGACATCAGTGATAGGAGATGATAATTCAATAAAATCTCAGACAACAAACTTTAGAGCGACATCTACCTGCCAGAGCAGCTCACTGAGCACAGTGGAAGAGAACTGTGGATTCTCCCAGCAGCTGAACCGCAGCAGTTTGACTGTCTCCTCTGAGTTACTGCAGTCCTCAATGATCTTCTTCACATAGCTAGTCCTCACAAACAGGATCTCTGCGACCGGGTGCTGCACAGCCATCACCGGGGAGCTTAGGTTTGTGTCTCCATAAGGGTTGGGGAGTGGAGGGTTACCTACAACAGTCAAGGGAAAAGATTTTAGACAGGGAAAAGTAAAGACAAAGTTTTTTGTTTACAAGAAAGCCCTCAGCTCAGAGCTGTGCTTACACAATGCACAAACTCCAAGTGGCTAGTTTCTCAGTCTCAAAATCCTGAGCAAGGATGTAGATCCTCACTGGGCTATCCCCACTTCATGTTTGATAAGAAAAAGGAGTAAGCCAAAGTTGACTTACCATTAATGGATGACTGCATGCGTGATGAGACATCACAGCAGCGAACAAGCTGAGAGACCACTGTGTAGAGTTTTCCTAGCTCAGCGTACTGGTATTTGATTGGAGGGCCAGGACCCTCATCCAGAGCAACCAACATAAAAGTGGCAGGAACATTCAACTTTAACAGCTGTGTTTTCTCTGCAAGACCTGTAGAAATAAAAATTTAAAGTACAAGCTTTAGAACAATTACTCCAATTTTACCTTGATCACAAATCTTACAGTTGTTTTCACAAATTTTGTGCTTTACAATCCCAATGTGCAAGAAAATTAACTAATTTCTTGTTCTATCAGTTCATTTCAGACTGTTTACAGTTTGCCGCTGGTATGCACACAATATCTAGTTTGAATATCCTGTGCAACACCTAAAGCAGCCAAAAGCTCTTTTGTGACCAAGATAAAAATGCCATTGTGTAACTTTTCTATTACAAAATTAAAATGTGATTTTTCTCTTACTTAGGTAGAAGAATACTAAAACTATTTTGTCATGAGAGGCAGGTGAACCTGACAGTTTGTGATGTCTGCACGCCTTACCTAGATTGGCATACATGACAAAGAGGTTGAAGTACTGCTGCAGGTGACGGCCGTGTTCAGAGACCTCTCTGCGAAGCAAGTTGAGTACAGCTCTCAACAGATGGTCACTCAAACTGAGGTTATCACAGCCCTGAAACACAAGTCAAATAAATTAAGCCCAAGATGCTTCATTTTTTTTCTGGTGTAAAATATTCTATGGATGCTCCAGTTTTCCACCAACCTGAGTAGAGGGTCCCGGGGAGGCAGTGGGTGAAGGGCAGGGGCCATCTTGCAGAGAGAAGTGGGCGATGAAGACTATGAGCTTGGCAAATGCACCACGCACCTCAGCACTTGGACACTCAAGCAGGTACTCCGAGAACCGGTTTGGATATGCAAACAGGACATTGTGTGCAAACCAATAGCGTACATTCTTACTGTGCCTCAGTAGGATGCAAAGGGCATCATACCTTAACAAAAGTACAAAAAGGGGAAAAAATTAAAAAAAAATATATATTTGAGACAAAAAAGTAAAAGTAAAAGAAAGTTTACCAGTCACTGGCAGGACCCCGAACTACTTTCTTTGTGTGAAATCCTGTGCTGAAAAGGAACCTAGCAGCCAGCTGAGCACTGATCATAGCAATCTCTTCTGCTTCAGGCAGAAGATGGTCTTGTCCTACATGAAAGGTAAAATAAGAATGCATCAAAATTACATTATTTTAAAGTAACCTTAGTTTAGGCAACATCACAGTAAAAACAACAGCAACAAAATATTCTTAAAGGTGAATTCTAACAATAATATTCAGGGACAACAGTGCACCAACAAATAAACTGTGTTCTGTAGTATGGCTAAAATTTTGTAGAGAAAAACATACCTGGAGGAGGATTTAAATAGACACTGTTACAGGTCAAAAGTTTCTTAATGAACTGGAAATATTCCAAGCTGTATTGCATTCTGTTGTGCATGAATTGGACATTCTGCTTGCGGACGCTGCACTCTATAACACCAGGCATCTTCACCTGATGTGGTTTTGTAGAGGAGATAGTTAAGTCCGAGATGTACTTGACAAGCTCGCTGTCTTTGTCCAGTGAGTCCATACGCTCATAGAAAAGGATGTACGCATTCCACCAGCGCTTCTGCCTCCGATACGACATCCTCTTCATCATATGATCAAATACCTCGCCCATGTATTCTCCTCCAAAGCACTGATTCTTCATCTCCTCTTCATCATCCATCTTGCACTCAGTCACATCACCATCATCAAATTTATACCAGCGGTTCTTTTCACCATCTCCTCCATTCCTTTGAATAATGTAAGAGTAGTAGTGTCCCCCACTGGCCTGGCCTGAGTGGACCAGTACGCCCACAAGGCGATACTTGGAGCTCCCAGGAGGAGTGGGCTCAGAGGGCTCGTTCTGCTGGATCACCTGGTTTTCAGGATTAACGTCATCACCCTCCAACTTAGCCACCCCAGCTACTGTGTAAGGCTCCATGTCCAGCTCCCGAGGGAACTCAAAGTAGTCATTGAACTTGATGGCACATTCCCTCTCCCAGTCATAATCAAAACGTTTGAGCTGTATGGCAAGGACTGGTGGCAGCTTCTTAATTAACAAGCGCTTCACGGTATCCACCTGAACAAGAAAACAGGGTTGAAACCAACCAAATATATTACAAGATTTGAATCAATTTACACCATTAAACGGTGTACTTGTCTAACAACACTGTGTTCTCACCTTTTTATTACACTTCTCACAGTGGTAGGCATTAGCTCCTTCTAACAGATCCCCTTTGACATACTGCTCCATGGAGTCTAACAGGTTCTGGTGATTTCTGATGTCTACATTGAGTGTTGTGAACGACTCTTCACACTCGTATCTAGTAAAAAAAAGCAAAGATTAACTTAAATGTAACAGTGAATGACTAAATCATAAGAAAGCGCTCACCTGTGTGGGCATCCTTGGCAGATCTTCTGGTCTGCAAAGGAACCACCCAGGACCTTACTTAGCATAGCTGGGTGGCCGAGAGCTTTAAGTGCTTCATCCAGACTATCCACTAAAGAGTTGAAAAACTCCAGGGCATCATGCTGCTCCCTTAGATTTACTGGTTCACCCCACAACCTTGCAGGGATGCAAGCACAATAATCACCAAAAATATCTATTAAACTTAAAAGAGATTTCAAACATGCTGCCATTCTAAATACCTGAACTGTTTCCAGAATCCTCTAGGAACATAGTACTGCAGCCTGGATGCAGCTAAATGGCCAAAAATGACCTGGAGATGACGTAAAACTCCAATGTTGTACTCTTTCCTGTCTTCTGATTTACCAGAGGGTTTATCATCGAACTGGTGATGGTAACTGAACACCTCATCTCGAGGATCCACATTGCTCTGTGTTACAAATACATACACGTATGTTTGTACAATTATTCCGATTATTAAAGTATATAATATATAACGTTCTAGGAGGTGGAAATCAGCAGCCACCTCATTTTCCTGCTTCTCGTCCCCTGACATATCATCATCCACATCAGTGCCAGTGCCTTCAATGGCGAGAATGCCATTACGAATTGGTGGGATCATGTACAGCTGCTGAATGACTGAGTTCATGTAGCAAGTGGCTCCTGCATTTTTCAAACCTACAAAGCCTTTGTTGGGTCTTGGTCCAACAGGAGGGAGATATTCCCATTCAGTCAAAGTATCACCGCCTAAAAGAAAAAACACCAATGTAACTATGAAAATGACTGTTTAGGAACATTTATCAAATTACTGCAGCATCTTACCCAAATAGTACATGTCTGTGAGGGTATCCACTATCTGTTTGAGGTTCCTGACACAACCAACTGCCAAGGCCACGAGCAGCTCGAAGCCTGCATTGATTGAAGCAGGGGTGCTACACACTGGGATTGCTTGCTCTGTGGGGAACTCTCCACTTTTCATGTACTGTAGGTAAACATTAGATGCTGGGAATATGAAGTCATCTATCAGCTCCTTCATAAAAAGGAAAAAAAAAAGATTAGAGATTTTTAAAATCTCACAATTTTAGAGTTTGCTTTCGAAAGGTAATTAATGTACCTTAATAAGATTTGCTCCTCCTTTTTCACAGCCAATGTAGTACTTCTTCTCTGGTGTTTGGAAGGACAACAGCTCCTTGGTGACTCCAAGATGACCTTCTAAAATTGTTTCCTCTACACCAGTCTCACCAGTCCTTTTAACCTCATCCTAAACAGTCAAAGTTTACATAATTAACTTTCAAGGATTTATTTTGCTACTATATACTATTTGCAAGCCATACCCTTATTCGCTTTAGCCAGTCAATCTCATTGTTGAGCAGCACCTCAGCATTTGGCAGGTTGATGTTGCTGTTATAAGCATAATTCAGAAGGTGCCTAAGTAAAGTGAAATAATCTCCAGCGTGTTTGGCTCGCTCTTTAGCTGTAGTCTTAACAAAAAAACAACAAAAAAAACAAGTTGATCATTTACTCTCAAAATCGTTATTTAAAGAGGTGAGTATTATTTTCCACTAACCCCAAGGACTGTAAAGAGGAGAGTAATAAAGAAAAGGAGTGGTCGGTGGCCCATGCAGCACCTGGTTGCCATCAAGAAAAATTGCTCTTGTGCCATTTGCCGAACGGACCTGTTGATGATGTAATCATCGTAATTTTGTGAACGCTGCATATAAAAATTACAACAACACTGGTGTACTAACTTGCTATGGCAGTGTAGCAGTAGATCTATAATAAAGGTCTGCCAAGCCTTCTCTTTACTGAGCGTGTCCAGAGCCGTGGGCATCAGGGCGAAACACAGTGTCATCACCTCCAGGGCCTCACAACACACCTGCTCATCCTCACCATCAGGCTCCTTAGCTGCATTTGTCTAAAAATACACAATTCAAACTCAGATTGACAAATACTGGCCACATAGATATGATATTTAAAATGACAAGAATCAAAATTATTGATTTTTCACTATTTAGCACCACAGAGTGACTAACCTTCTCATATATTTTACTGATTTCCTCATTTGAACTGAAGACAAGCTGGACAGTACCACAACCTGAAGCCCATACAATCTTCTGTATTGCCCGGATAACACATATGTCTGGGATGTACTTTGATGCCTGGAAGAAGTTCTGCATGCAGCAAAAAAAAAAAAAACACAAAACAAAAAATTTTTTTTTTTAAACACATCAATAAATAAAACACTACAACCATAACATAAAAACAATAATTACCTCATCAGAAATCTGCTGAGCCAGACGAATAGCAACATTACGCAACATGCATTCTGAGGCAGGATTGGGAATATTTTGTAAAGCACTTTGAAGGACCAGGGCCTGGTCATGTGTTGCCTGATTAATCTGTGCACAGAGAAGGAAGACAAGTCAGAAAAAATATCATTAAGTACAAGTTTCCAAACCTGTTTGAAAAATGTATCACAGTCTGTGTCATATGTGGACAAACCGGTGAGACAGGAACATTTCCTTCAGCGTTGGGCTGACAGGCCTCTGCCACAGCCTTGACATGTCCAAAGCCAACCGCAGTCAGAAGGAGCTTGGCAATTTTTAGTGCATTGAGGTAAGCTCCACGCCGAGTCTCCATGTCTGCTGAGGGCAAGAAATTGTTCCTCGTGAGCATGCTCAGCACCAAAGGCAACCCTCCACTTTTCAAGAAGTTGTATTGGAAGTCACTGGCATCTTCCCCCAGTGTTGCACTGGCTGGCATCAGCAGAGCATACACAACCTAAAACAAAAAGTACACATTTTTACAGTCCAAACCATTTCATATGTTCTAGTACATACTGGCCATCATAAAATAGGTTACAAAATAAATATCTAGAGCATGGCTTTACTTAAACTAAATTGCTATCTTGCATATTATTATAAAAGCCCTAAAATCGTTATGTGAAAAATCTTGAAAACAAAAAATAGAAACAATGAAAACCCACCTCAATGAGGTAGAGCACTTGTGAGGGCGAGGGTCCAAAGAAACGCGAGTCCAGAGAAGGACTGAGACTGTTCTCACCAAGCTTGGCATGATCAAGACACACAGCACGCAGATTCTCCACTGTGGTATTATCTGGGGATTCACAGAACAAAATATAAGTGTACCTCAAAATGTGATTCCAAAAGTTAACCATCTCTTGATATTAGGGCCCTGATGTATGCTTACCTGGAGGCATGAGTTTCATGAGAACTCTGGCTCCATCTCTAAGAAGAGGCATATTGAGGTTGCAGCCTAAATCAGCCACTTGCCACAGGAAGGAGATGTAGCGCAGGTGCAGTGACATAATCTGCAAAAAAGGAGAGTATAGGTCATGATGGACTCAATAGAAAAAAATTATGTCTTTATATTTGGTTATGTTCATAGCTAGTTTCTATCAGAAATCAAACATCTTACCACACCAGGAAGACAGCTTTCCACCTCAGGATTGGGTCCATCGCTATAGTGGTTACCATGGTTACCGGGTGATCCAGTGGATGAGTCAGATGAACTGTCTGGACTAGAGGGCATGTTGGCACTTACTTGGGTTAGCTTTGCTGTGATAAGCTGTACATAAAAACAAGAAATAAGGAACAAAGAGACTGATTATTACAGATTGTTAAATTTATGTTGCATACATTTTTTTAAAAATAGTTTGCTTACCGTTTTGTCTTTTAAATTCAGCTGACCAATCAGCTTCCGGTCATCAGCTGGATCAACAACCTCTCCTCCAATAAAAAGCTCTATTTTAGTATGTGCAGCATTAGCTTTGATCCGATTGAGAATTGCACGTCGAACTGAACCAATAGTGTCATTCGTGTGTGACCAGATATCCAGGTCATCTACCTGACGCCCTTGGTTTGGGAAACGAACTATAAGGGTGATGTGCTTTCCTCTAAAAGCCCTGTAAGAAACGCAGAAAATGCAGAACATGAGTAAGATTACTGTAGCCTCTATTCAAATTGCACTCAGTATGATGATGTTAAATTATACCTGGACATAGGCAGTATAGTCCTCTCCTCGTGGTAATCGCTGTCACATTCATTGATGTACTCCTTGAGTACAGTTAGTACTCGCACCATACGTATGGCCTCCTGACGAGCACAGTTTATGCTGTCTTTGTCTCCATCCAACACACACAAGGTGTCGTATGATGCCTTCAGCCGGTCAAAACAAGACTGGATAAAATCTTCATGAATTTCCACCTGTAAAAAAAAAACAAAAAAACAAAAAAAAAACAAAAACATGCCAACAATGAAAGATAAAGAGTGAAAAAATAGGAGTCTGGTATTGGGCGGAATTGTCAGGAAGTAGAATCCGTTTTTCCTCACAACAATATGTTAAGATTAGTACACACAAACGTACCTGGTTAACTTGCAGTTTTGGTCCAAGGTTGGTATAAATTTCCTTCAGCAGATCTATAGCCCGACTGGCAATGTCATCACTACCTTGAATAACCACCTTTAAAAAGGACAGAAAAAGGCAACATGTAATTGCAATTAAATCTACAAACCCATTTTTTCCTGAAATAATAATTCAAATAAAATTCATAAAAGTTAATATATCAGAAAGAAAGGTTCCAGCATCAACTAGCCGTCTTACCCTCCAGAGGTAGTCCAAGCCAATAAGTTCCAGGTCATCCATCATATAAGCCCGACGTTTAGCCACTAACTTGCCCTCTCTGCAGTTGACCGCCTTGAAGAACCGCTCAAAACACTTCATGCCATTTTCTGTGAGCAGAGAGGGGTCCAACTGCAGCACATTATTCTCAAAGAAGTCCTTGTTAATGTCTGGGTCAAGATCTGGCTCATCCCCCATGAGTTTAGAATACCTGTTGATGCACATCACAAAACATGAACAATAAAAAAAAAAAACTAATAAAACAATCAAGCAGACAAGAGCAACAGAAAAATCAAACCATTTGAAGCAGGCCTCACGGTCACATAGAAACACAGCATTTTCAGCTAAACATTTCCAGATCTGCTTTGCTTGTGGGGCACAAAGCCACAACTGCCCATCCTTCAATAGAAACCTGGTAATAAAAATAGAGTCTAAATTATTTGAGTATCAAATGTCCATAACCCATATGTCCATGTCACTTAAAGCTCCCAGTGCCACTTAAACTTCAAAGTATGGCTGTACCTCAGAAAGTTAAGTCGTTCTTGTACTTCCTGGACATGGCTGTACCGACTCCCAGGTCTTACGGTTTGGGGGTCAAACTCAGCCTGTTCTTCTGCAAATAACAACAACAACAAAAAAAAGATAAACAAATAGTACTTAAATGTCTATTTATGTAGTAGTTCAAAACCAACCTTTGGAGAGCTGCCTCATCGTCTCCATGTAGGCTGAAAGATTCTCTGCGACCAGAGTGACCAAAGCGTGATTATGCTGCAGTTGGTTGATCAAATCATGGCGATAAAACACATGGGGACTTCTCTGAGTTTGACTATAGAAAGAGAAAGAAAAAAAGTTATAAAACACAAGACTCAAAAGCTAGTCAAAAATGGTTTGTAAATATCCAGCTAAAAATGTTAGTATTTATGTTGTATTTGTAAGAAATCCAGCAGTAGTAAATAAAGCCATAGTATGTATTTTTTTTTTTTTGCCAAAAAATACACCAAAATAAAAACATGTTTTGTGTTTTTATTTTGGTTATTTTTATTACCCTGAAAAAACATACTCTGAGCGGACTTGCACCTCCACAAACTTGACACTAGTTTGGCCTAGAGGAGGGTCTTCTCCTGCTTGTTTCCATAGAGATGTTTCTTTGGCTATAATCTTCCACAGTATGGCACTAAAAAGTATGGTTTTAACTTTCTATTTCCATGGAATCATGCAGGTGACATGTCACATGTTTTTTTTTTTTTTGCTTTATTACTTATCTAACGGTTAGAATGATTAGTGTAAAACAATGGAGAGATCACAGAGACACATCCAGCAATTATCAGAGCTAAGAATTGGCTCCAACAGTGAGGCCAAATAAAGTGCCAAGCGTGCTACAACCTAACCCCTAGGCCACCCAGCAGCACTCATTGCATTTCATTGTCAATTACAATAGGACAGATGCATGATAAAATACATTTACCTATATATAACAAAAATATATATTTTAACAGACTCAAGGCAAGAAAACAATTGCATACAATTTTAGATTTTAAATTTCATTAACTTGACCTGTGTCCCCAGATATAAGTAAACATGTTCAAAACAAGCTTTGACTGATAACATATTCTAATGCTGATTTATTCTTATGTTCCAATTAAAATAAACTGAATTCAAATATGGTGTTTTGGTTCTCAAGACAATTATCCAATCAGAAAGCAGAATGAGCCTCAGTTTCAATGTTGAGATTTAGCTTTTACAACTAAAAGGCCTCTTTCCCAGCACCTGTAGCCAATCATGATCAGTGCTAGTGTAGCCTCTGCAGCTCAGTGAGTGAATGCTGATGGTTCTGAGCTTGGTTTGAGCTTTTCATATACTGAGAAAAACCTATATGCATCTTCCAGCTGTGATTGCACTATTTTTTTTTTTTAAGAGTGCAGGCTACAAACAGTTCCGTACTGCTTGTACTACTGCCATAAAGATTGGACTCAATTGCAAAGAAACATTAGAAATGATTTGTCAATTTTTCCCTGTTGTAGCTGAACAAAAAGAGATGAATTAACAGATTATGGTGCAGTCACATACAGTGGGTCCATTTATCAAATTTTATTGTCCAAAAATCTGATGATTAAATTGGAGCTGGTCGACATTGAAAGAAAAAAAAAGAAATTAAAATTTTTGTTGACTGAAAAATCTGATTTGATTTTGTCCTACTGAAAAAAAGTAAAAATGGCCTTCTATATTAATTTTCCTGAACATAAATTAATAATTGTAATCACTGCTATTTCACAGAAAATAGTCAAATTTCTTCCTCCAATGTCTGAATTCTACTCCAAATTACATGATTTTACTGATAGGGGATTGACTGTAGACCCCTGGATTAAAAAGACCCAAGCTGATCATTGACAATTACAAATTACTGAATCTTGATTAAAATTTGATTAATTATACAGCCCTAATATACAACATTAACAATGCAGTGCTAAAAATACTCTTAATATGACACTGCCCTACAAACGAAAAGTGCAGTAACCGCATTCATAAGACTTGTTTCATTTGGTGTAGAGATCTACCTTTTTTTTTTTCCATGGCTGATACCCATTGTTTAGACTGCAGAGCAACTGTTGGAAGATAAGCTATGCAGATATTTTTGGGCCAATATGTAGGGTTGATTTTGATTATTTTCACCAAATGATGTAATCTAATTTTACTACCAACCATAAACCTTTGAGAGAGCAGGGTAGTCAGGTTTTGTGCAGCTACCTCTTTGTATTAAAGTGTTAATAAGCTTTGCGAGTATTGTTTGGGGCATATTAACCAAAACAAAATGTTTGCCTAAAATATATCTAACTGAAATTTTCCAAAATTTGTATGACTGATTATGGGGAAAATTTTATGTCAAAAACATGGGTTGTAGATCTCAGCGACAGGGACAGCAATACAGCTAAAGACAATCAGCTTCAGCAGCAGACAAGTAGTGTCTGATATTTTGAAATCTTGGTTGCAGAGTGGGCCATTCTCTTGCCGTGTCTACCATAATTCTGTGAACACTGAACATGTGTGAAGAGCAAACACAAGTGCCCCACAGATGAGCTCAGCCTCAAAAGACCATTTCACCCCATTTTCCTTTCTTTTATTAACTTTTATAAACCCCAAAACACAGCTAGCATGTAGCGTGCAACTATGCTGATGCCACATGTAGACACACTTAAGACTGCACACATTGTGTCATACATAATGATGATCAGAATTTGCTCTAATAATTTCAATTCCTCAAACACATAAGATAGTGGACCCCCACATTTACTGTGCACTTTAAATAGTTTTTTTGATATAACCCTGAAATGGAACAAAATACAGTGCTGAAACTCTTCTTATTCATCATCACACATACTAGAATACTTATTGTTGGGCAATGAAAGAACAGAACATTCACTACACAAAGTAAAAGGAATCAAAGAAGGTCAAATCAGTATTAAATCAGTGTCACTGATTTGAAATTGGAGACAAAAACCAAATCCTTCAAAACTTTTTCTCCCAGTTTTACTGACAGCACAGATACTTTCCTTTGTAGGGCAGTATTTAATACAATGTAGCAATGACAATTAATATGTATATTTTTTTTAATCAATGTATGAGCTCATATACATGGTCTTGAATGTTGTACTATTGGTAACCATTTAAATTTTCCTCAAATGTCTGTTTTTATTTTTTAATGAAAATTGAGAACCCAGAAAAGAATAGCAAGAGTATTTTATGCAATGCATGAAAATAGTTCAGCTTGACAAAGAGGCTCTCTCAACTTACCCTATTATGCTTGTTTGTATTTTACAAGGAATTTTCTTTCTGAAAAAATAGGCATGTGTGCCATGATTTTGCATATTACACAATAAAATAAAATGACGTGTCAAAATCCTATTGTTAAAAACTTGTTTTTCTTTTAACTAAAAATTAACATTAGGGGCTGCCACAGCCAAGTTTGATAATTTATTATCAAATACATGGTACTTAGTTTTGCACAAGGTTAGCAAAAATAACTTCATACGCATAGAATAAATAATACTGTTATGGCCACATTGTTAGACCTGTCACGCTTTTTATAATTTATTGTCATCATTCTAGTTGTACACCAAAAATTTGAGCTGCAGAGGGTTGGATAAGTAACCTAATAAATAATCAATTAATTTTACTTTTCCACCAAGGTGCTGGCTCTGTTGGTTCAGGTTCAAGGCTGGTGCTGGCTATGATAGCTTGATTTGCAATCAAATAAAAGCAAACGTTTGCCTTTCCACAGACATGACTTGTAACTTGGCCTGGTGGATGGCAGGTTGCTACTTGTCTCTATGGAGATGTTATTGATTTGCATTACAATAATATAACACTGATCTATATACATAGACCAGAGTTGTTATTGACAATGTTCAAAAACTGGTTTTAAAAGGTGCACTGTGTAACTTTTGGTGGAGGGTTTGTCACCAGCTTCTTTCCATGGAGATGTAGCCTGGAATGGTTCACTGTATAGCATTACACTTATTTATTTCTATGGAGACAGCAGGTAACACCATAGGCCAATTTACAGGTCTGTGGAGAGGCGAGCCCACATACACACACACATAAGTTTTTAAATCAATAAAAACCCATGTTATTGAGTAAATGAAAGTCAGGGACACTTTAGACAATACAACAACATCTCCAAGGAGAAAGGCAGATTGCAGAACCCTCCACCAGAAAAGTTACACAGTGCACCATTAACTTTCCATCTCCGTGAAGTTATGCTGTTGGCATGCCTGCCATCAGAAGTTTTACACAGTGTTACAGTTTCATTCTGCTATTCATTCATGGCAGCTCATGTTTTTAAATAATATTATTAATTTAGAAAAGGCACACTGAGATTATCCTGCTTTAGATTTAGTGTCAGTATTATTGTCATCAAGGTATTTTTTGAATGTAATATATCACACTTTTAAGTGGATTATTGTGACAGGCCTAAACACTGTATTTCTAATTTCTAATATGCAAAAAATTAAATAGAAATTATAAAAATAATTAATGTCTTAAGCAAAGTGCAAACAAATACATCTTACACCAGATTCTTTGTGCCACTGCTACTGCCTTACCTAAGGTTTTGAGGGGCTTCTCCAAAGAGGCTACAGATTTCTCTAATTTGCTTCAAAGCAGGGATCACCCATTTGTCATTGGTTCGTAGTTCTTCTATGAAGCGATCAATCCATTGGATTTTCTGGGTATCTCGGTCCTGATAAGACATGAGATAAAAGAGTCAGCTCATGTGGAGATGCTCTTTGTCCTTTGGAGAGTCAAAGTGATACCTGTGAACAGCTGTAGTCCAGTATCTTGATGTGCGCACTGAGAGCCTGGTCCATGATGTCTACAGGCACATCGTCACTGTGAGCCAGGTTCCACAGCAGGTTTAGAACCTTGTGAGCCATCACCCCATCCTTGTCATCCTCTGCCAAGCGACGAATTAGTTCCAACAATTTCTCACGCTGTTTCTTGCTGGCATTGGTCCAGCTAGCCTGTAAAGAGAATAGTAACAAAAGGTTATGTTGGATTTGTGTCTCTGAAAACACAGAACATACTAAAATATTTTATTCAATTAAAAAATTCAAACCTTAAAGCAGTCGAAAAGATGGTCAAGCTGCTCTGGTGAGAAGTCCCAAGCAAGTTTGGCCAAAAGATCATGAACATTCTTTACTATTGCTTCATGCTTTCCAGCCTGATGGCAACAAAGCAAATTGTTAAGAAACTAGTATTTTTTTTATTGATCGTGAACCATTTAACATCTTAGAATACCTGAGCAGCCCAAATATTGTCCAGATCCTGCATGGTAAGAGCTTTTTCCTTGATAACAAAGCGCAGAATCTTCTCTAGCTTCTCTACATACTGAGGCTGATGTAAACTGTCCCTTAGCACAATTGACAGTATGTGATTTTGTTGGATCCACTCCTGTAAAACAATAAGTGTTTAAAAAAAAAAAAAAAAAAAAGTCAATGCATAGAGAACTACTAAAGGTTTAACTTACTGCCATGCGCTCAGCAGTCAGCCACTCTTCCTCCTCAGGGTTGTGACGATGTGTGTAGTAGGATACACTGGAGATCACCTTATTCACTTCATTTAGTGCATTCATTTTGCCATTAAAAGAAGAAATTTGTAATAACCTAAAAAAAATGAATAATAATGCATGTGTCAAACACACACTGTACATTAAAAGTGAACATCATTTTTAAAATAAAATATGCCACCCATACTAACCTAAGAATCATTTTTAACCTAAAAATCTCTAAATTCTTTACAGTCTCTTCTTGTCCTGGAACACGTGAAGCCAGATTTTTTAAAGACTTGATTATCATTGATAGTGCGTCATTTTTGGCTTCATTTTTGGCCTCTTTCTTCAGCTCCTCATCTGTTAGGTTCTCCAAAAACTGTGGAACCATCTCAATGACTGGAAGGAAGTACTTCTTTACTGTGTGCAATGTGAGAAACTCATAACACTGGCCAAAAGGCCTGGTGGGGGAAAAAAAAGATAGTTAGGAAATAATAATGCATGCACTAAAACACTATTAACTATCATCTTACTTGATAAGTGCAGCTATGATCTGGACGTTCAGTGCTTGTCCACTCATGAAGCGGTCGTGCAATATTTGAAACCCGTTTAACGTCCCAAACTTGTTTATTAAGTCCACCAACCAGCCCTGTAAAAACACAAGGATAATTTTCATCATGCTAGAACTTTAAACAGCTTTTGAATATCTGTGGTCTCATTTATGAATACTGGGACTTCTTTCGCATAGACTGCACCTCCAGCAGGAATCTCTTAACTTGGCTTTTCTGACAAACATATTTCCATGTTATTAAAACACAACAGTTTGAGTAAAGTAGTGCTTAGAAGCGATGGCGTTTAGCCTATAGATCAGGGGTGTCCAAATCTTTTTTTTCACCAGGGGCTGCATATTGCATTATTTTTTTAAGCAGAAAGCCACACTGGTGCTGATACAGTGAGTAATTCACATCCGTGCGCTTTACACAGCTTTGATAGAGCCCCCATAGCTTTAATAAGGCCAAGAACAGTAATTTTAGGTATTGTATTACAAATGCAAGGTGATGCACCCCTGTGTGCATCCCTATTTGAAATGCAGTGGCTAGCAGGTTTGCCATGTCCATTTATACATACACACATATAAGGGAGACACATACCGCCACAGTCCGCTTGGCCCCTCACACACCGTGTGATATGAGGAGAGGCAGGGGACCGCGAGGAGAGGGAACAGCAGAGCCACGCTGCCCTGGTGCTCTGTGCGGAGGGAAGCTGTGGTGATATGTGTGTGGGGCAGAGGAGGGGTAACGGAGCTTTGTTACCGGTCCGCACATATGACAGCAGCGTTGGTTGAATGTTTGCTTTATTAACTTAATGTTCAGTGATTATGGCAGCAGATTTCCTCATATGAAACAAAACAAGTCAGCACGTTGTACGTTACCATGCTTACGTGTGTGGATAGCTTCGAAATGACAAAACATTACATTATAAATACAAACCATTGTGTTTATTCCCCACAGATAGTTGTACTTGGGTGAGCAATATTACTTGATATTTCTTGGAAATATAAAGTAAAGGGATCTATATCCATTGTGCACAAAAACAAACTTCCTCAAACTAGGTCCTTCTCTCGTCTCTGAAAACTACATACGCAAGCCTCAGAGTCTGCAGACAGGACCACATAATCTCACGTTAAGTTGTCTTTTAATAGATCCCAAACTTCAAACGTCGCGTACGTAATGTTTAGACTCAATTTTGTGCTTTATAAATGAGACCAGGTGTGCAGCAGGATCTTTACCTTTGGAGACCTTGGGTCCGGTGGTCGGGCACAGAGCTCGTCATCAGCCAGCTGTGCTCCGGCGGGGACGCTCTCAGAGGGGCGGGTGCCATTGTAAATATGAAACTTGCAGTGAGGGTTGGTGGCCATGGCCAGCAGCTCCAATAAAGGGAACCAGTCCTGAGAGAGCTTGGCTACACACAGTTCGACCAAACGGTGAGTATTGTTGATGATACACCTCTGAAAAACATTAGACACAAATATCACATAATACATTGTAAAACATTTAAAATGTTTTGCAATTAAGGCAATTATTATTATATTGTATTATTATAGTGATTATTATAGTGCATCTAGTGATTAAAATGTTATTATTCAGTTGAATAATAAATAATTTGGTTATAAAAATATTCATAGCATGTTATAAGACTCACATGGATCTCAAACTTCCATCCACTAACTGCTTCATCAGTCAGGATTTTTGTAAAGGAGATGGTGAGACCATCTCGGAAAAACCTCTGACATGCCTCACATTTTACATCCAGTCCTGCAAAAAATAAAACATGATGTTTATTACTGGGGTATTTCTTACACAAGAGGCATGTACCCTTGCTGTTAAAAAAACAGGTTAACATTCTTTGACTATTTCATGATTTTGTGTTGGGTTCCAGAAAAAGAATTTCAGAAGAGGTCAATACTGCTGAATGTATAAAGATTGACTACCTTGACTACCTTAGCCAGATAGATAAGCTGAAGTCATTGAAAGAGCAAAGGTGATTTTCAAGAATCATGTAAATGAACTTTCTTTTCTTTGTAGCAAAAATTACCTTTTTTACTCAGGTCTATAGCAGCTTCCAAGAGGACTTCTAACTCTCCTTTTGGCAAAACTGGGACAACCCAACGGGGCCTTGGGGGGGGAAAAAAACATCAAAGATTTGATTCTGACCGACTTTTGAACTGAAACAATACATATTGTTAGAGTAAACTAATCACTTATGCAACTTATGGTAAAAAACAAACAAAAAACAAGTAAACATTCAGGCACACTGACTTGAATGTAATAGTAATAGCAGCAGTAGCCCAGAATGTGTCTAGTGAGAGGGTATAAGTACCAACCTGTTGATCATGTCATCCAGTTTGGCTAGATCAGTGTGCGGGAAGGCAGGCTCTTCTTCTTCCAGCTGAGGAGGTCCATCACCGGCTCCCTGATCCTCTGGTGGACTCACTGGAGAGTTCTCATTAGACGAGTTAGGAGATGAAGTCTAGAAAATTCACCAATCACACAATCAGTAAATGCCTTTTCTAGTCCAAAAGAGCCGCTTACTACATTTGACAAAACAAAACACATGAAATGAGCTCATGTGTGGCAGCTTAATATTTCATGCATTCATTTTATATTCTAGCATACAATATGAGTAGAGATTATGAAATACATCATGTAGTAACATTCAATATACATAAAATGACACAGGATCTCAAACTTGCATTGGCAAGCTGCCTTTTACAATGTAGGAATACAAATCTCAGAAACAGGGTTAGTGAAAAATGACTACCAACACACTGCAGCCAAATTAAACAGCAAACCTCTAGTTGTACGTGGCCACAGGTAATTTCTAATTCCTAATTCCTAATAGTACAAAATATCGCTACTTGAAGAAAATGACCAATGAATTACAATTAGGGGAAGACCACCCTTGACTTGCTGCTAATCAATGGCCGGGAGACAAGTGTCTAGGAGTGAGCGCATCCTTGGAGGTGTGAACAGATGTGTGTCTGAGACTAATGAAGACACATAGACATAAGAGTATGAATGTGGGGGTGTGTGAAGGCTGACCTACATAGGCAGTTTGCCTCTCACGTCTCACTACAGCTCATCTCTAACCAACGCAGGCCGCTGCACAAAGATACACAAACACCCTTTCTCCAGTCAGGAGGCTCTGTTCATTGATGCCTTGCCTTTACACTCTGCCCCTTTTCCGCTCCCTCCCTCCATCCTTTTCCCTGAGGCATCTTTGTATCGTTAGGTATGAGAAAGACCTGTTAAAATTGCACCATGGCTGAAATGGGACACTGGCTCAAATCAAAACATGCACTGTTAATGACAGTGTAATGCACATCAACACAAACCTGATTCTGTGGCAGCGGAGGCTGGCTCTGAGAATCAGGTGCCTGGCTTTGGCCCTGACTGTCATTGCCCCCCACCGGAGAGCCACGCGTGGTGGCCGTCATGCTCGCCACGGGGCAGATCTTGGCAATCTTGGCCTCTTAGGGAGTGCTGGTCAGGAAGGAAATCACAGCCAACTCAGCTGTACGGCAGAGGGAAGAGAGCCCAAACACGCAGTAGAGGGACACAAGCACCTGGAGATCTGGATGTGCTGCTGCGACCATTGCATAACCTGAGGGGGTAAAAGTTTGAGTTAGAAAAGCTTTAAGAAACAAAAGATAGACAGTTAAATCATATAGAAACCAAAATGTTAATAGAATGATTGACTAATCTTAATCTGGGGTGATGATGATGATAGTTTAGGAACATGCCAAGTATGTAAAGATTGTGTTTTATAATTGTATTCTAGCGTGACAAAAGGATCAAAATAAAATCTGCCATAAAGTAAATGTCAAGGTTATGTTTATAATGAAAAACATAATCTTTCAGAAACATATTACTTGCAACAGCCTCAATAAAACAAAATAGACAAAAATCAAACACCCAGATAAGCAGTTCTATGAAACAATGCTTTTTAGATGTTGGCCTAAGGCGTTTTTATATTTAGACTTTATTCATTGCTTACATTTTTATATGGATCATCTACCACTGGAAAACCTCAAGCTTTACTGGATTCCTATAAACTACCAGAATACTACAAAAATCCAACAAAGCAAATAAGCAATAATAATAGTTAGCAAAAGCAAGCCCTGCCCTGTGTAGTCAGCCATCCGTGACAAGTTCAGTAAAGACACAATTGAAATGCATCTTTGTCTTTTTTAAACTGAGGCTACGAAGAACAAAAGCTATTTCTCTTTTTACAAATGACATTACACTGCTGTCTGTTCATGCTTTCAGAAGCTGCCAGGTACATGTGTCTTGAATATTTCATTGTGTGAATATTTCATTTATATATGAAAACACATACAACATTACATTTTAAATTAAAGTTGATTTCTTATACAAAAAGGTGACAACCACATACATTTACACGATACTACATGAGCATATATAGTACATGAGGTACAATTTGTGTGATATCAGTTGAAATGAACTTGGTAAGTTCCACTCATAATGAAATGTACAATAAGAAATAAACCATGTTTTAAAGTGTGTTGTGTGGTGTAATTTGAAAATCAAATATTTTTAAGAGAGTTCCACCAAAACTAGACTCTAGAAGAAGCTCATCTAACATTTATGCATCAGGAAGAGCTCTACAATTCTGAGAGATAAAAAAGTATTACATCTGTTTCTTACATCAGCTCAAAAACACTTTGAAAAGCATGCATACAGTTTAGTGAGCAAGGCCACTTGTAAATCTGTCACTTACTGTCACCTGCCTGTCTCCATGTTGCTTGTCTAAAGTTTAATGCCATATTGTGGATCGTTCTAAGCAAAGCAATATAATTTCCATGACAACAAGCAGCTGGTAGAACCCGCCACCAGAAAAAGTTGCAGAGTGCATCTTTAAAAATCCACTCTTGTTCCACTTGGTGAACAATTAATAACTGTCTTTTGACAAGAATCCTGTTGACGCGTCCAGTCTCTATTCCTTTTTTTTCTATGACATTGTACAGACAAAGCAGAGGCTGTTTACGTTTAAACCGCTTTCTTTTATAACTGAGCGTTATGTGCCTTTGCTTTGCGGCTCTACGAGAACGGGATTTACATAGTTATGTACGTCTATTGTGAGTCGATTGAAATCAATGATTCTGGTTAAAACTGAAAGAATACATATGTAAAAATATGTATTTGTATTTGAAAAATATTAACCGTAGACTAGTGGACTCGGTACGTCTGATATGGAGTAATAAAGTGTGGTTAACAGCTGGGATAGCATGTTATCGCCAGGTTTGTAGCTGCGGCACTAGCGCTGGCTTCAGCTGCAAAGTGATCCGCCCAGAGCCGTGAAGGCCTCGTCCATATCCACTGCGCTGAGGCAGGCCTCATTATTCTCAGGCCTCCAACCTACACAACACAGCTCACGCTTTGGCAGCAGAGACATGCTGTTAAAGTGTTATTAAATGCTTATCATCCATGTAAATGTTACAGGATATGTCAAAGTATATCATTATTATCAGAGCATCAGTCACGCCAACTAAAGGCAGTCTTGACAGTAATGCTACCGGTTAGCTCGGTTCGAGTTAAACGGTAAAGTCAGTTTAGCTAACGTTACATGGCGTGTCGGGCAAACCTAACGACCAACAAGTTACCCGACACTAGATACAAGGACTAATGTACGGCTTTTAATGTTCATGAAACCCATTCGTTTGCTTTCGATTTTATTTGGCGTTAACATTCAATGTTAGTGACTGTGGCATCGTCTATTTCCTGAAATTGTAGAGTGCTCTGACCTGTATCTTCCAATACCAAGTTATAGCTCTAATAAAACTAAATGGAAATACAGTCTGTGTTTAATACGAAATTATACTCACAGATAACTCTGATTAACAGGCACCTCTTATGATATAAATGTCAAATGGTCCGTCTTAAATAATGTGAGTACATAACGTTACGCTATTTGTAAACATAGTACGTTTAAAAGGAATCCAACATTGTCAGTCATTAGACAGTGCCCAGGAATGACTGCGGAAGGCTAGTGCTAACTCTGCTTCAGTGAGACTGGCAGGCAGGTTAGATGTTTACAGCGTACATGGCTCCAAGCACTTTGACATTAAAACTGATTCAAACACTAGATGCAAAGAATGGTAAAGATTGCCGGACAAGTCACGAAAACCATATCAAAAGAGTAATAGCACACCATATCACCAACCACCAGCTGACGCTATTAGCACTAGCCGGCTAACAACCAGTAAGCGCCGAGCTAGCGATGGTTAGCAGCAACTCACCAGGAATTTGATATGACTTCCTCTCTATTCACGGGCTATGGCCAGCCTTGAACGATGGTGCCGTCGAATATTACATAAACGTGGCCTATATCGGTGACAGCTGCACAGGACACAGACGAGTAACGACAATGGTCTAATTCCTACGATTTCTCCTGCTTCTGGGTGTTTTTCCTGCGTCACCGGCGCGGTTTCAGCCCCCTAACTCTATCTAGTCCGATTTCTGGGGCTTGTCACTTCGGTCCTAGCAGTCACTCACAACTTGAATCAGTTCAACATGGCGGAAGGAAGCGCAGTCTGACACAAATACAGCTTCACATGACAAGCCAAAGAACACCGTGAACCGGGCGGTGCAGCCGTGTTAGTAAGCGAGTTTGCAGCGCAGCCCAACAGCCATCACCAAGTACAACACCGCTGTATGAAAAGGGCAGCAAACCCGTGTCGTATTCAGAATTATAACTCCAGCTCCAAAAACGGTCAGCCAGTCCGTAGATTACTTATCGCCGATACAGCTACGAACCGAAAGACACTCGACTATATCGCCACCTACCGCACCGGGTGTGTAGTGAGTGATACTTCATATTATGTGTAACAAGACTGTCTTAAAGGTGCACTAGAACTTCTAATGGGGGGTTTCCCATTAGAAAAGTTACACTACTTGCTTGTATTCATAAGATGTTAATGCTTTACCTAGAATAGGTATGTCCAAACTATGGCACGGGGGCCAAATGCAGTCCTCAGACCATTTTTTTGGCCTCCAGTTGAATATGCCTATATTACTGTGACTTTTTACTGCAAGGTTTTTGAAAATCTACCCGGATAAAGCAAAATAAATAATAAAATATTAACAATAAATGAAATATTTAGTGTGTCCTATTGAGGGTCTAAGATTGAGTAAAGGTCTGGTGGCTCATGTTAATCTGGTATAAATGCACATACGTATTTCAGTTATTCACTGTACTGACACCAGTCTATGGCCCTCCATCAGCCCTCCGCTTTGTCTGTGTTTTGATATGCAGCCCTTGATGAAAAAAAGTTTGGACACCTGCACCTCTGACCTAGAATGTATCTCCAAGACAACACCACTAGGCCAAAGTTACATCTGTGAGGCAACTCACAGTAACTCTTAATGTGGCTGATTGAGTTTGGCATGTATTTACACCTACTGTGACATACTGTGATGTGTTTTTGGCCAAGGCAGCTTTGTTTCATGGGTTCAGTAATAACACATCACTTTCCAGAAAACCGCTCTGGGTTAGTGTAGCAGTGCGGTTTTCAAGTCATTAATGCAATAAAAAGAAAGCTGTGGAATATTCTAGGCAGCACCATCTCCAGATGGCTGCCTCCATCAGAAATATTAATATTAATTAAGTAACAAAGAGTAGTCAAAGTGTCCAACTGTGACAAAAGCTTGCCTATCTATCTATCTATCTATCTATCTATCTATCTATCTATCTATCTATCTATCTATCTATCTATCTATCTATCTCTCTCTATATATATATATATATTATATCTATCTATATATATATATATATATAATTTATACACGAGCATTTATGGGGTCCAGTTTAGGTCTTGGATTTTAAACAAAAAGGTGAGTGAATAACTGAACAACTGTTGGCTTATACTAGCTAGCTTGTGAATGTTATTTGAGAGGGACTCGTTTTTAACAGCATAAATTACCTCACCTGTTGTAGTTCCAGCTAACTCAGTTCTTTATGGTTAGACTATGTTAAAACAATCTCAGATTAAAGTCTAACTAACACAGCAGTGCCTACGGTTAGCATCACACTCCCAGGGAAGGCTGCTGACATCAGCTGCAAAGGATCAACATAAATGATTTGATTTACGCTTGTTGCAACCTACATAACCCTTGAGAGTGGATTTTTGTATTTTCGGTCAATTCTAAGAAAGTGGAATATTGTTTTCTATTTGTATTTTTACACACAGTCGGTCCTCTCCAGGTTCCCCCCGGGTTTTCCTTTTTTCTCTCTTCAGCGTAATCGATGCGAT
The DNA here is from genome assembly GCF_026225935.1 of Boleophthalmus pectinirostris. Classification (NCBI taxonomy): domain Eukaryota; kingdom Metazoa; phylum Chordata; class Actinopteri; order Gobiiformes; family Gobiidae; genus Boleophthalmus; species Boleophthalmus pectinirostris. The sequence goes on along the minus strand of NW_026570970.1, from coordinate 20,846,788 downwards.
GCCAGCAAAGATGGCGGCAAAGCGGCGATGAGTGCTTCATCTTAATGTGTTATAGTTTCGTATTTACTGATTTTTCTTTGCTGAAATCAAATTGTCGCTTTTAAGTTTGATCAGTTAAAATGTGGAGAGTCTGAAAAGTGCGGTGACCTTTGTTTTTACGGCTCATATATTTGTTGTGGCGTCGGGTGTGCATCGCAGGATCTTCTTTGTAAAATGGCCCCAGTGCAGATCGGGTCAGACGGGCAGCTTGTCCCGTTTGGGGGCCCGGTAGTTTCAGGTCCTCAGCAGCCACCACCCGGGGCACCGGCTGCGCAAGGGGTACGGCTGAGTATGCTCATCGACTTTCTGCTCCAGAGAACCTACCATGAAATCACCCTGCTGGCGGAGCTGTGAGTACTGTTTAGCGTCGGGCCCATGGGCTAGTGATAATAGCACACACTAGCGGGACTGGTCGAAAGCCAAAGTTTTTATATAAAATTTTAACATAAGTCTCTATAGGGACTCTAAATTATACGATTATCAGTGCCATCCTAAATTTTACTACTAAACTAAATAAATAAATATAGTAGGAAAAAAACTGAGGCACTCAAAAAGTACAGCCCTTCGGCCTTCATCAGGGCAAAACTGTTCAGTTTTGATAATTGAGGTAGATAATTGAGAGTTATTTAAGGGTAATTGTTATATTATTGGATTCAATATTAATCTTATTCATTTTTTGACTCTAGAAAAATAGAAATTGTACAATTTGCTAGCCGAACAAGACAACTGTTTGTGAGGCTCCTGGCACTTGTGAAATGGGCCAGCAATGCTGGAAAAGTTGAAAAATGTGCTGTAAGTTATGTGATATTATGTTTCATTTATCTTATTTAAAATTATGATACATACGCGTTGGCGTATTTTAACTTTATCTGCCATGTGGTATTAAAGGCTTTTAATTATTTTGTACTTTTTGAGTGCCTCAGTTTTTTTTCCCACTTTGTATTTGAGACTGGTCCCTACACTGAAGAGCACCAAAAGGACAATTCTGCACATTTTTTGCATATCCAAGTAGCACTCCTGCCTCCAAAGCCTTGCAAATAAATATAGTAATCTGTAAGGGGGCCGGACCAACACACCTATCACTGTTTGACTTCAGGACCCGTGCTTCAAGGATTTTTAATATAATGTTAATAATTATATTGTGACCGTATGAAGTGTTTCTGCAGTGATAGTTATTCATTAATTAAAAGTTTTTTGTTTTTTTTCCTGCAGATTACCCAGAAAAACCGACATGGAAAGGTAGATAATTGAGAGTTATTTAAGGGTAATTGTTATATTATTGGATTCAATATTAATCTTATTCATTTTTTGACTCTAGAAAAATAGAAATTGTACAATTTGCTAGCCGAACAAGACAACTGTTTGTGAGGCTCCTGGCACTTGTGAAATGGGCCAGCAATGCTGGAAAAGTTGAAAAATGTGCTGTAAGTTATGTGATATTATGTTTCATTTATCTTATTTAAAATGATGATACATATTTTCTTAACTGAACAACTGATCGACTTTAATCTTCCTGTTTAGATGATCTCCAGTTTTTTGGACCAGCAGACTATTTTGTTTGTTGATACAGCAGACCGGTTGGCATCATTAGCCAGAGATGCTCTGGTACATGCTCGTTTACCCAGCTTTGCTATTCCTTTTGCAATAGATGTTCTGACCACAGGATCATACCCACGCCTACCTACATGCATTCGGGTAAGTGTCACTGGTTTATAATTTGTTGTTATTTCTGAGTCAACTTTTATCAATATAATTTGATTCTGTTCTTTTCAGGATAAAATAATTCCTCCAGATCCAATAACCAAGACAGAAAAGCAGACAACCCTAAACCAACTTAATCAGATATTACGACACCGCCTTGTCACCACAGATCTACCTCCACAGCTAGCCAACCTTACTGTTGGTAAGAAACTTGATTAATACTTTAGTCAAAATATGTGTTCGTATGTAGTAGCATGCAGCTTGTGATTGTTTTCTTTATTTTTTTCTTTATTTATCTAGCAAATGGACGGGTGAAATTTCGTGTCGAAGGAGAGTTTGAGGCCACTCTGACTGTGATGGGAGATGATCCAGATATTCCTTGGCGACTGCTGAAACTAGACATTTTGGTTGAAGATAAGGAAACTGGAGGTGAAATTATATCTTGGATGTCAAGTTGTATAAATCCAAAGACAACAATTTACATTAATCTGTTCTTTTTGCTGACAGATGGTCGAGCCTTGGTACATAGTTTACAGGTGAACTTCATCCATGAGCTGGTACAAGCACGCCTGTGTGCAGATGAGAAACCTCTTCAGGACATGTACAACTGTTTGCGTATCCTTTTTGCATACATACACAGAAGTCATTTTCAGTAGATTCTTTCTTTGGCTTTTTGGCATTTGTCCCAGACCCATTCAAATATTTAAATGTTCCTCATTACACAGATGCTAATATTAAAGCCACGCTGCCAGGGCAGATCAAGTAGTTTCACTATATAGGAACTGGGAGATTTTATGGACTTAGGTCTCTGTACTGTAGTGTGAATAGAACATAGAACATTGACTGGCAAAAGAAAAGAAATGCTTGACATCTCTCAGTGAGAGGACAGCTGAAAAACTGCAGCTGTTCTGCACCTCTTTTAACATTATTGAAAAAAAAAAGTTTCCCTGTGAAAGGAAATATAGTGACTTAACTAGTAAAAACTTAAAAATATAAGATCAAAGAGGTTAATGTTGCTTTAAGTTAAGTAGACGGTCAATGCAAATCCGTACATCTCTTCTATACCCTTTCAGAATTAGAACTAGCATTGCTTGTGGTGTCAAAGAGCAGTTTGTTGTAAGAACAAATGCTCCATTTACCCACACAGCGTGTGGTAAGGATATGTCCCTGTTGAATACTAACGAAAAGGTTTAATTAAATGTTATAATGGATAGTTTCTGTGCGATTGTATATTTTCTTTAACAATATCCTCTAGACTCTTTCTGTCTATCGCTGCAGCTTGAGGTGCTGCACTCTCAAACTCTGATGCTGATCAGAGAAAGATGGGGAGACCTGGTCCAAGAGGAAAAATATGTGCCAGCAAAATTCCTTACCCTTTCTGTTTGGAAGTAAGTGTTGAAATTGCATTCATTGAAGCACACTGTTTCAAAAGGTAAGAACCAATAATTAAATATTTATAAAACATATGCATATTTGTACAGCCAACAGGTTCTGGGTAGAAAAACTGGAACAGCATCTGTTCATAAAGTCACAATAAGGATAGATGAAACTGATGGATCAAAGCCACTGCAAATATCTCATGAGCCATCACTTCCAGCCTGTGATCCAAAGTTAATGGAAAGAGCTATGAAGGTGAGCAGAAATGATAAAAAAAAAAAAAAATAAATAAATAAATAGAAAGCAAATTAAGCACGCACATACACGCACATGCATGCACGCACATGCAAATTAAGCACGCACATACACGCACATGCATACACGCAAATGCATACACGCACATGCATACACGCACATGCATACACGCGCATGCACGCACATACATGCACGCACATTCATGCACATTCATTAAATGGCACTACTTTATTTATTCATTTTGATTTGCTTTAGATTGATCATCTGTCAGTGGAGAAACTTCTTATTGACAGTGTCCATGCCAGGTCACATCAAAAGTTACAGGAACTTAAGGCAATCCTCAAGGCTAATAACCCTTGTGACAACTGTATGTAAACCATGTAGATTCATTATGTTAAAATGATTTGGATTTAAAAAAAAGTAATTGTTGTTTCTGTTTTAGCGTTCATTGAAACTGCTTTACCCACATTAGTAATTCCTATTCTGGAGCCCTGTGGTCGCTCCGAGTGCCTTCACATTTTTGTTGACTTGCATTCCGGCATGTTCCAGCCAATGCTGTATGGACTGGGTAAATAAGCAACACAATTATTAATATATATAAATTAATTTGTTCCCCTTTTCTAACTTGGTTCTTTTATTTCAGATCAGTCCATACTTGATGACATTGAAAAAAACATCAATGATGATATGAAGCGTGTCACATCTTGGCTGCAACAACTGAAGTAATCAATTCCTACTTGAAATATTCACCTTTGTAATGAGCTGTGGGGTGGAACCCTTTTTAAATTATGTTTTCTGATTAGATTCTGGTTAGGTGAGCAGCGTTGTCGTCAGTCTGTGAAGCATCTCCCCACTGTGTGTACAGATGTTCTACACCTCTCAAATTCATCCTCTCATCCTGTTGGAGACTTGTCCAAACACAAACTATTCATCAAACTGACACGACTGCCGCAATACTACATAGTATGTATTGTATATTTAAAAATTTATATACCCTTGCTCACTGACTGATCCACTACATAAAATTGTTATGACTTTTTATTTAGGTGGTTGAAATGAATGAAGTACAAAGCAATCCTACTTCATTGCAGTACAAATACTCTATACTGTCAGTAACTCAGTTAGAGGGAGATGATGGACCTTTGTGTGCACAGCTACTGCAGCATTTCAAACCTAATCTTGAACACCTCGTTCAGGACATCACAACAGGGAAAGGAGCCAGACTGGGCAGTAAAAGAAAAGTAAGTAATCTTGATGTACCATAATTGCATTCACTGCTTTTTATACAAATATGTAATTGTTAGTTACAAAAATAAAACACTACAGGATGTCAACAGTGAATCCAAATAGAAACTTAAAAATTAATGTTTTTGATTAGTTGCCTCCAGACCAAGGAGATTCCGAGCCCAAAAAGCCCAAACGATCTGGGGAAATGAGTGCCTTTAACAAAGAACTGGCGCATCTAGTGGCTATGTGTGACACCAACATGCCATTTATTGGACTAAGGACCGAAGTATGTTTCCATATGTTGATACTTTGCATTTTCTTGCTGAGAGGAAAATCATACAATTTTCACCTCTATCACTACTTGTCCCAACAATCTTTTATCTGTCTGGTTCTTTGGTAGCTGTCCAATATGGAGATTCCAAACCAGGGTGTCCAAGTAGAGGGAGATGGGAGCAGTCACGCAATACGACTATTAAAGTAAGCCTTTTATTCACTTGTTTACATGATATGAAATGTATCAAATATAGTATATTTGCTTTGCTCACATGTCAATGCAACTTCACAGAATACCTTCTTGTAATGGTGTGGGTGAGGAGACGAGAAGAGCTCTAGAGCGCTCCCTGCTGGATTGCACATTTCGCCTCCAGGGCAGGAATAACAGAACCTGGGTGGCTGAATTGATCTTGGCTAATTGTCCTCTTAACAGTACGCAGTGCAAAGAACAAGGTAGTGATGCCAATGTTAATTTTTGCTAATTTCAGTGGTCGTGTTGAGTTGAAAGCAGATTGGCCTTGACAAAAAAAAATGTATCCTCTCATATAGCTTCCACCAGGCATGTGTACCTGACCTTCGAAAACCCTCTGTCAGAGCCAGTTGGTGGGCGGAAAGTGGTGGAGATGTTCCTCAATGACTGGAATGCTATCAGTCAACTATATCAATGTGTCCTCAACTTCTCAAGAGCACTGCCTGGTATCTATATTTTAAATTACATTTGACCACGATGTTTACATTGATACTGATTTATACATTTTTCCCTCAATTTTTCTCTTCCAGAAATGCCACCATATCTCAATATGTTCTCAGAAGTACGCCTGTATAATTACCGTAAACTGGTGCTTTGCTATGGAAGCACTAAGGGGAGCTCAGTTACCATTCAATGGAACTCAAACAGCCACCGATTTCACCTGTCTCTGGGAACTGTGGGTCCTAATTCTGGCTGTTCAAACTGTCACAATATCATTCTCCACCAACTACAAGAGATGTTCAATAAAAATCCAAATGTGATGCAGCTTCTACAGGTACAATGTTTAAACAATGTTCAAACAGACTAGGCATATGCTCTGTGGCAACATCATGTGTTTTGTTTTCCAGGTCCTTCATGACACACTAGGTCCCCTGAATGCAATAAACAAACTACCAACAGTTCCCATGCTTGGCCTAACCCAGCGCACAAACACTGCCTACCAGTGCTTCTCTATTTTGCCCCAATCTCCTACACACATCCGCCTGGCATTTAGAAATATGTACTGCATTGACATCTACTGCCGCAGTCGTGGTGTTGTGGCCATTAGGGATGGAGCCTATAGCCTTTTTGACAACACTAAAATTGTAGAAGGATTCTATCCTGCTCCAGGTCTCAAGGTAACAACTCCTACTACTTTAAATACTACTACGATTTTAATACATAATATCTGAATTTACAAATGTTTTTTTTTTTCCTCCCAAGACGTTTTTGAACATGTTTGTAGACAGTAACCAAGATGCCCGCAGACGTTCAGTCAATGAAGATGATAACCCTCCCTCTCCAGTTGGACCAGATGTCATGGAGACTTTAATGAACCAGTTCCAGCCACAGCCACAAACCATGAGGCCAGCACCAGGAGGCGTATATCCGTCCCTCACATCACCTCCTCCAAATTACCACACCAATGTCACTCCGTCTCCATCCATGATGCCCACTCAATCCCCAGGTATGAATATGTCCAGTAGGCTAATGTGCTTGTCATGTCAGATTGTCCATAAAACATCTAAAGTATCATTTCTGTAATATTGATTTTTACTTTTCATACTCATGTTTGACTTTTGGCGTGAGGAAAAGCAACCACGTGTGCCCATTTTTATTTTTGTGCCCTCTTTGTTTCTCAAATTTTGCTTTTTTTTTCCATCCAGCCATGAAATCTGTTCTTCCAACCATCTTTAGCATGTTAACCTGTCTGTGTGATACTCTGCATGAGTGCATAGAAAACTGATGAGTCCTTTGGTGTGTGTGTGTGTGTGTGCGCGCACAGGGAACATCCATGCTTCTGGCTCCCCTAGTGGGGCTCTTAGGGCACCCTCTCCTTTTGGACCTACCCCCTCTCCATCCTCTCTTGGCATAGCCATGGGCCAGACCAGCTTTGCCAGTCCCCACGGTAAGCAAGGACGTCTAAACCCTGGTCTGGTGTTGATTCTGGTCTGTGTTTTGGAGCAATGGCTGTCAAAGGGCATTTTCTAAATAATCAGTAAAATAAAAATAATAAAGTGGGCACACTGTGGTGTATTGATTAGCTTAAAAACGTTGTCACTAAAATGGATTTAATGTATATGTTTATTTGTAGGTACTCTAGATCCCAGCTCGCCATATCCAATGGTGTCTCCCAGCCCTAGAGGTCAGTGGCCTGGCTCACCCCAGGTCTCGGGGCCTTCTCCTGGTGCCCGAATTCCTGGCATGTCCCCTGGTAACCCATCACTGCACTCTCCAATTCCTGATCCTCATTCTCCACGTGCTGGTACAAGTAAGCATTAAGGATATTTGAAAGGTAACATTAATAAGAATACAACAATGTTTTCCTTATGCAAGCTTTCTCCTCTGCTTTAGGTTCCCAGATAATGCCTTCAAGTATGCCGCCTCCACGCACTCTACCTCAGCGCCCCTGGGCTGCCTCCATACCCACTATCCTCACCCACAACGCCTTGCATGTGCTCCTACTCCCATCGCCCACTCCCTGCCTAGTGCCCGGCCTGGCAGGAAGCTACCTCTGCTCCCCTCTGGAGCGCTTCCTAGGTTCAGTCATCATGAGACGACACCTACAGAGAATAATTCAGCAAGAACCCAATGTAGGTTGAACATTAAGTCAAGATTAAGTCAAGATTTCTGCTATCTATTTTTTACTCACTGCTGTAATTGATCTTCTAGTTAACCATTGTAAACTCCAATGAGCCTGGAGTCATCATGTTCAAGACAGATGTGCTGAAGTGTCGTGTGGCTCTAAATCCTAAGAATTACCAGACATTACAATTGAAAGTCACCCCAGAAAATGCTGGTCCCTGGTCCCAAGAAGAGCTTCAGGTGTTGGAGAAGTTCTTTGAGACAAGGGTTAGTGTAATAATTGCAAATTGTCTTGCTCCATGTGTACATAGTATGTATTGTTTTTAATATTCATGTTTGAGTAAAACTGTAAGAACCGGGCAACATTTGCTAAAACTTTTAGTTTATTCTAATTTTCAGTTTCTTTTTTCAGGTTGCCGGACCTCCCTTTAAATACAACACACTGAATGCCTTCACAAAGCTTCTTGGTGCTCCTACACATATTCTTAGAGACTGTGTTCGCATCATGAAGCATGAACTGGTACATTATTTTGCATTGACTTTCATTACTCTTGGCTGCAATACACACTGTATAAAAACAACAAAACAACTGCATAAAAAAGTTCAATATTGTTTATGTTCATGCAGTTCCCAGACCAAGCCAACCAGTTAAAATGGAATGTCCAGTTTTGTCTCACCATCCCACCAAGTGCTCCCCCCATTGCTCCACCGGGAACCATTGCTGTGGTCCTCAAGTCCAAAATGCTTTTCTTTGTAAGTCCTTGAAATGCTTCAACTGTATCATCGTGCAGATTTATATATTTTGTCACACCTGATGATTTCTCTTTGTTTTCAGTTACAGCTTACCCAGCGTATTCCACTGGCCCAGGACCCAGTGAGCATCATTGTGCCTATAGTTTACGACATGGCCACCGGTCTCACTCAGCAGGCGGACATCCCCAGACAACACAGTTCATCTGGAGCTGCAGCACTCATGGTCTCAAATATTCTGAAGAGGTTCAACGAGATGCATTCTGCCAGACAAGGTAAACCTTTCACCTGTTTAAATAATAATTCATGTAATAATAAAACAGTCAAAAAGATTAACCTTGCTTTTCTGTATTCTTCAGGGGAGTGCACAATATTTTCTTCTGTCCATGAGCTGATGGCCACCCTCACGTTACCTCCTGGCACTCGGTAGATTGCATGGAATGTCTGAATAGTGTCTAATCCAAAAAATTGTGAGGAAACCTGTTATTTTCAGTTTTACAGTTTCTGTAATGAAACAGTAAATACAATGAATTGTCTTGTTTCAAGTTTAGTTTTTTATATCAAACAAAATCTCAGAGGATAAGCATTTGATGCAAGATATTTTCACCCCAGGTGCACTGTAAACAGAAAAAAATATGTATTGAATTGAGGTTGTTTACAAAATATGTACATTATTGTATATTTGAGAATGAGATTTTGCTAGAAAACTTGTCATTAATGTTTTTTATCAGACAGACTAGGACCAGGATATATTTGTAAATCCACCCTACACTATTTAAATGTCTTTACCCCCTGCGTCTGTCTTTTAATTTGAGGCTTAAGTGTGGCAGAAAAATATTGTATTTTATTACATTGTTTTGAACTGCTTATAAAAATATCTTGTACAAAATGTAATAAATAAAACCCGGAGTTGGTTTGTTCTTCCAGTGTTGTACTGTTCAGCTACATCCACACCTACTGATGGCGCGATCCTGCGCTCTGAAACAATGACATCATCTGCTTCTCCGCCGGTCTGTAGAGAGAGGGGCGTCCACTGAGCGTCTGTTTTGCAGACAAGGCGTCGGCTTTGAATTATTTTGCTACGGATTCAACGTTCTTACGGATGCATGGCATATTTTTTATATGTTTTACGTTATGCATAGCGTGAACAACCATCTATACAAGCGCCCGAGTAGACGAAACGGGTTCAGCAAACGAAGCACGCGAGATGCCATGGACAGGATCAATAACATGCGCTAATAGCTATTCGCCAGCCGTAGCTATAAAACAGGTTTTAATAAAATTCATGGCTTTTTTGTACATTGATTTTATAAATGAAAAACTTTGCCAGCTATAATGGCAGTAAGTGCGTCGGATCCGCTGATCAACCCTTGTGTTTACCATGAGGCGTTTAAAGGTAAGAGTAATTCAGAAATTCATGTGCAGTCCAGCCTAGCCCTTGCATAAACTGTGTCCTGTTTCCGAAAACGATCATCAGTTTAAATGGCATGGCGCATTCCAACTCTAGTTTGTCCCAGTCCACACCCACAGTGCTGCCCTACTTTATTGTATGTTTGCCATGTTGTCTGTCTGCTGACTGTCCAGTGGAGCTACAGGTGAAGCGCCCACTCATGCCGATCCAGTTGAGCCCGGAGCAGGTGGGGCTGGAGATGCTGTGTCTCTGCGGACAGCTAGACCTCCTCATCAGAGCGCAGACTCAGCAGGTGGGCTACATCATTGGAGTTTAACCACTGCAGCCTTCTTATGAATCACAATGCTGACAAGTATAGGCTAAAAAATTTGTGCTGGTTTGCCTGGTAGTCTGTAAATGAACCTTATATATTTATCAGTTTCAGGACCAGTTGGTGGCTGGCTGTAGTCCAGAAGAATCAGACACTTTTCAGAGTCAAGGTACTATCCTAACCTATAGTTGCAGTGGTATGTTTATGCATCTTTATAGTAGCCTCTTTGGTTTAACATTTTTGAAGGATCAGAGATTCTTGATCAGATGCTTCAGTGCCTTGAACATCTACCAAAGCCTATGCCACAGCTTGAGGTAGTTTACGAATCTTCCTATCTCTGTTATTTTCATGAATAAAAACATAAACGTCATTGTCTGTCATTTCCGTAGGATTACTTGGATATGATTGGCCTGTCAGCAATGTTTCCACGTGTAGAGGTTTTCTTGATTCAAGGCAGCCCTGTTGAGATGCTGGAGAGGCCACTCATGGATGGTATGTTTTGCAGCATCAAGCAGTATACTGAGCCCTATACTATAGTTTTATCTTTTATCTAGTTTATCTAACTTACTTTTTAAATTGTAGATTATTTTTCTCATATTGCCAAATTGAATCAACTGTTAGTGCTAAGTCAGCAGCTTGAAGAGGACATCAACCACCTTGGCAGTCATAAATACATTGCTCACCAGCTCTCAGTTATATATGTAAGTCGGATTTCATAACTTTATTTGGTGTTTTTCCCTTCGGTGTCAAAGCAATAATCACTGTGTCTGTTTTCAGCAAGTAATCAGTTCTTTTAGAGGAATCAAAGTGTTTTCTGAGATAAAGAAGGAGATTGAAGCCAATTTCAAACAGCTAAAGCAGTCACTGGTAGCAGAGGAAGGTTCTAGGCACGAACCTCAGCTGTCTGCTCAATACGTTTCTTGGTAAGTCGGTTACTTTATGTTTGAACCAATCAAATAAGACCACTGACAGATGAAATTACACTAAACATTTAATCATAGTGGCAGTAAGTCCTTCAAGTGTAGCCTTATGGATCTGAAGTTCGAAATAGATTTTTAAAATTGGGCCAGAGGAAACTAGCTTTTGTCAGGTTCCACTGTAACCCTGATTCAGATACAGTAGGTGGCATACACGGGTTTGCTTATTCTGCAGGTATGTAATGTGTACCTGATTTATTGAACACATTTCATTTAGTAATAATCATAATCATAATTGTATGCTGTACTGTTGTCTTAAATTAAGTGATTTTAATTGCTTGATCTGTTTAGGATACTAGAAATGACTCAGAACATAACATCAGTGGTGTTGTCGCTGCCAGAAGAGCTGACTGAGGACCTTCATCCAGCTCTCACTTTCATGGCCCAGTTCTTGTCCTGACCCCTGAAGTGTTAGTCATGAACAATAATATAAACCCATAAAAGGTGCTACACATTTTCATCAAATGTACAAGGATTACATGTGTTTTGTTTGTCTTGAATATGAAGGTATGGGTATGAATGTTCTTGCACTATAGTAATTTTCAATTAAAGAAGTAATAAAAAATATGAACATTCAATAGGCTATATGTATGTTGATCCATCATATTGAAAACAATGCTATTTTTTATGTGAGGTGAAAGAGATTGTGGTGTGAATGAAGGAGATGGATTTAGGCACACTAATGGAACAAGTGAATTATAGTATTTAACTATGCATATTCTGTACATATAATATGATTTATTTCTGATTATTTTCCAAGAGTACAGAATTTTAAAATGATTAGTAACCTCGCACTCACATGGTTGGTACCCCATAATGAAAAGCAGTTTTTTAAACGTGTTAAATAAATAAACAGTGCAACAGCGCTCCCTGGCGTTCAATCAGCGGCACACGCACTGTGGCTGAGGTATGCCTCCAGAAACCGGACGGCGCGCGTGTCTGCATCAGCCGCGAGAGGTGGGTCAGAACCAGGAGTGACACATCCAGAGACAAATCAAATGCTTACATTTTATTTCTCATCCAATCATGGAGGGTTAGGCTGTCCAGAAGCTTGAATATGAGAGCTACAGTAAAGAAGGAAATATATCCATGAAAACATTGCACTTATTTTGCTCTGACATCCTTTACATGATAGATTGCGCATCCTTAGAAACAACAGGAGAATGAATAAACTTAAAGAGGTAAGATTGAAAAGTTTTGTCTCACCTGTGAATCAGTCACATTGTAATACACATAGCTACTTTCCTTTGGAGAATATGAGGGCACAGGAGAGCCTCTCACCTGAGTTTAACTCCATGGGCCAAAGGTTGTTAGTTTTGAGCTGTCAAAGTGTCCCTAGGCAAACCTGGGGGTACTAGCAGCTCCTCCCAGTGGAGAGGCATGTAAAATAGAATGCGTAATGTGTAGGATATAAGTCCCGGTCCTTTATTTTTATGAGGGGGTTTCTTTGTTGTTGTCTTAAAATCTGGCAAACATTACACATGCGTCGTGCGTTCATTTAAAGATAACCAACTCTACAGTGTCAAAATAAAGTCAACTGTTGTTTTTGCTGGATGAATACAGAACTCTTTAAACGTGCTCGTTCTAAATATATCAATGAATGTTCATGCATCTTTTTTGATTAGATTAAACCTGGATTACCTTTACAAATGTCTAGTCACGCCCTTAATTCATGTATAAAGGTCTGAGGAGGATATGATACAAGATCCAAAAACTTCAGCTGCTACCAGGCTCACTGAGCAAAGGTAGGAGTTGCTCATTATTCTGTTAAGGATTGTTTGTATGATGTGTGACTTAACAATATTGTGATAATTTCTTGTTTGTAGTAAAACATCTTGTGACAGAGAAAATACTAGTTGTGCCACACCTCAGTCCGAGGATGACTCTGGGAATGAAAACAAACAGAAGAATGTGGTAAGTGCAGAATATTGCTATACACTATTTCACTATAAATGACACTGATGCTAAAATGTGTCAACACGCCAGCCACAGAAAAGAAGAAAAAGAGCACAGACCACTCCTAAAAGTAGTAAAGGTCAAAACACCAAAGCAGATCGGGGCAGTGGAAGCCGAGCAGGGGGTAGCCGTGACAAACAAGATGATGGGGAGGCGGTGACCCTCTTTGAGGTGATAAGCATGGGCCGCAGTGCCATGAAGGTATGGAAGTTAAATTTTTGTGTACTTTGACTTCATCGTACCGGACCCTAGTGGACACAATGCACGTCACAGCCATCAAATCTACAAACTTTGGAGTTTTTGCTTCCCCTTTAAAGTAGAAGACTGTTACTTTCTCTCATATTTTAATTGAAGCTATACATTTTGCTCTTTATTATTATTCATGTTTCCTTCTCTTAACTTGTTGTGTTGTGTTGCCAGGCTGTGATAGACGACTGGATTGAAGCCTATGAAAAGGAAAGAGACCCCTCCATTTTGGATCTAATTAGTTTCTTTATTCAGTGCTGTGGCTGTAAAGGTCAGTGTCATAATAATGGCTATATCGACTTATTATTCAATATATGAAAACTAACAATATATTTTGGGACTCAATATAGTCATGTGTTTGTTTTCTTTGTCAGTTTTTTGTAGATTTGGGGTATTCTGTAATACAATAAGATATGAGCTGGAGAGGATTGAATAAGTCACTTATATGGCTAATTATTTGTTCCATATGCTATTTATTTGTTGCAGACCTTTTAATGATACTGTCTACTTAAAAATGGTTTCCTATGATTATGTTGTGTTATTGTTATTGTGCCACTGGTATAAAGAAGTTACATATTATCGTTTATTGCAGTACATCTCTGTAGTAATATATTATGACTGGCCTAATGTTCATCTATCTTCTAACTCCACAATATTAATGACGATCATTTTCTTCATCAGGTATGGTCACTGCAGAAATGTGTACGAGTAAAGATGGCAGCAACATCAAGAGCAAAATGGTGGAACAACTAGATGAGGTAGAAAATAAAGATGAAAATAATTTATTTCGGATTGTATCTGTTTTAGTTATAAATATGCTTTGTATTTCAGGCCTCTGGTCTTCAGGTTAAGAGATTTTTGGCTTTTCCGTGGATACTTACAGTTACGTGGCCGTTGGATGGGGTAGGTATATTTTAAAATGGTTACTCTGCTCTTCTTCTATCTACATAATACAAGACAATGTGAGTTACTAGGATTGATCGCAACCATTGTCGTAAACTCATCATAACTTACCATGATGATTATTTTCCAGGATGTGGAGTATCCTCTGGTGCAGTCGGGGCCGTGCGGGCGCTGGTTCCACTCGGAGCTGTGCGACTTCATGTCTGTGCTGGTGACTCAGTTTCAGCACAGTGTCCTTTTCGACAGTTACCTGATGAACGCCATCCTCTCTCTGCTCACGGCGCTGTCTGACTCCTTTGTGCGGGCTTTCAGACACACATGTACACTGGCTGGTACGGCTATCTTATAACATTTAAATCATAATAATCATCATCTCTTTAAGCTAACACTGTGCATTATCTAAAGCTGTGAAGCTGCTCACTTCCCTGGTGCATGTTGCTCTGAGCCTCAGTGTGGGCATAGAGAACAGTCAGAAGTTGTGTGCTGTGCAAAAGTCTAAGACTGCAAGACAGAAAAACTCTCCACAAATTAAAGGCATACAAAAGAAAATAACTCAGGTGAGCTTATTTGTGAGCAGATTTTTATTCTTTAAAATGCCTCTTAATGTGTGGTGTCTTTTTGCTATGCACTTTCAGCTTGAAGAAAAAAGGTCCGAGGTGGAGAGTATGATGAATGCCATCTTTAAAGGAGTATTTCTTAAGCGTTATCGGTAAAGTTATGTTTTTGTAGCTTAGTTATGTACTCATATTATTGCAGTAGGCATCTGGCTTTATCATACAGCCATATTATACTTTGTGAGTACATTTTAACAATAATTACTTTGTTTGGTAGTGACGTGCTTCCAGAAATCCGTTCGATTTGCATGGAGGAATTGGGTGCATGGATGAAGAACTACCATACTCTTTTTCTCAATGATAGTTACCTCAAGTACATGGGCTGGATGATGCATGACAAGGTAAATGAATCACAAAATTTGCAAAAAGAAAGGAAGCTATTGATAAAAAAAAAAAAAAACTATTTTTTAACAGAATTCAGATGTTCGGATCAAGTGCGTATTGGGTCTGCAGGAGTTATATGGGGATCCTACACTCTTTCCTAAACTAAATCTGTTCACCAGCCGCTTCAAAGTAATCTATCACACAAACCAAAAAAAGCCACTGAAATATACAAATGTTTTTTTAAAATAAAATATTTGCTTTAGGAGCGGATGATCTCCTTGACTCTGGATAAGGACAATGAAGTGGCACTGCAAAGTATGAAATTACTGGTTCTCATGTCCAAGTAAGATCACAAAGTCAGGTTGTTCTTTTGGTTTTACAATTGTTTAATTGAAACTTTTCTCCATAGTAAACCAGGGGGTGCGTTCAGTCCAAGCGAATACAGGCAGCTGTTCCAGTTTGTTTACTCTTCACAGCGCCCCCTAGCTGCTGCTGCAGGACAGCTTCTGTATTTAAGGTAAACATTTGCATAACTAACATAATATTAAATGAATAAATAAACAAACAGTATATTTGCTTTTTAAGGCTTCTAAACACCTCATCAAACACTCAGGATGGGACAAATGCAGAGGAAGCTCACAAACAAGAAATATTTGTAAAATTAAAAGCACTACTTGACTTTTATCAGGAGTCTAAGGTATATTGTGGAGACATTAAACATGAAGTGACCATTATTTAGAGTGGATTGAACACATTGTATGGTGATCATTTCTGAATTTCACAGCTGCACCAGCATGTTCCTTACCTCGTGGACAGTCTTTGGACTGTTCCAGTGCTCTGTTGAAGGACTGGCCCACAATCACTTCCATACTACTGCAAGAACCATCCTTATGTCCAGGTAGGAGCATTACTCAGTTTTAAATTTTCAAACATTTTACAATAATGAATTATTAGGAAGTTTAACAAGCATTCTTACAGTTATTAGATTCAGATTAATTAGGCCTGAGCGCCAGAGGCTGGCGAAGGGCCTATTAGTATCGCAAAGCGACGCTCCAAGTGACCTGAAAGTGAAATGGCGCGACGTGACTCACCCGTAGTGACCAGCGACCCTCGCCATCACGTAGCAATGCTCCAGAGGTTTCCGAAAATGTATAGTTTGTCGGCCAAAAAAAAGCGGAACATTGTTCTTGCATCAGAATATTATTCTTTCTTTCTTCCTTCTTTCTTTCTTATTATTTTTCTCCTAACCAACTCACCCATTTTTCACCCACTGAACCTGACGAAAAGTCCTGGAAATTTTGTCATCTGGTAAAACTTGCGCTTCTCTAAGTTTTGGCAATTTCCATTTTCCAAAAATACATAAAATGGCTCGTCAGTGCCCTCAAACAACTCAAACACGCATTAGGGAATACGAATGAGGGGAAAAAAAATTAGCATGTACAATTATGAAATTTGACACAGAAGTCGATTATGACAAGACAAGGAAAAATATTATCACGCCAATGCGCTCTACCGGGGGCAGCAATATTGGATTAAACTTTGCTAAGCTTTTATGAACTCCTCTGAGGTCGTTCACCCGAACGAGCTCAAATTTGGTCCACATTATCTCAAGAGGTGGAACATCAAAAGGTATCAAAAATTTTCACACACGTCTTACAGTCTCTGAACAGTGAAGCAACAATTTTGGAGATTTACAAATTCCTCCCATTTGCTCAAAGAACTCAGATTTCAATGAAATTTGAAACAGTTGTTAAACTCTCAGCCTTAAAGCTTCTTAATGTGAAAATTATTAATTTTGTGCATTAGTGCCCCCTATGTAAAAATAAGGTTTTATTTGACAACTAGGACTAAAACAGGACTGAACTAGGACTAAAACAGGACTGAAATAGGACTACAACAACAGGACTAAAACAGGACTAAACCAGGACTGAACTAGGACTAAAACAGGATTAAACCTGAACCAGGACTAAAACAGGACTAAAACAGGACTGAACCAGGACTGAACTAGGACTAAAACAGGACTAAACCAGGACTAATCCCAGGACTGAACCAGGAGGACAAAAGTAGGACTAAAATAGGACTACAACAGGACTAAACAGGAGTAAAACAGGACTAAACCAGGACTGATCCCAGGACTGAACCAGGAGGACAAAACCAGGACTGAACCAGGACTAAAACAGGACTAAACCAGGACTGAGCCCAGTACTGAACCAGGACTGAACTAGGACTAAAACAGGACTGAAACAGGACTAAACTAGGACTAAACCAGAACTGAACCAAGACTAATCCCAGGACTGAACCAGGAGGACAAAAGTAGGACTAAAATAGGACTACAACAGGACTAAACAGGACTAAAACAGGACTAAACCAGGACTGATCCCAGGACTGAACCAGGAGGACAAAAGTAGGACTAAAATAGGACTACAACAGGACTAAACAGGACTAAAACAGGCCTAACCCAGGACTGATCCCAGGACTGAACCAGGAGGACAAAACCAGGACTGAACCAGGACTAAAACAGGACTAAACCAGGACTGAGCCCAGTACTGAACCAGGACTAAACTAGGACTAAACCAGAACTGAACCAAGACTGAGTGTGGGGACGGGCTCGGAGGTGTGCCTGCCTAGACCGTTGGGTGACCGCAGGCGAAAGGATCGATGGAGAGGTCCGTGCCTCACAGAGCTAAGCACAACCGTCGCCTAGTCGTGCTTTGTGGACACCCTGCTCTCCCTTGGGCCTCCCTCGGGCCTCCAGCGGGTCCCGACGCAAAACAGTGTGGCACAGGACACATTTTGAAAGCCCATTGCGGGCACGGGAGGGAGTGAAACTGCACAATGCGAGAGCGGGCAGGTGGGATGATAAACTGCAGTCCTGCAAACTAAATATGAGTGTAAAGTAAAAAATACAAATGATTCACGTTTGTCTATCATACATCATTTGTGCTGGATATTTTATTTGGCTTTAATAAAAAAAATTTAAGCAGCCTAAACTTGCGGACGTGGTCTAATCTTGCGCACATGTTATACAATTCCTTTCCCTTCTCCTTGTTTGATAGAGGTTAAGATTTGTGGGCAGGAGCAGGACAGAATATCGCAGATGTGGGCATGAGGGATGAATGAAAATTACATTTCTTTGCGGGAGGGAGCAGGACTGAAAATTCTGTCCCGCACAGACCTCTTGCTCGGGGTTCTCCCTCTCTCTCTCTCAAATCCAAGATTAGTCCTGGTTTAGTCCTGGTTTAGTCCTGGTTTAGTCCTGGTTTAGACCTGGTTTAGACCTGGTTTAGACCTGGTTTAGACCTGGTTTAGACCTGGTTTAGTCCTGGTTAAGTCCTGGTATAGTGGGCTCAGGTGTTTTTAACTACTCTAAGGGGAGGCATTCACTCTGAAAACCCCTGATGTATTATATTATTTTTGGTACATTCACTTTACCAATTTCTGCATAAAAAACAAGCCATCACAGTATGCTATTTGACTGGCATGTGAATTAAACTATGTGAAAAAAAACAAAACAATAAAACATGAATAAGTACTAAATAAAGGCAAAAGCACACATTTAAATATTTTTAGTCATTATTTTTATTCATGCATGTAACGAGTAGTGTTTGGAGGTGCTCTAGCGCTGTTGACGCCTGAGCCCCCTCCACTGCTGCTCCACTACGGCCGCTCCTTTTGGGCGGATGAATCCCTGTCCTCTTTCACATTCACGATGAAGCTTCAGGAGACGCACCTCCTCTTGTGTTGAAAAAAGTTCAGAAGTCAGCTCCTGCACCCTCCTGGACAGTTTCTCATTTGCTTTGGTGGTTTGATCTCCACCAACATCATTACAAGTGGTTTGAGTCGCCACTGTAAGTTCTTTAAGTTGTTCTACATACAGACATATTATTTCATTGTACGCACTAACTTCATTTTCGAGCTCTTTCTCTTTTGTCAGGAGGTTAGCTTTGAGCTCTTTCAATTCCAAATCTTGTTCATTCATCTTTTCCCCGACTTTTTTGAAGTTAGGAAGCTCTTGCCTGAGTTGCGCATGCTCGTAGAGGTGAGCGTCATCCTCTAATGTATAGAGGTGCCAGGGTTTTGAGGAGAAAGTGTACGAGCTGTCCATTTTTGTGTGTGTCTTCACCAGTGTCCTGAGAAGTTGTGTTGGTGCCAAAAGTGTTGGTGGGGACAAAAGTCATCATCTCCATGCTGTTAGCTGATTGGCTGACACAAGACATCTTCATGGTGATGATGGAATCTTGATTTTGACCTCGTTTGATCTGGTTTTGATTTGGTTTTGATCAGGTCAAACCAGATTAAACCAGGTTTGATCTGGTTTGACCTGGTTTGGTCCTGGTCAAACCAGGTGGAAGGCTATTCAAAAATTTCAGAAATTTTGCACAAAATTCCATTTTAGCATCCTGATCCAAAGAGTCAGTGACACCCATGCCATATTTTTTAAGCTGTTGCCATAGCAATGACATAAACTGTTATTCCATTGGTAAAATGGACACATTTTAGCACAAACTTTAGCCGATTTCACTCAAATTTTAATCGTGGGTTTACACCCAGACCCTGAACAGATTCTTGTAAGAAAATACAAAAATGCATGCAGTAGCGCCCCCTAGATAATTTTAACAGAACAATAACGTTTTATTTGTCATAGATACATAAAATTTGGTATACACATTTGTGACATGGTTTCGATTAAAAAACTCAATGATGCCCACACCCCATTTACATGGTGTTGCCATGACAACAAGCACAAAATCTGCCCTTGCCAATGGGATGTCCTTACACAAAGTTTGTGTAGAAAAAAAAAATTTTGTAGCCACATGCATCTTGGCAAAAGGAACAAAAATTTATATTGCAACCATGCCTGTTTGTTTTAATAAATACATGCAAAAATTATGTAAAATGGCAGGGTTAAGTTAAGAGATAGGGCTAGGGTTGGGGCTGTGGTGAGGATTATGGCTAGGGTTAGGTTTAAGGTTAGGATTATTAGGGTTAGTGCGCGATGTTTTGCGAGGCACAGCATTTGCAGGGCGCGTGTTTGCGGGGTGCGCCGTTTGCGGGGTGCGCCGTTTGTCGGGTGCGCCGTTTGCGGGGTGCGCCGTTTGCGGGACGAGGTGTAGGCGCGCGCGAGGGCCAGTCATTGCCGCTTGCAGCTATATTTTACTTTACTTTTTCAGTGTAGGTGATAAACCTAGATTGTAAGTGAATGTTGGGTGTTGGCTTTTAACCTTGTCAAAAATTATTGACACAGACAGGAGCACTAACCATTCAGCTACCTTCACATATAACTAAGTTCTGTGTTATGTGCAGCTGAATATGTGACTCTAAATAACTGGATGGATGTTGCATATTGTATTTTCTAGGGTTAAAGGATTCAGAGGAAATTGTCCTGGTAGAGATCCTGGTGGCTTCTGTGCGTCAGGCATCAGAGGGCCCGGGACTAGTAGGAAGGAGTGGAGTCAAGAAGGTATGTCATTGTTCTGAGAAAATGTGGCCCTCAAATGAAAATCCAATTACATTACATAACATTAACATATTTCATTTTAACAGGTGGCGAGTATCAAAGAAAAAAGGACACAAGTTGATGACTGTACCAAACTCACTGAACATTTTCTGGAGGTGCTTCCCAAGTTACTCAAAAAGGTAGTTATTAGATTATTTTATTATAAGTCACTTACAGTTGATAATTCACGCTTTTTCAATCTTTTTTGACAGTTTTTACAATGCGAAGATGTTGTTGCATTACTTCTGAAGATTCCTCAATTCTTCCTTGCTGACTTCTCATTGGCTGAAAAAGATCAGGTTTCAAATTTCTTAACTCAACTTAACAGTCGCAAAGATTTTACTTTTTACAACACTACTAATATCTCCCCAGTTGCTGTCAGACCTGTTGTCAGCGATGAGAGCTGTTTTAGACGTACACTGTGGTGCTGATGTTCTAGAGGCTGCAGCTCGCTCCTACCTCAGTCTGTGTGAAGACGAGACATCCTGGTGCTCTACTGCCCAAACTGCCAGAGATGAAATGGTCCAAAATTGGGTGAACCAACTAAGGGTACTACTTGAACATGCAGTAAAGGTATAGGATATTCATGGTCTCATAAATTGTGGGATACTGATATTGACTTATATCTTCTTGTTAAAGGAGGATACTTTCACAGCAGATAGTAAAAAAATGGAAGAACTTTTATCCACAATTAAGAGAGTCAGAGCTTTTCACAAGTAAGAATACATGCAGTATGGTTGTCCTCACACTGTATTTGTACTATTATTGATTAATGGCTGATTGTCCTGGTTCTATAGTTGTCATGACTTGTCAAACTGGAATCTGTTTGAGCTTGTGTTACCTCTCATGTCTATCGATCAGACTGGACTGCCACCTCAGGTAATATTACATAACATCACACAATATGTGCAACATTAGTAATGTATCGATTCATTTTATGTTTGGATTGCAGGTGCTTTTGGAAGTTTTGCAGTGTCTTTGTTACGCTATGCTCTGGTCACTTAATACAAGTAGTGAGACCCTAACCTCCAAGGCAAGTTTCTTCAATATAGTGCATTCCCATAACATATCATATCAACCAAGTGCATATTGAGTGAATATAATTTGTCAAGCCAATAATGAATTCTAAACTTGAACAACAGCTTTTTTAATGTGCTTTGGTCATTTGTAGGAGAAGGCATTGGCCCAGAGACTACATCTACGTCAGTTTTGTGAAAGTAGTCAGCGATGTCTCTCCCACAGTGAGGATGCAGTGAGGCAGCAGGTAGGCTTGTCAGAATAACACTAGTAATACATTTTTAGTACTGTCATTTCACACATGGATTGTGTTTTCACATCAGGCTTTTCTGGGCATCTGTGATGTCCTGACGGCTCATTCGTACCAGTCAAATATATGGAATCCAACCTGCTATGGTCCTTTACTCTACACTCCCAGCCCCAAACTGCAGAGGGCGCTGTTGACCTTTCTTTGCAGCCATATCTTTGTTATGCCAGAGAGTGACAGTCAAAGTACAGGTGAGCGCTGACTTCAGTACAGTAAGGATTCGTTTAGAATCAGTTTGACTTGAGTACCGTGAATTGTGTAGTATTTCTAATATATAGTATTGTTCTGCTCTTCTTTATAATTTTTGATCACACCAAGAACATAGATAATCATGACTGGTATAATGTTTTAAGTGAATATGAGAAAAAAGAAAGTGCTAATTCAAATAATAAAAATATGTGTTGCTAAAACAAGTATAATTGTGTTGACTGCATGACTGCATTGACCAGCCCCAGTCCCTTTCCTTCTTTTCTGCTAGAAGAGCCAGGACATGACCACTCTTTGCCTCGATTAATGCTTTTTAAAATAACTGTGATTGAGATATGTAAAGTAAGCAGCAATATACCCAGTCAACATTTATACTGCATAGCCCAATCAGAAATAACCAATATAACCAAAATGCCTCTTCACCACTTGACATTTTACAACAGAATGAAACAGTCTGGATAAGTCAATATCTGTGGTGGTGAAATCTCTTAAAAGTCCACATGCAATATAGAATAGAATCACTGGTTTCTGACGGTGTAATAAAAAAACTATGGTTTTATTGGATTTGGCTGGTTTTGTTCTATAGACAGTGTTTCCTATATGCTGCTGGATCAGGGATCAGGCAGAGGGCAGGAGTACTGAGTTAAATCATAAAATCAGGCCAATCTCTTTCCGTGAGAAAATTCCATTAACTTTGGCTCACCTCTGAGTCTGTTTTATTAGGCTTGTGTAAGATTGAAGCCACATGGTGTCACAACCATAACTCTACTCTGGTGTTATCTTTGATTTCCACCTGCTAAAGCCATTGTCCTCACAGTGACTCAAAGACTTTAGAACGTCTTTGTTCTTTCATTTCGATTGTGTGATTTCTCATGATTAATAACTCTACTTACTTTGCCTTTTTGACCACTTAACATCCTCTATCCCATACATCACTTCCATCTGGCTCCACAGACACTGAGGACTCTGAAGTTGAAAAGCTGGAGGACCTTCATAAACGGAGAAACCTGCTGGCAGCGTTCTGCAAACTCATAGTGCATGGGATCCTGGAGATGAGCATGGCTGCAGAGGTCTTTATGTGCTATGTCAAGGTAACACAAGACACCCATTGCAATGTAAAGTTGGAGAAATTACAGTTCACAGAGTATAGATGATATGTACAAAACCAGTATATAGTTTTACGTGTAGCAGTAATTGAGTTAATATACAGTAAATATTATTATATTTTGCTCTTTTGATTGCTGAAAATATCTGACTGTTATCTGCAGTTTTATAATGACTATGGAGACATCATCAAGGAGACACTGTGCAGAACTAGACAAACTGATAAGACTGAGAGCACTCGGACGCTGGTCATGTCTCTGCAGACGGTACAGTCCCACACATGTAACTAAAGACTGGAGTCATTGAAAATACACTCATATCATATCTTATGTGTTTCTCAGCTGTTTGTGCGCTTAAAGCAGGAGCAGGAGCAGGAGCAGGAGAGTGGAAGCAGGCTACACCCTGGGGTCCAAACCTTCACCAGTATAAAAGAGCTGGCCCGCCGCTTCGCCATGACCTTTGGGGACCTCATGAAGTTTCGTGAATGCATCGTCATGATCCACAGGTCCTTGTAAATGTCATTTATTTTTGCCCTTGTGCAACCTTAAAGGTGCTCTATGTAACTTTTTGATTTATGAATATGTCATTGCTCTGCCTGGAATGTTTCACAGTATGGCATTAAACAGTTCTACCCTACATGTATTAAATCACAGTTGTGTTATAGCTTAACAATACCTAGGAACAGATCACCGTTTAAATAAAGTTTAATGCCTTATTCTGAAACATTTTAGACAAAGCAATAACATATCCATGGAGCAAAGTATTTGAGAGGCCCTCCACCGGAAATGTTACGCAATGCACCTTTAAGTAAAAATAAAACCCACTTTTATTATATGTGCAGGAGTGGAATAGACTTTGTGTTTCAAGGGTTCAAGCAGATCCCAGATACACAAACACCAGTGAATCTCTCCTACCTGACCATCCTCAGTGAATTCTCCTGTAAACTGCTCAAACCTGACAAAAAGACGATGTAAGTGTGCGGTATATAGTACATCTGCGAAAGTGCTGTAGGTTTTCTAGTCTGTTCTTGTTGCTACAGGTTGTGTTACCTGCAGAAGCACACAGCTGAGCACATTATTGACCTCAGGGAGGAGTGCTGGCAGCCGCTGGGGCACTACCGCACATCACTATTGGCAGCAGCAGAAGGGGAGGATGCCTTGTCCCACGCTAGCTCTGACAGGAGAGTGCAACCACGCTCAAGCTGTGCTAAATCTAAACTAGAAGGTAAAAATCACAAATTTTTTGTTCAAATTAATATAACTTTGTAACTTGTTAAAATTACTTTATAGGAAAAAAGTCTACATGTCCCATCAGTTCAAATGAAATTAGTAAAACTCCTAGTAAAGCTCAAAGACTCAGATTTAGTCCAAGGTAAGAAATGTTTTATAATTAAAAATAAATGAAAATTTAATCTGCATGACTTTCAACACTTCTCTCCTCAGCACTCCTGTTGCAGACATGGATCGTTCCTTTGTGTCTGTGGATCCAGTGAGACGACTGAACTTTGACACGCCTGTGCTCAGCACTGACCCTGAGGCCCAAGAGGAAACCGTGGACGTGGAACTATAACATTTTGATATTTTTAAGATTGGACTATTTTAATTGTTTTTATTTTGCACCTTATAACAGGTTTTTTTAAGTGAGATTTTTGTAAGACGCTACAGGTCATTGTGTTTGTAAAAGAATATTATTTTTATAGGGGAAACATGGTGTTTTATGTCACTTGTTCATGGAAAATACAGTTTTGGATTCCCTTTTTAAATCTTCCACTGATGGAACATAGAGCTATTTGAAGCCAGCAATTATATGGACACATTTTGATCACATTGATTATACATGCACTACATAGTCAAGTGTTGTAGGGCTATTGCCATATAGTATGCAACATCCTTACATGTAAAGTGCCAAAACTTGGTTAATTTTTAAAGAAAAGAGGGAAGTTTTAAGGATGAAGGGTGCACAAATACATTATTGGATTAGTTTTTTTATATAGTTTTAAACACTTGCAGAAATATACAACTGACCAGTTAAAAAAAAAAAAAAATCATGGCACTTTTTCAAATTCATTCTCTCCTTTCTATTTCTATTTCTATTCTAATGCTTCTACGTTGATCACTGTCTTTGTAGCATTATTAATTGCACAAGCCTAAGTTTCCTGCCTGACACTTTAATATCATGTATTACCAGTATTAAATTGAGCTTTATGCTAAATTGTGTTTGTGTATATTTTTTCCACTTTCCTTTTAATCTGGAACGGTGAAAAGTTAGATTGTCTGACCACTGAAATTTTATAATTAACATAACTTTATTTTTTTAAACCAATGAAAAATGTTAACTGTTTCTTTTGTTCTTGAAAGTACAAAGTACTTTATAGAAAAGTTAAAATCATTTACAACACTACGCACTCACTATTTACAAGTATACTTGTTTTACAATAAAAAAAACAAAACAAAAAACAATTCACACTCTTTCATGACAAAATAAATATGGCTCTGTACAATATAAAGTGTTCCTTGACTTATTTGCGGATTACTGATCATTGGAATGTGTTATTCACCAATGACGGCCATTTACTCAAACTATTATGTGTGCCATAGTTTGTGTCTAAAATAAAATAAAATAAAAAACTTTAGTGTGTAACAATATGGCTTAGCTTATGTCAGTGTAATTCACTTGTGGCACAAAACTCACAGCTAAAATTAGATGTAAGCCAAACAGTAGTGAGCAAGATTTGAAACAATGAAATACAAGGCATTTGTGTATTATCCAAACTGTCGACAGAACTGTTAAAAATCATGTGCTGCTATAACCATGTGTTTGTACTGGTTTTGACCTTGTACATCTTTGTTTTGACAAGTGTCCATTTTGCCCAGTTGAATTATGGGAAAATACTACTGCAGTGCTGGTCATTCAAAGTCATCATCGTATTCATAGTCATCCAGATCGCCGTGCGGACTGGGAATCTCAAAGAAGTGTCTCTTTGTGAATCCCAGCTCACTGGAGATGAGCAAGGGATTGTCGTATCTAAACAGAAACAAGGAATCTCATATAAGTACACAGAGCAAGTGCTTATCAACCCAGGAGAGAAACAGAGGGGCACCACATGAAGGGATCAACAATGGCAGCAGCAAAAAAACCTATTTCCAAAGTTTAAAGAGTGGGTATTACACTTCTATGGGGTATTAATTGCTAACATACAACATTTAGATCACTGTGTTACCTTTTATTGTTTTGAAAAGGCTATATGTGTCCCTATGCTGAATCATCCCCCTTCAGAACACTATCAATCAGCTAATGAAACTGCCGCAAATCCCATCAGATTTGTCAAGTTGTTTTATATCATGCTTTTGTATATTTATGGAAAATTGCTGTGCAGGAGCTTGGGTGGGTAGACTTAGCAGTACAAGCCTGTCCAAGATCTACAACCTAACTGTAAGGAGCATTTGAATAGTGCCCATATAGTGCTCGAGACACATTGCTAGATTATTAGTTGTTTTCATGTTCTCGATCATGGTGTCATACTCCCAAATGTGGGCAAGGGCCTGATTCCACCATTGATTACATTGTATTTTACCATAAAATATCTGAAAGGTAAACTCACATATGCTGAACCTGGTATTTTCATTTAGTGACTAAACCCTAGAACTCACTGTATTACAACATAATTTAACATTTTCACAATATTAATTTTAGCTGCCCCCCATCTGTAGTAATTAATATTGTCCTATAGAATGATGAGATGTCATCTGAAACCCAGCTTTAACTACCATGTTATGTTACCATGTTAACAAAAAGTTGATTTTGCATAATACCCACTCTTTAAATGTTGAAAAATAAATTGCAAGCAAAGATCAAATATGTGACACCAAAGATGATTTAAACATCAACATTAATCTGAGGGATTGTGAGAAACCCTGAGTGGATTTAGGACTAGACATTCCCAGGAGAAAGAAGGATCAGATTTAATTCCGGGTGGTTCCCTGAGTGCCTTCCTTACCTGCTCTGGTTAACAATTTTCCTTTAGAAGTCAGTGGTGTTCCTAAAACCGTCATACAACATACCTGTCAACAGCTTCATCTATCACTGACTCCTACAGACACCCAGTCTCACTAATCCAGTAAGTAGACATGAGTATTTCTTTACAAATTTGATTGATTTTTGTTTGCATTTGTGAATTTAATAACAAAACTTACACATCATTGCACTGCTCGTTGGCTGCTTCTTCAGCAACCAAAATATCATACTCCTCTGCTGCATATTTTTCCCAGTCAGACATCTCCTGGCCATCAGACTCCACCTCCTTCAAAACAATAACATACGGCATAAAAAAAATTGCGTATCATTTAAAAAAGGTCATTGTATTGTTACAAACCCGTATAACAGAGAATGGGTCCTTTTGTTCATGTTCCAAGTACTTCTCAATATTGAAGAATGTGTCAAAAAATATATGGGCCAACTTGCACCTCTTCAAATCTCGTAGCGTGATCTTTTCTGAATAAATACAAAAATGTTAGAATAATATACTGCACATGAGCATATGTCCTATCATATTGGGTAAGTAGCCTTCGCTCTTGTTACATGTTACAGTACACATGGGTACAGCGGGCCACCAGGTCGACTGGGGGCCACATTCTTGCAGCTTTGAATTCTAAGCATGTGTACCTCACTTTAGACTTGTGTCTCCTAATGTCAGTGCTCCAGCTAAGTGTTACGGGAATTTGTTAAGGAGGTTCCTGTGTGGGCCAAAGAGAGAATAGTGGAGCCTGTAGGAGTGTGAACAAAAATGGGTTCTGACCTTTGACCTCAGGCTTGACAAGGTCGAGCATTTGGCAGAGGCAGTCTTCAAAGGGAAGAGGCTCAATGGCCATGGCTTCCAGTTTCTGACACTGTTCATCATAGAAATACTCCAGCTCATACATACTGAGCACCCCATCACCATCCAGGTCCATGCAGCGGAACCAGTATTCTATACTGGAGAGAAGCTAGTGTGAGAAATGAGGCAGCATCATCTTTAACAGTAAAGTCTAGAGAAATACCTTGTTTCTGTCTTTTTGTCCTCCTCTGAGAGCAGAAACCAAACAAAATCTGCGTAGCTTAGTCGTCTCTCCTTGTACACCTGTCTGTCTCTGAATAAAACAAATGCGTTGCTACTTAAAGGTGCACTGTGTAACTTTTTGGTTGAGGACCCATCACCTGCTTGTTTCTATGGAGATGTCATTGCTCTGTCTGGCATGTTCCACAGTATAACAAACAGCTCTAACTTATATTCAATTACAGGTTGTTTTATAGCTCAAAAAAACAGACATTGTGGCTGTGAGCGGGGTCGCCTCTCCACAGATCTGACCTGTAATCTGGTTTGGTTTGGTCACCAAGAAGATGGAAAGGTTTAAAGCCATACTGTGAAACATTCCAGAGAAAGCAATAACATCTCCATGGAGAAAAGTATTTGATGGGCCCTCCACCAGAAATGTTATACAATGCACCTTTAAATAATTTAAAATCAAATAAAACCAATTTAGGTAAATTTAATTAAACCAATAAATCTTACCTTGTTACTGTCCCTGAGAATATTCTGTCAATCATTTTACGAGAAATAGCTGCAAAATAGAAATTATAAAGTTAACAAACGTAACAGCATATCAACTCCTTTCCTGATCCCTTATCCTGTCTTCATTCTCTACACTTTCAAGTCATCGAGTTAGTGTCACAGTTTGTGTAATAGTAAAGATATAATATAATATAAATTATTTAACAGACTTATATTTCTCAAACTTAATTCAAAGCTGTATTAAAAGTTAACATGGTTTTTGATGTGAGCAGCATATTTGCTATAGCTGTTCTTATACTTATGTTTGAATACCTTGGTCATTATGTCGTGCCAAGTCTTTTTTGTCAATATAGAGATCATGATCTGTGTCCAGCTCCCAAAACTTGCAGTAAATGACATAAAAGTGCTCATAGGAAAAGTAGTCCGTCAGCTGGTTTACATCTTCTTCCTGTTCCAACAAAGCCACATTCTGCCAAAGGAAATGTAATAATTGTTGTTGTAAATATGTTGCCAAGCATTTTGTTACAATAAATATTATGTTTTTAAAAAAAAATCACCTGCAGAAAATTACTTTTTCTGAGTTCGTAACCTGTGATTTTTCCTGTCCATGACCGGTTTACATTATAAAATATCCTTTGTATTACCTAAGAAAAAGAAATTAAGCACATTTATTTAACTGAGATAAATATAAAAAATGCATGAGTATTTGATCTTACTGTGGTGATATATCTGAAGTGAAAGTCTGGTGCCTCTTTAAGAAAAGCTAGGCCGCTGTGTGTGTTCACCACATCCTGCAAACAGAAATAAGTCAGGTCCTGTCTCCAGCATTTCCATAACAAATAAATGTAAAGAAAACACTGAGTCAGAGTTCTCAACAGAAAACAACTGTACAAAAGGCAGTTATGTTTAGAGAAGAATCAAGGGCCAAGCAAACACAAACTGGCTAATAAAATATATTATACTGTTGTTTGCACTAGATGCCATTCTATGTTTTAAATAGCATAGATCGAAAGACTGGTCTGGTGGAAGAAAACAAAACAAAGACATATTTTCAGTGGAATATTAAAATGTGACATCAAATCATACATTACATACAGACTGCACTGTTACTGTTTATCCTATCTTTTAATACAAGGGCCCGTTCTTCATTATGCAAAAATCACACTTCTCTGCTCTGGGAAAACTGTTGACACAAATGTGGAGGTGGCAGTAGAATTAGAAGGCCTTATTTTGGGGGCGGTCAGTGTGCCTTTTGACTCTAGTGCCGAGAAATTAAATCATAGAGAAACACATAAATCACTGCACACAGGAAACAGGCAGGGACAGTCACATCTACTCCACTGCAATCCTCCTTTCATTCATCAAAACAGTCAAAAGCTATTTACTGAACGCAAGCTAACAAATTAAACAGTGAGCGTCACAAGGCATCTCAGCAGCTATGCTAACGTGTAGTGTTCAGCCTGCCGCTTTTGCCAGCATGAAAGTGAGGCAGGTGTGGGTGGGGCCATGGTGCAGCACAAACAGCCTGTCAAATACAATGACAGTACAAACAGCCAGGGCAGCACACTGTAAGATTCTGATGTGCAGTTTTAGAAGGTGAAGTTGTATTGTAAATTAACTTTATCAATATGGTAATAACTCAATCAGTCAATATTGTACCTTAATTTTACCACAAAGATTTCTCTTTTCAATAAGATATTATAAAAACTGTCCCTGCACATACAAAAAAGTTCAAGTGAAGGCCTGGAAACTACATCTTTACTATGTGAAAGCTGTTCTAAATCTCAAGAGAAGTCTCCTCTGTCCAGTTCATTATTGATGTAGCCCACAAAATTAAAAACCAAAGCCACACAAAAATAAGTCCAGTGCAGACCACCAAAGCCATGGCAGTTTTGCCACACACGTGCCAAGTTCAGCGGCACACTGCTACTCGTACCTGGAGGAATGGAATAAAGTCGTCCTGTTCCAGGTAATTACAGCCGGGTTTGGCCAAGAGGTGCACAAATTTAGAGGCGTCATCATGACAGGTCTGCAGCGTTCTGGTGGAGGTGAGGCAGAACAGATGTTAGCATGGTTATTTCCTACTGTGCCTTTTTATAGCTCTCAAAATAAAAATGCAGTGAAGGCTTAATGTATTCAGAAATTACAATGCTGGATCATAGCTGGCTAATTATAAAAATCAAGGAGATGATTGTGGTCTTTTATATGAGACTGTTGGCTCATGAACTCAAGTGAAAGGCTCTGCTGGCCAAGCTCTCTGGAGGTTTGCATTAATACAAGAACATGCCTAGAGCTAGCATTCTGCATAATAATTCAGTAATACAATAATATCAAGCATACATAGGAATTAACAAAGCTAAAATCTGGCAGATTTTGCACCCAGTGGAGAAGTTTGATTGTATTGGTGGGGTTAGTGGGCATTGCTACAATGAAGAAAAGTGGCTCTTACTTTCTCCACATAGCCACGAATTTGTGAACAGACACAAAGCCGGTCCTGTCCCCTCCAGCCAAACAGAACAATGGCACTTTCCAGTAGAGAGGACACTCACAGGCCTGAGGGAGGATACAGAGGGCAAGTTATCAAACTGTAGTAAATACATTTACATATTATTGATAGGCAAAACTGTTTTTAATAGTAAGAATATTTTCCTAGTAAATACTAACATATTTCATTAGTTGAATAAATGAAAACTAAACAAGTCAATGTCACAAATCAAACTGTTACCTTAGCGACCTGGCCCATGTCATCAATGGTGGCCCTTTCATTCGAAAACTGAGAAAATGTTTTCTCTATTTTAGAAATGAGGCTGTCGATGTTGAGATTGGCTTGAGGCCTGCCTTGAGGGAAGTAAAACTTTGGAATGCTTTCACTCAGTGCTGTGGTGACTGGCTCCTCCGTCCTCACCTGAGCCTGTAAACAGATAATCTACACTGATGATACAAACAAATGAGATGTAATTATAGTACAACCACAAGTATCCACTATTCTATTAACAAAATAACTACATGTCAATTGAGTAAACAATAGGTGAAGAAATCAAGGCCTTATCTTAATCTTGATAACAAATACAAAAGCTATATTGTTTCCACTTGAGTGCACCTTCAAATATCAAGAATAATTAATAAAAATAAAACAATGAATGTAAACAGTACAGACACAAGTCCCCAGCTCTTTCTGTCAGAGTGTTCTCAAAGGATGTCACCACTGTCAATGGGCAGCTCTGTTCTATTTATGCCAGTATGAGACATCATTGTAAACTCTCAGCCCTGGTACTGGGCTGGCTCTTCTTCTTAAAATAAAGACATGATAAATCTGTGGACTACAATAAAATCCGTCACAAGAATGTGTGTCTGCAGCAACAGGCAACAATTAGAAGATTTGTACACATCTCATTACAGTCCAATAGCAGGTCTAACTGAACTGTGGAAGACAAGTTATTTGCAATGCTCATGCCAAGTAATTTATATTAAAAATAATTAAGCAGCTTAGTTTACCATAAATATAAACAAGCAATGTCAGTCAACTCAAGGTAATATTGCTCACTTGTGTCTCACTGATGGTGTGTGTTCAAAAAAGTAATGCCAAGGCCCTACTACAGCAACTGGGCCTCTGCCTTACCCCGCAGTATCTAGCAGGGCAATTGTGATGAGTGGAATAGCACCAAAATATTGTTCAAAAACTAAAAGTAGCAATCCTCATAACATAAAAAAAATACAGATACATCCTATTATTTTATTCTTGGTATATTAAATCAGTATATCTATTTTAGTTAATTTTGTTTGTTTTTCAGTTGTTAAGAAGATTAGTGTATTATATAGAGCTACTCTTCCTTTCACTTTTTAGGGTTTACTCAGCTTGAGCAGGTGCAAGACATAAAGAGCAAACAACAAGTGACTTTAACATAAGAGAAAGCATTGGCCTGGATAGTTGTGCAATGTTATAGAGTACTTTGTGAGCTTATAAACCATCTGCGTAACAATTGCTGCAGATCTGTACCCCTTGTGTGTTGGTGTCAGCTATGGCTATAAATGGACATAAACATATCCTGCTGCCCGGCCCCCTTCTATCTCACAGTCTGGTGTGATGCTAAATGCTAGCAACCTGTGCTATTGCCGTGCTTAATGACATACTGCACATTTATAAGGATACAGTTTTAAAAAGGACAGAATCAAAGCAACTGCATCTCTTAAATTACTCACTTTCTCTACATACAAAGTAGAGAGGTAGAAAAGAAACAATGCAGAATAACAAGTAAGTGGAAAAGAATATCTCGAATATCTTTCAACCTCCTCATTTGCATATTAGAAACAAACTTAAATACACAAGTGGAATTGTCACCAAGAGGAAGACACAGAAGCACCTGCCTGTCCTTGCTGGAAAGCTCTGAGTCTTTTCTTGAAGCGAGAGGGCAAAACAAAGTCACAACCTCGGGCCAACTGGGCCAACTCTTTCCTCAGGTCGGGGTCCTGGCGTAGGGAGAGCTCCTTCATCCTCATCCTCGCGCTTCACGTGACCAGAAACATAAACAAACTCAATCCAGTGGGTTTCTCCTGGGTGCACTGATCACTGCTAGAGCAAGAAGATGTCCCAAGTTTTGTCCTTGTGCTCTGTCTGAGTTGGAGCTTCCTAAAACAGAAGAGCAGCTGCCACTGAGGCTGCGCTGTCCATGTGTAGAGTTGGGCTCTGCCTGCTCGGTCCAGCTGTCTGCACACACACGTCCGGAGCCCTGGCTTCAGAGCGGCTAGGGAGATAAGGACTGACGCACTCTGGGACTCTGTGTGTGCGCGAGGGGTGGGAGGGGTGAGAGCAAGTGATCTGCCCTTTCCAGTTTGCATTCCTCACTGCTCATAGAAGGTTATGTAAAGTGACAGACCTGTTGTTGCAGCTCCTGGCCACCACATGAGCCAGCAGATGATAAACTGAGTGACATTCACTAATCACCAAAGATGTTATAAAAACAAAATAATGCACAAAAAGACAATTGCTAACAGTGTCGGTAAAAGATGCTCAAAAGGGCAAGGGTAACATTTAGTTTTCCTCTACAAGAAGCAATAATTGTAACAAATGTCTGTATGTGACCATATAGATCCATACAATTTAAAGTATTTGTTTTGTTTCTAAATTGACCTGTCTTTTCCACTGGGCAGCAAGACATTCCACATCTTATTATAGTTGATGGCAAAGGGGGAGGGGGGACATGTCAAATTGAAAGAATGATGAGTGAACAAGTCTGTGTCTATTAAAAGCTATGCCAAACACTGTTTAGGCAACCTAAGAAATTAGATCAGGAGAGACAAGAGTTTATCTTTAGTGCTCAAACAAACTTTCCGATCCCCAATTACAGCTATTTCCCATAAAGGCACAGACCTAATGCACTGGAAGTGCCTGGCCTTTTTATGCAGAAATATATAATTGAATTTTGCTGCTAAAGACGGTCAATAGTTGTATATGAGAGTGTCATAAGTTTCCATTGTTTTGGTCAATACAAAGTTCCTGTTATCATCCACTCAGGGCTCTGCAGAGACCTGATACGCTGCAGAATGCACAAATATAACATTTATGTTACATTTTTATTTATCATCAGTTTAAACAAACAACTGTCCAGAGCAAAAATACCCCCAGACGATCACATGGTGAGACAGCAGTGGCATTGTGTCATTTGCAGGGTTTCTGTGTAATTAAATAATTATGAGGTAACACACAACTGTAAAATATGTTAATATCTTACATAAAAAGGGGAATGTTAAAATGCTTGAAAGCAGAGCTAAACAATTCAGATATAGATTTGTATATTTTGCCTGGGCCATAATTAGAAAACAAACAGAAATTTAAACTGCTAAACTAATTAGGGATGCAATGACACCAACAAATTAGCTGGATCAGGTATCAGTTACAAGAAATTTGTTCCGCCTGTTTGGGCCTTTAATTAGATGCAATAAGACTATTTACAGGCTGATTCTAGCCTAGAATGCACCATTCTGTTTGAATTATTTTATTTTATTCACAACTTTTATTCACAATGTGGTCCTGTAGACAGTTAGACATTCCATTTTTTTTTATAAATAACTGTGTTTTTGGGGGAAACATGCCATTCTCTGTCCCTACACTGGTATTGGTTAAAATAAGTTAATAAGATGTGGCAGATACTTAAATCAAAGTACTGATATGGTATCAAAACTAATGCAAGAACTACATGTATTTTAGAGCATGTAGTGAGGTCTAGACTTACCAATTAGCAATTTACTAAGGGCATCCATTGAAAATTATTATTTTTAAATGTATTTATTAATTTATCATGCCACACAGAGATCCATGAGACCTTGAGCTTGGCTACAGAACATCTAATCTGCAAACAGTTAAAGCTGCTTTACCCTGAAACATGTGTGGTGTCCGCTGTATTACATAACATGTCAAACTGTGGGGTTCAGTCTTTCACTATCTTGGTAGACTGGTTTCCAGAAAACTTAATGGTTAATAACAAAAACTAAACTCTACAAAACTAAACTTTATACAGTACTACTTACTAAAACAAGAGATCTTAAAATAAAATCTTACTTTCAATATCATGGATTTATTCGCACCAATGTATTGGGTTGTATCAGGATCAATGAAAGATTGAAATTAAAGAATTACTACACCCCCCCACACAATAATTAACAGTATTCTTATTGCTGGTTTCTCATATCTGGATTAGAGCCAGATGGAGTACCAAAGCCACATGTAGCAGTAGCAGCAGCAGCAGCAGCAGCAGCAGCATACAATCCAAAAAGCTCTGACTCAATCCAACACAATCTGACGTCTAAAACCAGGATTTGGAATTGATTTGAACATGAGCTAGAAATAGGCCTGACCACTGGAAACTAAACAAGCAGAACAAGATGTTACCAGCTATCTTGCATAAGGTGACAATGGAGAGCTGAAGAGTTCATGTAAAAAAGAAGACTTTTCTTATCCATCACAAGTAAAGGTACGAGTCAGAACAAAGACAGAAGAAGATATGGCCCCATTACGCAAACCTATAGCAGATAAAGTGATCACAGTCCACATGACAAACAAACCCAATCAATACTCAAAAGAACTCTTTGTACTCCTAAAACAGAGTGGATATTTCAGTTTAACTTCAAGGTCTGAGTTTGTGGACTATGACTCCCAAATAACTCACAAGAAGCTCTTTAGCACTTAGCAAGAGGTCGCACAACTGATAAAGTGACCCTAGGCCCTTTCTTCAAATAGCTTCCGTGTCTCTGGCTCCCTCCAGGCTGTTATAAACAGAGGCCTCCAGGAATACAGGCTCCCAACTGCAAAAGGATGTGTCAAATTAGGCAGCATATAAATAGGTAATTTTAATATAAATAACAGCATGCCTAACATAGCTCCAATATAAGCCATGTGATGACTAAATATTCTGCAGAAGAACTTTAAGGACAAAAGAAGAACGAGGTCAAATCAAGCTCTGGTTTATGAATTCCAATCTTTCCTGGTAGTTATTCAATATAAAACAACAAATGGACATTTTTACATACAGATAAGCATCTCCTGATTTATGGATACAATACATCTAAAGTCAAATGAAACTGACATGTACAATGTTTTGGCAAAAATAAACAAATCAACACTGGCCTGCTTATTCTGCTTTTCTTCTACTTTTGTTTTAGGCTGCATGGTGAGGCAGTCAGGCAACTGGCCCAGAGCAAAATACTCCAACAATCTCACACACTGATTTTACTGTAAGCATAACATCTCTTGACTGAATATTCTTTTAACGACAGGCTTTACAAGTTGAATATGTAGAGTAAATTACTGAGAGTCTGGAGTGTTGCCCCACCTCATCTGACCAACACAGTTCTGGGTATCTCATGCCCGCAGCGGGGGAGGCAGAGCTATCTATAACGGGTTCTGATGTCAAAGTCAGACCAGCTGTTCCAAGCAGCATCACAGCAACATACACCGGATTTTTCATTAATCCTTTGAAGAATGCATATATGCAAGAGTTCATTTTGTTGTCTTAAAATAGCAGTATTACTTTATCCCACGTCACAATCTCCTTAATATGAAAAGACACTATGGCGGCGTGCCACTACCCACGTCACAGTGGATCATATGGTATGAGCTATTCAGCAGCTGCTTTACATTAATAAGAGGTTACAGGGTTGAAACGAGGGCTAAAGATCACTGCAAGAAAAGAGACGTGGAAATGAATTTCTAAAGTTTATGCAAATCTGTCAAAACTATCATGTCAGACACAAGAGAATGAAAAAAAGATTATTTTGGTTTTGCCTCTAAGCCAGCTGATTTGTGAATGTAATAGAATGCATTGGAAAAACCCTCAAAGGGGACTCTGCATACATTCTCTTCAAATGCAGCCAGGTTTTCTCAGTATGAATAATAAGATTAGTCTCTTCTGAATGATTCACAAGCTATTGATCATCTTTTTCTTTTCTTATGGCAGAAGTTAAGTTTACAATTCCTTGCTAATTAAAATACTACATATTACAATACATATTTCCTATTCCCAAATAAATATAAGTCTGATACTGTGTTATTCGGCTTGCCTGCTTTATAGCTCCACACACAACCTTGGGTCTTGATTTGAAACTTTGAAGACCGAGATTTATCAGTGACCATTTGTGCCCTTTCTCGTGCCATCGTTTAGCACGTCAACAAGCAGGAGAAGGAAAATTCCCAACCAGCATGTGCAAACAGCTGTTTCCTCATGTGCACTATCGTCACACACACCATTGTCAACAATAAATCCAGTTTATACTTTCTTTATTCTTTTACGCACTAGAGTGGAAAAACAGGTCTTGTATCATTTATTTTTACCTTCCTTATAATTCATTAATCAATCATTAGATTTAACAAACAAATACAGGATTACAAGCAAAAGAGGATCTTACATCAAATTAACCAATGCTTTTAAAGGAAAGGGAAAGTAGCTCAACCATATCATTATTTATATGAAATAAACTTCCACAGTGACTAATGTCTGGACAGGAGCATGACTATTCAAAGTTTCTTTTATTATAAGCAACTCGGCAATCCATTCTGTGATAATCTTACCATTATATCCTCAGTAAGTGCTGAAATTAATCCAGTCTCATTTATGTCAATGTAAAACCTTTCAATCAACACTACTTAATTAATCCTTCAATCAAAGGAATTCCTCATTGAAACACACATAATGACAATATTGAGTAACATAGTAACAATCACTCAAATCAAAATTAACCGCACAATATAAAACGTCCACAACAAAGGTAATTTATAGCTTTGCAAATACAAAGCAAACAAGTGCCACAATTTAGTAGTTTGGTTAGTTTAAAAAGTTCATAGTTACATAAGGTAAGTACGACCTTGAGTGAAGCTGACACACCTTAATTCAATATTTCACAAAGCCTTGAAGCCATATACCCTAATAACCTACCAAACTAGTTAAAGCTTGCATAAATGTTGCATAAGTTCATGAGAGGGAAACTGAATGTAAGCTTTTTACTTCTGATGGTTTCTTGAATATGCCGTATATATTGTGTGTGAGTGGTACCTTTTTTGTGCTGACTGATCTGCGAAGTATTCTTCCACTAGGCCCAGTTACTCTTGTGTTGGCGCTACTTCCCGAGGGCAGGGTTGTGGTGGCAGAGGGGGGACTAGATGCAGTGCTGAGGGGAGCAGGTTTCTTCTCTGCTTGATTCTTTTTACAGGCCACATTGTTGTTTTCAGTTAATGACAATGACGTCTGATCAACACAAGCATCTTTGCACAATTCAGTGTATTGGCCATTTTTGATTAGGTGGAGATAGTCCTTTAGCATTGACTGTGTGGAAGGTTCACTCAGCCAGGTAAGAAAGAGCTCATCCACCTTCATCTTCAGAACTGGCTGAAGGATTTGAGGAGATGGCATTTTGATCAATGGTAGATACAGGAATGTCTGAGAAAAAAAACAAAACAAAAAAACAAAAACAGAACTGTTTGAGTAAGTAGTAGTTAGTTTTAGCTACATATCCACAGCACACATCATTTTTCTATAGGCTAAATTGTCCATTTTACAGGCAAATATACTATATTGTAGATTTAAATAAATAAATAAATAAGACAGAACATGAGACCACAACATTTGCATTTGCCATGTTGGTGATGGGTGGATGATTTGTATTTTCGCTCACTTGATAATAAAAATAAGCCCAGTTAAATATGTAAATGTTAAGTGACGTTACATATTTACCACGTTTACACAAATATCTGTTGTGTTCACTGTGCATGACCTGGTTTTGGGAACATTATTGAATTTTAGCGCGAAGCCAAAACATCAATATATTTCAGGCAAGAGAAAATATGCCCACTCTGAACCCGGAATTGCCAATACGAAAATTTAAAACTCGTATTACGAGTCGAAAAGGCTGATAAAGTAGCTGTACTAGTTACATTATAGTTGAAATTAAACAAGGAACAAGCTGATGGCGCTATGATGCTATGCTGTTTTCAAACAGGAGCTAGGAGGAGCAGTAAAGGGATCAACAAGTCCGTTATAGCTAACACACATACAGCGATGATGTGCAAATGCGTCTACTTACAGAGAGAGATTAACAAAATAAAGACATATCCACTACACTGTTGATTTTGATGTGTATACAGTCTATGGTAGACGCCGACAAGTGTCTTCCTGGCGTAACTTTTCTGAATCTCGAATCGCGTTCCCGTGGAAACATCATATCGCGAGACCTCACAAGAGCGGCAGCACGTGGAGGGAAAACATGGGGGTTTGGCCGGGGGACGGACACTTTCACTCAAGTCTTCTTTTTCATTTCACAGTCAATGAAATGCGAATAATAAGTAAGTTTCTTATCATTATATTATTTTATGATGTGTTGTGTGACTATAGTTCACAGTCAACATGGCAATTGTTTATTTATTTAAAAAAAAATTATAATAATGCAATTAGCATTTTAGCAAATTAACTGTCAAAATTTGCTAATTTCCTGCACACAGTTTTACTCATAATTTTACTAACAATTAATGTTTTTTTTTTTCTTTCTGCATAGCAGTATGATAAACGTATCAGTGATAATTGCTGTATCTGATGCCCTTGCCCCCTCCCCATATAAAGCTCTGCACAAATGGGGTAAGTTATAATTTTTGATTTCAGATGTACCGAAGTCTTGATGTTTGTATGTACTGTTTGTATCTTATTTCCTCAATTAACAAAAACAACAACGCAAGTAAGTTCAGTCAAAGTTACTTAAGTGGGTGTTTGAGATTCACATTATTCTACATTTATAATAATCAATACCAGTATCTGTTCAACTTAAAGTAAAATACATATAAAATATGGAATTTCATTTTAAAGACTTAATTGTGTTATTATTTCTGAGAAAATGAATATTCCCTGACAGCATTTGTTATTTTTGCACAAACTTAATCTATTTGATAGAGCCTTAAAGCTGTATTTCATCACAATGGACATCAGGGATACTTTTCAGGCTAAATCCTATTAATAACTGCACAACAAACGCTTTTTTCTTGAGAGCAAATTGCAGGTTGTTGCGTGGTTGTGAAAATTATTGACTGAATTTCTCTGATTGCTTCCCTTGATAACACCACCAAATCATATCAGAAACATTCAAAGACGACTTAGGCGCAGCACGTAATGAGTAAAACCTCTTTGTTCTTTCCAGCAGCGAGCCATACATGTGTTTAGAGCCTAATCAATATCAGAGATGAGCAGTGAAAAAGTGAAGATCTTGAAACTTTAAACTTTGCAACTTTTCAAAGTGTAATTACAGTGTACAAATAGGATTTTACCCAAAGCAATGTGCATGTTGTTTTTTTTATGCCTTGAAGGACATTTCAAAGGTTTGGACGGAGCTGAAACCACAGGGGGACAGCTGGTTAGTGTAGGAAAGTGTTAGTGAGGAGATCATGGCTTCGGCATTCCCTTACTGCTGTCAGCTATGCTATATGGGTGCTCTGTGAAGTAAGTGATAAGCAATCTTCTCTAATAAGGAGAGTAAATAAAGTTAAAAGTGTTTTGTTGCTGCTGTGCACCATAGAGACTTACTTGGACCATACCATACACTGCTCGCATGGAGGAATAAGCAATAAGCTATGGTTGTGTTAAAAGGTTGTTTGGGAGTATTTAAGTTCACAAACAACTTTGTTCTCTTGGCTTCTTGTAAAGTTTTATTTCTGCGTTTAGTGCTGTTAGTTGACAGCACAGATTCCTAAAATGATACAGATCTAATAGTCTAACAGCAAACTGAACTGAAACAGTTGGATGCTCCATGTTATGATTTTAGGAGCATTTCAATTTCAAATATTTTGGCTACTTTTTCTTTTAGTTTTACATGTGATTAAATTATGTTAAATGTATGATAATATGTACTCTTGGCTCTCCTGGTCATTTCCCCTTAATTGTCGTATGCTAAAACGTATAAAGAAGTTTCCCTTCGGTAATAGAGTACATGTGTAAAAGTTATTAGGATATATTAGGAGTCTATGGCTTTGTACTAATTTGTCCAATTTTCCTTTTTGTACCCCTTTGTGTATATATTGTTCTTATACAGCGCAGTGTGATTTTCAGTAATGACACATTTAAAATTTTGAAAAAAAAAAAAAAAGAAGGATCACATTTTTGGAGCAGCAATGCATTCATCAAAGAGTTACACATTCTCGTGTTTGATATGAATTTCAAATAAATTGTCGTGTAGACCAAATGCTTTCCTTCCCAAAATGGCTTTGGGATACTGATTAGCTCTTCTCATAGTTTTACTTTTCATTCCTGAACAAAATCACAGACAGAATAAAATCTTCAGTCAACATTTAGATTTCTAATACACGAAGCCAACCCAAGACACAGAGGAGGAGACGTCTTTCATTAGGCACATCACTGCGCTCTGAAGCTTGTGCCTTCCATGTGAGATGACTTTAAAAGAGAAACAATGCCTCAGCCTATCCAGCCTTTGGAGATTTTCACTCTCATCACATATTAATGAAAGAGGTTTAGAGGAGAACCTTGTGCTGAACGTCACGTCAAAAAGGCTTTCTTTGTGCTCACTTTTATGACATTACAACGTCAATGGTACATTATGTTTTGAGCATAGGGAGGAAATATTCAATTTATAACAGCTGTTTGACTAAACACTACACTAGAATTGTATAAGTTGGCATTTTAAATTGTTTTTCAAAGGTGTTCTTATATTTAATCAGATAAAAAAAAAAAAAAAATTGTAGAAATGGTTTCCAGATGCATAATTATTTATATTCATAATTCAGCCTTTAGTCCCTTTTTACCTTAATTTTTTTGGAAACAGCTTCTCAGTGTTGCTTTTGTGCTCAATTCACATAGGCTTATTTAATTTTGGGTTGTAGAAAGTGGTAGGGGTGTGCAATCGATATATCATGATGCTAAATTCGGTGATACAATATTGTTATTGTGAGCTGCTTTTTCGATATATTGGCAAGACTATTTTTGGTATCTTTTAGCTTTATTTTTTCTGACCGCACTACAATTCTGTTGCTTATATAGTGTAAGGAAACTTGATTATGCAATACACTTGACATATTCACTGTTTTGATGATTAAAATAGATGTATTTCATATTAACCACAAGTAGTGTTTTAACAAAGAAGTATTGTTGCTAAAATGTATTTGGTTCTTAGAAAAGATTAAAATAGATGTATTTCATATTAACCACAAGTAGTGTTTTAACAAAGAAGTATTGTTGCTAAAATGTATTTGGTTCTTACAAAAGAGCAACACATCACAGTATTATGTGCAATATTTTGATCATCACTTTTTTTCTTCATATTGTGATAATATCTTATCCTGAGCCAAGTATCATGCATTAAATTGTGAGGGACCCTGTGATTCCCAGCCTCAGAAAGTGTAAAAAGAATCTTCAAAAAACATATTTTTTTGTTTCATTTTAGAAAGATTCGGGCCTATTTGCATTATTGATATTTTGTCAGTTAAATTCACAATCATCAATACAAAATGCATTTCCCCCTCGCATCCCTTCAGTGTTGGGCAGTTGCCTGTAGAGGGCGCACTTCTCCTGGTATCGTCAGGAAGATTATTACATTCCCACACACACACACAGAACATGCACGAGTACGATCACCTTACATCAGACACGCGGCAGACGGCACAAATGAGAGGTGATTTCATGTCAGTAATCCAGATGAATGGACTGTACGTCAGCGCTGGCCTCCATCGCTCTTTTAATGAAGCGGGCCCGTCACGACAGAGCGGGGAGCGTTTGATATCCTCACGGGGCAACGCTAATGCAAATCACAGCAAATCAAGCTTCATCTTGTTGGAACAGAGGATCACACCAATTACCACTTGTTTATTGTTGCTATTGTAGTATTTACTGCAGTCTAGTCACATTTGGAGGTCAGCCACAGTTTCAAATGAAAAAAAAAAAAATGCTTTTGATGCTTGCTCATTTAGTTGTTCCATATTAGTAGCATGCTGTCATTGCTTGCAGGACATCACGTAAACATGCATTAAATCACTTTTCAAATTGCACCTTTGATTAAGGAAATTACTGCTTAATTGTGACCTAAAAATGCCATTAAGAAAATTGGTTCTCTGTATTCGTTTGGAGATAATAATCGTATGCATAATGATTCAAACATAGGAATTTGTTTTAACTTATGTTATTTCTTCATGTTGGTGAAATTACAGATTCATGGCATAGAATCAGGAAAGTCATGGAAATCAGCAAGCCATTCATTATACTGAGGTCGTTTCAGCTGACTTTTATCCTCCTCTGTACTTATAGGAGGTAAGGGAATCCTATTCACCATCACCCAAGGCCTCACCTTTGAACAGTCACCAGCTAATGCCAGGGCTCGCTCACACACACACATACATACACACACATGCAGGCACACACACACACACACACACACACACAATACTCACATCAGTTTCTCTTTCATTTGGCCTCCTTGAATTTCATCATTCAGTTTTACATCACATTAACGTAGCGTGTTAGTGGTCGGCATGTCTGCACGTAGAAGGCATGGTGAATAATGTAGGGGAAAGTCTGCCAATGCATGAAGGAGGGCTATGCTGTTTATCACATATACACTGGAGCATATCAGATAGCTTGACATTACAGGATTGTCCTTTGGTTTGTGAATGGCAAACATGGTTTATAGCCATACACAAAAAGAAAGAGACAGAAAGCATTTCACAATCTGTTGCAATGTGAAGCCATTTTTATTCCTGATTGTGTTATTGTGGGAGTTTGACATA
Source organism: Boleophthalmus pectinirostris (assembly GCF_026225935.1). Lineage (NCBI taxonomy): Eukaryota > Metazoa > Chordata > Actinopteri > Gobiiformes > Gobiidae > Boleophthalmus > Boleophthalmus pectinirostris. The sequence goes on along the minus strand of NW_026570970.1, from coordinate 20,802,671 downwards.
CCTTGACAGGTTATGAAATTATTATGACTTCTTGACACAAAAGTTTAAACAATGATCAAATGAAACTTAACTAAACTTTAATATGTCTCCACTTGGGTTTACAGAGAAGTATTTCTTTTTGAGCCAGTGACAAGCCTGGATAAATATAGAGTGTAGTTCAAGGAGGGCATCAAGTGTAAAACATGATTATTAAACTAATACACAGGCTATAATGGCACAGTATCTATTTTGCTATAGTAAACTTGAAAGCTAAAAGACAGTGTAAACTAATCTTAAAATAACTGAAAACCTTTTGAAAACCATGCCAGATCTGTACTTACTTACCATACTTACATAGGTTATGGCCTACTATTTGGCCATCACAGTTAGATGGTAAATTTGTTAATACTAGTTTCACTAATTTGCTCCAAATAAGTACCAAGCTGTTATCCTGATCATCCTTCCCATGCTGGAATTGTACAATAAGTCACTGTAATGAGCTTTTGAAAGTAGCACATTTTTACAATTAAAGACATGAAATCTCCCAACATTTAACTTAATACTTTTAATGAGCAGCACAAAAGTCTCACTTAAAAAAAGAAAAGAAATGTGTGATCTCGCTGCGAAGGAGACTGTTCTGTTAATGTGCGCCAAAGCTGCTCTCCTCCGTCTGTCTCAGCGGCTGTGTCTGATTTGCAAGTCTCCATTGATCTGATACCACCAAGAACTGGCCTGCATATTAAACCCAAGCCGGGCTACAGCTCTAAGAGACGCTGGCTTTGTCCATGTGCGTCCACTTCCCATGGCTTAAGTCCAGGTTAGGAAAAGACTTGTGTCCACTGATCGTCATACAAACCATAATATTCTTTAGAAGTCCTGCTCTGTGCCTGCCAACTCACTCTGGCCTTCACTTATGAATCTGACTTCATACTATACCAACAAAGCTCCTTTATTGTACTGTTTCCAAGATGTATTTCCTATCTGTAGTTAATTAAGACATTGTGTTCAAGATGGCCAGAGATGTATTGAAGTTTCAAAAGAAAAGATAATACACCATGTCAAATATGACAACAGATCAGGAAGAGAACAGCTTCACTGATATCGTGATAGATTACAAATGTATACTGTACTTCGATTTTTGTCTCAAATATAACTTTAAAAAGTATACAGCATATTACATCTTCAGCTTAGGTACTTATGTATACAACTAATATTACTTATATCTCCTGTTATCACTCAGTTTGAAGTATTGTTCAAAACAATCAGACTCTGACTCATATGATGGGCATAACTATTTATCATAAATAATGACACATAAATAAAAATATGCTGCTTATTACAGTGAAGTGTCACTATGAAGAGGTGGGCCTCTCAGTTATGCAGTTTTGAACTGGTAGTCCAAGTTTTAAAATTATATTGTGTTCTATAATAAAAACAGTGAAATATTTTATTTGTTATAGTTTGTTACAAAATATCAGAAACTACATATAAAGTATACATAATATATATATATATATATATATATATATATATATATATATATATATATATATATAGCCTTTTACTTTCAGGCTATTTAAAATAAAATAGATGTAATAATACAGTTTAATCTCCCTAGTACCTAAATAAGAATTTGTTATGCAAATGCAAAAATATGTACAAAAAAGTTAAACATTACTCTTTTTGTATATAATTACCTTCAGACTAATTAAGTAGCTTGGCCTAAGCCATAGCTGTCCATGTGACTGTATTTTGATTTTATTTTATAAGCTGTGAAAAGGATGGAGGATTGAGGTGTGATCCCAACTGGCAGGACAAGACAACGCTGGAAACAGATGAACATTAGGCACCAGGTCGGACAGGATCAATGAAAGACAATTAGACGACAACAAGGGGGGATAAGGCTCTGCATGTCCAAAGAAGTAGAGGCTGAACCCGATACAACGGCATGTGAATGGGCTCAGTAATCATATCTTCACACACAAAGGAACATGTGTAAAAGTGTTTAATGTTTGGTAGCCACCACCTCCTTATATCACTTGCTGTACATTTGTTTGTCTGTTGTAATGATCTGTAAGCATAGTTTTCACAGCAGGGAAAAAAACAACTGATTTAACAGCAGGTCAGGCATTCCTTTGTGTTTCTGCCTGAACCAAATACATATTCATGCCTGCTATATGCACAATTGCACTTATTATAATGAATATATTAAGAAACAAACCACATTCACAGAAGAATTGTTATTAGAATAGCAAAGGATTGTGGCCACCAGAAACCATAGCGCCTTGTTATTCCCGTAGTGAGGTTTGTGGGAGAGGTTAAGCTCTCGCAGCAGGCTGGCTATTAGGCTAAACCGCAGTGCGCTGGTGTTCTGTGTAGGCTGAAAAAGCCCAAGTTTGACCATTAGCGGATCTCCTGAGCGTAGATCCACTGTATAAAAGAGATGTAGAGTTTCCCTTTTGTATAAACGTGGGAGTAATCATCACACAAAAGAAATAACTAGGTGCGTAATGCAAACTCTGGTATGTTTATTCAGTGCAGGTCTAGTTCATCTTTGCGACTGTTAAAATGAATAGAAGGTGTACCTTCAATCTGTAGACTCCTGTTAAGTATGTATTATTGCATTGTTGAGGTGCACATGCCTCTTTCCACCACTAGATGGCTGTATGCCCTGTGATTACATTGAAAACAGCCTGCCTTGGCCCTTTAGAAATGCAAGGCAGAGCAAAAGATTTTGTTAATAATGCTTTAAGACACTTGGGTTATGAAAACAGAGCGCCACACGTTCATAACACCAAACTTAATGTTTTGATCTTTGAAATTGCTAAATCTTTCTATTTTTTAAGTCAACCTCTGAGGATTTAATATACTGTCATCAGAAAAGTCAGGTGATAATACATTCATGCTGGGGTCAAAGTGCACTTAAAAATAAACTCAATGCAATGTCAATATTCATTTATATTCAAAAAGTCTGGCGGGTAAGAAAGGCTTCAATTAAACTGACAGATTTCAAAACAAGTCAAGAGTGCTATTAGTGTCACACAAATCCACCCAACACATTATTTGTCACAGAGACTATTGCATTATTGTTTCTGACTTCATTGCCTTTGTTTTAAATGACTGTTGTGTGAGTGTGTGTGTATATGTGTGTCTGTGTGCAGCTTCTAATGACCTATTTGTACGTTCATTATATGCAGGAAACACAACCACACAGAGCACTTGGTTGCAGTATTGACTTTGAAGATGGCCTTTCTTCTTCTGAGCCCGTCCGTCTCTTTAGCCTGAAGCGCGTGCGGCGGGCCAGATCGCGGTGGCCCTTTATTATGATGTCAGCACTTTGCTTAAAGAGCATTCAATATCTGCTGGACGGCCGCTGGAGGAACATCAATAGAATAATACAGATGCACGCGCGCTCTCGGGACAGCGATTTCTCATAGGCGCCCAGTTCATTTGCCCATTGATTTATTGGTGGCTGACAATGTAATGGGATTAGGTAACAGTGATTATTGCAAACAAACAGGTTGTTTGTTTTGTTCTGTCAAAGTGGAAGTTCAACAGTGGCTAGGTGCACGCACATTAGCACCTGGAAATGCACTTTACCTGAGGAGACAATTATATACAGGCCACAGAAAGATGGCAGCTAGGAAAACAAGTAAAGATATGTTGCTCTAAAACCACCATTATGAAAAAGCAATGGCTGTATGGCATTATTAAATTATTATTGTGGCATTACTTACATGGTGTTGGTAGGCCTGTCATGATAATTACTATACTATAATATATGTTATGTGAAACAATAATTTTGGGAGGTCAGTATTTATTGTGGAGAGTTTTTCTTTTATATTAGTGGAGAACTTTACATTACATTGGGCAGATTACATTTACTGTTTTTTTTTTTCTTAAAAAAAGTAAATGTCCAATGGAAAATTGTTAACTGTTCTAATATTGTTATTAGATGGTCACAAGGCAATTCCAAATAATCTTTCAGCACTAGCAGTGTTTGTGTATACTCACCTCCACACTCTGATCTACCAATGTATCTCTGTAATTCATGCAAAATGAAAATAAAAAAAACCTTCTTAGCAATATGCAGATTTCTTTATGCAAAGCAGCATTACCTATGGTGCATGGTCGGCAGCTAATGCCTTTGATCAGCCTCTCTGACACTCTAACTACTGAGAAGAAAAGAACTTAAAATTGTAAAGGCTCTTAATTGAAGTGAACATAAAAGAAGATACATGGTGTTAATTGGTAGACGCTAAGAATAATCTAGACCTTGGAGACCACTGTCCCTTACCGGCCCCCCTGCCAAAGTGTCAGGATTTACATCTTTAATTCAAGATTTCCCCACATTAATTACCTCGCAAGCAGCCAAATGTGGATCACTTCATTTTAAAGTATAATAAACAGCCAAATAGTTTCTCCCCCTTTCTGTCCATGCATATCAATTTTGTTGGTGCATGCTAGAGCCTGGATGCCTTGTTTACTGCCAGTGTTCAGAAGCAGTTATGTATCGAAGGACCACAACTGGACAATAACTACACTGTTTCTTTACTAACAATTTATTTGAAACTTGATCTTCTGCTGTAAGTGGGATTTTACTTAATAGGATTTTACGGTTTTTGAATACTGGTTTTATCATTTCATTATCTGTGCAGTTTTATTTTTTTTTAATGAAATTTTAACTATATGTGTATGTTTCTATATGTAACAATGAAGAAAATCTCACAATTACGTACAACAGCACACTCAAGATAAGATACCACACACGAAGGCCTATTTCTACAATTGTCAATGGGAAGAATATGGGTGAATCTATAAAACAATTGATCAGTGAGTATTTAAGTACTTATAGTAGTCAGTATTATAATCATGTTGGTGTAAGTACACATGCTCTTTAAATCTTGAGGCACCTCCATTTCCACAATATACAGAAAGAATATCTATATTTTCTGTCATAATATTGTAGTTTCTCAGGTGGAGACTAAGTTGTGTGTCTTTGCAGTGAGCTGAAGCAATCCGAAGCCCCAGGATGACCCTTGATTATAGAAGAAGAATGGAGCAGTTCTCAGGTGTCTCTTACTCTGCTCATGATGAATGGGACCTCCTGCTGTTCAACAGAACCAGCATTTGAGCATCCAGGTAAAAACTCACATACATGCTGACAGACAGAGCTGAGCTGAATCTACAAATGCCACCATTATAACATAAACACTGTAATTTCAAGGCAAAATTTTTATTTTTCAATATATGCTTACTCAGAGATGTATTTTGGGGTATATACATGTTTAATTATTCATAGTCCTGTATTTGAATTTTTAGTGCTCTGAAAAATTTCTGTTCTCACCTACCCCCTATCCATGCCCACAACTCTGTTACCTGTGTTTATTTAAAAAAACAAACAAACACACATTCTGCAGTATACACATAGGGTTCTAAGTATAGGGTATTCATAAAAATTAATAGCCAACTTTTTAGCTTTGCTTTAGCTTTAATGTTGTCATGGCAGTGGTAAAAGCAACAGCTGTAATTGTGTTTCAACTTATTTAAACTATTCAAACTACACTCATTTATTTTGACCTCCACCTCCTGTATATTACACAAGCTGCTGTTATGTCTTCTCTTTAAATGCCATTTAACAGTGTCCTGCCCTTGTAAATACCCAGCTTTTATCCCAGAACAGGTCCATGTATGGATTAAATAGAAATGTCTATTATAGCCTATTGAAACAGTATCAAACGTGGCCCTATGTGGTTGACATTATGCAGTTTATTAGGCAACAATAAGCAATTTATGTAAACACAGTTCAAACGAGTGCCGCTCTTGTACACCTTTAACACCCCGTTTTTTTGAAGTTGATGTTATTTCGGGGCTTTTCGTCGTAATTTATTGGCTCAAAGTGCACAGTACAGTGTTAAAGCTGATTTGATATGGAAACCTGCAGGGACATATTAATTAAAATAGCAATCTAATTAGCATTCCTCTGTGACCTAAAAGTTGAATATTATTAGAGCAGCAACCATCGGCGGTGATGAAAAGAGCTTACATGACAGTGAAATTGAAATTCAAAGAGCTGTAGATAATGTACACACAGATCAAAAGAACAAACGGTGCAGAGGAAAATAACACACTAAGAAGTTTTACATTTCCTCACACGGGGGAGGCCGACGTGCACACTCGTGCCGGAGTTACGTGCACGCACACAGTCGCAGCTGGCATTAAGTAGTTGGGAGTAATTCACTCCTGACATCTGGCAGATATACACATTACTGCAATGAGACTCAGGTGACAGTGGGAATTTAATACAAGCTAAAGGCAATTTTTATTTTTAAAGAACAGTGTACATTTGCTATGAAGATGTTAAAGATGTAGAGAGCAAAAGATGGTTTAATTTCTTTACCAGAATAACTGCACCTTTTCATTGCTGTTAGAATATTGATTTGATGTGTCACAGATCAGTTTTGTAATGTAATTAACAGTTGTATAGGTCTGAGCTCTTGCATTTTTTCTGACATATATTGCAACAGTAGCATGTATAGTTGTGTGATTTCCATATATTCATGAATCTAGAATCACATTTAAAATACCACCTAGAACTGAAACAAGCTAATAAGCAAAAGAATCATATTGATTACAATCTTTCCCCAGATCCGCCTGTAAGTTGAGAGCTTAACTGCAGGCTTAGCTGTTTTATTAGATGCCATACAGACAGTTTATTTTGGTGTTTTTCAGAAAACAGTTTCCTAAAAAGTGCCGCCTCTGCGATGAATTGCCACCATTCAAAATAAATTTTGATTCTACCATGATTAATCCTGCAGCTTTAGAATAAATCTTACTGCATGCTAAAATGCTTCAGTGTTGCAAAGACATTAGTTGAATCTAAACACACTGAAAACTGTGAGTAAATCAATTACACTGTATTTTGTATAATGTGTTAGAATGCTGCGCCTCAGCAGTTGGTTGCTCAGTGAGTGATGCCAACAAACAAGATGACTGTTCAGGCAATGAGTGCCCACATGAGATCTGTGTGCAATAGCTGCCCTTTAAAAAGCTTTAAAGCTTTGAAGACGGAATGGTAATAAATACACTTTTTTATTTGTCTATCAATTTATCTATAAAAGTGTATAAGTATATGTATACAAGTATAATAATATATATATATATATATATATATATATATATATATATGTGTGTGTGTGTGTGTGTATATATATATATATATATATATATATATATATATATATACACACACACACATACATACATATATATATAAATTATTATACTTGTGTACATTATATTATATATATATTATATATATATATATATATATATATATATATATATATATATATATATATATATATATATATATATATATATATAAATTATTATACTTGTATACATATACATATACACACATTCTCATGTGTTGCAAAAATACAATAATTATCCCTATCATGATAATGGCAAATAATATTGCAATAAAAATTTTGGCAAAATTGCCCAACCCTTATCATAAGTAACAACTGAACCATTGAAATACAAAGTTGCACTATGTACAAGGCTGTATGGCTGTTCCTTCACAGGTAAAGTTACATTTGCACCTTTAAGTATCTGTGCAAACTGTCTGTGATGCGCATTAACTCAACACATCCCAGACAACCCAAACATTTCTCCTGGAGGTCAGCCCCTTCGCTGTGCCCATTGTTACTCTGGTTTAACCTTGAGTCTTCCTCTGCATCTCTTTAGGGACAGTTGCATATTTCTCCATAGCCTTGTGCATGAGGGAGGCTGCCTGTTTTCTTGGTAAGGGCCTATATGCAGCTGGAAGAAAGCAGGGTGTGTGTTGTGGTGTCCCTGCACTGGGCGCTGTGCTCTACCCAGCCACTGATAATTATTCATTAGTATTCATTAGTGTGAGGTGCTGGCCGGTGCGGGGCTCATGTTGAATCAGTGTTCTGACGAGGCCCGGGCCTGCTGTGGGTCAGCCAAGAGCCAGTAATTAGGCCCACCAGTCAGGAGGCATTTTCCTAAGCGCAACACGTAAGGTTAGGGGAGGAGAAGAAGATACAAGCACCAGGAGAGGGGCTGAGGAGGGGAGAATCAGAGAGGGGACTTTTGAAAGAGATCCAACCTTGGCCTTGTGGTCTATAGAGCTCCTTCACCCCTCTACATCATTCGCAACAGCAGCATAAATGTCAGATAACCTTGGTTGTCTACCTTTCTGTGTGCACCTTTTTCTGTTTTGTTTTTCACTTTGAAGGTTTTTTGTTTTTTAAATGAAAATCTCACAGTGTTCAACAATCAAGTAATGTTAAATCCACCCGGAAGGAAAAAGTTCTTTGGTAAATTTTACAGTAAAAGTATGTGCAAACTTCTTAAGCCTCTTTACATTTGTGTATTTAGAATAGCTTCTATTTGTACCCATTGACTCTGTCTCATGTGTGAGAATGGTCAAATGTTTTTTACGTTCAAGTTGGTAAATGAGTGTAGTATTCCTAAAGCTATTGCTTTCGCTTTAACCTACCACTAGGATTAAAAGCAGAATAATGGAGAACTTGGTTGGAGTGTCTCACTTTAGTATCCGTAATTTGGAAAAGTAGCCACCTAATATTTTATTATTCTATTATTATCTCTTATATGTGAATGTTGTCTTGTTAGATCAACCACTTGTAAGTACTGAATTCCAACTCAAATTCAACAGTGGGAGCTTCCAAAGTCTTGCATTGTTGTATATTTATTTCTGTGTCTTTGTGTGTTGCTTTGTCACTAATAAGAGGACTTATTATCACTTACAGACATGACTGTGTGATAGTTAACATGACAGAGTGGCTGCCCGCTAGGAATAGTTTTAGTATTATAAACGGGACTGAGGCCTAACTGAATTAATCTAATGTGAAGATAATTACAGTGGCTGGAACAAAGCTGGACCAGATTTATCAGACCGCTTCCCTGGCCCCCAAGAGCTATGAAGTAGGAGGAGGAGGAGCGGTGCCAACCTGCTGAGGTTAAAGGCAACCAGCGCACCTCAAAGCGTCGCGCTCAACACCTGTCAGTACATATCTGACATTGAAAAAGCCTCTTTGACGTTGACTGACAGCAATTGAGAAAACAAGGGGTCAAGTGTTGAGCGGCAGTGAGACGACAGCCAGAGAGACAGGAACCTCCCTGATCCAAATCCCACTGGAGGACAGACATGATAGCTTGTCCTGTCAACACATAACATCAGAATTAAAACAAAGAGTAAAAAAAACTAGCAGCCTAGTCCATTTCTTGTTTTCTATACACTAGTGTACAAACACAGATGCTCCAGGGATGGGGCTAGGGAGTCTCTTTCCTAGCCTGGCTGTATCCTGACATGATTTCGGATTAGACAAATCCACAAGCAAATAGCATGACACCCCCTCCCTCCTGTTCCCCTTCACATTCATGACATTGGCAATGTAGGTGCACTTGACAGCTCTCAGATTGGTGCCGTACAGAAGAAGGGAGATCCCAAAGTGAGGGTAAATCTATCAGGGGTCCGTCCTGGAGGAGTGGGGAGGAAGAGGGGTGAAAAAGAGGGAGGGGAAGCCAAGGGAGAGGTGTATGGAGATGGGGGGAGAGTAGAGGTTTGGTGGGGCCCCGCTGAGCACATAAGCTTCCATGCTGAGCACAACCGTGGCTGGCTGACAGTTGTGCTCAGCCTTCACTGTAATAATGAATAAAAGGAAACTCCCTGCAGATTACACATCTTCCATGTTTTGACATTGACCTTAATACATAATTTAACCACAAAGCCTGAAGAGTGTGTAACGAGATAAGAGAGGACCAGAGGATAGAAAAAAGATGCCCAAGCTAAAACATACACAAAAATGCCTTGGAGAGAGAGGCCTTTGCTGTAATCGGCCTAATATGATCAAGTCTGGAAGGAATTTTGCCACCAGTTGGATTTTTTTCCCTAACAGTGCGGAAAAGGTTCAGGAAGAAACATAGAAGTCAGCAATAAGAGAAAATTGTGGATTTGTGTGTGAAAAATGCAGTGATTTTGTTGCTTATTGAATTCCCAGTGGGGCTAGCAGGCATTGGCGCTAAACCACAATAGAATAGTAATGTGCTGTGTGCCGCTCTGACAGACCCTGGGCATGGGGGGGCAGTTTTGAGTGTTTTCCTCGGGGCGCAGGGGGGCTGTGATGTTTTGAGTGACTGTTTAGAGTAAAGTGTGCTGAGGCAGCGATAGCCCGTACAGGTTATGTCACTCCAGCCAAGGTCACTCTGTCTCACACTCACACCTTGTCAAAAAAAATGCCTCCCAGAGTCTGCGAAATATCAGCAGGTGAAAAATACAGTCTTAACATGTCTCCTGCAAACACATCAGGACCAGTGGTTTTGTCAAATAGATGAAAATTTAATATTTATAGTTTAGAATTACGATTTTCAGATGAATGTACTAAATATTTACACTGAAGAAGTAGTAAATGTTTTTTTTTTTAAGCTACACAATTATCAGAAATTAAAAGAATTCTGGACGGACCCTTTCAAATCAGTGATGTAAATGGTCATTTTTTTCATTTAAAATGTCTAATTCTTTGACGGTAAAGGCATGTTCTTTTGAGAGGAATCATTTGTGTTATTATTTTGTGTGTGAAATGGCACTGGAGTGAAAAGCACTTTGCTGTTAAAGCTTGTTTATTTAAAGTCTGTCTGGTCCAGGTGCATAAATTAGTAGAAGAAAAACACGATTCATATTTGGCCTTATGGCCCAGTCCTACTCTCCATGAGATTGATTACTTAAAAAATGTGTTAGTAGTGACCCTTGTTTTTGCTCATAAACCAGCAAATCCACCATCCAACATACCAGTGGCAACCCATGATGTATGATGACAATAAAATAGAAATAAAAAAAATATATATATTTCCCCAGACTATATACACTAAATAAGATTAAATAAGTTTTAGTTTACTTTATTTGTAAACAGAAGTGCTACTTGGGCTGATTGGGAATGACTAAAAGACTGGAGATCTTAGAAGTTCTTTTTCTGCTTTCATAGTCATATTTATTTGGTGTATTTCTTGTACATTCCCCTAATGGGATATACTGCTATGTTTCATGCATTAACAATCAGGCCTAATTAAGGATGTGCCTACGTCAGCAATGGTCTGCTAGGTGCAGTGCTACACAGATACTGATATTAAATATGAATTACAGAGGCCGTGTCTGCCCCCCTCACCTCCAGCTCCCCTCTCATCCTCTTAACTCCCCACAAAAAATCTTTCGTCTCGTGACTGTTGCAAGACAGTCTGTTCTGTAATTGAAGCGGCATGTCAAAGCCGTCTTCCTGTCCGCATGGTACCCTCTGATTCACACTCTTCTCATTAGTGTCATAATTAGCGCTGGTAGAAAAGAAAAGGCCTGAGCTCGCCTCTGTTCAGAGAGAGCTAAGGTGAGAGCCCCCAGGCCCTGTGATGCTCTCATCTGGGGGTGTGCAGCTGACCTCCGGACCAGTAGGGGGCAGTGGAGTTATATGTTAGTGCTGCCTGCATGGTGTCTCTTTAAAGACAGCATGGTGCTTTCGATGGACACATACTGTTGTGATTTATAAATGTGATGAATGAAACATAAATAGTTCCTTTATTAAACTGCTTAGCTCTGATATTTTCCCTTTTTAATTTTTCTCCTGAATAACATCATTATTTCACCGTATGCATCTGTTAAGTCTTTCAAACTAAGAAATAGTTAATTTTGTTTATATTTTTTTCTGGATTTTTATTGGATGTTTATGGTTTATTTTCCGATTAATATGAATTATTGGGCAATTGCTTTAGAACATTGGACTATACATGAAATATCATATATGGGGTGTTTGCTTGTTCACGGGATTAGTAAACATGTTAATTAAGTATAGAGAGCAAGTTAGTTTAAGACTCGCACCTGTCTCTCTGCCCTGTGGCCATGGCCTCCACTCATGTCTCAGGGCTTCTCAGACTCTTCAGGGGATTGGCCTGGCCATTAAATCTTCCCTGAACAGCCTCCAAACAGGTCCAGCTGGGTTGAACATTTTGGGTTGTGTTTGTGTCTATGTGAGACCTTGCCATCAGGGCTTCGTACTCCACACTGGGTCTTCGTTCTCTCTGCCGTGGCAAAAGTACTTTGGTTCTGTGCCATCAGGCGTCCCTCCAAGGGCTATGTCAAGACAGGCAGCACTGGTCTGGGTCCTGTCTGTGTGTGTTGGATGGTGCAGGGCGGTGCTCTACTTCTGCAGCAGTAATCTAATGAGCCTGTAAACACACTCATTTGACATCATTAATTGGAGGAAGATCAGAGCTCAGAGAAGGCTGTGTGGTAGCAGTTGGAGGGTTCTCCCATCAGAGAGGGTTCTCCCAGATCAAAGATTTACTGTGAAATCCTTGATTATGCGACAGAGAGACACATTAGAGGCAGTTTTCTGCCAAGCTGTGAGAGCAGCGGAGTGTCTGGTCAGTGCCAGCAGCAGGCCTTGATTCTGGCTCTGAAAGAGTTCAGGCTACGTACACAAAGACACTCTGTTTGTCAATTTTAACAATGAGTGAACAAATTGGAAGACAAGGGAGTATGTCTGGATCCAGTTATCGATGGTCAAGTATTGTAGTCATTTTAAACTTGTGAAGCCTTATATTGGACACACAGGGACAGAAGAGCTGCTGGCACTTTTGAAAAAGTTTTTCTTCTTTTGTTACTGGAGCAGAGTGTGATCCATTAGCTGTAATTTGGCTGCCATGTTGCTTCAGTCACATTTGTCAGCTGGATGCGAGCTGGGGAAGCAGAGGTGCAGTTTGGACTGTGAGTTAGAAGTCCTCTGCTCTGTCACCCAGTCCAGTCCTTAATGATGTGTGTGTCTGCCACCCGCACAATGGGCCTCACTGCTGTTCGCTCTCATTTACAGAGTACCAGGCTCTGAACTCCTCTCATCAGCTCTTTGTTCCTGGCTGTTTCATGTTTTGGGGACTTGAATGGCCTCGCTGTGTATGGGATACTTTTGAGCCTATGGTTGAGAGAGTCAGCCTGAGCAAGATTTTTCCAGTGCAATACATTATGAAGATTTCACTTTTGCCCTTTGATTTTGCACTGACAGTTATCCTTCAGCCCTCCTTTAAAGTCCCACTTTCAATCCCTAATGGCTGTCATGTCGCTACGCTCTCTGGACTCTTACTCAAAGTGTCATTGGCATAATGGTCGGCAGCCGTTGGCCTCTTTTGATCATCCATGCTGTGTGCGAGAGCAACTGGAGTCGAAACACTGAGGTGTATGAGGTGTGAGCTCAGTTGCCACTCCCAGGCAAAGCTCCAGCACCGGAAATCTAAAATTCACTTTCAAATAGTTTTCTTCCTGGTCTAATAGCCAAGTGATGTGTGTATGTGCATGTATCTCATTAAAAGGGATGGCAAAGGTTTTCTACTGTATCAGCATCTCAGGTTTAGACCTGTTTGGCGTCCGCTTCAATGCTTGTACCATTTTCTAACAAAAGGATGAAGGGGAGGAATGAGTAGTTTCTATGTGCGACAGTGAACGGAGGCCTTGGACAGGGCTGGGCCACACTGGTTCAAACACCTCTTGTCAAATGTAACAAGCTGGTCCAAGATACAGTTATAGAAAGAGCACATCTAGCAAGCCAATAGGCCAGGTAACGTCAGACTAAAGCCAGGAAATATTGGATGATGCTATATGTAAACATTCCCTAGGAGCTGAAATGCTGCTGCTCCAGGGTGGTAGCCTCTCATTCTGTGCCTGCCTCAGGTGCCCCACAGCAGTTTTATCTCAGGTACACAGGTGGGAGCCAGAGTGGCCCCAGGGTCAGGAGGTATCTGCCAAAGAGCAACTGTAGCAACTGGCAAAAGACAGTTGTTGCTACATGTTTACCCCCACAAATCAATATTCAGTATACACAATGGTTGTATCAGTGCCACAGAACCTAATACCTTTTGGGTTAAGGATGGATTGACATAAGTTTTACAAAGAATACATACACAGCCACAACCACTTAATTATTGATTCATATTTTTCTTCTCTTAAAATTATATTACGTATTAGAGGTAGTGACACATGGCAAACTAATTATTTTTTGTTGTTATTGATTGGTCGATGCCATAATATTTCAGCCTGAATTCCTCCAAACAGCATGCTTTCTCTTACTTACAATTAACAGCACACTTCTTAATTATAAATTGTGAAGACCTAATCAAAGTTGCTTATAACAATTATAACAATTGCTTATAACAATCTGTGCACTGGTGGTAAATGCATTTACCAAACAAATCTTTGTTGTGGATTAACAGGGTAAATTTCAGTCTTTTTCTTCTTGCTTTTCCCTCTTCCTTTGACCCTTATGTTCACTGTGTTTTCTCATTATTCTTGCCATGTTTCATGTTTTGCTTGTGTGCTTACTACTTTTCAAACCATTTTAGTCCAAGAATTATAATGAATTATACAAACCCTGTTGCTTCCCACTGAGTGCCAACTATGAACTCATGCAGCAGCAGCACAGTGGTGTTTACAATGAACTTTACTCATGTTTTTATCTTACAACAGAATACAAGTTTGTTTTTCCCATAAATCTTGTCTAAAGTTTGACTGTACAACCCTCTTAATCGATTTGTCTTTGGACTTTAATTTATTTAACACTGACTCACTTAAGTGGTGCAGCCCTCCCCTTTTCCTTTAACCACACAGTGATCCAGATCAGAGTGCCTGGCCAAGATAGTGTGTGATGTAAAGTTCTGGAGAATAATGGATGTCTCATACAATAACATATTTCCAGCTTGTATCGAGAGCCCTGTCAATTTCACTTACACCTGGTGCCGGAGTAGGAAAACAGCAAGTTCTTCCTTTCTAAAAGACATTGCCATTGCAGTCACTCCCCACCTGAATGACTGATACATTAAACATGCAGAAACAGCAGGAGGACACTCGGGAGGAGGCATTCAAAGATGCAAGCAATATCCCAAAACAAAACCAAAGAAATATTATGTGTACAAAAGAATAAAAATAGAGCATATACATATATGTTTTAAAATCAAATGAAGACTATAGAAGGTTCTTGTCTTTATAACCCACTGTTCATAATTTTAACATCTGAACATTACAGCTGATTTGCTATCATTGATTTGCTAACCACTGAGGACAGAATCTATTTCTGTAACTTAGTAAAATTCCAGCATAAATACTAAAATTTCTTGACATTGCCAAAGTGTAAGTCCCAGAGCTTTTGAATCCACTGAAAGCTTTTCCACAGAGGGGCTGATCACAGGGGCTTTTGTAAGCCAGGCACAGGAGCATCTCCAGCCTCTACTTCCTTGACAGGACTGCCATGTGGGCCAATAGACCAGACTACTAAAATCAGCAGTACTCACCATGCTCATGAAATGCTGACACAGCTGCCCTAGGCCTGGCCTGTTGTAGAAAATTAATGCAGGCAAGTCAGAGGACACCTCAGTCAGTTAGACAGACAGACAGAAGGGGTCCTGTAAGGCAGTGAGAAGTGGAGCACAATCTCTGGTCTTTGTTCACTGCTGGACATGTTAACACTCCATTAGGAAAGCTGACACACAAGGCGGCTCTGCCTCTGTTCTGACTGAGCCAACAACTTCCTCTGTGTCTGCCTCTGATTCCCATAACAATGTGCTACCAGCGTTTTTGTAAAGTGTACTTAAACTAAGGCATTGGTTTACAATAGGGCTTAATTTGAACGCTTTCCCCTTCATTCTTCATTCTGATTAGGCAACTATTTGAGAAATTACAATGGTGTGTAATGGGAGTGTTCCAGCAACTATTTAAGCCTATTACCCCAACTCATGACACCAATCCAAATGCTTTCCAGTTACTACCAATATACAAATTACAAACCCTGGTTTATAATATTTTAAATATTCAGTGTTTACATAAAAATTGCACAAAAAATCTTCAGCTTGAACCACTAAAATATTTACCCTGTCATAAGTGACAAATTCCACATTAATGTCTTTCTTTTTCTATCTTCCCAGAGCAGATTTTAAAAGATTGCTAGTAATCTCTTTTTCAGCATAGACCGAAATTGAGATTCTTACGTCCTTAGTTAGACCTTGGGGAATCCTTCCTAATAGATCCTCTTGCTTAAAGCCTCTGGCTTAATCCTTGCCATTTATGACTTCCTATGCTAGTTTGCTAAATACTTTCAATTAGATGGCTGGCAGGGCATTTTGTATCATTATGTCTTCTGACCACTCCTACTTTGGAGGCAGTTTCGGAAAAAGCAGGGGGCTTGACCTTGGGTCTTTTGGAAATGGCACTGATTGGACATTTGCACTTGATGCTGGATGTCTCTCTGGATCTAGTTCTAACTTCAGAGTGAATCATAATTAACTCCCAGCATCAATTAGCATTTCATATGTAGAAGGGTAACGGGAAGCCAATTACAAGAAAATATACATAATCAATTATTTATTCATTCTTAATTACTGTGAGTTTTACCCCTTTACAGCAGTAGCAGTTCAATTAATGACCTTCAGCTGTCTTCATTTTAAATTGCCAGCGAACATAGGAATTTACAAATCAAAGCTACACAGAATACACACACATAAACACAAACATATGTACAATTGCCAAAATAAAAACAAAACAAGATAAGGCAGCAAGAAGAGAGGCAAAAACCAGTAATGTAGCGAGAGAAAGAGAGAGCAAGGTGGCAAGACTCACACACACACATGCACAGAGAGACGGAGAGAGAGAGAGGAGTACAGGAGGAGCAGGACTGGCACTGTCTGTCAGTCAGGTGCCCAGAGCTGCGGTGTACACCGTGTCACCCACACGCCCGAGCCGTCTGTCGAGGCCACCTGCCTCATTATGGGAAATGTATGCATCTGGGGCAGGCTCAGGCTGGCTCATCCGCTGCATGGGCAGGGAAAATGGCACACTGGCAACTATTACTGCATTATGTTAGCAAGCTGTACACACTGCATGCATTCATAGCGCTCACACAGTGAATGGGAATGTAGGGAGCCAGGAGTTTTTCCCAGATTTGTTTGGAAGTGACTTGTGTATGTGTGCAATACACAGGTTCAGGCAGGGATAAAACCAGTTGCATTCTTGGACTGGAGGCTTATTGTCTATGGCACATTTATACAAAACAATAGAACTCTTCCAAGAGGATCTGATTGGCTCTTTTTCCAAACTAAACGCTGCAAGAAGTTTCAATAAGTTTGACAGATGATGCCATATGTCTGAGTGCAGAGAAGATGGTGTCACTTAGTGGACACATGCTGTAGCTGCTTGTGCCCAGTGTAGATGTCCACTTCTCTGGCCACAGGGTCCTACAGAAAAGCAACATGCGCAGACACCAAATCATACAAACTGATCACAACACAAAACTTTCTCCCTGTCCATTCTTAGTCCCCCTCTCTCTCTCGCCTATACCTGGCCTGAATACCATTAGACCTAATGGAGCGTGGTGTGAGGGACAGCCAATCATGATGGCGTCCTGTCAGTGACACCGACATGTATCTTGGTGCTCATTATCATCCTTGAACAGCGCCAATTTACATCTGATGCTCTGACTAATTCTGCTCCAGTGTTGTCAAGAGGCATAGGAAGTGGCCTGGCCGTGATGACAGTGCTGCTGTCAGGAGCCTGTGGATGGAGGATTCCTCGGGGCATGATTTAATGCCCATGTCAAGCCCCGCTGTCAGCCTCTCTCTCTCTCCTCGCTCCCTGTGCTCCTTCTCTCCAACCAGCCATTAAGATTCAGCCAGCGCAGAGATGGAGCGATAAAGCCGCCGATTGGCCTGCTTAGGATTCACACTTTGGGCAAGAAAATAACACGCCCTGTTTCACAAGTGATTATCCTTACCGTGTAAACTGCAATTAAGGCCAGAAAACAGGCAGCATGGAGCTAATGGAGAAACAAAAAGTGCATGATATAAGCCAAGTGAAAACAAAATTTTGAGCACTTCTCTCACTGGCTGTTGTTTGACTCATTTTCCCAGACAACTTTTCCTTGTTGTCTAACTGGTTGTTTTCTATTCGTTTTAGTTAAATACACTCCAATTATTATAAGTTTAGGAGATGTCCAGTTGAAGACTTTATTGACTTTCCTCTGTGAGGTGGGTCACTTCTCTATACACATTTTTTTGTGTGTTTTTTTAAACAATACATGCAGACTCAGTTCACCAAATCGATAGCCTAATCTTAGTCAACCATTCTAAGTTGAACATTACAAAAGGTCAAAGGTCACTGGTGCCACAGATGGCGAGATACTCTGGATCGAGTAGGACCCAGACTCTAAATAGTACATTGGATGTTATCGTAAACCTTTGTGCAAAAACATAAGAAGCTGTCAGTGTGTATGTGTGATGGTATTCGTACAATATGTTGCAGCAATATGGCTCCCGGCCCCTGGTTTTCTCCCCGCTCTAATGAGGCAGTGATGGATGACCAGACATTTTCCTGCCTAATGTGCAGAGTGTATGTGGACATATGGTGTGTCCTTGTAAGCACGTAGCACACGACTGTTGGCCACTATATAGGCTGGTGGTTCTTTGTGATATGTGCTCCCCTAGATCACAATAAACATGATTCTCTTGTATTAAACTCTTATTAAAAGATTTGGTCTGCCCTGTGTGTGTTTTGGCTTAACATCACATTTTTCAACCACGTTCTGCAGCTGCTGATTGCTCCTACAACAACGCCTTAACTGTGTGAGAAAAATACACAGCATTAGCAGTGGTAACCAGGCCAAAACAAGGAATATGTGTGCTGGGTTTAAGTGATAGATGATGGGCAGTTTTATGAAGTGTTTCTTTGGTCTACCCATTAGCTGTGGCCCATACTATTGGCTAACAGGACAGAGTGGAGCAAAAGGCTGAGACTCCAGTTTGTTTTGGCCTCAGATTTGAACCTATTATTAAGCACCTCATTTTATTGCAAAAACACATTAAAAGCATAAATGACTAAAACGCAACGTTAAGAGAAAAGAGAATTATAGTTCATTTTGTTTTGTTTGAATATTGACTTTGGAAATCCAGTGACATTAGTGATTAATAATTCAGTGGCACTTTTGGCTTTATCTTACAATACCAGACTATTATGGGATCTGCAGTTTTACATACTACCAACAGTTGCGAACTGTAGTGATCCAAACTAGAAAAGGTTTTAGAGGAAGTCATCTGGACATTGTTTTTGAAATCAAGACGTCTTGGCTCCCATCCCATTCTGGGTTTGACTCCCAAGCAGCGTGAGGCCTTTCTGTTTGGAGTTTGCATGTTCCTCCAGTCTCTGCTTAGATTTTCTGTGGATGCTCTCCTCCTGGGGCCATGACTACCCTAAAAATGAGATTCCACTTATTCTGGTTAAATAAAGAAAAAAAAAATAAAATAAACCATGCACGTAATAATCATGCAGCAGAAAGTTGAAAACTTTACTCAGAGAAGTATATCTTGTTCAGTGCCTTCTCTCCACTGTTTGACGTATGTGTCCAACGTGTTCTAGGCACAGATTTACTTTTGTGGACGAGAGGTGCCAACTAACCCAAGCAGTTGTTATTTTCACTTTGTGGTTAACTTTCTGTCTGAGGCTGGAGATTGATGGATACCCAGAGTGCGCCTGTGCGTCTTGAGGAGAACTATTGATCGCTGTTGCGGCTGGTTTCAGTCTCCATTTGTTGATCTGTTCATGAAAGCCCAACTGCATGGATCATAGAAATGACCTGGGCTCTCTTTAATGAAGTTTGAGCTTTAGAGAGAAACACTGCTGCACTCACTAACACTCAGGCCAGTCACTGTGCATTTGGGTCAGCTTCAAGGACACAGGTTTTCAAGAATTTTTAGGGATCTACTTCTTTCTGCTTATTTGAGCTGTTGGAGCTGAGAGTATACTTTATAAATTGTATAATTCAAATTGGATTAGCATATGTTCTGATCTGACTATTATGTTTTAATATTGTTTTATCTGTACACTATGACAAAGTGAAGCATATACCCATGTCCACTGTATGAAAGATTATGGGAGACTTGCACCATAGCAGGCCTCACCTGTCTCTCTTTATCTGAACTGTATACTGAATAAAATAATGTGTTGATGGTTTTTAATATATTACTATCCTACTATTTCAACAAAATATTTAATTGTATATTATTTAAAAAAATATATAAAAATATGTTAATGTAAAAATGACTTGTATGCCAAGGTCCAGAGCATCATGACTTTGTGGAAGGGTCAAATTTAAACTGGAAACTTTTCCTTTTTTGCTAATTTATTGGGAGAAAAAATCAATTTCCTCATTTGGCTTGCTAGTCCTGACAGATATGAGCACACAATTTTGGCAATTTTGATAATGAAGCTCTCTGAATTATGACAGTTCAGCTCAGTGCTCATTTGGTAAATTGTATTTAGTGTCATTTTTATTACAATTTTCATCTGTGGTTTTTCCAAGTGATTTAAGAAAAGAGGGGATCATTAGCCCAGGACTGTTCAACCATGCACAGAGGAAAAATGCCATCAAAGTTGTCAGGGAAAGTGTCCTTGTTCTCTAATTTATAAACAAAAAACACAGATTTTTCCTTTCATGTGGCTTCTTGCAGATAATTATGACAAGATGAAAGCAGTTAAATTCCTCCCTCTGTTCTCGACGCCTCACGGTTCCCCCCATTGTCAAAAATGGAGATGAGATTTCATGTGGCTGTCACCACTGCGTCCCTGTCTCTCTCCTCCTCTTCTCCTCTTCCTCCCTCACTCTTTCTGTCCCGTTTGTCAGTTTTTATTGAACTCTGATATCCGAATTTACAGCAACCTCACAACTGTCAATCAATCCATCAGGGCCACTCTCCCATATCCCCTAAAGAAAGAATGAGCCTCTTTCATCAACAGACTGAGTTTTATGATTTCAAGCTTTTAGCAATCAAAGGTGCTCTAAACTGTTTCCTTTTACATATGCTGCCATGCAAACAAGCTAGCATTAGGAGTCTTTGGTGGGGCGCCCATGGACTCCTCCCTAGAAGACGAGGGGCTGGTGCAAGTGTGTCGTGTGGTGCTTGTGTCTGTGTGCCCTCCTGGGAGGTAATTACCAGAATAAATACAGTAGAGGCCACAGCTGCTAATTTATGCCTGATTGTTGACAGTCAGAGCATTGTTTAACATGCACAGAGAGGGCCCTGGATGCTGTGTTTCTTGGATCTTCAGTGTGTATGTGTGTGTGTGTGTGTGTGTGTCTGACAACAAGAGAATAACATGCAATGGCAGAGACTTGTTGTGTTGTAATTGTCCTGTCACCCTTCAGCTTGTCCTGACCTTCTTGTTAAGTGTGCATTACAATTACACCGCTCCAGGCCCCATATTTGTCCTTTCTGAATGCCTATTATAACTGTTAATGTGGGTGTGTTGAGGGATGATGAAACTTATAAGTGATATTGCCTATGTTGTGCTGTTATTCTTGCAAAAAAGCCATACTAGACTATTATTTTTGAAGGTGGAAGATGTTGTCCTTATTAAATGTAAGCAAGATGTGCCTCTGTCTCATTACAAGGGTGTATGTGCACTATTTGCTCACATCTTCCGTGAGCTTTTTGGTGTTTTTGGGATCGTTCCGACATTTAATGGTGAGGTAAGAAGCAATTGCCTCAAGATGGCACTTGGGACCAGTATGCCCCATTCTGCAGTCCATTTGGGATGCACTCCACTAAATCAGGCACCAATGGACTGTGACAGGCAACTGTTTAATAAAAATGTTATCTTTAGCAACAACTATAAGCAAGCACATTTCTGAGCTTTTATGACGTCTTATATTGCAGCTAAATAGAAACCAGAATGGTGACACTGACCTAATGTTTACACATGTTTGTTTAAAGTTAATTCACTGACAAAAAAACAACAAAACTAAAATACTGTGACAGACTTAAGACCCATAACATATTCAAGCTCCACACTCTCTGTGATTAATGTACATTTGTTTAAATTAAGCAGCAATCAAAACATTGAAATGTACCTAGAGCTCTCTTTTTTATATTTTTTGCATAATATATGGTGAAAACTATAGTTTACTTCTTGCTTCAGTATATGTATAGTCTGAACCACTTTTATAGACTTCCTCTGTTCAAACCGCACCGTTGTTATCAGATAGGCCGCTGTGGCTGTGGTTGGACAGCCTTAAACACCTAAAACACACCTTGAGAGCTTTACGAGTTTGTGAGGACATGAAGTTCACTGCTCTGTGCTAAAGCTACTGTTCCACATAGCCCAGATAATCTGTAAAAAGTTCATAAAGAGGCACACAAATGAGGACTCAATGAAGTTAACTCTGAGTCCAGAACTTTTAACGATAGCCTGGGTATATGAAAAATATTGGACATTAATTTATTAATAATAGATACTAATGAGCTTTGAAGTGGCTGTACTGTTGGACTTTAGAAGTCCCCAGTGAGTAATGAAGCCTGTGGAAACACCTTTGAGGTGCCAGGGGCCGGGGGCCTGTCTCCAGGAAAATCCACAGTTCTTTGTATTAGAGCTGATTGGGCCAGTCTGCCACGCGCCTTCGTTATGGTCGACCACTTACACGCCCCGAATTCAGCTGAGGAGACTACTGATGAATTTGTTTAATTGATTGTAAATAATGAATTCCCAAGGAAGAGATTTGGCCCAGTTGTAATTGCCCTAGATCAGAGGGCACAATACCAAACTTCAAAACGGTCGAGCCAGGCGGTCTTAAGCGGCATAACGATGACTTCGAAGAAAAAAGGGGTGATGGAGAAGAGAGGGACAAAAGAGGAGGAGTAACTGAGACAGAGGAATAGGCTAATGAGGAACAAAGAGCTAACGAGTTTTGTGCGGAAAATGAAGTGTTTCCAAAGTCATCTTTAAACTTGGCGAGATGAAATGCATGAGAGGCAGTTGTTTTTGACAGCTCTGGACGAGACCAGCCCCTGCTCCAAGAGAGAGGGGTAATTCCCTATTCCTTTACATTACTGCTGCTCTCCCTCTCCTGCGTGCTCTGCTGGGAGCCCCACAACCCTTTCTCCGCTTCTCTACATTGATTCTTGAATTAGACTGTTTTATTGAATAATTAATAGGCCTTTTCCCATGATTGATGATTTGCATGGCTTGAATATTAGCTTTTCAATCAAACGCAGCTTGTTCTAATGTAACCATATTGAAAACATGTCAGACACTGTTTACCCACTTTGTGCGCCATGTTGTCTTAAGTTCCAGCTGCCGAGGCCTCACAATGCACAGTAGTGGGACTGGCCTTGTCGAGCACTTCCTAATTACAAGGCCCTTGAGCTCTGGAGCTGAGTGTGCGTATGCATACAAGCAGAGGAGCACTGTCAGGGATGCCAAGACACACATGTCAACTCCAGGCTGCTTTATGCTATACACGCCAGCTTACAAACATACACAAAAGAGTGCTGATGGTTTCTTTTCCGTTCCCCAAAAGAGTCTGTCTAATAGCTTCAGTAGAGCTGTGCGTAGTTTGAGTGGCAGCGAAGGCCAGTCTGGGAATAGATTGTCAGGCATATTGCATCTACCGACAGAGCGCCATATCAGAGACAGAGAAGACATCAATGCAGGGGAGAGACACATGCATTAAGATTCCCTTTTAATTTGACTGGGATTGAAGTCGAAATGCTAAATTACGGCGTCGTCATCCCCCTCCTCTCAGCTCAAGGCTCCCCCCACTCCAGCTTGTTTTTTGTTTGTTTCGCTTATTTATTTATTCCCGGCAACTTACTTATTCATTCAATGATTCCCAGAGTCCGACTTTTTTTTTTCTACTGAGAGCGTGTCACTGCCTAGCTTGGTGCATGAAAGCACTTTGCATGGCGTTGTGTCGGCTGTGTTTAGATGGCTCCAAACATGTGCATGGTTAAATAATTTACAGCATAACTGACTAATGACAGGCAGTGATCATGTCGAGACGCGCAGGCCTGGGTGACTGCTGATCAGGGCCCAGCCTGTCACACTGGCTGCTCTGTGTGTTTTGTGGATTGGGCTGTACAGCAGTGGTGGGGAACGGAGCATGTCTCGTACAACGGCCAGCTGCAAAGATTATAGTTTGCTGGGCTATATATGGACTGAAAGCATCCTCCCAAGATATTTGTAGAAAATTGATTTTGAGTTTCATTCATCACTTTTGGGTTTTGGGCCTGACAGTTCATTCACTGTGTATACACAGACAAAATGGACTGTGCATACTTTAAGTTCCCCAGACATTTGACTGAGAGATATGAACTTCTCAACGACTGCTGTGCATAATTTTATGAGATAATGAATTAAGATAATGATGTGTGCGACTGCTGCTATTTATATGTGACATCTTTAGTTTTAGAGCCTGATTGGCAATCAAATAGAGCAAAAACACAGTATTTTATTCTAATCTGTAAATGTTTTAATTTCCATTTTATCTACTTGAACTATTTAAAGGTGCACTATATAACTTTTCTGGTGGAAGATCCATCACCTGCTTCATGAAAATGTAATTGTTAATTTAGAAAGTTCAACAGATTGCCATTAAACTGATTAATTTGTATGGAAAACGCAGGCCACGCCACCAGAACAAAGGTCAGATCTGTGGAGAGGTAACCCTGCTCACACTAACAGTTATATTAAAGTATTTTTGAACAATAAAACTCCTGTAATTCAATAAATGCATGATGGATACATTTATTGCCATACTGAACATTTTAGGCCAGGCAGTAACATTTTCATGGAGACAAACAGCTGGCAGACCTCTCATCAGAAAAGTTATATTGTGCACTTTGAACATTATGTTCAAATGAAAATACATAAAATAAATTATTTATTTATATTTGTAATTGAATAATATTGACAGAAAATCGAACACTGTATGGTCTATATCATTAATTTGTCAGAATGAGTGAATAATATTGAATAACCAGAACCAGCATCTTCAGATGATCTTATTTCATTCATATCAAGAAAAAAGTGTTTCATTTCTGTACAACTAATTTGCTTTGATGATAACAATGAACATCCTTATAGAAATTATACTACAGAACTCCAACTGGAGCCTGTGTTAAGTAGGTGATATACATTATGATAAACTTGTTAAAAGCAATGAGGAAGTGCCCTGGGACATAAATTATCCACTGCAGAGGACGGTATCTTAAAAGGGGACAACTGCAGAGACACAAAAACACACAGTAAAATAACAATGTCCCAAACCTCCTCACACTATAAAGGCACCTTGAAAAGAAGGGCCGTTCCCTGGGGCTTACCGAGTATCTGATCTATTATGCAAAAAATCATTAGGCTAAATTAAAAAGCTGTTTGAGGGTAACCAGATCTTTTAATGAGGTCAGTGAGCAGAAGAGCGACATTAAAACACAACCCAAGAACAGAAATGCAAGACAAGACGAGAGGGGACCATCGATTATCAATCATCCTGGTCATTATCCCAGCCGCTCACAGCTCTCAGGCCTATGCATAGAACACACATTCACTTACAATGTCTCACCTCACTGTCACTGCTTATCAGGCAGGTAAACCTTTGTGTTTTTGACATTATTTCCTCTCTAATGGGCTGCTCAGTAAGAGACTACTGTAATTAAGAGTGAAGTGAATGGAAAGATGCAAAATAAGAACATGTAAGAAAACATATGTTTTTGTGTTAACTCTACTGTGATTACTACTGTTACTGTATTACAACTAATGATACCGCTGCTTTTATGCCAAAATTATTATTAAATTTTTTGTTAATTGAAAAGCAAAAAAAAAAAGACTTAATAATGATGCAGTTTGTAACATTCTGGTTGAGGATATACATACAACACATGCTCATCTCTATGGATATGTTATTGCTTTGCCTAGAAATGTTCCATAGTAAGGCATTACACATATCTATCTCACATTTATTCAGTTAATTACAGGGGCTTCATTGCTAAAACATACATTCTAACTGTGAGCGCCATTGCCTCTGCACAGATCTGACTTGTAACTTACCCTGAGACAAGAAAGTGTCAAACTCTAAAGGTTCTCGAAACAGCAACTTTTTCTACTTACTCATACTCATATACAAAAACTTGGGGCATATTAAATAGTTCTGTCACGATAAAACATATTGTGCTAAACCATAATAATGAAAATACTTTATGCCACTGCCACAAAAACAATACTGTATTTGTTTTAAATATCATTAAAAGGCTCCAACAAATAAATAACAGAATGAACAAATACTTAGTCCTGGATGTTACTTTTTCAAATCCATACAGCTCAAATCTTACCATATAACATAAGAATAGCTGAAACCTCCCCATTGCAACTAAAATACACACATGGTAAATTCTGAGCCCCAAAATATATTGTTCCAGGTATTATGTCAAAGCCTGATCTCGTTAGATCTCAGAAGCTAAGCAGGGTCGGGCCTGGGTAGTACTTGGATGGGAGACCACTGGGAATTCCAGGTGTTACAGTGAGGCGTCAGTGTCCTTAGGCAAGACACTTCACTCACATTGCCTAATATGAGAGTGGAGTGTGTGTGAGTGATGGTGGTTGGAGGGGTTGATGGTGCAAATTGGCAGCCTTGCTATTGTCAGTCTGCTCCAAGGCAGCTGTGGCTACAATAAGTAGCTTGCCACCACTGAGTTAAATGAATGAATGAATGAATCATATACTGAATGATAAGTCCATATAGTAATTATCATAACAGGCCATAATATGAAATAAAATAAAATATAAAAAAAATCTATTTACTTACCCTCACTGAACTGAATTAAGACTGAGTTTGGTGTATTTGGCATTTCAAAGCATAGTTTGTTGTGTTTGTTTAGATGTACGTGACAAGCCGAGTAGTTTCCAGTACATCACAGTTTGGCATGGTGAGTACTTCTGTCTATTTAATTAGTGGTCTTGAATCTCAAACAGTGCAGCGGATCTAAAAATACAACCAAAATGATGCTAAAGAGACAAGCTACAGTAAAAGCTGACAATTATGTTAATATGTCTCAGGTTTGATAAAGATATATACTGCAAGATGTGTCCAAGCTGCTTCCTGGTGAATTGCATTAGAGGGTGAAGCGTGAGACAGTTACCGCAACAAAAGCCACATTTCAGTTTGTCATCTAAACTAAGGTATAAACAACACACAAGATCCACATTGTATTTACATATCCTAAGCGGAGAACAAAACACATTATCATGGGCCTAATTGGATGACAGACAAAGTTTTACGTTCATTTAGCCTGAGTCAAATGAGACAGTTTACCTAATCAATACACAGAAGCCATCAATGAATATATATACTTGAAGTGTTGCCTACTCGAATTCATCTGAGACTTCGTGTTTTTGGCTAATAAATAGATTTTTAAAGGTTTGGTCAGTCATTAGGGTATGAAGCATGTTGCATTTAAACAGGTGATGTGTTCAAGGGACGGGTGGTATATTGGTGTTAATTTAGGTATTGGTGATATCAGAATATTTCATATATTAGTAAAATGTATATACTTTCATACAGATTTCTTATTACTAATACAGAGGCAATGAAGCTAAAGACACGACTTTATAAAAATGACAATTATATCATGAGAAAATGTTGTTATGTTTTTGTTTTTTTTTGTTTTGTTTTTTTATTGTAAAGTTAATTTGTGAACTCTAACACATCTCAACTTCAGTTTCTGGACCTAGCCATGGATCTTGAAATATTGATAACATTTCATCATATTTTTGACCAACAGCATGTCAAATATTGGTATCGGCTGAATAAAATCCATCCCTAATAAAAGACCCTGGAAAGTTTAAAATGTAACTTTTAACTTTAACTAACCATTTAAGCTTGATGATGATAATACAAGAACAAAAAAGTTAACCAATAATGTAATTGTTTTATTTTTAAACACTGGCTATGGTATTTATTTAGACCATGGGAGGACATTCTTCTCTAGTAACAGAAACATTGAGACCACAGACTGATCCACGATTAGAAAGTGCTCTGCAGCTTGAGGTCCTCTCTCTTCTGATTGCATTTTTAGTATATTTAAGAACATCTCACACAGGTCCTTATGTGTCTAGTCACTCACCACCTAGATCTGACTTGACCCAGTTGTCCCCCCTCTCTTCTCTCTCTTCTTTAATCTGTGCATCTATTTTCTTCTTCTGGCGCTGCTGCTCTATCACCTGGCCGTGCTCAGGGGACGGTTTGTGCGTGTCTGTCTGCATCTTCCGCCCCCGTGACCCCGTCCAGAGCTGAGTGAGAGGTCCCAGGCTGGCCCCCTATCAAACAGGACAGTTGGCATGGCTCCATCACATGCAATTACTTCAGCTGTGATTAGTTTCTGTCGGGATATAGTGAGAGAACATAGTATGGGGGAATGGTGTGAATAATAAAGAAGCTTATACCATGTGTGTAGACAGCAAACTCATTGTCAGGGCTGGGTCATTCTTAACCTGCAGGAAGAGGTCAAAGCAGAGTTCTCTTTGAGTTACAATGTCACGCACTGTCTTCTAATGCTCACAACTGACAGCTATACAGAAAGTGGGGTTGACAGAGAGAGTGATGGGAGCAATATTAAAAGAAGACATGCAGCATTCGTTCACAAACTGGTTGGGAGAGTTGTCAGTATGTTTTGGTCATATAATTAAAAGGGCTGCACTAGATTTAAGCCAAGGAAGTTATGTTTAAACTACCACCATCCAAACTCATTCCTCACTTCCTCAACATCCTAATTATTTGTTATGAGTTTGTTATAAGTGTTTTACAACTTTTAAGCATCACAAGTCATGCTTGCTAACAACTACTGGCCTGCTATTAGTGAGTGTTACTCCTGAGTTTGCCATTGCCAAAATTGCTCTATAATTAGATTCAGATAGTGCATAGTGGTCAGATTTTGTCACTAAGAGCTACTTGTTTCTAAGAATTGTATGAAGGCAGAGCATTTTTACTCTACTACAAGAAAACTGTTGGTACAGCCCCTTCAAGGATCACCTGATAAATGTTTGGGGAAGTGAAATGTTTAAACTTGTGTGTTTTCAACTGCCCAAACCTTATTAGTTCTGCACACAGCTCCAAAGTGTTTTTAAATCATCCACTCTGACCTGTAGGTGGTGGGCTACAACCTTATGATTAGAGCCTCTCAAGTCCCTCCTCCAGCTGTTGTCCAGCCACCCGGTCTCATATTGATGACATCATGAGTCACAGTAAAGCCAGTGTGTAGTCCAGGCCCGCCCCCTTCACCTCTGGGACAGCGCTAATGAGACACCCCCCCCCCTCCCTCCCTTTCGTGTCCTGGTCTGCTTCCCTGTGTGTTGCGTAGCTTGGCGTTTCTGCTCTATTTCAGATTTGGTATCAAGTTGTAGACCAGAGACGCCCCATTGCTCCTGCTGCTGCCTCTTTCTAATGATCAGCACACGGAGATCCAACTGTCCAGTCAGCCCTGATCCAGTCTTCCTCCAGCCTCTGATCTTCTTATGGCTGTTCAGTGGGGGGTAACCTCATGCACTCTGATCTGAATCGCTGGCTCACATGCTTTTTTTTTTTTTTTTTTGGCCAAACGGTTCCCTCTATTAGTCCACTGTGTGATAGCAGCATGTCCCCCTTTTATTGTCTAGGGGTGAAACATCACTTAGCGCTAGTCTCAAGTAGTAATTAGTCACAGGGGACAGGCAGTAGTGGAAGATAAAATGACTTGTTTGGTGCAGAATTAAACAGACAATAGTGAGCAAAAATAGCTTGATGTGTTCCTTCCAGGGTTAATATTTAAAGCATTGATACGACTGTGCAAGGCTATTGGGAGAGTCATTATAAATTCATAAATAAAATAATCATTGTTCCATATTTATCAGATGTTGCTATTTACTGGAAGCAAGAAGTATTTTTCATCCCTGCCTGCCTGTTCCATAGAGAGTAGGCCAAGCTGTTTTCTTTGTGTAGTCAATTCATTTTCCCTCCATCGAAGGTTTTGAACTCCAACTGCGGTTAAAAGGCAGTGTAGTTGCGGTTGCATGTAACTTTGAAAACTCAATCTTTTGGTTTGGTTCTGAAGAGAGCACTGACAAGAGGCACTCCTTGTTTTTTTTTCTTTTCGTGGCAGTTTTGTTGCGCTCTCATAAGAATCAAACAGCACAGCTTGCTTCACTTGCCCCTCATCAGCATGCAGTAGCTTTGGTGCCACATTTCCGAGGTGTAAACTTTGCTCTTCCGCATAGTACAGAACATTAAAATCCCAATTATCAAAGAAGACATGTTTACTAAATGTCTATAAGTCTCTGTGTACTAGCATGTTTCTGTTTACCCTTTGTCCACATTTGCTACGTCATCATAAACCAGATTTCTCAACTTGTAAACAGCTACAGTTTCTACCAGTCTCATCTTTTGTGGGATAATATGATCACAGCTTCATGCGTGTCAATTTGATAAAAAGCTCAAAGAAGCGTAAATTTCTTCAAACAAGCTTTCGAAGTGACTAATTTGGCAAATATTTTTTATTAATAACCAGATTCTTCCTTTGTCCTCACAGTGAAACATCTTGTCTTGATAAATATAGAACTGCTCTTTGTCTTTAGCAATGCGGCTGGACAGAAGAGTGAAGTCAGAAATTGGAAGTGCCTCAATCAATCAGCAAAAGTCACAGTGAAATAACCAAAGCATTAATCAGATTCTTTAGATGCACGCGCCGCAAAGCAATCAGTGGTTAGTTTCAACAGTAATTGATGTGGCATATTAGGCTTAAAAGTTTGCTGCTTTTTCAAATGGTACAGAGATCTTTTGTCTTAGCGCTGGCTGGAGAAGACAAGAGAACTGTGGTGAAAGCTTTTTTGCTCCTGAGCTCCAACTACGCTGTACATTTTTCATTTCCTGCCGAGTTGAAAAGATCAGGTAATTGAAAAGGAGACAATCGCACCCGCTGCTCCACAGATGCCAATGAAAAGCTTCAGAGATATTACAGTGTTACACTTTGGGCTCATGTCTTTGTATTTTTTCCACAGGGGGCCTATGGAAAAAATGGCCCTCTAATGACAACACCTGAAAAGTGTTTTCGGTCAGGCTCATGCATCATTGTCAGCGCCCCGAGATGAAACCTTTGTCTCCCTTTTGGATGGGCATTGTCAATGAAAAGGTATTAGGGCAGAAGAAGAGGGGAGAGGATGGAGGGATGTGGAAAGAGGAGAGGTGTAGTAGCGAATGTACATAGAGCCTCTCACAATCCAAATAAAATGATACTTAAGTAAATATACATTGAAAATTAAGGGTCCGTGAATGTTGGTTAATCTGCTTGCCTGTTATTTACCAATAGCTGTTTCACTGTTTAGTGGTTAAATTAAAGGTGCGCTATGTAACTTTTCTAGTGGAGGGTCAGTCACCCGCTTGTCTCCATGTATAATTAACAGTATATTAAACTTGAGTTGAGAAGATGGCACAACTAGGCCAAGTGACAAGTCAGATCTATGGAAAGATCTAAGTAAGAATGCATATTTTTAAGGTATTTTTGAGCAGTGTAAATCCTAACACAAATCAAAATAAATGCAAAAGCAATATATTTTTTGATGCTGTACTGTGGAACATTTCAGGCAAAGCAGTAAAATCTACAAACCCTCCTTCAGAAAAGTTACACAGTGCACTTTCAAGGCAAGGCAAGTTTATTTGTATTGGTACATAAAGTAATTCAAAGTGCTTTACAGAATAAGAAAGCCATTAAAATTACAATACAGACAAATCAAAACATAAACAATCATCATAAAATTTGCATTTAAAAAGAAGAGGGAAGAGTGTCGAATACAAACATATCTGCCTGAATTTAAACTTTGTCAAAGTAGAGGCCTGTCTCACATCTTCAATTAACTAATTAAGATTAACAATTGTGTTAAACCCTGCAAGGCCGTTGTGACTTTTGGCCATACACAGATAAATTGAACTGAGTTGAATTGAAAAAAAAAAAAAGTTGTTCTGAATAACAATACCACAGGCAACAACAATCATCTTGTTTCATCTTCAATTAATCTTGTTTATTTAATTTTTTTAGGTTAAAAGTTCACAGTTTTGAATGCCAACACTTAACATGCATGCCATACCAGGATCCTTCATATTGGGATAGCTTTCATTTTTCCAGACTCACTGCCCCACGTCAGGCCTTTCAGGAGGGGATTTGTCTAAAGATTAATAGTTTTATGATTTATAGGCTGGCAGTGCATGTAGCGGGCGCTGCACCTCCAAAACGTCCCCCATATACAATTATCTGCAGCTCTTGCCCTATATGTGAATGCCATTTCGCCGGCATCCCTCCTTAAAAGAGACACGGGCCATTTGTCTCCCTGGCTGCCTCCTCACCCGCGCCAGTAATAAGCCATCTGCTGGATCTGAAACATGAAAGATTAAAATGATATACAGTATGAAAGCTCTCTATTCAGTTGCTAATGTCCAAGATTCGAGGGACGCAGAGGCCAAAGCTGTCATCTCTCTCAGGAAGAGGTAATTATCGCTCTTCCTCCGAGGGGCAGCACATACGACGCAGGGCCCCCGAAAACCACCGGCTGCCCCTGGCCCAACCTCATTTAGAAGGCCACAACAATGCCCGACCAAATGTCTGGCTAATCCTCACGATCCCCTTTGTATTCATTGAGGGTTTGGTTGGTAGCTTCATATGGGCCGGAGGAGAGGACCCCACTGCTGCCTGTGTGTGAGAGGACATATGTGTGTGTGTGTATGCGTCTGTGGTGAAAGGTCAAAGGTTAACTTCAAGCTCACAGTGCTACGGGCGAGGCAAGGCGATCACCTCTCTCAGTCATTAAGGCTTCGTTACAGGCCGAGTGTGTGCGGGGAAACGGGCTGTAGGGGCTATCCCTTGTAAATAAATGAGAGATTAGAGTTTGTTGTGCCAGTTTGATCTACATCTGAGACAGAGCAAAGAGGAGCGGGTTAAATTGGCACATGCAGGAGGCGATCAGAGAGATGAGAGCAGAGGGACTGGCAGGAAAAGCACAGTGCGGCCAGAGTTTGGATGTCTTACATTTCACATCTTTATGCAGCTAGATTCAGCAAAATGGCCACATTTGTACTGTTTGTAGACTTATTATGTATTATGTTATTTGCCCAGTTCACATTTTGTAAAAGAAAAAAATAGACAAATATACTTTATCATATTCTCAAAAATACATTTACATTTGTTAGGGATGTTAGCCTTTAGTTGTTTAGTTAGTTTATTGTTCGATGTTGTTTAAGTTCACCAACATTTTTATAAATTGACCAATTAATTTACGGGGATCATAAAGACTTATATGGACCACAGTAGAAAGAGAAGGCAAGGGGTGATGTAGCTGTAGTTTTCAAAGTGAATAGGGAGTTTAAACTTACTCTTTTCTTATTTAAACTTACTGTAACTTACTAGTACGTATTTGTATGCATTGTTGTCATTGTATCTTATAAATGTATTGTAAATTGGGTCAGATGCATGCTCAGATCATAAAATAGTTTTGAGAGATTGTGACATCGCCACTTTTTCCCACTTTTTTTAATACACAGAGCATGTCTTTAGTTGGCCAAGAATTTCTTTAGTCATCTACAGCACTGTGTTGGAATTATGTAACATATTGAAAAAAGTTAATTGCATATATACTTTCAGGAACTTCAAAAAAAGGTGAATTGAGTGATTTCATGATATCATTCACTGTTCCTGTCATCCCGATAATCATGACACAAAAAACACAAGTCACTTCTTCTTAAAGTCAAATCCATGCTCTCCATTTCAGTTCTAAATGTTCCCATGATGTTCTCACTGGAGACCGGTGGCACTTGGCGTGGTGCACTGAGCCAAGAGTAAATTAATTTTCCACGTGGACCAGAGGGCTTAATTCACTTAGATTCCCCAGAGCTCTGAACAGGCTGCCACAGTAGAGACGTTACAGCGTGTGGATCTCCTCTCTTTATCTCAGGCTGGCTGTCTAACCATCCCAGCCTCCATGCATCAAACATCAGCCTGTCTCTCCATCTGACACCCTCAAACCTCATTGTTCTTCTCCCCAACATGTAAAACTGGTGCTATTCTTTTTTCCCCATTTCTTTCCATCTTTCTTCATCCCCCTACTTCTAGACTTGGGAAAAAGACACTCCTCTCATTCTCTTATTCGTAATACAAGCCTCAATTATGCATAAACTCGTCAATTTGGCTGTTCAAAGACGACTGACATGGGATCCAGTGGAGAGGGCTGTCTGAAGATATATCTCAGCGGTGACAATGGCAGGCTTAATGCATGTCTTAGTGACTGTCCTGTCTTTCACACCCACTCCAGTGTTACCTCTTCTCAAAACCATATTATTAAACATATTTGATCGAACTTAAACCCAGGCAGCAAGAGAAATGCCATAATATCGTACACCCCCGTGATATATTTTTACATCTGCCAACTGAGCCGATGCTGCTGGGCTTCATTAGTTTGCTTGAATGGAGCTGCCTGCAGGACTTTTCTTGACCTTAGTTTTTCAGATTCTAAAACTGTAGTGAACTCTACATTAAACCACCATCAAAGCGTTGTTACTGCGCTCATGTGGTCCATAACAGTGTAT
The DNA here is from genome assembly GCF_026225935.1 of Boleophthalmus pectinirostris. Taxonomy (NCBI): domain Eukaryota; kingdom Metazoa; phylum Chordata; class Actinopteri; order Gobiiformes; family Gobiidae; genus Boleophthalmus; species Boleophthalmus pectinirostris. The sequence goes on along the minus strand of NW_026570970.1, from coordinate 20,768,205 downwards.
GAATCAATATGTTTGGCTCCAAGCTTTTCTGCATCTACATTTTTTGTTTTTATATGTTACATTTTGACTTGGTGTGTGAAAGAGAGACCACCCCGGACTCTGCTGTCATGATCCCTCCATTGTACCTTCCACATTTGCTTTAATCTGAGTCCAAGTGTACCTCCACACTGATACAACATGTGTAAATGCTTCTGTCAGCCCTCCTGAGTGGATTAAAGTGGCCCTCAATTACCTTCATCATTGACCCTATGAAGCTGGTTAACAGCAAAATCCTTAACCCGAAACTCCAACGATTTACTCTGTAATTCAGTCACACACGGTGAGGAACAAACCCACACTGGTCTTTGCAGCAGTATAATGAAGCTGAAAATAAGGGACAAAGACCAATAATAGAAAAATATGTTAGAGCCAAAACAGTTCATTCTGGAAGTTTTCCTTTTTTCCGATTTTGGTGAAGATCAAAGCTTGAATTCAGGTCTAATTAACCAAACGAATGCAGATCCCAGACCTTCTGGCTGCGGGTAAGGCCTTGGAGGGATCCCTCGCGGAAAATCCACATAAGATTTAAATAATTAATATGACACCTTGAGCTCTGCAGAGAAAGAGGGGCTCTATGTTGGAGTTTAGAACAATGTCACTGCCAAGTGTAATGCTGTTTGTCTCCATGAAAATGAGCAGTGAGAGCCCACCAGCCCTTTGTGCTGCCTTCTCTCCAGATCAGGGGACAGCTCCCTCCTTTGTCATGCTAACAGGGAGCTTTAAGGGGCCATTGGTAAAGAAGGCCTGCGGCCTGTGCACTTCTCTGGCTGGGCTCGACTCAGGCAGACTGGCCAGGCTCTGGGGACCTGGAGCTGGGGTCATTTTATGGTTTATAATCCTCTTAATCCCCGTTAGAAGGGGCTTGGTGGAGACCAATCCGCTCCCAGAGGTCCTTAGGATTCAAACGCTGCGCTTGAGCAACTGTATCATTTGATAACAACAATGGTGGAAGATAGAGAGAGAAAAGGAGAGGGACAGACGGCAGAGCAATAGGAAGAAAGATAACCATCTACATTGGGATTGAGAGATATAGATTTTATCTTTGCCCTCTGGATATTATCTTTTTGGTTACATTCTACTTCAACAAGTTTTTGAAGTGAACAAATCAAGGTTTATCTCCTGTCCATATGAACAAGTGAACATGAGGTCTGAGTCTGATGCTAATGGCCTTATGTTGCCCCTGTGGAAAAAGCGCTGGAGTCGCTCGTCTTTAGTACAGGACCGGGGAGGCAAAGCTAATCCAGAGGGCTCTATTCAAATTAATACACTCTTGTTAACCTCATCCCAGAAAAGCGCTCTTCATTATCACTCAATTAAAACTGCATATATGAACAGACTTGGGCCACAGAGGCCTTACGCTGTCTGGACTGTGACTGAATATTGCATATCGACAAGACCACAGCGGGACAAAACACTAGAACATGGTGGAGCTCAAATAAAATGGAGGTAAATTTACTTAGTGCCTTAGCATCTTAGTGCTTGGTTTCATTGCTAGTGTTTTGTGTCATGTGTACTATGATTGTACATCATGGTAGGGCAAATCTACAGCACTGCACTGCTGCAAAACACTTCAGCTTCTGTGTCACTTGTAATTGAAAAACTTTGTCAGGGTATAGTTTAGCTCATGTCACATCCCGTGGTGGTTTGCTGAGGAATCTAAACATAGTCTAGAAAGTGTTTTTTTTCCTCTCTCTCTCTTTTTTTGCGAATGAAATGAGACAGTGATTTTGTGGTCAGCCATGTTGAGTGACCAAGGCAAACCAATGCAAAAGATTGAATTAAGAAGAGGATTTTGGGGATTATGAGATTCACTTCCACAACAGTAACCGCTCTGTCTAACTTTCAACACTAGTGTATTTTGCAGTTTGTTTTCTTCACCTCCTCAGTCATAATAAACTGTGAGCAGAGTATGGACTTGAGCACCTTCAGAGTTGAGTTCTGGTGTTGGAGACGTTCTAGCTGTCTGTGTTGTGCATATAGCCCCAAGCCAAAGACCGAGGAGGAGCGAGCAAAACAACAACCACAAGTCTGGCCTGTCTGCCGGATGCCAGGACTGCTTAGTGGTTGGCAGCATGTAGCACACCAGGGGTACAGGGCTGTCATTCGCTGGGAAGATGTGCTTGAGATCCCAAACTCCACAGACAGGGCACATGTAAGTCCAAATGAGAAGGATAAATTACTCGCCCAGTGTTTGGACTAAATATTATGAGGGGTAATTCTGGAGATATTATGTATGTGTATCTTGTATGTATAAAGGTGGGGTATCTGTGTAAATGCCCCAATAGAGTACCGGAATATTGCACTCTATGTACTTAATATCCTGAGGCGCTGCATTGTGTCGCCCACTGCTCCTGACAGGTTGCCCCAGTAGTATTGAAGGATGGGTCAAATGCTAAAGACAAATATCCCTACAGGGAAAATAAAGTGTAAAGCTTGATCCAATAATAATAGACAGTGCAACTGCATTGTAAAAACAGGGCAAATAATCGTGTAATTCTGATTCCTGTAATGCTAAACCAGTATCCTGAACCTGATATTAAACCTATTTGTTTTTTCTTCATTGGACTGAATCCAGATTCTGGTGTCACTAACCGTGCATCTCTTCTTTTACTATATAGAATTATTTTGCTTATTGAAAAACACGATATTGATAAAAAATGCGATGTATTAGGGGTATATGGTATAATGTGTAAATGCAATACCGTACAGTGTTGAATCACCTAATCCCTGAGTGTGGTAGCACAATTTTGCCACATTTCCCTTGTAATGTTTGATGTTTTTGTAGTGAACTAAAGCTTTGGAGTGAGTACTCATTGAGCTTTTACACTAATGACTTCCGTGAAGCCAAATTCTGAGTGTGGACAGAGTTCGCAGCAGCAGACTGACCCTATTGTTCTCTCCACAGCGCTGGAAGAAGCTGAATCTCTATTTGAGGGACTACACTGCCATTTCCATCTGCAGGATCTGCCGTGCCACATGACGACATACCAACTTCTCGTGGTAATTGTGCCATTATAAAGTATACACACATTTCTCACACAATAGTTTGTTGTTTCATTGCCAGGTCCTAAGTCCAAACTCTATTTCCTTTGATCAGAGCTGCGTTCACCACCCTCATGTTTCTATAGCCTTTGAGAAAGACAACACGGGCCGAGGAACCTGTTTAATGAGCATAGTGCGCATTGTGGTGTGTGCGTGCGCTTTACCAATCCGATTTTATGTCAAACACTTTGGTTCTTTCTAGGAGTGCAGCCAGGAGCGAAAAGCCCTGTTTGTGCATGTATTGATGTGTGTTTGTGTGTGTGTTGACAGCCTTTGAGACGGTTCTTGCCTTCACTAAAAAAAGCGCTTAGGGCACAAAGCAGCCTTCCCCCTTTGCTCCAGAGCACAGGCCGCGCTCACTCACGCTCCCTGACAGCTGCTGAAGGTAAGCACCAAAGACATCCTGACACACACGCGTTAAAGCACTTTTGATGCGGGGAAAATGGACCGCTTTGCAGTGTACAAATAACAGCAAAATGTCAACAGAACGAGGCGAGTCCAACGGGAGGCAACAACACAAGCCAGGTTCAGATGATATTACGACGAACAAAACATCCACATGAGCCGCCAAAGGCCTCTCACTTGTCTGCCTCCATCACAATACTGCTCTGACTACATCTGCTTATCAAACACATGCTACCCTCCTTCAGTCTGAATGTGATAGCAGCTCATACATGGTACACGACAGGGACAACTAAGGTTCACAAAATACACCCTATAGGAAGTCAACTCTGTCACATCATTAAAAAAAGCAGATATAAACATGACAATTATTTCTTGAATCTGAATTTGTTCTGGCATTCGCAACTTCAACACAACATATTTTATAGGCATTTTTTTTTAAATTATATATATTTGTAGACCTAAATATTTTTATTTATTTACATCATCAAATACTGTGTATCTACAAATTTTATTTAACCTCTGGGAGTATAATACAACCTCCATTTCTGTTTTTCAAGCATAATTCTATACACTCCTCCTTAGGGCCTTTCCCGATCTGTCTGTGAGGTGTGGTTGTTGTGGGCCAAGGGTCAGTGCCCGGCGATGCTCTGGAAGATAAGTGTGTGCTCTAACCCAGGGCTACACCTGTAGGTCACTGCAGGGAAATGCTAATCCCTTAGCTGCCCGCTAATACTGATGATCTGCATCTGAGACCCTCTCCCATGGGACCACCCCACCACCACATTATATCAGTATGTGTGTGGACCAACAGATGAGGCAACTGGGATCCAGCAACCTGTGTCCCTTCTTGGTGTAGGGGGATGGGTCAGTGATACCAGCATTTATGGAAACACTACTAAGAATTTTAGATTGTGCAAGTATTCTACCTTTACCTTTAAATGTATTCAAATGTATTTTTGTATCTTGAGCGATATCTGTTTTTTGGTACTGGCACCTGAATGATACATTTATATCTTTACCTATACCTATATTATTCATCATCTGGACTTTGAAAACAAAGCTAAAGCATTCATAAATTCCATTAAATGTGATTTATTTGAAGAAATATTACAGTTTTATTGTTCATTTATGGTGACACTGACACTGCCTAGTAAGTTTTATATGGTGCAGGGTCTTACAGACATACAAACTTGAGAGAATGAGAATATTATTTTCATTTACTTAGTTATACTTTATACTTTTGTTTTGGTCCTGTACTGGTACCTTTAAACAGTACCCAGCCCCAAGGTAAAAGCAGCATAATTTTATTTTCATATTATTAGATGTTTTCAGAGAGTTTCAAGACAGCCAGTCAGGAGAACATACAAACTTGTTTTATTCTTTTTTTCCACAAGCATCTGAAAGAAATAAAGTTACAGTCATGCACAGCAACCAGTTGAAAGCTGACACTGCCTCCCTGTGCCCCCATTTCACCCTGACTATTCACAGAGTTACACATATTTGATGGTTCATCCCCAATGGCCTCTCGGATGATTATGCATGTAGTTTCAACCACATTGAGCCGAAATAGAAACTATTTACTCTCTTTATTGAGGCAGTGGATAAGTTGGGAGAAGCTAAGTGCATTACTGTCTATGGCAGAAGAATAAACATTTTCCTTTATAGCCTCAGGACCCACTTTTCATCTGTCAAGCATGTTTTAATAATTAATCTGTTTAATACACACAGAGCATCTGCTGGGTACAACTCCCATCCTCCCATTCAAACTGACTGCACAGCTGCCACTGTTTGGGTGTACTGTACAGGTCTGGAATATGATAAGATGCATTTTCCAGTCTGAATATTATTACTATGCATGCTGACATACAGTATATAGACACCTGCAAACTTGCACACTTTGCACACACTTCTCTAAACTAGCTCATTGTGAATATGTGCAATCCGCTCGCTCTGGGCCTACTTTCCCTATGTATTTCCCTATGTGGTGAGGCCAAATGGGGATTGTGTAAATTAAATACATTTCTTTTTCCTTGCAGCAGAGAGAAATGATGCCAGATTAAGCGCATGAATATATACATGGGCCAGGGCTGACCTGTCTCCAGACGCCTGATTTCCCTGGAGGGGCGCTGACACGGCAAGGGGGCTGTGGGTGTGTAGCTGTGGATGCGTGCAGCTGTGTCTGTGTGTACCTCAGACAAGAGGTGAGGAGATCTCTTGAACAGGTCCAAATTGAGCTTAATCTCATTCCTCATTGTGCGGGAACAGGAATGAAATTGCAGAATTGCACTTTAATCGATGATCGAATCCTTACCTCCTCATTCTCTCTCTCTCCCGGCTGTGTCCTTGGCCTTGCATTCCTGACACGGCCTGCTTGGCATGATTGCCTGTTAGCCTCTATTTTCTCTTTTCCTTTTTGAGCTCTGAATGGAAACATCTAATAATGTCTGCTCAAGCAATCAGGAGGTTAATGTGGTTAGGATAAGGGCAATCATAAACCAATAACGCCCATCCGGATGCCCTGCTTATCATTCATTCCTGGTGTAATCCCAGGATTGTAAGGTTGAAGTTTTTCGTTGCATCCGTTGCAGTGGAGCGCATCTCCATCATGAGCAGGAAGGATTCCTTTAGTCCCCCAGGGTTGATTATACATATACTACATCTGTGCCATACAAGTGTTTTCACTTATCCAAGGGACTGTTGGTCAGTACAGCTAATGGAAAGCAATGGCCTTTTTAGAAGAAGAACAAAATGTAGTTCCCAGACCCAAAATATTTTAGCTCAAAGCATTATATCTCACAGTCATTATTATTATAATGAAAGCTTGAGTACACTTTGTGTCCTTTGATCTATCTTCAAACGGTGCAAAATACTTTATAGAGAGTTCTGGCCTATTGACCTTTTTTTAAATTTGAAAGAATATGAAAAAGATATGATTTGTATTTACTTCATAAAGCACAAAAACACCATCAGGCTTCAATAAAAAAGGATTATGTATTAGACAATGTCTGCAAAAAAATAAAATAAAAAAAGTAGAGAAAATATAAGACCAATTGATATCTGTTTATTTGTTTCTTAATATTTGCACAAGTTTGCACTCCCTTTGTCTTAAGCACAATTACAAGGTTGCTTCTCCCTATAGCACACTAACTGAATCCTGTGATAATGATTTGTGTACGTCAAAATGTGCACGCAAACATAACAAAAGGAAAGGGTGCAGGGAAAGATGCGCCCCTGATACATATTTAGAAGAAAACAAGTGCTTGAGCCATGTAAAATGTTGTTGCTCAAGGTGTTGGAACAAACAATGCAACAAAGGTCTCGGCGGCGGTTGTATGTGGGGTGGATGTTCTCATTATGGCCTATAATGAAGGGCCCTGCTTACCGCTGTGCATCTACTCAAGCAGCCCTGACGACCTACCAATGCACACACACATGTACACAGAGCGGGCCGCTGCCAGCCTGTCAAGTCCAAAAATAATTAGGCATCAAAATGAGTTTCCCTGTTTTTTTCCTCCATCCCCTTGTTCATTTTATTCATGTGCTGGAACTCGAGAGACTGGCTAATGCAGTTAACATGCTCTCATCATGAATTTTCATTACACCATTACATGGGTACATTACAAGAGATGGGGAGCAGCAGCAAGCACAGGGATGCCGTCAACACACACGCATACACATATACACACACACACACACGTACACACACCTACACACACGTACACACACACACACACACTGACAGCACACACATGGTATAGGCATGCATTTATTCACATGCACAAGTTCACTCATTTATATGTGAAATATGCAAGATTTTGGAATCCGTTTACATAATAATAATCCAATTGTGCATAATGACCCTCAATATAATGTACTGTATGAATGAATGGTAAGTTTTAGTACAATGCTGCCAGCTTCCAGTCATTTTTTGGCAGTACAATATTGAGCAGGAGACTTAATAATTATTGTGATTTGTAATAATTGACTAGTAGCAGTAACTTGGGTGACCACCTCAAATAGCCCATTTAAACATAGTTACATCAAAATATATTACAGCCATATTTTTGTTGGAATATTTATGTATTTATCTGTTTTCTATGTAAATATTACTATTTTATACCATTTATGTGGCATCAGCGGAACGGTAGTTAAAAAGTAAGTGGAGTGAGGGACATTGGCCTAAATAGCTGTGCAGGACAACCAAAGTGTCAACTTTTGGTTTCTCTTTGTAGTTATAGATTATAGATTATACTTAGTTATAGATTTTGATGAATCACTGACTTTTGGAGCATGGACAAACGTGTTCATTAATTAAAAAGCAGACCTTACAATAATAGTTGTATTTGCTATACTATTCTTTATTTCTTAAATGTCGGTAAGGGGTGAGGCGGTTTAAGTTGAGCATTTGAACAGCCTCCTGTAACACTTATTTTTTCTCTAGCACTCAGACTTTCTCCACCAGTTGCAAGTTCTCTTCCACTTTTCTGTTGAGGCTCTCCTCTACAGCGCTCCTCTCCTGCTTCTCTTGCCTCAGCTCCTGCTCAACAGAGCTCTTCTCCTCAAGCCATGATGTGGACCTCTGGGCATGTTCTGCCTTCATCTGGTCCATCCTCATGCCTACTGCAGCCACTTTGTCCTCCAGTGCTCTGCTCTCCCTCTCTTTCTGAAGCACATGTTCTATCTATAGTGGCACTTAGCCTAGCATCCTTTTCTTGTATGGTGTCCTTGAGGTCCTTGATGGTTGTCATGAGAGTCATCTTTTCTTGTCGCATTTCCATGTTTTGATGACCTGTTGTCTCATCTGCTCTATTTGAAGCTTCATTTGAGAAACTACATCAAGGCTTGCTCTTAATCGTCCCTCTTTTTCAAATGAAGGAAAAGCTCTGCAGTCTTCTTCACCAGTCCTGCGCTCTCCTGTTTAATCTTGAACAGCTCATCTTGATGGGACCTCCTCAGGTTCTCCATCTCATGCTGGAGGCACTGCTTTTCTATCTCACAGTCATGTAAAGACTGCTGGAGTTTGGTGAGCCTGTCCCGGTAACTTTGAGTCAGTTCTTCCCTCTGACACACAACCTGCTCTTATGCCAACTTGATTTGTTGAATGACCACATTAAAGGCTTGTATTTCAGCTTTCTGCTTATTTGTGACCTTGTCAAGATCATTCTTCAGACAGGAGATCTCTAGTTTGAGTACATCTTTCTCGTTCTCTGCCTTCTTTCGCAGTTGTTCGTAGACCTCTCTTCTCAAGGCACTTTTCTTGACTAAATTCTGCTTAAACTGCTTCTCAGTCTTTTTGATGCACAGTTTGATGTTCTTCCTGGGGCCCTGCCCCATTTTCTGCACCAGATCATCGTAGCTGATGTGGATCAGGGCAGGGTCAGAGGTGCAGAGAGTGGCCTGTCTCTCAAGGGTATACTGTTCAAAGTACTTAGGATCACTCTTTATGTGAGTTTGTACAGTTTCCTTGGCTTTTTTTTCTGTAGCTTTTGGCATGTTTGCTCTGTGCTCAGACGATTCGCTCCTATCTGTTTCGAGTGTTCGAGTGTCACAAATGACCGTTTAACAGTTCTGTGTTCAGCTCCGCTCATACAGTGACAGATACAGGACTACATTCATACCATACTCCATACAGCTGTAAAACAACTCACCATTATATTACAGATAACCCTATGTCCTGTCAATCATATCATCTTTGCACTGCTTTCCTTATGACCTCTTGTATATAGCTGAGATATTTTTGTTACTAATTTGTATTTTATTTTATTTTTACGTGCACATATACAGTTATATAATTATGCCTTATTTAACAAAAGGCTCTTGCTATTTTTGCTACTTAGAATTTATTATTACCATTTATATATTTTTTTTCTCTTTATTATTATCAATAAAGCTTGTCTAAGTCTAATTTACAAGTCACAGTTCCACTCCACACACCATTTCAAATTTATAATATAAATTTTACTAACACTCAGGGAACTGTGGCAAAAATTTAATCAGTTTGTCTCGATTTGCAATTTTTTTTTTTTTTTTATTAAAGCCAAAAATATGGCTTTTAATAATAAGGATCATGAACGACAAAGCAAACTTTTCAATAAATTTCATCTTAATTTAAAATGTATGCTTTCTACTGCAGTCCTATTTAATACACACACTGAATAGTCAAATGTATTTATAAATAGTGAAAAAGTCAACTATAATATTTAGATGAAAAAAGAGGATCTCCTTGAATGAAGCAATTTCTGATTAAAGCCAAGACCCCCCAGATCCCCATCAGTAGCTCTCAACGTCAACAAGCGTCAGAGCATTGTAAATGTAGTGGTGATTGTGTCTGTGTCTCCACTCTCTCTTGTCTGGTGTAGTGTCTAGGAGGCGTGTGTGAATCATGGTGTAAAATGGCTTTTCTATTGCCGATCAGCTCATGCTCAATTACCCCAAATCTCTCGGGGCTTAGGCAAGGTAAACACACATCAGCTGGGCCTGATTTATTTCCCCATCCCACTGCAGCCGTGAAGTAACTCATGCATGGAGCGCGTGTTGAGGAGAGAGAGAGAGCAACCTGTGCTTTCTCACTCTTTCACATCTTAACACAGGCTTCCCCACATGAAATACACCATCATAATCAGATAGTTATGGCCGCCTTGATACATGACAGATGAGTGCGCTGGATTCTTTGTTATCGAGCCAAACTTCTACATGCCCTGCAGCCAAAGTCCTTCCGACCCACCTTTCTTCCTCCTCCCTCATTGCGATCACATTTTTATTCTGTGCATCTGTTGTTCTTTCAGTAAATATATATATACTATATAACTTATTTAGTTATTTATGCCTTTTGTTACTCTTTTACTATAATATATTGGATAAAACTATTAAAGGCCTTTTTGGGCTTCAGTGAATAAATACACTGTTGAAGAGTACTGATAAAAGCCACAATTGTGTGTTATAAAATAAATCCAAGGTTTATTTGATTAATTAAAATTATATTTTTAAAAAAGGTTGCCATTCTAGCTAGTCATAATCCTGTGAACCTTACGGAGCAGTTTCAGGCCTGGCTTCAAGAAGGGGTTAACAAATGTCTGTTCCAACCTTGAATTAATGCTTAAATAAATAAATAAAAAAAAGAATATTAAGCAATAGGCTGTTTATATAATTTATTTAGCAAGCAAAGTGTAGTGTACATCTGAGTCTTCTCTGCTCTCTGAGGCCATCGTCATGGTGATAGTTTGTGTTGGCGGCTGCCTGCCCGTCTAGCGCTGGTTTCTCTGGTGTTGGCTGTAGTGATGACGTGTGCCGTGTCTGACTCTGATCTCCACATCAGTGTGAATAAGTATCGCTCAGCTCCCCCTCTGTCACTCACTCTGGAGAGGCTCCTTGTTATTTCTGCTGGGACTGGCCCACTCCTTCAAATGGAAATGCAGCACATGTAGATGCAGCGGTGCACGCACACAAACAGCAGTGAAAGCAGTCTGCAGACAGGTGTAAACACACATGAATATTGTCAAATACATATGTATGTCCATGGACTGCACAAGTACACCTAAGTCTGATAGTCGCTGTCTTTAATGTTGATAAGTGACGTGACCAGGAAACTGTGAACCCTTCATTATAAAGCTGATCTTTGGCTTTACAATCCAATTCAAATGCACCATGCAAACATCTTCTGTGGAGAGTATTGTGGAACTTCTTTTTTTTTTTTTCAAGCTGTTGGTACCACTATATGGAGAGCTGATGTCTACATCAAATTTCTGCAAAAAAAAGATTTTTCACATTTTGAATAATTAGATACTGAGCTTGAGGTTAGGTGCTGATTTTTATAGACTTTATGCAGTAACCTGTAGACTTGGATGCTTTTTTTCTTCTCCAACGTAAGGACTCTGACCCTGTTCATGTTGTGAATGGGACATTGAAGTCATATGCCCATTACATCCAGCTGGATCGCTTGTACCGGGGCTGGTGGCTAGAGGGATTTTCTCTCATCATTTGTTTGGCTTTACAGATGGTGATATGGTGAAGTCTGGATAGTGCACTTTAGTAATGAATATGTCCAAAGAGGCACACAGGCCCCTGGCTCTTAATTACGACCCAAGTCAAACAGGAAATAGGAATTACTGCAAAAGGAAATTCATATAGTGCACTGGTCGGCCTGTGTCAGCGGTGATCAGTCTCTCCTCATTAGGGGCTATTTGGCCTCATTCAAAGGCACAGTGCACCTGTACAGTGTGGACCAGGTGTCCCACAATGGATTGGTCTCTTCATGCTTCATTTAGAGCACATCTGGGTTTAAGGGAAGTCCTTAGTCTAAGAGAGGAGGCCTTCCTGTGTGAAACATGAGGGTTTAAATACAGGCTTGAATGCTTTGCCTCATAACTGGTTTTAAATTCTGCTCTAACAATATGCATGAAAAACATACTTGTTTTGTGTGTTTTGTTCACACTATATCTGCTTCATTGTGACTGCAATCAAATGCAATAGTATGTGATTTTTAAATTACTATTATTTGATGTATTTGTTCATTTTTACGTAGTAAAAGTAAGTAGAATTCTTTAGTGCTAAAGGCATTTTTTTTCTTATGTAAAACCTCAGATAAACTATTTAATTGGACCATTATCGACTAGATGATAATTTGATTAAAAAACAACAACAAAAATTATATATGTCCTTTAATGAAAATCTTGGCTCCTCCTCTCTATCCACAAATGGGACAGGTACATGACCCCTATAAAAGAGTGGTACAGTGGGGCTCAGGGAAGGTGATAGGCCTTTTGTTTAGTATGAGCTCCATCACAGACTCTGTCAGGACCAACAGACAAGCAGACAGCCGCATGACAGGCCCGCTAATCTGACAGCTCCTCACATCACAAAGCCAGGAGCCCTGATCACATCAAAGTAACAGAGCAACAGAGGCACTGGAGCTGAGAGACTGATGCCACTGCTTTTGGTCTGACATTTCTGCTGCTATCTTCATAGAGCCCCAACACACACGCCTCAGGACCCTTCAGAGGAAGGGTCCAGGTGGAGAGGGGGAAACCCAAGCTGGGGCTCCCCTCTGACAGAGAAGCAAGAACTGTAACCTTCTACAGGTGAGCCTCTGATACTGTCACACTATATGACAAACGTTTAGGTGTGTTAAGATGTGTTTCTGCTGTTGTTCACTAATGGCATTTTAAAACACATGGGGGTGACACTGGCGATGTACTGTATCTATATATATTTATTTACATTGATTATTATTTATATTATACATTCTAGGGAATGTAGGTGGACATTGTGGTGTGTAGGTCTAGATAATGAAAACTCACGTTTAAACTTCACATTTAAAAGAAACTCACAAAGGTTACTTTTCAATATATTGGAAAGAGAAAATCAACAAAATTATCAACTTGAAATACTGAAGATGAGATGAAGCAGTACAGTTTTTTTTATAGCTGGCACTGCCAATGTGCATCATTAACAAAACTCTAAATGTCTTTCTGTGGTCAACCAGCACAGTATTTTGTTCTTTGGTGTCTCTCCCATGACAGCTGCTTGTGTGTTAGATGTTAGATAGATTAGAGATTTTGGGCCAGTGTCATCTATTAAAATATGAGATTACCTGGTCAACATGACTTGTTTTGGTTACACCATTTTCAAGTAACTGTATCTTAATAATAATTCAAGTGAGAGATTCTTGTATTGTCTGGGCTTAATCACATTTGTATTTGTATTTGTATATAAAAAGTGTAAGATCTTATTTCTCTGTAGTACTTCAGTGTCTGTGTGTGACGTGAGGTCACAGAGCAGTTAAGTGGGTCACATGAGATGATCCTGATGCAGATGGTTCAGCAGGTGGAGAGATGCCAGTTGTATGACAGTGAACACACCCTTCTTGCATACAAGAGCTAGCATTAAAACTAAGAGATGAATTCATCAACTATGAAAATCTGCACTATAGTAAATACTATAGACAGTGGATTCACAATACATTTTTATCTATCTACTCATGCGACCTGCTTTTGTTACAACAGATTAAATGTATCCATTCATTTTTCTAGACTTTTTACCATAGTGGCAGAAGCTCTGGAGCCAATTTTCCTGGTCGCTGGTGAGTCAGCTGACTACAAAAATGTCTCTCATATTGATTTGCATGGATTGAGTGACTCTAAACTGGCCATAGTTAATATGGGAGTGAGTAGTTGTTGGTATATTTCACACTGACAACTCAACATTTCTAGTAAATTGAACGTTTTAAAATGCATGGCAACAAATATGATAACCAGTTCAATTACTTATATTGATTTGTGTTTTGCTCTAGGAACACCTTGCGCTCTCTTTGCCAAAGCTTTCTCTCCTCACGCTGATGAGAGTTTAGGGACCGCAATGAGGTAATGGTCTAGTAGAGCTCTGAAGTGCCCTGAGTCCATCCAATAATGTAAAACAAGTCTAATTTGAGAGCGCCGCTTCATCCCTGCATGTTAATCAATAAACTCATTACCTGCAGTGCTTAGTGAAGGATTCCCTCATGCCCTGCTCACTGATGTAGACAGAAAAAAAGACCGGGGAAAAGAAAGGAGAGCGGTGGAGAGAGGGAGCAAGGTTGATTATAATTACAGATTTTAGCAGCCTGTGCCTTAGCATAACCTGCTCATTACAGGGACTGTTCCTGTGTGTGTGTGTGTGTGTGTGTGCAAATATGGGGCCCTTACATTTCGCACCGGCCCATATCCAGCGAGCTTCCCTGGCTTCCCCTCTCTCCAACAGCAGCCCAGGAACAGCCGACACAAGTGGCCCATTTAGACTCAAAAACACACAAAAACCTGTTATTTCAATTGACCTTCGCCACATCAAGCTGTCAATGATCTCAGCTCTGTACTCGTCGCCGCGCGCTCCCTTCTTTTTCCTCCCAAGGCAGGCTGCATGGTAATGAACATTTGGGTCCAGAATAGGTGGCTGTGCAGAAGGAAATGATATGCCAGGGCATTTAGCCTAGCCGTGTTTCTTGGTGTATAGGTGAGACAGCCGCCAGCGTTTATGGAAATGGACAGAGCTGAGGGAGACTAATGCTCTGTTTCGCCCCAAAGTCTCAACAGTGTGAATGGGAGAGTACTCTGACGAAATTGGTGTTCCTTTGTTAACCAGCAAAACTTTCATTTCTGCTCCTAATTTGCGCTTTTCTTTTGTCATTAAGTCTATTCAAATGAAACGGTAACCCGGTTTGAGCAGTCTGCCATATTTGAATTGCTTGTATTTGTAGAAGTGTAAGTTGTTGATCATTATGTTTGTCAGTGTTGTGCCATTGCGTGTCTAGCAGGCATCCCTGGCCGCTTCTGGCTTATGATTAGGAGATAAGAGATGTTTATGATTGACTCCGCTATCCGCTGTCAGTGTACACTTCTATTAGCATAACTCCAAGGCCGTCAAATAGCATATATGTATTGGCAATAAATCATTATAAATAAGAAAAAAACTTCTTTCTGCTTTCCATCACCGCTCATGTCATTCATTCGTTACATATTGAGCTCCGGTGTCCAGCCTCATTTCACGGAGCTAGGTTTAACGCAGACTTAGTTGGACAAGTGCCTTCAAAACGGATGCTTCCCCTGGACAGGTAGAAGCATTGAAGTGTAGTTGGCAAAGAAACTGCGTGGTTGAGATAAGGTGATTAGAAAATGTAACGTCACAATCGGTTTTAGCGCTATGTTTTGGAGGAAAGTACAGCTCACTCCCAGCGCTTTGCTTTTTGTTTACTCCTGTCAAACAGTGAATAAAAGCGGAGGTAAATGGAGGTAATGGAATTTATATAGCCGTATACACACCCACTTTGAGGTTTTAATAGTGCTCGGTAGTCTCATTCGGAACGCATTAATATTCTGTTTAATAGGGCTAAACGCTGCTAACTGTTGTTAACGCTTGGAGACAGTCAGTGGGCAGGCGGTGTTTGTGCTGCCAGAACATCCACAACATCAGGTGGATGGATGGGAGGGCCATAAGTGACTGTGACAGCCAGTTTACACTCAGTTTAGACGCTCCTGCTTTCCATGCAGCTCCATAACGTCAGCAACAGCAGGATCCAAATTTACTCCACCGCACACTCCTCCTCACTTCTGTCTAAGGCAAGAGGAGATTGTTTCAATTTATATGTCTTGGTTCTCAGTCTGAACTTTGTAAGGGACAAAGTAAATCCAATAGAAACCAACTAGGTTTTATAGGGATTGTATAGTGTATTGTATTTTTTGAATATTGTTTGTGAGGGTTGGCCAAGAGGTGTGGTCACAGTATGCATGCTGAATTTGCTGAATGTCTCTGCCCTCTTCATTTCCTTTTCAAAACAGAAAGAAGTGAAGTCTGTAGTCTGTGTTAGTTGTAGTTGAAGTTGTAGTTGTTAGTAGGGGTATAACGATATCCAAGTCTCACAATACGATATTGTCACGGTATGAACCTCATGGTACGATATTTATTGCGATATTTTATGGAGGCTAACAAAACTGTTAATATGCTACTTTTTCCTCTTAAAATGCCTTGAAAAGAGTTAATTTAAGGAACTATGACTTAAAACTGCTTAGAACTGTTATTTCTTCTTGTAGTCTACACTGAAATGGAGCAAAGGATCATGGTCTATGTAATTCCCTCTGTCTTTTTTAGCTATTGCACCATAACTCTTCATGTAAGCAAAGAGACTTGTAATTCAATATATTGTGAGTCCACAATAGTATTGTGAGAACTTTGACAATCCCATAACACAATTTTTTGGTTATTGTTACATCCCTTGTTGTTAGTATAAGCATACAACACTGAGCAATACTGTGGCAAATATATTGTTTAATATGAAACATTTTCTCATAAATTTATGCTCACTAAATCCATAGCTCATTTTTGCCATGATGATACAAGTGAACACATAAATAAATACTCTGATAATCAATAAAAAAAAAAAGTTAATATAAAGACTACCTCTTTTATGTACCTTGGCATGAATTGCAACCATAAAAGAATTATGTTTACCAACTACTAGTACTTCCTCTAATCCAGTGGCACTGCACAGCCCTCATTTGTCCAGTTGAGTGTTTTCTGGGCAGAAGATGCTGGCAGTGTGGGGACAGCTGGACACAAGAGGGGCGCATCCGAGCAGGCCTGAAACACTGCCACATAGAGAGAGAGAACGAGAGGGAAAAGAGAGGGAGAGAGAGACTACTGCACCCCTGATCTAACGCCAGTGTTATGTTAATTCGATTTGTTAATTCAGTGGCCCTGTTTGAAGGAAATCTGCCACCAACACCTGCCAGCGCCTCCGATGGCAAGGACGCAGATCAGCTGTGACACTGGCTTCATTAAATAAACAAACCATGTTCCGCCATAACTGCATTTGGTAGACGGCACCATCAATTCTTATACATTTAGATCAGGGAGATTGGGAATGACACATAGGGAAGACGTCCCACTGTTTTACATGGTTTAGTAGCTGCTTCTCTACCTTCTACCAAATTTTATATTAGATGATTAATTATATTATTATAAGGATTTATGGGTGACAGCAGAAAGGAGAACACATGGGAGAGAGTAAGATGGAGCTTTGAAAGTGACTGGTCAGTTCAATCTTCCTTTTCACTTATTAAAATGCTGTTTACGTCTTTGTTTATATGGTATTTTTTATGCAAGAGCCCAATAATTTTGAGAGCTTTTGCCAGTACCATGGAGCATTCCCTTCTAATTTATTAAGTGAGTTGACCAATAATTTCTGTAGCCCTATATTTTGTGTTGTTTGCTAATTTAAAAATGTGGAATGGTTTTGTTCGGTCTAGATTTGACAAGGACAAAAGCCAAACAAAAAAAAATGTAAGTGATGTATTTTTCAGACACAATCATAAGTGACCTTTCTGATGCGTCATGTAAGTTTTATAAAGTGTAGAAAAGGGAGGAGAGAGGAGTCAGATAGGGCAACTGTAGTGTTTGCCTTTGAGTGTGACGGCTAGTGTCTGCTGCTGTCTATCTGACTTCCCCTCCACTTAAGAGCTGCTCCCTGGATCAAGGCTGGTCATGGAGCATCTCACCACAGGGCCTGGTGTCAGATGCAATGTGTGTGAATTGCAAAGATGGGTGAAAAAAAATACAGGGGCAAGGAGGTTGTAATATTGGTCTTGATCTTCAGGCAGATTTTTTCATTTATTTGGTTTTGTCTTTGGCTTAAATGTAATGTTAATGTACAAATGAGAGACTTAGCGATGATATTAAAATCATGGTAGAAATGCTCAGCAATTTGGTATCATGTTGGGAAGTAACTGAATACATGCACCGAAAGCACATATTCAGAATACTAATTTGGAGTATTCTGGTACGGTTACTTTTTCATTTGGTAGTATTCATAAAACAGTTACTTTACTAAAATCAAAGAAATATATGGCAGTACTTGATCACTCAATTAAAGCTTCAAATTGCACAGAATTAGTGAGAAAAATATTATATTCTGCTTGTGGTGAGGCATGTGTGACTTTTTCTTTGCTGATTAGTGATAAATAAATGCATAACAAACAGTGAAATAAATATAAAGGTGTTTCTAATCCTAATTTGGAGTTTTGCACTACAATTTAAAGTGTTCAGAATGTAGTACTCATCCATCCATACAATTTTTTCCGCTTATCCGGGGGGACAGCAGTCTAAGCAGAGACTCCCAGATTTCCATCACTTCCTCTAGCTTCAACAGGGGGACCCCAAGGCGTTCCCAGGCCATCCGTCCCTCCAGCGTGTCCTAGGTCGTCCATGGGGCCTCTTTCCAATGGGTCATGTCCGGAACATCTCCCCAGGGAGGTGTCTAGGAGGCATCCAGAGTAGATGCCAAAGCCACCTCAACTGGCTGCTCTTGACATGGAGGAGCAGCGGCTCTACTCCGAGCTCCTCCTGTGTGGCTGAACTCCTCACCCTATCTCTGAGGAAGTGCCCAGCCATCCTGTAGAGCAGGGGTGTCAAACTCATTTTGGTCTGGGGGCCGTATCCAACCGACTTTGATCCCAAAGGGGCCGGATCAGAAAACTCATGTCATATAAACCCCAAAAATAACAATAAGTTCAAATATTTGTGCAGAGAAACACAAATCTATTGCAGAATTTTTTTTAATTCATGAACTCTTTGTTTTACAAAATATTATAATATTATGAACAACCTGAAACTTTAAGAAAATCCTGCACTCGGCTCCACTTTTCTCATTTTGGACATTTTGCTGATGAGGGTGTCACGGTCAACAGTCAAAATGATCGTCCTTTAAGAGCGTTTGGAAAGAGGCAAGTCTTCATTTGTGCTGCTCTGGTGGGAGGGGCCACGCACAGAGGCGCTGGAGACGCTGCTATGATAAGCACCACAGAAAATTAACAATATTTTTATAAAAAATATAATTAAAATATTTTAGTAGAAAATCAGCCGAGGGCCAGATTAAAGGTCTTGGAGGGCCGGATCTGGCCCCCGGGCCGCATGTTTGACACCTGTGCTGTAGAGAAAACTCATTTCGGTCATTACCCAAAGCTCATGACCATAGGTGAGGGTAGGAAGGTAGATTGATGGTAAATTGAGAGCTTTGCCTTTTGGCTCAGCTCCCTCTTCACCACAACAGTCCGATACAGCAACCGCATCACTGCAGATGCTGCACTGATCCACTTGTCCATCTCACGCTCCATCCTCCCCTCAGTCGTGAACAAGACCCCGAGATACTTGAACTCTTCCACTTGAGGCAGGGACTCTCCACCTACCCGGAGAGGGCAAGCCACCTTTTTTCCGGTCAAGAACCATGGCCTTGAATTTGGAGGAGCTGATCTTCATCCCAGCCACTTCACACCTGGCTGCAAATCACACCAGTACATGCTGCATGTCCTGGTCTGATAGAGCAGCAGAAATGAGCTCCTGTGTTCCCCAAACCATAAATACAAGGACCGGGAACCAGGACCGGGAACAGGTCTGACTTACTGCCGACAATGGGCCCAGAACTCCATACTGCCAGAGCACCCCCCAGAGGACACCACGAGGGACACGGTTCAACTATCAGTCAAATTCTCCCCTCCAGTACCATGGAATAGATCTTACCGGAGAGGCTGAGGAGTGTGAGTTCCCTGTAGTGGGAACACGCCCTCCGGTGCCCCTTCTTAAACAGAGGGACCACCATCCTGGTGTTCCAGTCCAGAGACTTCAGATACTCAGGATGGATCTCAGCCACCCCCAGAGCCTTGCCAATAAGTGTGTTGGTGAAACTCTTTCCCTGTACTGAGGTGTCAAACAGTTTGCCAGAATTTCTTTGAGGCCTCCCCGAACTCCTGCCGGCCCCGAGCTTTTGCCTCTGCAACCGTACAGATTGCAGCACGCTTGGCCCACCCGTACCTATCAACTGCACCAGGAGTCCCATGAGCCGGCAAGGCTCAATAGGACTCCTTCTTCAGCCCTAACTTCCGGTGTCCACCACCATGTTCAGGCACCACAGACCTTATGACCACAGATATGAGTGGCTGCATTGACAGTAGAAGCTGAGAACAAAGCCCACTTGGTCTCCATGTCCCCAGCTTCCCCGGAATCTGGGAGAAACTCTCGATTAGCTGTGAGCTGAAGGTCCCCCTGACAGAGGGCCGATCATCGACCTTCCTAGTGTCATGTGCACTGATGGACACCCTTATGCTTGTGTTCACTATGGACAAGCTATGACTAGCACAGAAGTCCTATAACAGACCTCCGCACAGGTTCAGATCAGGGAGGCCATTTTTCCAGATCACCTCTCTCCAGGTGTCACTGTCATTGCCCACATGGGCGTTGAAGTCAGTCAACAACAGAGAACAACAGAGTCCCCAGTCGGTGCACTGTCTAGTACCCCTCCCAAGGACTCCAAGAAGGCACTCTGCACTCTGCACTGCTGTTCAGCGCATAGGCCGACACCACAGTGAGAGACCTGTCCCTGACCCGAAGGTGTAGGGACGCAACCCTCTCATTCACTGGAGTGAACTCCAACACATTGCAGCTGAATTGTAGGGCAATAAGCAGGCCCACACCAGCCCGCCACTGCTCCTTGCGGGAAACACCAGAGAAATGGAAAGTCCAGTTCCTCACAAGGAGAAGGGTTCCAGAGTTCAAGCTGTGCGTAGAGGTGAGGCCGACTATATCTAGTCGGTAACGCTCAACCTCCCGCACAAACTCAGGGTCCTTCCATGACATTCCATGACCCCAGAATCAGTTTCCATGTCCAGATATCCGGTCGTCAAGGCCCCGCCTTCGACTGCCATCTACATCTCTTTACACTGGCCCTTTATGGATCCTCCTACAAGTGGTGGGTCCACGGGAGGACGGCCCCATGTTACTCGTTTGGACTGTGCCTGGCCGGACCCCATGGGGGTTGGTCCGGACACCAGGTGCTTGCCTCATCGACTGCCTACTCCAGGTCTGACTCCAGGGTGGGGCCCCGGTGACGCCAATCCGAGCTAAGCAACTGGCCTCTGTGTAGTACCCGTCATAAGGGACTTCTGAACTGCTCTTAATCTGACCCGTCTTCCAGGACCTGTTTGCCTTGGGTGACCCTACCAGGGGTATAAAGGACCCGACAACATAGTTTCTGGGATCATTCAGGCACTCAAACCCCTCCACCACGTAAAGGTGGCGGTTCAAGGAGGAGCATTTCAATGCAGGTGTTTGGTATTCTGTAACTAAATAGATTTTTTAAGTATTCCTCCCATCACTGATCATACGCTATCGCCAAAGACACTCTGTTCCAGCCTGAATGTCTCTCCTCAGTCTCCACCACCATTTTCATATGATGGTTCCTGTACGATTTAGTACAAGTTCTAGTGTCCTTCAGCTGTTTTATCATGGTTATCCACTAGTTTTCACAAGATTATGTATATATGCATGTTATTTTACGTTTTGCACTTTGTAATGCCTTTGGACATTGAGTGCAGTCCTCACGTGTCCCACTCAGCTGCAGTCCTGGCAGGTCCCCGGCCTACTGTGTGCTTTTCCACTGATTCGATTGGCCCAATGAGCATATGCTCTCCACTGCATCATAAAGTTCAATTAGAAGTGCTCTAATGTGATTTGAGTGTGTGAATGAGTGCATGTCCGGCTGTGGGATTTGAGTGGAGCCTGCCTAGTGTTCATTCATTCAAGTTTTATGTTCTGTTTTCAGCTGTTTTATAAGAATCCAGAAGTAAGAAGACACATTTTTTCATTCAAACACTTTAGCACATTTTGCTATGCATTTTAGTTGTAATGTAAGATAAATCACCTTCCAGAGTTTTATCTAATTTTTGTACCATTATGTTTCAGTAGTGACTTTTTTTTTTTTCCAATTACTGTCTGAAAATGATTTGCAATCATTAGGTTTTACTATCACTACTGTCCAAAACAGAGCCAACAAGAGCATCAGAATCACTTCTATTCATCCCCAAGAGGAAATTCTTTTCATTACAAAGCAAGATACGCATGTGGTTTATATTGCTGTATTAACCAACAAGCAAATAGAATGTCTAGTACTGGTAAGGCATGCAAGAATACGGACCCTAGCGATATAACCAGATGAATATGTCTGACATGTTACTGTTAAATATGGATCAACATCTGGAGAGCTCGTCACTCTTGTCATACTGGAGGCCTAACACCATCACCTGTCTCACTTACATTGCATTATTTAGTTTTAGAGCAAACTATGTGTTCATTGATTCATTTTTTCACATTTTTGTCTTATAAGTTAACGACATTGTGAATTTATGTGAGATTTCAGCAATGCCCCACTGTTTGTATGTGTGTGAGTGAAACTGTTGTATCTCATGAGGGGGATTGACAGAGCTTCGGCTGCCGGTCTCTTTAGTGTGAGGGAGACATTTGTGCAGGGTCAGATTGGAAACATGTGTTGTGTGAGTACCATTGAGAGAATAATCTTCCATCCAGTTTACTGCAAAGCTCACCACACTGGCTGTGTTACACTAGGGTTTACAGACACACAAAGAGTAACAGACTGCTTTTGTCTTTTCTTAATTATTCATGCCCAGAAGGGATGATCTGGTGGTGGCTTTGCTTCTGTCACACGTGCAAAAAATGATCAGTATTTAAGTGTCTACTTTTGTAAAGGCAATGGACATGCTTTAAGTAGTCGGCAGGTGGGCTATAATGACCACAATGAATCAGTGACAATAGTTGGACAATATAATAGCACTCCAGTAGAAACATGGGTGCACGGTAGTCTTTATGTAGTGCTCCTCTGTGTAATAAAAGTCTATATACCTGCAGGAGACTTGATTTCATTTCACTGCTCAAATTGTGTTCCATACAAAGTATTTCCTGCTAATAACCAACTTCAATGCACTGACTTTTAGTCAGATAGAAACAGTTTCACTCTCCACTCTTAAATTGATTTTGGTACAGGCCAAAATCGAAAGCAGTTGCTTCATAGGGCTTTCAGACTGAATGTGTTGCAGACTTTTCCTTTCTATCCACTTATATCATTATATCATGTTTTAAAATGTGACCAATGCAAAGATGTCCAGAAGAATGTTAAACTTAATTTAAAATGTTCTCTTTTTTTTTGCTAAGTACGTATTGTTAATCCTATCTTGCAATGATAGCTTTTGCAGTTTCACACAAAACATATTTCTAGAGGCAACACCGCTCAGCATTGGTCCGTCACAAACTGGTCCAAGCAGATTTGCTCCTCGTCCCAAATCAAAGTGAAAAACTGAAGCGCTACAATGATCCCAGCAGTTTGAGCAGAGCCTCTTTAATTCTGCAGCCCACAACAGCGCCTGTGCGACCCTGCCCCGCGCTCTAATCGCTTCAAATGAAGTCATGAAGGCAGCGTCCGAGCTCTCCTGTTCCACAAGGTGCAGCGGCACTTGTTTGTGCAGAATGTCTGGCAATTAAAAATAATTGGGAAGCAGGTTTGCCCGTGAATCTTCCAAGAGTGCCAGTTATGATCTAATGAAGCTTCATTAGGCATGCTGAAAGCTGAGAGCGCCGTATGACAACGGCAATTAGCCAGGATCATAGGCAAAAAATAATCATTAAAAATACCTCGGCCAAGATGAGCTTTTCACTTAATGACCAATTCATTAGCTAATTGATTTCTTATTAGTTACAGGCAGAGACGACTGTTTGGGGTACTGGCGCTGGTAATTAACAGCATTTACGCTATTAGTCAATCGGCTAATTTTGCAGGAAAACAACTTTGGAGGGGAGCATAGCTGGAGGCTTAGGGCCATTTGCTTTTGCTTCTGTGCTGTTATCTCTTTAATATCGCAAGGGGAATCTTCTCTCAGCTCCAGGGCTGTTAACACACACTAATACTTCCTGATTAGCCATTCATGTCATGTGACGCTTTGGAGCCCGAGTCCATCTAAGCTCAGACGTATGGATGAGGCGGAGAGGCTGATGTAATTATAAGAAAATAAATCAGCTCTGTGAATTTGTTACATTCTTGATCTAATATGACGCTTTTTGAGCACAACATCTGCGCTGCTGCACCTATGCATTAGGTGTGTCAAATAAATTAGGAGATAATTAGATGAGTGCGTTCTCTCAGACAGCCTTCAGAGGGCTTCATACACCCGTCAGGCTGGAGTGATGGCAGAGCCTGGTGGATAGATGGACACTGACAGTTGTTCTCTGCCTACAGCGGCCCATAGAGGAACCAACTGGCAGCCCATTATAGGTGTCCAGAGACTACCACTTTACACTTCTAGACTTAAATCCAAAACAAAATCGACAATAACAGTCTTGGTGGTATATCGCAAGATTCACAAAAAAATGTATGAATTTAAGCTTAATTCTTTGTTTCTCTCACCTGTTTTTATATATTTGAACTGAAAATAAAATGGACATTGTAGGCCTTTATCCAACTAGTCATCCATAAACCAAATATAAACTATATTGTTTGGTGTTTGGTAACCAGACCAATGAATGTCAATATATTTCAGCTTTGTATTTTTAAATGCTTGATTTAGTGAGATGGTAGTTGCATAAGTAGTATTAAAAAGAGGAAAGAAATAACAGTTATAATACACCTGAGCTGTTTAGAGCCACTCTATCTATAATTTACACTATAACTTGTGAGACAGGCATCAAATTTATTTGGACTTAAAAATATTCATATGATTATTTATAATTGACTGTTTTGATGTGCTTTTAATCCAACTGTCTGTAAAGAACTATGAATTACTTTGAGAACAAATTGTCCTCGACATTTAAACTTGCCTTACTCAAATATTTAACAATATGAACTTAAATATACATATATACAACATGTATACAATAAAGACACAATAATCCAGAATATAAGGCCTTAATATGTTATTTACTTGTCTAACTTTAGTTCTCTCTCTAATGGGTTATTATGACGTGCCATCCTATTTAGCATTTTGCCTTCCCTCTCACCTTCTCTGCTCTTCCTCTCACATCCTCTCCGTCTTTCTGAGCTCCTCTGTCACTCTTCCACTCTGTTAATTAATTGAAATGAAGTCATCTATCAAGGACTCCCTCTGCCTCCAACACCACAACATAAATCACTGCTCTCCCTCTCTGCACAAGAGGAAAAGTCTGTCTCTAAGCTTTAATTGTGTGATTGAGAAAGTGTAACATGGCTTTATAAAAGGCAGCCTGACTCAAATGGCCACACCAGAGGGACCCCCTTACAGCCCACTGTGGCAGGACCAGCGCAACACACAAAAGCAGTGACTTAAAGCAGACACTTATTGTAAAATGGTTCTTATTGGTCTCCGAAGACATTGTTAACATGTCTGTGGGATGGTTCCCCTGCCAAGAGGGAACTGGATCCATCTTCACATTTACAGAATTAATATCTATTACAGGCTGATTCACCCACAATATCTTTAAATGGACAAAGCAGAACTTGTGATGTTGATTCTAGTTGTGGTTTATTTGAATGGGCAATTCTCTAGTAGTAATTTAATGCAGTATTATAAATGTCTGTGTTAGTACAGTAAATTTAAGTAGTTCATTAAATTATAAGTAACTACATCATTTAACAATTTCTGATACTGCTTCATAGTAAAGTAGATAGCATGTTTTAAACTTAGGCCAAAACAATTTAATTGACAGTATTCATGGTTTGGGTGAAAGAAAATTGAAGTGCAATACTTCAGGATCATTCATATTAATCATTAGAAAACACTTCTGCATTTATCTAGTTTAATAATTGTACTACATTCTATTGATATTACAATTCAGTCATTTGCAGTGATCTATCCGAGCTCATAAATCACCCATAACCATAACTATAATTCATAAGTGTTTATTACTGCTGCAAGTAACTGTTATTATAAATAATACACTGACAGATTATATTTTGTCTACTTATGAGTTAAGAAGTCAACATGAAAAAAAAAAAGTCTATTTCTTTAACCAAATTAGAATGCCATCACTTTAATATTAACCAATAATGGACAAAACAGAACTGTGTAATATGCAGTAGCTGGATGACAATAAATGTCTAGAAAACATATTATAATAACTTTAATTAATTATAAATGGTCTATAAATCTGTAACATATGCAATTTGAACAAATGAAAGCAAAGCATATTTTAGAGGGGGAAAAGTCTATGATTTGTTGGCAAAAATGTATATGCATATAATGAATATCTTACAAGCCAACTACTGACCATAATGGGGATTTACTTTAGTCCGAAAAGCACAAACGCTTCAAATGAACAAAACGCAAAAAAGTGTTTTGCTAGTCGTGGTTTCTTCTTTGTATTTTTTGCTGCAAAGAAAATTATAGCAAAGTCTGATTTTTCATTTCAGGTCTGGCCTCGCTGTCCCTTCCAAAGCCGCTGATGCAAACCTGATGTAACAGAACGCCGTGATGGGCCCAGACACATCTAAATAATGTATAAATGATGCATCTTGTTAGCTTGTACGCGCAGGTTTCGGTCGTCTTCTGGAGCGCCAAATGATCAATGTCCTCCTATTATCCTCATGCGCTCCTTTTTCCAGTTCCATTCCCAATTCTCTCCGCCTCTTCGCCTGCTCTTTCATGTTGCCCTCTGGGAGCCAAGCAAAACACGAGTTTCTACTGCCAGTATAGGGAGCTAAAATACCATGTGATCAGTCATGAATTATTTGAACACTATTGATTTGTGTAAATTGTTGCATCTCCCCCGGGGGACACATCCATAAGTAAGAACGCATGTAGTGCCTATAAGGGGGCTGGTAAAATGCTTATATTTTCTTTGTCCTCAGTAAAATGAAGTTGTTTTAACATGGTAATTAATAAGGGAAGAGCGAATTGCATTAAGAGTGTTTGATTTTCCAAGCATTACTAGGTTTCCCTTGCAAATCTGCTCTGCATTTGGGAACATAATGTCAATTTCATGCTTTTTGTTTCTTTTTTCTTAAGTGGAGGCCTTGGTGCCCTGTGGGAAGACAGCAGTTAGAGAATACACAAGGAAAAATAACAATCCAAAAAAAAAAAACATATTCCCAAAACATCCCAGTTGAGTGTGAGGTAATGTTCAACACATTCTGGTATTTTCATTTTTTTTTTCTCATCCTTTGCCCCGAAAGCCTCATTTGGATGGCAGACGATGCATTTTAGAAAGAGAGAGCAGGCTGTAGTCTCTGTGGACTGCTGCAACGCAAGAGAAAAGGGCCCAAATGAAGGCACCAGACAGTAACAACCACGAGATCCCAGAGCCCTGCAGACAAGCCAGGGGACTGTGCTAAACAAACACAATCATTCTCATTAACACAACTATCAGAAAAGCTCCCTGCACGCACACTTTCTTTTACCACTGGAAGAATTCAATTGGATCACATCTGTACAGCAGCGCAGCATCACACAATCAAATTCAAGTGTATGGCTTTATTGCATTTCACTGTGGATCTTGGTCCCCACAGTGCTATGCAATGATATTTGAACATAGTGGAAAAATATGCTTTATTTTGCTTTATAGAAATGTTATTATAAGCTTACATAGAATGGATGCTTGTTTTTTGAGATATTTTTGAAACATATATTAACATATATTTAACCCTTAGGACCTGGTATAACATTTAGATAATCACATCTGCCATAAATGTGTATACATTGGAAGAGAAAGGTCTTGCACAGTCCATTTAGTATTTCCATTCTTAAGTATATCTTAATGAATTCATAAATCAGAAATTATTTTCACATTACAAAGTTATCTTTAGTACTGGCAGCTGAACAAAATCCAGGCAAAAGTCCAATAGCTTAATGTACATTTATGGCCTCTCTTTAAAATTTGGAACATGTCTAGTGTTTAAAAATATAACTTTGACTCTTACGTTAGGCCTTGGATGAGTACATGTGTAGTGAGCTCCAGAGGTCTTTCCTTGCTGCAGAGCGCTCCCCACAACCTCCCAGCCTCCGCCCCTCCCTCTCCTCTCTGTGCTGTGTCTATGCTCGTGTTCTGGTGGGGCAGGCTCATTTAAGCACGCTGATGTCTTGATAATGCCACACAGCTTTCACATGCAGGTACAGAAGGGATTCCTCAGTGCTGGACACAGTGGACACAAGTGGTTAGACCTCAGGGGATGGCCTATTTAACACAGTTTTTACATTTTGCACATAAGCAGAAAGCACAGTTTACTTGTTTTTAGAACATATTTTTTAGGGGGAAAAATATATAAAATTATTTGAATATAGTCTATAAAATGGTATGAATCTCTAGTTATACTTTACTTAATTGTTGTGCTTGTTTTTTTGTTTTTATGTCATAAAATAAATAAATTCCCACTCCCTAGCAAATTATATAAGCAAAAGTGCAATAAAAATACAATTTAAATTAAGCATAACACAATGCAGCTCAATAATGTGACTGTTGTGCATAATTAATGCATTATGGGAGGCATTATTTGTGGCGCAGGATTAGGGGGCGTGTCGTAACGAACGCCAAGTGAAAAAAAAATTGAGGGCCCTTTAAGAGATTTTTTTTTTCTCCAGCTCAACAATAAGTGACAGAGAGTAGAGCTAAACACCCCTCCAGTATTTACGGTTCCTTCACCGGCTGATTGGACACACGAAAATAGACTGAATGTGCAAAGTAAACCTATCAAATGCATTATATGCTACTCAGATTTTTTTGTAATTATTAGTGAGATTCGACGAAAAGTAACAAATTAAATAGGTATATATTAGGTGTGGCCTATACTATATTTAATTTACATTTGCACCCCTTTAAAACACGTTATAGCCTAACATCGCCAATATTTACGTTTAGCTCAAAAACTCTCGTGCGTTCAAAATCTATTAAATAATTACTAATGTTTTGGAAGATCTCGATGTTTCTTTCTGGTATAATAGGACTGATTTGTTTGCAGGCGTCTTATTGTTGAGTCTCGTCGGCGCACGCGAGCTTGGTGTCTTTAAGCGGATTTGCGTCCATTAAGCGACAAAAGGAGCAGTTCATGGCACAAGGCGCGTCTGTCTATGAGCGTGCGTGGTGCGTGCGTGCGGCAGGGCCTCGTTGATAAATGGAGCGACATCAGAGCGAGTCATTAAAGCGCTGAGATATGAGGCGTTCAGCGCGCAGCGGCAGCAGCGGTGGCGGTGGGCCGCTCGGGGCGCAGGCAGCACCCTGGGGACACGCTCACACCGGCCTTCTGTGCTCACGCGCCGGGCTTATAGCACTCTTGATGAAGCTCACTTACAGCAATAAAATGTTGTAAATGGAGAAGTCACACCACCAGTCCATTTGATTTGGAATCTTAACATGAATTATTTGATTCAATCAGTGCTTTTATGTCATCTAATCGGCTACAGTAATAGTGCATGTTACCCTTTAGAACAGGTAGAATGGGTAGTGGTCCTTAAATATATTTATTCGTGTATGACACATTTTACAGATAGGCCTATACTAGAGAAATGATGTTTTATTGTATTTATTATTTTTTTAATACACAAATGTTTTTATTTATTTCCACCTTTATAAAATTACCAGCCTCGGATTGTGTTGCATGCAAAATGTCATTGTTACGCAGCGTAAACACACGTTTTTACTGTTATTTTCTAGATGTATTCTATGTAGTTTAATGTTTCAAGAGTGTAAAAATGTTGCACACAATTTAGTAAGATTCTAAATTAAAACGCATACTTATAGTTGCTGTATGTTTTTTACTTTTCTAATTTTCTATAGATTGTGTGGATATTGCTGTTGTCTGGTTATTATAAATCTTTCTTGAAAGCGCAACAATAAAAAAGCTGTGTATATCAGTGGCTCTAATCGCATTAATTACATTTGGGCAGAATTAATTAGAAGTAACAGACGCACGGTCTTCTCACAGGACGAGCGCGCGAGCCACAGTGGAGGCATTTTAATGACCTCGTAATTCAATTAACCGCCTCCATCAGCTCCATCATTGATTTCTGAGGAACGAAGAAGAAGAAAAAGACTGGTGAAAGTTGAATTCTGCAAAGTCGAGGCGGCCTGTAATTGCACAAGACGCAGAGATAGGAGAAAGCGGAGGGGAGGGGGCTGCGAGGTGGCCGTGTATAAATAGTGTGCTCTCAAATACACAGTCACAACAGCAGGAGTGATCTCACCTCCTCTCCACCCCTTCCATCTTTTCTTTCTCTCCCCTAAAAAAGCAGCAGCTCAGCGCGCAGCACAGCCTGGCACACGGCGAAGACTGCTCAAGACGCAGACCGAGACTCGCATTCGCTCTTGAGGTGTTTCTATTCAAGTTCACCGTGGATTTCCCCGTGTACCCGAAAGGACCGCTGCGGACAAGAGGCAACGACCGAAGCGCGCCACAAGTCGACGTGTTCGTCATGGAAGAACTTACGGCGTTCGTGTCGAAATCGTTCGATCAAAAAAGCAAAGAGAGCACCAAAGAGAGTATCACGTACAGGGAAGTTTTGGAGAGCGGCTTGACGAGGGCGAGGGAGCTGGGCAGCCCGGACAGCAACCTGCAGGACATAACGGACACCAACCACTGCCCCGTGCATCTGTTCAAGGATCACGTTGAGCTGGAGAAAGAGAAACTCAAGGACTTTAATGTTTCCAGGGCGACTGAGGGTAAGACATTCATAAGATATTGTGCGCGCACGACCCACGCTTCGTCAAACATTAAACCATTTACTCTGCGCGCAGCGACTTTTTATTTAAACTTTTACGCACAGAAATGAGAACACAAAATGCTATTATCCACATAAAATAACAGATTAAAAATGAGTCGTGTAACTGTTTTGTTTAGTGTGAAAGGAATAAAAAGTCTTGGTTCTTAAGCAAATAATCAAACATAAGCTATATTTATATTGTTTGATGCTTATGCCAATGATTATGTTTGAATACATTTCAGATTTTATTTTATATAAGATATTTAGTTTCATGTGGGCTGCACTAAGCTAATGCTAAAATATTTTGCAGCCAAGGGAGAACTACCGTCAGGCTACCTAAATAATGCAACACAGAAGGAAACTAAAAAGGTAGTCCACAGATAAATGCTGCGTAATTTGGCACTATTTTTTTTTTTAAATATTAGAATAGATATTTTAAATACTCCAAGAAACTTTAGGCCATTACATGCCAATTATTTTCTACAAAAACAATTGAATATGAAAGATATTACATGGTCTGCAAGTGTAAAAACTCTGACCTACTGTGTACACAACTTGTATAAGCCATTTTAAAATGTTGAGTTTTTATAGTGTTCACCATGTACAAACTGTAGAAACTGTGTGCACATGGCTGTAATTGCGTCAGTTGTCAGGGTGTTACCAAGAATAAACACAGATAAGAGCCCACCACATGCACATCAAAATCATATAACATACAGTATAGCCTGCGGTAGGAGCTCTGCGCGTAAATTAAGTGCGCTTTGATGTAAAAGCTAAAAATACATTATATGTCTTTCCAGTCTTTTCTTGTAACCTAAAATAAGCCACTGCAGCAGCAGAGTAATTAGGCCCAGTCTGTTTGTGTGGATTTCACTCTGTAAATGTAGCATGCTTTGCTTTGACTGATCTGCTCCACTTATGGCACTGACATTACACCGACTGCATGGAGCAGGCTGTTGTCAGAAGCACAGGCCTGCTGGACTAGTCAATGTGTAGCCGGTGGACAGTGTTATGTGTTGCCAAATGCCAGGCCCCAATGAGGGCCCAATATACAGACCAGACGTGTTCACTGGTGTTTGTAAGTTTGTTTATAACATTTCTTGTGTTTAATACGCATTCTATTTTCCTTTCAACACGCGCGCCCAAACAGGGATATACGAGTGTAAGGAGAAAAAGGAAGACGTAAAGTCGGAGGACGAGGACGCACAAGGCAAGCTGAAGCAGCGAAGAAGCCGAACAAACTTCACTTTGGAGCAGCTGAACGAGCTGGAGCGGCTCTTTGATGAGACGCACTACCCGGACGCGTTCATGAGAGAGGAGCTGAGCCAAAGGCTGGGGCTCTCCGAGGCCAGGGTCCAGGTCAGTACTGTCCACTTACTCTCACATACTTCAGAAAGGCGTTCCAGTGTTCAGCAGTCCTTTATCATGTCTATGTAGGCACATTTAAGAAGTTTAAGATCAAATAAAGCAATGATACACACTTAAAAATAAATAGGCCTATTTCATACCCTAATTGTTCTTGAAAACAAACGCACGTAACGCACCACTTATTGCACATTTATATGCAATAAATGGTGCGTTGTATATTTCCCTATTAATAATTATTTCCCTTTTGATAAAACAAAATGTAAATATTTAAACGTTTTAGTTAATTTCTTTATATCCTTTATATCCTTATGTCCACATTTGTAATATTTATTATCATAATTGCTGACTTTTTTGTAAATAGACTAGTCTACAGGCTGTGGTATTGCCCTCATACGCTTTATTTTTTAATACAATGTTCTCGTCAGATTAATTAATTATAAATGTTATATATGTATATAAGTAAAGTTTGTCTACTGGCTATTGCCAGTTGGGGTCTATAGGCCTACCCACTCCCTTCATCAGCAGCCTTAGGGGCCAGACTGCCACCCGTTGATGAAAATGAATGAAGAGCCCGAAAAGCTGCTGGAGGGGACGCGCTCTTATGTCAACTCGTATCCCTTCTCATTCTCTTTGTAATATCTGCCATTGGCTTGATGTAGTGTCTCCATAAAAACGCATTAGAAATAACTCAATTGCGGACCAACTCTGCTGCTGTTCGGCCATAATAGGATGAATAAAAGCCATCATATTGCGCTTCATGGTCACAGCGATTGACACGTGGAGCACACTGTATTGTCAGGGTGCACTTTGGATACGCGCGACAATTATACAAAATTTAGTTTAAAGCGTGTATATTAGGTTCAGTAGGCTGTGTTAGGTGGCGTTAACAGAGGGCATAAAGGCTTAACAAGTGTGTAAAGTGTTCGCGTAAAAGTCTGCCGCGTTCTTGTAAAGAAAGAGGGCACTTAACGGCGGAGCGTGGAAAGGGTTCGAGTGTATGTTTTTGTTTTGTTTTACAGAATGGTAGCCTATACGAGTTATTGTAGCAGGCTGTAAACCACGCGCTCGCAGCAGCTGTCAATGAATCTAATTGAAAGTTATGAGAGCTTGGTGAGGAGCAGGCAGTAATTTGGTTAGGACTAATATCACTGGGTTTCTGGCGCACTGCTAAATTAAATGTCATTATTCACTGTCTCTAATAAAAAATCAAAAAGGAAATGAGATTAGGGTATTTGTGAAGCGCATCATTGAGTGGCCCTTAATGAAGAAATAACTGTCTGAACCAGTGTAGTTCACTTTGCTTAACATACTGGCGCGTAATTGGAATTGATCCGGGTCCGGCTAATATAGACCTGATTTATGTGAATGGTTACCGTCTATGTAAAATCACCTGCCAATAACACGTCTCGTAATATTGTTTAAACAGTCGTTAGTGAATAATAATAATGATAATAATTATTATTATTATTATTATTATAATTTTACAGGTTATATAGCCTATTGTCACAACCGCACCATAATCAATACGCCACTAATCAACTAAATATTAATTCTCAATATTTTCCCACGATTTAAAATGAAATGAAAATCTAATCCATGCTCTAAGATTTGCATTTTATTTTATTTGTATTTTTTGCTTGTTGTAGCCTGTGCGTAATGCATAGAAGCCTGTGCGTAACGTATAGAAGGCCCGTACGGAAACCTCTCCCAGTTTCTACGTCTAAGTCTGGGCTGGCTGATGTTTTGATAGACAGGACTCTAATCAAAACCTCCCACGTGATAATTAGAATAAGTAAAAAAACGTTTACGGTCGCACGTGCCCCTCACCGTTAAATATGGGTTTATGGCATCACCTCGAGTCGTCATTACCGTCAGCACCGTCATCAGCAGGCGCCCTTTGTGGTCCTAGTCGCCGCTAATTCTGCATCTGTACACGATAATCATTGCAGGGTCGAAGGGGAGGGGAGATAATGTTATTCACCGACGCAAATTAGGTTGATGATGATTAACAATAGGGCCCTAGCCTGCAGCAGAGAAGTGCAGGAGCAAGTTCAAAGACGCGCAACAAACTGAGGCTTGGTTAAGAAAGGAAAGGGAGGTTATGGTTGAGATATTATTATCCAATTAATCTCCACGATTTCTGTGGTGTTTTGATGCCGTTATAGCACTGTTACTATTATGATTAAATAGCATATGTAAATAATTTTGGTTAGTTTTTAATTTTGTTTTTAAAAAAAGAAATATACATAACTTATTTAATACAATCACTCGCACTTCTGAACAATTAAGTTTCAATTGTTAGATAATTCATTCAAATAATATATGAGAAAATAAATTGGCTCATAACATTTCTACAAGCTACTGCTCTATATTTGACAAATAAAACAATTAATGGGGTTTTACTTGTCATTATTAAGACTAAAATTATTCATTTTTTGATTTTCCTAGGTTTGGTTTCAGAACAGAAGAGCAAAATGTCGAAAACAAGAGAATCAGATGCACAAAGGTAAATGTCACTTCCTTCTTCTTTCTCGCACGTATAAAGTCAGTTTATTATTAGATTTGTCATTTTTAGGCCTATTTCAGTTTTCAAATTCTGACAGTAGCCTACTTGACCGTTTTTTTCAAATATGTGTTGAAAATTGTGACCTCCTCATCTCACATAACAACAACTGTCTGGCTGTCTGACAGACATCTTTCCCTTCTCCCCAGGTGTTATTTTGGGCAGTGGCAGCCACCTAGACGCCTGCAGGGTGGCACCTTATGTCAATATGGGTGCCCTTCGGATGCCCTTCCAACAGGTAGGCCATGTTCTTTTATTGCTCCAGTGTGACACGCCTCTGACACCTAAAACATACAGTCATTGGGATCATTATAGAGGGGATTACTGCACATTGTACAGTCTAAAATACACTGCTGAATATGTGGCCTTTGTGGGGAAAGTGATAACTCAGCAAGTGTAAATGTTGAAACAAAAAATAGTATGTGCGAAATGTCAAACTAGAGCTGCTATTTTTACTGTTTACTGAAAGTTATGTGGCTGCTCAAAAGCTATTCTGACCAAAATGTTTAACTATTTATCTCTCACAAGAAATATAGTGACAAAAGACTGTAATGAAGAGTGAAAATAAACCAACTGGGAATTGATATCTTATTCATGTAATGTAATAAATGTCTAAAACTATTCTGAAAAATCATTACGAAAGCCTTGATTTCAGCTGTCAACATTGTTCATATAATTATAGTTTTGCGCTGGGATTTAAGACTATTTTTGGTAGACAGATTCCTGATGTATTCCTTGGCTTGCTATTATGATAATCAATTTCCTCTAATTCATGTTTCCGCTACCCTTTGCTAACTTTGGCCAGGTGTTGTAGCATTGTCCGGGGCTAGTCGATTTGAGTCTTTTTGTTCATATTATTAACATATTTGCTATCCAGATTGTGGTACAGAGACTATGGCAAACCTTATTACACTTTTCACCTGCTTCGTTCATGGTTGAGGTCAGATCAGGCAGTGGCGAGTGTTTGGGCAGGAGAGGGAGATGGCCGGACATTTGATCTAGTGATGTATGCCTTTTTACATCCTGCACGCAGTGTTGCTTGCTTGACCCCTGTGAAAAGCAATGGCCTAATTAAGCCAATGGAGCGGCAGGCACGGGCACATAAAAGAGATGATGAAAGCGCAGAATGGAGTGGGCCCTGATGCATATTGGCATTGAGCGGCTCTGGCAGGGGAGGAGGCCTGCATACAGACACGCTGCAGTGGTAGAATGCAATGTTAGAAATATAAGGCCAGCGAACGGAAAAAATGGAAGGGGTTGGTGCGGGGTATGACTTGCATCTCAATGAGCTAAATGTTGAAAATGCCCTTTCGTGACTGCCTTTGCTGTCAAACACACTCCAGCAAAGCAGTAAATATGCACTAGCAGAGTGTGTGTGTGTGTGTGTGTGTGAGGATGAAATAAAGAAATCTGAAGCTGTAATTTGGCAAATGTCCACCACCTGTTCAGTCAAGAGCAGATCACTTTCGGACCAGATTAAAATTACACTCCAAATCAAGTTTCACAAAGTTAATTTAGTTTTCCATCCAGTGCAGTTTGCATTTTAATATCGCATGCACACAGAGACGACAGCTGTATTTAGTTACCTGATTCTGTGCTGGAGGGGCAGGTTCGGATGCAGAACTAAACAACAGCAATTTGTGGTTTCTATGTAATTTTCCATTTCACTTGAAAGTTATATTTTTGGTTCAAACTAAGCCACCTGAAAAAATAATATTTAGATTAGACAATATGCTGTGTTTATTTGCTCAAGAAACGCTGATTGACTCTATTTCTCTGTCTGAAGGGAGCAATGCCTTTTTTTTCAGATGTAGTCATAAAATAGTTGACAAGATTGTAAAAACTGATCTATGCTTCATACAGCCCTTTCCACTTGATTCAGGGATGTGTCTGAATTAATATTTTTAACCCCACATATTAAATATCTTTGTAGAGCAAAATAGTTTATTTATGCAATTGAATACATAATCAGAATAACAAGACTGCGTATTTTCGAGGGTATGACTTCAGTCAGAATTAAACAAATCTGTAATGGATTTTAAAAGAATGTAAGCGCTGAAACTGGATGTGGAGTGTGTGAGAAATCTATGATTCATTAAGTTTTCGAATGGCTGACATAAAAAGGGCTGGAGTTGTGAGTGCAGCCTGATCTGTTTGGTTAGAAAACAGTGAGTAGGCCCCAGCTCAGAGGGGGTAGAGCGTGAGGGCCAAGGTAATAGTGTCACATGTGAAACCTAAACTCTGCTCTGGCTCAAGGCAGAGGTCGAGCTCTCACTGTGTGTGTGTATCTGCAGGTCCAGGCGCAGCTGCAGTTGGACGGAGTCACACACTCACACCCCCACCTGCACCCTCACCTGGCAGCACACGCCCCCTACCTGATGTTCCCGCCCCCTCCCTTTGGACTACCAATCGCCTCCCTCGCTGACTCGGCCTCTGCAGCAGCGGCGGTGGCAGCAGCAGCCAAAAGCAACAGCAAAAACTCCAGTATCGCCGACCTGCGACTCAAGGCAAGGAAACACACGGAGGCTTTGGGACTCTGACGGCCGCGGGCCACTCCTCCGCTCGCCTGACGCCCCTCTCACACCAGACTGGCCTGTGAAGGGCTACACTCACAGCTAAAACTAAACTAAACAAAAACACTGAGTGAGCATGAAAGAGAGGACACAGACACAAGGGGAGAAGGGGGAGGAACAGAGAAGGAAGAAAATAAAAGGAGGGAGCCAAAATTGTCACAAAACCAGCTGCCAAAACAAACCACTTGTAGAGAACGGTAATGAAATACCAATGAAATCACCTTGTACTTTTTGCCCAACAGGCAGGACTTCTGCGGGGCCAGTGGCTCAGTCCACTCCAGGCACAGCTCACATCCCCAGGACCGTACAAACACATGTGGATGTCTGTCTGAGGCCGGTCCACCTGAAGAACTAAAGCTAACCAGGCCGCCATATTGACAGTGCACAGGGGTTGAGTATGGGGGAAACAGGTCCACACACCACTTCTCCAAGACACCCCGACTCACTAAATACAAAACCGAAAATTGTGTTAAAAAGGCCATATTTGTCTCCAACCACTGTGTTCCCTGCTGCTGCTGAGTGCATGAGCGCTAAAGGAGGACCGCTGGGACTGCCCTATGTCCCGCCCCGACATAAAGCTGTTTTTAACACTGCCATCGCTCTCCACTCTGCTAAAGCTACAAGTGAATGCTCTCATTATGGTTTGATTTTCCTCCTGCTGGACTCAAAAAAGCAACAACTTTTTTGTTCTGTGTGCGGCAGAGGGAAAGACAGGACTCCTCCTCGTGGCATTGGTCTCTGTTAATTGTGTTGTGTCCTGGGTAAAGAAGTGAAGATAGCCTTTGCACTTCAGCTCTTGTATGTGGGTGTTGTTTACCAATGGCACTACATGCAGATACTACTTTACTAATTGAAGGGGGGTGGGGTTTGATATTGTCATGTGATCCTCAAAAAGGACGTTAACTTGGATAAAGGGTTTAAATACATGTTTCTTTTTCTAATTCTGAGGAATGCATCAGTCAAACTGAAATGCGATGGTGTGCAGTTTTAAGTGCAATACTGTAAATAGCAAAAAGTAAAAACAAAGCAGTTAATCCTCAATAATGGGAACCCAATGATGATCATTACTTTCATGCACTGTTGGAGTGTTGATTTCTTTGCAAAACACACCAAGTGTATATTTTGCTGAAAAAAGCGCTAAAAACCAGGTGCCAAGCCTCTTTTGAATCAGATTTCTGAACATCAGGTACATTTTGTTGCTTGTTGAGGAAGACCTGAGCACACTTTCGGATGCTGCAGATATTTAGGGTATGTGAAACATTTTTAGAAATACAATTAGCACTGTAACCCAAGCCAAACCGTTGTTTACAATATGATCTTGCATGTTATATGTCACATGTCATTCTTGATTTTTCCAATAATTCAGAGTGTACTTTACTAAATAGTTCCAACCCAGATAAACTCAATTAGACAATGATTTGCTTCTGCTGTCCGAGCAGCGCTGACCATGTCGATAAAGTCTGCAGAGTTCAAACGGTGTCCAAACAACTTCCTCCATTTAGAATTGTTTCTATGTCTCCATTTAAATTAAACATATTGGTGTTTTATTTATTGATTTGTCTGAAAGTTTATGAAAGATGAAATAGTTGAAATACAAGTGTACATTTTTTTCATGGCTTTGCATTTATTTTTGTATGTTTTTTTAAGTGATGAATTTAAATTAGGAGGTGTGGCTGTAGTGCATTGTCGGCCTATAATGTAGCGTGTCCACGTTTACAAACATTTCAGGGATGGTTGAATTGAACAATACTCCATGGAATTCGTTGTACCCATATCAAAGTAATGACCATTTCACCTGCAAGCATGCTTAAACATGAACCATTGTATCATTTGTTTTCCCCTTTTGATTCACAAAATATGAATGTACATCTTGTACAAGTAAACTATCAATAAAGTTATAAATATTTGTACTTGAGTTTCCAAATACTTGACCTATCAGTATTTTAGTGCAGTTGTTTTCACATTCGTACTAAATATTCAGTACTGAATGTAACCGAACTTCTTAGGAAGGATATTTTACTGATGTTTTACTGACATGGTGATTAAAACTGAGGAGTATTTTCCATTATGTGCATCTTATGTGAGTCTCAAGCTCTGGGTCGATAGTAATAAATCTTTATCGCTGATGCAGTCTCTGTGTAGCCTGAACAACTCATCACGTCGACCAGAAAAACCAAGACCAGAAAATGTCACAACCACACACAGATACACTGCACTGCTATGGGCACGATGGCTGGAATTTAAGGCTGACATCTAATGAGTTGTATGATCAAAGTTCTCTTATTACTTTAGTGTTGTGGTGTTAAGCATACTTACTTTTTAACGTGAAAAAGTAGAAATATAGATGGTATACTGCAATACTTTACTATCACGGCTTTAGACTACACACTACAGCTGCATCTGTCGATAATACGAGGGTGTTTCTGCTACTCGAGAATCTACTAATACTGCGTTTGCAGTACCAATAGTCTCTATCATGTACTTCTAATAATAATCAACAACCGATAAAATAAAGAAAATTTTAAAAAGCTTTTGAAAACTATTTTAGTTAAAATATCTACACTCCTCTTTGCACTTTCACTGTTCACACGCATGAATCCTTCCACTTATTGTAGCTACTCATACTAAATCGCAAATCCTTCTTTTCAGTATATTAACTTCCACAGAGAGCTTAATTCCAGATGTGTGTACACGCAGTAATTACACATGTGGTATAGTGGCCTATTGTCTGGACCCCATGCAGGAATTAGCCCAAATGGCATCCTGTTGAGTGCAGTACCCCCAGAAGGTCGAAGCCCGTTTAATTTGTACCTCTTTGCTCATACATCAAGATTGAGTGATATAGTCGCAGACTGATGGTGACCCCTCGGCTGGGGCCTGCTGCTGCCGGGCCGGTCCTGGAAATAACAGCATCCTTTTATGTGTACTAATAATTAGCACAGCACACACAGCCATCCATCAAACCCCAATGAGCCATGCCTGCTTTGTCAACATGTTCAGCCTCATAAAACTATTTATGTTGGCCACAACTTACAAGTGCACTCACATTTATTCATAGTTGGAGGGAGTTTTGAAGAGAAGTAAAAGTTATGTCTGGGTTCATTGTTATGTATGTTTACATTTTTGACCTGCCCTTTTAAACTAAATTCATGATGTATCTACGACTGTTGGAAGCATGTTTTCCAAAGCCTTACATTTATTTAAATCCATTCATTTACAAATGTTATTGGTGCATTAAAGTAATATATCATTACAAAGTGTTATATGAAGATGTCTGATTCTCAGTAAGAAAGAGCACAAGTTCATTTTGGGTTTATATTGAACCAAATTTAAGAAGGCACTGAAGCTGCAGATGGGTCACTACACAAAGGTGGTTATACTGTATTGGTCTAAATTATTAGTTACTTTAATTTTCTATATATTTAAAAATATTATTTCCCTCTGGAGTATTTCATAACTGAACAAAAAGGATACACCTGTTAATGTAAATAACAATAATTTAACTTAATTTACTGCAGTATTTAATATCAGTAATTTAATTATATTTTACTTTTTTTAAAATTGAAATATGTATTGTTCTTGTGACAGTCAATACAGTTTCCACACTCTAAATGGACTGGTGTACGGGGTATACTCTGAACGGATCTGTAGATATATTTAGTATTTACTATTAAGTGTAACTCTTGGTTGGTTCACACTAGTCCAGTTCAGCCCATGCCTGTGTCCATGTTCTGACTCTGCGCTGGCTCCACTGGCCCATCTGAGGTCAAGTGCTCCCAGGTCACGTGGAAATACTTTTATCACATTTCATTCTCATAATCCTCTTTGAAACGTCACACACAACTATGATCAGCTGGAATGTGTGATCAGCTAAAAGACCTAGTTTCAGTCAGATTTTCGGACGAATATTTAAAGTGCATATGACAACCTTTCTTGTTTTTAAAAAATGTACTTCTTTTGGTATATTTGATACATATCATAGTTTTACATCAGTGATGGTTGAGCGTTAAAATACAAAAATACAGTCCTAAAATGGAATATGAACACCAAAAATTCCAGCACTGGCAATTTACATCCAAGTAAGGCTTTTGTCTAGCAGGTAAAACTGTAACAAAATAAAGACGTTATCATTAATTTGCATTAGTCTAATTAAAACAATTTAGCAATTTTTGTCCATTGTTAACATTAAGGTCGCAAGGTAATAGTTATGGAATTACTTCTACGTATGATATATATTTGATGTCAATGTCAAACCAGAAAGTAGTAGTAGTAGTAGTAGTAGTAGTAGTAGTAGTAGTAGTAGTAGTAGTAGTAGTAGTAGTAGTAGTAGTAGTTTATTTGGTCATTTTGCAGCACTACAAAACAAAGCAAAACAAAACATAGACTACAATCCCATAGATCATGACTGAAAGGGTTTAGGCTGAAGTAAAAGGTACTTATAATGCCTAACCCTATTAAACAATGACAGAATTCCAAGAAAAAAAACAAACTTAATAAAATTAATAAATAAAACAAACAAAATTAAATGCATTATTCTTTCATTCCAGAGCTCTATATCTTTCAAAACATGATGCTTTATACCATTTTTTTTAAAGGCATCTACAGTATTTTTAAATAATCAAAGTAAAATGATAAAGGTCACCAAAATTTAAAGGTGCACTATGTAACTTTTTCCCTTGGGATCCATCACCTGCTTTTTTCTATGGATATGTCACTACTCTGCCTGGAATGTTCCACAACAGCTCTATCATACATTTATTAAATTACAGGTGTTTTTATAGCTTAAAAATACCTAGAATAATATACATTCTGGCAGTGAGTGGAGTTGCCTCTGTACAGATTTGATTTGATCTGTAATGTGGTCTGGTTTGGTCTCCATGAAGATAGAAAGGTTTAATACCACACTGTGAAACATTCTAGACAAAGCAACAGCATATCCATGGAGAAAAATATTTAATGAGCCCTTCACTGGAAAAGTTAAACAGTGCACCATTAAGAAAAATCTTAAATCTAATGATATTGTATTTACTTTATCACTACAACACTATCAGTACAGCGCAAGGCGATACTTTTCAATATTGGTGAGGTTGTGGTTTGAAATCGGGACGTGAATTCTGTTCCGGCACTTTCGGTTGGAGCTTGAAGTGAAACCACCCAGAGAAACCTCAGCTGTGAACAATT
Organism: Boleophthalmus pectinirostris; assembly: GCF_026225935.1. NCBI lineage: Eukaryota > Metazoa > Chordata > Actinopteri > Gobiiformes > Gobiidae > Boleophthalmus > Boleophthalmus pectinirostris. The sequence goes on along the minus strand of NW_026570970.1, from coordinate 20,726,014 downwards.
GAGTCCAAGTGTTGAAGTCACTCCGTCCGCCCCCCCATCAAAGAAGCTTTCATCCTGGTTTGTTTGGGCTAGGATCTGCCCAGCTTTGTCAGCTAATGCTCGTAAGTGTATCAGTGTAAAGCCATATTCAAACTAACATGTAAAGTCAAGGTCAAAACATTTCTCACAAAAAAAAAAATAAAAAATTCAACAAACAAAATAAAGGAGTTCACTGTTTATGTTACGTTGATTATTGTTTTGTTTTGGTCTGTGTTTTTGTAGTGCGATGATATCAAACCAAAATACAGTCGCCGCTTAGTGCCCCATCAGATTTGGAGTAATGATGAATATTTTGGCCAAACTTAAAAACAATTTTAATCAGTTCTTCATAGCTGACATTTTAGGTCTAAAATGTATATATAATTCACTGCACACACGCATGGGGGCAAAGTAACCAGATACTTTTTATTTTATTTTTAATATAAATAAGGGGGTAACACTTTATAATAACTACACCTTATTTAGCCTCAATAAAGCATGAACAAAGACTTAATTAATAATGATTCACGCTTAGTAACTACTTAATTACTACCTTAATTAGCACTTGCACTTAACTTACTCATAATTATTTCATACTTAATTACTCATGGACTAACCATCTGAGCATTTATTAATCATTAGTAAGCTATGAGAGAATGATTTACTAATAATGCAATGCAATGATAATTCAGGCAGCTGTTATCTGTTAGTTAAGTCTTTTTGAGAGCTTTTCTAAAGTGAAGACAAATTATGCTTTATTAAGCATTTACTAAGCGTGAATCATTATTAATTAAATCTTTGTTCATGCTTTATTAAGGCTAAGTAAGGTGTAGTACTTCTTCATAGGCCGGTTTCATATCAGGTTTGTTTGTAGTTGTAGTAGCAATCAGTAACAGAAATAGCAACTGCAATAGGAGTAGTAGTAGTTTTTATACACTACTTAATTCAGATCAGAACCATTTTATTAGTCTAAAATACTATAATACTAAAAATGCTGATTGCAAACATAAAAATAAACACAAATAGCAAAAATCTGAGAAGCTAAGAAAACTTCTACAAATATACATGAATGAATCTTTTACTTTAGTTTTGGGTGTGTCTTACAGCTCATCTTAATATAATATAAACATGGGCGTACATCTTCACAGCACTATTTCATATCGTGTTTGGATAGTAGTTGTTGTAGCAACAGTAACAGAAATAGCAATAGCAGGAGATCTGTTTTTAGGTGGCTACTATAGTACTTCAGCCACAACGGTCTACAGATCAGAACCAAGATATGGATAGAATAATTGTATTACTTCAGTCTAAAAAATACTGTGGTTAACTGAAAACATGAACATGAAACTAAGGAAACTTCTACAAATATACATGTTTTTGTTTTTTGCTTTTTTTTCATCATCATAAGTTAATCTACCTTTTACTTTTGTTTTGGTATGTTTTACAGCTTCAGTGTACAAGTTTCTTCTCGGTTTTGCTGCTGTTTTCGAGGTGGAGAGTGTCGTATGGCAGTCAGAAGCAGTCAGAGCAGTAGTTACAGTCGGTCAAACAACAGTGAAAATAAGCAGCAAAGAAGTGTAAGTGATCTGTCGGAGTAATGGATTCATTTACGTATTCTTCACTTCAGCTGTGTCCCTGACTACTGACACTGAGCAAACAACACCCAATCCCCTGTACTTAAGAAACAGAAAGTGATCACTATAGCTGTAGAAATGCTAAACTTTTGTGCTGAAACAGTGTCCTGAACCCACGAAAAATAATATTGTATTTTTTTGTGAACAGCCTGAAGTAATAGCAAAAGAAAAATTCAATTCTGAAAACTGGACAAAAACGGACAACTGAACAAAACTGGACAAAACTACCTGGACGACTGAAGAATTACACAAATAGCCTGAAGTAATGATTTCCTTGAATAGTAATACAAAATACATAGCAATTCAATTTTGATTATCCACAATCTCACCATTTTTTATTTATTTTCAGAAACAACTGAGTGATTTGAACAAAGCCAAAATACTTTACACATGATGCAGGATATATAGTAGTGCAAACCGAGCATCCAGGCAGCATCTCGAAACTTTAATTTGTTCTGAAATGTCCCCATTGAAGTGCCGAACTAACAAACACTTCACATCGAGCTGTTTTCAAAAATATGTTTCTTAAAATGTCAGAACTATTTAGTGGATCTTTCCTCAAAGTGTTTTTTAATTACACCACTTCAAACCGCTATTTAGACAACAAATTCAGCCTGAGAAAATAATCATTGCATATTAATGTGATCAATATCTCAAGCAAAAGGCAGTTTTACTTCCAGCCTGTTCGTGTTCCCTCTGCATGCACACCCATGCCCAGACCTTATTTACTGAAAATATATCTACAGAACTAATTAAAATAGCTGGGACATACCATGAATAAATTATTAAAAGTAAATTATAACTGAATGTATTTTATAGTTTCTAAATAAAACTAAAATAAAACAAAAAATTTAACAGGCATATTCATCAATTTCATTAACTTTTTTTCATTTTTTAATAAGACATAAGAAAAAGTTTGACAGTTTCTATAAAACAGCACGGCATTGATCCAAACATTTTCTATATTTACAGTTATAGGGCAGTGTTCTCAAACAGTGGTACGTGGGCTGTACTTTAGATACTGCTATGTCCTAAAGCTGAAAAAGCTATAACTTACTTATGCTGAGGAACACAACTTTTTTGTTTTTAGTATATTTTAACAATCATATTTATTTTATTTATTTTAAAACACTCACAGATCATTTTCTATTGTAACTGACTTTTTACAGTGTCTCTCGTGTGCAAATGCAAATATGACAAAGTTAGGAAACGGGACCAGATGTGAGCGGAGGCCATCGCAGCAGACCATCAGAGTCGGCTCAAACCACTCTGGGTCCAGTTAGCTCATGTTGCAGTCATGTCTCCACTTCACATACCACCACTTTAATGCATGTTCACCCAAAAACAAAGAGCCGAAGCAGGTGCAGCGCTGATGTTTTCATTTGCGGAGCGTTGCAGTTGTCTGGGTCCAAAAGGCTCATACACGACACGGAAAAAGTCTAGTCAAACCAAAACTATATTTGTGCATATGGGGCAGATGAAGTTCTCTTTTTCTGTGATTCTCTCAGTGACTATAATCAGTTTTTTTGTAAATCAGAAATGAGCTAAAACATGATTGTAGTAGACTGAAGTATTGGACAAAAATGAAAGCTGGTCAAATTAAACACACGTGTGCAGAAATATTTTTGTTTGGAAGGACACTGCAGACCTTTGTTTTAATCTTTTTCTTATTTTGCAAATTTGTGCAGTTTTTGTTACATACTTGCATAGATACTTACATTTTGTTACATATGTACATACTTTCAAAATAGTTTTCTTACATGAGTTATATTGCTCAAATCCTCTGTGCATGAAAAAAATATCCCAGTGAACAAGCATAGACATGTTTTGCTAGTTTATCTAATGTTGATCTTATAAGATTTGTGTTCATTATACTCACTACTAACATGGGTCCACAGTCGATTGTAAGGAAAGAATTTCTTATGTTCTGCTGAAGGGTGTTAAGAGGATTAACACATTATGCACTTATGAGTATCATGTCTGACCCAGATTTTTTCAGGTCAAAGGTCAAACCTCAATGACTGGTTCAGATTTCTTCCTATGAAGGAAAAAATGGCTCATGGACGTTCTATTTACATAAGGAATATTCAGCTGCCGTGTTAATGATGACAAATGCTGAAATAAGAAGATTATACTATATGGCATAAAATAAATAGTTAGGAGACATAAAGAATTGTTCAGAAAAAAGTCTGTCAAGTCTGCCGTAATCATGACTTTCAAAAATCACATATTTAAATCTATTGGTTTTGCAGTCACAATCATAAATAAACTAATAAATAAACATAAAAAAATTGGGCTCTACAAACAAAATGTGAATTTGTGGTCTGCTTTTGAAAGTGTCCAAATTAAACAAAGATGAATATAAATGGCCCAAAACAGCCTGAACAAAACAAAACAATTCCCCAGACAGTCCAGTGAGGTCATCTTCATCCAAAAGTCATATCCACTTATGTGACCTTTGACCCCACATGGATTCTACTTGAGGGAGCCTTCGGGCGGAGAGCATAGACTTCCAGCATACATACTTGTTAACAATGGATTACTATCGGCCTCCCTCAAGGTAAAGCATATGAGAATATTTGATATGATAAAGGCAAATGGGTCTATAAAAGTCCTGGGGGGAGCTGGTGTTTCTGATCGTACTTCATCTCACTGTTTTCTAAATGTTTCATGCTTTTCTGACCATTAATCAATAGCTACACATGCAGCCCTTCAGCCTGCACTGCTCTTTTAAAGCCTGCCTTAGGAGAAGTTGTCAGTCAATGTATGACTTAAAAATAGACAGCGTATAGAAGCTCTCCCCAACGCAGCCATGGCCAAAATGTACTTTGTCTTACAGGACAAATAAAGTCAATGTAAAGTGAATGTGAAGCTATGTGTTAAGACAGCTGTTTCTAAACTTACTGCTGTGACGCCTCATTCAAGTACATTTCAAACACAGATACATGCTTTAGTTTATTGTACCAGTAAACCATGCTCTTTGGATATAAGGTGAAAACTGAATCAAATTTTTTTGAAAACATGCATATTGTAATTAGGGGTGAGCAAAAATATCGAAATATTGATATACTGTATCGTTTAATGTGATGATACAGTACTGATATCAGGGGTTGCTGTATCGATATATCGCCAAGAGTATTTTTTGGTACATTTCACTAAATAATTTTGTTACAGCGCTACATTTTTGTTGCTTGTTCAGTGAAAGGAAACTTGTTTTTGTGACACATCTGACATTTTCACAGTTTTGAGGAGGAAAATGGGAATGTTTTGTATTCACTTTCCACAAGAAATGATTTAACAAAGACTTTTAGTATTACAGTCATAATTTAGCCTATATTTTTACTGAACTATATCGAATTGATTTGAAATATATTGTATTGAATCGAAAGTGCATTGTATCGAGATATGTATCTTATCATGGCCTATGTATCGAGGTATGTATCGTATCGGCAACTTCTTAACAATACTCATCCCTAATTGTAATGGTCACTGAGCATTATAAGCAGTAATATTATTAATTAAACTGCTTATTCTTGAAGCAACTATGAACCTTAAGCAGGGGTCAATGTGAGATCATTTAGCACTCAAAGTCTTTGCTAAAACATCTCTTCCAAGCCCCATTTCACTGAATAAATAAATAAACAAAATATTTGGACTTGTATATGTATTGGCAGAACACTTACTAGTATATGGACAGCAGAAGGTAACAAAAAAGAACCTACAGTAACAAAGGACATAGGGACCATTTTGACAGACTGCATGTTGACTGGTCTGATACGATAAAGTAATCTAGAAGCAAATTTAATATTCATCATCAAGGTTTCCAGATTTATATGATTATTATTTGACACCAGTCTCTTGCTATTTTTACTACTTATTTTGAATGTATTATTACCATTTATATAATTGCTCTTTGTTATTATATTTATTGTGATGTGTGAGCTACTGAGTACAAATAATTTCCATTGTGGATCAATAAAGTTTGTCTAAGTCTGTGTCTGTCCCAACCATTCCTGCACTAAAAATACCACAGCACTATCTATCCGACTTTGAATATTAAGAGGCTTGAATGGAGGCAAGAATAAATAAACCTTAATAGCATAAATTCCACTCAGCAGGAACACAAACCTATACTTGTCATCTGTGCACCGTCTCTTAGGTATTTACAGCTGTTCTTGTGGGCCTCATTTGACTACGCCGCTATCCACTGTATTACTGAAAGCTACATCAGTGAATGCGAACGAGGCGTCTGTACACTTTGAAGAAAACAAGAGTACATAATTACCCTTATTTACAGGACGCAGTGACAGATCCAGTCACCTATTAACTAAGATCGTTAGGATTCTCACTCGCGCTGCTAAACACCACGCAGAGACGGCAGCAGAAGCCCTGATTGGACAAAAACAACAACTTTGAAGTAGAGACCACAGGACCCTTTCGCGCATTATTATGGATGTTTTAGAAGAATTTATAGAGTGTTATTGACGCATACACCCACGGGGAAGGCACGCATATTAACAGAAATGAATACGCGAGCTGTGGTTTATTTTAGATTCTGTTCCGAGCAGTGAATCAACGTCACAGGTATAAATATAATGCGGGACATGTTGATGAAAAGCAGTAGTTAGCACACAAATCATCGCTGTAGGCGCTTATGCTGTATTGATGAGTAAATCAACAGGGTAAGTAAAGGTGCTTTTATTAGACATAGTGTTGTGAAAGATTAATGTAATTGAGATTTGAATAGTGAGGGCCACACTTAAAGTTGCACTGAGTAACATTTCTAGTGGAGGGGTCACCACCTGCTTGTCTCTATGGAGATGTTATCACTTTGTCTAGAATATTCCACAGTATAGATTAATCACAAGGGAAACAAGCAGGTTACAGCACTATGTTATGTTACAGTTCAGGTCTGTGAAGAGTCGCCCCTGTTCACAGAAGGAATTTATGTATTTTTTGAGTAATAAAAATATTTGTGCTGAATAAATGCTAGATAAATATTTTAATGTCATGCCATGGAACATTCCAGGGAAAGCAAGAGCAGGTAGTGGACACTCCACCAAAAAAGTTGAGCAATGCACCTTTAAAAGGAACTCTGGCTAAATGTTGCTGTATTTGTTATGATAAATGCACAGTGGCGTACTTTGGACTGAATTTATTATAGCTGCTTCTGACTTTACAAATGTTTCCCTTCTGACACTTGCTTTAACTCAGTGTTTTTCAACCTACTTTGAGCGATGGCACATGTTTTTTGTTGAAATGATGCCATGGCACACCATCCATTAAAACTAAAACTTATCTAGCATAAGGCAGTATAAATTCCTGACTTCTCAGTCCAATACCTTCAGACTGATAATGACTTTTGGATGGCATTCGGAACATCTCGATTCCAAAAAGTGTCCAGATGACTACCTCTAACTCTCTTATGATGGACAACTCCTGGACGAATGAGAGATTACACTGACTAAAACATGATTAAAGGGCCCATATTAAGTCATTTTCTGATCTATGTTATAATATTTCCTCATCAAAAACATACCTGGAGTTGTAACTCCGACACATATTTAGGCTGAGTTATTCTCTCAAACTGAAAACACTCTGTTTCACCTTGTGATGTCATGTGATAATCACAGACTGTATAAAGAGGTGGACTAAGCGAGTGTGATGTCACACAGTAGCATTCGGCTCCTCTCAAATGAAACTTGCAATGCCAATGGTCACAGTGGTGAGTTTGGAGCCAGGATCTATGTTATGAATAGGATTTTTTCAACGGGCAAGATAGCGGGGAAAAATTCAGGATCACGTAGAGCAGGTTAATACGAACATTTTAAGACCAAAATGACAAGGCTCACTCCAGCAGGGAGAGGGTCGACTATATTCCAATGTAAGTCAACAAGAGCCAGAGTAAGTAGGAGCCAGAAAACTTCCTATTTGGAACGTGGCAGCTATGTCCATTTAGATATATTTTAGTCTATGGTGGTAATACCGGAAATGCTCCACTATGTTTTTAAACTCCATCCACCTTCACTAGAACCATTTGGATAATTTCAGCCCCGGAATAGCTGTACTGAACAAAACTTAACAGCTAGCAGCTAACTTGAATACTACCACTACATGACATCACAAGGTGGCAGAGAGCATTTTGAGCTTTGGAGATGTAGACAGACTTATAATAAAGGATTCCTCAAACATGTGTGAATGAAACAAAATGCAACCCCAGGTGTGTTTTTGCTGAGGTAACAACATTTGAATATGGTTTAAAGCTCACAAGAGTCAATATTGTGTAATATAGCACCTTTAAATCTAATCTAATCTAGGTGTACATAATGGTCTGGTTAAGATTTTATGATAGCAGTCTTTTTTGTTTCATTTAGATAAAACAACAGTGTGAAAGGGTTTACTCAAATTTCAATCCTCTTTTTTTAAGGAACACTTGGCAATCTCTCAAAGCACACAAGTATTTCCCAAGAAACACTGATTAAAAACAACGGCTTTAACTAATTAAATGTTTTGAGTTCTACAACTGGACCTATGCAGTTTGGATTCGAAACTTACTCAACCCATCCTCCTTCTCGGCTTGTTCTCCCATGGTCCAATTAGACGTACATATCCCACACAACGGCGCTAGCATAAGGCCAGAGAGCACGTTTGTCCAAAGGGAAGAGGCGTGGGAGAGGCGCGCTTTGGTTTGAGTCCGCCAACACGCTGCACCAGGCCCCTGCCGCATATCAATACATGCACTAACTAATAACCCTGGCTGCAGGTATGTCTCCCAACATCAGAGGGAGAGGGGTGCAAAGGTTGTTTCATCTTTTATAGATCCTGTTTGAAAGCCGCAATTGCCTCAAAGAAGACGCAGGAGGAAAAGCTAGCGTTGCGTGTATGTGTAAATTTATTTGGTGTGTGGACGCTAGCGAGTAACAGGGCTGTTAGCAACAATCCAGCCTTCTCTTTGAAATTGTTTACATGGGTCTAGATCCCTATAGTCTGATAAGCACGGGCCTGTAGTGTTCCCCGCGGAGGTCAGTGTTTCTGATACCCCCCCTCCTCCCCAATCCGCGTTTGTGATTGTTCAACGCGATAGCACCCAGCAGGCCTGAGAACAGAGGCCCAATGTTCTGCATGGACGGTGTCGTGAAAGAAGACAATTATCAGGCAGCAAGTGAGGTCTCCCAGGGTTATGGTTTTAGTCAGATTATTTATTTTATGGAGTTTTTGAAGCAGCAGCTTTAAAGTTTAATAGCCGTAGGGTTCCTGTAGTTTTTCGCTCTCGCCTCGGCTGTGTGCGCCTTTTTGTGCAAGGGAGTATTGCAGAGAATAGCATTTTTGATGATCTAATTGGCTATTATTGGATGTTTTCAGGCAATAACGCTGTGCTTTTTGTTCTGTTTTTAAAGGTACGGTGTGGTTGATATTGAATCAACTACACAAGAAGCGCTCCACAGCCTTCAGCCTCCTGCCCACATGAGCTACGCTGAAGAATGTACAATTGGAAATACTGGATGCATGGAGAAAGAGAATACTGAAACATGTTGAGGTCGAATTTGCTCATTATGAATTTATGAATTAAGTCATACTTTATTAAGTCTGTAAACAATATGATTTGGTTTACTGACAAAAAGAAAGAACTGCTTGGTGCCGTGATAACTTCTTCATCTTAGGTTGCTCTTGTGAAAATGATGCATAATTTAAGTCTAGATGTAAATTAATAGATTCAACCGAAGGTGGCAACTATCTTTTGGCTAGCGCTCCTGGTACTGTTCAGAATTTCTTGTTAGTTTCTCATTCACAGAGAAGAGCCTGCTTTAGTATGTGCCTTGTGGCGTGCTTCAGGCCAAGAGCAACAACCACTGGTGCCGTGAAGCAGCAGCAGCAGCAGCAGCAGCAGGGATGGAGTTCGCTAATAAAATTCATGCTACCATTAAAATTACAAATATTTAATTATACGTAACACAAACAGCATCCAATTGAAATGATAAGACAGTGCAAACATGTTCATAAAGGGTAATGGTGAATCATATTTGGATCTTCAAGTGATTGTGAACTATTCTGAGGAACAAACTTAGATGCATTTAACAGACTAACCGAACAAAACAATGGTATAATTTCATGCATTAATAAGTTTATTCTATAGTGAGAACTCTAGCACAGTACAGATTCTCAGCAGCTTGGTCAGTACTGCTTTACGCTGTGCAATCAGGCCCACTGCTTCCCTTGTGTCTCCTTTAATTATATCTCCCCTCTATTATGCGCACATCCAAATGGGACTAGCCTGACTAATTTGTGTGGAAAATTTGCCAAATTATGAAATATAATGCGAGAGAATCCAATGTGTTTTCCTGGTTATTGAATAAAACAGCACCAAAAGCCAGGCTCTTTCTGGATTTTCTATTGTTTCTCTTGAGTAATCACCTCCACCAAATGGGTCACACGCCGACACACTGACAATCTGTAATATTAATCAGATTGAGTTAACAGGATCTCACGGGCCTCGCTGCTCAACTACCTGTGGCGCTGTTTTAATCTGATTGCCCTAATGGCTAACACAAAATCAAGCCCTCAACCACCTAACCCCCTTGCCATTACACACACACAAGTTGTAATAGAACGTCCTGTATTTCACATGAACACTCACAAATTTGTAAATAATTACTATCACATGGGGGGAAAAATAATAGGCGGGCCTCCACAATTCAAATTCACTTGCTCGAGGCAGTGTGGTAATCAGGAGAGGAGAGCTGGGCACGGAGACTAGGGGATAGGAGAGAGGGGAGAAGGTACAGAATAATGGCAATGTATAACAACCACAAAGTCTGACAGTTAGATGAGAAATAAGTTCAGAGTAAATAATGAGCAACTTTGTACACAGCACTTATGGCTTTACGGGGGTATCATTTGTCAGTCCATTGTCTTGTCTTTAAATGACATCGTTTTAACCAACTTGGGAGAATTTAATGGACTCAATGTTTCTTTATGCACAGCTCCTTACGAAGAGCTGACAATATTCTGCAGACTATTTATAGCTGTAACTTAAAAGCAAACAACACAACACGCACACACAGGGGAAGTTAGTGATGGATTGAATCTGTTATCTGCCTATTAGCACAACAGCCCATTACCATTGTGTCTAGGTTAGCGCGCTAGCTGTAAAGCAATAAAGACAGGCTGATTCCACACCGAGTACGAGTTCAGTGACTGTGTGTGTGTGTGTTCCTATCACTTTCAAATGAGCACCACAAATCACTCCAGGAGGAAGCCGGCAACCAGTAATGTGGCTATCAGCATATGAAAATATGTATGGGAGACCATCCAATTTACCAGCAGTGGATAGAGGCAAGGGGATCCGCAGTGTGCTGAGTGATTGTTAGATGGCGGGTAGCTGTGCATACATACTGCATGTGCATGTAGGACTGGACGGCACATTCTAGTCTTCTTAATAACCGCAAAACGGCGCCCGACAGACTGACAGGTAAACAAATAATGAAAAAATCCCTGGTTTGTTGAATTATTAAGCAAATCACCGCGTTAACAAGACATGCCACAAAAAGTTGGGGCTTGCTCTGCGTCTCCATAAAACATCCTCTTGTGATCATGCATGTGCGAGTGTGTATTTGGAACAAACCAGTCGACCAATCGTCACAAGATGTGTTTTTTTGCACTTTGTTCTCGGCACTGATCCTGTCCACGGTGGAAAATAATTACAGGCTGTTTGTGAGCCGCAGAGACGACTGAAAAGGACAACACAGGAAGCTGGCTCATTTTACTGCTTCAGAGAATGTCACACGTACATCGGCGAGAAGAGAGGAGCGGAGGGGGTGGCAGCGCTCAGCACACAATACTGCCAACAGAAAGAAAAGACCATTATATGAGCATGCTAATTACCCCACCTTGTATTGGACGCCTGTCAAAATCACCCTCTTCAAGTTTGTGTGCTTAACGCTAGCTGCACATGTGGCTAGTTTTCGGCTGGAATAATACAATTCTCCCGCAGACAGAACAACATAAAAAGCTGATTTCAAGACAAGGAGACAATGCAGCCCCTTTCATAAAGATTTATAACAACATGCCACAAACACAGCCGACCCCCTTCTCGATCACTCGGATTCAAGATTTACATATTGTACACTCAGACATGCATAGTCTCATACATATTAGTAGTGGGGGCCCGTGCCTGTTGGAGAAATGCTCGTTGAGATACCCACCTTTCTGACAAGAGATCTGAGCCTGTATCCGTGCGTGTGAAAAAAGCCTCCTAATATCTTTGATAGCATCGTTATGATAATGATCAGGAGTAATGCAAAATTCATGAAGTGTACCTCGCGTTCCACAATTGCCAATACGAGTGCGTGAAGAAGAGGCAGGAGACTTGAATGTTGTTGTGCTTTACTCTAATTGTTTATTTGTTCCTAAATGACTTTAATGTGTTGGCATGTACACACAGAAAAGGGATTGTTTCTTCCTTTTCAGCGGTTTGGCTTCAAGTGCTTGTTGGAACAAAAACCACAGCTCCATAATTATTCCGACCATTAGCCTTATTAATTTGCCCAGCCAAACAATCCAGACAGACAGGTGTAAAAATATCAACAATGGAGGCATTGTGATTTCCCGGCAAAACATCTAAGCACAGACAAGCAGAAGCAAATGCAAAACAATGCGAGGGGTCTTTGGTGGAAATCTGGTCCGTTGTGTCACATAAAAAGACTGGAAATCAACATGTCCATCAATGACAGAGTTTGAAATGGAAACTGTGTGCATGTGCAAATATGCATGAGATCTCAGAGGAGTGTCGTTCACATGAATTTCCGTTGAGCAGTCGTCAGTAGGAGGTGCAGGTCCATTGGAGTTGGCGTAGTCACTCTGAGATGTCTGTGCTAACCAACACTGTCAGCCAATCAGGACGGTTTTGATTTTTCATGAATTCTGCTCTCAGCTTGGATTAACCTGGACTTCGACGCACTTATCACAATGGAGAGTGATTAGATGGAGCTGGATGGGCACATCTGGGGAACGATTAGCCCAAAACGACAGCTGCGCGGTAGCCAACAAAAAAAATTACTATGATGTCAAAATGTTCCAAATTTAGAGTGATTGAAGTTAAATGGGAGTAGAATCTGATTGAAGACATGCATGGGGGATGCATGAAGGCAAGAGGCTCAAAGAAGACTGTCTTGGTGGTACACCTGGGGAGACTTTGATTCTCTGCTGTCCAACTCCGCTCCAATTTACGCCATGTAATTCCACTTGCTCTGGCCTATTTCTAGATAATCTGTGGTCCTCTCTAAAAGACCAATGCACAAAAATCTCATAAGGAAAAAGTGTAATAGATACATGGTGAAAATCCAGCTACAGCACCCTCTGTCAGACTGGGCTCAGGAAGAGCATCTTGAGTAAAACAAATCAAAATTTAAAATTTGATAGGCTTCAAAGCAAAGACTGGATGCACAGAATGACATGTGTGAATGTACATTTTCTCTGTGTTCTTGATTATCTGCTTTACTAACAAGATCTGTACAAAAAGTTGTGGTAAATCTGACTTGAGCTCTCATTACAGAATTCTTTGCAGACTTTTTGGAATTACTTGTGGGTAAAACAGAAAAAGCTCATTAGGATATAACATTGCCCTTGGGGTAGAAGTGGATCCACTGGCTGTGCTGCAGCCGAGGGCAAACGTTTTAGGAGAGGAACATTTGCTTGTGCAAAACACTTCCCAGTGATGTGAATTTAAATCTAAGCTGAATACCATTTGGCCCTAAAACAAACCAGCAGGGTGGTGGATGTAACTGGATCGGGCTCTAAACTCAAGACGCCTTTAAGCGTTATAGAAAGACCAGTACTCTCTTTCCTCTGCATCGGTTTGACCTGTTGTCCCAGGCCCTGCACCTGTGCGCCATTTCATCCTATGGAAACACAGTGAGTGACAGCTTCACTTCAAACGCTTGCTATCTCGCTCTTATGGTTATCATCTGTTATGGGAGCTGTATTATGGGAGAGCAGCAGTCTCAGGGAACCGCTTGTTTTCTGGGGGCCAATTTGGATGATTGGCCTTGAAATGCAAGCTGAAGCGGGTTTCCCTGTGTGCCTTTAAAGTGACCCATGCCCGCCAGTGTAATGTAAAATTATCCCGGCCATGTTTGTGTTGTGTCAGATGTGGTGACTGGCAGAAACTGTTAGTAATTGTCTAAGTGCTCCGGTGTGTCAGAGCTGTCCGTCACTCATCCCCGCCCCTCCTCCTTTAGTTCTACTCTTCAGCTTCTCATAATATTTTCACTGAACTGCAGAGGACAAACTACTTCAGTGATGGAGTTGTCACTTTGGTGCTTTTGCTTGGAAAAATATTTTACCTTGGGAAGAACACACAACCAACTGACATGTGTTTCTGCTTTTGGTAAGAGAAGAAAATGAGAGAGGCGGACTTGTACTTTCTTTTGTTCCGAGATACTTTTACAAATTCAAGACTATGAGCTTTTCTTGTCATAACTCATTGAAGTCGAATGTAACCTGAATATGACATTATGAAAATACTTTTATAGCTAAACTGTAGAAGAGCGGACATGTGTAATAAGCTCAAGTATGGGCTTAAAATGATTCCTTTGGATTGAAAGAGTCTGAAGTTACATTTCTTCAAATCTTACACCATTAAAATGCCTTAAATTGGCCTCTTCATAACATAGTACAGAGGTCCATTAAGCCACAGTGTCACAGTGTTCATGTGTATCCGATTAAGAGTGTGAAGTGTAAATTGCCACGGTTATTAGGATTCCTGTTAATCAAAGGCTCATTTAAGAAGAGTACGTGTTTGTATGGAAGAAGTTCCTGGGGGCTTTTTCCACAATGTTTCAACAACACATGCTGGTAGAAGGAACATGAATAATAATATAGGTATAACATTAATTAGTATATGATTCAGACTAATCTAAAAACAAAACAAAAACATCAGAATAGGGTTTAAAATGTTTGAACAACTTTTACGGGATACATTATAAGACTATATTTAACGCTTTTAGTACCAATTTACCTCTTTGGCCACATAGGCTGGTTGGGGGTCTCCAAGTTTACAAAGCCCAGCAGAAGAAATAAAACAGTTATAAAGTCTTAGCTAATTTCATTCATATTTTTGCTTAAAGGAGCACTATGTAACTTTTCTGGAGGAAGGTCTGATGTTTACTTTTTGATAGTGGGCTTGTTAGCGACCCTGAAAAACTCTATTCCCGTTCTTAATTTATCCATTTTATAAACTGTTTACCTCCTCTGACATACGGTGATTTATTTTATTATAGACTTTATTGCTTCCCTGTAATTTCAAATCCCAACATATGTAAAATATATGATTTAATGGCCAGTTTAGTCTGAGGTGTTTAAGTCACAGCGTGTCAGACTCTGCTTCCTGTCCAAACACACCTTCCTCTGGGGGTAGAGAAAAATCATTCATTATTTAAATGGGTGTCAAATATGTTTTCCAAATCTCCTAAAAGGTTATCGTTGTTACACACCGACAAGTGCTTATATCTGAATCAATGTAAACTCTGTTACTAGGGAAATTTACAGCCGCTCCCCAGCCATCCACCGTGCACAAACGTAATCGTGTTTTCACAAAGTGTGGCTCACATGATTTATCCAGGCCAGGTGAATGACTGCTCTTTGATAGAAGCGCAGAAGAAATAGAGTGAGTATGAGTGCTGATGGGGCATAAGGATGGGTCTGTATTCATTTGGCAGTTAGACACACAGGCATTTTGTATTGTTTTTGTAAGAATGGCAGGAGGATGGGCACATACGGAGCAAAAGTGATAATGACATGAGACTTTGCATACTTAGCATATTGTCTGTAATGTTTCACAGTATGGTACTAAACCTTTCTGTCTTCATAGAGACCAAACCAGACCAAGTAACTGGTCAGATTTGTTTGAAGGCAACCTCACTCACAGTCAGAATGTATGTTTTTCTAGGTATCTTTGAGCTATAAATCCACCATTAATTGAATAAATGTAAAGTAGTTTAATGTTTAATGTCATACTGTGGAACATTCCAGGCAGAGCAATGACATATCCATAGAAACAAGAAGGTGACAAACCCCCAACCAAAAAGTTACATAGTGCACCTTTAACTCAAACAGAAGATCCTGATCCATTGGTTGCTGCTACATTCAAGAAGGACATGATTGATAATTTGCTGATAGTTATAACGAGACACACTGTTTAAAATAGAAAAATGTATAGGATTTATACGTAATCCCTGTATCATTTGTTCATTTGTTTTTCAATATGAAACCAAAAATAAGAAAACAAAAAAACAACTATTTTCTTCGTTATCTGTCTCCAAAACCAAAATGAAAAAATGGATAATGATTTGTTTTTTCAGTTTTCGATTTTGTGTTTTCTGAAAAATGGAAAAAAACAGATAACGACCGTTTCCCGTTTCCATGACTTAAACGGACTGAGCCAGGACTGAATCACGACTAAACCAGGACTGAACCAGGACTAAACCGAGACTAAACCAGGACTAAACCGAGACTAAACCAGGACTGAACTAGGACTAAACCACGACCAAAGCAGGACTGAAAACCAGGACTAAACCACGACTAAACAAGGACTGAACTAGGACTAAACCACGATCAAAGCAGGATTGAAAACTAAGACTGAACCAGGACTGAACCAGGACTAAACCAAGACTAAACCAGGACTGAACCAGGACTGAACCACGACAAAACAAGGACTGAACCAGGACTAAACCGGGACTAAACTGGTCTCAGTCCTGCTCTGGTCCCGGTCTCAGTTCTGGTCTGGTCCTGGTCTCAGTTCCGGTCTCAGTCCCTGTTTAGACCTGGTTTAGTCCTGGTTCAGTCCAGCATCTCAGTTTAAGTCACAGAAACAGGAAACGACCGTTATCCTTTTTTTCCATTATTCATTTAAACACAAAATCGAAAACTGAATAAATGAGTTGTTATCTGTTTTTTCATTTTGGTTTGGAGACAAATAAAGAAAAAAATAGATGTTTGTTCATTTTCTTATTTTTTGTTTTATCTTGAAAAACGAATGAACGAATTATACACGGATTACACATGTTCAACAATAAGTGTAGCAGTAGTGGCAAACGTAGTAGCAGTAGGAACAATATTTTGAGTATGATTTTTCAGTCAATTTCATATTGACAGCTGTTACGTCTTGCTGTTGTGTCCAATAACTGACATCAATGTTAATATTTGAAGTACATTTGCAGTTACATTTACAAATGATCTTTTCCCTTATGTAAAAATATAACAAAATGTATATTATTGGATATAAGATGCTTTACTGTTTGTGATGACTGGGTAAATATACAGTCACTTCTTTAGCTTCTATGCTCTTCCATTTCCATAGAAAAAAAAAGTAAGCTCAATGTACTGACCAATTACCATCACCAAACCGTCACCCGATAATACCAATGTTGATACAAATGTTATCCATCTCCAATTTGAGGTACATTTACATAAAAGGAGGTGAAGACCCAGGCTTACTACACTCCCAGTATGTAACGAAAAACATCAGAATTTTTAGTAATAAACAACAGTAAGATTATTGGTCAACGATCATATAAATAAGTGACTTTGTATAGCAGTCCCATTCAGCAAAGTGATCCTTCTCACCTAATCACATCAACACTACCTATTGAATTTGGGAAAAGTATATATTTTCAAAGTGGTTATAAAAAGAGACAGAGCCGGGCGAGAGAAAGAACAATGCTGTTACTGGAGTGCTAAAGCGTGACTATTTGTCTTGGGCAAGTTAGCTTATCTAATAAAGTGTCTTTGTATTAAGATGGATACTTCAAACGCTCTTTTGTCTCTATAATCACAGAGGAGGGAGGCAGAACTCACACATTCCTCGCTCAATTTATTATTAATAAGTACATCAGTGGGAGAAAGATATCCCGGGGACTGAAACACCCGGCGAGCACAACATTAATCAAACGTAAACGAATATCACAATACACAGGATACAGCGGCTCCAATAACAGATAATTGATGAGAAAGGTCTTCGAGAGCACTGGATCATTGTTGATGGTTATCATTATCTAACATCGTTTCATACTTTACAGCCCATGATGAACTGTTTGTTGAAGAGGCTACATTTTCAGTTGCCTTCTGTGTGCAATTAACTTTAGTGTTCGAAGGCAGCAAGGTCATTCTGGGCCTGTGTGATTAAAGTGTGGTTTTGCATAACTATGTCCACTCAGTGCTGTGGTTTTGTGTAAAAGTCTTCCTTTACAACTGCACCAATTACCAGGTTAACACTTTGTATTTTTTCTCTCCTTGCTGGATATGAATTAATCCTCACAAAAATGATTTTGCATTGTACAAACTTTGACACAACTGGTATTTTAAAGTGTAAGTATGGAAATATGTTCTTAAGTCTTAAAGGTTCACTATAACATCCATGCCAACTGTTTGTCTCCTAGGAGATGTAATTGCTTTGCCTGGAATGTTCCACAGTATGACATTAAACTTATGTTTTACATATAACAGGTGTATTTACTGTAACTTGGCCAGGTGACTGCGCCAGCTCGTCTCCATATAGATAGACATAATTAATGCTATGTGGGACTGGGAATCACCAGGTCCCTCACGATTCGACACGATACACCATACATGGCTCACGATACGCTGTTATCACGATATGGTGACACATGCATAAAATTAATATATACATATGATACTCTGTGATATATTGCTGTTTAAAAAAAAAAAAAAAACTAAAGACATTTTAGCAACAATGTTTTTTTTTGTTTTTGTGCAAAGTTGATATGAAATGCATCTATTTTACTCATCCCAGCAAACATTTCCACGACAGTCACAAAATCTATGAGGAAAGAAGAATGTCATTGTAATTATTCTGTTATTATGTATAAGAGTTTTAACTTATTTATTAAATGAATTAATTACCTTATGACTTACTAAACCAATAAACCATTTTTTCAGTTTTTCTCTTTTTTTACTTTGCCTTTAAAAAGATTACATTGGCAAAATTGGCAAGACGATTAAATTCCTGGAAATCAACCAAGAGCTTTTACTGACTCATTCAGGAACATTGAAAATAATTTGAAGTTATTAACCCCATCGCCTCTGGAATGGAATTTATACAAGCAATTTGGAAATATGGGACATGGCACGGTCAAAGCATCATCAGATTCTCCTAAACCTGGCTGATCTCTATCTCTCAATATATTTTATTAACAGTATGAAACATATGTTTGGCTCTTTTTACAGCTCAGTGACCAGTATTCTGGATGACAGATGGTCACAGCAGTACTAGTGTCATTACTGGCCACTCGTCGCCCCATAGTACAACCTGTGCTCCAGTGTTGGGTTTCCTTCAGCCCCATCAGCTCTGACACATGTAGCATTGAGAGCCGCGTCCGAGGGCAGGAATTCAATCAATACAACTCTCCTTGTGACAAGATACACCATGTTACCGCGGAGACGCACAGAGAGGCAGTGCCATCTGTCCCCTTCTGCGCCGCGTTCCCCTGTCACATGTCAATCTGCACCACTAATGTCCAATATATTAAGTTATCATTCATATAGTTTACTCCACCTTTCGCTGCTTTTATGTAATGAAGCAGTAACTCAATTGGCTTGAGCTTGCCATCCCCAGTGTCTGAACTGAGATCGTCTCACATCTGTCTCTCCTCCCCAAAGGGACCAGTGCCTCTCTCTGAAAACAGGACCCCACTGCAGGTAATAAAGCAGCACAAAGCTCTTTATTAGCAAGATGTAAACATAGATTAACACACTTAGGCATCATCTACACATATGTATTCTTTACAAACAACAACTGATGAGAAGATAAGAAAAGCATCATTTTATGCAACTACACGTTGTGACTATTAATGCCCTAAGAGAGGGCTGTAAGGAACAAGAGTAGCAGCACAAGACAGATGGAAATACTTCCCCTTGGTGACCCCAGAAATAAATCAAATATATAAATTAGACAACAGAAATTACAATTACACTGTATTACTATGCTGTAACTTCAATACAACTACTCCTATTCAATCAATCTATCGAAGGTGCACTATGTAACATTGCAGATGGAGGGTCAGCCACCAGCTTGTGTCCAAGGAGATGTTATTGATTTGTGTTTATGGAGACTAGCGATTGACACCACCTCATCAAGCCATGGAGAGGTGAGTTCACTAGTAACAATGTTTTTTGTGTTTTTCAAAGTATTTCTAGACTATAAAAACACCTGGCAGAGCAATAACATCTCCATGGAAACAAGCAGGTGGGCAACCTTCCACCAGAAAATGTACATAGTGCAGCTTTAAAACAAGATCTTATAACGGAAGGTACTGCAAGGTTTAGTATTATTATTTACTTTGAGGTAACACACGTCTAAGCTTGATTATTTTGATTTTCAACATTGCTGAAATCCTTCACTTTTCACTGTGGCAGGTGGAGATTTGAGGAAAGGAAAGACAAAATCCACAATTGGATTTGGTAATTTGACCTGGAGGGCTCATGAGGACACTTGCCCCCACAGAGGCCCTACACAATCAGTGCTGCCTTAGAGCTGAATACAGTCATCATTTGGTGGAGTGCCTGAAATTAAGCGCTTAAAGGATTTGTTCAAGTGGCAAATAAAAGGTGCTATGACTGTTGCTCTTGGACCACTTCTGTATTTAATTGGTGCACACAGATATTTTTGATTAGGTTCTAGTAGATTTTCATCTGTTGTCGGCCACATATTAAGCATAATAACATCTTACCTTTTAACCCACAATTTATCATTCAGGCTTTAACGAATACTTCTTTTGTTTTTGTGGACGGCGTAATTTTGCTCTCTTAAAAATATGAACACTTCCCCATCTGTTTGGTGTTAGCTTTCAAAACCACACTTAGCTGCATAGCCACAGCCATGTGAGCCATCTAGTGTTTAATTGAAAAAGGGGAAAAATAATATAATAAAGTACAAAAATTATAAAGCTATAAAAGCCCATTGCCAACAACAACATTATCATTTCACGCGCTGAATGTCACAAAAAAAAAAAACAGTAAAGAGATTTTGACCTTTGAAGAACGCAAGTGTTGATTTCAAAGATGGCTTTTAGGATACCACAAACGGATCACCTCTGACTCCTAAACAAACAAATACGAGACACATTTAAATAGTACGAGCTGGAGAAGTGGCAAAGCTCAGTTCTTTTGGTGTGACGTGTCTGTTATGTGCAGTTTGATTAAAGCTTGATGCCTGATGTCCAATATGGTTTCCAGGGGAGAACGGTGACAACTGTCTACCTGCTGCCTCCACTCCTCATGTGTTAGGTGATTTACGGTTGACTCCCCAGCGTTTATGCACTGCCTTATTTTCATTTCTACCCCGCTGAGTGCCAGGTTCAAAACTCCAGAAGAAATATTATGCTTTGCTGACAAAATACAGTGACAGCCAACCACCTCCCCTCCCTCCTGCTACCTCCCAGCCTTAAAAGCAGCGCCATAGTGTTGAAGATTATGCGGAGACAAGGCGAGGTTGAAGGAAATCTTGGCCTATTGAAACCCAGCATTTGATCTGAGCTGGCTATGATTGGTCGGATAGACGTTTATAGCTGAGTTCGAATCTACTTTCAATTAAAAAAATGACACGCAGGGTGGAAAGGGGAGGCCCGTAAAACAGACGGTAAAATTTATTGAACAACTTTTACTAGCGGCGCGTTTGAGCACATGTGGCGCACAAATGAAATGTTTGCTACGAGAGACAGACAGAGGAGGTAACTTGACGCCGAGGGACTTTTTCATTAACCCCGAGTTCAAACCCCCGCTGCTGTTCAAGGCTGTTTTTATTATTATTATTTTTTTACAGGGAAGCAACAATGTGATGTAAATGTAGGAATATAAATACAGGTGCCGCCATGTTTCCTATTCATTTCAGCTTGTTTTCAGCCTTTACAAGACGCACTCAGAGCCGTAATGAGGTGTTGTAGCGTCCCGAGGCGTTATCATTTGCCACATTATTATTTCAAACGCTTCGACAACAGTGCACCGCTCTGATGTAATTCCTCATGCATATGGAAGGTGTGCTCGTGATGTGGGAGGGGGCTGTGGAACTGTGTAACACTAAATAAATGAGTGATCACAAAACTAATGAAGTAAACAAGGATAAGGTGGACATTTTTGATCACTTTCTGAGTTGCAAACAGCCTCATAGTGCAGTGACCTGTCTTACTTGGTTATCTGGGCTTTGGACAGGCATAATGGGTGCACTATTTTGGGATCCTCTGTTCATTCAAATTATAAAGTTAGTTAAAATAGTTAAAAATTTGATCACTGGTTGTTTGTGCTGGACAGTAAACTGATTACTTCCAATGGCAAATGAGAAAGCAAAGCAAACACTAGGCTAGCCCAGTTTATCTATTTCTAGGACAACCCCAATAAATGCTGTTAACAAATTCTATCCAGGACACTGTCTGAAATTAGCCTCTAGCGATTTTGTATTTAGCGTGAAAATGTGAACAAAATCAACTTCTTTTCTCCATCGACTATAAATAAAGATTGTCACTGTAACCTAATCAAATTACGAGCTGTATTTTGGTTAAGGGCTGTCACTTGTCTCTGTTTCTCTCCCAACAGACAAAGTGAATCCCCTGAGGTCCTCTCAAGTCTGCTCAGGAGCTGCCGACTCGCTCCTCTTTATGGTGCACCCGCAAGGATTAAGCACAAATGGCATTCACATGATTTCAATAAGCTCCAGGAGACAAGAGCCAGCCTTTCAACACATTAGCTCGCTGCCGAGGACACAAAGCAGACATGCTGGAAAGGGAAGAGAAATAAAAAGCTCAAGAAACACAAGTTAATAATGATCATAATAATAGACCTGTCTGGCACACTGCTAAAATTGAATTCCAGAGGGCCGAGAATGGGGCCCTTAAGTGCTGATGTCATGAATAAGCAGCAGTGGCACGGTCGTAAAAGGTGACCCCCAATGGAGAGGCGGAGACAAAACTTTGCACCGTCTAATGAAACGGGTGAGCTGGACAAAGTCAACATGTGTGTGACAGGTCAGCACTCAAGACACAATGAGAGAACTAAGTTCAATTACATTCAAAGGGCTGTATGGTTTTAGTGATCTGCAGTTAAGAAAATGAAACAAAGTTTGTAAAACATTACAATTGTGTTATTACACACTGTTTAAAGAAAATATGAAAAAAAACCAAAAAACTGGAAGGTTGTGTTTCAAATATATTGACTGATTTAGAGATGCTGTTTAATTAAAGAATTATGGATGAAAATATCAACACTTCACATATTTGGATCAGTGTAATATGTTCACTGCAATTGTTTAATTTCCAGTGTTTTTGAGACAGACTGCCCTGGACAGGGTGTCATGGTTTATCATCATAATTAAAATAAAGTGGTATAGTTATGTTTACCTGAGCTGGAGGGAAACAAGCGGGTAATATTTTAAGATGATATATATGTTTTCTTGACCTCACAAAATCTCAACAGGATTTCAACTCAAAACTCAAATAGGTACTAAATACTACAACATCATAGTAAAGAATACATGATTACAAACCTTATACGTACAGCTTACAGATATTATATTTATAAGGTATAAGTAATATTGCACGCATAATTTCAATATGAAACATATATTTTCTTGTAAATATATTGCATGTTGTCCCTCTGCCTATATTTCTACTTTAGTGCTATAGCTTTCACTCTCGCCCCTGTGCCCTCTCTGATTGTGCTGTTCTCCTTGTTGGGCCTTTATTTGGCGTGTCCCTGGTGAATGTGACTAATCGCTCCTCTCTCTGAAGGTGGAATGGCACAGGGTCGCCTCCTCTGGCCCCTCCCTCTCTCCCACAGTCCGCTGGTGCACTGTCAGTGATTTTTCATCGCCCTTGTTGGAGCCGTTTTATGCATTGTTTCCCTGATGCAGTGATTGATGTGGGGGCTTGGTAATCTGGGGGAATAAGAGGCTGCTTGGTGGCCAAGCAGTCCCGTCTGTGTGTGACACGTGTCGGGGGCAGCGCTGGTTTTTACCGGAGCCCCTCCCCTCTCCGCACCGACCTGTTTGGACGTGGCCATTGCTGAGACTGCTCACTCTGTGCACTCAGCCGGCCCTCATTTCCATTTCAATCTCAACCTCATGAATGCAAAAACTCAGGCCGAAAATTAATAACACCACACCGGGGAAAAGTGGGCGCATGGGAGCAGGCTGGTGAGACAGAGAGCGATGGCGAAGAGGCTAAACGCAGAGAATGCCGAGCTGTGGTTCCTTTCAGACCTTTTGTTCGCTCCAAAAGTCTCCCTTATTTTATTCCCCTCTCTCTTTCACCAGGATCGTCCAATGAATGGCATTACAGACAATGCCATATCCAGAGTGACACAAATTTATTTCAGCTGCAGCACCACAGTGTATTTCCACAAAACCAGGGGCGATTTGTCTGGGGACAATTTGGTTTCCATAAAGGATTTAAATGGTTTCTGTGGAGACAGTGGCGCAAAATTTAATTTGTTTCTCATTTACTACAGCAGGTATGAAAAGGAGAAAAATTGGACGGCTGATGGGCTAAAAAATTGGTGCTGTCCCTCTGCTGTATCCCCAACGGACTAGGGCCCTGCATCATATAGATTGAGTTCGACCCCCCCGGAGCCCTCCCAACCACAAGCTGGCCAGCACACACGCACAGCCCAGGAGAGAGAGCCGTAACCTTAAACCAACTTAAACAGTAACCTTTGGGGAGGCTGCCAATCACTCTTAAAACAACGTTTCCATCGATCGGCCTGTCTGTGTGATTTATGGCCTCATTTTACACTAATTGAGAATTAGAGGGCGGATTAGTCGGCCTCAACACTTCGGCCTGATATGCACTCTGAGCAGTGTAATCTGTCACGCCGGGATGTCCAACACTCTCTTACTCACAAAGGGGGAGCAGGGGCGGGGAGCTAGGGATGGAGGGGGGTCTTTCTAATTGAATTTCCAGATAACACGGAAATTAATTTGACACCAGTGAAATTTGACTACCGCTCGCCCTCCTCCCCCATTGTTACATCTCTACCTCTGCTCTGTTTCTGCCAAGCAAACAGTATTGATCCAAATCACTTCAAGTTGAGCATGTGGAATTCCTAAATCATATTTGCTCTCATATTAGACCAGTTCATGCGCTGCTATCTTCGGCCACATAAAGAATATTACGTTTCAATTGCTTTGACTTTGTTTGGAGGGAATCTTCTCTCTTCCCCGGCAGGTGAATGCATGCCCAGAGTCAACAGTTGGAATTGAATTATGGCTGCGGCTCACCAGGTCCATTGTCTGGGTAATTTGTCGTATAAGTGGCAAAATGAAAGGACTCTCCACGGTTCTCTGAGCGCCTCCTGTTGTGTCACTCATCGCTGCAGACACACACACACTAAGGAAGGGAGAGAGAGAGAGACAGTGTTTCAAATGCTATCAAAGATCACCAGTTAAATTGTTTTGCCATAATGAACTCACAAGCCATTAAACGACTCATAATGTCATCAACATAGTCAACAACTGCCTCAGAGTAACACCTACTAATGTATCTGACATATCAAGACAGGGCACATAGACATCTTTATTTCTGGTCTGAAGATGCAGATTTGAGGAGCAACTGGGAAGAAATATAGTTGCATATTGAATTTCAGTTTTGTGTTCCAGTTTCAAATGCTTACTGTAAGTCTGGACAAACAGTCTACATTTTACTTTTGGTTTGTGCTAATAATGGCTAGTGCTTGTATTTTTACTTTTGCTGAATGTTAAATAATCTACTCCTCCCACTGAATAATACAAAACTTTGAAAGTTTTTTTTATATATGTAATGTGAGACAAAAAAGCTTGCAGTGCCCCTATTGTTGGGGAACACATACTACACCTAAATAACACCTACTATATATACACTGATAAATACTACTATGAACTATAAAAAATACTATGAACTATAAAAATAACTAATAACTATAAATTTATACACATTTCATTAGATTTTTTTCATTTATTTACTTTTTAAATTAGACTTTGTATATATCCAGACAGTGAAATTACACAATAAATGTTATGAAACCACAACACCTAGCTATAGAACATAGTAGTTGCAGGGTAATTTTTTTTTCATTAAGAGGTGCTAACCACTGCTGGAGGTCTGGACATTACAAAATGCAGGAGAATAAAAAGACCCAACCTTTTAACTCCAGCGCACCTTAGAAACCTTGCTTTGTTCCTCTCATAATGTGTAGGAGTAAGTTAGCACCCGGGCTCTTTAGCAGGCTAAAAGATGCATTTATCTGTGTAATGAACTTTGGACGCGGGCTAACTTAATTCCCGTAATGCCTGCGAGAGTCAATTAGCCCAACTAGATTTAGTGCAGTATTTATCTGATAGAGCACACTCTGCAACTACACACAGTAGCACAGACTATTGGTTTAGCTTATCTCCCTGCTAATAGTACTACAGGGCCCATCACCAGCTTTACTCCATAAAAACATAAACAAGCCTGTGGGGAGTTGTAAAATTGAATATTTGCTGATTTGCAACCTTGAAGTGCCTATGAGATATTTTTATGATTCTCTAATTTTGACTTAATTTGGTGGGATGATAAGTATTGTAAATATAAATTTTAGTTTTACCCCAATCAAGATACAATTTGCGAAGTGAAGTTGAAAAATAAGTTGAAAATTACAGAAACTAGAGAGTTGATGATATCACACTAGGGAGAAATCTATCCAAAAGTTCAGCACAATCTACATGAAAGAAAGACATTTCTGATACTTTCAACATTAATTCAACAAAATAAAGGAGTTTTCTTACATTTGTATTTGTCAGATAATAGTTTATGTGCAAGTTAGAGGAGTTTTGCTTGTTAATAGTTATGGAAGTCCCAAACTGAAAGTACATTTTTGACTGCAAAAATTGCCAAATTTGGAAACAAATGTGAATCTTTTTGTAAAAATCTAGAATATAAAGATAATGTGTTTTAGAAAAAAATGATTTCCAAGATGTCTCAGGCACTTTAAAGGTGCACTGCGCAACTTTTCTGGTGGAGGGTCTTCTACCTGCTTGTTTCCATGGAGATGTTATTGCTGGAATGTTCCATGGTATGACATTAAACATATCCATCTTACATTTATTAATTAGGCATGTATAGGGGCAACCCTCCACAGATTTGAATTGTAATGTAACGTTGTGCGTCCTTTGTAACAGACAAGTTTAATCTATACTGTGGAACATTCTAGACAAAGCAAAGCCATTTCCGTGGAGACATCAGGTGGTGGACCCTCCACTAGAAATGTTAAACAATGCATCTTTAACAAGTCTTTCTGAGAGATGATGTTTGTCTGTGTCATTTCATTTGAATATGTTGACCTGTATTTCCTTCAATCATGCCTGGGGAACGGGGGGGTACACATTCGTACAGGTGACAGCACTTCACTCGACCCGTAACATAGAAACATAGCGCTGGGGTGTTCGCGTCCCCTATGACAGGCCTACTATTGCCTGGGAGTCTGTATAGAGAATAATAAATGACAGGATGTGATAACTCTGGGTTGTTAGCAGGCGCGGTCATGGTCTACACTGCCCTTCTTGTCTCTCGGGGGACGTGCGGATCTTCGTGCATGATGTATGTGTTCTCCAGCTGGGCCCTGACACAGACCTGCTTAACTTTTGCAGCCGATTGGAAAGGGGGCCATTGTCTGCAGCACAAAGGTCTCTATCGCGCTCATTGCTTATTCAGACCCACGGGACGGACGGTTGTGTGGGGGGTGCGTGCGGGGGGAGCGGAGCTGGGGGGATAACTGAGAGCCCGATGGAGCCTAGGTGACAGGTTGGAATGGGCCATCAATAGATCCATCAGGCGGGTAATTTGGCGCACGCTTAACATACATCAGTGGAGTCGCAGAAGCTGGTATGTGTCTTGTCGTGGAATCACAGTAAATAAGAGTTAAAGATGTGGTCGGGGTAACATGGCCGACCCCCCACCACCATACACCCCCTCTCCACACAGCATCACCTGAGCACCTGGCAAGAGCCCAGCACAGATGGAAAAGGATTAACTACATTTAGATTCACCTGTGATTATAATCATTTACACAGAAAAAAACAGTATACTACTAGTATTGCAAAAGTGTTATTACTCTGTCCAAATTTCTAATATGCTATATATTTTTATTGACAGCATTAAGCGTATGCTAAAACATATGATGTATCATGCACGGTACATGGCTAGTCTTCCAAATTTTTTGGCTCTGCAAAGACTTACAGAGCATGTTATTGCAGGAGTGGCATGATCCTAGGACAACATAAATGTAGGACGGAAATTCTTTGTGTTCTGTTTTAAGCCCATAAACCTTCACCACAAGGCCACTAGCAAGTATTGTTTTTGTTTTTAGTTGAAGCAAATCGCTCTTCTTGTCAAATAAAAAAGTTCATAGATTAAGAAATTAATGCAATCCACACATGAGTAAAAAACAAAAAGGCACAAAAGAAAACATAATTTACAGGTCTGATTGTTACTGCCAAGAGACGTCAACCAAAATGGTGGTTATATGACAGAGTTAACTCAAAGAGAATGCTCTGCTGACAAATAGACTGCTGCATGTTCCTCTGACAGACACAGTGAGAGAAAACAAATGCTTTAAAGCTGTGCATAGCACCAGAGGGCAGGCAGATGAGCCTCATCCCAGTGGAGCCACTGTATGTCTTTGTGCAGAACTGTGTGCACTGTCTATGACTATGGCACCATAAAGCTATGAAAGTGAAGCACCTTAGGCTAACTGCTGTTCCTGCCACTCATGCTCCCAGCTAACCTTTCAAACACACACACGCTCCAGTCTTAGAGTGTCATTTCACATTCAGGATTAATTCAGTAGGACTCAAAAAGCCAATGGAGGTTTAGAAGAATAATAACAACCTGAGAAAAATGCTAGTAAAAACCACTAAAAATGTGTTGTTATAATCTAAAATGTATATTACAATCCTTTACTTGTTGAGAATTGAAAACTAGGACTGCCATTTATTACTATTTATCATTTAAATTCCCAAAATTGTATACCGTTGATTACACTGGCGACATATTCACATTTGTATCAATAAAAACTTACCAGAACTTATAGCGGAAAAAAAGGAGGAAAAAGAAGGAAAAATCATACTAACTAAAGAGGAATTATGACTTCTAATGTTATCTGCTGTATTATTAAACCACTTCTCCCACTGCAGCTGTAATTAAATACAATTAGTCAGTGAGATACGCTATACACTAATAAAGTTACTGTGATAACATTTGGCCTCTGCTGTTAGCTGTACAGGTACACAACTGCCTTAATCAAAATTGACAGTTAAAATGAAACTACAGCTTGCATGATTACATTTAATTGGATCTTGTCACTTCTTGTGCTGATAATGTTTTGATCCTTGCAGAGTGTTGCCGCCTGTCTCCTTTGTACTGTTTTAGTGCAGTCTATAACCTTGAACATAACCTTTTCAACCATAGCCACTAACCAGGCAGTCATACCTCTATTGTCAATGTTGGTAAATAGTTAGCACATATTGATAATATATATTAAAAAAATAAATAAATCTTGAATAACTGCATTTTAATATAGTTGCTCTTCCATTTGGTGGTATTCAGGATACAATTACATTATTAAAAATCTAAAAACTAAATGGTGGCATTTGATCACAACTTAGGTTTCAAACTGGACAGCATTAGTGAACAAACGAGAAGAACACTGCTCTTATAGCACTTACCTGTCTTTCCCTAATCAAACGAAAGCACGGTGCAACAAACATAATTTCTGTTTCCAGTCCTACATTACATTTTTTTTTACATAATAATATGTGCAACTTGAGTGAAACTATTTTAAGTATTCAAAATACAGTACCCTCAATCATGTGAGGGAATTCATTATAAAATAAATTTTAATGCAAGTATTCTGTATTCTGTAATTCACAAAGTATTTGTCCCAACACTGTATATGGCTTTGTTGTTGTTAGCAAAACGCAACCATCAAAAAGGTGCCACATGTTTGGGAACTGCACTTTAAGTCTGACTTTCCACAGGCAGAGAGCTTTACCAGTGAAATGATCTTAACGGTGGTGAAAGAGATAAGAATGAGGGCTGATGCCTCTGTGTATGCTGTTGATCACAAAGCTTCAGGGAGCCAAAGGTGGAATAGCTTTTCTGGAGGGTTGCTTTCATGGCCAGGTATTTGTGTTGCCAGAGGAATGAAAAATCTAAATGGAGTGGTCAGGATGGGCTTGGCAGCGTTGGATTGACCTCTCACCCTCCAGACTTGGGAGAATATGGAAGAATTGAACATGCAGCCTTTCTACCTGAGGCAAGAGCTGCGAATCTTTATTCACTGAGAGCTGCTTGCTGCTAAAGCACATTCCCTTTCAATCCATTAGAGCCCCGCGTCCCCTTCCCCTTCATCACACAGTGCACCCCTTAATTTGACAATGACAAAGAGGCACTTGCAGATTTTAAATTTCATAATTTTAATCTGTCAAGTCTGACATTTAATTAGTGGCTTCCTAACCTGTGTCTGCCTCGCTCTCTGAAGGGCACCGTTTGTTCTGAGCCGCGCTGTGCAATCTCTCTGTGGAGGAGAAGAGAGAGTGGATTAATATATATGTACATTACCAGCTGCTGCAAAGACAATACGCAGAGAAAAGGCCATTAGGGTTTAATGCAGACAGATGAGGTTAATAATATTTGGAAAGTGTTGCTCTATTAAGTGGAGCACTGATTAAGACCTGACTGGGATTCCCCTTCAAGACGCTCTGATTGGGACCCTTTTGTTCTGGGTCCTCTCAGCGCAGACGGACAGGAATAAAGGGCCCAGAACAATGTTGGCCGGTGGTGGTGTTGGGGCTGACAATGAAGCAACCCTTAATGAGAATCCTCACAGATCTGGAAGGGATTTTCATAGAAATCCAACACCCACTGATAACTTCATCACATCCATAGAACAATGTCGGAGTCAGCTTTGTGCCATTCTTTCAGCTCCAGCTCTGATTACTTTTAGATCATTTACGATGGCTTTTCTCTGTGGATAATGTGACCAGACTTACATCATTAATTTATTTCCATCATTACTCCACTTTGAGTGAGAACATTTGATTTAGGCTGTAGTTTGAAATTCTGCCTTTTCCAAGAAGTGGAGTTAGACAGTTTCACTCAGGCATCGCAGGTGGTGGCTATTGATTTAGAAATCGATACAAAGTGAAGGGAGATGATGGGGAAATGCCTTGGAATTGAAGGGGCCAGTCAGCTGTCATCTGTGACTGATACATGTGTAGAACATGGATTTTTGGTTTTACACATGTGAAAATACATTTTCACTCACCCAAAAACATGGTGGACACCTCTAACCATCCTTTTGTTATGGGTCTAAACTTCATTGTAGACATAGTGCTTTGACTGGTGTTTGATTAGTGCATCTGTGTTTTCTTACAGTTTATGTATGCTCTCAGACTAGACTTTCTGGACTGTACCATGCTGAACCTTGATTGCAGAAAGGTCTATTCTGTGGGTTTCCACACTCATACCTTCACAAATGAAACAAGATATGGCTTGGTGGCATCATTATAAAGCACTGTTTGTTTAGTTGTTGTCCTGAATTAAATACTAATGCTGTAGTGTTGAAAGCAAACCCAATAACATGAAATATTACTAATGTTGTGAGGCAGATAAGAGCTCTGCCTGTGATATGCAGCGTGGAGCTGTAACTGCATGCTAAAAAAAACCTGTAATCTAAAGCTATGTATAACTTTTAGTACTGCAACTTCAGATCATATCAAGTACTACACATGGCTCAGTGACTAGCACTCTCATCTCACAGCAATAAGGTTCTGGGTTCACAGGAAACGCAAAAACATTACACATTAGAAAAACCTACTCATGGGTCAAATCTCAACAAAATCTCTCCAAAATACCAATAATCAATCATTGATATAACCCTATGATAGACAGAACTCTCTGTCTGGACTCCACTCATGTTATTTCTACAAAGTACGGAAGCATAAACTTTTTTTTTCTCTCTCTCTCTAGAAATTACATTATCTCACATCTAACATATAACATATAATTCAAAGGGGATTTGTTGCTCTTAGGGAGTTGATGGGGATGGGATGAGGAATATTAGTAAACCTGGTAAACCGCATAATTAAATAAATTACAAATATATATATATGTAAATTAATAACAAATAATTAAAGTCAATAAATCAACAAATAAAAACAATAATAAAGGTATTTAATGTAAGGCTTTTTGAGCACATGAATAAATAAAAGTCTTAAACACCAATCCAAGCAACTCATTAACAAATATAACATAAAAAAAAGTTCTGGGTTCGACTCAAAGATTCTCCGGAAACTCCCGTTTTCCACATCCACCCAATACAAAATCCTCCAGCTAAGAGAGTCCTGACCAAGCCTAGCTCAAGATCTGCAGATGGGTTCTCATGCATGGTGCCTCACGTTGGTGCTCACTGCCCCTGACAGGATGCCCCAGCAACAATGAAGGATGGGTCAAATGCATGTTCATATAGGAAAAACAAAGGGCACCTTGACCTTAAAGGCGCACTGTGTAACTGTTCTGTTTATTCAATTACAGGTGTTTTACTGCTCAAAACACATGCATTCCTATAAAGAGTGACCTCAGCTATCCACAGATATGAACTGTAACTTAGCCTGGAGGCATTGCAGGACATTCTAGACCAAGCAATAACATGTGCAGGAAGACAAGCAGGTGGGGGACCTTCCACCAGAAAATTATACAATACAGCTTTAACTGGGGGTAATCTTAACCATCATCATCAGATGATTTACACATCTAAACATCTTGGTTACTTTTGTGACTGTATTATCATGAACAGTGTCATAGACTAACTAGCAGAACTGTGTAATTCAAGAGTCGATAATACTCTACTTTTTAGTTAACCAGGATCAGAGATAGACATTAAGTACTCTTCATCTGTCACTTTAATACCATTAGACAAGAACTACAAACTTTGCAGTTTCAGTTTTTGCTACGCTGATTTACATGTGTCAGCATATGCCTTGTTTTCCAGCGGCCATTATCTCCTGAGTGGGCTCATAGAAAGAGGTCAAGTGTGATCTAAAGATAATCACATGAATAAAATGCAGCTAGTAGCTCATTACCGACCCTATTATTCATTAATTAACATTATTAAAACCACTAATAGATCCTGGCACTCCTCTCCAAGCCCCCTGCCTCTTTTCAACTAGATCCCTGGCTCCTCTCGACCCTCCCGCTTTCTCCACATGAAAAGAATAGCACATCAAACAGGAAGCTGCTTCAGTGTGTTGGGGATTTGCAGGTGCACAGTCTCACTCTACAGAACTGGGGCCTGTGCAACTCTCCGGCCCGAGATGCTCTGACTGTGACATGCGCCCCAGCCCGCACTATACAAACCCCTCATTAGTCATGGGGTAGAGAAGCAGACTTGGTAATTAGGTCCCTATCTAAAAAGTTTGTGCCTTCATCAGAGCGAAGGAGAATGCTGACATTTATGGGAGCAAGTTTAATCATCACAAAAGCTAGAAAGTTTTGCGTCTTTCATTTGCAAAGAAAACACATTTCCTTATAATCTTTTAGTGTGGTGGAGACTGTAAGGGCACAACATATTTGTTTTGTTTCTCAGCAGCCATTTGTAGTTATGCATATTCATGTAGCAAAAATGCACAAAATATAGCGGATTAATCGGGTTACATCCACAATGACTAATATTCAACTGAAAGAATAATATCTATCAAAAGTTTTTCA
Organism: Boleophthalmus pectinirostris; assembly: GCF_026225935.1. Lineage (NCBI taxonomy): Eukaryota > Metazoa > Chordata > Actinopteri > Gobiiformes > Gobiidae > Boleophthalmus > Boleophthalmus pectinirostris. Next base: position 20,692,581 of record NW_026570970.1, on the reverse strand, counting down.
TTGCATTTTGTGGGAGTCAGATATATTAAACATGCATAATATATGGTTTACAAAGACGTGGGGAATCTAATGATTACCATGCATATTCAAATGTCCAAACAGCACACCTTCATTAATTCTATAATTTAGATACAATCAGTTTAGTGCTTACATGAGTACAAGCATTATTTCCTGCTCATTATTTTCAAATAAACACAAAGCACAATGGAGAAGTCCATGGAGAGCAAAATGATAAATATGGCGGAAATTCTCCCAGATATTAGCACAGTTTAAAATACATCCTCTGATTACTTTTCTTGTTTGAAACACTTGACGTTCAGTCGCACCATGACCTTAAATAAGATTTTATTGCAACACAATATCCATAACATTAACAGGGTCTTTTATCATTCTGCGAGGGACACTGGCTCCTTGTATCCTTTAAGGGAGTCTTTGCACTTGAAATTGCATTAATATTTCTATTTGTGGTGCCACATTCATATGTAACGCAATACACCACCATGCATATTGTATAACATTAAAAACAAATATTTTCTCTGGGGATATTTGATCCTGTAATATCATTTTTTACCTGAATTAATATTTAGAATGCATCCCTGTAAAAATAGACTATAGAAAATGTATGAGAAAAGTTATTGGTCATTAGTATGGGGAGTTGCTTCTTTCTTTCTCACACATTGAATGATAACTCATGACAAGAGAAGCACAAAAAAGTGGTGCTCCCAGAACGTCCATAGACATTCTTCATTCAGTCATCTCCCTTATTTCCAGTCCTCTCTTCTCCTGATTAAATCCACAGCTCCCTGTAGGATTATTAGGATTCTAATTCAATCTGAATTTCAGGAACTTGTTTGCTTGGTTACCTGTCACAGTGTATCAGCTTGTCATATTAGTGGTGTTCGTTTTCTCTACCTAATCCGCTTTAAACAATTTCATTGGGTGCAGGTCTATAAATCATTCCGTAATGGGATTGACACGCACGGGCTTAGCTAGGTAAACAAATCAGCTTTGTTTTATGTTAGGCAGCAATGAACTTGGCTTTATCAACTTCCCATTGATTCGCACACACCACAAGGTCAAAATCTCTCTGGCTGCTCATCAGCGGGAGTAGGGTCAGCACTTAGCAATTAGAATATGTATCAGAGAGGGGAAGAGGAGCTATCACGCTGTCTGCTCCTAACAATGGCATTTCAAAGCAAATGAATTTGTATGGGGGTGGAACATTTTAAAATTTAAAGAGGAAAATACTTAATTGAAAATGTTCAAGTCGCAATTATAATGAGTTCTGAACAGATTATTCTATGTATACAGCCAAATAAAGTACTTTCACCCTAGGTTAAAGAAGCAAACATGCTCTTAAAATACAAGCTTTAAAAGTTTGTCTTTGAAAAGGTCTGGTTAAAAGAACAGATTTAACACAATTCTGTACCTGCAATTCAATATTCACACAGTAACAGTAAAAGTACGAGTATTATTAATATAGCCCAGTGGGGGTGGAGCCTGATCACAAACACTAGACAACAGTGGCTATCGATTAACCCTTTCCCATGATGTCAGAATGTGTAGGAGTAATGTTGTGCAAAAGTTGCATCAGCTGCGCCATTTATCTCACACCATTTACAGTGTGGATAGCCCAAGCTGGTAACACATGGGAACTCTTCAAAACAAACTATAAAACTGAAGTGGAGCAAATGTCGGGGGGCTGGCCTGTTCCTAAGCCTGTCGTACAATCTACTCACACCAATAGATCTCACTAATGCAGGCAATTTCCTGCAGCTTTTCAACTTAAAACAGCATTGACCTTTCCAGGCAATCGTGACAGTGAAGTCATCTATTCATTACAGAGTAAAGCTGTAGTAGCAGTTTAACATGTGCATTTAGTATACACTACCAGTCAAACGTTTGGACACACGCCTGTTTTTTTTTTCTTTTCTTGTTGTTTATTACTTTCTACATTTTTTATACATATAGGAGGGATCAAATATATGAAGCAAGATATGTGGAATTATGTAATAAAAAAGTTAGGTAACCTGCATTTTTTACATATTGTTAATATGTTAAATTCAAGCAAAGGGTGGCTGTTTTTTAATTCTTAAAGAAGTTTTGAGATATTTTGATATTTTGTTTGGTAAATTCAATATGTGTCCAATCATAGTTTTGATGTTGCCAGTGAAAATCTACAATGTAAATAATCATGAAAATAAAGAAGAAAAACATATGTGTCCAAACTTTTGACTGCTTGTAAAGGAGTTGTTCTAAATGCACATGAATGCAGCAGTGCAGAGCTCAGACAGATCTTCCATCACGTGTGTTGGGGCATCTGCCGTAAACACAAGAGTGTCACAGTTTGCTCTTTGATGTGCCCTGAAACACTTTTGTTTTTAGATATTTGGGTGCAGTATTTGGAGGAGAACTTTCACTTGAAAACAGTCCAAATCACAGCTGGCATGTTGCGAGTAATCTTCTCAATTATCCACATTGTTGTTCGGATGTGTGATAAGAGCCTCACAGCCCTGTAATTATTACACTCCCAAAAACTGTATGTGCCAAACTGTTGACAAAAAGCGGTAAACAAGAAGGGGGAGACCTGAGCGAATCCCCCAGAGGCCTGGAGGGGAACCACAGCCCAAACCTCTGAGCTGCAGAACAGCGCTGCTTTAAGGTGGTGCTCAGGAGAGACTGACAGCAATTACAGCGCACTCTTTCTTCCCTTCTCTGCGCTGCTGCTCGGCAAGAGCCACTGGATGGAAACCACCAGAAAGAACTGGAACAACCCCTCCTCCGCTTCCTGTCTCACTTTGAGAGAGACATTTACCTCAGCGCTTTGTGCTTGCCTGATTGTTTACTTTGAGTGATGTGCTATTATGACAGTTCAACAGATCAATGTTACACAGGTTTGCGGCAGATGCCTGGATTTTAGAGCACTCTCATGTAAATTATTAATCATTTTAGGGGAAGTTGCACCAGCAGATCTTTACCTGACAGTTGTACTGCTGTGCCAAAACGTTTGACAGCCCGCTCTACTTTAGATTTGCTAAGGAGACATTGGGACTGAGTTGGATTCAGAAGCTGATCTAAGATTATCGCCGTGCTTTTCACACATCAACACTAATGGTTGTTTGCCAGAGAGGTGGCAATAATGCACATAGAAGCTTATAGATGGTTAATGCTCAACAGCCCCACATTTCCTGGTCTATCATATTTATAGATCCTCACATCTTGTCTGTATTTTTGTTGGTTAAAGAACATTGCAAGTCTGTGAGTGCTGATCTAAGAAACCCAACACAACATTGACCCTTATGGTCATTTAAATCTGGAATCCCTCCATAGTAACTGCTGGGGTGTACTTGCTGCTATTTTCCTCCTGTGTCCCGCCCCCTGCCTCTCCTCTTGGTGGTCATCGACAGGATCACGAGGTGAAGGCGAATCACAGTGCTACACATATTACTCTCTGTCTGCTCCACAGTGGTGTGCGGGCGCCTGACAGGACCTGTCTGGCCTAACCAGGGTGGAAAGTGACTCTAATTGTCATCTCCACAGACAAGGTTCTGCAGCCATCCTCGAGACACAAAAAATATACTTAGCTACTTTATCATATAGACAGAACCCGGGCGCGGCGAGAACCCTTATTGACGCAGACTTTTATGCAAAGATAGACTTTTGAATTGGCAGGTCATAGCGGCAGACTTAGCATGCATACGTAATGAGCTAAGGCCTTTCATGTTGGGCTGAGAAACAAGCGTCTGACAGCTAAGGTTTGGGAGTTCAAGAAGAATATACATATAAATTCTGCCTCATCTCCGTATGAAGCAATTGTGTTTGCAAGAGCACATTTTTCCAATTTATGATCTTGCAAAACCAAGGGAATGGCAATACACCTGTGCTAGTTAAAGCATGTATGGGTTTAAACATACAGTATTGCTAATTTTACTAGGAGAAATTGATTGTCCTTTGAGAGTAATTTACCATTCCAACTAAACAAAAAAAAGGTTAAGTGATAATTCTTAATTTCAATTAGATAAGATGAAATGTCAACAAAAAAAACTGGAAATGGCCTAAACATACACCAATAGTTCTTAGGTTTTTACAGGCTTGGGACTATCTCAGACCTAATGGCTCTCTGTGGCTGGATTCATTTTGTTTACATTTTACACGTGACTGAGCACATGTTGCTAGTTCCCCTATCAGCAGTTCACTTCTACATCTTTGTTTCTTTGTGTTTCATGTTTGCTCCTGGCCTCAAACTTGAACCTGTGTTGCTTTTGTACGAGACTCAGACACGCTTTGAATGCCGCCTGTAAACGCCTGTGGGCCTGTGAATGTGCAGTGAGAGGAAAAGGGAAAGTTAAGCTGTCCTATTGAATTGATTGAACATTCATGAAACTAAAGCGCGGTCCTCCCCCTCCCGGCTCACATGTGGAAATGACTTCCAGACATCTGCAGCGGCCCACATGGAGCACAGCCGTGAGGATCCCTACCTTACAGTCAGGTGCTGAGCTGTTGCCCTCAAGGCACAATTCACTTGTTAAATCTCAAGTACCTGGATTCATTTTACTGCTTACAACCTTACTTATGCATGCACTTCCCTTTATTCAAATAATTGTGCAATTATTTTACAAACTATCTTATTTTGTAATCAGCATCAGCTCAAAGCTGCATAAAAAGGATTAAACAAGCACATGTGTTTAGGTGAAAACTAATAGGGCTGAGCCTTGTTTTAAAAATGTACAAATTTCCCCTGCTCCTATCTGTGTGTAATTAAATAGCCCAAAAGTAATTTTACATCTCACAAAAATGTCAAATTAAATAAAAAATAAAATAAAAAAAGATTTCTAATCTGTAAGAAACTGTTCACTGTCCGACTCAGATATGGCTTTATTGTAAAGTAATTTCAGAGGGTGTTCTGAGCAGAACTAATCATACAGAGTGTGATATGATCAATAAAGAGATAGGACTGGAATGAGCAGGCTGGGCATGTCTTGTGTCCTCATTATGTGGTTATTTGTAAGCCTATTTGTGCCATAGCAAAGTGTGCATGTTTCTGTTAAATCGCTGTATGCACCATGTCATCAGGAGCTGTGATGAGCAGTGAGCGCCGCACAGCATGTAGTCCAGCACCAAACAGCATCATGGGCCTCCATTAAGCACAGACATGTTCCTCCAAGGTTAGCACACACAGCCCTCAGACAGGCTCAGACCTAATCATTATTTGGCAGTAGTAGTGAAACCATGTCAGGGCCAGGCCCCCAGCATCCGGCTTCCTAGTCACATTTTAATCATCTGCAATTAGTTTTGTTTTAATAACACTCACAATTAAAGGTCCCCCTCTTTGCATAATTCATGACACAGCAGCGCTGATGTCAGAAATCAAATGCAACAAATTAGAAATAACAAGTTTGAGACAGTGTGATTCAATTAAGATCCAGGGAAACATTGGGCCATGCATAATTGAGGGGCCAGCAAGGCAAGCCTCATGTCAGGCCTGTCAGACCCACTGCAGCTATTGGATTTGGCCTGTCACACACACTCAAGTCAGCCCTGTAAAAATTACAGGTTACATTGATTTCTTGTTTTTATTTGTGAGTGCTTGTGCGTATGCGTGTCCTAATGTGGGGTGTGGTATACTATGGCTGTGTCTCCTCTGCATGCATAAAGCATGTGCGATTTATGCCACTACATCTACACAACCAGTCTTTAGGTGTTTGACTTTAGATGTATTATGGGACAAATCTGTCATTAAAGAATATTGGAACATTACTTGTAGCATGTAAAAAAAAAAGAAAAAACACCAAACACATGCATGGGTAAACTTTTGGATCTAAACTGTCTGCTCAGTTTCACTTTAAGCAGCTATAATGTGTGTCTCTAAGAATCGACCTCTGTCCAGGATATGACCCTGTATATATTTACAGGGAAATGCTTCATCCTTCTCAACACCTAACAGGAATACATAAGACGTACTAAACACAACTTATTTGCATGACTTTGTAGAAATCTAATATAAATTTATAGTTTTAACCAATGAAGACAGCTAATTGCATATCTGAGGCTAGCCAAACAGCCATAAAACTCCCTTAAGTAAATATTTTTCTTTTTCATTTACACACAGCTTGTAAATTGCAATTATGATGTGTTACTTTCTCGAAATTGGCAGGTTTAAAGTCTTCAGCCTTTACCGCTTTAGAACACATGGCTTATCAGAGCTTCAACAGAACAACAGCAAACCACAGCAGATGCAGTAAGGAATTACTCAGACCACATTTGTCCTTTCTGAACAAGTTTGGAAGCAGATCGGCGGCTTGAAAAATGCTCCAAGTTATGAAACACTTATAGCATTTTAATTATTGTGCACTTAAGTAGTTTGTGTAGCCATGAGGGAATGAAATAACTTCTTTATGAGTTTGAAAACACCTCCTAATGCTTATTTCATTAAACAATCGTAACCACAACTCATAAAGTGCCCAGACTTAATAAGATTTCGCAAGCAAACACAAAAGCAACATAGACTGCTGCTTCACAAAAAGGCTAACGTCAAGATATTTGACAGGTTCAAGTAGAGCACAGAACAATTTATGCTTATATATCAATTTTATGTATTATTATTGAAAATGCTTTTCATGTACGTGTGCATTTTAAGTTATCAAGTTTGACATCAAAAAATCTAAACCTTCTTTGTGACTGAATAATTACTAATGACTAAAGACCGATAGCTCCCCAAAGTATCACCTAAATCTGTCTAATTGTATCCAGACTCTGTAACCTCCGTGTGGCCTGTGTCCGGGCCCTAACCTTTGCACAGTTTCATATTTAGCGCGGCACGTCTTCACGTCTCAACTGTTTCTCCTGTGTTTTACACAGTTCACTACAGTACTTTTCCTGCTTGTTCAGTCAGAACATGGGGTATTTTTGAGCTGGGCTGCTTATTAGACATACAATGCTTTTTTTTTTCTGGTATTAGAAAAAAAAAAAAAAAAAACTATAACGTAGATCATGATTTTACATTTTATTTATACTAAACAACTGCTATTTTGACATCTTAATAAACACTGAGAAAAATAATGAACTTCAATGTAACATGCTTAAAATACTTAATGTACTCATAAAAGTAAATTTGACATAATATGTCCCTGTGATGTTATGGGATGTTGTGATGGGTGTGACATTGGATGTTGTTGGATGTACAACACATACAATTTTGTTTATGCTAGATTAAGATGATTGATTTTAAGTCAAGTTGCCAGAATCTGATTCCACTATCAGTGGCTCAGAGTTAGTTCTTTACATCTAAATCAGAAAAAGTGCTTTAATATGAATTGGTGGAAAAGGGTTATTGGACATCCAAACAGTAGGTCAGCAACATTTTGTTCATTCTCAATGAGTCCAGATCCACACATTTTTTTTCAGTACAACAAAATTTGTAATTTGTCACCCACACCACACTCTTCTAGTATTCTATATTCCTCCTTCTAACTGTGCAATGAATCAAATCCCTTTTATAAACAGCCTGATTTGCCCTTCATTACATTTCTCAAAACAATGCCATGCTCACTTAGAGCCATAGAACTCTTGCACAGTTCATTTGAAATGTAAAAAAGGGAACAAGCAGAAGAAAAAGGGGGGAAACTTTACTTCAAGAGACAATCCTGCATTAATGCAGTTGGTTTGGGTTCAACTAAAGGGGTTAGTTGGCCTGAGGACTCAGAGCAAAGCGGGAAATTAGAGCATTTAGCCATCTCCAGACACTGCAGAGAAATGAGCCTAGTGGCTTATGTGTTATCTAATCTGGTTTGCATTCCCTTTCAGCTACATGAAAGTAAAATATAATAGGCCACTGATTGTGTTTGTTTGCTGAAATTCTCATTTAGCCTGTTGTGGCTGTTTACGGTGCCTGCTTTAAGAGATATATCCTCCTTTGTGTGCTGATGAAACCTCTTAAGGGAAGGCTGTGCGGGTGAATAAGGTCAATTTTCCACAGATAAATGGGAGTTATGTGTCCTGTATACCTGAGTTATCATGAACACACTATTGCATAAATATATCATACAATTCAGAGTTGCATTGTTTAGTTCCAAACATTAACAATTTTGCTCGGTTAGTGTATTACTATGTAAAACTCATCAATTTACTATGAATGCATGTAGTTTGACATTATTACGATACAGCTTGTCTTGTTGATAGGTGTATTGCCAAGAAGTCCATCGTGATATATTCTTGTATAGACGCTGAGTACAACCCTATTAGACAGTACCCTACAATATACCACAGATTAAAAAAAATAATAATAATAAATGAAAATACAATGTTTTACAGCACAGTGCTGTTGTACCTTTATCTACACTACAGACTTCTTCCCTTTCACTGTAAACAGCTCAAGTGTGTTTTGAGTGAGTGACGAGCAGAAGAGAAAAGGCCCAATGACAAAAGCGATGGGAAATGCAGCTGGAGTGGCATTGACATGACGAGTGCCAATGCCCTCCATTGATCAGCTCGTCTCCCTCTCCTCTCCCTCTCCTCACAGCCTCCTCTGAGCAGGGCCAGGATCACGCACACTGCTCAAGGTCATGGTGCGCTGTCACTGCACTGTCCAAACACATTAGCAACAACAGCTGCACGCCTGCTCACGTGATGGACACATGACAATCAAGTGTGCTCTTTTGTTTCACTTCAACATGCTGTTTCTGGCCTCCTTTATAGTGTGCTTTATACTGCAGGATTTCAATGGATTCTCTACCTGAAGTTTAGGCATCTTTCAAAATGCTAACCTAGAATTGGGAAATCGATTTACTGTGTGGGCAACTTTGTATTGCGCATGTGTCTTTAAGTGATATTTTGGATAGGTGCACACTCATATTTATTTACAAATAAGGTACAGAACTATGACCTTTTTACTGATATGGCATACCTATATCCAACAAGCTATAATGAACTCAGTAATTAACACTTTTACCACCTACAGGTAACAACAGGTACAAAAATTATATAATTACATTTTTCAGTGGCAATGGTAATGTTCTTTTTGAAGGGTCCATATTACTCTATTTTCTGAACTATGTTGTAATGTTGTTTCCTCATCAAAACATACCTGGGGTTTAGTTTTGTTTCATTCACATGTTTAACACACAAACCCTGCATATTTAGGCTGTGTTCTACTCTCAAACAGGAACACTTTGTTCCACCTTATGATGTCATGTGGTAATACAGGAAGTACTCCACTGTGTTTTTAAACTTCATATACCTTCACACGAATAATTTGGATAATCTCAGCCCCAGAATTATCAATCTCTAAGATAAATGGCATCTGAAATGGAACAGAAGCTTGAAAACTACCCCTAAATGACATCACAAAGTAGAACAAAGCATTTTGAGCTGTAGATGTAGACAAACTAATAATAAATCAATCATGGCAGATTGAATTTGTCCTTTGCCAATAGGAAAGAGTTACTCAAACATGTGTGAATGAACCAAAATACAACTTTGGGTATGTTTTTGATGAGGAAACATAATAACATGGCTTAAAGCTCACTAGGGTCAATCTACTGCAATACAAGACTTTTCATGAGCATGTAGTATTTTTGATACAGAGACTTTGTTCTTTTGGTTCTAATGGACAGCTGACAATTACTTTTCTCATCTGAATTATATTTAAACGTGTAATTTTGGTGCAATTAAAAATTAAGCATATTTAGCATCCAAACTTTGCCTTAACTTTAAATGATTAACGACGCTGTTTGTCTTCCAGCATCACACATTTTCACTTTCTGGCCCTTTGCACCCTACTCCTGATTTATAGCTCCACTCTAGACTTGGGGAAGGTGTTTGTGCTGTTGGCCAATGGACTCTTTGTGTTGGTGATGAGGAGAGAGGATGGAGAGGTGATTTGAGTAGACAGCGGGTCTGCTTCTCTTCACCGTTAAACCTTCACTAGACAGGCCATTAACGGAGGTGGCAGAGAAAAAGGAGCGGCAATGGCTTTGATTCTTGATTTACGCCTGTGCTGAAAAAACCCCAAACAAATTAGAGGAACAAAATAATACACAAGGAGAAATAAATCAGGCTTTGAAAGACAGTCAGAAGTTGAAAAAGCACGTGGTGATGGGGTTAGCTGGAGGAGATGAAGATGAGATAATGCTGTCTTCAGAAAAAGGCTACGTAACAAGCGCCAGTGCTTTGTTCTCGCTCGGCGCACTAACTAATATGTTGTTATTCAAGTCAACAGCCACTAGAAGCTTGTTATAGGCCAGCACTGCTCCTCATTAGCAGACAAATGACTCCGATTCATTGATGAGAATGTACTAGTGCATTAGGCTGGTACAAACTACAATAAGAGAGAGAGGGGCCATTGTGATCAGAGACAATGCTGCATAAACCACAAAGAGCATTAAAGGGTCTCTATTATGGTATTTTCTGATACAAGTTATAATGTTTCCTCACTGTGAACATACCTGGACTTGTGTTTTTTTCACTCATGGTTAACACACAAATTCTGCATATTAAGACGAGAGTTGATTGCTCAATCAAAAAACACTGTCCACTCCATACGCCACATTTTAGACCTGGAATTGCCCATCTCTTCTGAACTAAAGGTGAAAGATAACTATTGAAATCTATAGCTTCATGATATCACAAGGTGGAACACAGCATTTTGAGCTTTGGCAATAGACAAATTAATAATAAGGGAATACTCAAACATGTGTGAATAAAACAAATCAACTCCAGGTAAAATTTTTTTAGGAGGTAACAATGTTATAACATGGCTAAAAGTTCACAAGAATCCATTTTGTGTAACCAAGGACCTTTAATATATTTGAAGTTTGTTTTGGAGTTCAGGCTAGTAAATGTTTTTACCAGTTGGACAAAACTATAACATGGCCCAGTATTGGTGGTTTTCAGATTCTAGATTGTGGTGATGTTATTGTCCAAGGGGGAAGAGGGTGTTTTCCCCATTAATTGCATTGCACTTTCATAACTAATACCCAGGTAAATTTACAAATGCTGAACCTGATCATTTCTGTTGGTGATTAAACACTAAAAGTAATAATATTACAACAAATATGTGCATTTTAACAGTGTTATTTTAAGTAGACCCATTCTGATTTAAAGGTGCATTGTGCAACTTTTCTGGTAAAGGGTCCATCAAACACTTTTCTCCATGGAGATGCTATTGCTTTCTCTGGAATCTTTCACAATATGGCATCAAACCTTAAACCTATCTTCATGGAAACCACACCAGACCATGTTACAGTTCATATCTGCGGAGCAGCAACCCCACTCACAGTCAGAATGTCTTTTACTAGGTATTTTTGAGCTATAAAACCACCCATAATTGAATAAACGTAAAGTAAAGCTGCTTAATGTCAAACTGTGATTATTCCAGGCAGAGCAATGCAATGCAAGAACAAGCAGGTGACAAGCCCCCACCCAAAAAGTTACATACTGCACCTTTAAATATTACTGCACTAGTATGCTGGAATTCCATCCAGCAATTTGATAGAACTTGACCAAATTCTTTATAGACTATACGATTTCAGAGTTCAGATTAAAGTACGCAGCTGATGTTTGTGAAATCCCCCAGTTGTCCAGGTAGAATCCATAGCAAAGGAGAAATTATGCGGTTGAATTTGCAGTTGAATTTGAAACTCTCTCGACAAAAGACCTGGCATATGTCTCAGAGAAGAGTAGGAATATTTTTTTTATTAAATACTAATATATTATGTGGACAGATGGACTAATTGACAGTCCTGTCAGCTGCACTCCAGCTGACTCTCCTGTGACGCAATCATCCCTTTATGATCCAAACATGAACTGCACTTCCCATTTACACTCACGAGGTTTGGATCTCCGACATACAACATGCAAAAGTTATTACATTTCCACTACACAGCTCCTGCTGAAGTCATTACATAATTCTGTGTGATTAGGAGAAATCCAGCCTGAATACTTTCCTACGATCTCATCTGACATTGAATCAAGAAGGTAGATTATAGTTGTCTCCACTGGTGGTTTTCTGCATGAGCGCATTGACTTATGGTTATTTGAAAGATGGCTGAAGTCCGGGTTCTTTGTCAATCCACACTTGGACAACTGTGTTAACAGAATTGACCACAACGCCATAGCACAACAACTCAATATCTCCAACCACTAATTAGGTTCTAAAATGGGCCACATAAATCACTGTTTGGTGCTAGCGTTTGGTGTCATGTTTCAAAAACAAATGAGCTGACGGGCTGTAATGTTGTGAGTGTTAAAAAAATATTTGGCTGATCGCACGGCTTAACTTTCTAAACAATGAGGAAAGAACAACATTAATAAAGCATTTTCCTCTAGTTAGTATCGTTGTCTGCCAAAGTGTGGCTAATATCATGTCTCGTTTATTACACCTTTAGAAATGTGTCAGACAAACTGCTCTATTAACCTTCTCCTTTATTATAGTGAGTTCAATTATTTGGAAATAAAATAGTGTTTTCATTTATTGAGTACTTGTTATTTTTAATCCTAAAGGTAATTTGTAATAGAATCTACTATTTAAAGGGCCCAGATTACGTTCTTTCCTGATCTGTTATAATGTTGTTTCCTCATCAGAAACATTCCTGAGGATATGTTTTGTTTCATTCACACATGTTTTACACACGCACTCTGCACATTTAGGCTGAGTTCTTCTCTTAAACGGAAACCCTGTTCCACTTTGTGATGTCATGGCATACAGGAAGTGCTCCACTGTGATTTTAAACTCCATACCCCTTCACAAGAATCATTTGGATAATTTCAGCCCTGGAATTGCCCATTTCTACTGAACTAAATATAAAAGGTAGCTGTTAACGTGAAAACTTTCACTTCATGATATCACAAGGTGCAAGAGAGCATTTTGAGCTTTGGAGATGTAGACAGACTAATAATAAGGAATACTCGAACGTGTTAATGAAGCAACACACAACCAAAACACATATCTAGGTATGTTTTTGACAAAGTAAAAACATTACAATATGGCTTAAAGCTCAAAAAAAATTGATTTTGTGTAATACAGGACCTTTAACTACCTAGCCGGTGTGGTTTCTTTTGTCCACTTTTGCCCCTTATCAAATCTGTCAAACTAGTTAAGCGTTGCATTCCCCCTTTCAAACTTGATGACCTTTATTTATTTTTACTTAGCAGAGATTTACAGGATAAACAAATAACACAGAGGGGCATTTATGGTATTTGTATAATCCTTGGAGTGAAAATTACACACTATTTAGATGAAAGGCAATTAGACAATTACACCAAATGAGGCCAATCCTTTTCTTCTGCCCTAAAGAGTGGACTGACTAATTATCAAATTAAAGAATGCGTCTTTTCTCTGAGTGACCCCGGCTTGCTGTACAGAAGGGGAGGAGGGAGCGTGGGGAAAAGGCAAACATTGGTGAGCTCTGTGGAGGCCGAAGCAGGAGCACAGGCAGGCAGCATTTAGAAAGTGATGGGTGTATTAATCACTGCTTAAGTTAAGACAGCTTAATGGTCCACAGCACAGCCACACTCACACACACTCACACAAACTCACACACACTTACACACACTCACTTGGATATACTGCTGTGTCCACCATACATCACCCGCACTGTACCAGAGGGGCCACCAGTCAGACAGGAAATGTGGTGAAAGAAACAGGAAGTAGAACCTGCTCAGATGACTAGGGGACTCACTAAAATGTCCTGTTTCAAAGATGTCAAAGATCAAACCAAAAGCCACCTGACTCAAGAGAGAAACACATCACATTTGTATCATTAATTTGCTAATTTGGATCAACTTGTTATTAAAGAAACTACACTTGTACTCTGGTTTTCCATATCACCTCAAAGCCAGCCCCAAATTGGATTCCTGGGCTGGTCGGGAGTTTTCTGTTTGGAGTTTGCATGTTCTCCTGTGTCTGGGTGTTTTCCAGGTACTTTGTTTCCCTCATCAACCCAAAAGATTTGAACCAACACAAAATTAAACTAAATCAAATAGTTTTTAATTTGTGTATGCATGTAGTGCATAGTACAATTATTTGACAACTTGTTGTATGGTAGAGAATCTACATGGAAATGTTGTGAAATGTACCATCATCCAGTTTAAGTAAGTAAACTCCCACGGTCCATCAAATATGAGATCTTTTTTTTAATTGGTTGCTGGCTTGTACTACAGCTGCATACTGACAACAGAGAGACACATTAAGTTACAGCACGGACACTGAATGACAGCTATAGTGATTCAACAATAAACAGCTTGAAATTAAATGAAATGCTTAATAAAACAGCACTTGTTTGAGTCAGACGGTTGTCACACAGCTATCACATTTCTACCACCACAACTAACAAGCCACCACTTTCCGTTCAATTGCCTCCTTGCTGCGTCTCTCTTCAAAATGTAAAGCCATATTTTCTCTGCCACCCATTTTACACTTTGAAACGTTGCAGGGTTCAAAGGTCAAGAGAAGTCTTTTTCACACTCCCACGCCCCCAATCTGGTTTCACACGCCAATACACTTACAGGTGTTTCTGAAACGACCCAACAGCCTCCTGTCTCAACAGAACGAGAAAAAAATACACTGGCTAATTGTTTCCTGCTTAGTGCCAACGAGCGGTCCAAAACAGTCCTTGTTATTGCAGTATTTTGGCAGTCCATCCAGGTTGACACAGGGGTTGGAGCGAGTTCACAGTCCCCCCTTTATGACAGTAACTTCTCCTGTCACCTGCTTTCATAGGGCCGTGCAGAGGGTGCTCTGGGAGAGGCTGCAGCTGACACCCCAGACATGCACAGCCCTAATGCGGGCTGATGGGAGCTTGTCAGTGAAGTCACACATTAAGTAGCTTTGTCATAGATCAGTCATAGATCAGTTTTATGCATAAGCAGCGCTCACATTTTTTCACTCTGTGATGACCTTCCAAAGTTCATGGGAAGTCTAGCAGAAACTAACTGAGGTCGAGTGTAATTTTTCAACTTTGGATGCAGAGACTGTTGAGTGGAAGCACACAGCAGGATGCACGATGCATGCAAAGTGACAAACACACACTTGTTCACACTGTCTTCGATGGACTCTCCACAAAAGTTCAACTTCAGGATAAAGCATGTGATTTTGGTATTCATTTAAAGTTTAGAAAGCCAAAGCTGCTTTGCATATACACTCTAGTGAATAGAAATTCATGCACATTCAGATCGCATGGTGAATTTTTAAGGTAAAGAGCAAAGTGATTTGTTTTCTTGAGTGCGGCTTTTGGTGGAGCCTTGAGAGAAAACACAAGGATGGAAAAAAGATTGTTTTTTTGTATGGAAATTTAGCAAGTTATTACAAGAGAGCAACAAAACAGTGTTTCAACAGCTGATTCTGGCCATAGAACTGCAGTAGCTGAACGTATTTAGTCCTAACATGCATCTAAGATAAATCAAGGATCAGAATGAATAAATTGGATAATAAGAATAATATTAAATTGTAAGTATTTCAAATCAATTGCACAAGGCTATGCTACAGAAATGCTTTATAAAGAAATAAATAATGGTAAAACTCCAAAAACTAGGCCAAATACATTGAATTTATGTCAGGTGACTTATATATTTTGGGAATATTACAACAAGCATATCTGTCAATATGAATTGATTATGCTTAAAAAATAAAAAGACAAAGCAAGGACTCTGCTAATGCGTCAGATAATAAACCCACTTATTCACTTATAGCAAGAGCATATTTATTGCATAATTGTATTGATTCATTAAGTGCAGATGTTAGCATTACACTGACCTCCTGAGTTTCGAGAAGTCCCATAACGTCATAATTCTTAAAAATCACTCCACTTAAAGTTGAAATGCAAGAGCAGAGTGCTATAACTCTGCAAACTAGTCGTATACTATCCCTGTCATGGCTAACTCAGACTTATTTGCTCATTTGTCTGAATTGTTGGAATAATTTGTGTGAATGTGCTTTTATACATCCCCTGTGGTCCATAAATCACAAATAACTCTTTGAGGCCCACCAGCACAAGTTGTTTCCTTTTGTTGATGCCTCTTCCGTCAGTCCGTTGATTCATAGACAGACAAATCGCACTTGCAGAATTTGTCATGTAGTCAGACCGAGCAGTAAATTATAGCTAAGCTCATTACTCAAAACTACTGGGTTGTTTGGGGTTGTAATGGGATGCCATGATGACTGAAGCCAGTTTTTAGTTCTATTGCTCTTCTAGCAGAATTGAGAGAATGAAAGTCAAAGTAATGCTATATGTTGTTATCTTATGATAAATGTATTTAGTTTTATTTTATTTCATTCAGGTAATCCTTTAAATTCAATCTACAAAGGCTGTGTTCCACAAGCCGATGTCATGAGGTGGTGCTTACGCTCTGATTTCTCAAAGTTGTGAAATGTGCATATAAATTACTGTGAATAATTATGATGCTACGAATGAAGGAAAATGAGGACTAAGTCTGGACTGCTGCTTTTTCATGTTTTTAAAACATTAAAAACTGCACCATTAAGTTAATGTATAGCCCAAATATTACGTAATATAAGAGTAGAATAACTAAAAGGTGTTATGGACACATGACACATTGTCACATTCACTGTGAAAATTAAGTCCCATAATCTTTGTCACAACAAATATGTGTTTTCACTGCATTAATGTGGGGAGAACACTATTCCATTTTAGTGAGTAGAGTGGGAAAACAATTGTTCCTGACTGATTTCCCCCTAACCCCATAATGAAGCCCATGTGTACGGCTGGCCTTTCAACAAGCTGCAAATCTGCTGCAGCGGCCCACTCTCCACTTGATTAAAGCCACAGCCACTCACCTGCCTCTCATTAGCCCCGGACCAAGTGCCGACCCCGCCATATAAGTTAACACCTGTATGTTCCCATTCTGCATGCCTTCTACATGTATGTAATATTTGTGTGTAAGAGGATGACAGCTTTATAAATGATTGGGAAGGATTTGGTGGTGATGCTGCTCCTACTACTGCTGCTGCAGCTGCTGTGGAAGAGTTTAAAGAGATGAGAAAGAGCCATGTTTTGGGAGATAGACGAGGGACTGGGTTGAAAACACTCATTAGCCATAATCAGGGTCCCTAAAGCAGAGCAGATGGTGGCAGAGTGACAGAAAATAAGAAATGTTTTACTGTATTAATCAATGTATAGAGAAAAAAAGTTTTGTGCATAAAGTTTTACTTTATAAATGTTTCTTGCTAACTTTCTGATGAATATGCATTGTAAAATTCTTATGAAAACGTTTTATATATATATATATGTTTTTTTTTTTCATTATGTTTATCTCATGATTGTAGTAGTATTGTTGATCATAGAAGCAGTAACAGTGGTTAGTTATTGTTGTACCAGAATTAGCAAGAAGTACTTCGTAGTAGTAGCAATAAGTACTTAGCAGCTGTGAGTAATTGCAGTAGAAGGGCAATTGCAGCAGCAACAGTACAGTAAAATCCGAATAAAAAAACACTATAGCAAAAGTTATGATTTAAATTAATTATTGTTTCCATTAGTTATATTTTTGCAATTTTCTACTATTACCTGCACTTACTTAAAATTTAACTCCATAATCTATCTATCCATTTTGCAGTTTTATCTCCACAAACCAAAGAACCAGTTTCCAGTGTGTTTGGAGGTGCATTGGTAAACAAAGCACATTATTTATCTTATGTGGATGTATGTAATTCCAAATGCTATGAGACAGTGTGGTCATTACAGCACATCCCTAAAGGGCAGTGTGTGGGTTGTGTTGTTTTCTGTCTGCAGACCGGTGACTCCCCCTGACCTCTGCCGTGCTCTGAATAGAACCATATTAACACTCCAGGCTCTCTGCAACATTTAACCAATTTGCTCAATTATCTGCAAGGCCAATTTTATATGGGCTTTCTTATTATTCAGAAGGAGGGGAAGTTAAGAGGGGTTTTTGAGGAGGACTCTGGTGCCATTTCCATACATTAGCTGTGGCTTTTTTTCCCAGCGCCCGATCACGGAAGCACCTGTTAGCCTCTCTGCGCCACCCCAGACCCCTCTCCTACACTGTTCTTTCATCCTTCTATTGCTCCACAGCTTCTCTGTCGAACAAGCCTCCGAGCAGGTGTTCTCTGTCAAACATTTCCAGTGTTGCCAGATTTGAAACCCGAAAGCCAGCGTACAGAAGGCCAAGCTTAGGCCAAAGCATCTAAAGTAAAGAAAGACTTAAAAGCTATACCCCCCAGCGGGACTTTGCCTCGGCCAGGTGTTTGATAGTATCACTTCTTATTTACCACATGTGGATATACAGTTATTCTGCTGGCCTCGACTCAAAACAAATTGCCTTGGTGGAGGGTTTGTAAAAGAGATGTCTGTTCTGTCGGCGTTGGGGTTGGACTTAATTTGATCGGGCATGTGTACTCTGGGCCAGCAGAGGGGAACATCTGCATTCAGTGGCATGGCCCCATTTGTTGCAATTTTGGGTCTCATTTCCATTTGCAAGAGAGATAACTGCTTACATATGGAAGCAATAGATAGAAGAGGTCAATGCAATTTACTTCACTGGGGGGATGAGACAGCCAGAGAGAACCTTATGCAGCATGCAGTAATCTGGGTTGGCATAGGAAGAAACAAAAGTCTTTGGCCTTTTTAGGGGTGTGGAATTTCATGATTTCTTTACCAGCCAATAGCAAACCAATACGCAGGCTCCTTCTTGTTATCTCCGAATGGATCTGAAGACATGACTCAATATTTCCAAGATGTATGTCTATCTAACTATCTAAAGAAAAAGTGAACAGCATAAATTAAAAAAGTGCAAAAATCATTTTCACAAGTTAAATAATTCTAATCTTACATGTACCAATCTATTTTTATTTCACTTTAATTTAAAGATTGAAACTTGTTTCAGCCAGATTCCATTGTGGTTGCAGCAAAATGCACAGGGATAAAATTTGGTGCCACAATCAGACATGACAAGAACTACTGCTATTTTTGGCTAAATCAATAGAATTATATATTTTCCAACATCACAGGGATTAAAAGATTGAGCAGCCTGACAAACGCGCTGGAATCGAAAGATAGAACATGTTCAGTGTCATTCACCCCAAATACCCCCTGTAAATCAGGGAAAACTCTGGGCGCAAACTCCAGACATCATTATGTTACAGACGATAATTTCACAACATGTCCCAAAATAATCAAAACAATGTTCCCTTCTAATCTTCATGTACCCGCCACGGTTCTAATCTTCTCTTTCATATGTCGCAACACGCTCAATCCATACCGCTCTGAAAATCCCCTAATAAGGCAAGTTAAACCCCAAGCTTACAAGTGGTCTGAAGTCACCAGAGAGCAATTATGCTTTAGCTGGATAGTTAGCAAAAGGACCGGAGTCTTGCCCCTCTCCCATAAAGCCAAGACATCGGAGACTAATCTAATTGAGTGTCTTTTTTCCAAGTGATTATTTATGATTAGAAAGTGTTAGCGGAATATCTAGAGGAGATATCTCCAAATGGAAAAAATGTTTGATGCGGATCAGTGTCGTGCAGTTTCTCCCTGATTAATTATGTCCGGACGCGGCTAATGGCTTCTACTTACTTTGGAAAGAAGGGGAAAGACAAAAGCCTTGATTTTTTAAGAGGTCTTTGAACTCGAATGGTTCTGGAGAATGGAATAATTCCTCAGTGTAAATTTTCCAGCTTTATGTTGGCTTCAGACAAAATGATTTATGTCAAAGAATGAAAACATTGAAAGGAAAGAAAAAGACACATTTCTTGGCAGTTTTGGATGGCCGGTTGTCCAACAGGCTCACATCTGCTTCGGGTGTGCGGCGGTCTGGGACTGGGCCGTGCGACTGCCCCCTGAAGCTCTCATTTCCTGTGGGGCTGCAGGAATGGGATAAAGGACACAGCTAGGGGCCTCTTGGGGCCTGGATTAGGGCCCAGTGGAGCACAAAAAATGTAGTCTGGACACATCTCTGTCTGAAATACAAGTGACTCCTGGATTTATTCAGTCCCAGGGGCGAAGATAATCACTGTGCAAACAGCAGCTTTTACTGTCAGTACATGATTTGACCTGTTTTTATGTTGTGCACAAGAACACTAAAACTGCACATCTGCTGGAAAATAATAAAAAATAATAAAAAATGTACAAGCTGACAATGACGCAAGATTCCTACGCATCAGATCAAGGGGGGAAGTATGTAAGTTTTTCAATACTGTACTACTGTGGGAAAATTATATTAATTATATTATCCTTTGAGTGGAGGTTAGATTCCAGTTGTTATCGATACAAATATATGTAATGTATTAAATTATAAAAAGTGAGTTCATTGAGAGTCACAATAAAATAATACAGTCTATTGTCTATGTCTGTCTGACACATAGCCTGTGTGTTATCATTGTCAGTTAAATGTTTGGGATCAGATCAATATAATAGGAGAGGTGTTTGGGATGATTCATGGCTCACTCAGCTCTAATTCTCTTACACACACAAACCTTCATTAATGAGTTGTTATTGGAACAAGGCGAGCCTCTGGTGTCTGTTAAACACACACGGAGCTTCTTAATGAGCCCAACACAGTCGCCTCTCTGTCAGGGTTTAGGCACTCACACACAACCCTTCGCCTGCCCCGTCTACTTTGACAAGTTTGAGTGGGGCAGTTTTTGTCTTTTAGTAAACATCAAATATTCTCTTACGCAGCTATCAGAGCAGTAAATCTGATTCTTTTGGAATATAACAGCGATGGTAGCACTACAGGCTTATCAATGCATTTTTGAAGGAAAAACTAGGATTTCTACAATTTGGTTAGTATAATCAAAATATCAGAATAAATGTACTGTGAAATGAATATCGTACTATGAGATTTGATTATTATTACATTCCTAGTTCCAGCCCCAAGTTGGGATAAATAATTACATCAATGGAAATGTAATATGCAGATCACTTTTACTTACCCCCATTTCATGTTGGTGGAGATGGATGGTGGCAGACAGTTTGCTGAGGTATTGTCTGAAGATGTGAACAACTGTAAGAAAAGACATATAATGTAATCAATCTCTCTATAAAGAAACATCAGTTACAACCTGATTTGGCCTCATTTGGATAGGTTTTCTCACTACAAGAAAAAGTTGTGTTTTTCATATTTAGTTTATGCTTGTGACTAGCACAAGTGAACTGACTAAACCGTAGTCCCATGCATGACAGGTATTACTCACTTCACCAGTGAGGGGCCACCAGATTAAACTGATATTGACTTTTGTTTTCACAGCTTTGTTTCTAGTAAGATATTGTCCACTGATACTAATCCAGTAACAGATGATTTGTGTTTTCAGATGGATTTGTCCAGCCCATCTAAGCTAGAATCTAAAACAGGAACACAACAAATGGATGTTGATTAGCGCTGTGATTTATGGCTTGTTTTCAGGTTAAACTTGTTACGTGTCCAATGACAACAGCCTTGTTTATTGCAAAATACCTGCCTGCTTACAATAAAGAAGTGTTCCATTTTCCTCACTTCAAAGAGCGTGGTCTGTAGCGGAGAAGCAAATGCAATTACAGAACAATAATACTGTTCAAAATGTAGAAGAAGCAGGAGAAACATGGCGTATGAGGCAAGTGGGGAGTGGGGAGGGGCTTAATAGGCACTTAGCTTGGTATCCTGTCTGTATGATTTACATTTAGTGGCCAGTCGATTCCTGATCTTTCAAAGTCATTGTAGTTCCCGTGTCTTAAAGGTTCATTGTGTTTTTATGAAGTTCTTTACAGAGTTTTGGACAAAAGGAGAAACTGGTTTAATGGCTTGCTAAGTCAAGGCTCAGCACATAAAATTCTTCCACTTCTCCAAATGGGAAACATGTGGGCTTTGATGGCATAAATTCTTTTTATTATTAGTTTGTTTTGAATTAAGTTTGTGATTGCAGTATTCAGGGAGGCTTTCACTTTGTATTAAAATATTAATTTGACAAAGCAACTCTGCTTACTTGTGTTTATTGGCACCCGAAGCAGTTTAAATTAAAATGATTCTAATAACATGAACAAAAGATCCATTTTCCATTTTCCAGATGCAAATTTATATTGTCAGTGAAAGAGAGTTTTGGGGAGGTCTGCTCTGCAATGTGTGTGTAATAAATGGTAGGGCACGTATCCGATTTTGAACCTTGAGTTAAGAACATTTTTAGATAGTCCTGCCCACTTAGCCTCATCTCTCACTCTGATGTTGAAACATGACAGAGACAGCTGTGGTTTCCTTATGGGTCTCAGCTAACATAATGCCTTTTAAAATGTATAGCATACATCTTTTTTTTTTCACTTGAATAAAAACTGCTTTACAAAATAAGGCATTGGTTGTTCTCCTGTAGCCTGATTCATCAGCCGGTTTCACTTTGTAGAAACTGTCTGACCTCGCAGCATTAGAATTTGTTCGCTCAACGGTAGGCGGATACTTTTTTCATTTAACCAATAGCTGCCATTTGGTCGTGACGTATGTAATGCGCCGCTAACGGCTCTAACTGGCAATAACGTCTTTCACCTTGATAAAATTCACCAAACATTCTCTTTGTTCCGGTTTTAAATCTTCAATCTCGGGAATCGTTGCTGACACAGAATATATGGCTCTTCGCTGATTGGCTGGTGTCCGAACTCGCACTTCTGGGGTTTTTGCGAACCGTCTAGTGTATTCTGATTTCTGACCTAGTCGCTGGAGAGAACTGAAATTGAGTGAAGGCACTAGCTGGTGCCAGCCTGGCTCGTTTTCATGATGGTCCAAAGAGATAGCATTTACCCTGGAACTAACAATTTCTGGTTCAAGATGTAAACTTAAACAATAATTGGTCATTTAAATACCACGTGTATGCAATCTATCCATTAACTAACTAATTTCAAGCACAGATACTTAATGTAATTACATAAAAGTCTTATTCAACAGCCAGTAACTATTCAACATGGCATAACCATCACAATCAATATACCATTTGTGATTGGACCTCCTCAAGTTGGATTTATTTTAATACACTAATCCTGTAATGGTGAAGCTCTTGGTCTGGGTGGCTCAGACTGACAGGAGCAAAACCAGCCCCTCTTTCAACCAGGACCCTCCCAGAGTCACTAAGTGCTGTTTAACTTTCTAAGCTCAGGCACGACCAAGGTTATAGGAGCTAGTGTGGAGAGAGGAAGGATGCCCTGTGAGACTATTGGTCACACCAGAAACCTAACAGACCAAACATTCACACAAAAGTCCATTGCTCGCACTAATGGGGAAATTATTTATGAACTATTTGCAGTGCACCTGAAAATATCTCCAGCGAAATTATGTTTGGCAACCTGAACTGCTTTGAAGTCAATGGAGTGGCAATAAAAATTAGGGCTTCATTAGAGAGCTGGGCCTTTCAAACTGAATTGGCCCAGTCTCGGCGGGTCAGGGGCATTTCAGCTACGCTCTCTCTCTCACTCACACATGGAAGCAATTTGCCTGATTCGCGGCTGTTTTTATGATTTTCTCCCTTTAATTTTTTTTCACTCACACCACACTGTGCTTCTTTTATGTTGTATTTAGGAAATTAACACTAACCGACAAATTACTCTGTAAATAAGAAAAAGGTACAGGTTTAGTATGTTGAAACCAAGACTAGCCCAAGGGCCAGTTGAACGCCGAAACAAAGAAATCCTTGATGGCTATTTAGATATGTCAACCAGCAGACTGATGTTATTTTATCAAGTGTGCACCATTTTTCAATTGGGCTAAAAGTACGGCATTCATCTATGTTGTGTGTTTTACTTGTTCAACAGCCATTTCAAAAAAGGTCATTTACAAAACCACTTTATGCTTTCGTAAACTTCTCATTCACAAGAAAATAAAGGCAGGCGACCAAAGCCAAAGCGTGTAATCTTGACAAACCCAGATGCAACAAAGTCTGGGAGATGGTAATCTTCAGAGATGTTGGCTAATTACTTAATCACTTACATTTGTAAATCGTATTATTGTAAAAGCAATTGTGGCCGTGATTAAATTACTGATATTTATCTCCTAATGGCACTGATTAGGAGCTGATGCTAATTTGTCATTCTGAAAGGCCAATATTAACGGCATCAATCTAGAAAAACAATAAACACTTAATATGAAAGAGATGTTTTGTGCACTCGGGACCAGATGGCCTGCTTTAGCCAGGAATGTGCGATATTCAGGGCTGCACTGCTGCACTGCTAATGATGGGAACTGCAAACTGTTGACTTATTTAATTGAGTTGTTTTGCCCCATTAACCTGTTGTCTGACATGTGAGTTGGAACGCTGGTATTTGCTTTACAAGGAAAACTTTTTTGTACCAGTGTAATAGTTGTAAACATAAGGCAGGGTTAATCTATATTTATGTACAATATTACTTCATGTAACACTTTTGTTGCAGTGACCGAGGCAATGCAAACACTGCTTATGCTTGCCCTGAATTTAACATCATATTTTGTGCCCCAATTGAATTTCTCTTTGAAAAATCCCAAACTATGAAAATATGTGATGCTATTCTCCAGTGCTAGCTCTGGCGCTTTAGAAGTAGCCATAAATTATGCATCAGGAGTGTGTATATTGACTTTAATAAGAGCTTTTTCCTACACTGCAGCTTTTGTACCTGCAGAAGAATCACTGGGGTGCTTCCTAAAACAAAACATACACGGCCGGCTAGCACACTTTCGTTGACTTTCAGATGGGAAAATTCAACTAAAAGAGCATAATTAAAATTATAATGGAGTCTACTTTTGTTCAGGGGATTTTTGTTGTGTTACATTTGCAAACAGCAGAGGATTCGGTGAATGTTTGCAGCTGTCAAGGAGAGTAAATAAGTAAACACCACACCGGTATTTCATTTAGTCAGACCTGACAGGACTTCTCTGACGTGACTGTTTCTCGCTGAATACTTGATGACAACAAAGCAAAACAAGTCATTTACCAGGGAAAACAAGCTCTGTAGTGGTGCTGCATATTAAATCTTATTACTGGTTGGTGAAAGGGGCACTATGTAACTTCTAAAGGTGGAGGGCTGACTACTTGCTTGTCTCCATGGAGATGTTATCTCAGCATGGAATGTTCCACAGTATGGCATGAAACTTCTGCCTTGCATGTGCATGCTTGCTTCTCCATAGATCTGACCAGTAACTTGTCTCTATTGTGACAACCAAGTTTATTTCCATACTAGGGAAGTAATGATATCCAAATCTCAAGGTACGATATTGTCACAATATGCACCTCATGGTACAATATTTATTGCGATATGCTGAAGAGGCTTATATAATTGTAGATAGGACACTTTCTTGCTTTTAAAATGCCTTGACAAGATTATGGTGTGAATTATTTCCATCATAATCTCAAGAATTCAAGTAAAAAACATATTTCTTCATGTTGTCTGCACTGAAATGAATCATGGGATATGTAGTTCCTGATGTTTATAAGCTGTTGCTACTATAAAACCATGCTTTTAAGCAAAGAAACTTGATTTGATTTATTGTGACAGCCAGCAATATTACTGAGAGTTTTGATGATACAATATCACAATGTTTTTGGTTATTGTTACATCCCTATTCCATACTGTATAACATTCAAAGCAAAGCAATTATATCTCCATGGAGACAAGCAGGTGGCACACCTTCAGCATGGGCTTAACAAAATAACGACAAAATTATAAATCACATCTGATCCCTATGGTTAAATACTATTTTTGGGATGTTATACCAAACGCAGACATTTTTCCTTAAAATCTCCCCCTACTGTTTGGTCTCCATCATGCTCGGAGTGAGTGGCAACTGAGTTTAACCAGTCACAATGAAGTGTGGACTGTCAGACACAGCAAATGGGATGGCTTCAGATACCTCTTAAATATAGCATATTTACGGTCGATATGAGCTTTACTTCTAACATTGCAGGATAAGAGAGTACTAATTGCGTACATTGAGTGTAAGTATCTTGCACAGTTCCACTATGCTTCTACCCTGACCCTAAATCCGGTTCACTGCTCTCTACGTGTCATTTGTCCATTTCTACTTCCCGTTTGCAGCTAGTTGGCCCTTTGCGAGCTTTGTGTTCATGAATGCCAAAATGTCTTACCTTGCCCTGGGCGAGGAAAGCAAAAGAGAGTATACCTGCTGTTTGGCCATTCTGTTTCTGTATTCTCTCTGGAAACCTCAAAACGTTCATAGCCTTGCAAATACAAAGCACAAACTCTAACAGGTAGGCCTCTGCAGTCTGGCTGAGATTACCTGTCAAAAATAAACACAAGCTTGTTCTTTTAGTACGAGCAGTGGACATGTGGTGCCCTTCTCATGGAGCAGGCATGAGCTATTATGCCATTAACTAAAAACTGACAAGAGCAAAAGCACACCAATATGTAAGCAACATATTATCTATAATAAATCACTTTGAAGTTATGCAGAATTAAAATAATAAACGTGTGCTGAATAAAATAGGAAAACTATTAAAAAGCAAAGTATTATTTTACAGTGCAACCCAGATAATCAGGAATGTTTAAAGGTGCACTGTGTAATTTTTCTGGTGGAGGATCTGTCACCAGCTTCTCTCCATGGAGATGTTGCCTGAAATGTTCCACTGTATGGCATTACACTCATTTATCTCTAAGGAAACAGTAGTTAATGCCACAGGGCCAAGTTACATGCCAGATCTGTGGAGAGGCAAGCCCACTCACAGAAAGGATGCAAGTATTTACATAAGTCAATAAAAGCCCATGTCATTGAGTAAATGCAAGATGGATACGTTTAATGCCATACTGGGACATTCTAGACTAAGCAATAACATCTCCAATGGCGGACCTTTCACCAGTTAGTCAGTGCACCTTTAAGCTCATCTCTGAGTTGCAAAAATATATTCTGATTATCATCCAAATTAAGTCGATATTCATTTTGGTAACTATCGCCCACATCCACTACTAATACAATACATTATAATAGGTGGGATGCCTAAAGATTCCCACCAATATAAGTCAGGCATTTGAAGCGGCTGTCACGGCTTCAATGTGGACAGTGTAATCAACATTCCTTGTAACAGTGAAAGTAGAAAGAACTGAGAGAGAGGTCAATCAGTGTTCTGAGCTGTAAGAGCACAAAGAAGATGTCATCAAACAAAAATGCTTAGGTGCATACGCTGAAAGATGGATGCTAAACAGAGGGGCAGAGCACTATTAAGACCACATCAGGGACGACCTCTCAGCAGCTGCGTGGGAGTGCCGCCTGTTACATGGGACGGAAATACAAGGGAACACTGATAGACTAAGAGCAACAAGGGGAGCGGATCATCACCAGTCTAAGCATGTGCTGATTGAGGCCGGCCCTTTTTAAACAGAAGGGCTTCGGAGACCCAGTACTTGGCAGCGGGGTCACAAGAGTACCCACAGTAACACTTCAAAAAGGCTTTATGTAGCAACTGCGCGTTATGTGGAATGTGACGCAGTGAGACTCACTTAGCAGGGCGAGAGCTGGGACCTGCTGTGATTGAGCTAACAGCTGGGATATGACATCAGCCGTCGCGCTATTGGCCATGTTTTCACTCACTGCTGCTAGCTAGCTCTTAAAAGGTTCCATCAGTACCACTCGGGCGAGCTGAGGAGAGCCGCTTTTCATCTCTTTGGCCACGCAGCGCACCAGCTGGTCTGAGCGGGGCTGAGGGGCAGGGAGAGGGATAGAGATGCCAGTGCAGACACCACTCCCGAGCCTCATTGTCTGTGCGCTGGTCACATGGATAGGCTGCAACACACAATTTCTGTAAACTGGTTTCAAATATTATTAATTAAAACAAACTTCCAAAGAGTTTAAATAGAGTTTTGAATAAAATATGAAATTATTATGTTTAGTATATTTCTGAATATCTTAAAATGTAAATATAGACTAGGGGGGAATGCTATTTCTTTTGAACCACAAAGTATACCAGAATATCAAATATATAGGCATTGTACATTGATCGTCATGGCCTTTTCCACAATACTTTATGTCTACTCTTTAAACATAACTGAACCCAAATGACACCTTTTCCCAGTGCCTTAGTGACCAAAATGGCTTTCATGTGTGGGAGATGTTCTGGCAGCATTTCCCAAACTTTGGTTTGACCTATGCACAGGTACTTAGGGATGAATTTTCATGAGTAGCGCTGAGCTGTAGTCTTCAGAATCAGCCTCCAGTCATAGTTTCCAACTGGGGCCTCTTAAAAATACTAAACTAACCTCCTCTGAGTATGCATTGTGATTTACCACTCCAATCCCTCAAACAAAAGGTCCCTTTTCACCCTGTCTTCTGTCCAACTATCTTTCCACTGTGTCACCGTGGGACCAATTGAGACCGAAATCTATTTGCACTCCTCTGTGTCTACTGTGAACAAAGGCACACACTGCCCGGAGTGAGTAAATCACCAGGGTGGAGAGAAAAGAATGGTGAAAATATAGAAACCAGGCAAAACAGAGCTACAACACAGCTTATCACATTTAGCATGTGCTTATTAGGCCCTGTGCCTCTGTGGGCGCTCTTTGAGAGATTGAGAGCAGCTATTTGAACTGGTTCAGACTGATTTGGAGTCTAGGGTATTCTGATGAAATGCAGCGACATAGTCAAACTCAGGAGACAGGCCGGTATTTAGGCTGCACTGTAAAAAAAAATACCTTGTGGTAAATCAGGGTTTATTACAGTTTAAAAATTCCAAAGGACTGATAAAAAAAAGAAATAACAAGGGAATGTGACAATTCATAAAAAGTAAAACTGAAAAATTTTACTTCATAGTCACTATGTCATTGTAACGTCCTAAGATAAATTAAAAGAAAAAAAAATTATATGCTTTTTACTTTTAACTTTTTTTTTTTTTTTTTTCAGTGTGGTCCTTAGTCTGGTATGGTATGCTTTTTATTTGTAGAGGGGCAGTGCACAACAATACAATAAACAAGACAGAAGTCACAGGAAAGATGATGATGCCAGATTATAGCACGAATGCTAATTTACACCTGTAGTTCCTGAGCAGGCTGGTAGAAATACTAAAGTACAGATTCAGTGTATATAGACAAAAATAAAATAAAACAGATATTACTTAGGAACTTAGTGTTCAAATACTATTTTAAAAACAACATACACCAAACACATAAGCACGTGCGATCTTAGCCCCTTCCACCATCTATCAAGGCCCAACATAAGCACACACACACGCACACACGAACACAGACACACATTCTACGTTCTACTGATCATTCAAGTCACACTCATCCCTAATGTGTACACACTTGTTTAGAAATCAGCCACTTCTTTGTCTTCGTCAGACATTTGAAAACCTGTGAAATAACTCAAATTCAGAATGAATTAAATACTTAAGACAACTCTATAAAGCTCTTGATAGTGATGCTACTGAAAAAATGTGACTTCAGTCTGTGGATTGGTCTTTCTGTGTGCTGGAGATTATCATAGGTAGTGAGCTGTACCTCTAAGACTAACTCATTACTAATGCTGCCCCATTAGCTTTGAGATACAGTGACACGTTCTCACAACACACTCTGGACTCTCCAGGCCTGAGGAGAACCAGCAGCACTGTGACTGTAGCGGCTAGCTTAAGCTCTCCTTTGTTTCTTTGCCAAAATGAGCGCTCATAAGTAGCGGCATGTTACCTCCGGCCCATTCTCACGTCACCATCCTGTCACCAAGAATGAACAACTTTGGGAAGAATTGCTCTGTAAAATTCTATAAGTAGTAGGAGAATACAGAAGGAAACGAACAAAAGAACCAAACTGCTATTTACATCAGGTTGTCCCCAACAATCAGCAAACGATTATGGTACAGTTAGGTTCCGTAAAATAAGATTTTAGTTTCTCAAACCAACCTCACTGAGCCGATACTACACATCGATTGTTTATGTATGTAAACACAGTTCTATGAATGAAAGTGAACCTGTAACCATGTGACTACAACCCTCGGGTCAGGAGCATTATGCCAAATTAAACACACCTGTGGGTGCGTGCTACACCTATATGAATGATACCAGCCAGCCAACCACCGACATGTGACCAGGACGGTTACAGGTTCACTTTCATTCATAGAACCGTGTTTACATACGTAAACAATCGTTCTATTTAATTTCAGTGAACCTGTAACCATGTGACAACAGTATGCCAAATCAGTCACAGGGAAGGTGAGGTGGAACCCACAAGGACACACCATCTGATAAATAAGTAAGCACATCAACCACAAGTGCAAGTGCATGAGCAGCTTTATTGCAAACATAGCGCAATCTCATAATAACAAACACAAAGTGTCACCCATCCATCACAGCCCCTAAAACAGCAGAGGGGATGGTGGAAGCAGGCAAATTCAGCCTGTAAAACTTGGCAAAGGTAGAGGAGGATGCCCAACCAGCAGCATTACACACCTCCTCCAAAGGCACACCTCTGAACAGTGCCCAAGATGCAGCCATTCCCCGTGTAGAGTGAGCAACCACTCCATGCCGGGGAGGCTTCCCTGCGTGATTATAAGCCATCGCAATGAGATCGACTACCCAGTGGGCCAGCCGCTGTTTTGTAACAGGCCTGCCCAATGTGGATGTGCCATAACTCACAAAAAGGTTGTCCACTGAGCGAAGCAAGCTGGTACGAGCCACATAAACCTTTAGGGCCCTTACGGGGCACAGCGCATGCAGCCTCTCAGCATCCTCAGAAGAGTGTGGTGGAGGATAGAAGGACTCCAAGACCAAAGGCTTAGCCACATAATTCCTAGGCAACACCTTGGGTAGGAAGGCGGGGTTCGGCAGGAGATGAACCACCTCATTCTCGTCCCCAAAACGCAAGCACCCTGTCCCAACGGAAAGAGCAGCAAGTTCCCCCACTCGCTTAGCGGATGATATGGCAAGTAGAAAGAGCGTTTTTAAACTCAGGACCCGCAGGTCCAGGTCAGACAAAGGCTCAAAAGGAGGCAGGCAAAGTGCCCCGAGGACTACCTGCAGATCCCAAGATGGGAGCAAACGACATCTGGAAGGGTAACGCCTCCTAACACCTTTCAAAAACTGTGTTGCATGGGGATGCGACCCAGGTGTGAGCCCATCACACCGCTCATGAGCCGTAGAAATGGCAGCAAGATATCCACGTAAAGTGGATTCTGAGCACCGCTGATCCAAAAGGTGCTGAAGGAAGAAGGAACACCATAGTCCTGTCACAGGACACAGGGTCTACACAAGTCCTGTGGCACCACCCAGCAAACACGCTCCACCTACACCCGTAGAGGCGTTGGGTGGACTGTGCCCGTGCGGCCTGTAAGGTGTCAACAACAGCCCTGCTCAGCCCAAGAGCATGCCAGCGCTGCCGTTCAAGGGCCATACATGAAGATTCAGGACTTTGGGCCGAGGGTGCCAGATCTTGCCCTGTCCCTGGGACAGCAAGTCCTTTCTGGTTGGGAGGCGCAACGGTTCCCCGTCCAGCATCTCGTACACCTCGGACATCCAGGGTCTCTGCGGCCAGTTCGGTGCCACTAAGAGAACTCGTGCCTGGAACAACCTCACCCTGCCAAGCAGAGCTGTAAGGAGAGGCAGTGGAGGAAAGGCATAAAGCACCCCTGGAGGCCAGTTCTGGCTCAGGGCATCTAACCCCAGTTGTCCTGGTAGGCTGTTCATCGAAAACCACAGGGGACAATGAGTGTTGTCCTCTGTCGCAAATAGATCCACTGAGACCTGACCAAAGCGGCACCATATCTGATCCACCACCTGGGGGTGTAAGCGCCACTCGCCGGGATGAGGAACGCCTCTGGACAGCAGATCTGCTGCAACACTGAGGAGGTCGGGAAGGTAGAAGGCTCTCAGAGACATGTCCTCTGACTGGGCCCACAGAAGGAGCTGGCATGCTCTGGCATGCAAAGACGGAGACTTCAGACCGCCCTGATGACTGATGTAAGACACCACTGCAGTGTTGTCCGTTCGAACCATCACCTGCTTGCCCCTCACCACTGGGAGGAAGTGCTGCAGTGCCAAACGAACAGCCTCCATCTCGAGGAGATTGATGTGCTAACTCCGTCGTACAGAGTCCCAAGTCCCTCGGGCAGTCCTGCCTTCGCACACAGCTCCCCAACCCATCTGGGATGCATCGGCAGTTATAGTGACTCGGGCTGCGCCAATGAAAGCTCGAGGAGACAGTGACAGGCCAAACGGGAGCACATTGTACTCGTACTCAGGACCTTGGCCTGAGCACTTGCTCCCTGAATCACCGTATCCATGATGTTAGTCATTTCAGGCATGAGCTCAGATGGACTCTTAGAATCCAGATCTCAGATCCAAGCTTCTCTTGGCCGAGCCCACGACTCTTGGAGACGGGAAACAAAATCCAAATAGACGGGCAAAAGGGCATAGCCCTGGCGGCCCGGACCCCGATCTAATGCAGAAGCCTTGGGTGGAGATGGAGGAGCAGGAAGACCTGCAGCAGCAGCCGCTCGTGTAAGCAGGGCTTTAATAGAGAAGTCACCCATCTCAGATGACGTTCCTTCTCCAGCAACATCATCCAACATAACCTGCTCCTCCTCGTAACTGTCCAACAAAGCAGAGGAGCCGCAGCCTGATCTGCCGGTCTTACCCAAGTTACCCGAAGCAGCCAGTGAAACGACATCAGGATGAGAAAACCCACGCAGAGGGGCTTGATTCTCCAGCAGCCGCTGTTGTGTAGCAGCCATGGTTTCCATGGTCTTAGGCATAGCCTCCAGTTGTTTCTGGAGATGATCCACCCTGGGGTCATAAACGTGGTCATGTGCCCGTTTACCACCAGACTTCTGCGCCGCTTTATGGGGGGGAGGGGAGTCCACCTCCTGACCAGGTGGCAGCGTCTCCATAACAGTAACACAGTCCATGTGGTCACTATCCACCCCCGAAGCCATTTCAACACAGGAGATTCACACAAGAGGAGAATGAAAAATGTCCCCGAAAATAGAATGAAGTCCCCTGCAGCACAAACAAATGAAAAAGAAGTTTATGTGCACATATATTATATCATAATATAATAATATAGAAAAATACAAGCACTAAGGAGAGCAGACCTCAGCAGAAAGCTGCAATACCTCTCCAAGCCAGGAGGCGGCACTACAAACAGAGCTAAGTTAGCATAACAAATGCACAAGCCGGCTAGATAGCAAAGTTTGCAACCGGCAAACGGGAGCGATACACTCACCAAACTGCTACAAAATTGATACGGAACGCCAGAGGGGTACTACAACAAGGAGCAGCCCAAATCAGTGATGATCCGTAAACAAAACGGCGAAAATCTCAAGCCGCGCGGCATAAGCTCTCAACGACCAGGAGGATAGAAAGAGGGTGAGTGTGTGCACGCGCGTCATTCATATAGGTGTAGCGCGCACCCACAGGTGTGTTTAATCTGGCATAATGCTCCTGACCCGAGGGTTGTAGTCACATGGTTACAGGTTCACTGAAATGAAAGAGAAACTGTATGTTCATTGTGCAGTTTTAACATTTTGGCCGAGGACAACAACAACAACATGTGATTCAAAGGTGCACTCTGTAACTTTTGCAACAATATGGTATTAGACATGGCTATTTTCATATAAACAAGCATGTCACACCGCCAAACTACAGGCCAGATCTATGGAGAGTGACTCCACTCACAGCAACAATGCATGTATTTCAAGGTATTTTTGAGCAATAAAATCAACTTTAATTGAATGAATGCAAGCAAGATGGATAGGTTTAATAGCGTACTGTGGAATATTCCAGACAAAGCAATAACAACCTTTCAGAGACAAGCAGGTGGTGGACTAACCCCCTGGAAAGTTACACAGTGCATCTTTAATTTTTGAGATGTACCTGTCCAACCACAGTTGCCCCAGCTGTAGCCTGAAACATTAAACATATTTCAATACTTTGAGCTTCTTAACTTCACAATTTCACAGATTTTCCAGCATGCTTTAACTTGAGACTTAGGAAGAGAAATAGCTGAAATCAAGTGAACAGAGAGTTTGACTGTGTCCAGAAATGGGACATAGAAAAAGCAATTAAAAATCAAAGGTTAACAACACCATATCAGAGAGCAGTAATCAGGACATGACATTAGGAAAACGTCACAGAGCGGTAAAAAAGAAAGGCTTGTAGACTGATGAATTGGTCCAAATTACAGAGAAAAACAATCAAATATTAAAAGAGGGCACACTACTTTTTTGCTCTGACTTCAAGAGTGCAGGGAGGCTAATCACAGC
The DNA here is from genome assembly GCF_026225935.1 of Boleophthalmus pectinirostris. NCBI lineage: Eukaryota > Metazoa > Chordata > Actinopteri > Gobiiformes > Gobiidae > Boleophthalmus > Boleophthalmus pectinirostris. The sequence continues at coordinate 20,658,441 of NW_026570970.1, read as the reverse complement.
ATTCAATAGTTCATCATTGCATCCATTTAGTGTAATGTTAAATAAAAGACATGTCATCTGGGCTGGACCTCATTACCCATGGGGCCCACAGACTCTAGGGCATAATAAGGACAAGCTTTAGGCAAATCAGGACGTTATGATAATGTGCCCGCTTCTAATCAGGCACATTGACTCTGTTTATTTTCTTATTTTGGGCCATGGTTGGCTTGTATTGGCTTAGGACGGAAATCTGATTGGTCTTTTAATTTATTTTGTTCACACAGTTTGGTTGGTCCCTTGAGCTTTGAGTTTATTGAAGTTGGTTCAAGATGGGCATGGGAATTTTTAATCAAGATCTTCTTTGCAGCATATTTTACCAGATCAACTGTTTTTATTAGTTAGGAGACCCTGAATTGTTGGAAGGAGAGTAGTAGCAGGATATATGTCTACTGGAGAAAGGAGACAAAAACATAAATCACTTCTTTTTTTTTAAATTATCAGCCATTTTCATTTCAATATGATTTTGTCTTATTAAAAAGATATGGAATGAATTTTACATAAACAGAAAATAATAAAATTTCATCCTCCAGTATAAATGACTGAATCTTGATCTTGACAGCTACAGAGCTTTAGTTAAATACTACAACCACTGAACCTCGAAACCCATGGGCAGAACAGAGCTCAAACTTTATAACAGTTATGGAGTCTGGTATTTTACAGTGTAGTTAATCAAAAATCAAATAAGTTTTGTCTACAGCATTCAACACTAAAAAACTGTATTTCCTACTGTGGTTAATAAATCATATCCAGCACATTACTTATTTTAGCAGACTGACAACCCAGGCAAACCACACCAATGAAATAAACATATGAACATCATATTTTGAGACAATGACTAATCTCACTTTAAAATGCTTGGAAAAACCCTAATTTTAATGATTCCAAAGTTATGGCACAGACTTTATTTAGGAGAGTTTACAAGACAGACTTAATTTAAGAGATTTAATGTAGTGGATAAATGACAGAGTTTGGTTCATTGCTGAGGCGTTTTCCTCTCATGCGGCATCCTGAGTCACAGTCATCTCTAATTGCGCAGTGGACATGAGCACATTGGGGAATTTCACCCTTGATCGGGGACAGTTAGCAGTCACGCTCTGCTTTGTTGCTGCTTTATTTGCATGATAATTAGTTTGTGGCACTGTGAATTATTTATTTATTATTTGACATATAAAGGAGGCAGAGGGAAAGAATTAGCCAGAGACAAGCCAAAGAAAATAGAACAATGTGCATTAATTAAAGTGATTAAAGGATTCACTGAACTTTGCATTTGGTATGTTTATTCAATTAATAAGCAAAGTGGCAGATGACTGTTTGTCTGGACTACTATAAAGATTGACTGTACACTTGTTGTTCATTCGAGTTCAGTTTATTTAAGTGTGTTTATTGTATATAACATGCATACAAAGTTAAGAACATACAGGTCCTTTGGCTCCTACAGCTCTGCTCATACACTGAGAAATACTTGACTACATTCATGCCCAGTGTTGGGAGTAACGCATTATAAAAGTAATGTATTACAGTAATGCGTTGATTTTTGCTGTAACGCAGTAATGTAAGGCATTACAGGGGGAAAAAAATTAATATTTTACTCGGTACAAATGTGAATAACGCGCGTTACAAAGCTTTTTTAACCTGGATTGAAGTGGTGGGTTTTTCTTCATAGAAATTCGCTAAAATCACCATGAAATCAGCAGCGGTGAAATGCCAGAGACGCGGCCGGATAGACCTTCAGTTAACCGCGGGCGAAAGGACCAACCCGCTGTTTAGACCTGGTTTAGACCTGAGTCACTTCTGGTTTAGACCTGGTTTACAGTCGTCCCTCGCTCTAACGCGGTTCACTTTTCGCGGTCTCGCTGTTTCGCTGTTTGTTTGTTTTTTGTTTTGTTTTGTGCAATTTTGCTTGCCTTTTGTTTTTAGTGTATGAACACGTATTGCGTTCCTCCCGCTGTGTCCTGATCGGCTGAGGGACTCCTGTCTACTGTACAGTACAGTACAGAATGTGTTCAGCTGCCAAATTTAAATAAATGTTCAATCTGTAGCAGTGTGATTCTGAAGTGCTGTATGTCTGCAAGTTTTCTCTCCGACAAAATCCACAACGTCGACGAAACGTTCTGCACCGACAAAGGCTCCTGCGCTCACACCCAAAAGACAGAGGATGATGCAAACCATCACACAAAAAGTTGGACTTCTGGACACGTTGAAGGAAGGTAGAAGTTACGCGCTGTAGCAGAATCTTGCACCGGGTCTTGTACCCGCAAATAGTTGCTGAAATCAGGACCGTGAGCCCACGCAGCAGGGTCCATAAAGCGCGATTGGGCGACAGCCGCTCTTACCTCCATGAGGTGCGGAGCAGAGCCGATCCTTTCTCCTGCGGTCACCTTCGAGCCCATCCTGACAGTGACTCCTGATTTAGTCCAAGTTCAGTTCTGGTTTAGTCCTCCTCTTCAGTCCTGGAATCAGTCTGAGGTTAGTCCTGTTATAGTCCTGGTTTAGTCCTGGTTCAGCTCTGGTTTAGTCCTGGTTTAGACCTTGTTTAGTCCTGGTTCAGTCCATATACGGCTCAAAAGTTCAGCTTTTTCGCAGTTATTTTGGTGAGAGTAACTTAAAGTAATGCAATAGTAATATAATGCCTTACATTTTAAATGCAGTAATATTGTAATGTAACGAATTACTTTGAAATGACAGTAATAAGTAATAAATAACACATTACAGTTTTAAAGTAACTTGCCCAACAGTGTTCATGCCATACTCCACACAACTGTACTACAACTCACCCTTATAACCTGTTATGTCAATCACTGTTTCATCTTTGCATTTTCTCCTTATGACTTGTATATAGCTGAGAAATATGTTTGTATTACTACATGTATGTATTTATTTTTACTTGTACATCCACATTTTTATATAATTATGTCTGACTTGGCACCAGTCTCTTGTTTTAAAAGTATTAATACCGTTCATATTTTTACCCTTTGTTATTACATATGGCATATATTGTGATGTATGAGCTACTGTGTTCAAACTATGTCTTTTGTGGATAAATAAATTTAGTTTATCTTAAGTCTAAGACCAAAACGATTTTGGTATTGGGTGGAAAAGCAATAAACTAATGTGTCTTAATATATTCTCTTCTTCTCTCTTCTCTTGTGGCTTGGTGAACCCAAAACTACAAGAGCATTTTGTTGTTCATGAAATCAGTTCAGGTACGGCTACTAAATCCAGGTACAATAAAAGGTACAAAGCCTAGATGAGAACACTCTTTAAATACTTATAACTGAAAAGGGCACCCGAGATAAGATGATGATGAAATCAAAAGATCAGTGCAAATACAATTTTTTGGATCTAATTCTTTTGACTGTACCTGCTCCTCTGCAACACGGCATTTGAAGAAATCGAAGTGGTTTGAGGTGAGCACTTGGTGAAATGTCTCCACTTTCTTCCCTGTGCATTGTCCAGGGGAACAAAGGGAGTCATCTAGTTCTCTGATAGACGCCAATGGCTGCAAAGAGGTTTGATTTGAGTGTTGAGGATGCTATTTGCCTAGAGAAAGCCTGAGGATGCAGGCTGATCGCACTGGCAATAGAATTGGGCTGTCAGCTGGCATCTAGCGATAATTGCTTCCCATGGCAGGACCCCGTCGGCCGCAAAGAGAGCAGCGCAGCGTGGAGAGTCGGCACGGGAATCCATTTTCACCACAACCTTCGTCATAATTGTTTCGCTAGCATGAGAGCACTCCAGAGTACTTGTTGCCAATCTGCGTGAGGGCCAGGCTTTGACTGACACCCATTGACCAAAGAGACCGGGGGAAAAGGGGAAGTGGTGAACAGGTCTGGAAGGCCTTGAATATGACCAGCACTGTCACTCACACGGGTGGATGTATGTGAGAGGGAGGTTTTCATGATGGGGAAAAATCACTATTGTAATGTGTAAAATGATCTTGTTTTTCTTACTGATTGTTTCCTCTTTCATTAAGAATCAAATAAAAATCCAAGCAACTCCCTTGTGGATGATCATTTACACAAGTCAATAAAGCAGTAACCCTGAAAACAGGCAGCACAGGCAAAGTTAATGATTTTCTCACCGCTCCACTCTACAGGGGCAAATGTATATTTTATTTGCTTTAAGCTGCAGGAGAACTATTGATTAGTAATTGATAAGATCATGCTTTTAAATAGACACAGATGCCTGTCTACTTTATCAAAGGCAACACTGATTGTGATTACCATATGAGTCTATACGGATCAATTTGCTCTTGGAAGTACAGCTTAATATAAAAACTCAAGACAGTTCAGAAGCGTTCGGTGAAAGCAGTCAGGGAACTTATCACTCAACTGTCCAAAGCTAATTCTGCCTGGTGTCAAGCATGGAATTGGATTTAAAGGATGGAAAGGTCCTCACACTGTCAGCGGCCCAGTGTCCATCTCATGTGTCACTTCAGCACTAGAAGAACATGCTAAATTCCAAAGGGCTAAAATGCTATCACGGCCCAATCAAAGCCAAGGGCAAATCTCTGATGACACCGTCTATTCCCTATACAGTGTTCCAGTTTGGACCAGAATTCCCAAGTATCTCTGAGTCTGAGTCTGTTGTAATAGAAACAGGAGGTCAGGGAATACTCCATCCCTGTGACAGTTATGTGCTAGTATCTGCCAGTAGAATAGCCCTCTACAGTGATAGCAACATGTTACTATAAAAACAAACTGGTGACCCCTATCAGCAAGCAGAAGACTATACTAAATTAGGCTGCATGTTTTACCATTCACAAATCCATGTTTACATTTGCCAAATAAGACATGTTGGTAATTGCCGTGGTAACAGCGCTGTTGGGAGATGGTGCAGGGTCAAGGGTGAGGCATTACCCTGAATATGATTTTATTTTCTGGAGCAGAAACGCTGGCCTCAGTTGTCAAGCGATGGTCTGCTCACTGCTTAGCCTTGAGGCATTCAAATTGACAGGTCTCATTACGTGTGAACTCCCCAATATTCCCCTTTGGATTGCACGGCCTGTCAGTCTCCCCGTGCCTGTCCATCTCAGTGCTGCATCACAACAGCAGCCATATCCACCACTCTGTGAAGGTGTGTGTACGCTTTACAACCAGGGCCTGACAATGAGTGTCCGGTCTCACAGAGGCCTTCCTGTAAACAAACTCAAAACTATACCGACTATGTTTGTGCACACACCCCAATCCATCAAAAGACAGCAAAGTAGGGCAGTAGTTGATTAAAGAAATTCTTGGTTGACTAAAGACAAGCACTGTGCATCGTTTAATTGATTAAAATGGCTGTGGGGCTGGCAAAAGCTCTCAGAATATTAAGGATCTCACACAAAAACAACTATGTATACAGATAAATTTGGCCCGACACCATCAATGATTAATCAACTAAACAACTAAAATACTACAATGGTAATGCTTGCAGGATCCAAGTTCAAAACGACAAAAAAATAAAATAAATTCTTCGTCAATTTTAGAGAGCACACACAATATTTCCCAATATTATTGAGTTACAAATTCTCAAGCCCAACATGGTTTACTATGTTTGAGTCTAAGTGAAAGCAAATAACTGTACATGCTTATATGGATGATAAGCAAGCAAGTCATTTTCGTTGAGGTTCAATTAAGTCTGTCTGTCAATATATTCACCAATATAGATGTAAATTATGCTAAGATTACTAAGTTAAATATTTAATATTTAGTTAATGGTTGATAAAAAATACGTAGAATAAAAATTTAATTGTAACAATTGTTACATGCATTTGGATTTAATATGTAGGGTACCACAGGGTAGAATTTCACTATTCCACCCTGTGGATTTTTGGCCCATCTCAGTTTATTGCATTTAATGGGGTCTGGGTTTTTGAGGGACTGGTGGGTCATGGTCCTCATTTTGTTGTCCATTTTTGCAGGGCCAGTTTCATAAATTTAAATATGACAGTCATATGTAAATCTGTGAATGTGCATATAAATACCGTGTACAGGCAGGTGCTTGCACATAGCAGCATGATGATACCTTAGCAGAATCTTAAGTACCTTATGCAAACTGTATATTTGTTGGGGAAGCACAAGCAGAGGCACTGATGAGTGGCTCATTATGGCAACACCAGCACTACACACTGGGTATCGCATAATCAAAGCCTGGGGGTACGTATTAATTATCCTTTTGAATAGTGATGAAATTTTAAAAAGCTTCTCCTTAAGGCTCACATCACGGATAGATGAAACAAAGCACAGCACAGCTTGTGCGCCCAGGCTCACATGTGTTTTTACATCTGTTCAGGATATTTCAATTTGATGCTCAACAAGCTGAGACCCAGATTAAAGGATAATAATGTGTCATCTTCCACACGCGCATCTCTTTCTACAGTGCGTAATAGCACATCAGCAGGCAGGCAGGGGGAGCTAGCTAACAGCCATCACAGTAAAGTCTATGTGTGTGTCTCCTGCTTGTCTCCAGTCAAGGTTGCTGAGAAGTGCCTCTTTTTCCCCTGCACACGTAACAGGCAAATGAGAAGGGGTGGGAGGTTATACTATGTTGAGATTTGCTTGATAGAAATATTTATGAGCAGACTTTTTTTCAGGAAGAGTTGTCTTTAATGAACATGTATAAAGATTGTTGCAACATGTATAATTTATATGATGGTGCTTTGTCAGGAAACAGAGGCTAGTCTCATTTTGTGCATGTGAACATCTGCTTAACGGTGTGCCTATTTGACACCAGCTGGTGACATGGATAATCTATGGAGAACCAACTTCACCAGAACCCATAATTGTCCAAAAAACCCAAGATTGCTAAACCAAGGTTGCCAATCTCTCCGCTTTATGACTGACTGACTGACACTTACTGTCTTCAGGGTATTTGGAAGGCCTTGGTTTTGTCAACAATGCCACTCAAGAAAACATTTTGATTGATATGTCAATAGAAAAGGCTACTCACTGATGACAAAACAAGCACCTCACAACATCCGTTTCACTGGACTTTGGTGATAGGTCGACACTTAACGATGACGCAGAAGATTACAAAGGTCCTGTGGATCCACATCCCACGAAGAAATCCAGACTGACACTTGACACTGCCCTTAGAAATGATAAGGAGAAAGAAAGATTTGTAAGACCCGCAATCTATGACTGTCACTCAAACAAAGATACGGCAGGAAGGTATACAGATATTTATCCTAAACTATATGGAAAAATTGGTAACAATTGACTTGTCAAAAAGGCAGATATATAGTTTTTAATTTAAATGTCTTTAATGCAGGCAAACTTATTGATCATGTGTTATTGTATCTGCCTTACTGTGTCTTGCCAGCATAATATTTGTAATTATAAAGCATTAATAACATCTTGCAATCTGCATGCACTTAATTAACTCAGTGGTTTGCATTTTCCTGTCACAACACAAGGTTCCTGGTTCCACTACCAAGTTTGCATGTATCTCCTCTGTCTGAGTGGGCACTGCTCCTGACAGGTTGCCCCAGCAGTGTTGAAGGATGGGTCAAATGCAGAGGGCAAACAATGTGAATCTTAACCTTTTTTCACACATCTGTTTAATGTATATAGTACAAATGTTTAGTGTAATACTGAAGAAAAAAAAAGGGGAACTGCAGCACAGTATTATTTGGATTGTGACATACACTCATGACATGAATGTATTGTTATAGCCCTGTGTGCTCCTCTATAAGCCAAGTTTATATTTGGGGCTTGTGTCTAGACCACATTACGAATCTACATTGTAAATAATGTCTATGAGTAAGCGTCATACATGCTGTATAAGGCTGCACAAGGTAGAATTCAGCTTGCACTCTAAACACTAAACAAAAGCATTAGAGGTCAACTGATGTTTTTTTTTTCAAGGCCGATGTTGATACTGATTTTTTAGAATCCTGAGGAACTGATGGCCGATGAACTCTGATGATATTTTTGGGCTAGTATGTAAGGCAGAGTTTTATTATTTTCCCCAAATGATGTAATTTAAATTCACTCCAAACCATAGACTGTATAAAATTAGCGGACTAAGCAAGTGTGATGTCCTCCATAGCGTTCAATGCCACTCAAATGAGGCTCACGATACTAACAGTTACAGGAGCAAATCTGGAGTCAGGTTCTATGTTATGAATAGGATTTTTTTGACAGACAAAACAGTGAAAAAAAAATTCAGGATCATGTACGGGTTAATACAAACATTTTAAGACCAAAATGACGAGGCTCACTGCAGCAGGTATAGAGAGAGGGGCAACAAGAACAGGAGCCAGGGTGAGAAGGAACCGGAAAAGCCTCCTGGCGCACTTCCTATTTGGCACGCGGAGGCTGGTGTGTTACCTATGTCCACTCATATATATGGTCTATGCTCCAAACTCATCCAGAGCCCTTTTTTACCACAAACCTTTAAGAGAGAGGTTTAGCAGTTGTGCAGTTATCTTTTGCACTGAAGTGTTCAAATTAAGCTTTATGTGTATTCCTTAGGCAGCAGGTTGGCCCAAACAAAGTATCAGCCTGAGCAGGATATTGAAAGCTGACAGCCCAAAGCACTAAAAGAAAGCAAATATCAGGAATGGCCAACCTATTTCTCTCTCACTTATCAGTGAAAAAAAGCTACTCAGGAGTAGAGCTGTTGCACTATTTTAGCACAAGGCAGTCTTAGGTTTAAGTTCCTGACTCTTTGTTTGTTTTATCTAGCAACCTACTGTAGATACTCAATATCCTTTACTGCTGTACCCGTGTTTCCCATGTGTCTGCATAGGATGTTCTGGGTGCTCTGAATTCTTCTTAATCATGTGGGTCAGGTTGGCTCAAAGACATCGCAGCAACGGCTCAAGACCAACCGCCCATCTGGTCTATTTTCATTGGAAAATTATAGCCTATACAAAGACTGTTTTAATAGTGCCCTTCATCTTAAATGGCCTTTAGTGTAGTTGAATGTAGCTCCAGTCTTTTCCTATGGACAGTTTCAAGAAACATTCCAGTGCAGTATCTGAAATGCTTTTACCCTATGAAGATTATCAAAAGTCTCCAGCATAGCCCTTGATGGCAATTTGCATCAGACCTAGCTTGTCTGGGTGTCTCCTTCCATGACCAGAGGAGGATCTAATCGCTCTCTGTTGCTGTGGTAGATAAAGTCTCGTGATGACAAGTGAGCAGGTGAGGTCACAGCCAATTGTCACTAATAAACACAAGATCAGGCACAACACAGGGAGCTGCACGGAAACTCTAACCTTATTTATTTACAAAGCTACACCTCCAGCCTTATCAGTCTCAAATGCTGGTGTCTACACAGGGATTATCAAAAACGAACACTATATACTGTAGCTGTCAGGATTTCTGCATTTGCCTTTTATGAATTCCTGCCTATACACAAGCACAACTCCTACGCAAAGTTACACATCGGAGCCACAAGATTCTCCAAAACACACACTACTGGCACACAGGTAGCAATTTAAACAGTCAAGTCGGAAAAGCTGTCAGACACTCACAAAGAAGAGCAAGTATATTTATTTATTTGAGTTCTGAGTAATTACAGGTATTACGGCGGTGCTTGGCGTTGACATTTCTTTATAAAAATCAGATGTCAGAGTGCGCCGAGTAATAGACAACCCGGGGAGTTATCTTGACTTTGTCTACCTCTTATCTCTAATCAAATTAAATAGGTGAGCACTTTTAAAGCGCTCTCCCTCCTGTCAGCTAGAAGATTTGCCTCAATGTTACAGCCATATATCAAACCCAATCTGCTGTTTGTGCTTTTTAAAATGTCTCGAAATAGAGTTGGAGACAACAAGAAAAGAGGGTCAATCTTTACATGGAAAATCTGTTCAAGTACTAGCTATAATGTTTTTGTTAATTAAACTCACAGTGTATTATTTATGTATTGTATATGTACTTTTTCATTATTTTATTGATGTGATTATTTAATTAATATAATATTGATTTTTCCCTTTGTCATAGGGAGGTCATCCTGAGTTTTTCTCTGATATGGCCCTTTGCAAAATAAACTCACATAGACATGGTTTTGAACATACATAAGAAAAAGTTTGCAAAATTAAAATAGAGGAAACCTTATTTTTATCCTAAGGCAGAATTGTTTATTATAGGGTACATCATTGTCAAAATGCTGAATAAACTGTAATCAGCCTTACTATGTCATGTAATAAATGTTATGCTAACCTACCCTGTTGCTTCTCCATGCGCTCCCGCCATCGTCCTGTAGTGCGTCTTTATTAAGGAGAAAACGAAAACTCAACGTTAATAGTTCCTACCTGTTTTTTTGTTTTGTGTGTGTGTGTGTGTGTGTGTGTGTGTGTGTGATATGAGTACAGTACAGAAGCTTAAGGATTATGCTAGTACCCATATCCAATTGAAGTATTTGTTTCCATTTCCGGCTATTTGGTGAAGACTCTCCTAGATAAATATGTAATTCATTCCTTCTGCAGTGGCTTTTGAGAAAAGGTTTTTCTATGACTCTAAATTATTGAAGAGAGAGGAAGGCCTCAGCAGGGTTCATATTGAGTTTTGTGCTTTACCCACTTTCTGAACATCTGTTCTTACTGTATCTTTCTTTATGTACATCCACTAAATCCTTTTTACCCTCACAGATCAGATGACAGCGTCTGAAACTCCGGTGCTTTGAGCTTTTGTGACAAAGACACCGCACAGGTAGGATACGGCCAGGCTCCAGTGGGTTTGTGCATGCTTACACTCCTCCTTCATTTGCCTCTTGGTTTCTCTCCTACACCAGCTATAGGCGCCCCAGGGCCCTGACAGAGAAGATATGACATATTAAAAAAATAGTGCGGGGAACGAAAACAACTTCCCCCCATGAAGACAAAAACGCGTTTGTGTTTTACATCTGCTTTTACAACGACAGCTTCAGGGACAGTTTATGGTGCAGCAGACAAAGATACTTTGACACTGTCAGCCTCTGTCACTGAAGTTACCAATGGCGACGAGTGTAGCTGAAGCTTGTGTTGATCTGCAAAACACTGTACGCCGGCTGGGTCTTTTGTGCACGTGTCTAGAGGCCTTTATGATAATGAACACTGGGTCTCCCCCCACTCAAATATATCAATAAATAAAACATTGGAACCGCAGCCATTGTGGTAGGTTTGCATGGGTCGCTGCCACTTTAAGAGAGCTTGCAAATATCATAAACACTTAAGATGTACAATCCACCTGAGACCAAGGAAGCAGTGCTTTATCTGCAGAGAAGAGGAAGGAGTATACATAATTAAGAAAGGAAAGTGTAAAGATGTAATTGCAATGTTGTTGATAATCCTTATCACCATTATTAAGTCGTTTTTAAAGATACATGACTCTGAGCCATACTTAGAGGAGCTAACTTATTCATCAGGCAGATGTTTGCTGAAGCTCTACAGAGGAATGAACAGAACAGAAGGTACACTGTTAAATCTATGAAGCCTATGAGGGAAACCAGAGTGTCAGGCAAAAGTTGAGATGTTTTAATAAAAAAAGATAAATGATATTTACAATGAACAATTGAGCTGCAGAGAAATATTAAAATAAATAGCAAATATAATTCAGAAATATCTCATAACATATGATAGGCATACAGTGCCATATAAGTTCCTCTTTGTGTCTCAAGGCTTTGTTTGCACTTGAGAACATGGAGTGGAGGTAGGGCCCCAGGTTTAAGGTATAAGCACAATCACATCAAGTGTGCATGAAGAAGTACTGTATAGAGTGAATAAATCTAAACCTATTTAGTGAAAGTTTGTGATATGTGTATAATTAAAATCTGTTAATCAAAAATGTTGAGTTTAAACTAATTTGTAATATTTTATGTTTTATAACTATGTCAAATTTTGTTACACTTATCGGAATAGGGACTTCCAATTACGATTAAATTATCATGTAATTTTGATACATTTTACCTGGATACACTTTGAATTTGTACCACATAAATAAATAATGTATTACTAGATGTCAAACTGTACAACATTGTGTTATAATACTGTCCACATAAAATAAGTTTGTTTATTTTAAACAATATGTATTACAGTGAACCTATACGTGAAAATGGTTAATGAACCAGTCATTGCTTCAGTTTATGGGGACCCACAGAGTGAGCTCACCGTATAGTCACTGAAGCCTGTTATTAAGAATCTACTGCCCCCTCATGGTTGAAAAACAAATTGCGTGATGTTATGGTTTCTTTAGAAGTTGGGTTTTTGAGAAATGCATGCATGGCCTTAAAGAGCACTTTGGAAACTGTGTATTTTATTGCAATTTTTAAAATTTATTTTAATGCATTACGTTCTGGCTATTTGCCACCAAATGTACCAAGTAAACATGTGAGTTCTTTCTCTAAAAAAGATTAGGATAAGGACCATACCCATAATGGAATAAGCCTGAAATGGGATCAAGAGAGGGAAAGACATTCAGCAAATTGAACTGTCATATTGAGAACTCTCGCAACTATTGAAAAATAAATTTGTATTTTCCAGTTCAAATTATTATTAAGATACACAACAAAATCACAGGCAAGAAAAACAAGAAAGTGTTTTTGCAAATGTTTGTGTAATCCCCTCAGTCATCCAGTTAGATTCCATAGCAAAAGAAAACTCAATTCTGTCAACTGGACAAATCACTTTGCAAATGATTTAAAATGATGAGTCAAGCAAATGAGAGCTTAAAATGGTAATAAATTAGACACATTACATGACCTTTTATTAAAATATGTGTTGTGAAGAGAGGCAGAGATGAGTGAGTCAGTAGTTGGACATGGACTTTCCCTGTCCAGCCTGGTTGCAGTTCTAGATCTGAGTGGAATAATGAGTGGTCTGGGCATGTGCATCTGGGAGGGGCAGCTCATGTTTAGGATATCGCTCTGATTGAGTCCAGATGCTCTGTAGAAAATAAACACTTTTCATTTTTCATTATAGCCTCATTTGGTTTTACAATTTTAAATACCATCTTGTCTTACATAAAAAAAGACAGGCTTCACTGTGGTTCATGCATTTTTGTGGTTGCCTATTTGGCTTGATTCCTACTCTGTTCCATAATAATTACTTATATTTTATTTTACTTGTAGACTACCAATACCAATCTGAATATTTGTGTCCACTTTTATTGACCTTGCTACTATAATTAATTATAGTTATATTACTATTATTTGCTGTTTTTCATTAAGAGCTGTTCTTATTGTATAATTTGTGAAGTAGTTTGCCCAAGTAATTTACCTCGTGTGGATCAATAAAGTTTGTCTATGTCTAAGTTTAAGTCTCACTTTAGTAAGTCGTATATTTTATTGTAGTAGGCAACTCCTTAAATCTTACAGTTGTAAATATATATTTCAACCAAATATATATTCATTGTATTTTATTATTGACATATTCAGAGTGGCAAGGATGAATAAACTAAATGATAAAGCTTAGCAGACAAATTTCTATTTAGACCAAAGCCTGACCCTAGCTCTGCCCCTGGAGGGAAAGCTCGAACCACAGTGAAGCAGCTCTTGTGTGGAGTCAACAGGCTGACCGTTCACAGAGCCAGCATCTATGGCCCAGGCCTCAATTAAAAAGACCAAGTATCCCTGCCCTAATACAGCCGCAGCTCCCCAGGGCAGGACGCTGGTTTGGCCGCACCACACACAAGGCCTGGGTCATCAGCCTCCATATAACATGTAGTATAACCCACAGTTGAATACAGTGGAATTCCTCCTCTCCTCCTCCATCTCCACTGCAGCTCCTTTGGGAGGCGTCAGGAGCCTGTGGAGAGAGCGAGGTAAGACGCGGCCTGTCAGGAACAAAGCTCCAAATTCACATGATATGTTTAGCTAAAAGGGCGAAAGAGAAAATGAATCAAAGCTCGGCGAGGATCAAAGAAAGGCAACAGTAAAGTGGAACTGGTTGCCATGGGACCAGCAGGAGATGCATATCATTTATAAGTTGTTGTGCAGCTTCTTGTCAGATGTGCATTGATTGTTATTGTTAGGTGGGATGAGCTGGGTTAAGAGCAAGGGTCGTGTTTTAAAGTGTAGATCTGTGATTGGTGTCTCAGGTCAGAGTCAGTGTGTGATAGAACAGACTGCATGACAGATAGGAGCAACTTTGTCAACCTCATAAATACCTCACCGGCACCAGACACCGGCAGGCTAAATATTTGTTTTGAAATCTTACATTGTCAGAGGTGGTGATCTGTTTGAATGGGAAATCAAATAGACTTAAGCTGTGTGCCAAAGACTTTTTGTTTTGATTCATGTGGTGTAAAAGTAGCATGTTAAAGCACGTAGGAGCAGCTGTCTTTTTGTAGTTGGTTTATATAGCATGATAGAAATGCAATCTTACAAACACATACATTAACTCGCTACTACTGAGTGGTGTGTATAGGCAATAATAAACATAACACTGTGCAAAAAACATAAAATAAATATCATATGCAATATTAACAGAAATGTGAGGCTAATAATTTGTTTTCTTGCCCAAGAATTAAATGTATTTAATTCTGTTGCTGTTGAAGGGGCTATATCTGAAGAAAAAATCTGTAGGAGTTTAATAATAATGGAGACAATTTTGAAAAGTTATAATACATAAATTTAAGTTTGAATGAATTACACTGAATGAATTACATATTATTCATTTTTCTCAACCCAAATAAACTATGCAAATCTCATAAATACATGTAATTGTTAGAAAGTGCAATACCCACACTTTCTCGAGATATCACATAAACCCAGTAACACCAAAATTATGCAGCTTACAAATATTCAACATCAAAACGTGTATTTCCTGTAGTGCTCCTCTAATGGTCTAGCCTCCAGACAGTTTGATTGACATGACAGCAACATGCCACTATTATGATTATTTTCCTCTATATAAAGGTGTGCGTTAGTATGTATTTGGTGTGTGTTGCAGCACAGATGAGCTCCAGTCTGTCTGCTGCTCTCTCAGACTGCACCCAAGGGACATCCCAAAATAACAACAAAGGCCCTGGGTGGGTCGGATGAAAGCCCTGTCACCAGCCATTTCAGGTCCCTGTCTCCTCCCCTACTGTACTGTACATGTGTGTGTGTGTGTGTGTGTTCGTGCGTGTATGGTACTTCACACTCTGCGCACTGATACATCGCAACAAACCACTGAACCTTACCACCATGACCGAGGGAGATGCAAACAGGCCACAGTTTTAGAAAATCTGATCAATATGATTCTCTGTGTGTTTTGATTCTGGAGACACAACTCTAGTATGTCATGCTGTCTCTCCTCCTATATTATACTGCTTTTTATTTTTAGTAAATAATTATAAATACAATATCTAGTATATAGATAAGCATTATATTTTCTTCTATGAATGATATTGATATTCAAACATATTATTAAGGATGTACTATGTATTATAAAGACCCTAAATAAGAATTAGTTCTCAAACATTTTACCTGGTTAAGTAAAGGTTAAATAAATAAAATAAAGTGAAATGAAGAAAGAAAGAACATTTAAACAGTTCACCTAGATAAATCAGAAGCACTTGCAGTAACAGCAGGGGTGTTAAACCACAACTGTTACATATAATAGGTCAAAGAATGATAAGAGCAGAGGGTAGTGATAATACATACACAAGCAGTAAAGACTTACAGTTTTAGATTCACAGTATAAAGAAATAGTAGCAAGTAGCCTAGTTCTAGTGAATTGAAATAGGCCTATAAGTAGAACTAGAAGACCAAACTATAATAGGCTGAATAGTAGTCATATTAATAGGCATGCGTTTGTACTCAGTAAAAAAAGCCTAAGTGGTATGCCAGTATCTTCAAATATATTTAAAACACATTGGTAATAGCCTACTCAGTAGCCTAGCCTGTTATCATAATATTGTGTCACTGCAAAATGAATCAAGGCTACATGGCTACATATCCAGCCAACTGGGTTCACCCAAAGCCCTTGCAGTAGTTAGTACAAATCCGTCCTCCGCTGATGTCAAGCCTAAAAACTACAAAAAGCAGAGGACTCCATTGTTATGTCTATCCAGTAGAAGCCCCGAGGTTATTTTTTCTCTGCCTTGAAACAAATCAATGAAGCGAGCTTCACTTTGAACAATTGCGCTTTTGCTGAAATCAGATGTGTTGAGCAGTCAGCCATCACTCCATTTATTCTGTTTGTTGACAGAAGAGGACTTTGATAAACAATACGAGGCTTTGAAACAGGTGCCTACGACTTCACTTTGGAAAACTCAACTAAACACTGACTGTTTACAGGCTATTGGCTATTCTGTGCGCAAACCAAGTGGACACTGCGTAACCTTCACAAAGTCGTTCAGTTCATTTTTAAGAAGTAGGCCTATAATTGTTGACACGGTTATAACACAGTGAGAACTAGTTAGGTCAGCTTAGATGGAGATTTTGCTTTAGCTTGTAGTGCCCTCGTGTGGTTACTTTGAATAATTACATTGAATCATAATCACAGATTTCACAGTCTCACGCTTGATCACTTTATTTGTTAGTTTAGAGTTTAGTCAGTGCTCTTGTGTTAGTTCCAAGCCTGCATGAATGAAATGAGTTGCAACAGGAAGGGCATCTGGTGTAAAGACACAACTGATTACGCAAATACTGCACAAGAGGAAGCAGACGGACTGAAGCAATTCATTCTGTGTTTCTTAAATCAAAACGAGGAACCAAATGATATTTTCCCAGACTTTTTTGAAACAGTAAACACAACATACTGTATACTTATCTGGCCACAATCAGCATCTGGAAGTGTTTCTCAATCTCTATCTACTAGCACCAAATGGTCTTAAATTAGTCATTGTAATATCAAAGCACTTGACACTAGAATGATGATTATTTGCAGGTGCAGATCCGTGCCTCTTGTCAAGTCTGCATCTGAACAAAATGACTGAGCCTTTATCCGACACGTACAGTGCAGCCAGTGTTCAATAGGCAAGATCACATTACACAAGATTACTTTGGAGTTTGAGTAATTTTCCAAAATTACGTTGGCCTTTGGTCTCTGCTAAACTTGATTGACTTGAATGGTTTTCATTAGAAAGATTGACTAGACTTGATGCTTGTACACAAAAGTTGGGGCATTATTCAGGATTTGAGGGTGAGTGAGTGCAGCTGGTACATGAGAAGTGAACGGATATGCAAATGATATGGGCTAAGTGCTTCATCATGTTTACAAAATTACAAACTTGGTTCAATCTGAAAGCTTGATTGTTTGCTTGTATTTATTAAGTCTACGCTGTGAATTATTAAAGTCATTTTTTTTTTCAGTTTTTCACCTACCTATTGCTTTTTAGGGCTATACACAGGCAACCTATAAAGGTACATTGTGCAACTTTTCTGGTGGAGGATCAGTCAAATGATTTTCTTCATGATGTTATTGTTGTCTGGAATGTTTCACAGTATGGCATTAAACCTTTCTATCTTCATGGAGACTAAATCCAAGACCAAGTTAGGTCAGATCTGTAGAGGCAACTCTGCTCACAGTCACATTGCCAGTTATTTTTGAGCAGTAAAACCACCTGTAATTTATTGCAATAATGTAGAGCTCTTTAATGTCATACTGTGGAAGATTCCAAGCAGAGTAATGACATATCCATAGAAACAAGGTGATGGACCCCCAACCAAAAAGTTACAAAGTGCACCTTTAACAACCATACCTCCCAAGTCTCATAAGTTTACTTGGATTTTTTATAATTGTTTATCAAAAATTAAACCCCTCTGCCATAGTATACTCATTGCAGTAAAAGGCGACATATTTGACAGTTAACAAGTGAATTCAAGATAAATCAAACAGTGGTTGACCTTTGCTATACCCCATTCTGTCTTTATTGATCAAACAAGCATAAAGTGAGTAATGTATCAGATATCACCAAGAGCTTGGATCTGGACTGACAAGAAAATCATCATAAATAACATGACCACCCCCATTACCCTTCAAGGAAAATACTGGGAGAGCGGTCCAAAACAAGGAGTAATCTAGATACACTTTGAGCGTCACAGACAATAGGATCTGTTGTTCTGACTGGAGACATTGGCACATTTTAGACAGATACTTGGCTGCTGGAACTGAGGGCTCATGAAATACAAAACTGTGGAAAGATATTACATTCATTAGAGCATATTTTATAGAGAAAGGCAGGAATGTACTATGAGATTTAAAACATTAAGGCTACATCAAAATAAAATTGATGAAATAAAAGAGTTGTTGCCTTTTGTGTCAAGAAAAGAGTGGGCTTCTGTTAATAATTGTAATGTGCAACTGGCTGCTACTACTACATTAGTTTGGTCTATTACCTTATTTGTTTCAGGTAAAATAACAGGAAAAGAACTACAGTAACACCATGTAGCACAATCAAAAGCTTTTTCAATGGAGCACAAATATTTCATTTTTATTTTTTAATAGTTAAAAGGGCATCGAGAAAATTCATAGTGTGAACCACTCGTGTATGTCTAAATCCATGTTTCTTCAATAGTTTTGTGAACTGTCTCTGTGTCCGCTCTGTCCCCTCTGTCTGGACCAGCATGTTGAGAGACTGGAGTGCAGAATGAGGGGTGGGCCCATCCAACATGGTCTCAGCTATGAGCAACGCACAGCCTACAGTCCAACACATTGTGGAAATAAAATTACAGAAAGTCTGACAGTAGAACTGTAAAAAGTATAGAGGCTCTGACACATTTGTCAGACTTTGACACAGAGCATAGCGTCCAGAAGGTTGTCTGTATATTTGATGTCTTTAACAGTAAACCCATGTCTTTCCAACAGAGAGCTGTACTCCTGTGCACTCCTCTGCCTCCCTGGACTCATGCTGAGGGCCTGGAGCAGCCCTCGACTCGGACCGGTCCTGTCCTCATTCAAGAAGATCTCACTGAGCAGGACTCCACAGCCTAACAGCAGCGTGTAAGTGTATTAATGCACACACTTGTTTGAGCTTCTAGTCTTAATTGTTTATGTGACAATAGCAAAATGGTATGAAACACTAGTTGATCACTGCATTAGCCATGTTTTTTTTAAACAAGTTTAAAAATAAGTTTAGTAGTTTACCTGGCGTACACCTCTCTGCAATTTTCTTCAGCAGGAAATGCACTTTCTCATCAGACCAGTCATGAAGGATTCTTGCCAGGATATATAGGTCTGCTTCTGGCAAGTCATCTTTAAAGAAGTCTCCTAAAAATACATTTTATTGTTAACAAATATAAAGTCTAAAAGTATGTTGGTACATTGGGATAAATACCTTACCTGCTATGAAAGACACCCTGTTGTCTGTGTCCATGTGCTGAGGCTGAAATCTTTCTCTAATTTCAACAACTGCAGGTAAGTCAAACACTATGACAGACATCTGAGGATTTGCTTTTGTTAATTCATGAGCAATAGCTCCAGTGCAACCTGAAACACACTAATACAAATATATATTCTGCTCTTCAAAACATTCTGCTTTCAGCATTCTCTGTTTGCATTACCTCCGAGGTCACAGGCCAATTTATATGTGGACAGATCAAACGCTGTGGCTACAGCTTTCCCCGTAACTTTAGCAATGCTGTGCATGGCATTCATAAACCTCAGTTTTAAAGCTTGGCTGTCGTAGTAAGTATCCTAAAGACATGGTAGAAAAACATGGTAAAGTTTTTCACTGGCTTGTAATTTAAATCTTTATGACAACTTTAAAAATTGTCTATGGTTAAAATGAACACCTGAAACAGATCTTGTGCTTCTTTGCTAAATGCCTGTTCATGCTGATTTGTTCCCTCACGTACAGCATTTTCAAGATGAGAGAAAAGAGGCCACACCATATTATCTGTGTGCAAAATATAACTGTGCAAAGAGAAAGGAGAATCTGAGCCTAGAAACTGCGCTGCCAGAGTGCTGTTCTTGTACAATGGTTTCTGATGAGCTGCAAAACAAGACAAATTCATTGTCATTACTACTTTAATATTAATCACCTACTCTTAAAAATCACTGCAAACTTACTGACATTTCTCACTGGTTAACAGTCCCAGAGACACACAGGCCTCCAGCAAACTCCGTGTTCCTTTGAGTGAAGCTTTGATTTCAGCTGCTACCTGCACAGCATCTAGACCGGGACTCTTTTGCAGCAGGTCAAACACCCCCATTTTTGAAGCTGTAAATAATGCCTAAAATATGAAAACATAAGTGAGCAATGTATTGTTTTTTATTACATTGAGAACTCAAATAAAATTATATATAAATATTATTTGACACATACATATTCAATGTGAGTGCAAATACCTTTGAGGCCTTGAATCCATCCATTAGTGTAATAATCCTCTGCAAATCTCCCTTATTAGGTACAGTGTTTTCTCCAACAGATACACTTCGCCCTCTGCTGGCGATGTTTTGTAATGACAGGCGCTCCTGGCTGTCACCACTATGTTTGGATAGGCTGTTAGTTACTTGATTCGAACTTTCACTTACATCCATCTGACCACCATTTCTTTTAACCTAGAGGAAATGTAATTTAATAGATACAATAGAGATTAAACAGCAATAGAACAATAATCCATATTTAGATTATACAGAGGAAATAACATTCAATAACTTACCTTGCTTGCAAAAGGGCTGGCAGATGGGCTACTAGATAAATCTTGAGGTATAACTGTGTTGGTGTCTTGGTTGTAAGAACCTAGATTGGCACTATTTCGATCAGAGGAAGGAAGGCCATTGTAAATAAGGCCCAACTGCTTGCAGAAGTGGTTGAGAGGAAACCCAACAACATTTAGGAAGTCTCCATGAACATACTCCACCAGCATGCCACCAAGAGCTTGAATACCATAGCCCCCAGCCTTGTCCCTGGCACACAGGAGATTCAATATTTTGTAATTATTTTTTTTACAAAAAAGTATTGCTTAACTATAATAAAAACTCAAGCCAAAGTCCAAAAAGACAATCAAGTTCAACATTAACCAAGTGCCCCACAAACCTCAAGCGCACAGCAGTTACATCAGTAAAATCAATAGGTATTACCTCAGTTACTCTCACAGGTCCTACTCACATGGGTTCACCGCTGTTAATGTATTCCCAGAGCAAATCTTCCGACAGATTAGCAAATTTAACCTTTGTTTCTTCATAGAAATCTATTAATTGGTAGTCTATCCCATCATCTGAAAAATGTATGACACGTTTTGACATGACATGCCTATTAATTATGACTGGGAATATTGCATTAGAGTGAAACAAAAGTTTGACATGCCTTCTTTTTCATGGCAAAGGACAATGGCGACCCCAGTAAAAACACTATGTTCTTTACCACTCAACCTACAATGAAGACAGCACAAAATGATAACACTACAGCTATAATGATCACTTTTAATATATCAGCATTACCGTGACAGCATTCTGTATGCATCATCCTTATCTGTTGGCTTCTCCAGTATAAGGCCATCTATAGTCTATGAAGAAAAAGATACAAGTTATGCAATTGTCCAGAGATAGAATAGCTTGATATGATTTTATGATGCGTAATTTTATCTTACCACAATAGTATCTGCTCCAATGACCATGTCTGGAGTTTTCCGGTGTTTCTAAAAGAAAATACTGGTGATATTTAGAATACATATATGGATGACATTAGCATAACAAAAACTTACAAAAGGCATCCTCCTGGCCACCTCCAGTGCCTTCTGCTTGGCAGTCTCAACTGCATATTCATGCGGTGCCTTGAAAAGTCCCTTGTCAAGAGTTTCTTTGAACCAGGATGGCACCACTTCAAATCTTAAGCCCTGATAAATATAGAATAAAGGAGGCATTGCTATACTGGTCTATATGTGTCTGGTTTGTATGTTTGTATGTGTGTGTTGTGTGTGTCTATATTGTTGTGAAATATGAGATTAATTAGAAAGGCCAGTTTTGGAAAACAATACATACTGCATTTCGAAGAATATCTTGTCTTCTGGGAGAAGCACTTGCCAGTACAACCAATTTACCCGCAAGCTTTGAAATGACAGGGTTCAGTACCATGGTGATGAATGATTGAGCCTGCAATAACATGAAATGAACAATGACATAAAAAACACTGACAGTCACAAATTAGTCAGATAAGCATGGGCTCTGGTGATGAACCTTATGACCTAGTTAGACATGGTTAATATAATCCAATAACTAATAATCATAATGCACACGTTAGACATAACCCCAAATGTTAGCTTTCAACAATGCTGTAATAAATCATAATAATAATAGTAAGACAGATCTGATTGCCATTGCTAGGCTATATACCCTTTACGAGTATTATTACGTGTTTTCTCATTGTAGCAAGTAGCAAGTTACAGACTGCCAACACTGTGACAGCTGAAATGATTGAAAACAAGTTATTAAATATGGGCATAGTTGCAGTAATACAACTTCAAAAGCTACATAACAATCTTACCTCTCTGACATAAGTCTGCTCGTATGGCAGCTGAGACTACGACTACCTACGTCATGACGCATGCGTGATGGCGTCACATGACACCATCTTTCTTGTTCACGCCATTCACGCAGGGAAAAAGAAAAAAAAAAGAAATATTTGACTTTTTCTTTGACCATGGATTGCAGACCTGGTCAGTGTACTTATGGGTATAAAGATAAAAAAGGAGACAAAACCACGTAGTTAAGTTAAATAATTAAAATAATTAAAAACAATAAGTGCAATATTTTTTTTTTCTTTTTTAATTCACTATGCACATGCATGTGTCGTATAAAAAGACACATAAAACCATTTACAAATGTAAATAAAGAAGAACATTCTGATAAAAATAACAAGATATTGTACAACATAGAGAAAGTTTATTGTGCTTTCACTTCCTTCCTTTCTCCGTTTTTCAGTTGCATTATTACATCAAAGATACCCGCTGCTTACTTTGTTGACCTTCAGAACCACATTGCATTGAATACAAAATTTCCCTGTGCTCCTGCTTTGACTCCATACTGCTGACACTGTGCCAGTTCATGATCTGCCTCAGCTTTTGCCTGAAGTCCTTAGAGGCAAAATAGTAAATGAATGGGTCGATGCAACTATTGAGACAGCTGAAACATAAAGTCAGTTTGTAGGCCATGTAGAGGGATTTTTTGAAAAACAGCTTCATAACCGTGTGGGCTAGTAAGAGAAAGTTGTTCGGGGCAAAGCAAAAGGTGAAGACCAGCAAAACAATAACAGCCAAACGTATTGCTCTATCTTTTTGGGCTGTTTTCGAGTCTTTTGCCAGCTGTTTGATAACTTTGACATAGCAAAATGTTGTAATGCAGAAAGGGAAGATAAAGAGTACAAAAATCATGCCGAAGAGGAAGGCAGCCCACGCGGCTTGAGACGGAAGCATGTTTTTCTTCAGGACATCGAAACATGTGGTTATTCCAAGTTCAGGAATATCAAAGGTCAGGTCCGTGGTCATCAGTGGGTATAAAACAATCAAGACTAAACCCCACATTAAGAGACAGCTGATGATAGCCATAGACTTCTTCCGTCTGGTCTCTCTAAAGGACATAGGCTTCACGATGCCCAGGTAGCGGTCAATGCCAATGGCCATCATGGTAAGAATGGAGCAGTACATGTTGGTGAAGAACATCATAGTTAGAAACCTGTGGAGAGAGAAATAGCAACATTAGATTCATGTAACTTAGTGTATGGGTGATATGGCAAAATAATCTGTTTTTAAATTTGTAAACATATTTGAGTGTAGTTTATTGGCATGTAACTGTACCACATCTAGGGCTTCCTGTGACTTTATACTGAATTTCTTGCAATCTAAAATTAGTAGCTCTCTGACATTCATCTGACATGTTTTGTAACAATATCTCACCGAAAGAAATAGTTAGAGGCCCCTGCTCTATACTATACAATATTTTAAAATACCTTCTTATAGCAAATTTAAGTGGGCACTATGTCACATCTCTATTGGGGGATCTGCCATCTGCTTGTTTCTATGGAGATATTAATGCTGTGATTGGAATGTTACACAGTATGGCAATAAACATTTATATCTTCGAGGAAACAAGCTACAGGTCAGATTTGCAGAGAGGTGTAAGAAAGCACGTTTGTGTAGGAGCTATAACAAACACCGTAACCGAATAAATGTAAGAGAGATAAGTTTAATGCCATACTGTAAACTTCACAGGCAACTTACATCTTTATGGAGACAAGGAGGTTGACTACCAAAAAAAATACTCATAATGCACCTTTGATGACACATCCAAGTACTCTGTCAACTACTGATGGTAACATGGTATTTTCCCTTTTAACATGATATTTTCACTTTTAAAACTGTAGTACCTGCACATGTTGGGTCCCAGACTCCAGTTGTACCCCTGCAGCTGGTAGGTGATCTGAAACGGCAGAGCTGCACCTAGAGCCAGGTCAGTGAGGGTCAGGTTTATCATGAAGATTATAGACGGAGTTTTGGGAGAGGTCCGAAAGAGCAGCAGCCACATGGACAGGCCATTACCCACCAGGTTAATAACAGTAACCACCATGTAGATGACTGAGATGGCAATGCTGGTGTTAACATTCTTGATGAAGGACAAAGTAGCATTGTCCAACTTGTTGCTACTGCTGCTTGAATTCATGACTCTATAAGAAGGTATGAAAAATATTATTCAATAGCATCACTTTAAAAATTTCAGTTTATGGTTTTGACTCACAATGCATATTATTACGATAAACTATGCAACAATAAATCCATGTGAACAGGACATTGCGTAATTAAACTAGAAATTGTTGTGAAACAATTAAAATAATACATTACTTGCTGTCTTCCAAACTTGTGGTTCTCAAATCAAAATAATAACATGTGACTCAAGCTTATTCCGGTCATGTTAGCATGTTACTTTCAAGGACATCAACGACGTTTCAGCACTACACTTTTATCTTGCTTTTTTTTAAATTTTTTTTTTTTTATAGCTGATGCGAAAAAAAAAAAAAAAAAAAAAAAAAAACGACAACAGCTAGCTCTGTCCTACTTTGTCCTACTTTTCAAATTTTTAATTTTTTAAAAATATGTTATTTTAAGACTGTATATGAATTAATAAATAAAACCTGTCCTGAAGATAATATTGCTATTACATTGTACTCACCTCCTTGAGCGGTGGAGTGTGCGTTTGACAGTTGGTGATTAAGGTGGAGATAGAGGCTGCTGAGGAAATGGGGTTGTACAGTTACACACAATAACAGAGGAAATGGGCCATGTGACAGTTTTTAGTGCACCAGAAAATACACAAGAGATTATGATAACAAATACTTTTTTTGTGGTAGAGACTCTGAGAAACAAATTCATATTGAGCTAATAATTACAAATCAGTACACATCAGTATAGTGTAAAAAAAATCAGTTCAACTAATAAAACACTTATTTTAGAAGATTGTGGAGAAAAAAGTACTTCCTTTAATGGTAAGAACCTGGCTAGCCTGGCAAAGGTTTGGACAAATCAGTTGTGGTGTATCCTAGTAGCATACTACCGGTCATAGTTTTATTCTGCACACAACATGCACCATACCAGATGGGTTGCAAAAATGTGTTCAGATTTGTCAAATAAAATAATATTGCTTTGTGGTTATCACACATGTACATGTAGTCCTCAAATAACAAGATTTGAACAAGAATTTTGTTTCTTTTCAGTTCCTGGGAATAGCACCTGCAATTTTTGCTTGCCTGCACACTTCCTGTTGACATGGTTGAAAGTGTGAACTATTTCTGCCTGCTTTGATTTGTTTTAGGGCGGTGTGATTGGAACCTGTACCCAACAGCCCTGAGTAGTAACATGCACTGAATAATTACAGCTGATCTACGCCCAGGCAAGTGCCACTGTGCAATGTGCATTTCTTCATGCAGCTGACTCAAACATTAAAATGGGTAGGTCTACTGTTGGCCAAATGACAACGCCTTGCCATAACGGGAAACCCACACTGGAAGTGCTTTATTTCATCACATTTTAGGGAAAGACATTATACAAGAGGTTAGTCTGACAAAGGTATGTGCACAAAGAAAATGAGGCTTTTTAGTAAAAACTTAAAACAGGCCTTGACAGGCCTTTAGCCTGTTTTTTTTTAATTTTTTTTTTTACAAAAGTTAATTGGTGTTCTTTGTGACCAAAACATTAGGTGTACATCTATATAATCATTATAATGCATCTCAATTCAGCACATAAAATACACCTTATATTTCTTATTTACAAAATATTTTGTCTTGTTGAACAGAGGGGGGTACAAGTCAAGACTCAACTCAAGACTCTGAGGCTGAAAATTGTTTTTACAAACATTTCTAGCTGCCTAAATGGGAAAACCTCCTATAACTCTGTATGTAAGTAGCACTGTTGTTGATGTAATAGTCAATGTATTTCCAAAAAATATGTCAAACCAAACAATGCATGATAATTTAAATTATATGAGCAAGAACTCAGAGATACATTTACAAAAATTGCTTCTAATTTTTGTATTTATTGTTCATCTTTGCCCTTTTCAAAACCTTTGTCCAAGCTCATGTTGGCCATCTCATAGGCGTAGTCAGCTGCAGGTTCAGGTGAGTGACCCACTGGGATGCACTCGTAGCTTTTACCCGATGAGCTCATGCGTTTTCGATTTCGTGCACCAGGCTGATATAGCTGCATTGCTGGACGATCCTATAGGAAAGAGAATTAATGTATATGAACATTACCATGTCATTAGAATTAGTGAGATCCAAAATACAAGGCCAGTGGTGCTCATATTATTCACACCAAGTATTACTTCATAAAATATATGTCTTTTCCCATACAAGGACCAGGCATTGACTATACTCTGGTCTAAACCAGATGTACCCTAGTTTAGACTATGGTACAAAATTCGCCAACTGGCGCGGTTTAAAGACAAGATCTAACTATAGGCCTAATGTGAGATATAGGTCGTTTTTCCTTACGACCTCTTGTTTATAGCTGAGATATATTTGTATTACTATATTTCTATATTTTTATTTTTACTCATATGTATACATCTATATAATTATGATTTATTTGACACCAGTTTCTTTTTATTTTTGCTACTTATTTAGAATTATTATTACCTTTTATATTTTTGCTCTTTGTTATTATAATGTATTGTGATACGTGAGCTACTGTCTCCAAATAATGTCCCTTATGGATCAATAAGTTTATCTAAGTTTAAGCCTAAAGGTGTAATTAAAATAAAAATTCAATAAAAAAGGATTCATGTGTGCCAAAGGCTGTCGGCTTGTTAAATAAGCACTCGTGAAATGTACTAGTATGTGTATATCCAGCACATTTAAATGTAGTGGACATTGTAACCTATTTATTGACTCTTAAGCTGTTATGATTGTTCATGTGATGGTGAATCAAAGACAAATTTCCACTCTGGTGGACAATAAAGGTTAACTTAAGGTAAAACTGGGCAAAAGAAGGGTTTGAGTACCACCAGAGGGAGCTCACTAATGAAAGGAAGCCACACATACCAGAGTCTGAAAAGTCCTTAACCAAGAAATAAAACAGCTTGTTCTAATGAGTAACTTTTGACACCACTTTAATATTCCAAAATTCAGTTTCTAGAGGGTCTTTTCAGTCTATAAGACAATTGTAGAGTTTTGTACAATCAATCCTGTAAATCTAATTTGTATTGATGAACCACGTGTTTAAACATATCTTAAACTCTTAAAGAATCTATAGAATCCCCCTCATGCTCACCTTCTCGCTCACCTTGTTTCGAAGGCGCTCCTTTCTGTTACTCAACTCATCGCGGTCCTCTTTGCCCAGTTTTTCTCCATTGTCAGGACAGTAGTTATAGCTGTGATGGTGCCCCTCTTTCTTCCTCCTCTCCTCTCTGTCCTGGCAGTAGCCTTTTCCCCATTTGGTCTCCTCTTTACGGCGCATAAACTTGTCAAACTCATAATGGTGTCTTTGGCGTTTTCTCTCCTCATCTTTCACCCTGTGGTCCTTCTCTCTCTGCCTGCGACTGTGCTGCTGCTGCTCTTTGTCACTTTCTGCCTGACCCCTACTGGACATAACAGAGAATAACACCAATAAAGATGAATAATGAGTTCTAAAAAAAAAACGATAAAATATATTAATTGCCTGGTGGTTTATACATCTCATATTTTTCTCCACAAACAAAAACTAACATTTATAACCACAGATCACAAGTTCAAATAACAATTCCATTTACAACAAATCAATCTTAAAATCTTACTTTTCTTTAAATTCCTTTGACTTCATTTGATTCCCACTCTTTTCCCACTTGTTTGGTCGGTCCGTCTCTCCCACATCACTTTTGTCCTTCATTCGATCTGAATCCACATCATCATCTCTATCGCTCTTCTTTAAAAGCTTATATAAAACCAACACAAGAAACACAAGTAGTATATTTTATAAATACCCCTATATATTGTAATTGTTGTTAGACCCTGTACCTTAATTTTGATGTCCTTCTCAGACAGTTTCTTTTGCTTTTCTGCCTCTTTGCGTTTGCGTCTTTCTTCCTCTCGCCTCTTCCTTTTCTCTTCCTCTCTTTGGCGTTTTTTCTCCATTTCACGTCTCCGTCTTTCCTCTCTCTTTTCCTCTCTTATTCTTTGTTTCTCAATTTTCTTATTTTTGATGTACTCTAAGAGGGGTGTAGTCCGTTTGGCTGCAACAACAACACATAAAAAAGATTATTACAACACAATGTTAAACAGTATTTTAATGTTTTATAGCCTTACCAATGAGCTCCTTAGTTTTGGCTTCAATTTCCCCCAACAGAGTCTCAGGATTGGCCATTGATTTCTCCTCATCACAGGAGTAATTCTCTAAAAATCGCTTATACTCTGGATCTATTTGCAAATACAGCTCATAATTATTTGCAGACAGAAGACAGATCACAAATACAGTATAGGCCTAAGCATTAGACAACTGGATCTTCTGATTTATGATTACCTTCTTCAATGCTTCCAGCTTTAGCATCCTTTTTCTTTAGTTTCTTCTTCGAAATTTTTTGGAAGGGAGCAAATTCCACCACTGCTGGGTACTCAAGGCCTGAAATAAGAACAATACAATAATGCAATTTCAATTGCTAACATTTTCTATTTCTACAATACGTGTTACGTACCCTTGTTATCAATGAAGACATATCCATCAAATCTGTCTCTGAAGTGCAGAATATCTTCAGGGTTTTTAAAATTAATATATGCCCGAGAAAACAGATGTGGGTACAAGCTAAACAGATATCATATGGGCAGGTCACATATAGGCAACAAACATTTTAATAGTATAAATATAGATCGATGTTTTTACCTTTGATCAGCTGGAAAAAATTCAAAATAATCAAATGAGGGTAGTGGACTGAGCTGTTCTTCAAGTTGATCCTTGGAGATGCTCGGAGGAAGCCTGCGAATCACCACCTGAAAACCACCACCACGTATTACGATCATCATACGATTGTGATTCCCTTAGGTTGTTATTGTTGACGTTTTTCCCTAGTCTGTACATATGGCCTACATAGTAACCGTGTAGCTAGCCGTCTTTGTATGCTCTCTTATCTTACAACCCTACAATATGTTGTTGAATTCTGTTTTGAACATTTCGTGTATGTTTGGTTCTGTCGCTGTCCGCGGTGCTGAACAGCTCCTACCTCCCCCATGACGGTCCATACGAACCGCGAAAACAATGCGACACACGTCTAATACGAACCTTGGTGAAAACCTCTTTCTTCTCTTCTTTCTGCTTGGCGTTTCCACTGGTATTGTCCTGCTCACTCGGGATGTCTCTAAATTGGATCTCCACAGTGCTCTTCTCCTTGGCCACGGTCATTTGGTCTTTTTCAGACCTCATTTCTTTCTATCTCCCTCTTCACTGCGTTAACATACGCGTTCTCGCGAGAGTTTAGCTGTAAAGCAAGTTGGCATCAGCGCGAAAGTGATTTCCCTTTCCCGTTTAATTTTAGTATCGACAACTCAAGTAACTGATATAGGCAACATTATTCGTATTGACTCGTTTTTACACCACATAGTTTTTATTTTCTATTTCTTGAGTCGCAGTTTTCCAGACATGAGATCTAAGCAGTCCCATATTCTTCGGTGTCACTTGGCGTGAGAGGACTGGGGCTGCGGGGCCGATCCACACTGAGTAATGCTGGGCTGCTTGGCCCCGCGCTGCTGGTGCTGGCTGAGCTCCACGGCTCTGGACAGGATGACTGGCTCAGGGGCCGCCCATGGACATCTCTCGTAGGAACTAGGAAAAAAGGGGAATCCACATACATATATATAAATATATATATTCAGTCCTACCTGTGTAATAAAATATGTTTGTCTGAAATCACAAATTAAACAAGCCAAATAGTAAGGCTTTTAAAAGCCCAATTCAGTTTCAGACTTACCGCTGAGGAAAGTTTGTTTACCACCGCTTGTCTCCGCGAACAGCCGAGGAGAGGGTCTCTCTGGCGTGGATGCGGAGCTCACTAGGCTGGGTACGAACGTGGAACAAGTGTCCTGATCTCGCAGCACGCGGTCCTGCCCGTATACCACAACCGACTTAGACGGAGTGCAGCCCATCGCTCATCAAAGTGCTCCAATAGATCTCCATTTGAATTAAAGCCAAGGCAAATAAAAGGCCACAGAAGCAGTTTTCCTTAAGACCATGAAGATGTTTTTGATCTCACACAGCCGCCAGCCCTCCCCTTTAACCTGATGACATTAGAGAAGGCTGTCAGCTCCCACCTCCAACATATAACAGGAATTAGGTGGCCAAATGTGACATTTTACACGGAACACAACACATCTCAATTGCAATTTATGGTAAAAGTATACCATTTTAATTTTAATAAAAGTTATTAAAAACACATGACTGGCAATAAGTTCAAATATCAGAGTATACACAAATGCATTTATGAAGTGGTTTGGCATTAAATTGTTATCAACACAATTAGTAAGTCATGATTTATTTGAAAACTTGATAGCAATTTGCAACAAGGCGGCTCAAAATGGCTCTTTATTTATAAATCCACAGAGAAAAACAGAATTCTGCCATGGGCAGTATTTATTAGTCTTTGAGATTTTATAAGGTGTTGGCTCTAGTAAGTTCAGTGTCAGAAGAACTGAACTTTTGCCTTCAGGTCTAACCCAGTGTTTGATGGAAAGCAGTTATCAACCCTTTAACCAAGGCACATTAGTTAATTCCCCTTTCTAAAGTGCATTTTGCAAGTTTGACTTAATAAGCTAATAGTGTGATGAAACCACACTGCCAGTGGCATTTCATTTGCACTCTAAAAATCACATTTGATGCACAAGAGGGGAATAAAGAATCCTTTGGCAGGAGTGGTGCCAGAGTTTTGGTTTGAAAGTAGTCCTTGAGCCCAGGTGTGTTTGTGACAAATTGCGGCTACAACAGTCCACCTCTGATGACGTCATCACGTGCTGGTGTCTGACAAGGTGTCTAACATCATGTCACTTTCATACATGTCACACTCCAAGGTCAGGGACAGCCGCAGAGGCGTCTCCAGCATCACTTTGTCCTGATTGGACACTGGTGTTTCCAAAGACATGGTGCTTGTGTCTTCTGCCTCTTCCAACCTTGGTGTAGTTGCAAGCTCTCCGAGTTCAGAGGTGGACAGCATCTTCATCAGGGCAGGAGTGTTTAGGCTGCCTTTTACTTTGTCATCAATGTCTGTGGCTACACATAAGAGACATTATTATTATTATTGATGAAGAGGACTGGTGTGAAAATGAATCTTTATCACATACCAACATAAGCATCTGTGTCCCCAATGTACATCTCAATACAATGGGCAAGCATTGTTACAGAAAATGTGTCATCCCTTTTTAGTCCAAGTGCCTATAAAATAAAAGTCAATAACTGTCATATGACCATAGAAGTTTAATTTAGCATTTTAATAATTGTTGTCTTAATTCTACTTTCTGTATATTTAATCAAAAGGAATACCGTATGAAAATAGTCAATAGCACTCTCAAAGTCCCCCATCAGGCTGTGTACATATCCGATGGCTGCATATGTGGAAGCATGCTGGGGTATTAAAACAAGCGCCTGTCGGTGGTACTCCAGAGCACGGTCATACTTCCTTCAGACAAAAAATAAAATGTACCTAATTTAAATATAAAATACATAGCATTTTATGATATCTGATATCGGACTGGTGATTGCAAATGATCCCAGACAATACACTTCCATTCAAGCATCAGATTGCCATGTTAATACAAGTCTATTGTAGTCTATTGTATTTGTGCCAAACAAGTAAACAATCAATACTGTAGAAGCTAAACCTAGTTTTGTAATAATCATTTATGGATTATGTATTTGGTTTTGTAATGTTTACTTTTATTTCCATTACTTTGAGGTCCATAGTTCCCTAATTTAAAACTGGTTCAGATGCACCATGTGGAGTTCAACAGTTCTTTGACGTTCTTTCTGCCTTTTTATATGTTGTCATGTCCTTAAACATGTGAGAAATCAGTAAAGAGCTCTTCATTACACCCAGATTGCTCTCAGTGAATTTATTTATGTTTGTAAATTCTCAAGAGGTGAAAGTATAATACGTGTAAAGTGTCACACTGGCTTCACAAATGTGTGAAACCTAAAAATACGGTTTCCAAACTGTATAACTAGAAGGCCAAATGTTGTACTGGATTAAAATAAATCAGTATCAGCTATTAGCTGTCAATGAAGTGTTCAGATGGACCAGTGGACAAGCATCTATTGTGTCTCTGGTCATTCATTAGATATGCATTACTCATGAAACACAGAATGTATTCCTTACTTGCGTAACAGCCACTTAACACTATTTTTATGATCCTTATGTCATTTGAGTGGTGGATAATCAGGGTATGCATAATTTAATAATTTGTTTTTGCATATTTTTTCAGTAAACCTTTGAAAGCATATACATATAACGTGGTACAATATACAAATATACCATACTACAAAAGCAAAGCGAGCACCTGTCATTTCTTTTGACAGTTTCCAACAGTTTAGCAACAAAAACCTTTTTAAAAATCAACATTTCTTTAAATTTAGTAAACAGTACTTACTTGAGTTTTCGGCAGACGTGACCCAAATTGTTGAGCAAAGGTTCCCATTTATCAACAGTTACCTGAAAAATGCACAATTATTACACTCATACAAAAAAATACAAGCAAAAAATAGATAACATTATATATACACATTTCACTCACTTCATTGCCAATGGCTTTGATTTTTTCCATTGCATCAAGAAATAACCTTTCTGCTGTTTTCCAGCTGAAACAAGGCATGACTCAACACAGTTAATATACAAAATACATATTTAAAATGTGTGTATGCTTGTATGTATGTATGTATATTGCCACGACTTACTCTCCATTCTGAAAGGCAACCACAGCCACCTCATGAATGACGAATGGATCCTCTGGAGCAATACCGAGAGCCTGACTAAAGAAGCGCTCAGCAAGTTTAGAGTTGTTTGTCAGACCATACTCCAAGCCTATATACAGCATGGGCAGGTGACACCTGTATTATAATAAACATATATTATACAGCTTTGCCACCTGCATTTACAGAAAACCTATACACTATCAAAAGACATGTGCCAACCCTTTCATTAGTTGGGCAGCAGTGAAGTAAGCTGCCATGGCTTGATCATGCTCGCTTTCCACTGCAAATGAATGACCATAAGCGATCCAGGCAGGACCATAGGTCCGTTCAAGTGTGGTAGCTTTGCTAGAAAAACAGTACATGGTTTACATAAATGATCTAAACTCAACTAAACCGGCAGTTCTGCACATACCTAAGATAGCGCCGAGCATGTTCATTTTTGTGGCCAACCATAAGATAATAGCAGCCAACCGCAAACCATGAAACCTGCAGTGATGAAAGATTTTAATGCAGTAAATATTTGAAATCCATTCAGAAATCCCACTGCTTAATAACTCACGGGGTTATTTGGATACAGGTCCACAAGTTTATGAGAAAGATAAAACAACTCTGAAAAAAGAAAACAAGTTTAGCAAGGTTAACTGTTACATTTATATCGGATGACTAAAGATGCTACCATTCGATTTTCCAAGCTCAACTAAGGTTCCAATGTGAACAGGTAAGCAGTTGGCATGAAATGGATCCTTAACCATTACCCTGAAATGGAGAAAAGAAACATTTGTAAGTACTATAGGCAAACATATAGATAATATTATATTTCATCAAAATAGGAAATATTATGTCAAATTTACTTCTTCCATGATAAATACCACAAAAATGGTATCTCTTCTTTAATGATAATTATTCAATACAACTTCAAACGGCTTACATTGATGTGAGCTTGAAGCATGTCTTAAAATCACAGTTGTAATAATGTCTCTCAGCAAGAGACACAACAACATCTAAATTGTCCTGAAGACCAGTGACCATTTCTGGAACAACCAACTCACTGGGTTTATTATACTGCAAAGAAAGACAACAAAATGGCATTAAGAATTTCAACTGTACCGCAGTAACAGCAACTAATATAATGTGTACCTTTTTTAATTTATGTTCAAAAAGAAAATGTAACAGCTCCTCCTCTTCCTCGGTACACTGCTCATTCAAAGGGAGCGAATCCAGGAAATCTTTTTCTACAGGAAGAGCCCTTAGAATTATTACACACCAAGATCTGTCTTGTTAAAAGTTAAATACCACTGCATCTTTCTCAGATTAGGTTACCTTCCTGTGCAGTCAGCATGTGGTGCGCAGTGAGAAGGTCAAAGGCTTCAAAGCAGTATACATCCAGTTTCAAGGCCTCTTTGTAACTGGAGGTGGCCAGTGGACGGTTGTCCATGGCGTCATATATTTTACCCCGCAGGAGGCAAATGGAGCTATTAATCTGACCAAAATTACAGGTGAAAATTAGATAGTGTTTATAAAAACATGCTTGTGCATTTTTTTTTTTTTTTCTGTAAGTACTACTACTTACTACCTATTAACCAACAAGGTGTGTACATTACATCTTATATATTCTTTTCATAATCACAATCAAAACATTTTAATAAGTTATAGACTTGTTAGGAGAGACTGCGGTTTAATTTCAAATGTATTTGCTCTCTATAGATTTTTCAGATGCTGATGTATATTTTCTCTTTGATTAACTGTGATGATTTACCATATTTAAGAATTTAAGAACCACTGTAATTAAAGCGTAGAAGAAACAAAAAAGCAATACATTTTTATATGATTTCTATAGGGTCAGGATCATCAATACTATAGCTGTACCAGAGCAATAAAAAAACAGAACACTAGATTTAAATATATGTACTTACAGCAGCAGGAGTCATGCCCCAGTCTGGTGTCACAGTTTCCTCCTTCCCTCCCTTTTCAAGCAGTTTCTTGCTGACTGGCTCCTCAACGTCCAAAATATCTAAAGCCTGCTGAAACTCTTTTGCAGCATACTGACAAAAGCAAAGGCAATAAGTTATAAAAGTATTTGAATACCCAAAACGCTAGTCTAATTTGGTGATCACTTACATGGCATCTAGCAGCAAGATACTGACATGCTCCAAACATCTGTACAATTACAATTCAGTTGTTGAAAAACAGAAGTCACAAAATATGTCTTAAATGTCTTATTGGTATTACCTTGTCAAGTTTACGAGATCGTATGGCATGGGAGGCTCTATGGTACTGAGAGGTCAAATAAAGACACTGCGCAAGCCAGTAGATGTCTTGAGGGTCCTCTGCCAAATAGCAAAGAAAATAATGGTCAAGAATAAAGGCTTGCCCCATATACACTTACAAATACAGGTTGTGATGAAATCTAATATTAAATACGTCGTGAATAACAATGATCCAAGATCGCCAGTGAAGCTATTTGACAAAAGTTGGCTCCAGTAACGACTTACCATGGGATAAGGATGCAATCTTGTCAGCCCAGAACAGTGCGCTCTGATACTGTTGCTGTAAACCGGTAGGAAAAATCGTATTAATGTAACATAAAACAATTGTCAGTTCCACTGCATGAGCGAAAACTACATTTTGTATTGCTGATTTAACACTGTAGTTTTGCTAACTGGCTATTCAGAAAAATCGGGTGGTACCTGATCAATGTATTGCCGTACTCGCTTCCGAAGTCTGTCGAGGTTCATTTTGTCTGTTTGGGAAAAACCCTCAATTTCAATAAAAGGATATCATCCTTATACATTAACAAAAAAATGTCAAACTACTCTACAACAGGAGCTAGCTTGCTAGCAGCGTTCAAATACGCGGCTTCTTTCTGCAGCAAGTGTGTCGATTAATAGTGTCATGGGGAAACAAAAGATTGTAGAAGTAGTTCCGCTTTTTTATGGTTTATTTTAGGAAGGTAAGTCCCTATCTGTGTCTATGTAGAACATGTCTATTCTACAAGGAAAAAAAAAGATAGATCTATAGATATATTTATATATATTTATATATTTATATATCTCAGTCCAGAAAAGTGCAGTACTGGGAACAGCAAAGATACTGCGCAGAACTCAAGCTCCCAGGAGGAGCCGAGCTGAGTAGAGAAACCAACCATCGTGGAAGGTTAGGAGCACATTTTTATATAAATGAAATAGCACATTCCCCGGAACAACATTAACCATTTTATTATTGTTTTTATTAAGTTTATTAAGTTGTGTTATTTTGTAGGCCTAAATACATTTGACAGTCAAACAATTACCCTTTTTTGTGCATCCTTTCACATGCTTTAACAAGAGGATGGATGTATTGCTAGGTTTCAGAAGACATCATTCTATAAGTCAATATTATTTAATCCAGATGCGTGCCAATGAATATTGTTAAAATGCCAATTTTTAATACAGAGAGCGCTTGAGTCTAGTCAGTAAGAGAAATTACCAGTTTCAACATTTGCTACTTTACCTTTGAGATATTTCATGATAAAGTACAATGTAATAAATAGGGAAAATGGCTTTTGCCCCCCATCTGAATCTGAATCTGAAAACCACCAAATTATTTCTGTCTAAATCTTGTCTTGTCATCTTCTAATGGACTCGCTGTGGTATCTTGTATTGTCAAAACATGGAATCATTGAGAAAGAAATATATTTCATTTTAAATGAAACCTAGTGCATAACATGATCTCTATTCATTCTTCTTGTTCAGATGGGCTTTCAAGCTCTGTAACATTTTGTGCAGGATTCTCTTCTTTTGTACCTTTATTTGCATTGATTTCATTCTGATTTTCCTCATCCTCCAACTCTTTTTTATTTTTGCTGTCACTTGATTTGTCAACTTCTCTCTGTATTTTAACTTTGCCCAGATCTCTATGGTGTTTTTCCTGACCCTGAAAAAGAAAATATATTATGAAAAAAATGTATTAGAAAGAAAGTGTACTATTTGAACTATATGCCATACATTTATGCAGTGGGGAACACAAAAATGACAACAGGAAACCTTTAAAGTATTTGTTCTTCTTCTTGGGTACAGTGCAATGCTGTCCATCAGGCTCATGGTTTTGATCCAGTCTTGGTGCCAGCTCTTTACACTGTAATGGGACTTGCACTGATATAGACGCTGCAGTATCAGCTGATTCTCATGGGAAATGCGCAGTAACTCTTTCTGCCGCTGCTGCATATTAAGGCTAAGAGGACACCACACAAAGACATTCAAGCCATAGACTGTCAAATTTGAAAAATGTTTTGTTTTAAATCTCAACTGACCTTTTCTTTTCATAGTAATTTATGTTGTCCACTACTCCAGTTGTGTGGATGATGTGTTCAATTTTTTCTAAAAGTAATTCGTTTTCACGCTGAATTTTTATATTCCTGTCTTGGTCAGTCTAAATGAAAAATTACAAACAACAGTCACTTTGACATTTTTGTAGAATGTATTGGCCTGAAAAATCAACTAGAAATAAACATTTTCAGAATTTCACTCCCACCTTTACTTTCTTCAATTTTAAAGCTAGGTGACCGTAGGTTTCTGGTGTAGTTATGCTAATTGTTGGTTTGGCTGTTTTAACCTTTGAAAAAACACACCAAATGTCACATTGTTGTCAAAAGTATAGGTTGCTGGTTTTAATTAGATATTATTTCACTAACATTGTGTCTGTGTAAATCATAGGAGGCTCTGTCCCATTTTTGTTGCAGATATTTGTTTCCAGCAGGAAGCAGAGGCTGATATGATTGATGTGTCATGGTCTAAAAGAAGAGAGGTTAATTATTTGTCCTTTCATGAAAACCACTAAAAGCTATTCAAAGGACTGTGGTCATAAAAGTGCTGTTATGTAATAATGTAAACTAAAAAATAATACAATAGCGCATAAATTACACACAAATCCCAAAATGTTTATCATAAGAAGTAAACTCCATAAACCTACCAGTGCAATAGTCCCAAGTGGTTTATGGTACCATCTAAGTGCTGCTGCCAGGAGACCGTCTCTACAACTGCCCCACACCGTAGCCATGCCCTATTCAGGTCACCAGTCTGTTTGCCCCACTCATACTCTGTCGCCATGGCAGCAGCTGCAGATGAATTAATAGTTTTAAATGACGTGATTGTCTAGCAGATATTGGCAACAAGAAACCACCACCAACTACTTCAATATTTGTGGGTAAGGACTGGCAACAGAAATAAAGAAGGTGAGCTGGAAACATTCATTTTGTGTTATCAAACAGTTTCTTCAGGAATTTATTTTTGCTTTGTAGTTTTAAATAGTAAATCAATATTACTTACCTCACCTTCTTTAACTTATTCCTATTACTAAGACATGAACCCGCCCCAGAGATGCCTTGGGACAACAATTTCATTGTGTGCAAGCCTGACAATACCACCTCAAAGCAAGGATTAATCATTTTATTTGAGAACCTCTGGAGTAACCAAAAAAAAAAAAAACCAGAATGTACTGACTTTACATAACATATATTTAGACTTTCACTAAGCAGTAACTCCTGTACTATCTATAATGTATAATAAGTATGTGTACATGTGTAAGTATATTTAAAAAGCTCAGCAGAAAAAAATTTGAATGAATTCCATTGAGTTAATATGATTTTTTCATGAATGAAAATACATGTTACAATTGCTCCCTCTGTTGGCCACAATTGGGTATGTCATCTTGTATTAGACATGCTGTGAGTTAAAGGAACTGTATGTAATCTGCACTTAACTGTTAAATAAAAAGAAGTACTACAATCACAACTGAACCTGGCTCCCCTGTTTACTTTTTTTTTTTTCTTCAGAATATGGAAATGCCATATCTCATGTGAAAGCTCAGAACCGCCAGAATTTGGAGAGAGCTGCAGAGCTGCAGAGGCTGCACTAGTACTGAGTAATAATTGACTGCAGATGATGAGGTTTAAGTAGTGATGATTCATATCAAAGAGAGAGAAATTGAATGGCTGCGTTGAAACTGTGCTGCTCATTCTGCTTTCTGCTTAGATAATTGTCTTGCAAACCAAACCACCAAATTACAGCATAAATAAATGGGACATCATGTCCAATGTTTCTGCAATTAACACTAAATCTGCATCACAATTATCATCAATAAAAGCTATTTGGTTTTAACATGATCTTGTAAATGGTTACACAAAAGGTCTTGTTTATGAAATATGA
Source organism: Boleophthalmus pectinirostris (assembly GCF_026225935.1). NCBI lineage: Eukaryota > Metazoa > Chordata > Actinopteri > Gobiiformes > Gobiidae > Boleophthalmus > Boleophthalmus pectinirostris. The sequence goes on along the minus strand of NW_026570970.1, from coordinate 20,618,977 downwards.
AAACTAAATCTTACATACAGTTCCTTCAATAAGTCACCTAATATTAAGTCACCTTACAGTAACCTAATATTTAATGTATATATATTAAACTATTATGTATGTATATTAAACAAATATCAACATTAAAAATATGTTAAAAAGTAATATTCTGTCTGGAAGAAATCCTGGATGTGCTGATGCTATCAGTGGTCAATGAACAATTGGTTTTGGTGTTGGGGTTACCTGTTCTGAGGAAATCATTGTGGTTCTTCCATTGCACTTTTGTGGGAATAATGTTTATGAGATCAAACCACTATGGGACATGTCTATACTAACAAGAAGAAAAAAGAAAACAATACAGCTTGCATTGGTAAAGTAAAATAAATCTAAACTTTTCATATTCTGGTGAACTTTGTGTCCCTTGTTAATCCTTCGCGTCACTGATTGAAACAAAGACTTGTGCTTCCTGTTAGTGCTGCTGCCCATAACCACAGTGACACAAGAAGCTGGTCCCTGAGCTCACGTTTTCTACTCTGTGATGGAAAGTGGCCAAGGCAACAGGTCTCAGGAGAGGACTCTGTTTAGAACGGGGATTTCACTGTGTGCAGGTGATTCACTGGCTAGAATCAACTCTTCTAATTGTAGCATATTGTGCTGATGCAGCCTGAGAGCCATGTTGATTAGTAGAAAGTACAGAAAGGTTCCAAAATATTCTAGGAACAGCTCACATAGGCATTTCCTTAAAGGCAAGCCAAGAAACCCATAGGCCTAAATGTATGACTTTGTTTGTAGTCTTAAGCAGTCTGCTCTCTGTCCTCAGATGATCTTTTGCACACACACAACCCAGTCCTTCAGTCATAAGCTCTAAATGACATGTGCACACACATTTTACCTAACATGCTACTCTATTTACCAAAAAGGGGAAAACTTGACCTCAACCATCTAAAAAGTCCTGCATGTATAAAAAGCGGTTTTAAGTCAACACAATTCCTGCTAATGGATGGGAGAATAGGTAATGACTGTGCCTGTACTTCTGTATGCGTTCCATTAATGCTGGAACTATGGGGGAAAGGGTGCTATGAATGTGAAACAGGTCTTACTTCTTTAAAAGGGACTCTTTTCATGAGCACATACTTTCTCAAAACAGACAAAAAGTCTGCCTCAATGTAGTACTTAAACCATAACAGAATAGCAGAAAGATTTATTCTATAAAAGAGCATAAATAATTCAGTTACAACATGTTAAAAAGAGCCAGAGATGTTACGTAACAGTGGAATAAGTTATGAGGAAGACAAATTGGCCAGAAGAAAACCAAGTAAAGTATATGATTTTAGATTAATTGATAGGAAAAAAACCCTTTGTGGACTTTATGGTCTTAGGTGCAGGATAACTGGTGCTTCACTTCTGCTATAAATGCACGCTCGTCTCCCTTGGCAACTTCACCTTTGCTGAACATCTCAGCTTTGTAGTTACTGGCAAGGTCTCATTGCTTGGAGCCTGCAGAGACAGCAAAACAAACAAACATTTAATCGCTCACTAATGATTCACAAATTAAAAATAATCTGTGAGAAAATACAGTTTTGGCGTACAACATGAGGACAACAAACTGGGGTAGTCCATAAATGCAAATATTCTTTAAAAATGCACTATGTAACTTTTTGGTGGAAAACCACCTGCTTGTCTCTATGGAAATGTTGCTTTGCCTGGAATGTTCCACAGTATGGCATTAAATAAACTTGTATTTCTGTGGAGACAACCAGGTGGCAGTGCAAGTTCAAGTCACCTCGGAGAAGTGAGTTTGCTCACAGTGACAAAAACTAATGTAATTGAGTAAATACAAGATAAAGAAGTTTAAAGTCATATGGTGGAACATGCCAGGTCAAGCACCAGCATGTCCAGGAAGGATTAGGAATTAATCTAAATCAAGTAGTCATCAAATCTCTCACCAAGCTGACTTCCTTTTGTCTATTGACCTGGCAAAGTGGTCTAGTAAAGTTCCATTGAACTCAAGATCCCCATGATGAGAAACCATCTCTCTATTTTAAAATATCATTTGAAACCTGGAGATATCACATTTACTGTCCACCCACAAGTGATATTTTGTCCAGGATGGAGTTGAATCTTTGTGTGGCAGAGACTTGTATCTCTGCAGGGTGCGCAGATAAATATAGTGTATGGAGCCGAACACAAGGCTTGACTACATGGCCGATCAGTGGCTAAAGAGGGGGTGAAATAGCTCAAGTATTGATTATCTTGTTGGCACTGCAGGAAACAATCAATTGTGTGACCGCACATTGCTGTATGTTCAGGGGAAACTCCAAGCTCATGACTGTGTAACTGCCCCATTGTATAAAGGAAGTTTACATTATGTATGAAGTTTAACAGCTAAAACCTCTGCATTGATTCAACAAAAGTAAAATGTTCATTAATAACTTCAGCTAAAGGTTTCTGTCACAATGTGCTTCTTACCCTTTGCCTTATTGCAAAGTCTTATACTACTGTACGTACATCCCATATCAAGAGTACTCACAATTTGCGATACCAGTCATTTTTGTTTTGATGAGTCATCATGTAATGCAATGGCGAATATTATGATATCATTCACACTTATCATTCACATATCAGTCCACTACTGATACCAATGAGTTTTGTAATACATTTTTGCTCACCTACCCTAGATGGACTACATGCAGATAAACTAAAATCTAAACAATATATTTCAGACATTTAAGATTTTGTATTTATTTTTTTTATTTATTTGCTCATATTATACAACCACTGTATTAAATATGAGTGATTTTAAACTCTATAAAGTGATGTTTATATGGAGTCCATTTGTCTGATGTACTGACCTCAAGAACAAATTATGCTTAAAATGCATATGACAGATTTTTATGATTCTTTCTTATTCTTATTCTTTAATAATTTTGACTTAATTTGACTGGATAACACCTGTTGTAAACATTAATTATAATTTTGCACCAATCAAGAAGCAGTTTGCCAAAAAAAAGTTTAAAAATATGTTGAAAATTACAGGAAGCCGAGAGTTCTGAAACATATTGATCACATCACACTAGAAAGAATTCTTTCCCAAAGTTTGGAACAATTTACACACAAGAAACACATTTTTCAATACTTTAAACACAATTTCAGCAAAATAAAGTTTTTAAAATTTGTATTTGTCAGATAATAATTTCTGTTTACATTAGAGGAGTTTTGCTAGCTAGATAACAGTTATGTAATTCCCTAGTGTGATATCACAATTTCCAAAAACTGAAGTAAAGAAAGCCCTAAATGAATTAAAGGCTGATTTCTTATGAAGTCATGGTCATTGACTAGAAGCTGGTGCTCATGTGTTTGCTACCGTTTGCTCTCTAATTGTGAAATGTACTGACCCTCAGATTTGGTCCCTAGAAGCTCTTGGTTTTGATCACATCCAATCTTCGATTCTCACTAACATTAGCAAACCTTTGCAGTAGCTCTCCTTTAATTATTTTCATTTTGTAATAGAAGCACTGTGTGCTTGAATCCAGAAGAATTTGATTCCATTAAGGAACCTGCAACTATCCATCCATCAATATAAAATGTTTTGTTTATATTTATAGTTTATATTTCACTCAGTGCAAAAACTTTTCAAGTATTTTGTTTGTTTGCAATTTTCTGCCTAGAGATGCACCGATCCAGCTTTTTCAGTTTGGATACTGATTCTATAACTTGGTGACTATCTGCCTATACCCCATATAAACCATTACAAATCAGGGAATGAAAACAGCATTTATTTCCTTAGAACAAAAATAAAATAAGGCAAAACTGATCCCAATGTACTATGTGATCTTATTTATCCCTCAAATAAATACAGATCAGTTATGTGAAAATAAAAATACAAACATTATGAGACAAATACAACCAGTAAATAGTCTTATTACAACAATTTATATGTCTAACATATGTCCAGCCAGGATAATGGAAGCCATATTTGGATATTGGCTTCCAAATATGGCTTCCACCATTTTTTTCAGTATTGGTGCCGATATCTGGTACCAGAATCATATCAGTGCATAACTACCTCTGCCTCCTCTGACACAAAATCCCAATGTCAACAAAGTCCTAACACTTTAAAGGCTTTGCATACTTCAATTGCTTATCTTGGGTTTAGCAATACTTGACGCATGAGTGACACAGGCCACATCCATTGATCTCTCTTAAGTCTTAAATCAAGTTATTTTCCTCATCTGGATGAAATGGATCATAAAAAAACTCACAGGGGATGCACTATTGGCCACAAACGCCCAAGCAATCAAAACAAAGTATTCTAATGATTCTTGACAAAGCAGTCAGACGATATCCTCCAGGGTGCAATAATACTTTACATTACTGCAGACAGATCGATGGGGAGGATGGCATACAAGGCCTCTGCAGAGTGTACATGGTGAGAACTATTCCACCACATACAGAGGAGTGGAAAGACACTGTAAATTAAACCCATGATAGATCACTGAACAAACTGGTAAATCACATTTTGTTGTTGTCTGTAAGATGTCTACATTTAGAGATGATTTTATGTCATGTTTTTTTTCCAGCCCAAACAATCATCTTTGAATAAACAACTGCAGAACTCTAATAACTTTGTATTACTTAGTTTACCTTTGTTGCAAAAAAAGTCAATATAGAGACAAATTTTGATCAGATGTTGTGATGGTGATCTTGATTACTTGTTAAGAATCATGTAACATATAAAACCTACCCACAAATACAAGCCGATTCCGGACAAATTTTGGCCCAGAAAGAAAACTTCACCTGTGCCATTATGCAAGTTTTGATGTAGTTAAAGTACATTCAAAAACAGCTCAACAATTATGAGTCTTATTTCATTCTTGCACTTCTGTGAACAGAGACCAGGGGGACATTATCTTCTTATGTGATGGAAAAGTTACACCCTCAGGGTGCAGGTAGTTACACAGTGGAAACAGTCGTCAAGAGCAACACTAACCACTGCTTTATCCATGGAGAGGAAGAAGCAACAGACCTGGGAATGCAAACACAACAATGTTTGTCACACCTATTACATAATACAACTTGGATCACTTTTTCAATAAGAGCCCTTTTACACACATAAACATATAAGACAAAATAAACAATTACTGTGTGAAAGTAACATGTACTCAATGAGAAAATTATTACATATTGATGTATTATAATAAACTAGTTTAGATGGGAGTGGATCTTCTTTTCTTTATAGCAAAAGATTCTATTAATGAATCAATTCTTACAAGTGGTGCAAAGAAGGTGTGGCTGGTTTTGTGGTATTATCACTTTTAAAGTCTTAATATTACTAGAGCTACAATGGTCTAGTTGGAAAAAAGTCACGGAAAAAAGTCATGGATTTTCTTCATGAAACAACCTAAACAAATACATTTCCCACTGACTGATTTGTGCCCATTGCTCAAGTTGAAACATGTATTTAACTGTTTGCTGAGATAAAATGTAATTAATAATGGCAGTAGTACCTAAATAGGCTTTCATTTTTCAGTAGCTTACACCAATCCAAAACAATTTATTATATTTCCCATAGCCCTATAATAGTATAAGAATATAATAATTTCTAAAAGCAAAACAAAACGCTAAGCTCCTGTTATTAGCCAGTCGCCCTGTTAACCGTGATGAACCATTTGTTTAAAAGCATAGTGTCTTTATTACTTGAACAGAGCAGAGTCAGCGGCACACGACCTATCGAATCCATTGAATTAGTGATTTGTTGCAGTGCCTTTACGCTGCTGCAGCCCTGCTTCAGCCTTGATAGATGACTTGACAGAAGCATCCTCGCCAGCCAATCGCAGGTGAGTTTCAGCACCTGTGACTGGACAGCGCTCATACGCACTAATAATTGGTCGGCACACTTTGGTACCATGTTTCCACAAACTTAGTAAACTGCATGACTATATGGCGTAAAAAACAGACTCAAGTGAAGTTAAACGAATAAAATAAATCCGCGTGGGACAATAGTCTGAGACAGATCATAAAAATTTCCAGGAGCATCACTGATATGACGGCGCATAAACCACGTGTTTACGTAATGGAAAGCCAATCTTTCAATGTTAACCCCTCCTCCCCCTTCCCATTCCCAACTAGAGGTCCGACGCTAAGAAGGAAATTAATGCAAATGCCTGTATACGGGCGCACCAGACTTTTGGACATGCAAGTAGCGTGGTGCTGCTGACAGAGAGGGGGGAATCGGCAAGGACTAGACCCCACGTAAAAAGAGGAGAACGCACAGGCACACAGATACACGCCGAAGCTGGCTCTGGACAGAACCGCCGCAGCAGTGTGGGGACTATCAGAAATGAAAGCTGAGGTTGGTGTTATCTGACCTCGCCGAAGCAGCTGGAGAAGACGAATTGGACTTGATCCGGGGCTATGTGGCGTTTTGCTGGGGCTCTCATTGCAGCAGTGTGCGCCTAGGATGCATCCTCCCCTGGCTTTTGATGCTGTGCAGATCCACCCTCTCTGTTCAGAGTGATGAACTAATAGGCAATGATTCTTTCCTCGGAAAGCCGCCGTGTTTTACTGTTTTCATGTTAGTTGTGTTTGTTTACTGGCGGCCTGTCTCCTCCCGGTGCGACACATGCAATTACCAGAGTATATTTTCTACCATCGACTAGTTGAGGAGCCACAATTGCCAAGTGTGACTGCTATTTTGCCACGTGAATGCAAACGCATATGACTTGGACGTCTTTTCTATGATACAACTGGTAGCCTGGTCCGGGAGAACTGATCCAATTGTGTTATTATTATGCAACCGCAAGGATCTCATCTATATCTGGGTGTTTAAGCCACTGGATTGCTCTTCGCCCAAATCAATGTGGTTTCTTTGGAACATTTTCAGCAAAGGAACGCATATGCTGCAGTGTCTTTGTGGCAAGAGTCTCAAGAAAAACAAGAATCCAAGTGGTAAGCGCATCACTCTGCATGTCTGTACTCTGTTTGTACTTCTTTTCTTTTTGGTGCTATAGCTGCGATCTTATTTATGCAGCGAGGATCATGCAGAGGCTCTGGGAGGGGAACAACTTATTCTGTGCGGCTACTACAGCTGCTAGAGGCGAGCCCAGCTCTAGGGGGACACATCAAGCCCCCCTTCACTCCTGCATCACCACGGCACCATGATCTCCTAACTTTTTAAATAGCTCCCACACAGTAGGCTACACATGGACGCGATAGCAATAGAGAGGGTCTGTAATTGTGCTCTAGCCTGGTTGTCCTTAACCAGATGAGTCCATCCTCGGGGTTACTGCAGCAATATTCCCCCCTCCGCACCACCACTTCTCGATTAAACGGGCTATATTTTGAGCGAGTGAGCATGCCAGAGGAGACACGCTATGCTTTTATGTCTATCTGTGGTGGTGCAGCGCTGTGTTCATCACGCAGTGCTGGGAAAATCACGTTTTCTGCCAAGGGCTGAGTTCATTTTAACGTAGACGCCGGGGCATACAGAAGAAGTGCAGGGCACGTAAAGCCAATACGCAAGCTTCGACGTGGTTTCGATGAATATGATAGACTTTTCTTGCGTAAAATAAACTAGAGCGATATGAACAGTCGCATTGGCTGACAATAGTGTAGTGAGCAACAGAAGCGGGCAAACAGTGTGATTTCAACAGGCGGCAGAATGTGGAGCCGAGCCCAGGTGCACGGCGCGAGTCTGGGCTACTTGTTACCTCATGTTGTGGCTTTGAAGATGATGTGCTTCCTCCACACTGCAGCTGCAGCACTGGAGTAGAGCCGCGCTGGACTGGGACTGTAGGCTGCTGACACTGCAGGAGCTCACACATGACACTGTCTACTCCAGAGGCACATCTGACTAGCACCGGGGAAGGTTATGCACATACACTAGGAGGCTTTTTAACTAAGAGCTTTATGGGGGAAACATAATGGTTTACATATCATAGTAAGTGTTTTGGTGGCTCCTTATACACAAGACAAATCAGAAATTACATCTGCATCAAGTAAACATTCACTAATAGTGGCTTTATGCAAATGATTCACTTTAGGATCAAGTCTGAATGTTTTAAACAGAACAAGCAACATGAAACACATCCTGTTGCATTTAAGCTCATGTGACTGACCCCAACTTCAGTACTGCACCAGTAAATGTCTATCTTATCTGAATGACAGAATGGGTGATTCAAGGAGATATCATTTTAGAAACACAACATAGCTACTGTGTACACATATTCTAAATCTTAGACATTTGTAAAGTTGTTCTGGATAGTTATTTATTACAAAGTCATGCAATTCCAACCCTATCAAAACTCCCCTACGTCTTTCTACTATAGCTAGGGGATGAACTGCAAACAAACAAACAAAACAAACAACAAATGGCAACTTTGACAAATAGAGGACCAAATATACTATAGATTTTGTTTAAACACAAATCCAAACATTTCATTGGGCAGGTATGTGTTAAATGAGTGCTTTATCCAGACCATTGATGTTCTTTATGAACTTTAAAGTAGTGGCAATAGAAGTGAGACCTCCACCAGCGGGCAGTTGAAAAGCCTGATGTATAATGCTTGAACTTTTGTATTTATAGCAACGACAAAAGAATGCACAGAGAATGCCAGACTGTTTCAGAACCATGACATCTAACATGGACAAGTATTGGTGCATACAGGTATAGTCCAGGTAATATTCATCTTCTGAGTAGGGCTGGGAATCATTAGGAAGTTGCTGATAGAATACATACCTTAATACATAGGCCAATATGATACATATCTCGATAGTACACTTTCAAATTGACTGAATTGAATTGATTCAATAAAAAATAAAGGCTAAATCATGACTGTGAGAGTAAGTCTTTGTTAAACCACTTAACTTCTAAATGTAAAATATTGTTAAAACACACTCACTGAAATAAATAAACAGCAGAATGACACACTTTAGTCATTGGCTTGTATTTGCAATGAGTCATAGAAATTATTAAGTCAACCTTTTACAGCTTAAATCATATAATCAAAAAAATAACCACACATTTCCCAGTAGTGCAAAGAAAATGCACCCATGACAAATACTGACCTCCCAAAAATATTGTTCCAACTTTTATATACTGAACATAGTAATTATTGTGACAGGCCTATAGCTAAGTTGCACCTAGACATTTTGAAGGTGCATTGTGTAACTTTTCTGGTGGAGAGTCCGTCAAAGGCTTTTCTTTGTGGAGATGTTATTGCTTTGTCTAGAATGTTTCACAGTATGGTATTAAACCTTTCAATCTTCTTGGAGACCAAATCAGGCCAAGTTACAGGTCAGATCGGTGGAGAGGCAACCCCGCTCACAGTCAGAATGCAAGTTCTTGTTGTTGTTGTTGTTTGTTGTTGTTTGAGCTATAAAACCACACGTAATTGAATAAATGTAAAGTAGAGCTGTTTATTGTCATACTGTGGAACATTCTAGGGAGAGCAATGACATACCCATAAAAAAAGCAAAAATTAAGTGTCAAGTTACACTATGTACCTTTAAATATGTTGTTATGCAACTTCCAAATGCAGAAACTTATGGTAAGCTTATGGTTTGTCTTTGTTAATAGCTCATGTGACCAGGATTTAACAGAAAATAATCAATGGCTTAATCAATGGCCTAATTCCTGACATGGTCACACTTACAGAACCACATGAAAACAATAGTGAAGTCGATGTCTCCATTGTTACGGCAATAAACCAGAGGGTGGCTTACACAGTACTTTTTTACCAATACAAATTTACATACTATGCAGATCCATATTTCACAATACGCACTTGTTTTGAGTGTTGATTCAGCATAGTGGTTAAGAAGTGCTTTGGTTTTCACTATGCGCAGTGTATCGCTAGATCATATTTCCCAAGATCAAGCAAGAATCAGCCGAAATGTTGAAAGTAATCTGATGTTTTTTACACTCGAAAAAGATGAGTAGGTGTCTTTTTCTCTGTAACTCAAAACAGTTTCTGTTGCAGAATCATCTCATTTTCATTTACAGAAAGTGAAACATAATATGAGAAAAAAAGCTGCTTTTTATCAGTATTGCTTTAAAGGGGCTTTGTGTAACTTTTTTGGTAAAGGGTCTGTCAAATGAAAAATTATTGCTTTGTCGAAAATGTTTCACAGCTTGGCATTAAGCTCTTCTACCTTCATGTAAACCAAACCAGACCAAGTTACAGGTCAGATCCGTGGAGAGGCAACCCCACTTATGCCTGTTTTTCTAGGTATTTTTGATCTTAAAACCACCTGTAAATGAATAAATGTAAGATAGAGCTGTTTAATGTCATACTGTGGAACATTCCAGGCAGAGCAGTGACACATTCATAGAAACAAGCAGGTGGTGGACCCCCAACCAAAAAGTTACACAATGCACCTTTAATATAACACTTTTCTGCTTTATTGTTTTGTATATGAAACCACAGCAGCCGGTCATGGAGGCAGATATTTTTAGCAAACCCTGCCGTTATTCTAATTGTAGGAGTTTTTGTTTGAGTCTTACACATCCCCTTTAATTACAGCGCTTTCTCTCATTACAGCAAATTAAACCAGTGGGGGCATGCAGCACAAAGAAGCTTAACTGTATAGAAATGTTCTGCTGGTAAATGTAATTTTAGAGGGAGTATATTTTTATATTTCAGATTATTTTTGACTTTTAGGAATCATTATCTATCACTCTAAGTTGATTTAAAAAAAAAGAAAATTATATCCCAAAAGAGTTGGTTTTGTTGTCTGCACACTGAAGCAAGTTATGGGTGAATTTTATAATAATATGCAATAATAATGCCTTAGATTTATAAGTGAATTTCAAGATACTCTTACTTTACGTTGCATTATCATTTATCTGTCTTTAACTAGTATTCAAAGTTCTAACCTAATAGAGCTCTTCACTGTAATAAATCTTTGAGTCCTTTTTTTTTTACTTGAAGCACACAATGGGCAATCTAATATATTTGTTGTAACATTGTTAACATCCCAACAAAAAGCGTGCTGTGCATAGACAATTAGCTGATTGCTTGGTGATCTGAGTCATAGTACAGTGTGATACCTGCGGTGTGAAAGGTGCCAGTATGAAACATCATACCCTCAAAGACTCAATGTGGTTATTCAAAATCAGATCGGGTTACCTGCTATTATTGGTCCACTGACAGATGAGTTTTAATATAAACACGAGAATGAAAAGGGCATGATCCAAATACCGAGTTAAGTTTTTTTTTTTTTGAGAATATGGTGAAAAAGATGTTCAGATGTTAAAAGCCCTGTGCCTGAAGTAAATTAGAGATGTACATATCTCCCCATACTGATAACAAGGATGCTTTATTTTTCTTTGACTCTCTATGACTTTAGAAGTCTTTCACAAAATCTCTGAAAATCTTCCACAATCACAATTAAAACAGTCATTTAATTTAGTCTATTTTGGTGAGTCATGAAAGAAGACACATAGGTGAACACACAAGTATTGGATCTTTGGTAACACTAAACAAATTAAGTCCTGTTTCCATAAGGAGTAACATTTAGCCTATTAGTTTGAGTGGCAAGTTTTGACTGAATGGTTGCTTAAAGGTACAGTGCTGCCCTCTACTGTCATGGCAGAATTGGCACATTTTGGCCCACTATTGACATTACAATCAATAGAAATACATGCAATAATGCAGCCTCATTGATATGCATAACATCATAAAAACATTGTGTGCTGTGTTAACAGTGCTTTGTCCACTGGAATTTCATCCCCTTGAAGAATTAAGATGCTTGTAGGCCTAGCATGATAATTACTGTATTGACTTCAATATTTTCAATACATGACACATGGATCAATGTGGGTTAGTATTTATCGTCAGTACTTTTTCTTTGCACTAGTGGGGAACCTTTTTTTGATTTTCTCTGTTCTGAATTGAGCTGTAGAGGGTTGAATAAATAAGTTGTATGAGTCATTAAGCGTTTCATTTATTTATTACTGCTCATGTTCAACAATACTGACTCTCATAGTGGAAAGCATTTATAGCTTTACAGACCCCTTGAGGTGTCTGCACATTCCTTAATAACATGAAAATATGCCAGTAGATGGAATCACCTCCCCTCATCTGTCCTTAGTTTAGTGAGGATGGCGTACTATCAGACAACAGTAATGTAGATAGCATCTAGTGTTGATATGTGAGAATACAACACAACCGAGTTTGGCCAATCTTATTACAGATGGTAGCTTTAAAGCAAATAATGTATTTATTTATTCAAATTAAATGAATCATCTTGTGAATGTAATGTAGATCTGAATGTAGACAGATGAATTGATCTGCATATGGGCTTCTGTGCTGCACTATGTTTGAATGGAGGATAAGTGCAATTCAAAAGCGCTGCTCTCTGCGATATGAAAGCACAGCTGAAAATAGTTATCGCAGGGTAATATAGCCGTGCTTTTCCCCACTTGGTTTGGTGGCCTGTGTCTTTGGGACCCTCCATAAATCATCTTGTAATTTTGCTCAGTCCCTTGCTTTAATAGTGGGAACTGTTTGACACAATCCCATCTCCAAGTGGAAGTGTAGCATGCTACGTGCATGGAGGATGACCTCAAAGTATTTTAGTCTATATAATACTAACTATTCATGTTCCCCAGAGAGGGTACGCTCCTCTGCCAGGCTCAAACGATGCACTAGAAACTACAATGAAGTTAAAAGGCACAAGAGTGACACAGGCAAGGGAATAGTAAACAATGCGGAGGATTACATGAGGAGTTACTGTTGTTTTCAATACACATGGTACACAGTCAAAATATGTCTAAACTACTTCTACTAGTAGAAATGCATTGCTATTGGTGGTATTAACAAAAAGTATCATGGCTTATGTACTTTAGTTTAAAATAATTGCTTCAGAATTTAAAGTAGCGTGCTCTTTCACCTAAGAAAAGTAAAACATTCTTATAAAATCATTAGCTGGTAGCATTTAGCTCCTCTTTGCAAACATTAAATCAACTATATCAGACTCAGCTACATTCTCCACCTCAGCCTGATATAGACAGAGTTAGTGTATGCATGGATGCTATCTCATTTGTGGTGAGACACAATCAATATTTTCAGGCTTTTCCCCAGTTTGCCGATGTAAAATTGCTGTAATTATTGATAGTCACATGAGCGTCAATGAAATATTATTCCTAGTGCTGCTTCATAATTTCTCTCCGCTCTTTTACTCCAGTCCATCTACTCCGTATAATGCAGCCACAACGATTTAAGTTAAGTATCCGCCTCACCCACAGACATTTCCTGTTCACATTAAAAGCTGACACAATTACAGTGGAGGTGTTCTTAAAGAGCACTCTGAATGAAACCCTGGAGAGCTATAATTTTACACTTTTATTAGTGTACGTATCATGGCATATGCTTTAAAAGAAGGTCTACCAAAGGCCACTCATGTGAAATTCAGATTATAATCATTTTGTCACTTAAGATAACAGTAATCTTACAGGTTTGGGTTCTAAGACCTCAGGTCTAAGGGTCCTACAATGTGAGACTATTTCTATAATTAAGAAGCAGAATGGATAAACTGTATTGTTAGTTATTATTATTATTTTTTTGTTGTGTCATTTTGTTTTTTTTGTTAGTACAGCATAGCACTAACAACAGCTTTATCTTTAACAGAGTGGACTGTACTAGCAGGGTTGCCAGGCTTCAGAGACCCAACCCTCACAAGAGCGCTTAAAAAAACAGCAAACACCCACAGAACATACGGCAGAGCTGTATTTGTGAAATTAATGAAAGAGATTTGTCTCCAACGTTCAATAAGATTTCAATAAGATTATTTTAAAATCAATACATTTTAAAGGGAAACTACCGCTGGCCAAACCTGCAGACAAATTCCTCAGTAAAATGATGTACCTGGCAACACTGTTTACTAGTGACATTCGGATCAGTATTAAAATATCAATATGCCAATGTGGACTGAAGAATAAAAAAAATAAGTTTCATGTCATATTTTATTTATATAGATCAGTTCAAGCTTGTCTCTATATGGCCAAGGTAAAAATCTTGATAGTAGATATATATTTTTATTCCAATTATATTATTTAAAAAAAAACTCCACTATGCTATTAGCAAATTTTGCTGCTGATTTATGTCGGCTACTGCTGGTGTTCATATTGTAACATTTTTTACAGACAAAAAATTATGTTAAATGTTGAGCCACTTGATGTGTTACAGTAAATGACATTGCTGGGGGTGCGATGTTTAGACACGGCCTTATGCTGGGGTGAATGGACTGAGGCAGAGGAGATGCACACAGAACACAGCTAAACCCTTTTGCTTGTGCTGAAAGTACATTTCTATGATTTGATTAAGATTGATTGTAGATATGATTTCATGAGTCACTCTTGGCCTGTAGCTCATTTATTATGGTTGTCCATCATCTGGCTCTTCCCCACGGCCTCTGTAACCCGATCAGGATGTGCACAAGCCTGCTCTGTCAATTTAAACACACATTACTTTATTGGCTTGGTCCAAACAAATCATAAATATGATATTAGCAAACCATGCTGTTCAGGGCTTACATTGTAGAGTTTATAGTGATGAAGAAACAATGAATCCTGCGGTGCTGGATTAGCCTCTGTTATGTAGCCCGCTATAAAATCATGATGTACTTAAACATTATAGTAGACACAATTACTGACAACCATATGCTTATTAGTCACTTTATACACAGACTCATGTGACGGTAGTTTGTCCGTAAAAGTTCTTTCAAGGAGAAAATATTTTGTATTTTTATGAAAAGGTCAGAAACTCAAATGCACATCAACAAACAATGCCGTTACTTAAGCCACCTGTTCCTATAACCTGTACAAGAGTCAAACCTGTGGTTGCTCCAGTCTGTACGTGTCTCCTCAGCCCACAGCGCTGTCTGTGTCAGTGTATACTGTGTACATTTTGCTGCAGTGCAGCAGGCAGTATTGTGCTGCCGCTGCCTCTGTCTTCCCACTGCTCTGCTGTCTCTCTCCGTATGCGCTCACTTTAGTGGAGATATTGTTTGTGAGCTCCAGAACACTTCCAGGCACTTTTGTTGTGAAAAAGGGGGAAAGTGCTCGGCAGACTCAGAGCTTCAGTCTGGGTCCTCTCCCCCAGCAGCAGAAGTGACTCTCATCTGTTCAGGCATGGCTTTGACAACCTTCTGTCATGACCTTTGCCAGCTTTTTATTCCTGTGTTGTTGTTTGTTGTTCACTTGCTGCAGTTGCATGCTCCTCTGTCTCCCAGGGGCAGTTTATCTGGATGACTGGGACAGTGCTGGTGTAGTGGCCAGTGACTCAGAACACAGACACAGCAGAATGAGTGAGGCTCAGGTCAAGTGAATACAACATGGGGCTCACAGCTAGACTCAAGTCTTTAACAATTGATCAGCCCATATCTTGTCCATTAAGTTAAATTGTGATCTCTGACTTGCTTATAGTTTTCAGACATTTGGGGGTTGCACAGGACATAGACACAATGATCTGCTGCTATTATACAAAATGTCATTGTAAAGTGGCCAGTTGACACTCAAAGAATAATGCCCCCTTTTCTCAAATAACATCTAAGTATTTTTTTTTAAATTTATATAGCACTTTTCACAGACATATGTCAAAGACACGTTACAGATCATTATTCATTCACCCCATACCTGGTGGTGGTAAATTACTATTGTAGCCACAGCTTCCCTGGGACAGACTGAGTGAAGCACAGCTGCCAATCTATGCCATCGGCCCCTCCGACCACCATTATTACTTAATCAAACTGCACTTTCTTACTAGGCAATGTGGGTGAAGTTTTTGTGACTGGTGCCCCACTGTGGCACCTGATTTTCCCAGCAGTTTCCCACCCAAGTACAAACCAGGCCCGGCCCTACTTAGCTTCTGAGATCTTAGGCGATCAGGCTTTGACAAAGCGGTATGGACACATTCTGGCTAGGCCACATCTGACAACACACATCTGACAACAATAAGATGAATAACATAGAATACAGAAGGAAATGCAACAGACAATTTCATTTCTTAAGATTTTGAACAATTGTATTCACATTCCTTCTCACATTCCAAAATTAAGTGCCTGTGTTACAGCACCATTTTGAGCTGACATGAAAACACTTGACATTCAGCTGCTTTAGCTGCAACGTGCTGAAAGGTGTCCAAGCTTGTGTCCAGTTTATCATCATGTCCATGTTGTTATGTTCACTAAAGGTGCTAGGCCCTCAAAAACACTGTCAGAGCAGATACAGCAGACTTCCATTGCTCATGGTCATGTGAGGTTTTTGGGTGTGGTCAAAGCTTTAGCAGCTTTAAATGAGATGCAGTACCTACAATTTGTAGGATATATACTGTATATATACTAGTAGTAGGAAGCAGTATGGAAACAACAACTTTGGCTAAAATAGTTGAAAAACGTGTCCTTAAGGCATTAAAGGCTGCCGACCCAAATGGTGAGTGCTGTTCTTCTCAATATTAACCAGACACATTTGGTAGTTGAATTTGAGGAATAGACTTTAACTTCCAAAGCCAGGTGTTGTCTATGCAGGCTGCTCCTACACAAATAAAATTAATGACTGCATTGCAGATGATCAAGACTGAAGGTCACTCTGTGGTTAGATATAAACATATGGCATGGACTATGTGGATGGCATTGATCTACAATTCTTCTCACCAAAACAGAGTTGAGGAAAACAATCTCAGCTGCGTGTAATGCTCCCAGACCTGCTGTTTTGATTGTAATAATTTATTATTTAACATGTATAAATTATGAAGTATTATTAAGGCCACTTATGCAAGCTCTAAAATTACAACTTGCTGAAAGACACTCAAACATGCACATATGAAGTTATCTAACTGAGTTAGGGTTAATATAGGGCCAATATACATATACATGTGATTTACATATAACACAAAGTATGGGTTTTCTTAAAACTTCATTGTTTTCTTAAAACTTGATTGTTTCTTTCTCATTTTTATATACTTGCTTTTTAATAACCTGCAAAAATTAATGCCAGTGGAAAAAAGTGAAAAAAGTTTTTATTAGGTCCATGTGAGCATTTTCTTTCTGTTTAATAAAATTATTGAAATGCTCTGTTCCATCTTGTGATGTCATGTAGTGGTAGTTAACAGTTACTTTTACCTTTTGTTCAGTAGAGATTGGCAAGTCCTGGGCTAGAATTATCCAAATTATTCTACTGAAGGTGTATGGAGTTTAAAAACACAGTGGAGCACTTTATGTATTACCATTTGACATCACAAGTGTTTTCTGTTTGAGAGAAGAACTCAGCTTAAATATGCAAGGTTTTTGTGTGTTAAATGTGTGAATGAAACAAAACACAACTCCAGATATGTTTTTGATGAGGAAACAACACTGATAGATAGACACAGACATAGATCAGAAAACAGAGAAATATGGGCCCTTTCAAATACAGTTTAAACCATGTGGCTGTGATGATTTCCTCTCATATACATGGTGATTGATGTGTGGAGTGGTTTATGGGCTCCTAAGTGCTGGAGATGACTACAATGTTACCCTGACCTAATTGTCTGACCTCCCTGTGCTATTCATCACTGTAATGTAACCCTTTACTCTCTCAAAGACAATCAATAGGGAAACCACTGAGCATCTTATGAGAGTGCTGCTAATGTGTTTGGATCAGAATGTCTTCACAGTTAAAGGGTCCATATTACACTATTTTCTTATCTATATTATAATGGTGTTTCCTCATTACAAACACACTTGGAGTTATGTTTTTCTTCATTCACACATGTTCAACACAAAAACTCTCCATATTAAGTCCTTCTCTCAAACAGAAACCACTCTTTTTATCTTAATAATGTCATATGGTATACGTGAAGTGTTTTTAAACTCCATACACCTTCAGCAGAACAATTGGGATACTTTTCATACAAAGTGGAAGAGAGTATTTTGAGCTTTGGAAATGGAGACAGGCTACTAACTACTACTCAGGCATGTGTGAATGAAACAAAGCATAACTCCAGGTATGTTTGAGAGGAGATAACAACATTTTAACGTGATTTAAAACTCACAAGAGTCAATTTAGTGTAATATAGGACCTTTAATTGAAATCATAATATTGCATGTATTGGAAGTTATTCTCTAAAACAAACTGGGCAAATATTCAGGAGTCTATTTTTAGAAACAGCGAAGGGGGGGAGCTGGGAGTCTAGTGTTCCCAGAAGAGGTGGAGGAGCTGTTTTTGGAGGTAAATGAGGGAAAGTGAAGGGGAACAGTTGGTGTTGTCATGTGCACTGCTCAGAGTCACATGACACACTGACAGGGACAGACTCGGTGACGATCAATGAAGGAAAAGTCAAATTGGATCTTGGCAGCTTGGAGGTCACAACCCCAGCATTGATATAGCTGCAGCAAAAATGTCACTTTCACCAATGGGCTTCTCAAATATGTTCTATTATTGTTTTGGAGCAACATCACTGAATGAATGTCAATTGTCAGACTCTAAAAGAATCAAGATTATAGCATGTACTTTGGAGATAGTTTAGATATAACCAATGTATTGGCCAATATTTGCACTTTGGCTATCGGCTTTAAATCTCCAGCACAGGCTGTTATTTTGTTTTGGCTGACCTGCTGCTTAATGAGTATACATAAAGCTTTATTTGAATACTTTAATGCAAATAGATAACTGCTCAAAATATGACTACATAGCTATCTTGAAGGTTTGTGGTAAAAAGGGACTGTAGGTCAGTTTATCATGAATCAGGATTACATAATTACATAAAAACAAACAAAATTGGTTCTACATATTGACCCAAAACGTATCAACAGCATTTATCGGCAATCAGTTTCTCTGTATTTTAAACTATTGGTATCAGCATTTGCCATGAAAAAACCCATACCATTAAATAAATCTCTAGTAAATAACCAGCACAGTGACAGAACAGAAGAAGGTTAAACCAGTTTCAGTGCTTGCAGAGGTTTTTCCACCTCTGAAAAGATATTACCAAAACACACTTTTCCTCATAAACCTGGAATCATTTTATTTCATTCTTGTTTATACAGATCAGTAATCATCCGTGAACATGTGCCATTACCATTTGCACTGATGAAAATAACTTCTGTGTAACAATTGTTTGGCTTTTTATGAGGTGATTTTTTGTGTGTGTGTGTGTTTTAGAATTTTATTGTTTATTATTGTGGTCATATAACATATTTTGGATGGGAAATTAAACACCTCCTGTTCAAACATTTTCTTCTGCTGCTCATGGAGTCTGGAAATAGCCATTTAAATATTGGTTGCAATGAGTTCCATCTCCATAGACACTCAAATAGTCCTGAGTTACACCATCATTACAACAGAAAGGTGACCTATAATTGCATATTGTCTGTTGGTTTCACCCTCAGTATTTTTAATATCACCTCATCCAAGTTTACGACATAATTCATTATATATCTATATCGATGTCTATATTAATGTTACTTGTCAAGATAGTGTGTTTGTAATAAAACAGAAAAACTGAAAAGTGAAAAACAGCAGATGGTTAGTTACATAGCCTTAAGTGTGATGTAACCATGGGCCCATAATGTCACATAGTAGCTGAAGATCAATGGCCATCTCTGCCCATATATCCACTGCTTTGTATGTTGCCGGGGCTCTGTATATCACTGTGTAATAGAGGCCAGTAGAATAGGCTTGGACACATTACCGTCCCCTATCTTTGTGATATACTGGACCATAAAAGTGTAATGATCCTTCACACAACATGAAAATAAACAGTTGGGCCTTAGATGTCACGCCAGGCACACGGCATAACAGTATGTCAGTCATGCTGCACCGGGAGGACCATAAATAGCTTTGACAGACTGGGCCGTATCAGAGAGGTAGAAGGACGCTCTTGTGGAAAATGAATATGGTATTGTTTTTAAATTGTTCAAAGCATCAGTCATAAGTGAATGTATAAATAATCAATGCTAAGTTGTCTTAATAGTTGTTTGTCAGAGCAGGCTCTTGTCAGTTGTAGATAAATTGTTCCAAAACCAAAAAAAGTTTTTGAAATGTACATGAGGATATTTGATTGTTTGTTTGTGTTGGTTCATGGATCAGATCATATGGTTGAGTTAAATTTTGGTGACTTTTTCCCATTCAAAACATATCATATTTAGTTTTAAATTGTTTATTGCTATGACAGTTGTCAACAGTTTTCAGAGTTTTAAATGTGATGATGTCAGATGGGGACAAGAGCCAGATTTCCCTATTGATTATAATGATCAGTTTTTCATTAGAAATAGGTGAATTTATAAATGAAGAGTTTAATAGCAAAAACAGATATCTCTGTTTTAAAAATAAAGAAGTGTTTCTCTTTTTGTTACCATATTCTAGAGATATGGAGAAAGGAGAAATTCAGTTCTGTCCACTTGCCAAATTTTTTTTGATTGAATAAGTTTCTCAGCTCCTCCAAGCTGCTTCTTCAGTTCGAGACTTTCAAAACATATTCTATCAAAAACTTTTGTCCAGCTGACAGAATTTTATTTCTCCTTTGCCATGGATCCTTTCTAGACGACTGAGGAATTTTTACAAACTTCTAGAGATTTTTACAATAATGTATAGTGGATTTTACCAAGAAGAGGCGGACTTATATTTTGATAGCAGTAAAATAAATTGGGCTTTTGAAAATATACTCTCTCTCTCTGATTACTTTTTCAAATGACCCTTATCTATTTTTCAAATGAACTCTTCAAATGTTTAACATGATCATATCTATTAGTGAGTACTAGACCCTAGAATTAGCTGTTTTACCACAAACATCTGAAATAAACAAGATTTATTAAATGACATTAGCTTAGAATGTTGTGATGTGATCTGAAGCTCAGTCTAAGTCCATCTCCAAGCCCACATGAAGCGTGTGTGGAGAGCTCTGCAGCAGCTCTGAGGAGTGGCTCAGGGCTGGCTCTATATGACACACAGACCTTGGTGCAAAGCTGAGTGTCCTTGTCACTTACTCTTACCTTTCCTCACCATCACCGCTGCTGCCAACATCTCACATCAATGGCACAATCAAATTAGGACCAGTGCGAATCGCTAAATCTGTCTGGGTTAAGACGCGTGCTCGTGGTTTGCATGTATGTGTGTGTGTGTGTGTGTGTGTGTTCAAGTGTGAAATTCTGGCAACATTTGTGTGGTGTTAAACTGAACATCTGTTCTAAATGAGACTTAGGAATAGTCTATTTAAGGCAACTCGTTACATTATTATCTTAGTTTACATTATATGGAACTTTTTTGCTGTCCCTGGGCAGATGTTTAAAATCACCCTAAAACCCAAGGCAATATTATTAGGTATATACATATAATATAAAACATGTTGTAAAAACATTTAAGTAAACATATAACAAGACAAACATGGAATTACATACATATGATTCAAAGAGAATTAAGAAGCAGATTACTGAGAACAGGTTTGATTATTAAAAAGACACTTCCTCAGCTGTATTTCTAATGTGTTTTATGTGGCCTTTCGCTGATAATCACATACTGTGTTCATTACAAGTAATTCAAAGAAAGACCTAATTATAATAAAACAAACATATAAGAGACGATGCATTTATTTGCTTATCTTTATATTACACTTCTTGTGAAAATAAACTGTCAGCGTTGGACTGTAAACAGCACTTGATATATTACAAAAAGCAATATTAAGTTACACATTCATATAAGAACAAAGAAATCAAATAAAGCTTTTTTCCCAACTCTCAGCAATTTGCAAATGCCACTCTTTCAAATGTCCCCAGTTGTGATGCGTCAAACTGTACTATTCAGCTTTCTTTACCATGCTCATTTTGTACTTGAGTTGACATATTTTACATTTCCCTGCACTGATCCTGTGTTTTAGCTCCCCCCCTTCACTGCCGTAGTCTGCTTTGTCTGTGTCGACACAATCTGAAGTTGCTGGAGATACTAGAAGAGCTTGTCTTGCTGCTGTGGTGCAGTTAGAGGACAACGTTAGGGCATCTGGCGTCTTTTCGACCAGACTTTGGCATGCAAAAGTCTGTGTTGAAAAGGATCAGATTTTACTGACAGGTCATTTTGGAGCAGGTCTAGGCAGCCAGCATTGCCCTTGCAGGGAAAAGTGATACAGGAGTGAGAGAGAAACAAGGAAATGAAGTGCACCACAGACCGATAAGGCTCAGATAAGGAGCCCACCATGCAGGCTGCGCAGGGATTAAATGGGTGGCTCAAACATGGCAGCAAAACACCTCAAGGTAGCACTTAAGGATCGTTAGAATAATACAAGAGGGCTTAAAGGTGCATTATGTAACTTTTCAGGTGGAGGGTCCGCAGTTTGCTTGTCTCTTTGGAGATGTTGTTGCTTTGTCTGGAATGTTCAACAGTTTGGCATTTAACTTATCGACCTCCATGGAGACGGCAGGTCAAGTTGCAGGTCAGATCTGTGGAGAGGCGACCTCGCTCACAGTAAGAATGCATGTTTTTCAAGGTACTTCTGAGCAAGAAAAACACTTGTAATAAAAATGCAAGATTGAAAAGTTTGATGCCATACTATGCAACAAAAGCCAAAGGAATAACATGCGGACCCTCCAGCGGAAAAGTTTCGTAGTACACCTTTAAATGTTTAAATCTAATCAGACATTGGCAGTGGGTGTTCACATTTAGGCCATGAAAGACTTTATACTTTGAAATGCTTTGGTTTTGAGAAAAAAGAAATCCCAGTGAGAGGAGGAAGTCTGAGGAGCGACCACTGTAGTCAGATCAATCGTTCAGACTGATCAGACAGAACAGGAACTGACAAACTATTGAGCGGATTATGCAGCCCTGATTCCAACAAAGGTTGAGTTCATTTAAAGCAAGCAATTCCGAAATTACTTCAGCATGACGTATTTTTATAAAACTCAAACCTAGGCCTGTCACAATAATTACTATATCGACTTGTCGTTCAATATATTAAAGCTGGAACAATATCTTTTGGGACTCAGTATTTATCATATGTACAGTATCTTTGCATTTGGAGGGGTTCTTTTGTTTTCTTGTGTTTTTTTTTTTTCTGCACTTTTTCTGCACAATTACTCATTATAGACACAAGCTAATATTAAACTGCCATTTATCTGTTGCACCCTGTTTATTTTGTGTTTTTACAATATTGTACAAATCAACAATCAATTTGTTTCCATATCAGTGTTTCACATTAATAGAGGAGAAGTAGAAATAACCATTTTAATACGTAAACCATGCTTTTTTGTGTTCAGTATAGACAATAAGTGAAATTTATACACCACAATATTGTATTAAATGAAATGATTCAAACATGGACCACTTGTGCCACCTTAGTCCTCTAGCAAACATTACGACATTATTGTTCATTGTCTATATTTTATTCAGCAATATATCATGCTTCAGAAATTGTTATCGTGACAGGCCTACTCAAATCTATACCCAAGCTACTCCAGATTTTTCATGATCAGATCCAAGAAGAAGTCTGCTCTACAACTAATCAAACCATCAAACTGCTTATTGTCGAGGATGTATGTTATGTAAGCCGGCAGTTGATGTAATATTCTCTAACACACACCATAATTAAGACAGTTTAATCAAATGATGACAATGTAAAAGATCTAAAAGGGAAACAGATGTTGATACGAAATGTTTCACTGGAGTTTATTTACCGTTGCTCAAAGCTGACTTGAAGCAAAATCAAAATGACTTATCGTAGTGAAATGATGAGTGGAGAAGAGTAGAAGCGTTTTATGACTCATGTAGTGAATATATCCTACAGAAATAGAGCATGGTGGTGTACTGTTTACAGCCTTTACAGTATCTGTCCTGAATATGGCCCAGCAGGGACATACATTTGCAGTTTCTCTGGTTGTGTTTTTCTGTTTTATCTATAATCTAAGGCTGTTGGTCCCAGGAGCAATGACAAAAAGGCAGAATTACATCATACAATGCACGTGATTCCTCTAAATGTGTTTCAAGCGAAGTTATGACCTGTCACTTCAATCTGTGCTCTTGATGTTATTTAGGCTTTAAATGGCTTTTTGTGCCAAAGCTGGGGTGCATTAACTATTCAGCACAGCATAAAACAATACAGTGAAATATTCATAATAGAATTGCGGCAGCACACAAAAGGCTTATTTATTGATGGAAATTGGGAAGCGTTCTGACAAAAATGTGTAGAAAAATGCAGAGGTTTTCTTGCAGGTCTTGCTCATGTACACAAATAGCCCTCAGCAGTCATAAGTTGTATATGATAAAGTCTTTTAGCCTGTAGCTCGCACTGTTAGCAGCAGAGGTGCAGTGTGCTGTTTACTGTACTGTGGAGACGTGACCCTGTCTCTGGCTCTGTTAAGACCATTTTACTGCTCCATTTGTTTTCACTCGCTGAGGGCATTCACATAAAAGATAAGCAGGTCAAAGTACAAGAAAACTTTTTTCAAAACAATCCTTGCGAAGTTTCAAAGTAAATTAACCTTATTTAGAAACGTTTCATGTAACGCATTAGAAATTCATAAAATGTGACTTTAGACTTAGACAAACTTTATTGATCCACAAGGGAAATTATTTGGACACAGTAGCTGACACATCACAATATATTATAATAACAAAGAGCAACAATATAAATGGTAATAATAAATTCTAAATAAATAGCATGAGACGGGTGTCAGCTCGTGTACTGACTGGCGTATCTGGAGATGCTATTGCTTTGGCTGGAATGATCCATAATATAGCATTAAACTGATGACACCTGACCAGATCAAGTTACAGGTCAGATTTGTGGAGAGCAATGTCTTTGAATGGATTTCTGAGCAACAGAAACAGCCATAATGGAATGAAAAGTTTAATTTAATGCCATACTGTGGAACATTCCAGGCAAAGGAGTAACCTATCCATGGACAAACAGTGGACTCCCCTACAGATAAGTTTAAAGATTTGTGCCAGCTTGAGCATTCAAAGTATGTTAGTGTGTTATGAATGGAGTATTTTCTAGTAAAACTCTAATTTGGCAAAGATAGAAACATTTTGACATGTTTAACAAAACTTAAATTTTAAGTGTGAAAGAGATATCTCACTTACAGTATATATTAAAGGTGAAGGAATCAATGTTATAAGTTTACACATGATCACATTGACTTACTTTTGCACTTATAGATTGCTGTTTCATTTTCTAACATCCCGGGCTACTTTTCACTTTTATCACTTGTAAGCCTGTGCCAAAGAAAGTCTTGACTTTAAACTTTTAGCTTCCAAAACAAATCTGAGGAAGGAAAAGGAAACAAAACAAAAACATTGCAGTGCTACCTTTTAATTGCACCATTACCCATGTGGGATCATGTCTAGACTTGTCAGTAGTCAAGCAATAATAGAAAGTGTAATTGAGTCTGGGCCGGTAATTGTCTGTGCTTTTTATGTGTACGGTATGTTTGAAAAAGAATAAGCAGTACAGTGTTTTTATTGTTCTTTTATCATCATGTCAAGGGCCCATATCACTATATCTTCTGATCTGTGTTATAATGTTATTTCCTCATTAAAAACATACATGCAGGCTGAGATCTTTTCAGAAAACTCTCTGTTCTCCCTTGTGATGTGGCAATACAGGAAGTGCTCCACTGTGTTTTTAAACTCCATACACCTTCAGTAGAATCATTTGGATAGTTTCAGGACTGGAATTGCCAGTCTTTGCTTAAAGTAAAAGTAAATAGATGTTAACTTGTATATGAACGCTTCATGACATCACAAGGTGGAACAGAGCATTTTGAGATTGAGATGTAGACAGACTAAGCATGTGTGAATGAAACAAAACACAATTCCAGGTATGTTTTTGAGGAGGTAACAGCATTATAACGTGGCTCAAGGCTCACAAGAGTCAATTTTGCCTTATATAGGACCTTTAATGATTTTTCGAGAAGTTTGTGTCTTCGTTATATCTGCCTATGCTGCAGTAAAAAGCAAATATTGTTGTGTTGCCATGTTTGTCTGAAGTCAGCTTGTAGGCTAATGCCCATATGTGTAGAGTATGTTTGTGGAGTTGGCTGTTTACAGTGGAATACAGTCCGTTGGCCGTTGCTACTGATAAATTTATAACGCGTATGTTTAGAAAAATAGAGCAGGAAGCACTTTTCTGCCTTCTGTGTTTTAAGCTTATGGCTTGGGTCTTAAACAACAGTTATATTACATCATGCACCTTTCTAAATGGAAAAGCATCATACATAATTCTGTTATGGTTTGATGTGGGAAAAAGATTGTATAATATGGAGTCTGCCTGGACTCTTTATGACTTTATATGAGTTCTGTTCCAATCAGGGATGAAGCAAGATCTTGTGAGGTAAAATTGCTTTAAGATTGGGAACATATGAGTAAAACATTCTCATAAGATTTTTTTTTTTCACTTTTGATTAGACAAGAAAGGATTAATGTTGCTTAGTTTCACCGCTTGAGAAGCTGTAGTTTCAAAAAGCAGTGTCAAAATGGAAGCAAAAACACATAATAGATTTTTTTAAATTTGAGAATTAATTTAGCCAAATTTTTTGTAGACATAATCTTGTGTCTCATCTCATCTTGCAGAAACTGTGTCTCGTTCCTTTCTACAACTGCAGTTTCCTCAACTGAACTTTTTTTTTCTCTTTCTAAAGTTACATTTATATGATGACGGTCTGAACAGAAGACGCAAAAGTGGTGTCTCTTCTTCACTTTTTATTCTGCATTTAGACGAGCGTTTTCGGGAGGAAATCTGCGTGTATATGGTGATGCAAAAGTGTGTGGAATTCGATTGGGTATGCATGCCAGGCAGCTTGGTGGTGACGCTAGGTGATGATGTATGTGATGCAAATGCGTAAGCAGGTCTGACCAGAGTTTTGCGTCTTGGACAGTGTAGACGGAAATGCTACAGCGGAGCGTATTCAACTTTTACAATCTGGAGGGTGGTTTCATATTTTTGCATTTTCAAGCCCCCAAAATGCTGTCACCATCTGAAAGAAAGGCACTTCTGATAAAATATTTTGTAGTTTTTACATAAACAGACAAGTGCATCAAATGATCACTGTACAAAAGAAATCACAAATAAAACTGCCCTCTCCCATTTGCATTGTTTACATAAAACATGAACAGTTATTCATACTTATTTCACTGGTATGGAGTAGTTTGTAGTTTAAGGTCTTAACTTTTGACAAAGTTGTTGTCCCTGTATTTCATTTAACCAGAGCCTTGCCAAACAAGTTCCTAAATACTGTATATGGTCCAAACATCCAATGTATAATCAAGTTTATTAAAGTGAAAAGCTACTGTGTACACATTACTTACTTTTAGTGTAATTTAGTGTAATCACACCAGTGAGTCATTTTGTTGTTTGGGATAATTAATGACCTCCATTTAAATCTTTGTTTTAGTTACAGAGCGTTGTGGCCTGCCTCAGCCTCCATCAGCATTTCTTCATTTGCCAGACAGTGCTTTGAATTATGGTGTGTTGGCTCAGATCTCACATACAAATAACAAATCAGTGACATCTGACAGCCACAAAAATGTACTGAGCCCCTATAAATGTTTAGTGTCAATGTGACTCACTGTTGTAGTCATTAATCCAAGCACAAGCACAGACAGAAATAAATACTGTCTAATGAGGTTTAGTAAAACTTCAAGTCAATTATTCATAGCATTTCTATTAAATATTGCTTATGATGAGGTGGTGGATTAAGAGACATGGAGCTGAAAGCAATCTCATGACAACTGTTCTTTCTCAAAGATCTTTCAAACGTCAGTGATCCTATTGCATGTCTAGTCAAAACTGCAATTATTAATCTTCACAATCACTGGGGTAAATCTAGAACATTGGATCTCAAACTGTGTATACTAAGTACCATGTAAATATGTGGCTTTGAAAATTGCACTAAACCATTGCTAAAATATTTCTCAAAGAGGACTATCAAAAGAAGGCAACATTTGTTTATGAATTAAAGAGGAGGTATTTTACTTACATGGTATACTAATTGCTATCACGACTGCTGTACTTGCTGAAAACAGCATTAGAACATCTTTTATAATTTTCACTTTCTTTTTTGTTGCTTTGCTCCCTGCGTGAAGTCACTTCCCCCTTCAGAGCACTATAAGTACTGCACATCGCATCAGGTTTATCAAGTTATTGTGTACAGTTTTGTATCCTGCTTTTGTGCATTTATGGAGAACTGTCATGTTGGAGCATGGATAACACAGGAATATGGACTGAGCATTGAGCAGAATCTTAAAGCTAACCATAAGAAGTGTTCGAATAGACCCCATGTTTGAGCTAAAACACTCAACATGCATCAATGACATCTAAAACTTCTTCAGGCATGTTTCTGATCCACATTATAGTAGAAACACTGTGGTACAATGTCGAGAACACATGCTCAAAACTAAAATAAAAACAAATAGAAAACAACTCTTTATTTATTTACAAAAACCTTTAATTCACAGCAGTTATCAGCTCTATTGTTTTTTGGCTTGTTCAGATACACTGCCATTCTCTATCAATATTAAAACGCTACAATAATCCCTCTCCTATTGTGATCTATGAACAGTGGTGCAGAGCTGAGACTATCCTGGCTCGTATACATATGAGCGCTGGATTTGGTCTGAAGGAGCAGTTTCAGTATTTCCAGTATTTATGTGGGGGCATGCTCTGAGAGATATTGTGCCTCAGATACGAATGGCATGCGTCCAAACCCAGGCTCTAGTGCTGAGAAACGTGCTTCTCCCCACAGCATCGCCACAGCACCACTGTCAGCCCGGCATATTGTCATAATCCCTCCCATTCTGTTCTTCTGTTTGATTGTTTTTTTCTATTTCTGTAGCGATGTTGTCCTCAGAATTAGAGGGTTCTGTCTGTGCGCAGGGTACATCTCAGATAAGTTTAAAGAAGACATACACAATACAACACATCCCTATAGCTGATGAATGCAAGAGAATGGACTGATAACATTAAATATATTTTCTAAGTTGCTGTTTGTTCCAGTGCAGCTGCTGCTGAATTTGAATTCTGGATCTTTCTGGATCAATAAAGTATCTATCTTTCTATGTATCTATCCAACCAACTATGTTTTCTCTCTCTCTCTCAAATTTAGAATGAAACTATGGCATACGCAGATCATTGTTTTACATTTTGTCATGCTGTGGAAAATTCCAGGGAAAACAAAGACATATCCATGGAAACAACAAGCTGCTGGAAGACCATATAACAGAAAAATTACACATTGCAACCTTTAGTAATAGATCCACTGACTTCCTGTTCAAAAATGCAGAATTGCGAGACCCCACCTCTTCATATAGTTTAGTGTAACATGCAGCAGGCCTTTAAAGGGACAGTCCGCAATTTTGGACATAGAACCTCATTTCCTAGTTAGTCAGAGTGTTGGAGACGTGTGGAGGCACTTTTGAAATTATTCCATCCAGTCCTTGCATTTGCAGAGGTCGCTGGTGCTAGGCTAGTGCATGTCAATGGCCATAGTTACCCACTCCAAAAAGCACCCGAAGCAAATTATTATTACACCAGACTATCGATGTGAATGTTTGTGTTGATAGAATAATGTTTGAAATAAAACTAACCTTACATCGCATGAATCGTTGCATGTTGAGGGACTATTTTCTCAGCAGCAGTGGAATTTTACTTTACCAGTAAGATAGGTGTTAAGTGATATCAGTCCCCCGCTGCCAAGCTTTCTATCAGGAATTACAACTTGCTGCTGATGCTCAGATTTAAATCCTTCAAATGTAAGGTCGGTTTTATTTCTACAGTTATTCTATCAACACAGACATTCACATCAACAGTCTGGCGTTATAACAGATTTGCTTTGGGTTCTTTGTGGAGTGGGTAAGACAGTTTTTAGTGGCAGACTATGGCCATTGACATGTGCTAGCCTAGCACCAGCGACCTCTGCAAATACAAGGACTGGATGGAATATTTTAAAAAGTGTCTCCACACCTCTCCAACACTCTAGCTCACTAGGAAATGAGGTCCTATGTCCAAAATTGCGGACTGTCCCTTTATTTACTTCTTTTTATTGTTAGAATATAGCTATGTGACAGTTCTGAACCTTACATGTATGACCTAGAGACTGAATTTTGAATATTTGTACATTATTTATTAAGCACAGAGAAGTGGGCAAGGATAGGGGTTAGGTGAGCACTTAATCCTCAAATGCAGAAAAAACAATTATTATTTACAAACATTTACCATTTGTCATTTATCAAACCAAATACAACTCTGAGTGAGCAAATGAAGAGAGAACACATGGCTAAAAGTTGCAATAAAAGTTAATTTGACATAATACGTCCATTAAAATTTCTGACCTCTCATGTAGTGCAATGGAAAAGGGAAACTACTTTTTGCTCATAAAAATCAAATAAATATGCCAAACTCTACAACATCATAAAAAATGCACTAAAGGTATCAAGAATGAAAAACAACAAAGACAACAATAACAATAATTGTAAAGGTATGAGGTGTACGCCCAAAACTACATTCTTCATATTTGAGGGTCCTATATTACACAAAATTGACTTTTGTGAGCTCTAAATCATGTTTTAATGTTACCTGGAGTCATGTTTGAGTAATCCTAGTGAAGGTGTATGGAGTTTAAAAACACTATGGAGCACTGTATTATAACATCACTCAGCCTAAATATAGAGGATTTAAATGCGTGAATGAAACAAAACACAACTCTAGGTATGTTTTTGCGGAGGAAGTAACATCATAACATGGATCAGGAAACAGTGTAATAATGAATGAAGTGGACCAAAAAAGCAACTTGTTCAACTAGTTTGTCATTTGTTCCAGCCTCACATGGACAAATGTACAGGAGGACACCCACTCACTTGAGCACTCTCTATCTCACTGGTGCATGCGAAAGCCTAAGAATAGCCCTGTCTCTTGATGGCTATGACAATGCTGTATTGATACCAGCTCTACTATACAATGGCATGCTCTATAGTCGTACAATGTAGATTACTAAAATGTGCAGACTGTGAATAAATCTACAATGTTCTGTTTTTGTATATTTTGTGTTGTAAACCTTGAATGACGTCATTTTTTTTTTTTTAATGACTGGTAGTTCAGTTAGAGTATAATCTTATAAAGGTTCTTGTTGCTTGCTGGTAGACTCTCTGTGTACACTGATGTATGAGTGTGTGTATGGGTATTTATCATTACCTAACCAGCCAGAACAACACACTTTGACAAAACTAACTAACTAACTAACTAACTAATTTCACAGGGCATGATTGACAGGTGGATTAACCAATGCGAACAATGCAAGGTCCGTTCATGTCAAAAACAAACATGGTGGTTTATCAGTAAAAAGGGGGAAAAAACAACATAAAGTACCGAGACACAGCACAGATTGTTAAAGAATCAACAATCGAAGCACCAAACTTATTCATCACAAGGATACGAAATTATATATCTTGGAGTTATATATTTGGGAATCTGTATTTTTTAGAGGCAATTGCGCAACTGAGAGGCATGTGCTACGAATTAGCAGCTGTGGTTGGATCGTCGCAAGTTTGGACAGAGGATTTTCACCCTCTATTGTCTGGTTCTAGTCTTTTATAATTAGGTCAAAAATTCAGAAATCAATGTCAATGTAATGTCAAAAACATGTGGGAAGTGTAATAGGTGAAAGGTTCATTGCTGTATATCTCCTATTAGAAGGAAAGAGCTATAGAGGACAATTCACATATACATTTTTTTCTAGTATGTGACTCACCCAATTATAAATTTGACAAATGTTAAAAAAGTATCATAGAAAAAACTTTGCTTACATAAAAAAAAGTATTTCTAAAAATTGACACTTTATTGTTATACCAATTGCTTTCCCCCGTAATATATATATATAAATTTTAATTATACTGCTCACTCTTTCAGAACTATCTTTACACTTGGATGATCTTATATTTGTATCAGTAACAATAGACTCACATGAGCACCCTTAAGTTTAATGTGTTTTCATCTTTTGCGCGTGTCGGTTGAGTCACTGGATGGCTGGGCATGTAGTTTTCCGCTCCTCTGTCTTCTCTCTTAGTCACACGTCAATATCTTTGTGTACACTTAACCTTTGGCAGCTTTTTCCTCATGCCTCGCTCACTTCCCCTGATCACACACGGGATCGTCAGTGATGACACAGAGTTTGTATTGAGTGGAAAAAGAGCGCACAGTTTGGAGCATGCTATTCCGCAGACAAAAAGGCAACAGCATGGACAGGTGAGAGAGGGACACAGGTGCTGTCATAAGCCAACCATAAAGGGTGGGTAAGGTAGCTTATTTTTAACTTACTGTAGGTTATGGCTGTGCAAATATAAGTAGTTTCACAGAATATGCCAGAGAATATGAGTTTTAGTTGATTTCGTATTGTGATAAAAATGTAGTATGTGTTGCCCAGTGTGTAGTAAATAAAACCCCAAAGTATTTATTGCACATACTTGTGTTTATAAAATTATAAAAAATGTGATGTACATATACTTTTAAAGGAAATACAAATTCTGAAACTTCAGGTTATTTAAATAAGAAATGATTAGCAAATTATTTGTCATTCTAAAAAAGGCTTTGTGGTTCAATAAACAGAGCATTTAACCCTGGACTAGGCCTTTCACTATAATAAATTGTGAAATGAAATATATTATTGCAGAAAATATCCTTGTAAGTGATAATATTGAAACTATGATACTGATACAAAAACTCTAACCTAAAATAACCTATTTAATTATATATTACCTATTTAAAACTCAACAACTCACTTTTTATTTATTGTACTTCAAAAACTGGACAAAAGTATTCATGATTATGTTCTCTTCTTCTTTTGTTGTGCCTTGTTTTTGTTGTGCCTTGTTTAAAAATGCATTGAACACACGGGGTGTATAAAGTGCAATGTTTGTGTGGTAGGTGGTGGTTTAAACTTGTCACTCCTGCAGATATCAAACTGGACTCGGAGTTGCTAATGATGGCACAGTGCAGTTAGTGCGTGTCACTCCACTTAATGACAAGTGACTGGACACAGAGCAGAGGCTGTGTGCTACTGTCCACATGCTTTATTTATGCAGCCTGTACAAGGAAACTGCATCGGCCCAGACAAACACTTTTTTTTGTCTGGAGTTTGTTTAGGCAAAGGAGTAGAAGAGGACATGGAACTTGATTAATTCTTGATTAATTTTCCAGCAAATGAGATTTTTGCGTTCAAGTTGGTTAAATATTGTAAAAGCAGCACAGAATCAGAGTGCTGTGTGCTATTTGCAGCTGAAAGATGATGGATCGCAAACAGAGTGTGATAGGTCTTTGTGTTATGTTTCGGGATGAAAGTGTGTTGACTCTGTGCAAGCACCCGGAGAATGAATGTAGACAACAGCAGTAAAGTTCAGTCAGAATGAGAGAATGAACTGTAAAGAATCACTTAATACAGATTTTACCCCTGAACTACTTCCTCTTCAAGTTTATTGCTACGGCTTACTATTGAGTGCATTCACATGGAAGAGATAGCTTTTATAAATGTGTAATGTACAAAGTTAGCTGCTTGGGCTGTGACCTCTCCACTCCCTGCGAGGAGCTGTGTATGTCGGCATGAAGCCAGAGGTACAAGGCATGATACTAAACTGCCCCTTTGGGCCGCCCCGAGCTTATGCAACTGTGTAGAACTGGACCTCTGTATGCTTAGTTTGTTTTTTCTGCTATTTCATTTCTCATACTAATAACACACATTGTATTCTAATGTATCTGCATTGTCAAAGTAGTTCAGACATGTTATTTCAGGCTAGCTCTATTAGATTTCAGTCACGCTATATATATGTTAAATGGTAACACATGTGTAGTAGAAAAAAGGCCCATAACTGTTGCATGACTACTCCAAGTAATATGAGTTTATAATAAGATGTTGCTCAAATGTCTAAAATAAATAGTAAATAAATAAATAAACAAACACATAATTAAATACATACATATTTATAAAAAAAAGTTATGAGTATAGTCATATATTTTGATACACTGGCTGTACACCTTTGAACACAAGCCTACTCTCACAATATGCCAAAATTTTCTCTCTTTTTTATTTTTCTTTTAATTTACAAACTCTGACAACAGACTCACCTTAGAAAACCTCCTCCTCCACCCTACAATCCGCTTCTCTCTTTATGCCCTGCCACCTCGACACTTCCCATAACATCACCTATTGTCACCACGGGATCATGTACACTACTGCACTGCACCTCCAGTGTGTGAATAGCAGCAAACCAATGGTCCTGTTTGTAAGTGCTACATTCACAGATGACTATCAAGTGGCATTTTCTCCTCCGAGTGTGAGTCAGCTCTCATAATGTTCCTGAGGTGAGAAGAAGCCTATCCTGGGCTATAGACACAACAGTTGCAATCACCTTCTCATTTAATACCTCTCCGAGCTCTGACAGAAAAGTGGTGTCCCTGAGTGGAGCCGGCAGACGGAGGTGCCACAGTGTGTGAATCACTGGATCACACAGTGTATTTAGGAGGGCCTCTTTCTTTCGCTCATACAAAAACAGTAAATTATCCATTAACCTGTTTTGCTGTCAAGCGGTGGGCAGAGAACAGATGGGGTTGTCAGAAGTTCTTGTAGCAGTGATATATTTTTCATGTGCTGTAAGTGCCAGGGCTGAGGAGACGGAGGGAATGTTACAGCTGACACTTATTTGGCAGATTGGCTTTTGATCCTCGTGGGCACCCAAAGATGTGGTAATCGCTATTGCCGTTAGAATGCATGATCTAGAGATAAGAGCTAAAAACAGTTATGAAAAGTAAAAATCCTGTATATGCACTGCAGCTCTACCGCTGAACCACATGACAACACTAATTTAGAAATGTCATATTATCATATGTCTAGGCTGGTCATGATGAAACATTTTGAAGCACAGTATCTTGTTATAGAGATATACTGCAATAAATGATAATATTGAAACAATTTTAGCAGAATGAAGCAATAATTAGCCACAGAAGTAACTTATTTAACCTTTCACAGCTCAAGTCTTATTTATGTATTATTATAACAAAAATAAATCTCACACATTTTGCAAAGAAAAGGCACCCACGATAAATATTAAGTCTCAAAAGATATTTTTCCAGCTTTCATATACTGAATGATAAGTTGATATAGTATTGTGGCCTAACTACTCCTGTTTGAATGAGTGCTCTGAAATCAGTTTTGTATTCTGTTATTGCGAAATGCCTCAGATGTAAAAAAGTTGGCCAGACTAGCACAACTTCATTACCAGCACTTTCACCAAATTTTAGATGAATAAAGCTCACATCAAGGCCATAAATATTTCACCCTTTTCTTTTTCTTCAAAACTTATCACCTGGTATCTTGGTGGTTGACAATGTAACTTTCGTGCTCCTCAAAATTGTGATAATTTCTATATTGTGATCCTCAGTTTATACAGGCTTGGACCTGGCACTTACGTGTATTTGTTAAAGTTCAAACATAATGGGCACATATACACGCAGAGCTTCAGTTGCACAGAAACTGCCTGTTTAAAAGGCATTGACATATTCATACATTCATCCCCATCTGTTGTTTAGAGTCAACACAAGACGCCGCTTCTGAAAGATGGGGCGATGTGTCATACCATATTGGGCTGGGTTTTTCCATGCGCTCTCAGTCCAGATAGTATTAGCATAACCTTATGTTAATGTAACAGCACGTCACTTGTGTTGGTGCGATAAAGAGGGGAAAAGTCAAAATGGATGCACCAATTCGATACTGGTGTAAGATAAAGGCTCCGAAGAAAGTCTCACAATATTTCAACTTTTATACACACAAAGCTAGTCTATTATTGAGAGATACATAACAGCTACATAACACATTTGGACAAGTTTTGTGTTATTTTATTGCTGTTTAAAGAAAATAAATGCAGTTTTCAGTCTCTGTACTGGTATCGGTTTATATCTGTTATCGGCAGATACTTAAAGATATAGTATTGGAACTGCTGGATCGGTGCATCCCTAAAAGTTAATGTATGAATACAGTGAACATCATTGCCTTCATTCAGAGGCATACAGCTCAAGTGCTGAATGGAGAGGTATGATTGTAAATGAGCCCCACTTACAGAGCACTGTGGTGGGACAGTTGGATGAGGCTGAACAGGTTGTCCTGGATAGTGTGGTCAAAATATGGGTCACAATCACATTCTTTAAAGAGGTGCTGCTTCAAATGGCTATTTCTGAACAACAGCACAGTTCAGCTGAGTGTATGTCGAGAGTAGAGAGTCCTCTTGTCTCTCAACTTTCTACCATCACCTAAAACATGAGCACATGATACTGTTGTCCTCATGACTATGCTCATGGGCAAAAAGGCTCATTCAGTGATTCAAAGGCAGTATTCTTATGTGCTCTATCCTAGGATACTTTAATTCTCGATATCTTATATTATGTATATCGAGTCAAACTTAATTTTTTACATTTTTATGTTAAATTATGCATGCCTTTTATTTTAAATATTTTATTTTCTGCTATTTCTTACTGTTATACTAATTGTTTTATGTTACACCATATAGTCAAATAGTTTGGTTTTTTTTGTTCTCCAACAATGACAAAAATCTTCTTTTTGATTACAAGCACATTATATATTATTATTTTTATTATTATTAACATATGTTTATATATTGTGAACATACTTTCACAGTAAATGGTCTTTAAAATGTAATTTTCACTGCATTTTAATTACTACAAACATTACTCTAAAAGCTGTTACCATAAATAATCACCTTAATCATCATGTTTGTATATCTGTCTCATATCTCAAGGAGTTTAGTTATTAAGTTGTAATGATGCCAGGGTTTCATTTAAATGGCCTGTATTAGGCAAAATTGACTCTTGTGAGCTTTAAGCCATGTTATAATGTCCTCAAATTTTGTCACATTCACAGATGTTTGAGTAACCCTTTATTACTGGTCCACCTCGTGATGTCATGAAGTTTAAAAGTTTAGTTTACAAGTTAACAGCTACAGTTTACCTTCTGTTCAGTAGGTATAAGCAATTCCAGGGTTGAAACGCTCTAAATGATACTAAGGAAGGTGTATGGAGTTTCAAACAAAGTGAAGTAGTTTCTGTAGTGTCACATGACATCACAGAGTAATTTTAGTTTGAGAGAAAAACTCCAGCTATGAATCTGATGAGGAAACAACATTATAACATAGATCAGAAAATAATGTAATATGAGCCCTTGAAGCAATTTTTCTTAAGTTATTAAACCCAGTGTGTCACATGGTGCATGTCATAAAATGCTTTTGGTACATCATTTATAAATGAACTGGAAAGTTTGGATCTTTGCTTTTGTCTTATTTTGTTCTCATCAAAGTTACTCTGGATTTTTCCATTTTCAGAGATAACTATCCCATTTTGGAATAACAGCAGCTGGAATATTTCTCTGTTTAGTTCCCATTTACCCCGTGTCTCCTGATTTCCACTCAGAATCAACTCCTGCATGCTTCATTAGCCAACTTTGCTGAGACAGTTAGATGGCCTTTTTTTCCCATGCGGTGCTGTGTATTGTTGGGAACTTCCCCTGTAGAAAACCAGAGACTTGAATGGGACATGATAGATGGACAGATAGAACAGAGCACCCTGACTGAGACAATGCTTGCTGAGTAGGAGGAGGCCGGCCAATCGGGAGCCTGCCTGTAGGTTAAGTAAGAGCTTCTTTATTTGCTTAATTACAGGTTAGCACCAAGTCTTTGATTAAAGACTTTCCCATTGAATTCACAGTGGCTACAATTACATCACAGTGCCTCATGTGGAGAATTAGCAATATGCAGACATCTTTTGCACAGTAGTTCTCAGTGGATGTATTTGTGTATATACAATACTCACAATGTCTAGGTCTGTCTCAGTTATGTATGTGTGCCTACGGTCTTTCTCATTCATACCCCTGGAAGCTCCTCTTGTTCTGTTTGTAGTTCATAAACTTCACAAATCAGATTACATCACACCAAAACATTTGCTTGTTTCCTGTAGTTACAAGAGCCCAGTCTATTTTTAAATCTCCAGTCATGCCGACCAAACAGACGGACTTTGATAACGAACATATTTAGTAGTGTGTGAAATTAAATTGATCTTGATTAAACTAAATATCAGAGATGTTCTATCAGTTATATGAACAGCAGTAAAAGCTATACTCCTGGAGGTATCATGGGCCTTCATAAGCAATACTCAGCAGCATTTTCTTACTTTCTACTTGATGAGATTTGAAATGGTCATTGAAATTATTTGTTATACTTTGTACTACTATATGTTATATTTAGACTGCTATAATTTATGGAACAATGTATGCTTTAAGAAAAGTTTTAATGTCAAACTCAAACTTAATGTGTAACGTTTGCCTAGTTCCTATTTCTCAAAATTATGGAATATTTTAAAACGATACAGAAGGCTCTTTAAGTCCTGATTTCATTGTAGTGTTTTAGAATGTGTTCACACCTAGTTAGGTCCTGGTTTGAGCCCATTTATGCACAGATGTAGACCTGGTTTAGTCCTGTTATAGTCCTGGATTAGTTCTGTTCTACATCGTAAACCCAAATAAGTCACCTGAACTCAAAAAAATTTAAGCAGTCGATTACCTCAAATATTTTAAGCTGATGAACTTAAAAGTCACAATCTTCCAGAACTTAAGGGG
This sequence comes from Boleophthalmus pectinirostris, assembly GCF_026225935.1. NCBI lineage: Eukaryota > Metazoa > Chordata > Actinopteri > Gobiiformes > Gobiidae > Boleophthalmus > Boleophthalmus pectinirostris. The sequence continues at coordinate 20,580,376 of NW_026570970.1, read as the reverse complement.
TTGGATGTCTTGCTATTTCTACTTTTTGAAAACAGCATTACAGAATTAAAAGTGCTCCTTTAGGTCAACTCAAATATTTTCATTTATTATGACTTAAATTTAGGACTTTTCACTTATTTGGTGAAGTGCTTTGAAATTGTATTGCATTTCAGTGTGTATTATATACATTTATTTATTTAGTTTAGTTTATTTTTAAATCATCCCTACTTGAAACAATAGAGATAACATGACTTTATCATTCTCAGTGTTTAATTACTTCAGTCTACTAAGTTCGGTACCTCATCTTTGTTTTTAAATTATGGTCACTTAAACCTACAATATTTTCCTTTAATCAAAAAATATGAGTTAAAATTACTCAAAAACAAGAACATGTTAGAGCAACTTGACATAATTAAGTTAGTAGATTATTTCTAAATCTTTGAGTCTACACAACTTAATATATTTAATTACTTTGAATGTTCAGGTTTACAGTGTAGTGTAGGATTAGTTCAGAATTTAGTTCCAGTTTAGTCCCAGTTTTCATCTGAAGTGTGAATGCCTCGGTGCACAGCAAAGTAGGTCTTCTGGAGCTCTTTAACAGGAACTATACCAAGCCTCAATGGGGCTTAACTGTACATGATGAATTATGTGCAAGTCTGAAGATAACATGAGTCAAATTAGAGTCTAGTGTCAGTGGTGTATATCAGTCACACACACTAAACAAAAGCTGGTGTTCAATAAAGAATAGGTGATGATAATATTAAGGCATCACCTGACTTATTAGAGGTGTTCATTTTAAACATACAACAGTGTAGCAGTGACAGGAAAAAACAGATTCAACAATGATTCAATGCAGCACACGCAGAATGCAAAAAAAAACCCAAAAAAAAACAGCAACAACTGGAGCCAGATACTTTTACTTACCATTAGCTTTGTCATCGTGTGCATTGTGACCTAGCTTGAACCAACAACCTAGAACGTTGCTGTTTTGCTCGCAGTGTTTTTGAGATGAAATTTGAAAAGGGGCAGATTGACCTGGTCGTAGGCAGGAAACACACGGTCACACACAAAACTGACACACAGGGATGGCCTCTGTAACTCTTCTCCTCCTCCACACTCATCTTATTCTACAACCTGACCATTTTTACAAAGCAAAAAATACATTGTACCAAGATTTACAATTTTTAAAGCTGATGATAGATTTTCACTTTCAAACTTGAAACTTGAAATATACTTGAATTTTCTATCTTTAGATATATATATATATATATTTTTTACATTTTATGAATTTGTATCTTCCTCACAAATTGAACATTGTTTAACAAATGAAAGTCTTGTCTCTCACTATAAAATGACTTGTAAATAGGGATACATCTTTTTACATTATACCATACATACCTTTTAATCTTAATCAAATGAATCTAACTGATGCTCAGTATTAACTAAAATGATACCTGATTGTCTCTTCATCCCATCTAACTCCAGTGTGATCGGGGCGTATTTAATCAGCTAATGCTGCTCTAAAAAGCAGATGAAGTCACGCTAGCTCTCTTATCGAATGCCTGTCTCGCTAAACGGCTGAACTCAGCCACTTGTTCCCTGCAGCCCCAAAGGGAGAGGCCTCATAATAAAATAGTTTATTGGGAATTCTCGAGCTATCACATCAAGAGCTGTGGGAGGAAGAGTGGGCCGTGCACTGCCAGAGAGAGGGAGCCAGCACACATAGGATTTACAGTTTGAACAGGCCACTGTGCATCCATTTAAACAGTTTCTAACCTAAGTGTGTATTAGAGTATAAATGAGGGCCATGCTCGATGAGGCCACTCTGCTCTTGGCACCAGACCACATGGCTGTGTGCATGCATGTGGGAGTGGGAATATGGGAGCATGCCTAAGTGTGTGCACCAAATGATTCAGCACTTCATGGACTAGATTTATGTTTTATGAGTAGAAACTCACATAAATTACATGGGCTAGTTTTCCCTCTGCTGCAGCACGGCATGCAGTCCAAGCCTTTGCACCAGTGTTTGGGCGCTCAAAAGCAGGCAGATGTTTGAAGTGAAATATCCACGGGTGTCTACGGCATATCTACTGTTAAGTGGTAAAAGTCTGCAAAGTTGACTCAGTGTGTTTACTTGTGTGTGGCTCGTGACAAGGCTCTGAACTTACAGGAGTGGACTTCAGGGAGCTTCCTGTGTGTTACTAAGCAACAGTGTACTGCAGACTGGGCCCAGTTTTCAAGAGGAGTGTCACAGCGTGTTGTGTCCCCCTGAAACATTCAAACAAAACACACACTAAGACCAACACAGAAGTGGTGGAGATTATGAATGAATGAACAGATGTGCTTCCAACTAAACAAGAATCAATAAAAGATTATCAACCAGTCTGCTATGAATGATGTTTGTAGTGATATAAAAAAACAAGGGCAGAATAGGTAACTTTTTTGGCAAGCAGTTTTTCTCATCCTAGAATTAGTAGTTTTTATTAGTAGTTTTTCAGCTCACCTTCGTTGATTGTTGAAATGACCAATTCAAATTTACGACTTGGGCTTTATGAAGTTCTAGAAAAGAAAGAATAGTTTTTTTGGAAGATATGGTAACTTGCTGTTTACAGATCACATTCTATATAATTGCAGCCAAGGCAATTATGGATCATTTGATGACTGAGCAAACTTTGGTTTAATTGCAATCTATTGTGCAGACCTATTTACTATTCAAAGTAATTTATCAATCATCTCCCTAATAAGCTTTTATGTATTTAAAAAAAAAAAAAAGCAACAAGTTTAATTTCCTGAATCCATTAAGATATCCACACTCAATTTCATATCTATTTAATTTCAGTCAGATCTGTCATTGTGCAGTATACCACCAGCATATTTGCTCCTTAGAGACCTATTATCTTTCCAAGCACATGTGGTTATGTGTGTAAATAATTGCCATGCCAGGTGGACGTTGACAACTCACACTTGTTTGCCATTGGCCTGACAACACTGGGCGCTCTGGTTAAGACAGATGAGTTAAACCAATCTAATTCAGGCTCGTCAATAAGAAAGGAGCAGAAATTGAGCAGGTGTCAGAGCTCTGATGGAGAGAGGTGAGGCGAGCGAGGGTTAGGGTAGAGACGAGACCGTATAACTGCATCAGAGAGCACAGAATCTTTGTCATCCCGGGAGCCACTTTTTATTTGAGTGCATAGGCTATTTTTAGAGCGGTGTGCAAAGGTCAACTCCTCTGTTAGCCAGATGAACACTAGAACAATGGTTTAGAAGAAAAAAAAGGCATTCACCCACTGGGGAATGGACACAGTTTTTGCCCTGTTAACATTGATCTGAAGGAGCACTATAGTGTACTCTGAGCTGTCTGGTCCGAAAAACATTATCACTTTTTTTTCTTTTTATCATATCTTTTTTGCTAATTTTGTACAGTTTCATTATGACTAAAGATTTACTCAATAATATTACATGCTCTCTTAAAGGTGCACTGTGTAACTTTTGTGGAGAGTCTGCCATCTGTCTCCATGGTGATTTTATTGCTTTTCCTCGGGATGTTCCACAGTATGGCTTTAAACAAATATATCTTGTATTTATTCCATTACAGGTGTTTTTATTTCTCAAAACTACAGCAAAAACATACATTATTATTACGAGCAGGTTCACCTCTCCACAGATCTGACCTGTTACTCGGACTGGTGATGTGATCCGCTTGTCTCCATGTTAAATTAAATGCCATGCCATAGATTGGTAGCCTGATTCATCGGAATTCATCATTCATTCATGGAAACCGTCTGACCTCGCAGTGTTAGGATTCGTTCACTCGACATTAGGCGGGTACTTCTTAAAATTTTACCAATCGCTGCTATTTGGTCATGATGTATTTAATGTGCCACTAACAGGGCTAACTGGTATATTAAGCTTTGCCCAAATCTTGGAGGAAGAAGGACAATAACATCTTTCCCCTTGATAAAATTCACTAAACATTCTCTTTGTTCCGGCTTTAAATCCCCAATCTCGGGAATCGTTTCCAACACAGAATGTATGGCTCTTTGCTGTTTGGCTGGTGCCCGGACTTGCACTTTCGGGGTTTTTTCAAACCATCTAGTGTATTTTGAATCCTGACGTAGTCGCTGGAGAGAAATGAAATAGAGCAAAGGCACTAGGTGGCACCAGCCTGGCTGATAGATGGTCACATTGGTGGAACTTCTACCAGAAAAGTTACACAGTGCACTTATAATATTATCCTGTATTATTAGTAGACAATATAGACACCACCTTTAACTTAAGTTTTGTCTAGGTCCACATTTAGACCGTGGTATAAAGTTTTGTTGAGATTCAAGTTCTGTTTGATGCTATAAATGGATAATAGTCCTGGCTTTGTTCTCATGAATGCTTATATTATCGCTGTAGACTTTTTTTGTTTTTTGTTTCATTTTTGAAGAGTTTTTATTAAAATACTGTTCAAATAATTAACTTAGTATATAATGAAAGCATACAACAACATTAACCTTAAATTCTATCTCAGCTTCAGTAGTTAATATTTCAGATGCAGCTCTACTCTCCCTCCTCTGCAAGTAGGCGTACGCGAGCTGCTCATCACAGTCCAGAGTACATAGGTCTGTGCGGCCAGTGCAGTCCCTCAACATGTCTGTGAATGATAAGATCCTGCTCTGATACAGTCTCTCCCAGCGCCATAAAGACTAGAGTTCTGGCATCTCATTTACACACCAGCTAATTATAGTCCAGTGTAATTACAAAAGTGTCATTCTCATTAGGCCCAAACAGCGGACATGCACAGGCACAACATCTCTGCCATTGCTCTGTTTCTGTCTATCAGAGTGAACAAAGCTTTGAGGGAGTATCACCGTTTCAATAAAGCCTGTATCACAATCATTATTATTTCATTATCCTGATCTGCATATATGTAAATGAGGAACACAGAGCACACACACAGGTGATGTGTAGTACTACTATAACATCAAATTTGTAATTGTGAGGCTCATCATTCTGTTCAGAAACAATGTATTTCTGAACCTTGCCCGTCTGAAATGAATGATCATATTAGTATAAGTAGTCCATAGATTTTATAAATTTTATCTGAAGTAATAGAACATATTTTAAAGAAACATTTTGAAATACTGTTTATTATTGAGGGGAACTTCCATGTAAAGTGTTCTACTTTACATTGGAAGGGAGAGCAGCCACCAGAGTTTATGTTGTGCAAACAGTATCTTTATTTAACTGAGATCATGAAGAGTCCTTATAATGTTGTTGTCCAACCCCCTGTCTGGGTTGATCTCTGGTTCACTTATAAGACTTCCCACTAAAACCTTTTAATGTTGATTTCAAGAAAAATACCCTTTTCACTTTCACCTTTTTGAATGACTTAATTGTTAAATATCAATCACATACAATTAAGGCAAAACTATATACCAAAGCTTTTGGTAACAAACAAATGTTGAATATTGAAAATGAGTTCATGTTTCAGCTCCAGAGAGAAGAGCTGCACTGTGGTGTAAGGCCAGCTCTCCATACAGGACATACTGTAGTGCAAACACTCAGTTGTGGATCTTCTATGTACTACTGACTAAATGAAATATGTGAGTTTCCCTAACCAAAAGCCCAAATGCCCACCCACACACTCTAACCTGACCAGAGGAAGTGCACAGCGCACTGCTCTGCTGCTGACACTGGAAACTGTGTCCTTAGGCCCTGATCCATACATCATATAGTGCTGTGTCTGCCCTGTGTTGTGTAACATAAACAAATATAGTACATTGATCAAAATGTTTTCTCTTCAATGCTCAGATTATTAGACCGTGTTTGATACACACAAACAGCAGAAGCATAGACCAGACAATTTACAGCTCCTGATGCTAATATTAGCTCAAGTGTAGGACATGTCACCAGGAAGAGTTCACTGACCCAATCACCGTGCTGTGGCCTGTGTGGAGTCTATGAATGAATGGACATACAGGTGCGATGTCACAAGTGCAATGCCACACATGTATCTTTTATACAACATGTATATTATTCTGTTTACCTCACACAAAATATTTTTGTTATGCTAAAACTAGTGAATTGATAATTTAGAATAACAGTGCTTTGCAACAACAAAACAAATAAAAAAAATAATTAAATACAAAATTGACATATTCTCATTATCAAAGTACTGAAGGTCAGCTATATATGTTGCTGTAATTTGGTTTACGGTCACCACTTGAAGAAATGTTGGCAGTGAGTTCTTTATCCTTAAAAGGGTTTCATTGTGGGACAAAGGAGTCTGCAAATTCTTCCATAAGCTAAGGTTAAAGAAAATTGTGTGTGAAAAAGAAGGGCTGTTTTTAAAGTATACCAGTAAAAAGCCCAATTCCGTGTCTAAGAAAGAAATAAACACAACAGATTCTCATGCAGGGGCAGAGTGCACCGTTTTCTCAAAGCAGCTCTCCTCACTTCTCCTGCAGCCAGCTTCTTCTGAGCTCTGCACTGCCCTCTAGTGGACGAGAACCGAAAAAGCATACAGGGCTTCACCTGCAAAACAAGCATGAAGCATAAGTTATCTTTTGTAGAAATACTAGGAAAACAAAGTTTTTCTATTAGCCTGTCTAGTGATGAAACTAAATCAATAAAACTAAATTTAAAAGAATGGTTACATTTCTTTAAAATTATGCTTTAAACTACTTAAGTTAAATATTCAAACTTATTCATAAGCAGGCACCATATTTTTCCTACACAATCACACAAGTCTTTCATTTGTTGTTGTGCCTTTTTAGACAAGTTGATGCCATAAAATCTGCCCTTAATTTGTTTACTCTCTGTGATTTGAATGAAGCTCAATAGTGTGTAGCACTAATTAGCCACATACAGTAGCACAAATGCTGTGGTGCTTTGAATGGCGTGTTGGCAGATGGTGAACAAAGACTTGAATCGAATTCAAACTGAGTAAATAAAGGAAAGAGAACGTAAAGGCTCTATCATGAAATGTCCATAAACAAAAGTGAGATTATAAAGATGTGTTGTTTATAATAATGTGTTACTTGACATAATATGGAAAGATCACATATAGCTCTTATTTTTGTGGTTTTACTAATTTGCTCTTATATCTATGGTCATGCACTTGTCCTGGTTTGATACCAGCCTGGTCCAAGTTCTGTGTGAAACTGAACACAGTTTAAACATAGATCCTAATTTCTTAATAATTTGACCAAATTGTGGCAGAAAATAAAATAAAGTTTAAAATAATTATGTGTGTTTTTAATGGCACAGCACTTGGGCTTGTGTGTCTGTTAACTGTTATGCTTGATAAATCTTTCTCTGGTCTAAATTATGATCTGCTGCAGTCTTAATGGGCGTCTGAGAGAGCGTAATGTCTCCCTCTTAATGACCTCTCCCCGCCAGAGCATTAACCCTGCTCTCCAAACTAATCACTCCACACCATGACCACCTCCACAGGTCACTCTCCTGTCCTGAACCCGAGTGGTGTTGACCTCTTCCCCCTGCTGGAGCACAGGTCACTGTGGCCAAAGTGCAGTCTCTGCTAATGACGATTAGAGCCATAACTTTAGCTGTTAAACACACCATTAGTCTCCCATTGTCTCCGGGGAGTATTTTATGGATGTTACCGTGGCAGTTGAGGTCACACCATTGGGGATCATTGGTGCATTTTATACATTGGTTCATTTACAGTATAAGCTCATGAGGGGGGCATTAAAACAAGTGGAGGGATTCGTTCTGCTGTGGAGGTTCCTTTATTAAAGACATTTGTCATTTTATCATATTAGACTGGTGTCTCATTTACAGTGGATGGTTATGTGGTTCTAGCTTAGTGATTCATGAAGTGAGGATGTCTGATACCATTAAGCAGGCTGTGAGGGTGAAATTGAGATAAAACATAGTGCAAGGCTAATGTTTGAGCAAAGTGTGTAGAAATAACAGTGTATAATTTGACCTGACTTATTTTCTGCTGTCAAAAATCGAGATAGCTTTAAGGTTAGTTCAGTATGATTGATTTCAGATCACTATTTGCAGAATTATACTAGAAGTGATTTTTTGGTTCCACTTTACACCCTAAATAAAGCAGGATTAAGGACTTCATTCATAATTTAAAAAAAAATGGTTGATTAAGAATACTAAGTTACTAAGTATTAATTAGTCAGTAATGAAGATTGAAAAACACAATGAATGCACAAAAATAAAACATTTGTGCATTATGAATTAAGTCATGGTTCATACTTTATTAAGGCTGAAAGTATAATTATTATAATGTGTTTCTTAATGACCAATAAGCTTCAATACTGCAAGGCTACAATAGAACAAAGATCGAAATAGAAATATTTTCACTTTTGTAAATATACACAAACATATGGGTGTACACTCTAATACTGTTAATTGATGCTAAGTATTGGAATTTACCATGCCTGACTCTGATACTTCCTGAAAATTCCTGAAGTGCTATTTGCTTTGCACCATACTACCCTGTCATTCTATCATATACTGTAAATAACTCTATATGAACCTGTAACATATTGACTGCCTCATCTCTATGTATGAATTCACCCCTTGTCATCTTTATAACAACTTGACATATAATCCAAAGGAAATAAATGTTCAGTCACTGCGTATAAAAGGAATACAGCTTCTATTATTTGTTCACAAGCAGCATCATACATAATCCACCTGTACGTCTGCCCAAACTGCCCTGATCCACCCACAGTACTTGTTGTAATTCACAAAGGGATCTTGGCCTGAACTGACACTGGTTCATTACTATTCAGTGCATCTCCCCCTCACTCGGGTCTCTCATCTGCATCACAAATTATTAATATTAAGCTGCCTTCTACCCGCTGCATTTACACGCACAATCTCAGTACACAGACCCTGCCCTCACAAACATATCATATATAATTGTGGTGTCCGTGTTTGTCATAGGGAGGGGTTACAGCTAATTGTTATTCTTCTCCCACTGTGCCAGGGCTTCTCCAGGATCCTCTGCACTGCCGATGCTGACAGGGCACATTCCATCAGTGCTACACACTTAAAATAGGCCTAAAGGATGAGGCAGAGGGAGAGAGGGATGACCGCTGGGTCCACTCCCCCCTCTGAAGTGTCAAAGTGGAGTGTATTTTGGCACATGTGATCTTCTGTGCCCCAATGTCCTTAACCTTGAATTTAATATGGGTCTTATCTTCATATTCATGACAAATATGTGCTTATGAAATATGTTGCAATAAAGCAGACACAGTGTTAGATCAGGAGTGGGGTTTTGTACAGCATCTGCATCACTGATTTGAATCATTAACACAGAATTAGCCAGGTACAAGTCTAGGATCATTAAACAGTTAATGTAGTGTCTTGTTTCTATTATACTGTGAGGTATTGGCACAGTTCTAGCTGGTTGCTCCCTAAACACATCATGAATGGTTTGAAGTGAATCTTATTTGGGAAAAGAGACAAACATTAATTCTACCTAGATTTTATATGATAGTGAAAAGAGTACTGAACATGTATACTCAAGTAAAAGTGGTTACATTCTAAATACTCAAATACAAATACAGCTGCCACTAAAACTATACTTATACTACTAAAAGGTATGCAAGAAAAGTACTACTTGTTACTTTTTAACACGATTACTCACTAAACACAACATGAATGGTTTGAAGTGAATCTTATTTGAGAAAAGAGACAAACATTGTTCTCGCCTAGATTTTATATGGTAGTAAAAAGAGTACTGAACATGTATACTCAAGTAAAAGTGCAGTTATATCCTAAATATGTACTCAAATACAAATCCAGCTGCCACTAAAACTATACTTATACTACTAAAAAGCATGCAAGAAAAGTATTACTTGTTATTTCAGAAAAAATGCAAACTGATTAATGAAACTGTTTAAACATTAAGTTGTTTGAAACCACAATCTGCATAATGAAATTTATCCAATCAAAGCAGGCGATGCAGTGAGTTTGTTGGTATAGAAAGGAGCAGATTCAGCAGTGAGCCATCTGTGCACTCGGAAAACTGTAAATCACCAAACTGAATACATTACTTTCTGAACTAGAATCAAGCATACATGTGTACATTTTGACATTAAGTTTTATATGTACATTACTGTAATATGTTTGAGTGATTCTTGTCAAAATAGCCTTAGTTTTTGTCTCTGTGTTTAAATCGCTGACTATTACGCACATATTAAGTTTATCCAGCCAGAAACCTTTCTTTTCAATAACAAACACACAAATAAATCTAACGCACACCAGTTTCACAATTGCGTTCATTAAAACACAAACAGTCCTTTTGTTTTCCACTCCCCCTCATCTCAAAAATCAATTGAAAGAAGATTACTGTGTCATTTGTCACATTTACCTGATATATCTGTAGTTTAATGATGCTTATGAGCTTATGTGGTACTTTCTGGATCGTCTGTGTGTTTCATTAATGTCACTGTTGGAAGCCTCCACACCTCAGGCTCTATAATCTTGTCTCTTGGGTGGGCACACTGCTTCACTGAACTCACAGCAGCCATATTGCATCGCACCTATAGGTATTCTCTGGTGGAATAAGTAGCTAGAGGCTGGTCTGTTATGCAACTGCGTGTGGATGTGTGTGTGTGTTTGTGTGTGAGTAAATGATTTAGTGGCGCTCAGACTGAGACAGTAGCAATGACTTTAAATGGATATTTCCTGTACTAAAGCTTTCTATATCTTAAGGGCTGAGTTTGACCTTTGGGAATATGTCAGTGCTTGACACAGAGACACATGTGAGACGCTCTGCTGCAGGGAATTAGATGAAAATGAAAGGTCACACTGCCCACTGTATATTAGTTTATTTTAGCTGTAGAATACTAGTTATGTACAGTGTAATCTAAATGCAACTAAAGGGCCCATATTACACTATTTTCTGATCAAAAACATGCTTGGAGTTCTTCTCGCAAACAGAAAACTCTTAGTTCCACCTTGTCATGTGATAATACAGGAGATGCTCCACTGTGGTTTTAAATTCCATACACCTTCACTAGAATAAATACTTGGATGCCTTCAACCCTGAAATTACTAAAGTCTACTAAAGTGACTCATAAGAGCCAATTTAATATTTAATAGTCAGTATAGGACCTTTAAGGCTTTTGAAGTTGCAGCACTAAGTAGATTTTCATAACTTCTAATAAAATTGTGCCTTGGCAATGGTATGTGTGTGTTAGTCTGTCAGCAAAGTAGATCCAAAAGTGCCACAAGGTAGATGTACAACCACAAGGGGTCAGCAACTTAAACTGTACAGAATGTTACAAGGGCTTTGTTTCAATGAAAGAGCTTATACCCCCGAACTAAAGGATTTCAGAGTCCAGCAGGTCTGCCACTTCACTTTGATCAGTGTAATGGAAGGTTGCACTGTCTTCAATCTAGATTACCCAAATACACACATTAGTTTTATTTTGTGTTATAATTGTGACTTCTCTGCTTTAACTTATCATCAAAATTGCTAAATATGTTTAACAAAATGTTGATATCAAGTACAAAGTATTGAGTACTTGTGTACTTTCCTTTTTCCACCTTGAATAATAATAAAAAAGACTATTGTCTAAAGGTATGATCAACAGGCAGGTTATTCATATATGGAAACACATTGTCTGTTAGTGTGAAAACAAACATTGCAGTTGGAAAAAAAAAAAAAAAAAAGCCCAAACACTGTTAATCTGAGGTAAAAGAGGTTATACATTTTATCCTGAATGATACAAAGATATTTGAGTGTAAATATGTGACTTGTGCTGCTGTGATTGGACTGACAAAAAACTGGAATGTGTGCCCAGTCCCAGAGCCTCCTGCACTGAAATAGAAAGTAGGAAATGCTAACTCACCAGGCTGAACTATAAAACCTGGCTAAGGTCTTTGCTAAGGTTTCTGTGGTGCTGTCCAAGGTGCTGAAAACAAGGTGTAAAAGAAATCTTGCACTTGTGGCAAGCAGAGACTGTATAAAAAAGTGGACCAAGGGAGTATGAATTCATCCATAGAATTTGGCTCCAGACAAATGAAACTCATGATGCTGATTGTTATAAAGGTGAATTTGGACTTGAGTTTATTGACAAAAAAAAAAAACACCAGGATCCAACATTTTAAGACCAAAAATGATGACGCTCACAGCAGCAGTTACAGAAAGAAAGAATTCAATATAAATCAATTGGAGCCAGAGTTAATGGAGCCAGAAGCACCCCCGTGCTCACTTCCTGTTTAGAACGCAACGTGTAGTGGATTAGTTTTGTCCGCAGTTTATGGTGGTGAGCAGAATTTTACTTACCCACATTATACCTACCAAAAGAGACAAGAAAAGACAGAAATAGTATGTTTATTTGAACTCTTCACAGGCCATGGTGTTGTGTCTGTGGAGAGCAACTCCTGGCCTATGGGCATTGCTTTGTTGACTTTCCCCCCATTTATTCCACTTTGCTGCACCTGGATCCTTTTATCTTACTTCAGCCTCATTAGCTCTCTGACTATTGAACTCCTCAACGTGATTCAGAACCACTGGATCTAAATAAACGCACATCATGTGAAAAGCTTCTGGTGCATGCAAGGATTAGGCGGCTAAACAGTCACTTAAAAGAGCAGCATAAATCATGGTTAAGATACAAAATCACAAGTAGAATTCAATTATCCATGTCTTTGATAATGCACTGTAATTTGATATGGGCAAGTTAAGCTTCTTTAGTGGGGATTTAGAAGTGCTGAGTCCCCAAGCCTGATTTTTTTTTTTTTCTTCCCATCAGGATAGGATAAAGTGGAGCAGCCCAGAAGCAAACTAATGGAAGTAATGAAATGGCTTGTTTATCCTAGTTCCACTGGGTGACATTTGCTGGGCCTTGGCAGCAAGACATCCAACTAAAGCGTAATGCAATTTCCCTAGAAGGAGATTAGATTAGAAACGGCCAACTTAATGAGGTGCCTGGTTTACAAGTCTGCATAACTTTTGACTTTATCAAAATTAGCCAAGAAGGAAGAGTGCACCTTTAATTATTACATCTACTTGTGGGGAATAACATAGCTTGTGAGAAGAAATAACAATCTAAAACAAAAAAAAAAACTAATCCTGTAACAGCATAGAAGCGAGAAGCTAAAATAATGTAAGATGTGACAATCCCAAATTCATCTTGTAGTGGAGGCGACCTACAACACATACTTTATCTGCCATGTGGTATTAAAGGCTTTTAATTATTTTGTACTTTTTGAGTGCCTCAGTTTTTTCCTACTTTGTGTTTGAGACTGGTCCCTACACTGAAGAGCACCAAAAGGACAATTCTGCACGAGTTTTGTATATCCAAGTAGCACTCCTGCCCCCAAAGCTTTGCAGAACCTACAACAAAATATTTTAGTAAAAATATCACTTTGTCTGATAGGGAGAATGTTCCACTAACCTTAAACATTTCTATTTTGACGTTCGATTCAATTGCGGGTTTTATTGCTCAAAAAATACCTTAAAAACAATGCATTGTTACCATAAACATGCTTACCTCTACACAGATCTGACCTCTCACCTGCTTATCTCCATGGAAATGTAGCAGATAAGTGATAATGTTATACAGGTAATGGAAGTTACATAATGCATCTTTAATGTATTTACTTGTGTCTAATAGAAACTGGCAAATTCCTCACTGATTGCTTCCTGAGGCAACATTTAACTATCTTCATTTGTGGTGAGGCTCAACGTCTGAATGTGTTAATCCCACTGCATTTCCCCAGTTGACACGGTTTGAAGAAAACGTGATTTGGAACAATTGAAAGTGTATTGCTTTGGGGCACGTTGTCAGGTTGAAGAAAGCCTGTTGTATCACACAAAGGGCGGTATAAATGGGCCATTTAGTCACAGGAACAGCTCTTGGCACAACAGAGCGGGAATGGGACCGACATGGACTCCCATACCTTCACATGCAGGAGGAAAAAAAATGTAGGTATGTGCTGTGATGGCTTTGGGACAGGATTTGACATAGTTTGGGTGATTTGAATGTATTGTCCAATTATGTATGTTTGTTTAGACTGCTCTGTTGGGTGCTAAGGCCTCCAGATTGCTATGTTTGTTCTGTGATTTATTACATTCTTCAGTGACCTTCACAATTTCGGGAAGTGTTTTATGGTGTGTCAGACATGTTATAAACTTTTTAATTGGCTGCAAGTAAGTTTAATGAAGTGCAAAAGGTTAAATGGGGAGCCAGAAATGCTAACTGAGATTGATTTAATGAATTCAGATGTTTTATGTTTCTTTTCTGTTATGTGCATGATGCATTTTGAAGTGGGTCCAAAATACAGTTTAGGTCTGTGAGTATTTTGTGACATCAAGCAGTAAACCTAGAAGTTAAAGGTCCTATATTATGCAAAATTGACTCTTATGAAGTTTAATCCATGTTAAAATGTTGTTAGTCTATCTGCATCTCCAAAGCTCAAAATGCTCTGTCCCATCTTGTGATGTCATGGAGCAGTAGTTTTAAAGCTACTTTAGTTCAGTAAAGATTAGTAATTCTAGGGCTGAAACCAAATGATTCTAGTGATGGTGTACAGAGTTTAAAAACACAGTGAAGCACTTCCTGTATTATCACATAACATCATAAAGTGGAACAGTGTTTTCTGTTTTAAAGAAGAACTATGCAGGGTGTGTGTTAAACATGTGTGAATGAAACAAAACATGGGTATTTTTGTGATGAGGATACAACATTATAACATAGATCAGAAAATAGTGTGATATGGGCCCTTTAATTGACGCTCACTATTTACAATTTTGACATGTATAATTGGTTTGTTGTTAGAAAGAGCCCCTACTCTTTAAATTCTATTAGTAAAGCAAATAGTATTTGTTATTGCAGAGCACTGTTGCAGAGAACATTTAAATACTTTTCACTGATAACACACTTTTTCCATTCTTACTCACACTCTTTTGCAGGATTTTGCTATTTAGCTCCATTTTATATTCCCTCTTCTCCTCCACTAAAGCTATTAAAATTCATTGCTAACATTCATGAATTCCAACTCATTGCAGTAAGTCCTGACTTCAGCGTAGAATAATATGGTACAGATGAGTGGCCATTGTTGAGCTGACAGTGTCCACTGCTGGCTGAAGCTCTTACTGCACTGTTTCCCATCAGGGAGCAGAGCACTGGGACATACTCACTGCTCTCTCTCTATTCCCTCTCTCTTTCTAGCCTGGCCAGTGCCCTATTAACACCACTGTAATAAAACACAATATAACCTATACAGTGATGCACGCTGAAACCCCTTTCTTTGTTCAGTGTCTTTTTACATGCCAGTGCATAGCTATTATTCCTGTATCTACAAAATACTGTGAACTAACCAGGTTTAAAATAAGCCATATATGTCTTCAGGTTTAACATTATCAAAACTGCTCCAATCCAGTGCTGCAAGATCTTCAGTCTGTCTTCCCAAATGTTTAATTACATCCATAAACAGCAGATGGCTCTCTTGAGTTTTAATTTCTGTGGCGCTGGATGCTTGAGATTGCATCCAGTCTGGCACAAAAAGAAAACAACAATCCTTTCTGTGTACTTCTGTAACAAAGTGCAAGTAGATTTTACCATAGACTCAAAGCACTCCGTGGGGTGTGATCACGTGACTCTCACTACAGCGTTTGTAAAGGTTACTGTGGCACTGTCCGTGGTGCTGAAAAGAGACTGCACATGAAAAGCTCCATGTTGCAGTTTTACGCACAAGAAGCTGTCGTAAGAAAACAATAGGTCACATTTGTCATAGATTGAAGTTGATATGACAGGATACATACCAAGCGGGCTGAATTACTATATAGGGAACGTGTATTAGTAGTGTGAGGTTGCAGCTACTTGTTGATGCCAGATTTGTTAATATGGGATTCATACACGAGATCCCGCAACGCTAAATACATCTTGTTATCCGTAGACCGTGGGAAAATGCATTATGCTTCCGCAACCTATAAAACCACCCAACAAGGCTGCTGGGTCCATTTTATTGATACACACAGTTTAAGTGGTCAACTGCTTCTGGTGTCTGTAAACAGCACTCAAACACGCACGCACTATTTCAGGCAATCACATAAAATAATACAATTATAAAAAAACGATTTGAAGGATTGTTAAATTATACAATCAACAGGTTTGATTTGGGTAACGTATTCGTTTATCTTATTGATTGTCTTGTCAACCAGTAGGCTACAAAATAGACAATTTCCTGTTTTAAACACCAATCAACTTAATCGTGTCCTTCTATGTCTAGTCAAAACATGCTCACGCGCTCACTTCTTCCTGTTTAAACTTCCAATCCCCTCTCTGGCTGCAGCTGCCTCTGTCGCTGCTGCTGTGTGCCTTCACTCGGCGGCTCGTCTTCGTAGGAGGCGCATGAATCCCTCGCTCCCCGCTCTGTGCTCTCTCACACACACACACACACGCACTGCTCTCCACACCGACTGACTGCTGCTCACACATCCCGAGCCTCGTCTGGAAGCGTTAAAGAGGCGCATGCGAGGAGGACGCACGAGTGGATCATGTGAGGAGACGCCGGGTTTTGGATGTTTTTGGTCGTTTTCGGACACTGGACAGTTACATGAATGTTGCAGAATTTTCCATCAGTTTTGGCGTCGCCCTGACTCTGGAGACAGGAATAAGAAGCATTTGATATTCTCCACAATGTGGAAAACGCCAAGAGATGTCATGTAGTTGGACAAACATACACGTTGGCTGCACAGAGCGCATCACTTTTTGACATCTCACATCACCCTATACGGAACGTTTCGTATTCGCCACAATGGGACTGTGACCCTGGTTGTGAGCTCCGACAGGCGGCTGTTTTGTTGTTGTAGCGCCTGCGTGCGCTCCGTGCGCTCCGTGTGCGCCGGACAGACGGTCACATCACCGGGGCCATGGCCGCGGCTATTGCGAGCGGGCTCATCCGACAGAAGAGACAGGCGCGCGAACAGCATCTGGACCGACCCTCCACGAACCGCCGGAGGAAGAGTCCCAACAAGAACAAGGGTCTCTGCAATGGGAACCTAGTCGACATCTTCTCCAAAGTGCGCATCTTCGGCCTCAGGAAACGTAGACTACGAAGACAAGGTCTGGCAACTTTCGTCTTATTTATACAGAATCCGAGACCGATATGTAGTAATGCCAAACTGATTCCAGTATTTCTGAGGGTGAGTTTATGAGGAGACCCCGGTTGCATAGATTGACCTTGTTAGCACATGTGTCTTTTGTGGCTGCCTGCAAACAAGTGTCTGTGACAGCCGTTCTCCAGCTGCTGGCAGCTCCTGATGCCTCACATGCAGCACCTTGCATTAGACAGGTTTTCCATTTCAGGCATGTTAAACACACCTACAGATGCAGGGACACAGAATCACATTTACAAAAGCCATCCATTAGACAAAACCTTAAAAGCAAAAAGCGATATGTTACTAAATTAAAGCAGTTATAATGTGCTAGGAGTCAAGGACTTCTTTTTTTTTTCTTTTCATTTTTTTTTTTTTTAATGGTTTATCTCATACCCCTGGAGAAAACACAGTTTTTCTCCAAAAAGATTAGAAGTGTTAAAGAGTATTGTCAGTGCAAGAATAGGCCTCTTGTGTTTCAAACAGTCAAACACAGCATCATTGTTAATGTATATTCTACAGGTATGGAACCTGTTGCACTAAAATACACCAGCAGTTTGATTAGAATCTCATGTGTGTGCTTTTATGGATTTTGACTTAAAAGAAGACCACGGGGATTATTTGTAGATCACATTTGGATTAAGAATACATAAAATGCCCCATAGTGATAATACAGATTGTCTGTGTAAAACAAGGACACATCACTAGACCCGTAGAGGACACATCTGGACGTAGGTCATTCTGGTGGCGTCATAATCGGCTGTTACCCAGGCTGTGTTTGATGTTTATCTGCCACGATCTGATATTATTTTTAATACCAATCCTAAAATCTAAAGACAATATCTAGGTCACTCTATGGAGAAAGGTCTGTGAGTCTTCAACGCTATATACACTACTCTATTTCATATAAACAAATGCAAGAGTCAAGTTTGAGCTGAGGAGTGTATAAAATAAATGTGTGGACTGTCTGATCTTGAGAACAGCCCTAAGGTGGTGACATCAGAGCTGTGACGGCCATTTTACCGAGGAAGACAGGATACCCCTTTGGTCTCGAGCACCAACAGCAGATGTGGCCAAAATATAACAAAGATGTCTTATTTATAGAATGTCTGTGTTTTATTCATCAAAATCACTCACATTTTTGTGTTGTGTGACTGCCTTATATATTTGTTGACCGCTTGACCAAATCTTTCAGCACAGTAAAATGAATAGCACATTGGCTACCTCAAATTTATTAAATGATATGGACATATAATCTTCTATATAATTCAAACATATTCAGTTAATTCAGACATGTTTGGTTAAACATAAAACTATATTCCACTCCTGTTGGATGAAAGGTGTAGGTGTCTGTCTAGTCTATCACCAAATTCCCTTTGGCCCTATTGATCTTCTGAGAATAACACTAGATTAGCTATTGTCATGCACCATAGTTGCAAAGTGGTGACGTGAATGCCTCATTTGTGTCAAAAGATGGTCAGATACGGGATGGAAAAAAAACAAAAAAAAAACCAACTTTAACTGCCAATCATCGCACTTTTGTTTATGATCTTGTTATCACCGAGAGGATATGAATCAGAGGAGTCGAAACTCAATCATGGGTCTTGATTAGTCCTTTTCCAAAATGAAGTGCAGTCTGCTGTGTTAATTATAATGCACAGATGTGGCGCTGCTTGAGAGAACATGCAAGCGATATTTTAGAATGTCTTTATTTGCAGATCAGCCACACATTTTCATAGCAGATGCAAAGACAGTGATCAGTCTGATTGTAGGGATTAGATTCGATTTTTACTTGTAAATCCCATTACAATGAACCCAATAACCACCATGCACTGAGACATAAACAGATGCAGTCATAATCAGAATTGCTTTTTTGCCAATTATCTCACCAGATTAGATGCACATATCATTATATCATGTTACATAGATCACACGGTGAGATTAGCCCACCTGACCCACTTCGTATGCCCATCATCTTGTCTGCTGGTTTGGGTGTGGACACAGCAATGAATCATCAGTCAGTATATGTCTCATATCTCATAAGATTTTTTTTTCTATTTTCAATATAATAAGTGCTAGAGGAAGATGTTGCTTTTTCTGTTAATGGTTGTTTTGGTGTCCTCTCTGTTTCCTTACAAGATAAAACACAAAAGAGGTCGAAAGAGTGCATTTTCCCAGATCTTAAGATCTAGAAAATTTATTTCCTGAATTAAAAGAGCATAGAGGTTTTCTTCATTGTCAAATTGGCCAAATGCTTTTATGTCTCTGCCTTTTTATTCTGGTAATTTGTGATAATTTAGTTTAATGCTTTATTCATGGCTTTCAGCTTTCTCTTTATAGGTGACATCATGAGGACTTTTCATCATTCAAAAGATATAAATTGTTAATTGCTATGACAGCAGTCATAATTTCCCGTCTTTCTGAAACCTATGAATTCCATAAAACCATGGAAAAACAAATGATTAGATATTTGTATACTGTTATTCTATGCATCACATAAGTCATGCTAATGTGAATTGAGAGATATTTATTGCCTATTGACTTATTTTTGTGGTCCACATATGTCATTGTGTTTATAAATCTAAAATTACACTTTTTTTCATATCAGATGCCCTACCTGATGCACTTCTTGCCACTGAGTATGCACTGGAATTTGATTCCCTGGCTTGATTATTTGTACTGTACAATGCCCTGTATTTTAGTGCTTATTTGTCTTGTCTTTTTTGCTCCTGGTAGATATTAATGAGGGAGGATAAAAGGGGTTTCCTTCCCAGCCTTGGAAAAGCCCTTCTCCCTTTTCCAGAAACATCTAAAGTGGGTCATGCAGGCTGAGTGTCCTTGTGCCTGTGTACGTCCTTACTGCTCCGCTTGGCTCCGGAATGAACATCCTCATATATGACACCACATAAAATAGGACTGGACTCAAAGGCAAAAGAATACAACGCTTTGTGACAATTTCATCTCTATGCAAAAAAGGGCGGCACTTACTTAACATGGTATATTTCTAAGGGTTGTTGTTTGCTGAGGAAACCCCCTGCTGCTGCCAAGCACTACTCTGTCTCCCTAGAAACAAAGTGGCAGGCAGAAAGAGACAGAGCTCGCCTTGTAGAAAATGCTAATATCATTTTGATGTAGGGAGTAGGATTTAAAGGGACTAGATTGTAATAAATGGCCCAGTTCAGATCAGGTATAAAGTTTATAATAGACTGTATAACTCTATAGGACTTGAAAGCCTCTAATTGTGCCGTGTCATTCTTAATTTGCCAAGGCTAAAGAGCTTATGATTTAGTTTTGTAACTATGTTGCACAAAAAAACAAAAAAAATCCACTTTTTCTGGTTACCAACGCAAATTGCTCATCTCATTGTGTGCAGTCATTTGCATGTTGATTCGTTTTTTTTTTTTTGTTTTTTTTTTTATCCTGATGCCCTTATTTATGCAAACTCAAACTTGCTGGATTTGATGAGACACTTAGATAAGATCATTAGGTCTCATTTCATTTCTTTTGGGAGAACTATTTGCATACTGTCTGGAATATCTCAACCACAGAATCGAAAAGTACTTTGAACATTAGCCTAAATATATACTTTTATTTTACTTTTACATAACCATTTTAACTATTTTGTCTATATATTACAGTTTAAAGATTGTTTTCGTATTATATTCTTGGGTAATCTGTGCTTTGCCTCGATATGGGTTGTTAAAGGGCTCATATTGCGCCATTTTCTGATCTGTTATAATATTGTTTCGTCATCAAAAACATACCCGGAGTTTTATTTTGTCTCATTTACACATGTTTAACACATAAATCCTGAATATTTTTAGACTGAGTTCGTAAAACACTTGGCTCCACCTTGTGATGTCATGTGGTAATACAGGAAGTGCTTGATTGTGTTTTTAAACTCCATTCACCTTCACTAGAATCATTTGGATGGAATTGTCCATCTCTGCTGAATAAGTGGTAAATGGTAGCTGTTAACTTGAAAACTACTGCTTCATGACATCACAAGGTGGAACAGAGCATTTTAAGCTTTGGAGAGATAGACAGACTAACAAACCTGGGTTACTCAAACATGTGTGAATGAAACAAAACAACTCCAGGTATGTGTTTGGTCAGGTAACAACATTATAACATGGCTTAAACCATCTTTCAAATACTTTTTTTTTAAATATTAGTTTAATTTTCCTCTTTTATATTAGTTAATTCTGATTAAAAATTACCTTTTGGAAAAGTAAATTGTCTACTGTGAGGTATGGCAAGTGGGAGGTCTGCATTTTTAACAGTTTTAAAATTCACATATAATAACTCTATTCTAGCCCAATAAAACAAAGGAGATTGTTACACCACAAACTTGTTTTCTTGCTGTGTGGTCCTCGCCTACACCTTGTTTCCGTTATGTGCACCTAAATATTACATGGTGGTTGATTTCTAAGAACGTGTCATATATAAGATAGCTGGGGGCGTTGGCTCATGATACCACAGGTTTCAAAGTACACGGGGATTCTGTATGTGTGTGAGAGAGATACTGACTGGAGCGCCTAGGGATACAGCCAGCACCACATGATTTATAGTGCAATGGAATAGCCAAGTTCACCTCCAAACATGGATTTACCCGGGCATCCACACAAAGGAGATGGGCTTTTCTCACAAAGCCACAAGCCAGTTATGCAGTTTTAATTATTACAGATGGCCTCCCGCTGATCCGTCTGCAGAATCAATCGTACTCCCACACATTGTTTAAATGCTGCTTATCAAAGTCATTAATCGATTGTAGGTTAGCTCTCTGGGTGTTGTGTGTTTCTCAGGGGACATGTGCAGTCATTAAAAATCCATGGGTTTGTTAAGAATCAAGCCAGCGTGAGTTTGGGCGGTTCTGAATGCAACAATAGTGCTCCATAATCCATTAAAGAAGGCATATTTCTTTCAACGTATTTTGTGTTCAGTCATAACTTACATAGATAATTATTTTACATTTCGTTCGGGTTAGATGCAATATTGATTTAAAATGGTTTAATAAAAGACTCCAATGACTTTATGTTCAGAGCTGATGAAAAAAGGCTAAATGACCGAGAATAAGCACAGAGCAGTGGGTGGAAATGAGGGGTGGGTGAAAACGAAAAAAATAATCTGAGCTTTTATGATTTGAATACAGCTAATATAGAATTACCCTAGAATTAGACGCGTAGATCAATTGAAATACAACTTAGTTACTAAACTTACACAGAGAGAAAACTGTTAAGCTAAAAATCATATTTACATGATAAGGCATTTTCAAAGTCTTGGAATTTTTTTTTACATTGATACTTTTTCCATTTACAATTAGATAAAAGTACAGTATGAAACTTTGAACTATTGAGAATCATGACTTCACAGATCCATGGCAAATTTAGTTCTATCTTTTGTGTCAGCATATAAAAGTATTTGTTATTTCCTCTCTTAATCAGTCAGAAATGTCAGTGCTATTGAAAAAAAAAGTGCACTTTGTAAAATAAGATAACGCAAATGTATTGGCACATGTCTTTCTGCTCCCAAAGTGCTTCTACTTCAAGTTTTTCTCACAAACTCCAAATGTAAAATAACCATGTCCTGACCATTCAAAATATAAGCAACCCACACATCACAAATTGAACTGCTCCATTTAAATCTACTTGTCAATGAAAACGCCTCTTCATTTATTTTGGTCTTATCATTTGGCAAGTTTAGCTAAAACAGTGTTAAATGTTCAATCTTGAAACCAACCATGGACATTTGAAAATCTAACATATTTTCCGGCTGTGTTTCATCCAACCACAGCCATGTTAGAGAGAGGATTTGTTTGCCTTGGAGCAGTGGGCTGGGACTTGTAAAAATGGGTCTCCTAATCTATTTAGATTGCTACAACCACGTCTTCAGTCTGGAGGACAAGAGTGACCAAGCAGAGAGAGAGGAAGGACAAAGGCAGGGTAGATGTGTGGATGAAATCAGGTCATGCACTGTTATTTTGGAAACATTAAATTCATATTCTCAGCAATTAATGAAACCATATTAAGAAACCTTCAGTAAAGTGCATATGTGAATAAGAGTCTCTTCACAGCAGACAGGTCTTGGGTTTGATTCCCAGATGGTCTTCCTGTATATTTGTTGGTGTCCTCTGGGTGCTGATTAAAGCTTCCCTCCTTGTGTTATACCCTTCAAAATATGCAAACAGATAAATCAGAGAATTTGGACAATCTATGTAATTTTTTAAACAAACACATTATAACTAGAAGTGCTTAACTTTCCACAGTATGGCATTAAACCTTTACTCAATTACAGGTGTTACAAAATGCTAAAATAATGTAATATTTGCATTTTAATTCTACCAAACCTTACATCACTGTATTTTTTTTATGTGTGGGTATGTGTGTGTGTGTGTGTGTGCTGTTGGGTTTATATATGAGTCTATGTCCTTGTATGTATAATTTGGACCCTGAGTCTGTAAAATAAAGATATATATAATGTATTCAAAGACATAAATTCTTACCTTGAGCCGGGCCACATATTCACAGATCTAACCTGTAACTTAGTCTGGTGGAGTCACCTACCTGTCTCCATGGAGATAAGTTTAAAGGTCATATTTCACACAAAATGGATTCTTGTAAACTTTAAACCACGTTATAATGTTGTTACCTCTACAAAAACATACCTGGAGTTGTGTTTCGTTTTATCCAAACATGTTTGAATAACCCTTTATTTTTAGTCTGTCTACATCTCCAAAGCTCAAAATGCCCTCTTTCACCTTGTGATGTCACGAAGGGGTAGTTTTCATGTTAACAGCTACCTTTTACCTTTTCTTCAGTAGAGATTGGCAATGCCAGGGCTGAAATTATCCAAATGAATGTAGTGAAAATGTATGAACTTTAAAACACAATGGAGCACTTTCTGTGAAATCACATGAAATCACACGATGGAGAAGAGTGTTTCAGTTTGAGGGAAGAACTCAGGGTTTGTGTGTTAAACATGTGCGAATGAAACAAAACACAATTCCAGGTATGTTTTAATGAGCAAACAACATCATAACATATCAGAAAATTGAATAATATGGGCCCTTGAATGCATAATGAGCAACCATCTCAACAAAAACAATAACATCTCCATAGGAACAATCAAGGCGCCTGTACTCCACAAGAAAAGTTGTATAGTGCACCTTTAAAATACATACAGCAAAGCATAATTTCCTGTATAGATGGTGATGATAAAGTGGTAATAATATTTGCCCCTAAACCAAAAGATCTTTACATCTGGATATGGTTTCTTTATGAAATCCAAATCCTGTTGCTTTTCTAGCTTTCACAGTTCTGTGTTTCTGTACATTTATACACTTCCCCTTGCCTACCATCCACTTCTGCACATTTCACTCTACCTTACTTCAACCACATGTCATTCTAATGCAAAAAGATTCTGCCATTTTGCTGTCAGGCGTCTCCGCACTTACCCCTGCCACTCTGACAGTCAAATTCTTCTTTAAGCACCACTTTTTCGGAGGCACAAAGCACTCCATCTTTCCACTCGTTTTTATATAAGGACAAGTCTGGTGCGGACACATGCAGATCGAAGATGTATTTTTTATTCTTTTCGGACAGCGGCAGTGAAAGGCCATCAGAGTCCTTTCAGAAGTGACTTGCCTTGAGCAGTACAGCATGCCCTCATGGAGACCTCTTCAGTTCTCCTCTGAGTCTCCGTGCTCCATCTCTCTCTCTTTCTCCCTCTCTGTTCTCTCTCTTCTCACTCACACACACAGTGAATGCACGCGGCTTAGGCTCAGGTGAAGCTGATTGTTCACTTCCCCCAGGCTTTCTTAGAATGGAATCCGCTGTGATGGCTGTCTCTATGATAATGTTGATGGTAGTTGACCCCTGCGATGCCCTGCACACACACAATTCAGATTATTCCACAGTTTGGGCATAAGCAAAATGTCCACCAGGTCTGGACATGCACAGAAGAAGAGTTATAATATTGATCCACTGATGCTAGAACTAGAATTGCTGTGTTTTTTGCTATTTAAATGGTGCAATTAAAAAGCCATAGACTACAATTGTGTAATTCAAACTATATCCTCTGCAAACCACAACCTGTTAACCTTTTACAAACAAGTTCTGAAGCACATGTGATTCTGTATTCCTTTATTAGTTCAATTATATTCGTATTCCTATATTATGCTATTTTCTGATCTGTTATACTATTTCCTCATCAAAAACATACCTGGACTTGTGTTTTGTTTCATTCTTTCGTGCTTCACTGTGTTTTTAAACTCCATTCACCTTCACAAGAATAATTTGGTTACTTTCAGCCCTGGAATTGCAAATCTCTATTGAACTAAATGTAAAAGTAGTTGTTAACTTTAAAAGTACAGCTCCATAACATCATAAGATGGTACAAAGCATTGTGAGATGAAGACAGCCTAATAATGCAGGATTACTCAAATATGAATGAAACAAAACACAACCCAGGTATGTTTTTGATGAGACAACAACATTATAACGAGGCTTAAAGCTCACATAAGACCTTCAATATTTCAGTGTTCTCCCAAATGTTAACTCTAATATGTGAGTGTTGTGAATTTAGATTTTTAGTTTAGTTAGTTTAGTTTTGTTTGAACATAAGATATAAAAAGGGTGGTCAAAAATATCAACAAACAAATGGTTAAGTTGGAACTAGCTTTTTTGGCTAATTGTGGCATTTACGGAAATGTGAATTACTGTCTCTGAAATAAATAAAACAAAGCAGTGTAGAGGAAGATTAAAGGATGTAAGAAAAAGAACACGAAGTTAGTGTGAGAGTGCAGTACTGAGGATGCCAGTCTCTGAAACAGAAAGATGAAATGGTGACATGAAGGTTCAATGCCATGCTGCTGGCATTTCGCCCACCTGTACCTGTAATACTTTACTGTCACTGTGTTTCTTCTTCTTCTGTTGGGTCAGCAGTGACAGAGCACACCGCTGCCTCCGACATGCAGAACCCAGAGAGGGTGCTGTTGGGTTCATTATGGGAGTCAGGCAACCACGGATTAATTCTGCTGCCGATAATTGGATGGCCTGTCTCTGAGCAGGGCACGGCTTATGTGTCTGGAAAGCTGGCTGTTGGGAATTGACTGGGAAAATGCTAAGAAGTTTGTGAAGCATCCTGCATGTTTTTTCAGATTCAGAAGCATTGTCATACTGAGACTTGCTGCTATTGAATCACTGATGGGTTTAACAATAGATTGTCAGTATAGAATACCATTATAGGTATATTTAAGCTCCTATATTACCTCTGGTGCCCTGGCTAGTGTGTAAACTGCCTCTGATCTCTAATGGTTTTCTTGATTGCCATTATTATTTACAAGTCTTTCTCTTTTCTTAAATCTTAAATCACAATATTCTCAGCTGCCCCAAGACAATTTGATAGAGACATGGCAGCAAGTAGCACATTATAACGTACCATATATACCAGTGTTTCCCAAACTTTTTTTCTGGGGACCCATATTTTAAAAGTCACGAACCTTGACCGCAACCCAACGTCAAAAGACATTATTCGTAAATCACATAATAAAAGTGGATTTGACCATTATTGAACATTAATGAGGATATTTATTGTTGACTGAGCGATCGATCGTGTCTCTCGGAACAATTAATATTACTCAAGTTTTAAACTATGAAAAACAGTGGTTAAAACAGCAATTAAAACGATCCATAAGTTGCATATTTGGATATTAAATGTAGCCCATTTCTTTTTCTTTTCAACATTCAATTGAACCAGTAACATTGGAACAAAATAGTCGATAAAATAATTACAAGACAAAAAAAATAAATTTCTTGTGACCGACCTTGCAACCCAGTTTTTTGGGGAAACAATGATGTGTATCAATAACAATGTTCATAACTAATGTTCATAAAAAGCAATACAAAATGTCAATCCAAATGTCTCTGTAATATACACGTTGCACAGTGATCCAGTTTTAACTATGATTATATTTATAATTTCCAGCTCCCACATAACCTGTACTAATATCTTCTCTGCATTCTCTCTTTCTATGTTTCAGATCCCCAGCTCAAGGGTATAGTAACCAGGTTATATTGCAGGCAGGGCTACTACTTGCAAATGAACCCCGATGGCTCGCTTGATGGGACCAAGGATGACAGCAGTAATTCCTGTAAGTACCACAACAGATGGCTCTCTTCTACGGCACAGGCTACACTATATGGAAATGTGATCTGATTTTATAATTGTATGGGTTGCTTCTTCTTTATTCTCATTTAATTCTGCTAACTAATATAGCCCTAGCAAATAAATAGACTGAGAGACATAATAGGAGCACTTTACTTGAAGAGCTACCCACATGGTTTCATTCATACCCTGTTGCCATAGAACTAGATCCATGCCTGTTGCAGACGCGAGGTGAGGCGCGCTAGTCCAAGGTTACCATTTATTCATTGACGTCTTTACCGTTCTTTGGTCTTTGGTAGAAAATGTTGTCTTGAATGAGTCATCCAGTGCTAGTCTCGTCTGTGTGAGAGGGTTGGACTAGAAAACAGTGGGCTTAACACAGAGAAAAGGTATTATTAGCTTGTTCTGGCACAGCTCCTTTATAGCTAGCGCTTCAGGCTAGCTGGTTAATTTGATTCCAATAGGGCGCTAACGTCGGCCTGACACTTAGCATTGTGTCACCCGGCGCTGTCACAGAGAGGAGATGTCACTTTTGATTGGATAAAAAAATCATTTATTTAAAACTATGGCAATAATAGAAGCTAGCCTGAATGCATGGGGGTAAAATGGGCTTTCAAATTGTGGATTTATCTCCAAACCCTTGTCACAAAGAAGGCAATTCTTTTCAGCTCTCCCTCTGGCTCCACACCTGCCAATACCAATTACTTCCAGGGTCAACAGAGGTCGTCAAGAATGCTTCAAGACACCATAACATATACTTAAAAGCAGAGCGCGGTTGTGTTGTGAATAAACAATCATCAGTACAGGCAAAAGAATCATCCGTGATTAAAGAGGACGATTACAGACGCTCCTCCTCCACGAGACTACAAGTTGTTTATCTATTCACCTTTGCCCATTATCTCATTGCATACCATTGTATTATACGTGCACAGCATTTGGACTAAGAGAGATGAAATGTTTTTTTTAAATAAACAATTAAATGATAACTAATCTATATCTAAATTACAGTTTGCTGGCAAGAACTTCAACCCTAGAATAGCCTACAATGTAAATGTAGACCGGCAGTTATTATTGAAGACAATGATCATATGTAAAGTGATATTCGAGTTCTGGTTTGGGGCGACTGAGGATTTGATCAGCTCTTGGGCTTTATTTCCCCCTCACCTGAAGGAATGAGAAGTAAAAAAAAGGAAGGAGGGGCACTTAAATGAAGATGGAGAGGAGGGAGCGGTGAAATGGGAGTATGGTGTGGGTTAGGTGTAATGTAATGCTTCCACACATAATATAAATAAACATATGAGTGTATTTGAATTTCCACTGTGTGATGTACTGTGTGTCTTTGTGTTTTTCAGCTTTGTTCAACCTTATTCCTGTGGGCCTCCGAGTTGTCGCCATTCAGTCCGTGAAGACAGGGTTATACATTGCAATGAACGGGGAGGGCCATCTGTACACATCCGTAAGCTCTTTCTTATTCACCATTTCACAACATTATAGCAAATACTGAACTGTTCTAATTCAGGTTAAAACAAATATAGCCATGGATGTGAATGTGGTAAACACACATGAATAAATACATCACAGCTTCGTAATGCCCATGGAGCACGCTCAGATATTTACCACATTTGTGACTGGATAATTGCATTTCTCTAAAGGTTAGGGATCCCATTAAACACAAACTTGTGCGTGTACGTTTCTGCCTGTCGCTTCATCCACCCCCAGAGTTTTCCTCCATATTGGAATATCATTTATTTCAAGTGACAGAAATGAGCACATCTCTCTGTCTTGTTCTCTCTCTGTCTTGGTGATGTGCTGTTTTGCTTTTACATAAAAGATTGCAAATATAAATTGCTTGGTTTATATAGATGTAAAATCCCTTCTGACTAATTTGGCAGGAAATTGCATACTACTCATATGCCTTTGTTTTAATAAACCCACCACCCTGTTTTTTCAATGGTTAAGAGAGATAATAGTTGTCTGAAAATCGATAAGTAGATGCTAAAACCTACTTTTGAAAGATGTTAATTTGAACAAATCTGAAAAACATTTCATAAATAGGACCACATTTTAACTGTTTTTTTAACAATAAGATCACATGCAAATTTACTATTATTCTGTCTTGAAAAATAGATTAGGTTGTCTAAAAAAAAAACAACAACAAAAAAATGTTATTGTTATTGTGGCAGAGAAATTACCCATTTAATAATTTCCTTGTTATCAAAATTGAGTTTGTAATTTTTGTATCTTCCAAAACTCAAAAGTAAGGGACCACTCTAATGGAATTCAAAATTATCATTTGTTTTAGTCCTTTAAAAAATATTGGATACTTTAGTGTTTGTAACCACTAAACCCTTGTGTGCAACAGAGATACCCCATCAAAATAATTCCCCTTGTGGATCCTTAAAGTCAGACTAACTTCCTTGGCAAGTTGGGCTTTCTCATTCACTGTGGCCCTCTCAGTCAATCAGATCTGTCAGCAGCAGAACACAGAGAAGGTGTGGAGCTGCTTAGTGAGACAGGAGCATAGATCACTGTGTGTCTCAGCTCCCCTAACTGTCCTTATGCTCCTAATCCTCCGAGCGCACAGCACCAATCGCCATCTCCATTTGTTATCATGAAGGCTGAGCTGCTCTCACTACAATGCACCCTTATTCCTCTGCAACACTGTACCACTTAATCACAGCAGGACTTAAGCTCCAAACGCAATACTTTTGAGGAGGATTGGCTCAGGATTCAATGGGTTTTCTTGAGTAAGTGTACAGTAAGATTTCCAATACTATGCATTTAACATGTGTGGTTTCTACAGTATCATTGTAGGCTATTCAGAGATGTTTTGATTTGACTAATATGTTTATAATTTGTATTCAATGATAAGCTTTCTATTTCAAACTTTAAAGGTTCACTTTTCTGGGCACATTGTTACTGTGACCTTGATCACAGCATGCAGCATCACCTACATGTGGAGCATTCTAGACACAGCAATAACATCTCCATGGAGAGGAGCAGGTGGTAGACCCACAACCAGAAAAGTTAATACATAGTACATCTTTTAGTTTAAAGAAATAGGATCAATAATTACAATGTAAATATAATGCCTCTAAAATAGATTAGTTTTTTGATACTGTGCTGTCTAGAATTTTACTGATCCTTACCAGTTTGATTTCCACCCATGAACTCAAGATTACGTAATACTAATGACTGAGAATCATGTAAAGGAAAGTAAACATGATTGTGATTGGCCACAAGCTCTTAGTGCCTCCCCCCCGCATGTGAAAATTGCTTGTTAAAACAATTGATAGTGTCTGTGGGTCCATGCTGTACACCGGCGGTACACAGTGATCTTGAAGTGTTCTCCATTTGCAGCTTGTGTCTGTACTAATGGACGCAGTACTTTTAACTATCTGTCCGCCCCCTCAGAGGTCTCTGCTCGGAGTCTTTCTGTGTGAATTAGCTCCATAATGGCAGCCTTGTACAATGTTCTCCATCCTCCTCTCTCTACCCCTGCCTCTTCTGTCGTTCGCCCGAGCAGGTACAAGCACTGCTGCAATTACCCAATGTTCCTATTCAAATCAAAGTCTGACGATCGGCCTTTTCCACCATTTAGATGTTTTTGATTATAGTGCACTTGCTTTTTAAGTACGTTTCCAAGAATGTCACATAAAAATGTTTTGGAGAAAATGTGTTGTTATTGATGTGCGCACAAACTTTCTTCTGTAATCTTTTCGTTTTCTTCTTGTTCTTAAAATATGCAGCTGGTAGTTGACTGATAATGTGTGGTCTTATATAAGATGCAGGTTTTTTTTTAGAGATGCACTAATCCAGCTTTTCCAATTCCGATACTGATTTTAATATTATAGCTTTAAGTATCTGCCGACATCAGTCCATGCTGAGACTGAAAACAGCATTAAGACAAAACTAATCCAAATGTTATAGCTGTTATTTTTCTGAGGTAAACACAGAACAACTTTGTATAAATAAAGTAATATTATAAGGGATGTAACAAAAACAGAAATATCGTGTTATTTTATCATCAAAAGTCTCACAATAATATCATGGGCTCTCATAATATTTCCAAAAGTTCCTTTGCTTAAATTAATGGTGTTATAGTAGCAACAGCTTATAAACATACTGAACTACATATCCCATGATTCATTTCATGAATCATGAAGAAATATATATATTTTTTTACTTGAATTCTTGTGATTATGACAGAAATAATTCACACCAAAATCTTGTCTAGGTATTTTAAAAGTGAAAAAAAGTGTCCTATCTACAATTATATTAGCCTCTCCAAAATATTGCAATAAATATCTTTCCGTGAGATGCATATTGTGATAATATCGTACCGAGAGATTTGGATATCGTGACATCCCTATATATTATGCATTTAAATACCCAACCAGGATACTGACTGAACCGATATTTGGAATCTGACAGCTAGCAAATTCTTCGATGTCAGCGCTGATATCCAAAACCAGTATTGAATTGCTGCATCCCTAGTATTTTTTTTTTTTAAATAACAAACAAGACTAACTTCAGTAAAGGTTGCCTCCTAAATTTGATTGTTTTACTCTTTACTATCTGGCAACACATCCCAGAATGCATTGCTATTCCGCTATACATTCCCAATCCTTATATACACTGACCTCCCTCCTTCACAGCCTATTTTGTAACTTATTATGAACTGAAACTATATTTATCTCGAGACATCGCATCTTAGTGAAATCCATTTGCTTCTCCTGCAGTGCCCAGTCTGTCCCTCTAGTATTTAAATGGTATCAAAACAGCTTTCAGAAAATGCCTGGGAAGCTTGCAGACTTCTCATAGTGCATCATATTCCTTTATGTCAGCCACCCAAAGGCATGGCGTGTGGCTCAAATAGCAGCGATACCATCAAAGTGCCCGCTCAGACAAAGCACCGCACTGAATAAAGCAAGAGTCCAGCCCTTTACACTCCTTTTCAATCTGCCCCCTTTATAACCAAGCCAATAACGTCCCGGCTAATTTCTGCTTCGGGCTTCTACCAGAATGGAAAAAAAAATGCTATTTTTTTGGAGAATTGTAATAAAGAGGCAGGAAATCTCACCACCAGCTTGTGTAGTCTCTAGATAAATGTGTTGGAACTTGTTATGCAAAACAGACAAATTGAATGAGATAAAACATGAAATCCTCAATTATACTGCTGGGATTTTGATATGGAAACTCCCCCAAAGCAAACTAGGAAGTTGGAGATTGTACAGTGAGAATGATGAAACGGTGGTGCCACAAATGCAATTTTCGTGAGCTCATTTGCTGTCATTCTTACTACTATAGTGTCCTACATCTCTGAACAGTAAAGGACATGGTTAGGGAGTAGTTATGAAAGTGTCTCAGAGGATTAGCAACATTTGAAGAGGTGCAGTGTCTTTAGCTTGATTTGTTGGGAACTATTTTTGGCAGGGAAAGACAGGAGCCGTCCCTCAACCGTAGTGTACAATTCAAATATGTATGAAAGCTCCGGGGGACTGGTGAGGACATGTTTAGTTGGCATTCATTTATGAAAATCCAAAGCACGAGGAGAGGAGAAAAGAAGGGAGGATGTTGTGCAGAGTCCTTGAAGCAGAGTCCCCAGGTTTCAGCATTTGACTGTGAATTGGGATAATCTTACCAGACTATTAAGAGGAGTAACTAGACCCTTGATGTATAATTCTTAATACATTTTTTATTCAGTGGGTTTGTTTACTTACTGTGCATTGTCACCACCTGTCTATTATTTATGGTCATCTGAACTAGCATTAACTTCTTCAGAAATGTGAGCCACCGGAACTGGCATGGACAAAGCTACCCTCACTCACCCATGTACAGTTTTCATGTAACAGATACCAAGAACTCTCCACATGGGATCTAACTGTCTAGACGTTTACATTACATCAACTCTGAGGACAGAATGTTCACTAGTTTGAAAGTATAGTAACGATTATTATAGTATATGTGTTAATTTGACTAATTAGTTGTCTTAAGATTCCTGATTGATCTTTAAAATAAATCAAATAAATAACATAGAAATAATAGAATATAATAGAAATAAAAAAAACAGTTACAAATAACCACTGCAATGTAAATGGACTTGGCAAACTGACCAACCAAATGTTAGAGTTAAATTACTCCTGTAACCTCAAGTTCTTTGGTCCTGATCCAGCAGTCCAATATTTCTGTTAATCAATTATTATATTGGCTTGAGATGTACCAATTACAACTGGGCCGTGAGCCCGAGATTTAGAGCATAGTTTGATTGTTGAAGTACCTGCCGTCCTGCTGTCTGTCCTTTGGAAAGGCTATAAAAGAGAAAATTAGCTCTCAAATTGAGCATATTTTTCTTTTCACATTTCACTGGGCTAGAACACATATTCTGCCTCATTGCACCAATCTCAGAAAGGTGAAGATATTGACATGGGCTGGAAAAGAAAACGGTCTGTTTGAGATTTTTGTATAAATGAAAACTTTTTCAATTTTCTAAATATATTTTCTTAGAGTTGGTACTGGAGCACAGAGTACAATTACAGTATTTTTGGTTGAAATGTGTATTTGCAGCATTTTTATTCAATTGGAACATCATTTTTTTGTCAGCATGACCCTGTGTTAATTTTTTGACTGAAACATTTTATCATATCATGTTGACAAATAATAATGCAAAACCGAATGAATCCCAACTCTCCTTTTTCAATCACAAATGGCCATACCAATGAAACCTCACATTCACGTTAGTAAGTGTAAGAGTGCAGGATTTGGACTTTCTTTGTTCACTGTAGTAGCCTAGATTTCTTATGTTCATGTCCCACGAAGCAATGCAATAATAAAAAATTAAAAATAAAAATAAAATAAAATAAAAATAAATACATCTACAGATTAATTTGACTAAAAACTAAATATATATATATTTATATATGAAAATACTGACTATGAAATGCATGCCTCTAAACACTCACATCTAGATTGCATGTAAAACAAACAATTCAACAGTAAGATCTTAAAATAAACAGAATTGTGCCACCCCTACATGTGAAAATGAACATATGTAAATGTGCTGTAGGATCCATCACACTCTCACAGATGGCTTTGACTCTTAACATGTGTTGTCACTGGTGCTGATTACAGACCTGCCATGTTTAAAAATACCACA
Source organism: Boleophthalmus pectinirostris (assembly GCF_026225935.1). Classification (NCBI taxonomy): domain Eukaryota; kingdom Metazoa; phylum Chordata; class Actinopteri; order Gobiiformes; family Gobiidae; genus Boleophthalmus; species Boleophthalmus pectinirostris. Next base: position 20,545,985 of record NW_026570970.1, on the reverse strand, counting down.
AATACCATGTTTCCTGTAGATTCACACATTGGGTGGGTGCAGGGACATGTGGGGTTAAACAAAGCATTTGAGTTCATATGTAAACTCCTTAACAGTGTACTTTTTTAACACAGGTACAGCTAACAGCCTGGCACAACGACCAACTGTGAAATCTCTGCAAATGTCTGGCACCTATGGTAATTACTCAGGTGATTTAGCCTCTAGAGGAGTAAGGGCTAGCACTAGCGGAGGTCGGGAGCTCATTATTTCTAAAACGATGGTCCTTTTGCCTTTCCTGCAGCATCAGAGAGGGAGAGTGCACTAGGAAAGTTGTTGGTCAGAAGAGCTGCAGGGAGCTGTGTCATGCATTAGTGAAGAGGAGGCGAGAGGTGTCAAAGATGAACTACTGAACTGTCTGGCAAGGTCAACAGCTAACACAATAGCACATATGTTACTGTTTGTTTTTTTTTTTTTTTTACTTAATGGTGCATTGTGTAACTTTTCCTTTAAATGCTTTTCTTCATGGATATATTATTATGTTATGTGGCATTATGGCATTTAAACCTTTCTATCTTGATAGAAACCAAACTATACTAAGTTAATGATCAGATCTGTGAAGAGGCAACCCTGGTCACAGCCAGAAGGCCTGTTTTTCTAGGTATTTTTTTTTTTTTTAGCTATAAAACAACCTGTAATTGAATAACTGTAAGGTAGAGTTATTTAATGTCATACTGTGGAACATTCCAGACAGAGCAATGACAAATCCATAGAAACAAGCAAGTGACAGACCCCCAATCAGAAAGTTACATAATGCTCCTCTAAAGGTCATATATTATGCAAAATGGACTCTTGTGAGCTTTAAGCCATGTTATAATGCTGTTACCTCCTCAAAAACATACCTGGGCTTTTGTTTTATTTTGTTGGAGTTTACCCACCTCCTGTACTGCCTTATGACATCTCATGGTGGAACAGTGTTTTTGTTTAAGAGAAGAATTCAACTTAAATATATGTTTCGGTGTTAATGAAACAAAACACAAATCCAAATATGTTTTTGACGAGGAAACAACATTAAAACATAGATCAGAAAATAGCTTAATATGTCTATGTCTTTAAATATATCTATCTCCATGGATACAAGCAAGTGGCACCTCCAGGTCAGAGTTACATTGCTCATTATTTATGAAGAGGCATGTGTCAGTGTATTGTTAAAGCAGTATTTTGTGACAAACTCTCTTTATAATGTTTCACTTTCTGTTCTAAACCTGTGCATGTGCCTTCAAACATTATGCTTGAATACCTACTTCCTCTTTTTAAAAATGAGATACTCCAGCTTTAAAAACTTTTACCTCTTGCAATAAATATAATATATGGTGTAGAAATAGTAACAGTTGTATTAATACTGAGGAGGATTTTCAACTTCAGTAACTTACATTTTATGCTCGTTTAGCTTTTACTCAGAACACTTTTCCCCTGCCATAGCATTATCATTGGAAGAGACCCCTACATAAGAATAAAAGTGGGGAGGTTGCGTTATAATTTCCACTGGGGTATTTCCGTGTTCACCTGGATGAGCAGTATTTTCCAGCTGCACTATCACACCAAACATGGTGTCCCCCGGCAGTCCTATCCCTGATACCTGAGGGCTTTCTGCTCCTGTGAACAATAAATCACAAATACGCACACACGCTATTGTCCTCAGTTTCCAGGTCAACAAATTAAGTTCCATTATAGCACAAATTCCCATGGCATCTCTGACACACTGTTTGTTTAAGGTTTAGGGAAGCTTTGCTTTGTACATTTTGTGATGAGCACAGGAAAAAAATGCAGAGGGAATGTTTTCGGGTAAAAATAACAGGAGAAAAACAAAGCATCTCTAATAATGTTAGCAATGCACAGCTTGTTGACTTAAAATTTGTACACATTTTTAAACTATGTTCCATATTGGTGTGACCTGGAATTCAACAGCACATCTAGTTAAGAGTGCACTATGTAAAAGCTTGTTTAGTTAACTTGAAAAAATAAAATGCATTCCTATAGTGAGTCAGTCAGTATAGTACCCTCTTCACAGACTGACCTGACTGTCACCTGCAAGAGTGTGGCAAACCATTAACATCTCCATAGATGTAGAGGTTGCATGTTCTCCCTGTGTTGGGATGGTTTCTTGTGGGTACTCTGGTTTCCTCCACCAGCCTATACATGCACAATAAATTAAATCCTCGCTAAGATAATCCTGACCAAGCCTAACTCAAGATCTGGAGATGAGTCCACGGGTGCTGCACTGTGAAGCCCATTGCTGGCTCAAATGCAATATGCAAAGGACAAATTTCAGTACTTTCACCTTCATAGAGGAGAAAGATTATTTTTTGACAATTTATTGTTGTCATGATTGTCCTCCAAATGCCCTGCCTCATCCTCAAAAACAAAATCAGTCAAACATTTACAGGTTGATTTAAAATGCTTTTCCAATCCTTATTTTTATTACTGTGATACTTAACAACTTCAGTCAATCTGTCCTGAAGTGAACTCAATGAATGTTTATCCAGACTAGACACAGACACCCCGCCCCCCTCTTCTTATCTCCATTACACTTCAGCTCATAAGTTTCTTTATTAAAACATGCCCAAGGATAATTTTTCTTTCATAAAGATGGACCTGACTCTTTAACATTGTGGCTAAGTGCCAACTATCGATCAGTCAAGTACAGCTTACATTAAATCTCTCCCATTCATCTGAGATAATCCTTACTTTCCTATTTAAATGAGCAGCCAAAATACACAGAGCAGTTTGTCGGCCTGGTATTTGGACACAGAAGAACAGCTATAAATTACCTGCTTCAGACAGACAATTAGAAAACTGCATTGTGGCCAGAAAACAGAACTGATTGGCTTGGGAAAACTTTGTTGTTTTTTAAGCAAGTAGAAAACTCATACTGTCTGCCTGTGTTACATGTCATTTGGCCTAGTGATAATGACTAAATCCTGACACTTCTCAAACTTTTATTGATAGACTGAACAATTGTCATTAGTTGAGGTCTTATGAATGTAAATAGTGCATAATACTGTTCTTCATGCATTCATCAAATGCTCACATTTTTCCCCTATGCAGTTGCATGAATACTGAGTAGGATACGGTGTGTATGTATTTCTGTGTCTGATTCAACAATCTGAGTTTTTTTGTTTTTTTTTATCTGATGGCATACTAATCTTTAAATTCCATATTACTTTGGATCTTCTCTTGTTATTATTATCTTAATAATTGTGCTTGACAGTGCAGTATTTATTCGCTCTACACATGGTGATAATAAATTATTCTAATAACCAGAGCTGGGGCACACTGACAGAAGCATGGCTGCCAATCTGCGCCACCATCACTCACGCAGTCACCCACACACACACCACTTTCTTACGAGGCAATGTGGGTGCAGTGTCTTGCGTGCCACTGGCACCCCACTGTGACACCTGGAATTCCCAGCAGTCTCCCATCCAAGTACAAACCAGCCCTGCTTAGCTTCTGAGATCTGACAAGATCAGGCTTTGACAAAGCCGTTTGGCCACAGCACAATGAATGGTCTCTGCTTTTTCACTGCAATCTTTGTCCATTCATAAATGATGAACCAATCATAGCTGCCAGTGCTGGGCCCAGACCCCGCCCCCTTTTCAAAACCTCCTTGATTGTTCTTGGTCCAATTCTTTCTTTGTGTTTTTTTAAGCCTTGGGCATGGGAGGATAACATAGTAGCATTCAAATAAGTTATTCTTTTGAGTAAGCTTTTCTTCAACCACACATACTTTTTACACTTCAAAAACTCTTCCCAAATCAGCTCAAAGCACTATTTAAACACATTATCTTTTCTTTGAAACTCAGGATCAGCTCTTAAATCTTCTCTCAAACAATGGCTCATTTATCGTGCCTATATAACCAGACGCCAGAAATAATCAAGAAACAGAAGAAGAGTGGGCGTGAGGAATCTAAATTGTCATCTTGGCTTGTCTCTGAGTATCACGGCGTGTTATTGAGGATGTCCACATACATATGGCACTGTGGTCAGGAGGGACAGAACACATCTCTATGTTTGACTGACATCATGACACCAGTCCTGCTCTAATTGCTTTCCCGATGTGTAAATGTCAAGAGCTCTGCAAATACAAATGTGCACTTACACTAGCTCACTGAAGAGCAGCTGAAGGGGATAAAGAGAGATACAAGAGGTAAATGGAATCAACAAGTTTACTCAAGAATACCCAAATGATTGAAATAAATAATAAATAATGCAATAGTGCTGCAGAATATCTTTGCGACTAGCAATAATTTTGAAGACTGTTTTAAAGAGGACCTACTGTGCTTGTGTTTTTATAGCTATGATGTATGACACCTGCACATTTTAAATTGCAATATTCATCTAAAATAAAGATGAAGAAACAAAAGATAAAGAACCAAGTCCTCTGACTTCCATGTTGGAAAACTGCAGTACCCAATGTGAGCTGAGGTCAGCATAAATGTCATCACAACAAAGAGCCTTGAGGTTGTCAGCCCCTCCTATGGATATTTACACATCATGTTAGTGAGTAACATTTTTTTTTTTTTTTCATTTGTAGCAAAATTAGTCCAATAAAATTGGAGAATAACGCGAATACCAGTGAAAATGGGGTTGATAGGCAATATGGTGTCTTGAAAATAAGCGATGCAACATGCTCAAACATGCATTAATTACTCCAAATACCACTTTGGGTAAGTACATGGTGAGGGAAACACCTCTTAACATGGTTAAAAGCTCTAAAAAGTCAATTTTACATAACAAGTCTGCTTTAGGACAAAATTAGTTTAGCCTGATGAAAATTCAAGTATAAACATCATCTATAATATCTATATATACTTAAATACTTATATTAAATATACTTTCTAGACATGGGTCTGCCCATTAGCAGTGCTCTGAAAATGTTCCATAATATATCTAAAACCCATCTTGTATTTATTAAAGTTCCCCACTTGTCAAAATAAATGTACCTGTGACAAATATTATGCCAAAAGGAAAACATTGTCTGTAGTGAACATACTGAACAATTAGTCAATATAGTAATTATTATGACAGACTGTTTGTAGAAATCACTGACATTTGGGTGTTTTGTTTGTGTTGGATTTATTCTTGGAACTCACTCGCATTCACTGGCAATTCAAAAGTGGAAATCTTCACCTCCAACAGGCTCTTGTTGTCAAGTTCACAGGATAGCAGGCTTAAGTCTTGTTCAAGCTGTGCAGGATAACTAGCTCATATAGTGTGAGTGCATGTGTCTGTATTTGTGTGAAGAATGGAATAGCCCTCCTCTCTTTGCCTTAATAGCCATAGTCCACAAGAGTTGTTCATTCTTTCTCCATTTCCAACCATGAAATGAAAGTAACATTTTATCAAGCTTCGCCCGTGCAGTCGTGAAAATCGATACAGTGAGAGCTTGTACAGAAAAGGCAGTAAATCATAAAAATGTATTCTTCTAAATCGAAGCTGAGTCCCTCTTCAGTGGTGCTCTTCACGCTGCTAGCCGGTTTAGCATAAGGGCCTGTGAAAAAGCACTGGAAACTGCAAGGTCAGTGTGAGTATGAGGCTATGTTCATTCATCATGCAAATAGTCCTGCGCACTAATGTATTCTGGACATCTGCTGTATAGATAGTGCTGTTATAATTCCCTCATTAGAATCCACTATAAGTCTTTGATAGGTGGTTATGATACTTATAATGTTAATGTCATTTGTTCAGGTGGAGTTTCCGTGCAATGCAACGCACCCACACAATTTGTCAAAAGTCAGCTGTAAAGAATAAACATAGTAAAAGGTGGCATGCTCAATGCAAAAAGCCTATATAATGTAGCAACAATGAGGTGAGTAAATTTGAATTGTAAAGCTATTTACATATTTTTCAAAGTAAAAAAGTATGCATATAAAACCAGTTGACATAAGATTAGCATTTTTTTCATGTGCATCTACATCTTAAAGTGAATAACAAAAAATCAATTCTTCAGGAAAAAAAAAAAAGAAGAAATTTCATGGGCTGTGGGCAGTCAGGGTCAAATGTTTTATTTTTTCTCTTGTCACAATGCTTGTGTCCTATCTTGTATGAAATTGGTATGTAATGTAAAGGATAATTTTAATTATGAAATAGAAAAGCTAAACTTTTCTCATTTAAAGTAAACCTAACTGATGTACAATCCAATTGTAGTGTTTTAGTGATAAATGAAAATCCTTTAAAATTAATTTTCTGTTATTCATAAATAACAAAAATAGCATTACAAAGTCATAGTCACTCTACCATATCAATCTGATTTAATTTGAAAGAATGGTATTCACTAAAGTCAAACAAAGTGAATGTGTGTACGTTGGCTGGGGCTGGCTGTTTGATTGGCAGCTCCAAAGCTCTGGTGCTTCTTTCTGGCTCACTGCTCAAGTCACTCAGACAGCAGCTGTAGCCACGCCACATTTCCCCCAAAACAAGGGCTGCTGCTAACAGGGAATGCTTCTTTTAAGTACACACGTTTAGAGACATACTGCAACTGAGTCAATACTGTGACATTAACATGTCAAACTGTATTTATAACACTAAAATTTGAAAGGTCCTAAATAATAAGATTCCTGTAAGCTTTTAGCCATGTTAAAATGTGTTACCCCATTCAAAACATCCCTGAAGTCATGTTTTGTTCCATTCTCACATTTTGGAGTAACTCTTTATTATTATTAATCTATTTACATCTCCAAAGTTCAAAATACTTTGTTTCACCTTGTGATGTCATGAAGCGGTAGTTTTCACATTAAGAGCTACCTTTTACCTTTTGTTCAGCAAAGCATGGCATGGATTAAGTTATCCAAATGACTCTAGTCAAGGTGTATGGACTTTAAAAACACAGTGGAGCACTTTCTGTATTGTGATAGTGACATCTCAGTTTGAAACAGAGCGTTTTCTGTTTGAGAAAAAAACTCAGGATAAATATGCAGTGTTAAAATGTTTAAATGTGCGAATGAAACAAAACACAACTCCAGGTATTTGCGATGAGGAAACAAAATGAATGATTTAATTAATTACATAATATTCAATACTTGAACTACATCCTTGCCTGTTACAATTCACCTCATCAAATAGAGAATGACACACACTCTACACTTTCTACAAGTGCAATAAAAATAATAGGTAACACTTTATAATAACTACAGCTTATTTAGCCTTAATAAAGCATGAACAAAGACTGAATTCATAATGAACTAAGACTTAATTAATCATGAGTCACACTTAGTAACTACTTAATTACTACCTTAATTAGCACTTAACTTCCACTTAATTCGCCTGTGCTCTAAATAGTTACTCATAATTATTTCACACTTAATTACTCATGAACTCAGCATTTGTGTGTGCATTTGTAAATGTATACTTAAGTACAAATTTGAGCATTTATTGATGATTAGTAAGCTATGAGACAATGATTTACTAATAATGCAATGCAATGATAATTCAGGCAGCTATTATCTGTTAGTTAAGTCTTTTTGAGAGCTTTTCTAAAGTGAAGACTAATTATGCTTTATTAAGCATTTGTTAAGGTTGGTCAAATTCCAGAGAAACAATAATCACATTTTCAGATTATTTAGGAATGTGATAATGATTAACAAATGTCTAAGTAACACCATTAATTGATGATTAGTTCAACCAGTAGTTAATACTTTTTTGTAAACATTTCTAAAGTGAAGACTGTTTGGACTTAATTAAGGATTTGTTAAGGTACTATACGAGCCATTATCTAAGCCTGGAGTGTCTTGACTCATTTCCCCCTGAATTTAACTTCAGCAGCGGTGAGAATCAACACGACATAAAAAAATAAGCCAACAAACATGGATACAAAAATGTGTATTCAAATAATTTTCAGAACATTTACAAACACAGTGTCAGTATTCTGGTTTGTGAACTCTTTTTCTTTTAAAGGTTTCAAATAACTTAGTGAGTAAAAAAACAAATCTAGCCATCAACTAATTAAAAATAAAACAAAAAAACTATAACATAACAATAAAGTTTTAACGTCACATTTAAAAAGGTAAATGAATGAAATGAATACATTAAAACTGTTAAACACCTATCAAATAGGGTTTTTATTGTTTTTTTTGGAACCTTTTTAAATGGAACCTAAAAGCATTAAAGGCACATTTATAGTCATGTACCCGTACATCCCCCAGCCTGATGGAGGGTAAGCCCTTCTTTCGGTACCAGTGGTTGCCCCTATAGGCCAGTACAGTTATTTCAATGTCCTGTATTTTTGTACAGGCTTGTAGTGGAAACCATTGGTACTGAAAGAAGGGCTTATTCTGCATCAGACCGATTCTGGGCCATGTATGGGCAAGAGAATGTTACAGATTTTAATCCCAAATGTTTCAAATATTAATTTGAAAAAAAAAAAAAAAAAGATAAATAAACATCAAGAAACCACAATGATAACCACAAGGTTCTACAGATCACTTGAATTGTTTCCCTATATCATAGATCAACCTTCCTAATGGCCCATCAACATGTTTTCTGGCCAGCCATTCCATCCACTCAATTACAGCAATGTGCTCAGATAACAAATTATCTGTTCTATTCCCCCTCAGCCTCCAGACCTGCTCTTTGTAAGAGCGCCATGCCCTCTCAATATGTTGCGTATGGGCACCTGTGTTTGGAGCTACCCAACTCCTGCTGTGGTTAACTGTGTAATGGTGGTATCCCAACTGAGGCAAAATCCGATATGCTCGCCATTCGTCACTGATAACAGACGAGCCTACTCTCACATGCCGAGCAATGATGGGGACTAAATGCTTCCTTGATCTGCGTTCTACAAGCCGTAGAACTGGCTTCCTTTCACCATTATTTTGCACACCCAACATTCCAAATACCCATCTCTTCCTCTTCCATCCACCGGCCATTCTGCCCTTTCCGTACTGCAACAAAAAACAAATATTTAAAAGGATTATATTAGATTGTTAGATTACATGAACCATTGTCTTAAGCTTACCTTTCGTTTGTGTCGAAAATAGCTTTCATCTATTGCTACAAATTCTCTTCTTCCTCCAATCATCTGGCCAGTTTGTCTCCTCAGCTTTTGCATTGCTGTCCAACACACATCTCTTATTTTTTTGGCCATTCTTGTAAGTGTTGCTGAACTGGCAGGCACTGAGTCATCCATCATGTCTATTTGTCTTAGCCTTAATCCTTGACAAAATCTAAAAATACATACAAAAATATTGAAATTAACAAGCACATATTTGGCTAATTTGACTTGACTTGAACCATGTCATAAGTTATATTTTGGCTGATTCGTGCAAGTTTGTGTAATACTTTAAATTTTCCAGGTTTCGAGTTGAATGAACATAACACCTACACCTGTCCCTGTCCACCCTGTGCTTGTACCTGTTCTTAAAAAAAATAAAATAAAAAAAGTCTAGCTTTGGACCATAGGCTGAAAGCCAGTGGAGCCTATGTTTAGTATGCAAATATTTTTTGTAGAATTTGTTAAATAAACATAAAACACATGTATCACATCCAAACTATTGGTTTAATAAAAATGCAATTAAGTGTTTCATTTGAATTACAGAGTTCCTAATAAAACTTATAACTATGAATTTTTATCACAAATTAATTTGTCACGATTTCTAACGATATCTGTAAATATTAAATGCAATGTTTAAATATTTGTTTGTTTTCATGGAAATTTGCTAAATGTACCACCAATGTAAATAATTAATTCTTACATTTATAATTGTAAACAACATTGATTATTAATTGAAAAGGGCTTAATAACAGAAACAGGTCCAGGGAAAACATTAGACCTATGTAATCAGATAATTTAGCAAATTATATCTCCTTTTTGCCTCCCAGTTTTAGATCAATATTACATTATACAATAATGAAATTTTAAAATAAATGTGTCTATTAAATTAAGATCAACAATAGCCTATATTATTGTTTGCTGTCATCAAGTTTACCAACCTGAAAATGAAATGCATCCACTTCCTCAGTGATAATTTTGACCTTGAAAATAGATTTGTGTCTGATGGATAGCTGCTTTGGTCTCCCCAAATGCATAGCATGGTGACATATCCTATTAAGAAAGAACAAATATTAGAAACATGATAAATAAATGGTTGTCACCCAACTTTTTTGGCCAGTAAGCCAACATTAAAAAATGTATTTGTGCTCTTCCCGTGCGCCCTCGTAGCCAAATTAGCTTGCTTCTGTTGCCTACAGACTGAACTTTTTAAATCAATTTAAAGGATTTTTAACTAACGAAACAGACTTTTATGTATCTTGCATTCTGACATAATTAAACTTTAAATTGGCCCAATTAAATATGTAATATATTTCATTATAACATATAGACTAATTTCCAGAGCATCAATGTGTGGGTTTTTTCGGAAGGTTCAATGCGTGTCCTAAAAAGAAGCACAGGAGATGGAGAATCCGAGAGAACAGGCCACTTTATTTCAGCATTTCCATTGAGAGAGATTCAAGTTGATTACCAAGTACAACTGCCACCCCGGAACGACGTCTCTGACCAACTCAAAATCAGGGGTAGCTTTATACTACATCTTGACAAAACATTAACTTGTTGATTTAGCATATACAGCAAGAAAATGAACAATACTGCTGACCCAGTACACCTTATCATGGGTGGGAACATGCCACGGGGTCCACATATGTCAGTTTTTCTGCTTCGTGGCACTCAAAGTCCAGAAAAACATGTTCTTTATGGCACTCAAAGTACAGAAAAAACATGTTATATAGACCTATAGATAGTCATACGTGTTTTCCACCCTGTTGTCATTCCAAAGTCCATAATATTGGGTGAATTAGCATGACCAACACATAATATTTCCCACAAATGTTGATCCAAAAGTTTCGCTCTTGGGGTTACTTACTCTCCTCTCAGCGATGCCACACTGTCAAGTAACTAGGTGCGAGGAGGATTAAACCATTAAACAATAAAGTTACTAAACTTACCAGGCATAGCGATCTCCAGTGTTGGATTTTGCTTTCAGTGTCATATTCCGATGGCAGCTTCTGCATTTCATCTTACTTTTCAAAAGTTTTTTCCTTTGGAGCCACTGGATGAGTTTTAATGTCCTTCTTTTAGTCATCTCAAAATTAAAAAATCTCTTAAGGCAGGTGAATCGGCCCATTGTTGGATATACGGTATGAGAAAAATTGATTCCAGTCTGATTCCCTGATTCGAACCCACTTGATGGCGCAGTACGCAGTTGCGCATGCGTAACGAGGAATTCCCGCTCATTTTCCTCTTCTCTGACTCTAGTGTGACGTCTATTCGTCTCAAATTAATTCAATAAAATTTTGTATTTAATTTTTAGAGTTTTACCTTAATATAGGTAACATTAAGGTGCTATACGTAAAGAATATTTAGATTTTTATTTTTATATTTTTTTTAAGTGTGATTTTATAATGGAAAGAAACATTAGTGTTGATGACGTCATCAGCCGCAGACCCGCTTGCCCTTCACTTTGCGGGCTAGCTCAGTTGAGTAGCGCATGTTCAACGCATGGTCTAACGCAGAGTCCAACTTTCTGCTATACGTGTATGGTTAAACGTGAAAGAAATGGCTTGTTGCAAACGAAGGCTTAGAAGCACAACACTTAACAAAGAGATGGAGATCCAGGAAAATGACGCTTCCAGCGGTAAGTGTGTTTATAGTTTTCTTATGAACAGGGTCCAAAGTTAGCATACTTTTTCAGCTGTTAGATTCGAAAAAAAAATATATATATATTTTTTTTTCATTATTTGTCTCAAAAGCCAAAATGAAAATGTCATTAGCGGGCCACCAAGCTGGTCGCCAGGACTGACCCAGGTCCAAACTAGGTCCAAACTCCAGAACTGTGTTTTCCGCAGAAAATCGGTTAGTCCAGGCGGTGACCGGGGTGGGGTGGTGGCCGAGATACCGTGCCCGCACAGTGAGGACCGGGGTGGGGTGGGTGAGACTGGACTGAACCAGGTCTAAAACAGGACTAAATCAGCTCTAAAACCAAGATTAAACCAGGACCAAATCAGGATTTAACCAGGACTAAACCATGCCGCGTTTACCGCGTCTCCTCCCGTACGCATCGTCTTCGCGCGTACGCTGCGCGCACCGCGCCACCTCCTATACGCCGCCGGTCCGTGAAAATATTATCCCGAAAAGAGCGAAATATTGACATAAAACCGGTCCGTGGCGCAGAAAAGGTTGGGAACCACTGTGCTTATGACACAATGTACGCAGTCGTACACTCCACATTGGATATTAGGAGCAGGAGTTTGGTTCGGGAAAAGGGGAACGGCCGTTATCTTTTTTTTTTTTTTTTTTTTTTTTTTTTTTAAATGTAGAGTAATTAGCTTTATACTAATTTATTTATGTGTTTTAGGTGTTCCCATTGCCCCAACAGCATCATTAAGAAACCAAAGAAAATTGGAAGAAATTAAAATGTTAGAAATGAAACTGGAATTTCAAAATGAAAAAATGAAGGAGTTGAGGGAGGACAACAATTTTTTAAAAGAACAACTGGCAGCAGGTAATTTACTTTTACCTTTTCAAATGTTCATCATCATTCCACTATGTTTGCTTGTGCTGTTTTAGTGTTAAATATTAAATTAATTAAAATTAATATTAAAATTGGTTTCATGACCTGAGAATCATCTGCAAGTGTGGTAAATAATAATTTTGTTGACATTATTGTTACAGCTCTCAAGAAAACAGACCCTGGCCCCAGTAGCTACAGTCTGGTTTCAAGTGACACTTCTAACATAGAAAGAGACAGTGTAGAGGCAACATCATCCAATGATATATCACCCAATGATACATCATCTGATGAAAAAAAGAAAAACAAAAGGATAAAGAAGAGAAAAGACAGGACACTGGCACTGAAATATTGCCAGAGAGGTAAAATGTTACTTTAATATCTTGTTTGTTTATCATATATTTTATGTAATACCTAAGTTTGCGATTTTGACATTAAATATTTGTGGCAGTTCTCCACCATGCAACCTTCCCAACAACCACATCCACATGACTTTGGTGATTTTAAATTGAGGTTTAATTAAAACTTTATTGACCATTTTTACTATGCATACCAACATATTGAACTTCAGATAATCTATTCATAGTATAGTTAAACCTACTGTACCCTGTAAAATTTATTTGGCTTTATTTCACATTACACATTCTATTCTAATGGCAGGTATGTGCTATCTAATTATAATGTGTTTAAGCGTGTAAGCGAACAAGGAACTTGTGTGGTTCCCCACCATGTTTGCCCTAGCAGTTGTGAAACATGCTTTTAAAATTGTTCCAGTGAATAATTAGGGTGTTAGAATATGGGTAAATGAGCAATGAGTGTAGAACACTATTTAAAATATTTCATCTTTAGTCTTTTCATTTTCTTACTTATTTACAGCTCAAGGTCCAAAACGAAGTGGTGGCCAGGTACAAGAAAATTTTGAAGATCTTCAAGCAAAGTGGCACAATGAGTCAAGCCTTCAAAAAGTATGGGATGGACCGCAATACAGTTATAATTACAGCTCCAATTGCCGAATTGTACGTAGTTGCCCCAGAAAAATACAAAGAAATTATGCAGACTTGCAGTAAAGCTATGAAGCTGTCAGTGTTTGCAGCCCAATGTGCATTGGCTATTTCTGAAGATGCTGACATAGAGCAAAAGATCCAAACTCTAAAAGATTCATTGAAGCTAATTCCTTTTAAAACTAAATAAATAAATGTATGAATGCTTAAGAAATGTGAATTGTGTGAAGTTTTATAAATGTGCATTATGTTAAGGTCATCTGTAAAGTTCTCTTGCCCATACATGGCCCAGAATCGGTCTGATGCAGAATAAGCCCTTCTTTCGGAACCAATGGTTTCCACTACAAGCCTGTACAAAAATACAGGACATTGAAATAACTGTACTGGCCTATAGGGGCAACCACTGGTACCGAAAGAAGGGCTTACCCTCCATCAGGCTGGGGGATGTACGGGTACATGACTATAAATGTGCCTTTAATGCTTTTAGGTTCCATTTAAAAAGGTTCCAAAAAAAACAATAAAAACCCTATTTGATAGGTGTTTAACAGTTTTAATGTATTCATTTCATTCATTTACCTTTTTAAATGTGACGTTAAAACTTTATTGTTAAGTTATAGTTTTTTTGTTTTATTTTTAATTAGTTGATGGCTAGATTTGTTTTTTTACTCACAAAGTTATTTGAAACCTTTAAAAGAAAAAGAGTTCACAAACCAGAATACTGACACTGTGTTTGTAAATGTTCTGAAAATTATTTGAATACACATTTTTGTATCCATGTTTGTTGGCTTATTTTTTTATGTCGTGTTGATTCTCACCGCTGCTGAAGTTAAAATTCAGGGGGAAATGAGTCAAGACACTCCAGGCTTAGATAATGGCTCGTATAGTACCTTAACAAATCCTTAATTAAGTCCAAACAGTCTTCACTTTAGAAAAGTTTACAAAAAAGTATTAACTACTGGTTGAACTAATCATCAATTAATGGTGTTACTTAGACATTTGTTAATCATTATCACATTCCTAAATAATCTGAAAATGTGATTATTGTTTCTCTGGAATTTGACCAACCTTAACAAATGCTTAATAAAGCATAATTAGTCTTCACTTTAGAAAAGCTCTCAAAAAGACTTAACTAACAGATAATAGCTGCCTGAATTATCATTGCATTGCATTATTAGTAAATCATTGTCTCATAGCTTACTAATCATCAATAAATGCTCAAATTTGTACTTAAGTATACATTTACAAATGCACACACAAATGCTGAGTTCATGAGTAATTAAGTGTGAAATAATTATGAGTAACTATTTAGAGCACAGGCAAATTAAGTGGAAGTTAAGTGCTAATTAAGGTAGTAATTAAGTAGTTACTAAGAGTGACTCATGATTAATTAAGTCTTAGTTCATTATGAATTCAGTCTTTGTTCATGCTTTATTAAGGCTAAATAAGCTGTAGTTATTATAAAGTGTTACCAAATAAGAAAATACTGTAATGCAGTTTTACACTTCCTTTCAGTATAAACATATTGTACCATATTATATCTATTGATGCCATATTAGCATCCAGATTAAATGCACTGCCCTAAATCCTTGAGCATGTGTGATAACCTCACAGTGTCCTTTAGGAGGATTACTAAAATGTGATGCTCACTGACAGACTGCCGTAATCTGCAAACCCCAATTCGTGTGTGACCTTGTAATTCTGCAATAGGCATTTAAAATAATCCTGTTTACACAGTGTGTCGTTTGAAGGGACTATTCAAATTGTGTAATAAAGAAATAACATTTTAAGGTTCTGTACTGTGTAAACTCTTGTGAGCTTTAAGATATGTTATAATGCTATTACCTCTGCACAATCATACCTGGAGTGGTGTTTGTTTTATTCACACATGATTGAGTAACCTTTCAGTTAGTCTGTCTACATCTTCAAAGCTCAAAATGCTCTGTTCTACCTTGTGATGTCATCAAGTGGTAGTTTTCAAGTTAACAAATACTTTTTTAAAATCTTTTGTTCAGTAGAGATTGTCTTAAAATTATTCAAATGATTTTAGTACACAGTGGAGCACTTCCTGTCTTATCACATGAAATGGTGACACATGGTGGGACAGAGTATTTTCAATTTGAGAATAGAAATCAGCTTAAATATGCAGGGTTTGTGTGTCCAACATGCATGAATGAAACAAAACACAACTCCAGATATATCTTTAATGAAGAAAGAACAATATAAAATAGATAACAATAGAGTAATATGGGCCCTATAAAAGATAGATAGTTGTTTGTGTGTCTGGAGGGAAACCCTGGCCCACTGGATCAAGTCCTTAATGTTTAATGCCTGTATGCATGTTTACAAGACCTGAATAAACCATTTCATTGACTGCACATAGATCTCTACAAGCTCTTTTCCATGGCCACCAATGAGTCAGGTTTATTTATAGAACTATTCCACATACAAAATGAATATGTAAAATGCATATTGGTTTGTGTAATGTTTTGGCCTAAAGAAGTGCCTATCTTTCTACCTCCAGCCTCTCGTTTCCATGCGTTCCTTGTGATATGAGTTGGTTCATGGGCGTTTGAGTCTGAAAGTGCATCGCATTTATCTGAGTAAGCATTGGAACCCCAGTGCATGCTGGTCTAAAATGTCACGTAGAGAAGCTCCTCACTGACCTGAGGGCAGATTCATCACTGTGCCTGACATATCTGTTATTCCATTACTGCTCCTCGCCTTGATATATTCTTCACCCAGACATTTATTTGAAGGCAGTTTAGCCTGAAGGCAGTCCATATAAGGAGAAAACGGATAAAACTATCTTTGTGTGTTTAGCTAAATTATGTTGATTGAAGCTAATTTCAGGGATTACTCTAGCTATCTTGATGCTGGTTTAGTGGACTGAGCAATTTAAATTCTTGTTTGGTCCTGATTTAGTCCTAGTGACTCTGGGTTTAGGAATTGGAATCTTGTGTAGTCTGGGTGTCTAAAGTGGACAAGATATCGCATGCATAACTAACAAACTAACAAACAAACAAACAAACTAACTAACTAACTAACTAACTAACTAACTAACTAACTAACTAACTACTAACTATCTAAATAAATAAATGAACAACTAAATACACAAAAGATATATTACTTTTAAAAATACATTTTTTAAAATCAAATAGGAATTTCTTTTTGTGGCCTAATATGTTGTTTATTTTATTTTTTATTTACCTGCTCATATATGTAATTTTCAGATCAATTCAAGCCAATGTGGAGCTAAAATTGTGCATTTTAATCTTCTGAACTCATTAGAAATGATGCTGGACTGGTATTGAAATCTTTGCCATTGTATTACTTAGTATGGGTAAGTAGTATTGTAACTAAAATCATTATTTGCTTGAGTTAAATTAAACAGCCTATAGAAGATCAGCTCCTCAAAATCTTCACTTCCACCTTCCAAGTATGTCAGTAATATAAGCAATTATGAGATCTTAGCATCTATGTAGGTTTATAGTAAATAAAAGGCATGAACTACAAAAGCAGAAAAGTGGGTCAGTGTTCTTGAGGGCGTAAACAACCTAACAACAACAAGCTTTACCTGCGTGTTTACGAAGCTTCACATGCGTTCATTTCTCACTAATGACTTACTATTAGCTTTTGTAACTACGGTTCAAAGTCTAGCACATGGCACGCCGTTGGTCCACTTGACAAGAGTTGACATGCCAATCTCGTGCTGAAATCTGGCGGGTTTGCCACCAATCTGGCAACAATTTGCAGAGAGGCAGCAGTGGAGAGCAGAACCACAGAGAAACATGGAGAAGTGGCTGAATCCCTGCTGATCCAGGCGTAGGTGGCTGCTCTGTGTTTGTGTGTTTGGGAGCTCCTGTCATGTTTACCACTTTATTCAGCAACAGGAAAGTGGTTCTGTATCCCGCGGACTTGGTTTTTCTTTCGTCATAGCTTTAGACATTAAAATTTTCTCCTCACACTAACCTGATAACAACAAAGGAACCTTAGATGAGAGATACAAATGAGAAAGATAAATAACACATTGGGAAGAAGTGTTAGAATGAGCAGCCAAGATTTCAGTAAGGACAGATGTCGTGGTAGCTTCAGTCAGAAAACCTAAAGTATAGTAGAATCCTTTTGTTTCCCTGCAGTAGTATTTGATCTCAAAATACTCCTGAGATCAGCAACATAAAGCCCCTTATGGACACATCTGTTGTAGAGAAGATATGACCTGTGACTTGGGCTGCTTGTTTCCATGAAGATAGGTTTAATTAGCCCGATTTATCAGCCGGTTTCACTTCGTAGAAACAGTCTGACTTGGCAGCATTAGAATTTGTTCACTCGATGGGAGGTGGGTACTTTTTTTCATTTAATCAATCGCTGCTACTTTGGTTGTGACGTATGTAATGCACCGCTAACGTCTTTCCCCTTGATAAAATTCACCAAACAACACAGAATGTATGGCTGGTGCCCAGACTCGCACTTCCGGAGTTTTTGTGAACCGTCTAGTGTATTCCGATTCCTGAACTAGTCGCTGGAGAGAAATCAAATTAACAGGATGTACTAGGTGGCACCAGCCTGGCTATGGTTTAATGCCATATGCGGAACGTTCCAGGCAATCCAACAAAATCATGACACAAACAGGTGGCAGACCTTCCATCAGCATTTACATAATATACCTTTAACCAGTCAAAACAAATGAGGTTTCAGAAAAGTTTATTGAAGGAAAAGAGCCAAATTGGCTTTTTGATTAATGATTTGTAAATTAGCTCAGCACCTCAAAAACTCATTTGCATTTATTACACTTTGTTAAATTGTAGATTGAAAGATGTCTGTCTCTTTTCAGAAGAAAGAAAGAGTGTAAGAGGGAGAGAGAGAGAGAGAGAGAGAGAGAGAGAGAGAGAGAGAGAGAGAGAGAGAGAGAGAGAGAGAGAGCGCCATGGGAGTAATACTAAGTTGGTGTTAAAGGTTTCTGGGCCTTCTGGGAAATTTGATCGAACACTTAAGTGCTTCTGGTGACTGAACTGCTTCAAGGTGTCACCGCTTTTGTCATCTTTTCCGTCAGAATATACAGAGGGGACAGCACTCCTGGGTCACACACTGTAATGTATTGCTACCAATGCTGAACATGGAATGTAGTGCTCTTTAATGCCCCAGTATGGATTCTACAAATAAAGTGCTTGTGTTATTCAGTAAATTGACAGTTTGGACTTGGGCACTCTGCATACTGGCACTGAGTGGAGCTGCTTTTTAGAGACATTTGTACTTATCTGATTAAAGGAATCAAAAGTGAGTTTTGTTTGATTCTGGCTTGGGAAATATTCTTGATATACAGCATGGGTGAAAACTACTCTGATAAATGGTTTTGGCAGGTTTCCATGCTTGGGTAAATTTGTGGTGCTACAAGACAAAGAGGAAATACATTGAAATTAAATAGCTGTTACATGGTATTCAAGTCCCAGGGAATGCTTTATGGCTCTATACTGTATCAAAGCAAGGAGGTTCTGTCTGAGCACTCTATGTCCTCACCTAGCTAATCTTTCTGTCTATTTCTTATTGTGAAAAATATGTGTATGGATAAAGTAGCTCAGGTTTAAAGGGCCCATATTATGCTATTTTCTAATATCTGTTATACTGTTGTTTACTCATCAAAAACAGAGCTGAAGTTCTGATTTGATTCATTCACACATGTTTAACACACAAACCCTGCTTCGTAAAAAACCGTCTGACCTCGCAGCTTTAGAATTTGTTCACTCCACGGCAGGCAGGTACATTCTTTTTGTTCCGGCTTTTAATCCTCGATCTCGGGAATCATTGGCAGCACAGAATGTATGGCTCTTCCCTGATTGGCTGGTGCCTGGACTCGCTTTTCCGGGATTCTTGCAAATCATCTAGTATATTCTGATTCCTGACCTAGTGCGCCACCTAGTGCGCCACTAGGTCAGTGGCGCACTAGGTGGCGCCAGCCTGGCTACTGCATCTCTAGTTCTTCTCTCAAATAAAATACTCTTCCACCAGGTAGCTGTTAACTAGAAAACTACATGGTGTGTGTTTTTGTCTTTAAGTAGATGGTAAATTAAGTTGAGATTATTCATTTGACTATAGACTATGAAAAAAAAAATGAAAAAAACTATTGGAAATTGGGGTATGTTGTAAATTTGCAACACAAGAAACAAGTGCGTGCCAAAGGTTCCTAGAAAGGTCCTGCATATGCACTATCTAGCACTGGGAGAATGCAGCTGCTATCTCAGCTTCTATCTTGATCGAAATGGTTTGTTGCATATCTGTGACAGTCGCCGTTAAGGGGTTAAAAGCATGTACTGAGATATGAACAGAGAAGCGAATACAAGAATCACATTTCTGAACATGAGTTAGCAGTTTTTATGCACAATAAGAAAGGATCTTTTGTTGTTTCTGGAGCAAATTATATTCATTAAAAACAGCAGCCTTTGCAAATTTGCTGATTATTTCCAGTAAATTCCTATTTGATTGCGTTTAATCTTACCCCCTTAATCTACACATCCAAGAAAAGAAGAAAGAAAAGAAATCTATAGTGCTTTTCCAACTGCAGGGTCTCTCCTGTGTATACGATTCCTTCACAGCTGTTTACGCTTGACTCCTCTCGGTGGCTGCCCGTCTGCTGCGCTGCTCCCACTTTGATAATCAGACAGGTCCCAGAGAGCCCCTATTGTCTGCACACCGCCCCACGTGACTCTGGTACATATGAGCGTGCGGTTTAGCACTGTGAATGCGCCCCGTCTTTCTGGAGCCTGACCTTTTTCCATGGATTAATAGCTTTTATGCCGACAGCATTAATAAACAATTTCTGGGTTTCCACAGTGGGGTGGCGCGCTGTCACTCTGCGCATGTTAATTTGCACGGTTTCCCCCCCTCCCCACGTGAACCCGCCTAGTTTTTTAGGGCAGCAATTACCATGCGTTTGGTGCTTTCCTTCAGCGTGATTCTTGTCTTTATTATCATTTAATGTTGTCTTAATTTTTTATGGGGTTTAATTTGAAACTCCATCTTGCCACATCTGTGCGCATCTTACTCCTTTATTGTTATGGTATAAAATAATGTCATGTACCTCTGTGTTTTTTTATAGCTCATCTAAAACAAGCTTTCTCTTTCAAAGTGGCTGTTTTTTTGTTTGTTTTGAAGGTGCTGGTAATACGGAGCTGGAATGCTATGGTCCTCACACTGTCTGTGCCCAAGGTCAATTATGAGACTCCTATTCAGAGCAGAACGAATTTCAGAGCTGGGATGCTGTGATGGGGAAAGCCAGGCAGGGGCTCCAGCCAATTGTGGAAAATAGACCAGTTTGACCAGATGCAAATCCATTTTATAGTGTATTCTGTGGGTATTTTGGTATTCCGGACAAGGAGGTGAATTGAATTTCTTCCCTTATCTTGATATGAGATGTTATGGGTCTTTTTAATCGAGAGGTTCTTATCCAATGATCTGTCCAGATTTATAGGTGGAAAGTGGTTGACAATTTTCATTTTGTTTGTTTTTATTTTGAATGACAAATATGTCTGTCTTTGTTCAGAAAATCAATCTTGAAAACCATTTGTATTAGTTTTTAATTAAAAATAATGATAGACCAGTCTGAGAAAAATGTGATTATTTTGTTTTTGTCAGATTGCCTAGCCTGATTCTGGATTATCAGAATAATGAATTTTTGTCTTCACAATATGAATACAGAAAGAAAACAAACAAACAAAAATGATCAGGTAATCTAAAATTGAAAACAGGGATATCCCAAAAACAAACCTGGAAAATAAGGTTAATTCTTTAGATAGTTCCTTAGTTGAAGAAGGTGTCTCAGAGATTTCTAAAAATACCTGCCCCCCAAAATCTGTTTCTCTTGACACAGCGTCCAAACGGCACACTTTTTGTTTGATATTTGTGCGTCGGATTTCCCCATAATGCAGCCAGATTGAATAGACTATGCGGTTGAGCTGTGTTTTGTGTACACAGATGCATTGGGAAAGCCCAGTCTCTGCAGCATAATACTGTCCTAAAGCCCTCTGTGTTGCCATGGTAACCCCAGAACGAGAGTTTGTCATGGTCTGGACGGGATCCGTTGGTGACACGGGGGGTGTAGGTATGCACTGCTATGGTGTGTTATATGTCTGGGGCTTGAGAGCAGCCTGTGGTACATGGTATTACACAACTGCATTTATTTACCAGACAATTAAAAAATAATGATTTTTATGATGTTTATTACAATTGGCAGACTGAAATACATCTGGGGGACTGTGTGGAAATTGGACGTATTTTGGACAACCAAGACATCAGTTAACACAAATAACAAGATTTTTTTTTGAATACAACATATAGTATATAATACTGATAAATTTTTTTTAAGATTTGCATCTAATTACAACATTTTTATAGTAATTATAGTGTGTGGCTGCAAGATTAGAGCCAATTGCTAGCCTATATATATATATATATATATATATATATATATATATATATATATATATATATATATATATATATATATATATATATATATATATATATATATATATATATATATATATATATATATATATATATATATAGAGCTGGAGAGAGCCTGGAAAGTAAAGGCATCAGTGGTGCCTGTGGTGATCGGAGCACTCGGGGCTGTAACCCCCAAACTGGAAGAGTGGCTACAACAGATACCGGGAAAAACAACGGACATCTCAGTCCAGAAAAGTGCAGTACTGGGAACAGCAAAGATACTGTGCAGAACTCTCAAGCTCCCAGGCCTTCTGGTAGAGGACCCGAGCTCAATGAGGGTGAGAGAGACCTACCACCGTGGAAGGTGAGAAACACATTATTTTTATATATATATATATATATACTGTATATACTTGTTTCTTTCTTGTTTTTCTGTTTTATGAAGTTAAGTCGTTACTTTTAAAATATTGGGCACTGCAGTTAAAGAGTTTCACATCATGCATTGATAGTGTTTGTTCCCAAAAGCTTTATTCTTAAAAAATGGAGTGCACAGAGTTACTAAAACAGTGCCACTTGTTACTCATTTGACCCATGCACCATTGAAAGCATTTGTCAAATTCTCACCCTTTTTGTTCCTCTAATAATCCAGCCTCTGTTGTTTACCATCAATCAGCACTTTTATGTTTGCAAAGGCGCCTGATTAGCCACAATTACAGGCTGACTCTGCCTTGTATGTTCCTGTTTTCCACTCTGGGCTGTTTGTGACAGCTGTATAGGAGTAATCAGAGCTGGGCTAAATGTTGTTCTGCCATTGGCCTGATGCGTGTAATCACCTGCTGTGAGCCTCACCTGAGAACCGCCAAATAATGAAATAATGGACGCTGCTCGGTCGGGTGCAGTGAAGGTGAAACTGTTTGGCTTCTAATTGGCATGGAAACAAAACATCTGAAATAATTATTCTAGAAACACAAAAGACATAATGTCACGTTGTACAGAGTTGGGAGACCAGTCAATATGGGGAGAGCAGGTATTTAATTTCAAAAGAAGAGCCCATATTCATTGTGTTGTGTTTATTCTTTGATGGACTGAAATATTTCCCCTGAGCTGTGAACTTTAACATACAAAAGGAACATTCTGGATTTTAGACAATAAAAACACCTGTAATGGAATTAATGTTTGATAGACATGTGTAATGTTGTACCATGGAATATTTCAAGCAAGAAAATAACATCTCCATGGAAACAACCAGGTGTTGGATCTTCCAGCATAAATGTTACTCTTTTAATGATGCTTTTCTTTTTTGTTTTCTTTTTTATCTTATGACTTTCTTCTAACATTATATAAAGGCTTGTTGCTGAGAGGCCTGTGTTGTTGTGGAGCAGCTGCTTGGCCAGTTCATTATGGTCATCCTATGTTCCTGCTCTGAATCTATAGAGAATAGACTGTGACAGCAGTAATTCACTAAAGGCCTAATGAGGCTGTAATTATGGTCTGTTTTCCTGTGTTAAGGTCCAAGCATTTGGTTCATAAATAATACCATAATCACCTACAGGAAAGGAAACCATGTCAGTAACAACCTTGTTAGCGGTATTTGTTCCTGCTGAGGAAGATGCTTGATCACAATTTGTCTGTTTTTTGTTTGTTTTTTGTTTTGTTAACATAATAAATAATAAATTTAAATAATTACAATGCAATTAAAAACATGTAAAATATGACATGTAAAATATGACATAATTACATAAAGCTCGTAATATTCCAGTCCAGATTTGGTGCCATATTTTTTGTGATTGCAAGATGGCGCCACTCCATCTCTGCCAGCGCTCCTTCTTTTACCAGTCCCAAGCCAGGAAGATCGCATTTGAATACTCTCAGAGAGGGTATCAGGTATAACAATAAGCAAATCACAGTCACAATGAGAAATTTCATATACACAAAAGAGCACATAAAAACACCAGTCAAATTAGCAGCCTGACACCGGGAAAGTCTGTCTATTATGAATCAAACTTTCATTCATTGAGGCCAAATGGAATCCTTTATTTTTAGCTGTTGGTGTGGACAGTGTGGAGTCGCTTTTATTGGCCTGGTGCTCAGAGATGAATGGGCACCCGCACAGAGAAATGCACTGTCTCCGTGTTCATTTGTCACTGCCACTTTGAGCTGTAAAGAACGCATGACTCACTTGATTAGTTCCATCATTATTCCACAAAGTTCAGCAAGACAAATAATCCAGAGAATGTGTCCGATTTGGGACCATGCCAACTAGAACCCTGTTACTGATGAGTTTAACATGCCCATGAATCACTTTCTGTAATGGTGTGGATTCTGTACAATGAGATGGTAATAGACAAAATAAGGTATTTTGAGTAGGGCTGTAGTCAACTAAAGAAATTATTGGGCGACTAAAGACATGCTCTACTGATGAAGACCCTGATGAGGCCTGTCACGATAAGAAATTTTGAAGTATGATATATTACTAAAGTAAAAGTATTTGACTCAAACTGTGCTCACAACAGAAAACACACAGAAAAGTACAAGGAAACAATTTATAGATGATACCATTCACTCTCAAATCTCAGCTATCATCACCTCATGCCTTCTCCTGTCTGATATTGTCCCATATGCGTTTTTATAATCTAAATGAAAAATAAAATAATGAATACTATGCGGTAGGGATGGGCATTCGATGAAATTTTCTTAATCGATCGTTGGAAGAATTAACGATCGATTATCGATTAATCATTAACGTTTTTATATTGAAATGATCATCATTATTATTACTATCTGCACTACTAATCTGCATTAATAAGTTCAACTTCACGACATATAAACCGTAACAACTCTAGAGCCACATCAATCCGTTTGACATTATAATGTGTTTAATGCAGTTTTGCGCAACTCTCACAGAAACAAAACTTAAAACCGCATCGCTAATTTGCATAAACTCAGCGAAGATAAAACTACAGCTCTTGTGCGCTGATGCGGTTCAATTTCTGTTATTTTAATTAAAATAATTTAAAAGACATGATTCAGTGGAATACAGGTTAGTGTGACCATATTTGCGTTTGCCAAAACCAGGACACCGTACGGGGAGTGGGGACTCGTCATCGACATTGCGCGACTCTCACCTGGTAAAGCTTTTTCCCACTGGACACCGAAACATATGTTCCTGCTTTGTACACTGTGCACATGGACTCACACTTGGCCCGAACGCAACGGAAAGCGTGGAATTTCTTGTACAACTCATCGTTAAATACGCATTTGTGCTTCGGTACGCTGCAGACTGACCGAATGTTTGTGTTTGCTCGCTTCTTCTGAGTGCAGAGAGACACATGTACAGACCCCTGTTTGGTCACGCTACGCACAGCAACCTACATTCGGTTTGTCGATTAAAATTAACGTAATCGATGAAATTCTTAATGATCAATTATCGATTAATCGATTAATCATGCCCATCCCTACTATGCGGTCTACATCCCTAATTTAAAGACCTTATATTACACAAAATTTACTCTTGAGCTTTAAGCCATATTAGACTATTGTTACCTCATCAAAAACATACCATTCACACATGTTAGAGTAACCCTTTATTATTAGTCAGTGAGTCTACATCTCCAAAGCTCAAAATGCTCTGTACCATCTTGTGATGTCATGAATTGGTAGCTTTCAAGTTAAGAGCTACCTTTTACCTTTTGTTCAGTAGAGATTTGCATTTCCAGGGCTGAAATTATTCAAATGATAGTGAAGCTGAGTGTAAAAACACAGTGGAGCATTTCCTGTATTACCACATGATTTCACAAGGTAGAACAGAGTGTTTTCTGTTTAAGGGAAGAACTCAGCCTAAATATGCAGGGTTTCTGTGTTAAACATGTGTGAATGAAACAAAACACAACTCCAGGTCTGTTTGTGATAAGGGAACAATATTATAACATAGATCAGAAAATAGCATAATGTGGCCCTTTAAAGATTGTTGTATTTTATCCAAACATGATCAGACCAAGGCAGGAAGCCGTTCGTTTGCCTGGCCATGCGCTTTCCATTGTAAACCCATATGCTCTTACATTTATCATTGCAATGTCAGTATAAGGTTGAGCTGACCTCAAAAGTCATTTATCATACTTTCAAGAGTGCAAGCGTGGGCTCTACAAATTAAATTCTGCTTCTGTTACATCTAGAAAACATGTACAAATGAGGTCGTATTCTAAAGTTTTGAGACTGGCTACCAATGGAAAATAGACAAATTGGTCACAGCCCTAATTGAGCACATTCACATTTTGTATTATTTATGTCGAGATGATAAACATGGTATGCCTACACTCAGTGATGGGAAGAAAACTTTGAAAATGCATGCAAGTATTTTTATGACACAGTCCAATCAGAGTATTGTATTTTGAATACTTTTACACTGAGTTGTATTTTATCATAGAGTAAAAAACACAATCTAGAATTACCAACATCTTTATATTTGTTGTTTGTTTGTTATACATTTATTTATATCCAATTAAAGATGAAAAATCACACATGCACTCACTGCAATAGCTGTGTTTTTTGGTACATATATTCTATTACTTACTACTTACTATTATTTGATTAATATAGTAGTGTATATGTCAATCTAACGCATGTTTCCCTGCTTTTGTGTTGCTGTAGGAACTCTTCACAGCAGAGTGCAAGTTCAAAGAGTCGGTCTTCGAGAACTACTATGTGATCTATTCATCCATGTTGTACAGACAACAGGAGTCAGGGCGAGCGTGGTTCCTAGGGCTTAACAAAGACGGACAAGCCATGAAGGGGAACCGAGTGAAGAAAACCAAACCAGCTGCTCACTTCCTGCCCAAGCCATTAGAAGGTATGTCCTCCACTGACCCCTGCTTCGGTCACTAAGGTTATACCTAATACAGAGTCGACATGCTTGTGGATTTATGGTTTATTTTGCTGTAGTAAGCAGACAGTAGACAGGTCTGTGTGCTGATTGTCTAGTAGATGCCCTATAGCTCTTGTCAGGCCACACACTGATTGCGCCCCATCATTTAAACATGAAATCAAGATGAAGTGCACTATCAGAGTGGAAATACAGCCGTGAAGTGAGGCACTTCCCTGTGGACCTTTGTGTCTTTGTCATCTTTAGTCAGCAAACCACAGATCTTTTGAGAAAATAGGAGCACCTCATCTGTCTCTCAAAAGGAGTGACTGGATTTCATTAACCTGTTACCATCCACCTAATTTTGCGTGTGCACAATAGCACTACATACCCAAGTGCCATAGCTTATTAAAAGAAAACCTTAGAACCCACATGCTTGTGTGAGGCACCATTTTAAAGCTTAGGCCTTCTAGTTTCTGTAGATATGCATATGAAGACTGTGAGTGCTGCCTAACCTACAGTACAGTCAATTAAAGATTTTATTTTTTTGCTTTGAAAAAACAATTGAAAAAAATAAAGGCCTTAGCTTGGACATACTTCATGCTAGGCATTTGTGACTCACTACACTCATTGTTCAAGTTGTTGGCAACAACTGTGTAGAATTTCAGACCTCTAGGATAAAGGGTTTTGATGCTGTGAGCCTTTGTTTATACAAAATGACAATTCGGCACAAGATTGCCAAATTTGTGCCAAAATAATAATAATAATAATAATAATAATTGTTATTATTATAATACTAATTCTTCTGAGCTTTAGGCATGTTTTCTCAAGAAAAAAACCTAAAAGTAGCCAAAATTGTCCTCCAAGTGCCAGATGTGCCCCCTTGGCCCCTCCCGCTCTCCTTGTCTGTGTCCCTCCTGTTTTGCGCATGAAAACACAGGGCCCGTTTCAAAGGCTATCTGCATGTCCCACCCACCGTTTGAAAGCTCTGCTGATAGGCTAAAACAATATGTCAATCACTTTCTGGAAGATCCAATGACTGAAGAGATTTCCCGTAAACAAACTGATGACGCGTGGGTAAAGCCAGGAAGTACGTAAGTGCGTTAGCTTCTTCAGCGGCTTGTCCCAGCTAAACCGCGGCACCGACAACAGCGGGGAGGGTCTCATTTTGAAGCTAAGAGTGTGAGGAAAACAAGCGTACCCAAGAGCGCCAAGAGAAACGGAAGTCAGAGAGGGAGAAGGCTCGGAAAGGCAACATATATTTTCATTCACGCTTTCATCCATTTATACGGACGAGAATTTTCTGGATAATTTACCCATATGGAATTATTTTATGGAAAAAACAACTTGATATTCTTTTTCTGTGGGTTATTACGGATTTATTGAGTACAACTTTTCATGGATTGAACGCGGCTCAAAGATAAGAAACGCGTATCTTATTCTTTGATTATGATGTGAATTTTTAAGTTATCGCGTTTTGGGCTCGTTGTACTGCATAAAATGAATGATATGGTTGTTTTATTGAGAAATTAAGCTTTCAAACGATGTATGGCATGCCAGTAGTGAAAACAATAATGAAGGTGAATATACAGAGTGAACATTTTTTATTGGAAAATCGCCCGCCGGCGAGCGGGTGGATTAAACAGTAAAAAATGAGCAATAAAATAATGTGGATGATTATGAATGAGTTGGTTGGTAGTTTTGCTCAGATTTTGCTGATCAGGTAGCAGTTGCCTGATGCTACCAGGAGATGGTTGTTAAATAATTGTTAACAAATGATACTAGACCCAGGTGAATAGATGTTTGATTAGAAGTTTACTGATCAGTATGCTTCACTTCACATCCAAAGATTCACATAAGTCAGTCATAAGAGACGACACACATATACAGTACCTGTATGCTAATGAGAGTAAAAATGGGCTTACATATATGAATATATGAGTTCTAAGTACAGCAGACATATTTTAAGAATGTAGCAGAGGAGAGAGACATGTCCATCTTTGGGGTCCTGGAGTAACTGGAAAGTGCAGAGCTTAGTTATGTCTGTTTAAGTTAAATATAGATATAGGCCCACGCTGGGGGTTGAATATGACTTTTAGCATACATAGAAAATAACAATTCACCTGTAAGACTAATTTGATTTATAAAATTATGCTTTCAACAACCTCCGGTACTGTCATTGTGTCTTTGGACAAGACACTCGACCCTGCTAATGTATGAATGTGTGTGGGAGTGGGTCTGTGTTTTAAGTTGAAATTGGAAAAGAGCTATTAAAAATGTGACCATATCCTATCTATGTGTCTCTGTGTGTGCAGTTGCCATGTACAGAGAGCCATCGTTGCATGATGTAGGCGAGACAGTCCCCAAGGCGGCGGTACCTCCCAGTAAAAGCACAAGTGAGCCTGCAGTGATGAACGGAGGGAAACCAGTCAGTAAGCCTGACAAGCCCCCGACATAGCCACACCTCAGGCTGTGTCTGCAGAGAGGAGGAACAACCACACGAGGCAGGGCTCTCCTAAGCGGACTCTTCATCATCTCTTCTGTGGACAGGATCCTGGTGGCCCTCCTCTCTCGTCTCGCCCCTTTTCCCTCTTCTCTTCCTCCAGACGGTCTCAGATTTGTGGGCAGTTTCTCCAGGATGAGAGGGAAGAGGACTGTGTTCATGGAATGCCTTTCAATTCCTCAGAAACTGTGACAATTCATTTGAATAATACATGTTTTACAGCCACACACTGGTGGTACTTTGCTTGCTGACGGTCCTCCCTGCCCTGTCTCTAAAGCCCTTGCAGCAGAGTGTGTGTACCTTCAGATCTATTTTCTATACCACTGTCACCAGCTACGTTCTGGGATAGAGACTGTATAGCTAGACAAAATATTTGGACTGTAGTCCTCTATTTTTTACAAGTATGTTCCCCTTGTCCCTATCTTTCTAATCTCACACTTTTCTCTTTGTCAGATTGTCTAGAAAAAAAAACAAAAAAACATTTTTTTGCAGAGGAGGAGTGTGATTTTTTAAGAATTGCGTTGACACAGATGTGGCATCAGACAAACACGCAGACACACTGACAGACACAGAGGGTTTGTGGGGATCTTAGATGTTGTTTTTACAGCCCATAAAAACACACAGGAGGCTGGGAGATCGCTCCTGCAATCATAGTTGATGAAGTGCTAATTACCGCCACTGCAATCAATGCAAGGAGCTCCCTTCACACATACACACACAGAGGATGTGCGTGTGAGCGCGATGTAGAAAATGGTGTATACATATCACTGGAGTCCCACCAGCGGTTCAGCCTGTCCGCTCTAGTAAAGAAAACCTGAGTCTATTTTTCTTTAGTCTGATTTCTGAGCATGGGCTCCAGGAATATCTCTAGGCCTTGTAGGCCTCTGTCCCTCTGCAGTACAAGGCTTATGGCTTTGACCCACAGGTCTGCAGCACTGGCAGCCATGTCATGGCAGCACATAGCCAGAAAACAACATGGCTGACACCATCGGTGATAATTATACTGGCTGCGTAACTATTTGGTTCAGCAAATAAAGCATGGACAGAATAACATTATGTTCTCTTCTTGCAGCTGTTATACACGAGATGGCTTCTATTATAACGTTTTCACTGTATAAATCCTAAGGACAATGACAAATACAAATCATAAGTTTCTAAATGACTAGATAATATGATTATTAATAGATGATATGTCTCCTAGCTCAGCATGCAGAGTCCATAGAGATCATCTTGGCCTATCCTGTGCCTGTTGGACCTGACTCCCGGCATGCAAAAACAGGTTCCCAGTCCCCACTGGGCCAAAGGTGCCTCACCCAAACACCCACACTCCCCTAGAGGACACGTAGCATTCACCACCACTCAGAAATGACCAAAGCCTTTTTCATCCCAGAACTGATTCTTAACACAACAATTCTGATTCAATTGACTGGAGCTTTCACTGTGATAGCATCTGTTCAGTTTTTGAAAGAATCTCCTCCTCTCAGACCTTGAGTTCAAAAACAAAGGTCTGGCCTGATGTCATTTTTCAGAAGTATGTATATCTTGACTTACTCACGTGCATGTCTTTTCTATAAGGAACAACGTGTGGGGCTGGGCTTTAGTAGTGTGGGAGATGAATGGGCATGTTGTAGGCTATGGCACATTCACAGCCAACCTGAACCCACGCCACTTTCTGTTTGCATTCCCATCTTCTGTTTTTCGCATTTGAAGACTGTTAGCAGTTTCTAAAATAGGATCAATCAATTTGTATTTGTCTTGCTTTAAAATTTATATTGATAATAGATTATATAAGAACGACTAGAATGTTGCTGCTGTATGCTGCTAAAACTGCAACTTACATTATTTTATATTATTTCCACATTGACATTTCTTATTACAGCACATTGAAGCACATGACATGAATTTGCCTGTTAACTATAAAGAACTGGAGACCACTATACTTCTTAAGGGGGCTGATTTTTCAATCCTTTTTATGGCATCTTCTTACCCTGTTAACTCTACATGCTGGGCTGGTGGTCCTAGCCCTGCAGACCCAAATAAAACTGGCTGACTTTATTTTTGTAAATGACTGGTGTGTAAATGTTCAGATCTCTGTAACCACTTGTTCATTTGGTTTCTTTGTCTGTTTGGATCATTTCTCTTGTATACGGGTCGTGTGTGATGTTGTCTCCAGACTCCAAAAACATCCTTATTTTTTCCTAGTAATTCCTTTGTGCTGTTTTAATTATTTGTCCCATCTGTTGCATGGGAAGAGGATGGCATTTGAAGAACTGCATGTAGTAGGCTATGTCTATCAAGAACTGTTGGTATCGCTAATTTTACTTACATATATGCAACATGTTTGTCTACACTATACAGTTTGTGTTTGGTTGTATACATATATACAACATGTTGAATAAAATATTTATATAAAGGTGTACTGTAATGTCAGTAACATACTTAATAATGCAATATAGTGTGCAGTATATTATTGCACCTGTCGTTTCGATGGGGACAGAGCAAACCAAGGCGGTTGGCTAGTTTAAGCATGAAAAAGGCCAAAGTAGAATTTACATTAAATTTTCTTTGTGACTTTATCTGCTCTTTTCCAATGGTGAGTGAGCTCTTGTGCAGATGCAGCTCCATCCCCTTCCTCTGGAGTGACATGGACATCCAGCATGCCCCGACTGAAATATGTATGCCCTAACTCTTTCAGTTTGTCCACTTACAGTCACTAGATTGATTTGAATGACAAGCGAGTACCTCTGAGAATGGCAGGTACAGGTTCCATGGCAGATTGTAAATGATTGCTTTGGCAAAGAATAAGGCACTATTAAAATGATTTATTTTCAAAAGAAATATCTATATATGATATATACCATTGCAAGTATGCCCATTAAAGTTATGTCATGTTATAACAACTTTGTAACCATGTATGATTAAGGTCTTCGCATTCTTTTTCATGCAAAATGTTTGTGTCATGCGGCACATTTAATGTTTTATTATGAAAAAGAAATAAAAACCTCAAACAGTACCTTTGACTGAACTTTTGCTGCCAACTGGGAAAACTGTTAAAAACAGGCTCACATGCACACGCAATAAGCCAAGGGAATTTAAAATATACATGTTCAATTAATTTGGCCCATTGTCTAGACTTCTTGTACTCAAGTATATTACAGCTAATGTCATACATGAAACTGTTAAATGTTTCATTGCATGGTGCATGTTTAAACACAAAATTAGTATTGCACTGACATCTGCCCCTTTCAAAACGGGACTGGTTCATAGTCTTATACAGTCCTTCCACCAAATAACAAAATAAGTATGCTTAATATTATTTATCACTTTAAAATAAAAATAATCATATAATGGAATAACAGATTTTGAATGGTCAGGCATGTTTTTTAGGAATTATCCCTTAAGCAGAGGACATCTGAAGACTACAATAAAATGGACTTAAAAATAGCCACCAAAATAGTTGAACCAAT
This sequence comes from Boleophthalmus pectinirostris, assembly GCF_026225935.1. Lineage (NCBI taxonomy): Eukaryota > Metazoa > Chordata > Actinopteri > Gobiiformes > Gobiidae > Boleophthalmus > Boleophthalmus pectinirostris. The sequence continues at coordinate 20,513,178 of NW_026570970.1, read as the reverse complement.
CACCTGCAACTGGCATCATTTGTGACTTCTCACTCCAAGTTCCCATCTGTATGTGGTGTTAAACAGGTTAGAGCTATATGGCCTTTGGATCAAGTCCTTAAAATTTCGTTTGGTCTGCAGTCTCTTCTCCACAGGGCGGTGGTCCTGGTCACTCCGGGCAGCCAGGGCTCGGTCAGGCGCTCGTCAGTACTCTGCCCCCACCCAGATCTCACACGCGTTCCCTGTCCAGCCGTCCCAGCACTCACAGCTGCCACAGTTACACAGTCCATTCCCTGTGAGAGAAGTGAGAGGAAAAGCTGTGAATTAAACGCACTGCACCATCATGGCCGACCTTTAACAGGGTTCGTCTCTTCACACCCCTCGTCCCCCGGCACAGCTCCGATCTCCAGGAATAGAGGCAGGAAAAAAAACTTGGGCCACAGTTCGGTCAGATGCAGAACATGAACAATTCTGCTGCATTAATGAAAAGAAGGTCTGTAGTAACACAACCTTACAAATGACTCCCTTGCATTTTAATAATAGTTAAGTTATTAAATGTGCAAGATGAGAAAATATAGTTATGTCCAAAAACACCCAATAGCTTAAAGTTGTACCTTCATTAATTAATAAGGATTGACCAATAACATTATGTAACTGTGAATACAGATATAAATTCATATATTGGCAAGTTATAGGTAAGCATTTTTCTGTTGTACTTTGTAGTAAAGATTGATACTTGACAGCTGATCACATCTACCTGGCAAAAAGATTTGGATATCCTAGACATATTTCGTAATTGCCTTTTCATGTAAGCCACTGTAATGTTCATATCATTTGCATAGCGTAATTATCATATATATAGTCCAGTCAGTAATATGGTAATGAGGAACATTTACAAGATGCCATATGTGATTTTTTTCCTCATAAGCAGCGTTAGCACGTGAAACCGCCCACGTCCGATTGACATTAAGGCTGACATTTGGGTTTGTGAAATCATGACGAGGAGCACCTCTGTGTTTTGACAAGCCTGGAGTCAAAATCATTACCAGCATACACAGTCCTGGATATTTACAGTGATGTGATGGCTGGGTCCCATATGCAGCTACTGTAAACTGGACATTTTTCTCAGCTTGATAAATGTACAGTGGAGCGGTTGTACCTGTGCAGATAAGACCATCATATTTGTCACAGTCCCTGTCGTCACACTCGCAGTACTCCCCAGACACCCACCACTCGTGAGGAGAGCAAATGCATTGGCCACAGTGACAGGAACCTGAAAACACAGCAGACAGCACAACACTGTTCATTTACTGCTTCCATCCAGCCTTGTAACACTTAGCAATAAACTGACGAGGCTAAGGATGAAGACCACAGACAGGTGAAGTGCACAATCTGTCTCTACATCATTACACGTGTTAATGTGACAGGGATTATGTGAGTCTGGGCCAAATTTTGACTTATAGCATCTTCAGCCCCTAGTCTGTAGTGATACCATAGACCAGGAGTGTCAAACTCAAATTCACAGAGGGCCAAAATTAAAAACTGGGACTAAGTCGTGGGCCAAACTAAATATTTATTGAAAATTTTCAGCAACATCTGCATGTTTTCTCTACTTTTGTGATATGTACTGTTAAATCTTTTCTTATTAAAATAAATGTTAACATTTTAAATAAATAATGTCTCTATAGCCTGTTGCCAGAAGGCCAGCTCTAATACATATTTGATATGAACTCGCAGGCCAAATATATTTATATCGTAGGCCAAATTTGGCCCCAGAGCCTGAGTCTGACATGTCTGCCATAGGCTGTATAAAGAAGTGGACTGGCGACACCCATAGCTTCGCCTCCAATCAATTGAAGCTCACAATGCAGTTATAGGAGTTATAGGAGCAGTCATAGGAGCAAATGTGGAGTTGAGTTCCATATTAGGAACTGGAATTTATTTACGGACAACATAGCAAAATAAAAAGACCAGGATCATGCAGAGAAGGTTAATACAGACATTTTAAGATCAAAATTACGAGGCTCACTGCAGCAGATAGAGAGAGGGGTGACAATTTTTCAGTGTAAAATAAATTGGAGCAAGAGTTGATGGAGCCGGAAGTGCCCCCATGGTCACTTCCTATTTGGAATGCAGCAGTTAGTGGAGCTATCTCCAATTATAGCAGTGAAGTGGAGGCCAGTCTGGAGACAGGTGCAATAATGAGATAATTCAATACATATATAATGTTCTTATATAAAGAGTGACACACCACTGTCAATGTTTCGCTTTGACGTACCTAAATACGTCAGAAGTATTAAAATCAATGTGATATTTTGGTTTATTAGTATACTATAATACTTTTTTCCTAGATTAGTACTGCATCTAGAGCCTTCCCGCAAGGAACAACCACTAATTCACTTGTGTCACCAGGATACAGGCCGCCCACACTTTAAACTTCCTGTCCCTGCAATCAGAGCCTATTTTTCTCAGTGACGGGCCAGCTGCGGGATAACAAGGTGCTAAGGATTAGAGGAAAGGCAGGCTGCTAACAGGGAAACAAATCTTCTCGTGTCAGATGTGTCTTCTTGATCCACATCTCACAGTTCCTCCAAGTACCTTTTCAATCTTGCCCTAATTTTATCAACCGAGATCCTGCTATTAGAGCAGGACAATAAGAGACACAGAGGTGAGAGGAAAACCAGAAAACTGTTGGTGAAGAGGTAAGAATGCTTGTTTTTAACATTTTGAGGCCAGAACCATTTCAGACTTAAAAATACATTCTTATTACGCTAAATTGACTCTAGTGACCATTAAGCCAGGTTATAATGCTATTACCTTCACAAAAACACACCTGGAGTTGTGTTTTATTTCATTCACACATGTTTGAGTAATCCTGCATTATTACTCTGTACATCTCCAAAGCTAAAAATGCTCTGTTCCACCTTGTGATGTCATGTAGTGGTAGATTTAACAGCTATCTTTGCTTTTAGCTTTTATTCAATAGAGACTGCCGCTTCATTCCAATATAAAGTTTAAGCCATTGATTCGTTTATGCATCTCCTTTTCTCTAGTTACTTTAATCCTAATAGACTGCCTCCATGTGTAAGTGAATGCATTTAAGAGAAGTGAGCTGCTGTAATTTTAAAGTGGCGAAGGCATAGGATAAGCCTAACACAGCTCACATACGGTAGCTGTTTATAACCTGGTAGCCCCCAATAATATACACTACTGATCTAGACATATCCTCCCATTCAATGTTCTTTATGTTACCAATTTTCTTAAATGAATACACATACTGAAAACATTAAATGAAGCAAGGTGTATGGAATTCTATAGCAACATGTTGAATATATAGTTTTATATTTAAGCTTCAGATTCCTCAAAGTAGCCACCCTTTACACTGCAAACCCTTTTCATTTCACCTGAAAATGGTTTTCACTTTACCTATGTGCTTTGTCAGGGTCAGGGAATGTCATGAATATGCATAGGAAATAAAAGGATGGCTATTTTAAAGGATCTAAATAAATAAAATATATTTTGAGTTATTTCGTAGCATTGTGGTAGATAGAGGTCAACCAGTATGAATTTTTTAATGGCCAATGCTGATTGTTTAGAATCCAGAGTTACCAATGGCTGATGAGCTCTGCCGATATTTTAGGCTGATATTATTTTCCTCAAATTATGTAACTCAAATTTATTCCCCCAAGCCATTCTTTACCACAAGCCTGTAAGTGTGCAGTTATCTCTTCGTCCTGAAGTGTTCAAATCAAGCTTTATGCATACTTTTTAGGTAGAAGGTCAGCCAAAACAACAAATTGACCTCTGCTGGAGGTTTAAGACTGATAGCTGATACATAAAAAAATTTAAAATAAAATAAAATAAATAAAAAACAAACCTTTCCCACTGCAAACAACCCCATCAGAGGTCTCACACATCTCCTTACTCTGGGCATCACTCAGGTCACACGCCCTCGCGAACTGGCACTGCTTCCCAAACCAGCCGTCCTGACAGATACAGCGGCCGCACGAGCAGTACCCGTGACCTGTGCAACAGAATCACATTTTATTTCAATACAAAAAGTATTTACACTTTTTGTTGACATGATACACACACTTATAAAACACACCCTCAAGAAAATCCAGCTAATCCATTCATGGAGATAAGTCAAGATGGATGCCGCCAAAGAGTAAAAAGATAACAAGAAGCCACATAAACAGTGAGCGGTGACAGTGAAGATGGCGAACCTTGACACTAATAGGCAGCACAAGGAGACAGAGCAGTGCGAAGATGAGAGAGATGCAGCAGGCTTATTGTATTTCTCTTGGGGACATGAAAGCAACTGTCATCATTGGTCTTGTCCGAAGCTTAATAAATCTCCAGCCCTTCAGAGATGAGATGAAAAACAATGACAAACAGTGGTGCATGTAGGGAAACACACACACACACCCACATGCACACATGCACATGGGTACACATATACAGAAAGGACTGGTTTAATTGGTTTGAAGGGGGAGTATGGATGGCATAATAAACAACAGACTAGTATTTTAACAAGCTCTGTGTACACACATGTATCACTTATGTCCCCCGGGAGAGTCTGATCAGTCAACTCTCACAGACATGGTTTTAAATCATCTGACAGAGAGAAGGCAGTGTCATTGATTCTTTCCATTATGTTCACAGACACCAGGTTGAAGAGGTGATGATGAGAAGAGCTATTTGCTATTATTTCTGCACCTATAAATCTATACAGTACTGTGCTGCTACAGGGGCTTTTATTAGGGGATGTATAGATTTAATTAAGATGTAATTTTGTACAGTGCACAGACAATACATGCAATATGATTACATTCACTACCAGAGTGGTGTTCAGGCTTGATTGCTCTATTCTGTTTTGCAGTTTATGAGGCTGTAAGACCTACATGAGTTTCCCATATACTTTATTGCGTATGCACCAGTGTCAGTATATGTGAAGGTTGATTTACTTATTATTTAAATTAGCTGAATCAAAAAGCTACATATGCAAACTCATGTTGCCTTTCTGTAAAAATTCTTCTCTAAATTCTTTAGTTATATCCTCTGCAGTGTTTTGGTATAGTGCAGTAACTTGTTTGTTGTCCTTCCCTCTGTGCATTGCCTGACACTGGTTCAAAATTGTTCTGTCCTAAGAGATACAGGTAGATACAGACCACTGTAGACCAGCAATACCACACAAGAGCTGCACTTTAACAGATCACATGTCAAATTCTCTGAAAAAAGCCATTGTGTTTGAATACTATTTGCAATTGCTACTATATATTCCTACCAAAAGATGAAAACATACGCTGTTCATTCACTTCACCTGTAAGTGGTTGCAATTGTGTGCTGAATCAGATTGCCAGATTGTTACATTACTGTATTGCTGGTTGTATCTACTTTGTGATATAATGTTGTATAAACATACCATGCAGTGCCTGACAACCTGAGGAAAAACAAAGCAACTGGAATACCCATCTAAGTGTCAGCTAATTTTAAAAGACAATTATGATTAATGTGGTCTATGTTGATTATTCCAAAGGAAAGGTTTTAGTCCAGAAGGTGTGTATAAAGTGTCTTTTGTGACAGTGCTTTCACCTGACTCCTGACTGACAGCTATGGCAGGGAATGCATGACTGCCTCAATCAGCCAGCGACAGGGAGAACCTAATTGCTTTGGAGGAACATCTACCTGGGTCCTCATTCAATTAGCTCCCACTAAGCTTCCACAGAGCCCCACATCGTACTGGTGTTTGCCTGCTGGAGTGTGGAGGGAAGACTAAGGCCTGGGGTTTAGTCTGCTCAATCTACTTTGACCCCATAACCATTTTTTTTACAACCACACTTGCTTTAAAATGTTTGAAACAGCCATAATGAATAGTGAGTGTTTCAGTTCACATTCTATCCTCAAAATGTTTGGTTTAACTCTATTTTGTTCAAACCAAATGTATGACAAAAGCTCAAAAGATAGTGAGATCCCATCTCTAATGGCAACAATCAATCATTTTGATCAATTCTCTTGACAATATTTATGTAATTAAAGTCCCTGTCATTTACAACAAATCTAAAAAAAAAGCCAATTTGATTGACAAGCTGTTATGAAAGTGTTTTCTTTACAGACGTATTGGCTGTATTGATCATAAAAGAAAAGATGGATAATACCCTGTTGTAGATATATATATATATAAATAGCACAAACTGAATATTGAACCTAAACCAGAGAGATAAAACTTGCAAAGAGGAAAATTTGGCACCTCTTTATAAGAGCTACACTTGAATAAGCTTTAATAAAGCATGATAATATAATAATATACAAATAGTTTATTAAGAATGATTCAGGCTTGGAAACTACTCAATAAGAGGTTCTGGTTAGGAGTTAGGTTATTTTTAAGTAATTACTAAGCCTGCATCATTCTTAATAAACTATTTGTTCATTATGAATGAAGTGTTCATGCTTCATTAAGACTATTATAGTCATCATTAACTGTTAATAAAAATGAATTTTCCCAATACAACCAGTCCCATTTCCCAGGCCACATTCACAGCTCTTGTTAGCCCTCACATGTTTCTGTTGGTGTGTGATGGTGCATACTCACTCACCTCCGCATACCTCTCCGCTCAGGTCCTCACACTGGCGGTCGTCACACTCACAGTTTTTACCATGAACTCGGCTGTCCCCTGGAGGGTGGCACGTACACTGACCACACAGGCACTGGCCTAAAAGCAGAGAGACTTTTACTACACTGCAATATTTTAGCTTTAAAAATAGACTGTCCTGGATTGATGATGTGTCTCTCACTCACACATGTAGTAGTATTTTTGAATCAATCATGTTAGACCCCCACACATCCCAGCATGTCGAAATCCCACTTCAATCAGAGTGCTGCTGCTGCTGAAGAAGACTACAGGGAACATATTGAGTGAGCATGCACACAGCTAATGGTGCTCCTCATTATAATACAAAACTATCTGGTAACTTAAGGGGCTAAGCAACATGTGTTCAGACAGACAGCTGATAAAATTGGGTATGGGTTTTTATGAGTTAGGGCAGAGGATCTTTCAATTTGAGCTGTAGGAGTAAATTGAAATTCTAATCAGTTTCAGTGCTACCCACTTTTGACAACCACTTTTATTTTCTCAAACACTGAGATTTTTAATGCAATTTGATTTCAAAGTTAGAACCGTTTTTGAGCCATTACTTCTGGTATGGTAAGGTACACTTTAAAGGGCACATATTGCACTAGTTTCTGATCTATCATAATGTTGATTCCTCATCACAAACATACCTGGAATGGTGTTTTATTTCATTCACATATATTTAGCACACAAATCCTGCATACTTAGACTTACTTCTTCTCTCAAACAGTAAATTTTGTGTAAAAGAGGACCTTTAATGTATCTGCTGTAGTCTTACTTCTCCTCCTTTCCTCTCAAATTCATAACAGGCTTTCCAAATAACTCTGAAAAAATTACCCTGTCTGTTTTTAAACCAGCAAAGTTGCTCACAGGCAAAGCCAAAGGTCTACATGCTTTGCTGTTGTTGAACGCTTAAACTTAACATTGTGTTCCTCCAGCGTAGAAATTGGAGTCAGCAGTGACAAGAAGCTGCATGCACATTACTACTGTATCTGGAAGCTATTGTCTTCACACAGGATCCAGCAGTTGGAATAATATCAAGGACTACACAAGAAAAAGCACTGTGAAAAGTGAAGGGCATCTGAGTTCAGTGTTTATCTCTGCTACTCTGACCCCACGAATCCCACATAAAACAGATGCCATATAAAAGGATAAGAAGCACAGATATGAGTTGTCTTGGAGTGCTGCCTGTCAGATAAGTATACAGACTGAATAGCTCTACCATCAGTATAACCAAGCTTGGGAAAATTGTACTAAGAAATGAAACAATCATGGAGCTTTACAATCACGGAAGAAAACATGTTATGAATTTAGTTGTTATAAAATACACAATTGTAGTGTTTTAGAGATACACTGCATAATTTGTCATAGTGGAGGAGGCTTGTCTCCATGGAAATGTTGTTGCTTGGTGAGTCTCCACCAGAAAAGTTACACAATGCACCTTTAAAATTGACTGCATTTCTACATATGAGATACAACTTAACTAAAATTAGGCAAATCAAACTGATGCACGTTATGACCTAAAACCTAAAACTACAGAAGCTGAATTTGTGAACATTGCCTGGAATCAGTTGCCACGGTGAAGTGGATTTATCTCGATATAAAACTTCAGGTAAGTGACCAACATGAAAAATAATTGCACTTGGTGATTCTTCAGCTCACTGGAGGCAGCACCCAGTTTTATTGAGCCGGCTATATCCTTTTGTACAGTCATTATTCACTTGTGTTTGTGGCCCTGCAGGCTGCGTTTTGTATAGCACATTTCTGTTTAGTTTATTCTATACCTCATTGGGTTGAATTATGGCAAATAAACACCAAACTTTGACAGTCAATGACCCGCTTTGTTGAATAAACTTGTCAACTTTTGGGGATTTCACACAAATTCACAGGCTTGCACTCTCTCATATTGGAAACACCATCTGCTCTAGATACGAGTTACCATGGCAACCAAATGATGACATAATCCGGGCCTTATCAATTATATCTATACCTGTCAGCACCGTTTGTGGGTGTAAGTATAGACAGGTGGTCGAACATAATGATTATGTGTCAATATATATTTAGAGCATCAAATCATTATCAGGTTTTGTCATGTATACATATTGTTTTTCTTTAATTTAAAGAAAAAATGAAGTAAGCAATGCATTAAGAATTAATGAAAAAAAAAAAAAACGTAAAAAATTTAAATATAGTCCCATTATATTATATTTTGCTGTTTGTCTAAGTTATCATTGATTGAGGCAAGTTAACATTTATATATGTATATATATATATATATATATATATATATATATATATATATATATATATATATATATATATATATATATATATATATATATATATATATATATATATATATATACACACACGCATATATTTTTTACAATTATAAACCTATGATGAACTCTAACCTTGTTTTCCAGAAGGAGCAGAAGCTATCCTTTGTGTCCACAGACGTATATTGTTTCACATTTAGCAATTGCCAGTCATTTGTCATTGGTCCAATCCAGTTATGATTTAATCAGATCAATCTGAAGGACCACCCACATATTCATGAATACACTATTTCTTTGGAGCCTAAAACTGCCTGTTGACCTAAGCTTTGAAAGAGTTACAGTAAATAATTTGAGCACATTTACGGTATAGGGGGAGGAATTTCAGGAATCAGCAGAAAGATGTTGAAAACAGGTGTTTCCTTGAGGAAATACCTGGGTATAAAGAATGTGCTCCTCGCCGCCGTCTCTCAGGAAGAACTACTCTGGAGCTGCTGTTTCACATTTCAAGGCTTTCCGCTCACTGCCATCTGCATCGGCACACTCATCCATGCCTAAGTGATTTTCTACGTCTGTCTCCTCCACTTCTGCCCCTCTCCTTCTCAGCTCCCATCCCGCACCCTGTCCCCCTTCACTGGGTTAACCACACACCACCTCCTCTGGTCCATTCTGGTTCATATCTGTGCCATTTATAGTGTAGTCCAACAATGGAGGCTTTAAGATCACTTATTTACAACCTCTGCCGTCAACTGAAACACTAACCTTGAATTTACACTCCACTGGTAGATAAAAAACATTTCACATTTCTATATAAACACATTACATTCAGATGTGAGGAGTCCATTTATACATTTGCATTTGTGTAACCACATTAACAACTAGCTAACAAAAATGTGTTTATTGATTTGCAGCCAATACAAATATCACCAAATGGACTAGTGGGACTTATGAAAGCAAATGTGTTTTTTAAATTGAATTGAATTTATGGATTCAATTAATTACTTGATTGTGGTGGGTAATTTAGAGTTTCATTTTGTGCCAACAATTGGAGATAATTTAAGTTAAAGGCCACAGGTATTAAAGGTAATTGACTTTACACAAGCCCAAGTTAATCTCAGCTGTTTCATTATGCAAGTTCTCTGTGTTGTAGTGCATTTAACATGGCCTTGTTGATTTTTTTACTGAGCAATAAACATATTCAAAAGCAGTTCTCCAAGTAGGGCTAGGCAATATGCTATTTTGATTAGATATTCATATTGTGATGCAGTGCTTCTTTGTTTAATGCAGTGCTGCTCAAATACAGACAGCATACATCGCTCACCCTATTTTCAAGCATACTATTATTTCTGATGCTAGGATTTTGTAGACTTAACGTCTATATGACAGTTAAGTCAGTGCAGTACACCCACTCCTCTCCTTTTATTCCTTTGCCATAGCCATGTTTAAACAGCTGAGAGTCCCCGGCGATTTCCTCCACCCACAGTCAAATGAAACAGGAAATCAATGCTAAACATTAACCCTGATAAACCCAATGGGTGTTTAGATCTAACAGCTTCTGGCCTCAGTAGCACTCACAGACACACAATAAAGTATCAGTTTCTTATTCCCACAGCCAAAGGTGTAAGTCCTGGATTTTGCTCTTATAAGTGCTCAAAAACCCGGACAAGTCCTGTCCAGTGGAGTAAAGCTGATTGATTAAAGCTGCTGTATCAGTGCAAATTCCAGGTCCAAGGGATATCACCAAGACGATCTGTGATTTATCTTCAAAGACACAAGCTCAGTGACCATTGTGTATTGTTTTAGCTACAAGAACTGCTGGCAAAGCTCTATCCCAAAATCTACTATCAGTATTTTTTTGTTACTGTAGGTCCATTTTATGAAAATCTTACAGGGTATTAACTGTGCACAGCAAAATGGATTTTTGCAAATCTTCACAAACTCACCAGATTCCATCTTGAAAGACTCCTGCTGTAAGATTAATCGGGCGGGCGAACCAATCACAGAGCAGCATTGGTTTTTGCTAAAGCCAAAGGTCATGTGCCAAAGCAAACCAAAACAAATATGGCAACACTGACACATGTACTTTAGCCTATTTTAGCAGCATTAAAGACTATTTTGTCTGTGTAAACATGCAAAAGGTAATGCCTTGTTCATTTGTGGACAGGGAAAATGGCTGTGCTTTTAAATCAACTGGGTGTAACAAAAATTAGAGGCATCCTACATTCCACATCAGATTGATGTGCAGAACTCTAAGTGTGCTCCACACAATCTGGCATGAGCCAGGTTAATAGGGTATAAAACAAGACATGTCCCACAAGATGAGACAAGAAACAAGATTCACAAAAAACTATTACATTTTAACATAATAAATAAATAGTGTATTTCAGTTCCTTATTTGGGCCACAAATTGTGTAATGTATTTGTATTTGTAAAGTGTTTGTGTTTGTTTTTTATTGCTGTTGTGGCTGTCATTGTAATTCTGTTTTTGGGGAAATGGGTAAAAAAATCTCACAAGATATTTTTTCAGATGTGTGCACAATCTTATGGCAGTTTCATATTGTGAGATCCTGTGACACAAAATCTAAAAGAAAAGACAATTCATCCACCTTTCCTATCAGTTAATGCATATGAAAAATAATATAACAACAACACTACTATGTTTCAGGTCTCTTCCTATGGAGAACCAACTCTGAAGATTGCTGTTCTTTTATGATAGTGCCATTAATCTTCAGACTCAGGGGTGCATGACTGGGACAGAGACTCAGGCACAACCTTTGTTAAGTTACAATGGCTTTTCAGTGTAGCTTCAGCAAGAATCTGATTAACTACAGACTAATATTTGGTGGCTCCAAAAAAGTTTATTTTGTCCAGAATAAGCATTAGTGAATCTTACAGCAGACTTTAATAAATCTGGACTCAGTGAACCACAACCACTACAGTTTTAATAGAGAGCTACTCCAGTCATGGCTTGCATTCACTACTACTTTTACGTATCTTTATAAACTAACATAAGGGACACATGATACTGTAGAAGTGCACAGAATTTGACGTCCACATATGGTAATGGTACAAATGAGGTTATAATGTCAGATTGAGGGCATGGGCCTATATGTCTCAGTGAGTAAATTAAAATAACTGTTTTTGTTTGTTATATAATATATAGGCCTTTCATATAATATAAAGTTACAGTGATTTAAGGGGCACAGTACAGACCCGCTGTAGCCATGGTAACAGTGAGGGGTGGGTGCAGGTGCAATACCTCGTCCGAAGCACGGCAGATTGGATGTTCCACGACACTTCTTTAGGCTGCTCTCCACAGACAGGGAGCAAGACAGAGGGTGCTCACACTTCTGCCCTGCCCATCCTTCTTTGCAGTCACATCTGCCACAGTTGCACTGTCCATGACCTGAGACAGAGAGGGTGAACTAAGGTTAAGTGTTATGGAAGTGGAGCGAGAGACAGTTGAGCTATTGATTAGTATCTAAAAGTTTTACTTTTATATAATTGTATAATAAGTCCTAAGTAATAAATAAATAAAACCAACAGTATAAATGCTTTAAGACAAAACATGGTCTATGCTATTCCACTGTTTATGGAACCACATGCAATACAAATATATTACAAATGTAGAACGATATTGTGGCCATACCGGCTTGTCAAAGCCTGATCCCGTCAGATCTCAGAGGCTAAGCAGGGCTGGGCCTGGTTAGTACTTGGATGGGAGACCGCTGGGAAAATCAGGTGCCACAGTGGGCTGCCAGTCGTAAAAAAAAAAAAACTGTTGTTGTGTCCTTAGGCAAGGCACTTCACCCACATTGCCTAGTATGAAAGTGGTGAGTGTGTGAGTGGTGGTCGGAGGGGCCGATGGTGCAGATACGCAGCTGTGCTTCTGTCAGTCTGCCCAGGGTAGCTGTGGCTACAATAGTAGTTTACCACCACTGGGTATGGAGTGAATGAATAATGATCTGTAAAATGTCTTTGTGGCATATGTTTGTGAAAAGCACTATATACATAAAAACTTACTTATTTAAATAAGCCTCAAAAAGGACAATCCTTCAATGTGTTGAGTGCCCCTTGTATACTGACCAGAGCAGAAGTCATCTGTGTAGCGATCGTATGTGGAGAGGCAGTTTCTCTCGTCACATTCACAAGTGTCTCCATGGATGTCCCCCCAGTCTCCAGAGGGGTCCACATCATGGCAGTTACACTCTCCACACACGCACGTGCCTGGACACACAGTGGATTTTTAGAAATGTGTTTGAGCATCTGTCAGAAATGTAAAATTAAAATAAATCAATACATACAACATACATTAATTAACTATTTGCCAAACAGAATACTACTACTACTACTATTAATAATAATAGGTAGTATTCTCTAAATAAATCTAAAACAACCTACTGAAAAAGAGAAAATCCTTTTTCTCTCTTAATCGCAGGGCTGTATAAAGTTTTACACATTGTCTAAACTACCAAGCCGATCCCACAAATGATCTTTTATGTGCTGGTTCTTGGTTCAAGACAGGCCATCAGCTGAGCAGCAGCCAGTGGAAATCCCATTTTCTCTTATCAGGCCTGACAGAGCTCAGGGAACCCCAGGGGAGCCCGTCCAGCTGGCAGGACTCAGGACCTGGGATGGCACATGTCTGGCCCCTGGCTGAGGTCTGCTCTGCTCCGCCTGTCTCTGAAACAGTGGATTTACAGAGTCATTTGTGTTGATGTCTGCTCTAAAGATTACCTCTAACAGGTTTACCACACATACTGCAGAGCCCCGAGCTCTGAATGTCAAACATAAGGAAGCTGATACAGGATATCAAGGATTTCTTATTAAATTAAATATACTATATAAATAGTATTTATCCTCAAATAAAATCTGAAAAATATAAAGGTTACAGCCAAATGAGAAGGTCTGCTATTCTTGTATGTCTTATAGAAGTCATATTGAAAGGATTAATTAAAACCAACATGCCTGCATAATCAACTTGTGTGATCTGGTTTAATCACCTGGAATTATCTTTGCCATGCTTCATAGAAGGATTACTTAAATATTAATGGGAATTGGGAATTACTCAACAATCACCAAATTAACTCCTGTGACATCTGACAAATGATATTCAGAAGTTGCTGTGTAAGAAATGGCTGGTTGGTTGTTCTAATGAAAGAACAGAGATCTCATTGAGAATCAGAGCTTAAAATATCAAATGATTTCTAAGACTAATTCGAATAATGAAGAGACACACAAACACTGATAGAATTTCACAAGTAATACTTCTGATTTTCCTTGGGTTTGGCCAGTCTATAACACAACTAATACGTTGTGAGTTGTGACATTTAAATAATTTGAGCAAAACGCTTTTAAAAGTTGAGTACAGTGTACACCTTTTACACATGTGATTGGACAAACCAAATATGAGTCAGTGTAGCACTTAAAGAAAAAGTGAGTGTGATGTCTGGACATGGTGTGCTGGACCTTAGAGTCAAACAGACCTCTGTTGCTGCAGATTTTGCCATCTGGAGATGTACATCTCCGTTTGCTTTCCCATGGGCTCATGTCGCACTGGAATTCACATTTGTCTCCATGCCAACCAGCAGCACAGAAGCAGTTTCCACAGTAACACTGGCCATGGCCTGGAAGCACATCACACAAATACATCAGGACCACTCAATTTCCCCAATCTTAAAATGAGAAATTCATATTAACCAACGAATACTTCAAAGTATCAAGTTTTTGCAATGAAACTGAACTATCACTGTACTATACGTACATGGCTTTTGGTTTGTCATAAAACGAACAAAAAATACCGCAGTTCTTATCAAACTGTGGGTGTAAGATTGATGGAAGTTTCATAACTACACATTTCTCTTTGGCCAAATTCACCATACTAAACTTGGCTAAAAAAAGAAAAAAAAAAGAAAAAGAAGTAGAGTTCAAACAGATCTCATATAGTAGTGCTGAGGCTAAATGAGATGAGACAATGAAGAGTTGTCTCATCTGTGGTGTTAAAAAATATTGGTCCACATCATTAGAGTTCTGTAGTAAAGGTATGTATAACAACATAAGAACCAAATGCTGAGATAATTCAGATGGAGATCCTGAGAAGGTTGTGGGTGGGGGCATACCTCCACACACCTCTCCACTGTCCTCGTCCAAACACTCGCTGTCATCGCACTCACAGAACTGCCCTGTTATCAGGCCTCTGCTGTCCTCACTGTGACACAGGCAGCTGCCACAGTTACAAGTGCCTGTAAAAGAAGGCACGGTTACCCACTACAACACAAGGAGCAGAGCCTCCTCTGTGCACAATCCACAGATGGGCTGCAGCTGTCAGGGAAAAAAGAAAACTCTTCTTTGCCATATCGTTAGACTTGAGTTAAGATTACACTGGATTTGTGTTCATCTTTTGCTTATGTGCATTTTTCACTCTAATCCTCATTATAGAAGTATACAGATATAAAGGATTTTTGCCATATAACTTCATAATTACTTATAGGGGACATACTATGTAAAATGTATTTTCATGAGCATTTAACCATGTTATAACATGTTTGCCTGGTAAGTACAAAAATATATCTCTCTGTATATTAATCTGGTCCCCACTACCATTGTGCCTCAAACCAGACTCCAACCACGATGGTGCAATCAGATTCATTGAGCTCATTGGTCATCTAGAATCTGGAACAAAATCTAATGTTTTTCAGTCCCCTGTGATATTTTTTCCTTCTTTTTTTCATATTTGTTTTGATATTGACGGAACAAGCATGTCCCTAATTGGCTAATCCATTAGTCAATCACACCCATCTAAACTCCATGACCAGATTCACATCTTGCTAAAAGAACTGGCGAAGTGTATATTCTGCAAACCAAGGCAAATTACATGCCCCCTTATTAAATGCAAAAGTACAATATGAAGCTAAAGGCAAATAAAGTTCCACAACGGAAGACAAAAATTCCCTGATATGATGAAAAATAAAACTTCACAGAAATCATCAAATTAATATTAAGATAAAGACTATTTCATATTTCCTATGTTCTTTGAATGCAAATGCATTGTGGTATGTACCTCTGTTGGAACAGACGACTCCCTGTGGGTTTTTGCAGAGCTCTTTGCTTTTCTTGCCGGAGAGGGTACAGTCTTCCTGGAACTGGCAGGCCTCACCGAACCAGCCTTCATCACACTCACGTCCCACAGTCGCAGTAGCCTCGGTCTGAAGGGGAAAGCAGCACACCACATGCTGTTTATGCATTCAGTCCATGTCAAATCAAATCACAAATTCACTCCATAAGGACACAAGGAAACTCAGGATTTTCTAGCTCTGTAATGCAATGTGTAAAATAGTTAAACACCACTTTGATATTACATAACCCAATTTTCTTTCCAATGAATTCATGATTTGTTGCATTTTTGAAATTCAGATTTGAAATGTGCAAATTGTTGAGTCACAGTGACGACTTCTTGTTAACAGTATTGGACACACCACAGACTGTTTCTAATCCTTGTGGTGCTGAGCAATATGAAAAACAGGAGGACTCATACTATTCAAATGAAGGCTGTTGACAAGTTATAAAAGATGTGGCTCTCAGCACGTTTAGCAGCGAGGGCCATGTACATCACACTCAATCATCTCCTGACACGCCTGTCATGTAAATGCAGTGTCCTTTTCAAGGGCTGGCCATCAGTCATTAACTAGAGACATCCTACCTATCCCTTCCCATTATCAATGCCACTCTAGACAGTCCTGACTAGTGCTGTCTGCTCTTGTGAATCTGAAAAATACAAGTTGTAAATATAAGTCACACAACATCTTCTCGATGTATTTTTCTGACACCATTCTACTTGAGCAATTTTTATATTTTTGAAGTGCAAGTACTCAAATACAATTTAAGAAAACAAAAACAAACAAAAAAAAACCCAAAAACTTTCTCTTTTCACTGTAGTGTTTTAAGTTTTTATCTTAACTTACCCTAACCCTAACCTACAGATTTCATTTCAGTTTTCAAAATGCTGAAATATTTTCTCTGGAAATACCAAATCTAATGTTTAGACCATATACAGTCAGTGGTTTAGACAGGCCATATGCATGAAATCATAAATCAGACGTGCTAAACTGTGGCTCTATTCTTTTATTATTATAATTATTTGGGGTGGCAACCCAAATCATTATATGTTTTACTTTACCTGATCTAATATAATTTAAAGTGAAGCTAAACATTATAAGTAAGTAAGCGCTTTCACAGACATTTCTGTCCCCAAAGACGCTTTACACTTTATTCAGCATTATTCATTCACTCTTTACCCTGGTGATGGTAAGCTACTGCTGTAGCCACCGCTGCCCTGGGGCACACTGACAGAAGCGCGGCTGCCATGCCACTCGGCGCCATCGGTCCCTCCGACCACCACCATCACTCACACACACACACACACACCACTTTCATACTAGGCAAATTGGGTGAAGTGCCTTGCCTAAGGACACTATGATTGAATTGATTGTATTTAACTGACCTTGACTATCAACTGTTTATGGAGACCTATGTAGCATGTTTTGGGTTGATGGGGGAAACCGGAGCACCCGGAGGAAACCCATCCAGACACGGGGAGAAACATGCAAACTCCACACAGAAAGGCGACCCGGGGATCGAACCCAGAACCTTCTTGCTGTGAGGCATGAGTGCTAGCCACTCAGCCACCGTGCCATCCCCTTTTTCCTTATCAGACTGTATGATATTAGCATTATCTACTGTTACTAGTAAAAATTTAGTGTGTGCTGCCTCCAGTTGCCACTGCAGTTTCAGGTACTTGGTGACATCACGCAAAACTGCCCTGATCACAACCAGATGTTTCGGATAACAAACACCTGGCTGCGGAGGTGGAGTTTGAAGTGTGGATAGCTTTTAGTGATCTACTTTATTTGAAATGTGGTTGTCACACTTTAAAGTAATGATGTATTTCTTACAGTTAACTATTTGTGTATACACATATACACAGATACCCACCTTTGGATACAAATCAGAGAGTCAACCTTGCCTTGAAAATCTGTTACAGATCAACTGCCCATTTCCTCTAAGACAAGTTTACATGTGTGGGCTGCTAACTGTCTTTTCAACATTTATCTCCTTCTCTACTTCCGGAGCAGTAACTCTAGTGGCTTGGGGGTGTCGGGGTTTATCCCACGCACATTCGAACAGCACAGGAATCCAACCAATCCGCTCCTCGTTCCAGCGCCAGGGCTGAGCAGGGGCTGTGTCTCTGTTGACATCAATGACAGTAATAACTAGTGATGTGAATTTACAGTGATTAAGTGGTGATGAGGTGACACTGATGACTCATACAGCGAGGCCAGTATCAGATTTTAAATTTAGCAGCTTTCTTTAAAAAAAACTATGTGTGATATTGAAAGGAAGATCAACAAGGACTTGATTGTTTGTTCAGTTTAACTGTTACAAACTAAATTTCTTGGGCCGGATTAAATTTTTTATTTTTTTAATGTATTTATTTTTTCTTTGCTTGCATTAACTTGATAGTAAGATGTTTTTAGATTTTTTGAACATATTTTAACTACATTTATTCAAACAGAGGGAACTATTTCAGAATTCTGTATATACAATACTATACTTGTATCTTGACGTTTTCTATTTAAATGACATTTCCTCACTTACTCCGTGTGGATCATGTTCTCCACAACACAATTGCTCATTTCAGCAGGTAATTATTTGGCTGTGTCGTCTCTCCCTGTGGGCCATGGTGCGTGAAACAACAGCGCGTCAGGCCCTGTTCAGTGGGAAATATCACGGAGACACCTGTCTCAGGTAATAAAGTATTCTCTGTTTGTGCGGCCCCTGAATAAGGGCCCACTGCTTTCATCCTTTGGCTTTTACATTTCCTTATCTAGGGCCTGTCTACTTTAGTGAGTCTCTCATATCCTGCTTATATCTCTGAGGGAGGTTTTAAGCCCCTCCAGCACTGATCACAGCAATGTACTTTTTCAGCAAGCAGCCTTTGGACGCTGTAATTGGCCAATCCAAACAGCCGCTGAGTAGCAGAATTGGACAGACTAAAGTGGCTTTTTCTCCTTTGCAGCCCACACTGGAATCATTATGTGACTCACTAGGCACAATGCCCAGCACCCCCAATATTGAAGTGAAGGTGCATCAAAAGTTGTAGAAGAAAATACTAAGGTGAACTATATAATGGCTGTAATGACACAGCACTGCTGCACTGTACTTTCTATTACTTCTGATTTGCCTTTGTATATACTGTATAAAACATAAACTGGGTCAGCAAAAACAAAATTAATTTTCATGAATTATTTATCTGCACTAAAGTTGAACAGTATTTCACTATGTAATACTGACAACTGCCTTTGTAGGTCTTTGATCAGAAACAGCCCTGGCCACCCTGAAACACCCTGCAGTGGGATCTTCTCTGATTCTGGCAGAGGGCAGGGAGGCTCAGGGCTAAGCCAAAAAACAGATGCTTTGAAAAGTTGTAGCTGGGTGGTGGAAGTGGACAGGGGCAATGCTAATGCTAACAGGGCTACAATATGCTCTGAGCCATAGCAATCAAATTATTATATGTCTCATATGAGTCTGAAGGTACAAACATTTAAAAGTTTATAGATATTTGTCACCCACAGATTGTCTTTTGAGAAATAGTGCCCAAACAAGCCCATAAAGACTATATTTTACAGTAAATTACACCAAGCTCAACAACTAATTATTTAGTAGTACTGCGTTTAA
Organism: Boleophthalmus pectinirostris; assembly: GCF_026225935.1. Taxonomy (NCBI): domain Eukaryota; kingdom Metazoa; phylum Chordata; class Actinopteri; order Gobiiformes; family Gobiidae; genus Boleophthalmus; species Boleophthalmus pectinirostris. Next base: position 20,493,557 of record NW_026570970.1, on the reverse strand, counting down.
AAATACACATATTTTTTATTGGGACATTGCTTTGCCTGCACCCCCCATGTCTTTGATAGTGGAAAAAAAGACTGAAGCAGACAGCAGTCACACAACAAAAACACCTCAACAACAGTAAAAGGGTTCGGCAGAAGAGAGAGTGAAGAAGACGGTGAGAAGAAAAGGGAAGGCTTTTCACGTGGCTCATCAAAAAAGGGAAAATACAGCCTGTGAAATGGAGAATGGAAACAGAGCCACATGTAGGCCGTACGTTTAGATGCGTGGAAAAGTTGAAACAGTTAATGTATTTAGCCTGTGCTCATATTATTCCAATACTAAAAAGTCATTATTTCAGTTTCAGTAGGAGTGGGTAAAGTGCCAAAAATCAATGTCACAATTTTCTTATAGTCTAGATCATATATTAGATTAGCTCATGATTCCTTATGTTAAGAGTCTTCATATATATTGCTATTTGAAGTAAGTCAAGCATCCTATAATAATCTTAATCACCACACTGTGATTGGTTAAATCCACCTGTAACTCAGAGCATGACCAAGGCTCACCAATAATGGAAGAGGGAGAAAACTGTCTGTGTTTGAGAAGCTGCAAAAAATAGAGAAGCATGGAATGTTGTTATGACCAAAATAGCATATCATCACAGAGATCAGATAGCTATTTGAACTGCATTGCGAAATTGTTGCTCATTCTTATTTTAATCACTATCAACGCATTTGCATTGACAAATTAACATTTAAAAAACAAGATATTAAAAACGATGCATATCCAATTACAGCAGTACACGCATAGAAGGACTAATTCACTATTTGTATTTACTGTCCTTGTAACAAATCCCTACTTGATCCGACAATATCGAAATGAAAGGAGCCCAGCCAAGGTCAGAACCAAAGACATATCTGTGTTTAAGAAGATGGGTTGGGTGGAGAGCACAGAGCAGTGATGCAGTGATTGACCGGGCACATAACCAAACATACAATAAGAACCAGTATGCTTCATGTTTGATTTGAATGAGGGAAAATACATGTCCCGGTATAGGGTAAAGGAACATTTCTATGCCAGTATAGCAGAAAAGCACACAGTTTATCCCTGAGAAGAAAAAAATGATTTGATGTTATCAGGTGGCAGTTGTGAGAGGCGGAGATAAGGGAGCCTCGGGGAGAGAAATTGGCTGCTGATCTCAGACAGCAGACCCGGCATCCTGCACGGGCCATTGGATATCACCAGAGGAGACTATTCTTCCCTATATATGCTTTAAAACCACAATAGTGTGTGCTTCTGATTGTGCACTTTTTACGTGTGTGTGACAATTTGAAATGGATACAGATCGATATGTGTGCCTAGCCTGGACCTGGTGTGAAAACTCCTGCCTCCGTGGATGCACTGGGTTTGCAATTGCAGTCAGTGTAGCCGTGAGTGAAACCCCATTATCAGAGTGGAGCAGGGCCGTCTTTCTCCAGACTGCTCAACCATAATGAGCAGCTCATAGCAGCCAACTTGTCTTCCCAAATAAATCAGTCAGCCTCACATGCCTGTACCCCCCTCCCCAATACACATACACACATACACATATATCTCTATTAGACCTGTTCTCGAGGCACACCTGTCTCCATTATGGCCTGATAGCTCATAGCCCAGTGACTATAGAGGACACTGCACAAAAGATGATACAGGAATACATTTCAGATTGGGCTGCTAACAAGACTTGTAATGAAAGAAGGTGAAACTTTTTTTGGGGTAGCAAGACATAGAAATGATTATATTATAAGCCTGACAATAATATATAGTAAAGGCACAATTTCGATATTTATGATAATGCTTCATAGTCCAAATAGTCACTCGTATCTAAGCATCAAATGTGATATGCCATGCCAATGTTTGTTTATGAACCAATACACACTATTAGGACTGTCATTAAAAGTTTTCAATATAACAAATAATCTATTTCAAGATAGATATTTGAATACCGGGTATACCTTTGCAGCCACACCCCTAAACACGCCCCTTCTAAACTGGAAGTAAACCATAAATTAAACATGTACTAGACTGAGAGTAAACCAGGACTAGAACAGGTCCAAACAAACATCAGTAGCAAACAGGGCTCAAACCAGGAACTATGAGGTGTCACTATTGTAATATAATCACTTTGAAACCTAATGAATAACACTGCACTGCATTTGATCCCTGTTAGAGTTGCGTCAGAGGGGAAAATCTGTTTGTGTTTTTGCATGTGCTTTGTTCCACATGTTCCATCCCCTCACTCACCATTGCAGGTTTTCCCATTATGTATGGCACACACCCAGTCGTGGCATTCACAGCGAGACCCATAAAACTTTCCTGGATCCGTGGCTTGGCAGATGCAGATGCCACAGTCACATGAGCCTCTCCCGCTGCACACTTTACCATCAGGCGTGCGGCAGCGGCGACTGGAAGCTTCTGAGGACAGCCTGCACACACCTCCTCCCACCTGGCTGGAGACAAACAGGGGTCAGGGGGTTACAGTCATTGAGGTCAGAGGTCAAAGTTCAGCTGTGGACTGGGTACATCTGGGTGAAATAATCTTTTCGGTAATTCCAAAATGTCAGTGGATACTATTACTATGCTAACATTAGAAAAATAAGCAATGTTTTAAATATTAATACCATGTGAAGATTGCAAATATTAGGTCTAAACCAGGTCTCAATCCCAAAAAATGACAATTTAAAATTAGTAGTAACATCTGAGGCTATAAATGGACAGATAATACTGATATAAAGAAGAAATATATTAAACTCAATTATACACATATTTTGGAATGGGAACTGTGACTAACCACACCAACCGAACTAGACTACTTAATAGAATTTTAAATGTGTTTTGAGGGGGGATTAAAGGCAGCACGTGGTAAAAACATGAGACACCATGGAAACACAACACCATTTTAGTGAGGATTAGGCTAACTAATGGAATAGCACTAAATGGACTCTCCAGCAGACGTGGCAAGTGTCTATTTTTACTTTTTGCAGTTTCTCACACAGCTTTGTTTTATTTGGATTCTTCCTCACATTCTTTGACTGTTCAGAACTTTTTGGGATTCAGGCCAGCTGCTCCTTTTAAGCGGTGGATATAAACAATGACAAGAGTATTTTTTCCTGTCACTCTGATTAAAAAAAACAATATCAATATTCAGTATCTTATTTGCACTGAAAAGTTACAGAAACATAATGTTGTGGCACCTGTGGGTTTACATGTGATGGTACTGTCATATATATATACAAATACTTTGCTAAATTGCTGTTTAACTGTTATTTCAGTGGCAGCTTGTGGTGGGCTGACAAAACATCTTGATTGACACAAACTGTATGACAGCACACATTACAACAGGTGCACCTGCATCAAATGACAACATTGTGGCATTTTATAATATATTTGACATTTACTATCTAATTGTATTATTCCATAACTGAACATTTATATTGAGTTGCTACTTATTTAATGCCAAATGCTCTTAAAGCAATCTGGGATTAGTTATTGATCTTTTAATTCTGAAAGTACAAAAGGTAAACACATGTGGTTGCTCACTAAAAGACATTTATCTCATGCACAATAACTACACCATATGCATGGTGAACTCACCCACTTTCTCACACTTAACTCCCTGAATGTTGTCTTTGTTAGCAAAATTGTATGCCCCAGCCTTGCTTCTAAGTCTCACTTCTCACAAAGAATATAGTGGAAATATACAAAGCAAGACGAAAACTCACCTCACCGATTGTAACAGTGTGTCCTCCACAGTACAGAGCAGAATCACAAGTAACGGCACTAGCATGGACTGCACCAAAGCCCCTGAGTGCATGTTTAAATCCCAACAGTGACTCCGGCAAAGTAGCTTGAAGGAATTTCCCTCTTCTAAAACAGACAGCAGGCAAGGAGAGAGTGAGGAGGGAAAAGGAGAAGAAAAGCAGCAGGCTGGCCTGAACTGGCCCAGTCTCTTCAGAGGCCAACAGTCCTCTCCATACAAGTGCCTTTGATTACTCCACAGTCACAGGCAGTCCGGGGCAAAAAGAACATTTTGGATGGATTTTTCATATGTAATTAGAAGCAGACTTTATTTCCCACCCATTTCCTCTCTTCCAGATGTTTTTTATGTCTTGCAGGTGTGCTTGTCTCATACTGTAGCCTATGGGTCGCCTATAACATAATGATTAATGGTTTGATCAAAACTCACATTAGGGCTTATCAGAGCTAAAACATTTCTTCAGTGTAACAGCCAGGTGGTGGTTGAAGGAGCCACTGGCCCATATTGTAGGCCACACTTATGTCAGGCTGCCCAGAGCAGCAAGGCCTGTAAAGTAGGAGGAAAATGAAATCTGGTAAAAAAAACACTGAAATGGCACACAATGTAGCCTAATTATGAAAAAGAAAGGGCATGCAAGGCAGCATTGGAACATGCCTGTGATTAGTGTGTGCTTGTGAATAGAGCAACTATTGGGAAGATGAAACACCTGTAGGCCAGCAAAGAATGAATCATTGCATTTATATCACACCTTTCAAGGCATCCAAAGCACTTTACAGTTAATTGTTCAATTGCTCCACACTCCATGGTGGTAAGCTAATATAGCCACCACAGACTGACAGAAGCAAGACTGCACCTGTGTCATCGGCCCCTCCAACCACCACCAACACTCACGCACAAACTTTATTACTAGGCACTGTAGCTCAAGTGTCTTAAAGTGTCTAAGGACACAAAGAGTGGCACCCCACTGCGGCACCTGGAATTCCCAGTGTTCTCCCATCCAAGTAGTACCCACTCCCGGCCCTGCTTAGCTTCTGAGACCTGACGAGATCAGGCTTTGATAAGCTTTGATAAGCTTTGATAAGCTTTGATAAGCTGGTATAGCCACAAGAAGACAAGGCTACTTACTGAAACTTCAGACTGGTTGCGGATGGCCTACTTGATAATACTTGCATGATTTATCTACTGTAGAGCCATGACTCATGAGTGTGCAACTTTCCCAGTCAGAGTTCTCATTGTTCTGCAGCGCAAGTAGCCGCCTAACCTTTAAAGTTTTGAAGCTACTTTATCACATCTCCATGTTTCTGCATCCGCCAAACTAAGTAGTCCTATTACTCTATTCAATTATATTTTTAATGACAACACCCAAAATGAAACATCACATTTAAGCAGTTTGCTGGAACATTACCAGCATAGCCTGCGTCTTGACCTCTGGAGCAGCCTTCACTGTCACCATGGTAACGGCGCGCTCCCCTGCACGCGGAGCTGTTGATGTGATTGCCACCTGCGCGCTCCCGCACCCCCTCTGTCTCCTCTGTCCGCAGCGCGATTGCTTAACCGACACCGGAAAACAGCTGATGTTATGGGCAAGAAAAAACAGGATTGGTAAAGAACATCCGACTATCGTAAGTGACACGTATCTTTCTACTTTTAGCATTACGCCGATTGTTCCATGAGGACATCTTGTGCTAAGAGGGATGCAGCAGGTGACGCTTGATGCTGCTGCTACATTCGATGTTTCTACAGGAAGTGAGACGTTTTCATCCTTTGGAGCAGGCCTTGATTACAATTCGTGATGCTGTTACTACTCTGTGACATGAATTGTGTATCAAAGACCGTATTAGCAAGCAATGAGGTCCACCGATGCTCATTATAAGCCTATCGCTCCTTTCTTTCATGTTTAGCTTGATTTTAGCCGCTGTAGCATCTTAGCTCGTAGCCGTTTCCATAGTAACATGGCTCTCTTCATCAGGCTCAGGCCTACATCTCTTAGATAACATGTAGAGTAGCCTAGATGAGGGATATCAAGTGTATAGGGTCAATTTTGTTGGGTCATTAATTATGCTATGTAAAATATTTAACCGGGAGCAGTTTGGACGTCAGCCTTTACCTCTTGTCCTCATTACAAATAGAGTTCCCTGGGGGACAGTAGCTAACTGATTACATTACTGTCACAATGATTTTTGTCACACAGAAGATGTTTTTATTGACTGGTTGTTGCTCTTCTTACTTACATACTTTTAGATACCTCTGGATTGCTAACAGTTTTCAACAACCTATAAACCTATCAAATTAATTAATTAATGAATAAGCACATTTCAAATGTCTTATATTAAACCTTTCTGGTGGCTATTGACATTTAGTAATTAATTAACATATGCTTCAATTATGGGATTTTGGAAATACAATAAAGCAGCAATATCAAGGGAATGCCCCCCTTACATTGTAAATGATAACATATCAAAAAGCTCAATATAGCATTGAAATGTATACTTAAAGTGATTTTGCTGAATCAAGGTACTACCAACTTCTTTGGTAAACTTTATGCTAAGAGGTCTAATTTTTTCTGCACCATGCATATACTAACAGTTACAATTAACCTGCCCAGTGATAGTATCCTGCATGTGAAGAACGTGTCCTTTTTCAAATGGGAAAGTAATTGCAGTCTATGCCACCTATACTCCCACATAATAGCACTTAGAGCCTGTAATTTAGTTTTCACTCTTCTTCAAGTCTCCATCTGCATATGTTAAGTGTAGCAATTACGCTGGGAAATTGCTTCTAACTACATGGGGTTTTATAGAATGGACAGTTTCTTTTCTTGGTAGTGGCATAAAAAGCAACATAACAGAGAAGCATTGTTCTTAAAAGTTCCTTGTTGTCAAACCAGCTAAGTAATTTAATACTTTATTTTTCATCATAGATTTGGTTTTCACCTTCTTCACAGTTGTGTGAGTTCCTTTTCTCTTTACAGAACTCACACTGGCTTTGTTTGTTATTTATAGAGTTTTGTCCTTCAGTTTGTACTGGTTTAGGCCCAGTCATATTTTTATTACTTTGTTTTATTTTGTGTTTTCTATATGATATATATGACTTGACGTTGGATCATTGTCATGTATTACAGAATTACTTGGAAAGCCCATTTTATTTCATTGTTACCTTGTAACCAATTGTGCTGATGTAAATCCATGTATAACCCATTTACTGTATAATTGCTCACCTTGTATAACTTCTGTGATGTTCACTCACGGCTGCTGCAGGCTCTCCAGGCCTCAGGACAGTGTCCCTCTTGCATCTCTTGTCTCTCTCTGGCTGGTCTCTCCGCCCTCTGTGACCTGGGAATGAATGCACCAATGAGGAGCCTCACAGTGAGTGGCCTACTCCTCTTCCACCTCATGCTCCTCCACCACCACACCAGTCACTTACTCCCTCATAGAGTGTGTTCATATATGCCTTGGTGTCAGACGTGGTGGGCATTCTGTCTCTATGAGCGTACTGTAGATGTGGATAGTGTTACTGTACACCATAATGCCATAATGTTGACTAACTGTTGTGTGTTATTTACAGGGTATGCCTGATCGCATGTTATGTGCAGTGCTGGAGCAATTTCAGCTTTACTTTTCCCTTTGGTATGTGCGCTTTGTCTCCATTCAGACTGTCATTCTCTTCTGTTCCTATGTTCAAACAGCCTTTACATCTTTCTTTTTCTGCATTATACAAACGCACACAAACACTGTCTATGACAAGGACACGCGTAGGCGACACCAATTCACAGTCACACTGTACAGTGGTACAGTGTACACTTCTAGTGGCTTGGTGTTAAAGATGGTGGAGATTAGTTTGATTAAATGGTAAGTCAGTCCAACATGAATACACTTGTCCTGTGTCCCATGTGTGCTATGTCATGTACCACAGTGATCGTTCAACAGTGTGACACTTTTAATTTCGGGGTACAGGCCTTTGGTCTGGCTATTTAAGTTTGGGCAGTTATTTTTGTAACTTATCTATATTTAATCACAAATACTTCACACAATTTCTATTTGAAAAAGTAAGAGCTGTATTTTAATAAATGCAAGTTGTCACAGACTGCCCAGACTTGGATGTGGCCAGAATCTTTTCTTTTTTTCATCTAGCGTTAGTCACTGCATGGTCTTCCTCCCTGTGTCTGTCAGATCCACTCTCTGTATAGCACAGCAAGCCCCAGCATGCTGAAGAGGAAACAGAGCTCTCGGGTCGAGGCCCAGCCCATGACCGACTTCGGGCCAGATGAGACACTGGCAGACAGCGCCGACATCTTCTGGATCAACAAACCAGTGAGAATTGTCTCAATGCATTGTGAATCATAACAGTAACTTTTGCTTGTGATTCAGTTTCATTATGATTTAGACCTGTTGGGCACAATTCTAATTCTAAGATATTTATAATGATTATATCAGTAACTCATAAACTATAAATTCATAAGGATGCAGTGTTGGGTGGACTTTATGCCAAATCCAACCATCTAAGAACTACCTAAGTATCAGGTTTATTATTACATCCTTGTCTTATAAATGTATCAGAAATTGACTATTACATTATGGACAACGATTATTGTTCTTATTGTATTTATTTTCTTGCAGTGGGTGCACTCTCTGCTGCGAGCCTGTGCCATCATAAGTGTCATCTCAGTGTGTATGAATACTCCGAAGACCTTTGAGCACTACCCTCCCCTTCAGTATGTCACCTTTACCCTGGACACCCTGCTCATGTTCCTATACACGGCTGAGATGATCGCCAAGATGCACATCAGAGGAATCATCAAGGTAGGAGTAGTAGATTTCTTCAGACACTGAAGTGCTTTATGCGCTGTAGCTCTTTACAGATTTGAGTCATTGATAGTAGTTAATATTTAACTTTAAATTGTTTCCAATCTATAAGTAGACAAACAATGTACTAGAAGCATCTAGAAACAGACAGCTGGCAGATGAAAGCCCCATAATTACAACCATAAAGATTCTAGACAGCTTAATTGGCAAATCAATGATAACAAGCAGGAGGTAGTGGAGGACACCGACCTATGTGGCACTGGTTTAGATCAGTGTTTGTGTGTGTGCAATTGTAGAACTTTATTGATGAATGTTGAGCCCAAATACAAAACCAAATGCATTTAATAAACAGAGATTTATTGACAACAGCCCATTTGTAATTGTCTGCCCTCATGTCATGTGCATAATCACTCTGTATCTGCTGAGTGTAAGGCGGCCCTTGCAGATGCAGTTACAGTTGCTCTGAAGTGGTAATTAAGTGGGCCCATTTTTGCTGGGCAATGTGACATTTTAGTTTCTTCCCCCCCTAAGGGATTCCATAGTGTTTATACTGTCATGAAAACAGGGATATTTGAACACAAATACTCAGTCCACTTCTGCTGGCAGCAATTTCTATGTTTTTTATCCTCCTAGACAAATTTTCAATAGAATTTCCATAGATATTCTTTTATGAAAAAGGTTTTAAAATGAAATGATCAGAATAATTCAAATTTTTTAATGTTTAATAATAAGGTTAACACCGTTGTCAGTGCTGGACTTGAGAGCTGTATGTGTTTTAACACAGGGGGATAACTCGTATGTGAAGGACCGCTGGTGCATGTTTGATGGTTTCATGGTGTTTTTCATCTGGGTCTCATTGGTGCTCCAGGTAACATCCTTTAACCTGGTTGGATTTGTTTCTTTACACAGACCATGTTGACCAATATAGTGTCCTTTTTCTGTAAGGTATTTGAAATAGCCAAGCTTGTAGATCAGATGTCTCCATGGGGCATGTTGAGAATACCACGAGCACTTATAATGATCAGGGCCTTCAGGATCTACTTCCGCTTCGAGCTTCCTCGTTCTCGCATCACCAACATTCTCAAGTACAATATTCCATAACCATTTATCCAAAATATGTGTTTAGATTCTATAAGAACTAAGGTACAAAATGGACGCTGAGAATTCTGTCCTCATCTTTACAGGCGTTCTGGTGAACAGATCTGGAGTGTGTCTATCTTTTTGCTGTTCTTTCTCTTGCTTTATGGAATCTTGGGTGTTCAGATGTTTGGGACATTCAACCATCACTGTGTGACCAATGATACAGAGCCAAAGTAAGCACATTTGCTATGTATATTCCATTTGTTGATACATCCGAATAGCACAAAGACTCTCAGCATAAATTGGATAGTCTCCGTGAAAAAAAACAAAAACAAAACACATGTCTCATCAACCAGCAAAAACAGTATTTAATCCAGTGCTTGTGTAATTCAGACATTGGAGGTGCATTTAGGGTGATGGCAACTGCTATTAGACCCTCTAATGAAGGTTTTGGAGTATAGTTATTAGGCTGGGGAAGATGTGATGAATCACTGTAGAGACAAAAGTTAGAGGAAGTGAGAGGGGATCATAATGGTTTACGCCTTGATCTGCAGCAATGGCTGACACTAATTATAATGATTAACACTGCACTATGTTCAGGACTGGCATTAGGCTCATTCTTACAAAATTGATTCATAGCAGTATAAATGATGTAAGTAGGGCATTTGTTGTGTGAAATGTGAAATGGCAGTAGAAGAAAGACGATGGAGAATAGCTTTGGACATTCTTGTAGTTATGGTTCAGATGTTTGTATCATCATGACATAAGTGCATAAACAGATACACTTGTCCTCTCATTGAGTTAGCCCTCATTCATTTGAAGTTAAAAAGCAACATTTTCAAGTTTCTAAACAGCCTTCCAATTGTATTATGTGCTATGTGCTAAACCACCTTTCCCTGAAATTTGTGTGATTATAGACAGTATGTATTTATTTTGGCAGTTTTGTTGGCATCATATCCAAAAATGAAATATTTATTTGTCTATATATTTAAAAATAATTACAATAATTATTGTATATTTACATGATTTATGCCATAGACCATGCTACTTATAACAATAGAATATAATATAGCTCATCTTATTCAGCCTAGTCTAATTAGCTTAATAGAGATTGACCTGCGTCTCTGATTACCTTGTGTAATAGTGCCATGAATTATCCTTTCTATCCGTGTATCCTTTAATAAACCTTTGGATGAGTGTCTAGGCAGCCATCGGAAAGCATTAATTTTCATTAGAGAAATCATACCGTGTCTTGAAAATCACCTGTGGCTGAAGGGACATAGGCAAATAAAGGACATGTGTATGTATGCATGCATGTATGTATGTATGTATCTATTCAATGAATGTGCTTATATTTTTACAGTAACGTGTCTTGGAACAGCCTGGCCATTCCAGACACTCACTGCTCTCCACATGGGGAGGGCTACCAGTGTCCCTATGGTTTTAAATGTGCCGACCTTGAGGAATACGGCCTCAGCAGACAAGAACTTGGTTATAGTGGTTTCAATGAGCTAGGTAAACATATCTGCTGCACACCCAACATACCATCATGGATTTTACAATTTACAGTGGGCAGATATCCATTTTATGCTTCATATATAAGCAATATACTATATTGTAATTGGGCATTTACACACCTAACAAGCATTTTTTCCCCATATTTAAACTGTGTGTGAAAATGATCACAACATGTGCCTTTTGATCACTGAATGTTTATTGAAGTAATTTATTTATATATGGGCACATAGCAAAATCAATTTAATATGTTGGCATTGTCATATTATATTTATATCAGTAACTACCATTTATCGTGTCTTGTCTCTTTGGTTAGGTACAAGTATTTTCACAGTGTATGAGGCAGCATCACAAGAAGGATGGGTCTTCCTTATGTACAGAGCCATTGACAGTTTCCCTCGTTGGCGCTCCTACTTCTACTTCATTACCCTCATTTTCTTCTTGGCATGGCTTGTCAAGGTTGGACACTATTTCTAAAGCATTTTTTCATTTGGTTCGTGAACAGTAAAACGGTCCAGACGGATGACATTGAACAACATTTCCAAAGCATAATGTATCACCTTTTTGTTAGCAATGTCTAGATAAAAACTGTTTCCTCCTGTCAGCTGCATGCCCTGTAGTACTGTTATTTATAAGATGTCTTTCTCGTCTGCAGAACGTCTTCATTGCAGTTATCATCGAGACATTTGCAGAGATCAGAGTGCAGTTTCAGCAGATGTGGGGGTCAAGAAGCAGTACAACCTCCACTGCCACCACACAGGTACGCCAAGCACCAGCGCAGATTAGACATCTCTTTTACACAGCTCCTGTTTCATGATTGATTTAGAACACAATTCCAGTACTGGCGATCACACTTGACTGGAAAACATTGAGTATGAAAAATAGTTACCAAAGCAGTGATTAGATTTTTCAAGACCTACATGATGAAAAAGTATTATAAAAGCAAAGATTGAGCTACCATGGCATATGCACCATGCCATTGGTAATCATAAGAGAGGACTCTTTGATTATGATGGTACACTCTCTCTGCTATGCAAAGTTTGCATTGTAGTTGTGTCATTATTACTCAGTTTACTCATGCAAGAGGGAAACGTTAACATGTTTCTATTTTTTGCATTTTCCATCAAAAGAGGGAGTGTGTTTTCCCTTCAGTGTAATTTGTGCCCTCATATAACATTTAAGTTAGCAGAAATAACTGTTATTCTTTCACATTGTACAGCCTAATTATTCAACAACCATGACATTGTGTGGGTGTGGATCTCTTAGTCTGGAGATGCCTTTAGTCATGGTTGTGACCACAGATGTACAAACAGACCCAAAGGGCAGATATGGTGTTTAATTTTGCCCAGTTGTTTTTAGAGCTTGTATGTGTCTCATGTGCTCAGATGTTTCATGAAGATGCTGCTGGGGGGTGGCAGCTCGTCGCCGTGGACGTCAACAAACCACATGGTCGAGCGCCTGCGTGCCTCCAGGTAAGACTGCACTATCATTAACATTCACTAGTTCTGTTCTTACTCACATATTCACAAAGATTGTTTTTCTTTATCTTTTTGGGCTTGTAGCTAATATCTTAATAATACTTGTATTTAATTTTTGTTGGGCACTAACTATTTGATATAGGTTTGGATACACATGGTGTCACCTCATTGTTTTCACATTTTTCTATTTTAATGATGGCATGAAATGGCTCAGTGATGGTATTTAAAATGAGGATGGCTCATGTGTGATGTGTGGCTGCACTAACGAAGCTGCTTCTGTTGTGGATGTGCTTTTAATGGCGGCTACATGATGGACGCCACAGCCACTGCTGCCACGGTGACTGTGATGCCACTGGTTGGGCTTTAAAGATAAGCTGAAATCAGCAGGCGCCACTTAAAGCTGGCGCACTGTTAATAGCGATGTTGTGTAAAGACTTGGCTGTTGCTGAGAGAGACTGCCAACAGAGTTTGTATCAGGAAGACTAGGGCTGTCAACAAAGTCACATAGAAAACATACTGGTGCATAGCCAAGGTGCACATACATACATGATTAACCAGGGAGAAGAAAAAAAGAAAACCTGCAAACCCAAAAATAAATGTAGTATTCACATCAAAGGGATGTTTCTTATAGAGTCAATCATCAGTGAGAAGAAAGATTTAGATAGAGGGATAACCGGAGGGATAAACATGGCACATTTTCCCCAGGGCCCTGAGCTCTTCCACACACAACATTCTATAAAGCAGCAAGCTTGCTGCTTTATTTACTCAAGGTATTTTTGACTTATGGTTAGGGTTTGCAGTAGTAGTTCTAGACATCTTCCAAATTAGACAAATTAGGGAAGAAACTGCATTATCTAAATAAGGCTAGCACCTTCCTTTGGTACACCAGTGTCAGATGGGGATGCAAACTGTGTCGGCAGGTAGTGTGAAGGCAGGTTACAGTCTGCAGGACCATCTGTGAGTGCAGGAGGAGTGAGTTTGGGTTCTGCTCTGTGTCATTGGCCAGAAGATTCTAATGTTTTAGAAAATTTGACAAATGTAATATTTTCCATATTGTGAAAGGCAGCAAACATTTCTTGATTTGTTCTGGGTTTTTTTTTGTTGACCAAAAAACACAGCACTTGAGCTACATTTAAAACTAAATATATATGGATATTGTTATTGCCAGAATCACTGAGAATTGGATTTATTTACTGCCTGCCCCATATGTAAAGACTAGATGGTAGACAAATGCTGACATGTTTTGTGATCCAAGCGGGTCATGTGTAATTTAGCATGGCCTCTAATGCAGGTTGGTCCCACTGTCAGTGCTAAATGTGCAGTGATGGATAACACATTGGCTCACTGGGGGGAGTTAAAGTCCAATAGTGGAACACCTTTTTGACCTCTCCTTCCTAAGCCAGAGGTTATCGATTCCCCCAAACCTCCTTTTTCCTGTCTCAATGATCCCGCTCACCGGATATTCCTCGTGACGCCCTTTTTTAATCATTTGGAACTTACACAATCATGTCAAGGTTAAGGTCATGCTTGTGTGCGGGCGACGAAGGACAGCACACGTTACTGCAGAAATGGGGAAATTGGCTGGAAATGAGAACGTATCTGGGGAGAAAAGGAATTACTTTGAGGACGACATTGTTGCAAGAAGTGATTACAGAAAGGATGAGCTTATATGGTATGTGGACAGAGGGAAATAGACAGTCACTTGCAGGATAAACCAAAGATGTGACCACTCCTGTGAGATTTCAAAGGAGACGGCTAAATATAGTTCCGTACTTCAGGACAGAAGTGCCATATGCAGAAATGAATGAAACAACAAAATGCATTCCTAAATTAAAGTCAGTGAGACAATAAATACAGAGGTGGCAATGCCGATATTAAGCATAGGTGGGTGTTGACATGTTTTATTAAGGCCATGTTTTCAGTTCGGAGACATGAGTCACACAGCTCTGTCTGGACAATATTAAGCAAGGTGCTCCCACATTGTTACAGCCCATCTTAAGTTTATACACCCACTGCTTTGGCAAACAACTTTTGATTGGAAGAAACAATTGCAAATACATTTTCTTATTGTTTTAAGAATTTGTGTGCAGTGACATTACTGAATATTGGAATTAGAGCCCGACCGATATGGATTTTGTTGTGGCCGATATGAAACTGATATAATGATAGTTGGGGCTGCCGATATAATCGCCGATATATTTAGTGATGTAAAAATTCACTGTAAATCTTGAATTGATTAAAAAACTTAGGTTTGGCTCTAGTGAATTCTAAATTGGGTTTATTTAGGCAACATTTATTGTTATTTTGACTCTTCACATCAAACATACATACAGTAGATTGGCCTAATGGCATTTTTGCATCACATTCTAGCTACTGTTACTGTCACTGCTAGTGATGGGTATTCCAGTTTTTTTTTGGAGAACCGGCTCGGCTCACTAAAGCAGCTGGCTCTTTTGGCTCCCAAGCGACTCTTGAGATGGTTTTGTTCCAAGCAGGACTAAACCAGAACTGAACCAGGACTGAATGTCGGGACTCGGTTTCTGTCTTTCTCCTGCACTCGAGCCATTAGTCCTGGTTTATTCATTTTATGCTGAACTGCAGCCAAATATGCACTTTTTTTTATCCTATGCACACGCAGATTTCTGAAAGTTTCGTTTTCAGCCGCTGCTGCTGTCAAACTACGGGTCTACATGCGGCATGAAGAGAAAAAGTGAGAAAAAGAGAAAACACGGCTCCCAATAAGAAACATGCTCCCGTTGTTCGCTTCAAAGAGCCGGATCTAAGAGCCGTTTCGATCGCGACCGACCCATAACTCCTAGCTAGTAAACTATCGCTATTAGCCTTTAGCCGTAAAAACGTGCGCACCGCGGTAATTAATTATATGCATAAATGTGGATCATTCACACGTCTATTCACAGCTCATTTACATATCAATACTGGTCCAGTAACAAATATACGGCCAATGTAGTCACTTTACAATAGACCAATAGAAAACAGCCTGTTTATGTGTGGGAGCTACAGCAGCTAATTGCTAACAAAACCTAAACTAGCTTCAAAGTCGATGTATTTCCAACACTCACCGCTCACAGGCTCCTCCTCACATCACAAGTCTGCACTAATAAATGTCCTTTTAATCCAGACTCAAACCGATTGTTCGAAAAAGAATATAATCTCAGTGGTGCACACCACTGCGGGTGTAAACAAACACGTGTGTGAAGTAACGTCACTCTGGTGGTGTGTTCAGGGACAGTACGGACACAGACACAGACAAATTACACCGTAAATAAATACTGATGCGGAGCCACACATTAGGACATTTATCTGTCTGTAAATTGGATTAAATGAACATAATGTAGAGAGTCTAAGCTTTATAACGAGATATAACATGCCCACGTGAAATATCGGCACATATCAGCAAGCATATCGGCCGATAGCCGATATGTCTCCAGGTGCCCATATTGGCCGATAATATCGGCCAGCCGATATATCGGTCGGGCTCTAATTGGAATGCATAATTTACATATGGCTCACAGCAATGCCACTGTTGCGCTTAATCAAATTACATCAGAATTGCCTGCTAGGATGAACCAGGGATAAAACAGGACTAAAGTAAAATACCTTAACAGGGTTAACAGGGTCTGCACTACTTATCCTACTTATAGTTATTATAATATGAGCATACTCGCTGTTAGCCATAATGAAATTGTGAGCATAGAGAAGATTAATTGTCTACTGTATACAGTAGATGCTGTTATCTTTTTTTATTTGCTCAAAATGCCAAGTGACTAAAGAGGTGAGCACAGCATGTTGGTGACAAGTCCTGTGAGATTTGTGCATCATGGATGCCAGAAATGTGCGCATGTGCTACACTCGTACACTCATGTACCAGCGGAAAGAGCATTTGTGCCGTTTGGCTCTCTCTGTGAACAGACGGAGCAAGAGGAAGCACTGGTCACTGGTCTGTCACTCTACATCTCCTTGTCTCCGTAGTTGTGCAGCTGAAGACTTCGGAGGTGACATAGCGTTCATTCGCAAAAAAAGTCAATTTTGAAAAATTCTCAAAAGGTTATTTCTTTTATTGACTTTATTCTACAGATATCATCAGTGAAACTAAATTTGGGTGGGTTTGATTCTTAAAGATTTTTATGATAATGACAGAGATTTAACAGGTCAAAACAATGCAATTCAGAGAGTAAATAACTAGGACCTTTTTAATGGCACTGATTTGTTTTTGCATATGAACATTTCATTTCTTCTGCTCAGATTTTGAAAAAAATGTATTTGAAATCAGTATAATGTCCCTGAAGAGATTTTTTGCAACACTAACCAGATTTTATGCTAACTGCTCAAAGGAGTGACAGTCATAATGACCTGAGATTAGTGCATACATGATATCATTCAAAATTTAATAGGCAACAGATGAAGAACTTTCATACTTAATCAATGAGGTTTTAACACTATAATGAAAGTGTTTCTTCAAGATAGATGGGTATTGATAGCATACAATACAACACATTTTTGTGTACACTCTTCTGTAAAATCCTCTCTATGAGATTAAAAGGTTTGTAAATTCAATATCAGAACATACTTGCTTTGTCTTCATATAGCAAAGGTTGCGCATGACTGTGGATATGTGGCTAGGCAAATACGGAAAGAGACAAGACCTCAAAAAATCTAGCATTTCATATGCGCTAGCGTGTACTCTCTGTTCTCTGTCAGTCCGCCTCTATCTCCCATGCTCCTTTGCACCCTCCTTGCTCGCTAAACTGCACAGGCGCACCACTCGGGACAGCCAAAACACCCATGGGGGGAGAGCGTCTGGTTGCTGGAAATGTCAAACTGCTTTGTCACGTCCAATCTTAGTCAGGGAGCTTAGAGGGAGTGTGTGTGGTGGGCAAATATGCACGCTTCTACACCCAACCCTTAGGCCATTACTGGAACCTGCCACTGTTATTTTTTTGTGTGCCAGTGACAGAAATTTTCATCTGTGATACAACATGTTCCCTTTCAGAAATACAAGTTTGATTAAAGCCTTAATAAATTAATTGGGCATGTTACACAAGACTGATACCAAATATTTTTCACCAAACCAGACATCATTAGAGGCTTTCTCTGTTCAGATATTCAAGTTTGTTAGTTTATTGGCGTGTAGGCGAATGAATGGCAGCCGGCCCATTTTCCTGGTGTGAATTTGATCTTTCTATTCTCAAGTCTTAAGCCTTCTTTTTTCACTTGATTCAACTCTTTCCTCGTGCCAATCTTGCATGCTTGAAGAAGATTTTCTTTTTTTTTTCTTTCGTTTTTTTTTTTTGAGGGTGAATATTTCTACCCACTCACAAGCTGTTCGGCCTGTTACATACGTACATGCAGTTCAGGACTGTAATCACATCTGTCGTACTGTCACCAAAATACGGCATAGTCGAGAGTTGCTCAAATTAAGTCTGTTTCAAAGATGTACTTTTTAAGATCACAGATTGTGTGCTTTCTGATTGCACACTGATGTGTCTTAGTAGATGATTGCTCTGAATTTCAGTAGTTCCCTTTGCAGGGTGTTGCTGTCAATGCATATGTAGTGTTTTATAACCTTTGATAATAAGAATGTTTGTCAGAATTAAAGGTTCCTTTTAAACTAAATTCTACTTGTGTTCCTATCCTTAGTTTGATTTCTGGTACATCATATATATATTTCTAGTTATCAGGGCTACTACAGGCGCCTAAGGTACAATAGTGCCCTCTCTGTACTCTGAACCTTTTGTGACTTACCACAAACCCGCCTTGTCTCATTTCTGTTCACTTTACTCAGCAATTAAGAATGATTGTACTGAACTCTTGTTTCCACAGCAACTGATGCGGTCCTCAGTGTTTCACATGTTCATCTTGAGTATGGTGGCTGTGGACGTCATTGTTGCCGCTAGCAACTATTATAAAGGAGAGAACTACCGCCGACACTATGATGAGTTTTACCTTGCAGAGGTAAAATGACTTTTTATTCTTCTTGATTATAAATACAACAACAAGAAATGTATTAAGTATTATATTGTGTAAGTGGTCATAATAAAATAAATAATGAGGCAATTTGATTGTATTAATACCATATTGTAACATATAATTCTTAGGATTCATTGATAAATTAAAAGGACATTTTGCAATATGCATTAACTTAATCCTGGCCAGGAATGTATATGTGCCATGCAAGGTGACAACATCTGTTTGCTGCTGGTACAGCCCCATCTAAGAGTGTTTGCCAGCTCCCTCTTTCCTTGTCATCTCTCTCCTACTCTCTCTTTCTCTCTCTCTCCCTTTCTTTCTTTTGCTCCTGTCTTGCTGGCTGAGTGTAGGAGATAAGCTCTCACTGTTGCCTTTCCCACTCCCCACTACCGTATCATGTAGCCATCGATTGGCTGATTTGTTCCAATCTGTGTGAAGGCTGAGAGAAAAACAGTAAATACACTGGTCAAACAGTACATGAACAACTGTGTTAATGTAATAAGCTGCTTTTTTCTACCTGCCTGTCCACTAAGGTTAAAAAGTGTTACACAAGTTTGTAGTTAATGTTATAACCACAGCATACACTTGAAGAAACAAGAATGACTATACAGATGCTGCTTGTATTAAGAAATGTATGCCTCCACCAGGTTGCCTTCACAGTGTTATTTGACCTGGAAGCTCTATTGAAGATCTGGTGTCTGGGCTTCACTGGATACATCAGTTCCTCTCTGCACAAGTTTGAATCACTGCTGGTGGTGGGCACGACTCTGCACATCTACCCTGACCTTTACCATTCTCAGTTCACATACTTCCAGGTACATCTAATGCTTTAAGCTCATTTACAGCAATATACGCTCAACTGTATGCAAACTTAACAACGCAGCACCTTACTTTTGTAAATGTAAAATTAAATACATTATGAGTATAGAAACCTATTTACCCTTATGCATATACTGTAATTGCATTTGCTCTGAATATAGTGTTTAAAATAGTTAGTTTATTTGTTTCATTTATGAGAAAAATGTGTATTGCCAGATTGATAGCTACCGACAATCGAAGGTCTACCAACAAACCCTGACCAAGATGCATTATCTTTTGGGTTAAACAATAACAAGCATGAAACCTGTTGAGAGCACACTGCATCACTGACTCTCTAGTGAGCCTAGATCAATTCTGTTTCACCTTGAATCAATAAGACATCAATATCTTCCAATACAACTATGCAAGGCTATAGAGGCCATGCCTAAAATAGCATGGCTGAAATCTAAGTATTTTATTATATTGTTTTTCTTGTCCCTAGGTGCTGCGGGTAGTGCGTTTAATAAAGATCTCTCCAGCTTTAGAAGACTTTGTGTACAAGATCTTTGGGCCTGGTAAAAAACTAGGCAGCCTGGTGGTGTTCACAGCCAGCCTCCTCATTGTTATGTCAGCCATCAGTTTGCAAATGTTCTGCTTTGTAGAGGACCTGGACCGCTTCACCACATTTCCCAGGGTAAGTTATATAACTATCACATAAAATATTTGGATACTGTATGTGACATGCATTAATTGCATTATCTTTTTAAAGTACTTATATTGTAAATAATATTTTCTTTTTCAAAATTTTACTGCACAAAATGTGTTCTATATGTTACAACAGATTGTTCTAATCACGCATATTGCAATAGAAAGAAAACTTTGACATGTTTGAGTAACATTTCGTTGAATAAACGTAACTTAAGCTTGTTATAAATATGTAGTTACAACTAACTCTACATAATAAAACAATAAAAGGATTTACAGTACAATTTGCCGAATTTTGTCATAAAAATAGCAGTTTAACCTCAGTGAGTGCCATTTGAAGAGGCAGATGCCATTGATGATTTGCGTGATGCTACAACAGATGGGGAACTTCCTTTGATTTCTATGTGCTAGCGAGCTTGTGCCTCTCTCATTAGCCACATCTTACCCTTTTAATTTTGTATTTTTTTTTACACCAGCACCAACATTCCACTGATCCTAGGCTCAGCGGGACATGAAGGGTTGCTCGTAAACAGATGTCACTTGTTTTTCGTCTCCTTAAAAAAACATGCTTAACACACCCAAGTAGAGCTAACGCATGCATGCAGTGGGATAGTTAATGCTTGTTGGCTGTTCCCTTATGGGCAAAGCTTTACACAGGTTAATCTTCATACAGCGGGGACTTAGGCAGAGGCTACGTGCTGTCTGGAGACATTATCCATAGATTTAATTCATCAGTCATCTTAAATTTAATAAAGTAAAACAGACAAACAGACAGCAAATGGAATTAAGAAGCACATGTGGGTGTTTTTCAGTCATAAAAACATAACATTCATTAATTTTCTGTGAAAATTGTCTTTCACAACCAGGTGGGAGCAGTATTTGAAATGAGATCATTATGACTTATCGGTCAGTACATGCAAGCTGGAATGTTTTGGGCTCAGTATTTATTGTGTGTACATTTTCTTTGCAATAATGAGCACATTTTATTATCATTATTTATTATTATTATTATTATTGTTGTTGTAATATGATATGATTTGAGCTATAGAGGATTGAATAATTTTATGGCAAATTATTAGTTCATTCTGGTATATATTTGTTAGAACTCTTGCCTTTTAATGATACTGTATATTTAAAAAATGGGTTTATTAAGATTAGAATCCTGCTTTGTGTGAGTGGTAGTTTCAATATTATTGTTTATCACAATATTTCTCTGTAGCAATGTATCATACTTCAAAATGTATTATTGGGACAGGCCTAGATCTGATATATTTGTGCATTGTTTCTTCTTAAATGTTTTTGTTTGCTATTTATTGTGTAACTTGTATCCTCCAGTGCACAGCTTCCTTGGTGGTATCCTTTGTGGCCTGTGCCCTCCTTCACTCCTCTCCTTGTCTCTGTGCTGTGCTCCTGCAGGCGTTCATGTCCATGTTCCAGATCCTCACCCAGGAGGGCTGGATCGATGTCATGGACCAGACTCTGGTGGCTGTAGGTCGAGTGTGGGCTCCAGTAGTGGCCATTTACTTCATCCTCTACCATCTGTTTGCCACCCTGGTGAGTTATTAAGATACATCTTCATTTTTAAAGTTATTTTTATTTACAAAGATGTTCAACCCAGACATAGTAATTCTCATGTCCAGGGCGACATACTTTATAGGTAAGTTACGGTATTAACCTGTAGGACAATTTGTCCTTTGCATTTGACCAAACCTTCATTCAATGCCACTGGGGCAAACTGACTGGAGCGGAGGTCACATTTCCAGATCTTGAGTGAGACCTGGTTGATGGTCAAGGATACTTGGTGGAAGTTTAGTCAGTTGTGGATGTTATAAGTTCAATTTATAAGAAAACTGGGGTACCTGGATAAAACCTACCCAGACATGGGAAGAACATGCAATGCCACAATTAAACACCCTTCTGATATTATTTGCACTATAAGAATCTGTGCATTCAACAGATGTCTTTTTGAGGTACATCTAATCACACTTAATCTGACGAGCATTTGCTGACATTTGAGTGTTTGGTTTTCTGATCTGAGAATCCATCAGTACACTGTTTATCAGTACACTGTTTATGACTCACACCTGCTTTCAGACCAGTCTCAAATACACTGACCAAGCAGGCTCTGTACTTGCAAATGTATTGCAAATGCATAAACATATCTTGGGTTTCAAGTGAGGACCATTGCTGTACCAATTAACAATTTCTAATAAAAATATTATAACTTTAAACGGGCAAAAGTTGGTGAAGTAGTGAAGACACTGAAATCAGTCAATATTATAAGACATCAGTGTTTTCGTTCTTTACTTTTTTAGATTCTTCTGAGCTTGTTTGTGGCTGTCATTTTGGACAATTTGGAGTTGGATGAAGACTTGAAAAAGCTCAAACAGGTAAGACAAGAAATAACAAATTTTTCATGTGCAGTGTAATTTGGCGTTTAAATTGACCTGTTTCAAAGTAAAAAATTATCACAGGTACTTAATAGTTCAGTTTTTTGGTTCTGTGAGAAATGTTTTGCTCAGTGACGTAAGCAGATTGCAAATGGTTAACATATGCATAGATTCTGTTATCACATCCTTTTAAGTTATTGATTTAACACATGCAATATTTACAGTAGATAGATGTTATTTCCAATCCTAAAATGCAAACTAAATTGTCCTATGATTTTGATATTTCAAATGTGCTATTACCTTCCTGTACCTTTCCTCTCTATGTGGAAAGATGGGAACATTGTCCTACCTTCACTTTGATATGGACGGGTTGACAGACGCATATCTTATAGACAGTATATAAACTGCAGTGGTTGGCAGCTGGCCGGTCTCCGCTTGCTTGAAAAGGTTATTTCCCACCCACAGCTGAGTGATTATGCGCAGTGACTGTAAAATTGCCTATTTTACAGGTGCTTCAATCATGGATACAGACTAAAAATAGAGCATAGATGGTGATCACCCTCTCAGAAGAGAATGCCTCCTCTCTACAAACATTTGGCAAAAGCCCAATTATGTGGCCAGTGGTCTCCCAGAGATACTCATGTGGCCTGAGAGATGAGGAACCACTTAGTGTGTGTATGATGGATCCTTTTGGCCCCCTGTTTGATGAATGACTTCACTGAGGGGGTAATGTTTGTTATTCATCATTAAAGTGACTTATATCCACAGGCTTTTGTTTAAAATTGGGACAGTTTTTCTTACTTGAGAGCTTATCGTTGGAAAGAATCTTTCAGGAATAGCATTGTTTTATCATACAGTTGTGGAAAATCTATTGGCTGTATATTACTAAAGTATTTAGCACCATTTTATACTTAGTCAAACAGACAGTTGCTGAAAGAAAAAAAATGATTTGGGGAATATGTTAAAGCTAAAACAAACAAACAAACAAACAAACAAAAACAGTTGTATGCAAAGTTGTGCCAGCCATCTGTAGATGAATGACAGAGATTTAAATATATTGCTTAGAGTTACTTTCAAGCATATGTGTGTGTATATATATATATATATATATATATATATGTATATATATATATATATATATATATATATATATATATATATATATATATATATATATATATATATATATATATATATATATATATATATATATATATATATATATATATATAACAAACAACCTGATACACTGTGGGAATACAATCTATTTTGGAACATAATGGCTTGGCAGCATCCTGCTTTCACCAGTCTTTTGAGCGCATTAGTGCAGTGTCAGTGGGTGAATTTAGAAGAGGAACTACCTGTGTGACTCATACATAAACAAGTGCACAAGCTAAACAATGTCTGTATGCTTGTTCTAGTTTTATTCTGCTGCTGCTGCTAAAATAAACCACTTTCATTTGTCTTCACTCTACACTGAGTAGATGCTACAGGCAGCCACCAAGGCACTGTCAATAATCTCTCATTATCATCATCAACAACAGGTGAATGCATAAAAACAATTAACCTTTACTGACTGCTTGTGCCTGCACATGGTATGGTCATTATTCACAGCGTATTCTATATTTTATTTTAAGGGCCCATATTATGCTATTTTCTGATCTATGTTGATCTACATTGTTTCCTAATCAAAAACATACCTGGAATTTTGTTTTTGTTTCATTCACACATGTTTAACACAAAAATCCTGCATCTTTTAAGATGAGTTCTTCTCTCTCTCTCTCGAACTAAAGGTAGCCGTTAACTTGAAAACTATCGCTTCATAACTTCACAAGGTGGAACAGCGCATTTTGAGCTTTGAAGGTGTAGACAGCTTAATAATAAATGAAACAAAAGACAACTCCAGGCATGTTTTTTAGGAGGTAACAGCATTATAACATGGCTTAAAGCTCACAAGAGTCCATTGTGTGTAATATAGGACCTTTAACTATGCCCTCTATTTTCGTTATGTCCTAAGTTTCTGCCAAATGCCAAATATATGCCAATACTGTTTTGGATTGACCACCTTGGCGCTTTGACACATACTGTATTTCTTCTTCAGAGAATCTAAAACCGTTTAAACCAAAATCTCCTCTGTGATGAAAGAGGGGGCTGGTGCATTGGATAGTATTGCTCCTGTTATTGCTTCACCTTCATTTATGGTGTCACAGATTGGCTTTGTGATGGGTAAGAGTGATGGCACATCTCAATTCTACAAATCATCTGCCCCTCACCCCAACACACACACACACACACACACTCACTCCACACAGCGATCAGAACCAGTGCGAGGGCCGGGGAGGAGGGAAATGTTGATCTTGTGCCTCTAGATATCAGCCAAATAGAAAAAGGTGTTTACCCCTCAGGCCAGCGATAATGGAGCTGATGACGCTGATGTGTTGTGCGTGCTTTGCTATCTTAGTGGGGACGTCACCATACATTTACACTCAGGTCCTGCACAGCATTTGTCATTGATGCTAGGCCCTGGTTTTTCTATAGTTAAGATGTATATGTTTTGGGGAGATTCCTATAGCGAGCATGAGCACAGCTGTTGCACCTCATACTTGATATCAGTGGTGGAAGAAGTACTCAGTTTTGTTATTTAAGTAAAAGTACTTGTTTAAGAAGATTGATAAGTAGTATTTTGTACATTTTGAGGTCTAATGAAGCTTCAGTTGTGCTAAATTTAAAGTGAATTGAATCGAATCATTTTTTTCCTAGCTGTTTTTCTTTGTATATTTGTGTTTGCTCAAACTACCAATGTGTTACAAATAACCCTCAGCCTTTTCAGTAGGTCTCATACAAATAAAAAATGCTTTCACTTTTCAGTCCAGTTCAAAAATGTAGTGGAGGAGAAAGTACAGATATCTGCTCTCAGGTATAGTAAAAGTAAAAAGTATCAATTTTAAAATCTACTTAAATAAAGTACAGTACTTTGCTTCCTTTACTTTGTTACGCTCCACCACTGCTTGCTATACTTATTGTTGTTGAGATTTTGTTTGAACTCAGGAAATACCAAAAGGGCTTGGAAATACAGAAGTGGAAAATTCCACTTGTAATTGTAGAACTCAAATCTTAATCGAATCGAGATCTTTTCATCAAAGCTTAAGGCTTTTTAATCAACAAATCTACAGACAATCCTACAGACAAACATGAGGTTTGGAGTTCTGGTTTGATATTTGTTAATGGACATTGATTCAAAGTCTGTCTTACATAAAATTGTTTATTAACATGAAATAAAAATTGTATGTTTATGAGGATTTGCAAGGACAATTCGCTCTGGCATTTTCCAGACTAGCACTCCAGCCCTAACATGTGGAACAGCTTGCATACGGAGGGGGGATTGTGTGAGGAGAAGTGCCACTGGTAAGGAGATCGCTGCCCCTAGTGTGACATGCGCGTCAGCTCGGGCACACAGAGTGACAAGGCGCGCTCGTCAGAAGAGATTCGTCTGTCAAAGTGTCAGCTCCCAACACTGTGAGCTGTTGTCTACGGCCAGAGATGACACAGGGAAGGCGTGTGCATGGAGGAGATGCACTTGAGAGAAGTGTGCTGTGGAGATTTAGGATGGGTTGTTTTGTGTTGCAGAAATCAGCTATGGTTACTGTGGCAACTACGACAGGGCTTTTGTGGCCACATACTAACTGTTGCCTTATGATATTGACATGCTTATTTGTTTGTAGGCTTGACTGCTGTGTAGGAATAGGTGATATTGACAAAAGTGAATCTATTTTTTCATGGCAAATAATCAGGCCATATTTTACCAATAAAAAAAATAAATAAAATAAAATAAAATAAATTAAATAAAAGATTAAAATGGACCTGTAAATGTCTTGGGTCTTGATTGTCACTCAGAATGTGAATGGATCATAATATTAACTAAAGTGCATGAAAATCACCCATAGTATACAGAGGATATAACAATTACTTTGCAGTTTGTATTTATTTTAGCTCTTTGTGCTCCCTTTTTGTCAGAAACTACATACTCAAGCTTCAAATTGTGTTTATCTCCTAAATAATATGTTTACATCTCCCTCTTTCAGTGCAATGAAGCTTTTTTCTATTTTCTTTAATTCCAGGCTGCACTCAAATGTATTTTGCCAAGGAGCTTCTAGTTTGAGTAATTGAAGGGTGATTGATTATATTAAGGCCTCCCTCCACCAAGGATTTCATTATTTATGAATAAAACTAAAAGCCTGTCCCCATTTATGTGATTTAATGGAGCGAAGACTTATTTGGGGATTTAGTGGAGGAGAAGAAAGGAGCAGAAGAAACAGAGAGCAAGAAGAAAGAGCATATTCCTCAGAGACTCCAAAGACAATGCCCTCTTATCTGACACTTCAATGTGCCTTTGGAAGACACTTAGGACCTAAGTGTGCTCCTTACCATATTTGCACAATCTTTATTTAAACAAAAGGGGCTCTGGCTCTGATAAATACTGCTAAACATCTTGCTTATGTTTTGAGCTGTTACTATTTTAAGAGTTAGTTATATATCACATGTACTGTGGTTGACTATCTTGGAAATATTAAAGAAAAGGAAGACTATTACTCTTGAAAAGATGTGATTTTCGACATGATTTTAAAAGCACAGTTGTTTTGCTTGTTGGTGGTAGCTATTAACGGATTATGGCCTTTGAGGCTTTACAGCAGCTCCGAAGCATTCATGCCTCATTACTCACCTAATGAGAAGAGAGGGTGACCCTGAACACTCTCAGACCTTCTTTCTCCTAATGTTTCAACACAGCTGCCCTTCGGCCTGCACTGTATGTAATCACACTGGCTCTCAGCAAATATGGACTGCAATAGGACTTACATTCAGGATTTGGTGTGTTTTGGTGGCATGTTTCCATGGCCAATGTATCAGATCAGACAAGTCAGAGAAGTCACAAAAATGATTGCAGTATATTAATCACCATCATTTGGTACTCTTGTCAAAAATATCGATACAAATACTAATCAAAACTCCTTTGAAAAACAAAAACATGCATTTGGAATGTATTGATCTATATCAGTATATCAGAACTATCATTATTATAGCATTCCATTGTATTTAATGTATGAAGTTTAAAAATATATAATTGTGGTAATAATTGGTATTCAGTATCAAGTGTCTAAACCATTGAATATTTGATAGTGATGTGTATATAAGCAGTTGAAATGTCAGTTGTGTTACTGGCAGGTCCTCTGTCTGTGCTCTCCATCTGTTTCCTAATGATGTGGTTTATCTGAACACACTTGTCTGTCGCTGTGGCTCTTAAATGGCACCATTGAAATAACTAGCGGTACACCTCCTCCCACTGGCTCTCCACTGCTGCGTGTGGGCAGTGGTTTGAAGGCAGCTGTTCATCACTTCCCATTGTACCATTAGTGCTTCTCACAGTTACTCATACATTGGATGTTTGTATGCCTCAAAGGCATTTTCATTAGCCTCTCCGGAGAGCGTGGCAGCAGCGCACAGGGAGCAAGTGTCTTATAAATGGTTTTACATCTGTTTGGGCTTTATTACCATTTTACCATAATATAAAATAGCTTCTGCCATGCAGTTTGATAAGTAATACATAAATGTAATAGTAACGCATAATGTGCTTTACATATGAAAGTTAATGATTACCGATAATGAATTCAAGACAATATATATTGTCTGTTGAACGCATATTCATGTGTTAGTTAAGCTAGTGAGTCATCCTGCAGGTTCCTTGTTACATGACCCTTCATTAATCAATCTAAAATCATTTTAGCGAGACAAATTCATCTTCCACTTTGTCTTCCATTGGACGCCTGTCAATAAGTGTCTCTAGTGTGACACCAATAGTTACCATTTGTTTTCTTTTGTCAGGTAGAAGCCATGAAAATCCAGGACATAGACCTTTCCAGCTCAGCCGAGCCTGAAATTGGCCTGAATGGAGAGGAAGCAGTGGCAGGTCACCTGAATAGGTCTCAAGTCAAAACACATTAGTCTCGGCTGCATTGGTGCACCTACATAAACTCAATCTCAACTGGGTCAGGCCAGGCAGTAGTTTTGATTTATCAGCCTTTTACTGTCACAAACAGTGCGTTTTCCACAAACGCAAAACTTCCTCCTCCTTCTGTTACTATCAGGCCTATATAAGGTTTAAAATGGATTTTGTAGTGAGCACCCTGCCTCTGCTCCCTTCCTTGCCCATGTGTGCTTATTGACTTGATGTATTGACAAGCTGAAGGTTCTGTGCTTTTCACATGCTGCTAATAGTAACCTATGGGAACTCTGTGAGAGTGCCGGCTGTAGTTAGCATTTTTCATTCTAATATAACAAAACAACTACTTGCTATGCATTTAGTGCCTTAGTTTAATGAACTGCATTGTGTAGAAATCTAGTCAAGCAATTTCGACATATTTATATTATTATTATTATTTATATTTATACCACTGACTGGAGTTGTCATTCCATTGCTTTGAAAGTATTATCAAATGATTCTGAACATGAGGCTAGTTTGATGCAATACCCCTGAAAGAACAACTGATTAGAAGTTGGACAAGAGGAGAAGTGCACAAGCTGACAGAGAGAAATGGTGTAATGTGAAACAGCAGCAGATACAGTGAGGGTGCATTCCGAGCCTTGGCTAAACTGAAGATCTTGCTGAGTTGGCCCAAATTGATTAGGACCTTTGGGAATGGCTGGGTCCATATTAATTCTACAGACTGTGAGAATGTGTGACTTCTGTTTGTGTGTTTGTGGAGCACTTGTAAGTATGTCTGTGAACTTCATGTCCTGAACTCAATTCCCCATCTGTAGATGCTGTTCAAGATTATGCCAGCACTTTTTACTTTGCTCTGCAATAAATTTGTAGAACTGAACTTATAATATCTGTCAGGACATTATGACTTAGATTGTCTATTTGTGATTATTTTAAAGTGTATATATGTTACTGATTTCACTAGCACTTAAGTTGTCCCAGCATTTTTAATGGGATTGCTGGTGTTGACGTCAATTTTACAAAACAGCGCTATTTCCTGTATTTCTACTTTTCTTCTCATATTCTTCTCAACTTTTCTTTTTTCCACAAACTGTCTCTTGACTGACGTAAAACTATGACAAATATTTACTGTGAATATTATCCCAGCAAATGAAGTAATAATTAGAAAAACATGAAAGCCTGTCATGTGCTTGGAATTGTTGGTGCTGATGACATACTAGTAGGCCAATTTTAGAACACAGCGCTACTTCCTGTATTTTTGTATCTTTCTTCTCATATTCTCAACTTTTTCCCCCACAAACTGTCTCTTGACTGACGTAAGACTAAGATAAATATTTACCATGGATATTATCCTAGCAAACTAAGTAATAATTAGAAAAACATGAAAGCCTGTCATATGCACTTTAAAGTCATTGTTTCATTTAATGTTGTTTCTGCATGCATTTCTGTCATTTTATGTCTGAGTCCTCCTCTCTTCATTGTTTTCTTGCATTTACATTTTATTCACAGAAAGCCCAGACAGCCAAACACAAGCTCTCTTTTCGCTTTTCCTGCACATTATGCCACTCACTCTCCCACTCAGGGTAAAATAGACATTCACATATTTTTGCCTGTGAGGAAAAGAAATAGTTGAGACTGAATTCCTTTTGGCACTTTTGTCAGCTCCCTCTCTCCCCATACCCCACTATCCCGAGAAAACGCCAGCCCGCTCCTGGTATTTCTGTCAAATCGAAATACCAATACCCGGGCAGCACAGAGGCAGGGACTTTTGCATTAGCGTACGGACAGACAGACAGCGTGACTGACGTGGAAACATTCGCCATGGCCCAGTCGATGTGTTTCGCGGCGGTTGCCTGCTCAGAATGATAAGCTGCCGCTCACTCTTGCTTCAAAATGCACTCCGCTTCCCCACGCCTAATCTGCGATGCATCAGGGGTTATCTCCAGGCTTCCAGACAGAGCAAGGCACCTGCATGGGAATTTCAATCAACCACCCTCATATGTAATTAAAAAGATATAATTGGTTTCATCTTCCAGTTCAATATGGGCGTGCATATGATTCTGTATTATCCAGTGGCTGCCTCTTGATTTGTCCATTATCCAACCCAAAGTAATCTGTCTGTTTTGTTTTTTCTTTTGTTGCTTTCTTCATTCTTTTCCAAAAGTAAGTGGGAATCATGCTCATTGTGGTTATATATGTGTGTAGTAGGTAGGTGTGTTGGTGCCATCATCAGGCATAAACATGAAATTGCAGTTTAATGTCCTCAATAACTCCCTATTTTGCCTCTGTTTTCAAAGTGATGGCTTTTCCTTCCTTTTCTTCAACTCGTGATTGGTTTCCGTGCTTTCTTAAAAGGCATTTGTCTCACTTTGGTGTGCAATTCTTAACGCTGGACTTGTTTTTCCAGCTCAAGCAAAGCGAAGCCAATGCTGACACTAAGGAAAAGCTGCCTCTTCGATTGAGAATCTTTGAGAAGTTCCCCAACAGGCCACAGATGGTGAAAATCTCCAAGCTCCCGTCGGATTTCACAGTGCCCAGGATCAGGTGCAGATACACTCAAATACTGTGACTACTTTCATGCTGTCATTTTTTTTACTTTTAATTTAATGATATGCAACACCAACTGAAAAAATTATACTGTTTCAAAGATCTGAAATGCCATAACAGTAACTTGCAGGTGCCAACATTGCCTTTCTAAAATGTTTCTCTTTCTTTCATCAAGACCTTGGATATTTGTAATGTTTTGATTTTATGTTTTTGTAGGTCATTTACTAAATTAATGAATCCCAAATCTCTCATTATCAACAACAACATGTCTAGTACAACAATATTTCTAAATACCTGCAAAAAATTAACTTTAGTTCACACCTTAAATTTCCTTAATAAAGTGTGGTCAAAGTTTTAATTCATAATGCACAAATACTTTATTACGATTGATTCAGGCTTAACTGCTTAATTAAAGGGTTAGGGTATTAATAAATAAAAAAGCCATAATTAATGAACAATTTGTTTATTACGAATTAAGTCTCTGCTTTGTTATGGCTATTAAAAGTGTAGTTATGATAAAATGTTACAAAATAGTTCAGTAGTTTAGTCATGGCCGTATCATTTTATGTATTTTTTTATTGTTTACATTCGCTAAACTGGCCATATTTGCCATGACCATTCCTAGTAAAAAATATATAACCACATTATAATATTGCCCCAGTGATTGTTATGTTCACACTGCACATTAACTATCATTACATTTGTGTGTCAACTCCAGGGAGAGTTTTATGAAGCAGTTCATTGATCGGCAGCAGCAGGATACCAGCTGTTTATTCCGGCGTCTCCCCTCAGCTTCGTCTTCCTCCTGTGACCACTCTAAGCGCTCTGCCATTGAGGACAACAAGTATATTGACCAAAAGGTAATTAAAAGCATCCCCTTTAACATAGGAGCAGTAATAATATATTAAACAGCATACTTAAACAGATCAATAAATAAACCAGACCTTAAACCAAACTGAAAATACAGCTACCATCAGAATGTGATGTATTGATTCATGTTTCTATACAATGTGTCTGCCTGTCAGCTTCGCAGGTCTATTTTTAGTATCAGAGCACGGAACCTCCTTGAAAAAGAAACTACTATCAATAAAATTTTACGGTAAGATTTCACTGCACACCTGTGACCTAGAACTTAAATTCCTCACCACTATTGTTGCAGAGCAGAGTCGTTGCAATTTCACAATGGAAAATATAGTTCTGAACTTGAGATTTGATGGTGTTGATCATAGTTAAAGAGCCAGTATTATGTAACTTTTTTGAGCTTTCTACTATGTTATAACATTATTCCCTCAAAAGCATACTTGAAGATCTTTTAGATGTCAACCATCCATGTTTGTGTATTTTAGAGATTTCTCCCTGGTCCTATTTGAACCCTTCTTGTGGTTAGCAGTAAGATTCTGTGCATTGCTCAGCCCACAAGCCTATGTCATCCATGCTTTCTTGACAATTCTCCATACATATATAAAAACATGAAACAAAACTGTAAAAAGCTTCACAAAGTAGTTTTTGTAGCAGGATGCACAGTGATTATGTTGTCATAGTGCTCTGTAGGGGGAGTGACTTAATGCAGAATTCCAAGTGAGGGGACGCTCAGAGTAACAAAAATAAAAGTTAAACTTACAAAACATGTTAAAATATTATTTGCCGCATTTTCAAAACAATAAAAGATAACATGGTGACCCAAATATGTTATGTGTTAGCATTTAATACCTCATACAAGTAAAATACCCCATCTTTAAGATTCATGGACAATTTCTTCAAATTTGTATTGTGTTATTTTATATATACATTTATTTTTCAAAATGTATGTGTGTGTGCTAATCTCGACACTCAGAGACTCATACAGAGCCACTTCAGACTCATTGAGCGTGACAATGATGTAAATGGATAATTTGCTGTTCGGCATTGCAGGGCTGGCTCTACGTGTAGATTAGCTTACCGTCACCGTGTCCAATGTGGCTGAAGCGTACCCCCTCCCTCTCCTGCCCCCTTCTGTCTGTCAGTGTAGACAGCCTATCAGTAGTCAAGGCACGTTCTGTCTGGACGCCTATCTTCTTCTCACTCACAATGAATGAGACTTATGCTCACGCTGGCATGAGCAAACACACTCATGCATACATGGCCTTGAGATGAGCTGTTTATTATTATGATCCGTAAAAGCTGGGGCCTATGGGGTTATTAGCTGTTGATGGCTCTGCATTTATCCCACACGGGCCCGTTGCACTCGTATGCACTCTGTTAATGGAATGATTGGAGAGTATTAAAATTACACTGTTGATGACTCCTTTTATTGGTCCAGGCTCATGCCTGACTGTTAAACAGGCCGTTGGACAGGATCCAGTGGTTGATTATGAGTGAAACAAAAGTGTTGTTTTTGTTTTTCAGAGCATGTACCAGACAACGGATGCTAAGTGGATCTTTTGAAGGCCAGCCAGCCAAAGAACGCTCCATTCTCAGTGTCCAACATCATATTCGCCAAGAGCGGAGGTAGGCAGTGAATAGACAGACATTTGAGTTACTGTAGTAGATGTATAAAAGAATAAGATGCCTAATTTATATGTATAGTAGTAGTAATAGTAGTTTTGATGTACAGTGGCACTTCAACAGAAGTACGCTTTAAACCTAACAGTCTTGTGTACATTACTTTGACTGTGCAGATTTATCTTCTTCTTATCAATAATATGTTTATGTCTAATAATATGAAAATGATTTGTAGGTCTCTCCGACATGGCTCTACCAGTCAGAGGATCAGCAGAGGAAAATCTCTGGAAACACTCACTCAAGATGTGAGTGCACCTAAATAGTTTAATAGTTTAATAATTTTGCTCAAATATTTTATATTTTATATTTATTTATTTTATAAATGTGTGTATTTAAAATATGGTTATCCTTTTTTCCATCAGCATTCTAGCACTGTTCGCTACCGCAATGCTCAAAGGGAGGACAGCGAGATCAAGATGATTCAAGAAAAGAAAGAACAAGCAGAGATGAAAAGGTTTGTTTGCTGCAGTTTCTTTCAATATCAAATCCAAACATCCTGGTCTGATCTATACTGTGATCTTTGTACTCAAAAATCAGTTGTATTTTTGTGTTGTAACAGAAAAGTGCAGGAGGAAGAGTTGAGGGAAAATCATCCATACTTTGACAAGCCCTTGTTTATTGTTGGTCGGGAGCACCGCTTTAGAAACTTCTGCAGGGTGATAGTTCGGGCACGTTTTAATGCGTAAGTCCTGTGGAACGTGCACTGTTTCTTTCTCACTCTTTTCTAAGTCTAATATGTAGTCAGAAGAATAAGAACTTGAGAGAGTTTAGTGATTAGTGATGACATAACATTAATGCATCTCTCTCTGAGTAGATCCAAAACTGATCCAATAACTGGAGCTGTAAAGAACACCAAATATCACCAACTCTAGTAAGTCAATCAATCAATCATTTCTTTCTCTGACATTAAACATTCAAATCTGTGTGCTATTCATCTTCATACCTTGAATAACAATTGTGGTCCGTAATGAAACTGTGAAGTGAAAAGCTGTGAAAAATACATTGCTAATTTATGCATTTCTGTTCTGTGTTTAATGCCAAGCTTTCATAATCTGTCCGATTTCAATCTAAATGGTTTTTCACTGTTTGCATCTTCATACAGTGATCTCCTGGGCCTGGTTACCTATCTGGATTGGGTAATGATTGTGGTGACCATCTGTTCCTGCATTTCAATGATGTTTGAATCACCTTTCACCAGGGTCATGCAGGTCCCCACTCTGCAGGTAAAAACCGAGCGATTGACGGTTGTGAGTGATCAAATGAGCATCTGCACAAATTAACAGATGTCCAAATGGTGTGGTCTTGTTTCAGATCGCGGAGTATGTGTTTGTCATATTCATGAGCATCGAACTGAATTTGAAAATCATGGCTGATGGACTGTTCTTTACCCCCACTGCTGTCATCCGAGATTTTGGAGGGGTCATGGACATTTTTATATATCTTGTAAGTAATTCAAGCACATACACTGGCCTCCCCTTTGGTATAGATATAGCACGTAGAATTTTAATGCTATTTTGTTTTAGCTTTTATATGTAGGCTATTATCTACACCAGAAAGGCTCTCTTATTTTACTGACCTCTTGTGGTTAATAGAAGTATTTGTTGTCTCAGTGACAGACAATTTCTTTTATGAAATCAATTATGCATCTCAGTTTCCTAGTTCCACAGGAGAATCTTATAATTTATTCCTGGCTTATTAACTTTGGTGAAATTGCTAATTTTAACTATTACAAATGGTTATAATAAGTGATTAAAATTATTACTTCTTTCCAATCTCAAGACTATAAATAGAGAGTACTGTGTCAGGGCATCAGGTGTAATGCACATAACTAATCTCTGCATGTTAACACCTTCTAAAGGGAAAAACCCAAAACATATTACTCATTGTAATAATCATTATATGGCAGCAATGGATCATTTGACAGTATGTGGCTGCTACTGACATATGTCCTTGTTCACATGTCTCCTTGAAATCTCCTCCGTGTGTGAAGGTGAGCCTGATCTTTTTATGCTGGATGCCTACGGACGTCCCCCCTGAATCTGGAGCTCAGCTGCTGATGATGCTTCGCTGTCTGCGTCCTCTCCGCATCTTTAAGCTGGTGCCACAGATGAGGAAAGTGGTGCGGGAGGTCCTCAAAGGGTTCAAGGAGATTTTCCTGGTCAGTGCAGTATACCCTTACATCTCACCAACAGTATAGTGGATATATATACAGTCATTAGTTTTAGCCAGTTAAATTGTTCAAAGCTGGCCCATCTGATTTATAAACTATGAAATTAGAAAGCAGATTTCTGTCTAAGTAGATCTTAACTCTCACAAACACTTTGGCACATTGTTAGAATGACCATCCCTGATTTGTTTGGCTACTAGCACATGTTTAGAACAGCTTTTAAGAAGGAAATGAAGCAAGATGGACCATTAAAGGGGAACCAATAAGCTTTATCGCAACGCACCATATGTGAAGTGAAGGAAATCTATGTGTTCTTAGCGCTTTATTCATAATAGCGTAAACCCTTAGATAAGACAGGCAGTTTATAATAACAATATTCTGCATCTTGCCAGGATTTTCTGTGCAGGTCTCTTTATGTTTTCACCTGTGTGTCATCTTAATCCTGTTCTCTAATCTCTCAAACATGGATTATGGTGAACTGGCATCACTAAATCCTGGTAAATTCTTCCCACAGGTCTCCATTCTGCTCCTTACACTAATGCTGGTGTTTGCAAGCTTCGGAGTTCAGCTGTTTGCCGGAAAGCTCGCCAAGTGCAACGACCCAACCATTCTGCTGCGGGTATGACCGGATATGTAATCTTTTCTCTACTGTCCAAACTATATGATTTGCCTTTTTGTTTCATTCTTGCTCAGTAATCCTGAATGAGAAATTACTAGGAGGGATTTCCTCAGTTAAATAAGTGTATCAATAGACTGCTAGGAGATATTTTTATGTGCTGTTTTATATAAGAAATAGACAAGTATGGACTAATATGTGTTTGGTAACAGGAGGACTGCCATGGCATCTTTCGAATCAATGTCAGTGTTTCCAAAAATCTCAATCTAAAACTGAAGCTTGGAGAGAAGAAACCTGGGTTCTGGGTACCAAGAGTCTGGTATGATCGCTCATTTCCATTTTAGCTGTGGTCATAAACTTGTTGTTAAAAACTTGGTTGCAACTTTCAACAGGGCCAATCCTCGTAATTTTAATTTTGACAATGTTGGGAATGCTATGCTGGCCTTGTTTGAGGTCTTGTCCCTGAAAGGCTGGGTGGAGGTCAGAGATGTCATCATTCACCGCGTTGGACCAGTATGTCTTTTGTATTTGTCTTCTGTATTTGCATTTCATTGTTGTTGTACATTTGATCTGAGATTGGTTGAAACTGAACTGATTCCCGTGTATTTCTGCAGATCCATGGAATTTACATCCACGTGTTTGTGTTTTTGGGCTGTATGATTGGACTCACTCTGTTTGTTGGTGTTGTGATTGCAAATTTTAATGAAAACAAGGTACAGTGATGAATACTGTATTTCTAACACATAGAAAAACTTTTAGCAGAGTTCTGATATTACTGTACTCATCTTTTGCTTGCTTGTTTCCCAGGGCACTGCTCTGCTTACTGTAGATCAGAGGAGATGGGAAGATTTAAAAAGTCGACTGAAAATTGCCCAGCCCCTACACTTGCCTCCTCGTCCAGGTGAAACTGATTGTACCACATAGTAAAACTGTTATCAATTGACTTAACAATTAATATACATAAAATATGTATTATTTATGTGTCTTTGAGATTGGTAGACAGGAAAGAAATACTGATAGATACAGTCTGTATTTACTGTTAGGTTCCTATGAACTTAAACAATTAAATTCCTCTGGTTCACATCAGGATCTGTGTATAGAGCAGATTTGTCAGAGGCAATGTGGGAAATAGTCTCTCTTACTACAGTTGAGTGTGAGAATAAACAGGAAATCAATTGTATCCATCATAGTGAGCAGTCGCGCTGACAAAAGCAGAATCAACCTGACTTTGATCTACATCCAAAAGCCTCGGCCTCTGGCTCTGCTCATTCACAACAGTCCATTACAGCATGCCCCACATATTTATTCTATTATTCTCGATTATTGTTATGGAGAATAAAGCTGTGCACTCACCAAAGAATTCTTGGCAAAGGCTTTAATCTCGACATAAAAAACTCCATAATTCAGGGATTTATTGTAACTCTGGTTATGACATGTGGTCCATGAATGCCCCCTGCTGGACTGTATCAGATACTACTCATGACAACATTTTGTACTACTCAGAAAATTGCATTTTTGTTCTGTTGACCTTAGATTGATTTCATTCCTGCATTCAAACTACAGTACATTATGTGAAAACTATGTATTTAATAAGACAAATTTATCTTCAGAAAATGGTGGCTTTCGTGCCAAAATGTATGACATCACTCAACATCCCTTCTTTAAACGGGGCATTGCTGTTCTTGTGCTGGCACAGTCGGTGTTGCTCTCAGTTAAGGTACACTCCCCATTCGTTTGTTGTTGTTTTTAGAATATAAAATGTAATTGTTCAGCTTTACCTCAACAATATAAAATGTGTGAACAAAGCTGTATGCGCCATTTTTTAGTGGGATGTCGATGATGATCAAGTCACATTTCCTCTGGCCACCATGTCTGTTGTGTTCACCTTCATATTTGTACTGGAGGTAGGACTTTACTGTTGCCCGACACTCTTCAGTATTTGTGAATGATGGACCTGGTTCAAATGTCTCTTGTGTTGTTACCAAGGTGACCATGAAGCTAATAGCCATGTCTCCTGCTGGATACTGGCAGAGCAGAAGGAACCGCTATGATCTGCTGGTCACGTCACTAGGGGTCATATGGATCATCCTACATTTAGCATTAATGGTTAGAAATGAATGTTGTGATTAAATAAATTATCAAATATGCAAAGATAAGCTCTAATATATCTATTTTCTCCTTAGAATGCATACACCTACATGATGGGCACTTGCGTGATTGTCTTCAGATTTTTTACTATATGTGGAAAGCATGTAAGTTTCTTGAAATTCAGCCATTGAAATATACATTGAAATGTATTGTAATATCTGTTTTGTTATGCTAAAGGTTACACTGAAGATGCTGCTGCTGACAGTGGTGGTCAGCATGTACAAGAGCTTCTTCATCATTGTGGGAATGTTCCTCCTACTCCTCTGCTATGCATTTGCTGGAGTTGTTCTCTTTGGCACTGTTAAATATGGAGAAAACATCAACCGGTAAAAATACACTCTGTTTATCCATGCCTTGTTTACACTGACTGCAGAAGATACTTTTTTTTCCCCTGTTTACAGGCATGCCAACTTCTCCACTGCTGGAAAGGCAATCACTGTTCTGTTTCGTATTGTGACAGGAGAAGACTGGAATAAAATCATGCATGACTGCATGGTGAGAGCGGCTGCTGTCACAGATAAAGAAATACACATAGACACATGTTCATGACAGATGTTTTTTTCTGGTCACCTCTAAATCTGTAGTCACTGATATAAGCAGTCAGTATATATAACATCTATGTTTTGCCAAAATATTAAATCCTGGTATTTTTGTCCATAGGTGCAGGCCCCATTTTGTACACCTGACAAACACCGGTACTGGGAGACAGACTGTGGAAACTATGCTGGAGCACTCATTTACTTCTGCTCTTTCTATGTCATTATAGCCTACATCATGCTCAACCTGCTCGTGGGTGAGTGGTTGTCAGCGTACTGTTTATACTCGCGTCACTCAATTCCTTTTTTATTTACTACTTGGCTCAATCACACCACCAGATCTAGGCTGAATACAACTCACATTGAATGCAATAATAATGAAAATACCTGAACTGTTACATGCAAAAAGCTTAATATTTACATAACTTAATTTGATTTTCTTAGGAAAGAACTCATGTTCTTGATGCCACTTAAAAATCAGTAAATAAGAACAAAAATATAAAAAGAGATATATATTTATTATTAAATGTGAAAGAGGGACTCTTCTTAAATAGAGTTCTTTTTTGATGACTATGGCCAAGTAATTTGAATGTATTGAATTGCTATGGCCTTTACAGTATTTGGGTAGTTGACAAAACACATTTTGGTCACGTGTCTATATGGTCTATGTGATACTTGAATGACTGTTAAAAAAAAAAATAATAATCTCATTAAATTAACATCCACAGAAATACACATACACATTACTGAAGTAGTCTCATTTATTAGGGTATATCATTAAATCCAGCAGGGGGGACCCCAAAGGCTGTCTGAACAACAAGTCCATAAAAGAAAATAGAACTGGAAATCAGTTTAATACATATTTGTTTAGCTGTAGTCCTCCTTAAATAAAGACCAAAGCCTACAACTGACGTACTGTGTACATTTAGAAGTAATAACATTATATTCTTTTGAATAGAGTGGAATTTTGTTAAAGGGCCCCCGTGGGATCTTTGGACTGATAAGAGGGCCGCTGTGCTGTAGACTTAATTGACAACGGCTTGCATTTCATATCAAATTGTTCTCATTCAACGCTCCAAGTTTATATCTGTGTTTATTTTAATTTCCGTATCCAATTATATGACATGATTTTAATTTCCTGCAGCTATCATTGTGGAGAACTTTTCCCTGTTCTACTCCACGGAGGAGGACCAGCTGCTGAGCTATAATGACCTGA
Organism: Boleophthalmus pectinirostris; assembly: GCF_026225935.1. Lineage (NCBI taxonomy): Eukaryota > Metazoa > Chordata > Actinopteri > Gobiiformes > Gobiidae > Boleophthalmus > Boleophthalmus pectinirostris. The sequence continues at coordinate 20,453,263 of NW_026570970.1, read as the reverse complement.
GGCACTTCCAAATCATCTGGAACATGGTGGATGACAAACGGGAGGTGAGAAATTAGCAACAGAAAAAGATGAGGACACAGCAGTGAGAGGCTGACGGCCGCCTTATAGCTATGAGGCACAGCATAATATAGAAATGCAGAGAGATAATGAGAACAGCTGAAAGAAGTGAAACAATGGCAATGAACAATAGGAGTAAAATTAATTACAACAGTGGGAGATGAAATTAAAAAGTAGACCCCCCTCTTATTTATTAATAATGTCATCTCAGAGTTAGTTTCTTTTTTACTTTTTAATCTGGCCTTGTCTAATTATAACATAACAGAACAACTTCTTTACCAAGAGCCAATATATGCCTAGTATGTCGTCTCTATCACAACTACAGAAAAAGTCATTTTGATCAAATGATAGAGCTTTTCTTTTTCTGTACAATCTAATATTTACACCTATATCTTTATTGTACTTCTATGTCTTTGGTGGCCATTCCCTCTGTTCTTTCACCTAGCATGCCATGGTTCTCACATACCACATGCACTTTTACTGGTTCATAGTTAGTGCATGCCAACATGCCAACTTGAATTCACTTTTATCTACTAAAATTATCATAACATTATTTTGTTAAGACATTTAAAAAGGGGCAATAACCTTAAACACATGATTGGCAGGATCTTGCTCTTGCCCTCTTGGGTCTTACTTACTGGTATGTGGGTGATTGTGCAAGTGTGACTGAGTGATTTGTGGTGGTTAGAGAGGGCTTTGGCACAGAATGGCAGTGATGATATTTTTCTGACCTGTGTACCGTCCTCCTGGTTGTTCCAGGGCGTGATCCCAACATCCAGGGTGAAGTTTCTGCTGCGGCTGCTGAGGGGCCGGCTGGAGGTGGACCTGGACAAAGACAAGCTGCTGTTCAAACACATGTGCTATGAGATGGAGCGGCTGCACAACGGAGGAGATGTGACCTTTCATGATGTGCTGAGGTAAACAAGGACAACTGGACAGAGCACGCATCTGCTACTCACCATACTCTTTATATATTTTGATCAACACACATTACATTACTGTGTGTTTTACCTCCATGCAGCATGCTGTCCTACCGTTCTGTGGACATTAGAAAGTCTCTCCAGCTGGAGGAGCTGTTGGCCAGAGAACAGCTGGAGTACACCATTGAAGAAGAGGTTGCCAAGCAGACAATACGCATGTGGCTCAAGAAATGCCTTAAACGTATCCGTGCGGTGAGTCTCTCAGCGGAAACTACACAAAGATACAAACATGTATGACCACTAAGTGACCATGCATTGTATGTGTGTTTACTACAGAAGCAGCAGCAGTCCTGCAGCATCATACACAGTCTGAGAGAGAGCCAACAGCAGGAGCTCAGCCGCTTCCTCAACCCGCCCAGCATCGAGACCACCGTGCCAAGTGAAGACCACAATGCTAACAATACAGACAACCCCTCACAGCCTGAGGTGAGCCCCGCACACACACACAGCCTACACATGTCCTACACACCAACACAGTCTCAGCTTGATGCGCAGCTCCGGCATCATATAAGCTGCAGGTGTGCACTTGCTCTGCTGTAACAAAGGAGTTCTTGTCTTTGTGCAGATGAGTGGCCTCCAGCAGCTCCTGAGTCCCACACTGTCAGATCGAGGAGGCTACAGGCAGGACTCCTCCGACCTGGGCAAGCCGCAGAGGAAGCTGGGACAGTGGCGCCTGCCCGCAGGTCTGTCTGCCTCTTCATACTCCAGCTCACACTTTCTTCAGAAACATAACTATTTATAAGCTTTTATCTGACAAACAGTATGCATATGAAAAAGAAGCTCAAATGGAAATGTATTCTCTTAAATGCACAATAGCGCTCTGTCAAAGTTTTTGGGAAGATCTTCTAACAACAGAAAGTGTATTACAATATATTTTCTTTTTCCATAACATCTCTGTTGTTCCAACTTTTAAACGTTACTGTTTAGAGATACAAACCTGATTAAATTGTCAAGAAACCTTTGAACTTAGTTTTTTATCCTGGTGTGAGCCATTTGAACATTTGAATTTGTTTTAAATGGTTTCAGATTAATCCTTCTTGTCTGTGGGTCCTTTCCATTTCACTGTTTATCAGTGTCTTTGGTAATCCTGTTGACAGAAATGCATGTGTTTGTCATCTGTTAGGACGTACCAGTGTCAAGTCCATCGTGTGTAAGATGAACCCGGTGAAGGACGAGGCATCCTCGGGGTCAGAGGTGAAGAAGTGGTGGACCCGTCAGCTCACAGTGGAGAGTGACGAGAGCGGAGACGACCTCATCGACATTTAGGCATAGATCCAGAGGCTCAGACTTCAGGATACTCAATGTGGGGCCATACACCAACACTACTGGGAAAGATACTAGTATTCAGCTTCACAGTATGTATATTTTCTATGCAGGATTTTGACAGAGGAAAGGATAGTGTACAAATTCAAATGCTGCTGATGTTTGTGTCTTTCCTGTATCCCGTCTTTCCTAAAACATTGTTTCAAAAGCCTTTATACTTTGTGTTGTCTGAAGGTTTTCCTGTATGTTCTCTCTGTTACTTGCTCTTGCTCTCTGTTTCTTCTAATGCAAGAATATGAATTCCTGAAGCCACTTTATACTTTCATTCTAGTAGAGCACCATTTACTTTCATGACTGTGAATGTAAGCCAAATCTTACTATATAATGTGAGTATTTAAAACAAATGATATTTTGTAAATTATTACATATGCTCATATTTATTAAGTATTAAATTATTTAAAAAATAAAGACATAAGACATTTATAATACACATTTTGTCACTATTTCTTCTTCTGACTTGCAAGTTGTTCCGTTCAAGGCTTGGAGAAATGGATAGGTTTTGGCACAGTAAGCTTTGCTAACAATTCTCCACTACTGAAATAAGTGAAAGGTATTTGAACATTTTTTCTGTTGACACCTCTCCTGGATTTGTTGTTGAGGATTTTGTTTGTCTTTCTTCTGATATGAATTGTACTGCTCCACAGTGCCCTGAGTGTTTTTATTTTACAGCCAGGACCAGTGACGGTGGCCCTGTTAAATTGGATGCAGCCACAGTCCAGGACAGCATGAGTGCGATTGGACTGTACATGATACTATGCATATATGGCAACCCCTACCTCCATACGTCCGCCCTCACAGAGGTGCTCACATTACCCCTCCACCTTACATCACTGCTCCTTGACGATCTACTTCTTTCTAGTTAATTTGTCAGGCGATTTGGCCAGGGTTAGATTTGAGCTAATTGACTAATGCACTCTGCGTTTATACAAGCCCCACTGCAGCCTGGAGTACTTTGCTGTTAACAAGGGCCCTTGTTAGTGACAGAATTAGCCCATTAGAGGAGACAGGGTCTTCATTTGTCCATTCAAAAGCTCCACGGTTGATAGAGTGTGTATGTGTGGGTTTTTGGACCCTGGATAATGAATGTGAGTGTGGAAAGGCGCAGAGTCGGTGGGACGCCTACTTGCTCTATAGAAATCATGACTTACTCACACATTCCAACTCGTAGATGACTGAGTACCCCCCTCGACATATGGTCATGTAGGGAAACAGTGTGACATCAGCTTTCTTGCCAATCAACTGTCTTTAATTTCTCTTTCTTGTCCGCAACCAGTGCCTCTTAAAGCTCCACTTAGCTCATCAAAGGGCTTTTTCCTTTTTTTTTCATTTTCGCCCTGCGTGGTGGAACACTTTTTGTCTTTTAATTGCCTCTGCATCACATCTCTCCTTGCACTTACGGGCCCTGTTGTTTTTTCCTACCCTGGCACTATTGTAATTTGCCCATCGCTCCCTCGTGCATGTCCAGTGCTTATTTAGGGGCCTAATTGAAGCACTTTGGTAATTGAGGAGGAAGTTCTAAAGAGCAGAGGGAGTGGGGAAGAGTGTCTGTTGAGTTGAGATTACCTGTAATTAAAGTACATGATGGCTTTGATGGCTGCAGTCCTCTCCCGCCGAGATCTCGCCTTCAAACCCTGATGGCAACCGTGGCTTCACATGGATAGAAAATAGGCTCTTCTGGTGCCACTTGAGGTTGAAGATGTACATAGATTTTGACAATGTATGTATGTGGGAGAGGGCCATTAAAAGGAACACACTGACATACAGTACATCTCTATTGTAGTTATTTCAAAGGGCAAAGGAGGCATGTGATAACTTTGTTGCATACCTATGGATTTACATTTCAGTACCTGTATCTGAGTTGAAGTATAATTGGAAAATGGGTCATTTTCTGTATTATCATTTTATTGTACCTGATTTATTGTACCTCTGCATTTGACCCATCCTCCAAAACCACTTGGGCACTCTGTCAGAAGCTGTGGGCATATGCAGTGTTTCACCTGGGAACCCATCTTGAGCTACGATTTGTTGGGATCTCCTAGCTGGATGCTTAACCATTATGCAATTTCTCTTTCTTTATTACTTAAGGTAAAGATTTAGACTTTATTGTCCTCATGGGGAAATTTGTTCTCTGCATTTGACTCATCCTCCTAGCTAAACGTTACTGAGAATTTTTTTTTGTCCCTTGTTACTTCCTTTGTTTATCTGGTTTATGCTGATTGACTAGTTTTGTTGTTTTAGTCTCACAACTACTTATTGGTGCAGCAGTTGCTACTACCACTACCCAGTTTTTAGATGATCTGATGTCAAAGAACTGAGACCAGAGAAATATGTATCATATTCAAGTACCAAGTAAATTAGACCTGAGAAATCATCACATGGAAGCTTGTTTTTATTTTTCCTTTGATGATTTTTTTTCTTTTACTATAATAATACTATTTTAAACACTATTATTTTTTCAGAAGGTAAGGTTTTTCCTTATTTTATTTTATTTTTAATTACCAGATGAAGAAATACAATTATTTACAGTGTGCATACATTTACATTGAGGGGGGAATGGTTTTGTGGGTACAGTCTAAAGAGTGTTTATCTGTAAAAGAGAGCGAAAAAGGACACAAAAAAAAAAAAAAAAAAGATGATGATGGTCATACATTTTGGAATAGATCCAAGCTAAACAAACAGCATGCAGCAGAGTTGTGTATGTGTCCTAAAATGGTAGTGTATTCAAAAACAGTGTGCATGTATAGAAATACTTCATAGTAAACACTTCTTTTACTCTTCCCACCTCTGATCTGAAATTACTTTTGGAAATGCACTTGCATTCATTCACCCCAGGTTTGGTCCTGATCCTGTCTCTGTGTTTTGAAACAGATGGCTACTACTACAATAAAAAGTAGCAAATAATTTTATCAGCAGGAGGTAAAAGCAATTAACGACTGGCATAATGTGTTGATTAACATCCATTCTGTGCTCAGTAATAGAGAAACAAGTCATTTTCCACTCACGCAGTCGGCTTACATCCACCACTTACAGCACTCTGACCTCCGTCTGACCACTGCTGCGATTCATTTAGAGACAAATTGTTTTACAAATTTGCCATTAGCGTAATTGTTTTGTTTATTAAGTTTTTAAATGTTTTTTGAGAACTTGACTCACATAATTAGAGATCAGGTACAGTGGCATATAGGACCGAATGTTCCAGTGAAGTATTTTAAGTCTAATTAACATTTTGGAACATTTATGGTGTGCCTTTTTCATCTTTATTTTGATGAATGACCAGACACAGAGATGGTGTGAAGACAGATGGTTAAGAGCACATATAGGCACTATATTATTACTGTACTTTGAACACAAAAAACATTAACTTGTAGTGATGTTGAAAATTAATAATTCTGTAATTATGCAATTCAAATGGTAAAACACAAGACTTGGACAGTTATGAATTTGCTTACCCTATCTCCACCTATAATATGTGACAGAATCTAAAGTTGTATCTCTTTAGCTTTGAGTATTATGAAATAGATCATAGAAAAAAAAAAGACTTTCCTCATTCAAACCCTCCATGGTTAATCCTTCATGATAGCACAGGTCTTTTGTTGCACCTTTTCCCTATTACACCTCATCAGCAACAGTCAGTCACTGCCACCCCACTGCACACTTTGTCTTTTAGCCAGAAAAGTCTCATTTTCACTGAACATGTAATCAGTCCCATTCATGTGCTTTAGCTCCCATTGCTCCCTCGACTTCACCTGGCTTTAGTGTCTTTAATTACTGTGGCTTTGGCTTTGTCTGATCACAAGCCAAGATTGAAATATGACTAGAAAAAACGGACAGGAATAATGCGGACTCAAACCAATTCAATAACCCACCAATCAAAGCAGAAAGGCTTGTAATTGCACTGAAAGGTAACAAGAGGGGCTCTGCGTCCGTCCTAGCGCTGAGTATCATTAATAAAGACCTCCTGCAGGGGGTGCTATGCTCTAACTATTAAACTTCACCGCAGCGCGCACCAATCTTACAGATCACTAGGAATTCAGCGTTTTTAATGTGACTATAGCCCTCGGTGAGACATTACCTTATAATTTCCTGTTTTTAACTCTGCTATTATGTCAAATTGTGCATGAATATGGTGTTTTGAGCGAGCGAACAGAAAATGGATGTGACATTCTAGAGGCAGAGTAGTCATACCGCTGCTCTGAATTAGGCCTCTTGTAGCTGTGCTGTGCTAAAATGGGACAATAGTTTTTACAGTATGTTCTTGGAGGAAGTTATGGGCTAAATAAGGCTTTGTAAAACTCTTAACTTTTTTCTGATATTTCTTCAAGGTACTAAAGTCAGGAAAGAAGCCAGCTGCCTGTGGCTGTGAGGTCTACATTCTACATCACTCTTTGGTAGGTCAAACAACACAATGAAAAAGTGCTTCATCTTTGACATTTTTGGTTAAATGCTGTATACTCGTAAAATAAAAACATAGATTATTGAATACATTTTAAAGATATCATTATAAGATACCATTATTACAATAAGGTGCCCAGAAGAAAAGCTGTGGCATTGTGAAATCAATCACAGAAATACCTATAATTCTCTCTTAGATGTGCAGTTGTGTAGTTTAGTTTATTTTGTATTCATTTGTTTTCCTGAGTTATGCATTCCCAATAAGAGAGAATTCCAATGTCAAATTAATATGGGCTAATGCAGCACACTATTATCTGCCTGATTTGGCACAGCTATGACTTTTAATACATGTTTAGCTCATCTCAAAATAAAATCTTCTTGGTTCACAGCAATTAATTCCATGGGGCCTCAAAACAAAGTAGGAACACCTGGTTGTTCATTACTCCACCAAGTCTCTCCTAAATTTAATTATTATCAACTAAAGCTGTCTTTGTATGCCATCCCATTGTTTTTAATCAACCTTTTTTTCTTGAAATCATATAATCATCAATGAATTTTACTTTTAAAATGCACATTTGTTGTATTTATTATTTTAATCATTTTTTCTTTCAGAATTGCAGTTTGAGATATATCATAGCCAAACACTGTCTTCTGGCCAGCAAATGGTCAAGGCAAAAATATTAGGTATAGGCTTATTAGAAATAATGGTAATTGTAAATATTTGTTTTTCTCCAGCAATGAACACTGGGAATGAATTTTAAGAGAATATTTTATGCACATTTTTCCTAGGCCAATAACCAATCACTTAATAATTGAAACTTTGCCCAAGTGTTAATAAAAACACCTCTGTTGTACCTGGTTATGGACACAGGAACAGCTGGTCACTTCCTGTCATATCTAGCGCATGCTGACACATAATGAGTGTGATCTTAATGACACAGTGATAAAGAACATGGAGGAGGTGCACCTCACAGTTGGGCCATTTCACCACTTTTGTTTAGGGAACCTTTGGACTCTTTGTTCCAAGATTAAAAAATGTATTAGGTCATTAGAAAAGTAATATGTTTTTTGTTGTTGTTTTTTTTCACACAACTTATCTACAATTAAATCCAAAGCTCTAAATGGTCCCATTGTTTAAAAGTGTCATAACTCTGGCCTTCTTGGTAACCATTTTTTGTGTCAAAAGGCTGTTGTAATTATAATAAAAGATAACAATAGAGCAAATAGAATAATCAGCCAATTTTAGCATTAATAAATACAGATAATGTAACTATTACATGTGTGCCATCCCCAAGCTTTGATAAAGGGAGAGGCATTTACACAAAGTCACTACGTAGGCTATAGTTGGAGTATTTTCAGATTTACTGAAGAAACTGAGTGATGCCTTTACATATATTTCTTTTTTTTTTTTCAAAATATTATTTGTAGTAGTTAAGGCTGTTGTACAATATGCTATAGTCTATGAGAGCATACTAGCGGAACCCCTATGACCCCGGTTAATTGCTGAGACTTGTGGCCCTTATGCTATAGATGAGGCTAAAGGAGAAGCCATTAGTGCAGCGTGACCTCTTTTTGACTTTAGCCCGAGAATCCTGACATCTGTGACATCTATCACTCGGCATGAGTTAACGTCGCAAACTGTGTGTGCTTCATTTTCAGCTCCGGCTTCTTCTCTTCATTTGTTCATTCCTTTATGTGTGACCTCAAAGTCCTTGTGCAGCAAACGTACATTCTTGTGTAGAATTTACATGGCTTACTTTTAAATGGGACAGTGAATTTGAGGAGGAGGATTGATTTTCTTCATGCTGTGTGCTAGATGGGAAAACATGGCTTAGTTTAAAAGTGGATACAGAAAAGCTTTTTTTTCATATTGGAAGTCTGTATTTTATCTTTAGAGACACAGAGAACGTAGCCACAAGACATCACTACCAGAGTACTCAGGATAGATTGAGAATGTCCATCTAAAAGTCTATGCCAAATTGACTTGCAAATCACAGCACAGGACAGTCTGCTGTAGGCAAAAAAGAAAAATGAAAACTCTATTGTACTATCTATAAAAAAGCAGCAAAAAACTCTTCATAAAATCGAATGCAGTAAATTTTAACATAAATAAAAGGAAGAAAAGCCTTCCCTTTTTCATAACAAAACGCTATATCAGTATCTGATCCTAAGTGACAAGAGACAAGTGGGGCACAGGAGCCCTCTCCACTGTACCCTAAACACTAATGAGTCATAAAGCGCTCGCTGCCACCTCAACTTGACAAATGGCAAATGTCAGCGGCATATTCTCCTGGTAGGCATAATTTTATTAAGTGCAAATATCACTGTGCTCCTTAGGAGACACTCAAAGGTTAGATCAACAGCTGTAACACTTTTGTGTGTATTAGCTGGGATTTTGGAGCGAGTCAAGCTCCCCTGAGTTGATGGACACGAACCAGTCAAGCATGAGGAAAGGGAAGCTCTAACGAAACGCAATAAAGAAGAAAATAATCATGTTTATTTAAATGCCTAGAACAATAACCTAATGGGAAACAGTAAGGTAAAGGGGGAGCAGAAGGAAATGAAACTGGTGACTGGTGGCATATAGTGAGTTTTTTTTCTTCCACTTATTGGCTGTGGTAATTTGTTGACTCACTCATCCATGCAGGGTCTTTATGTTTAATGCAGGCCTCCAGAGGGAAAAGAAGGGGAAGGAGAAGGGGCCGCCAATAGAAAGACAGGCAATAGGGGGTTAGATGGTGCCCAGAGAGATTAGCCACTGCCGCTCAGTGTGAGAGACGCACACATGTGAATATCAACCCTCAATGCGGGCCTCAAATGTTAATGGGGGAGTTCATATTAGACTGGAGCCTGCTCCATACACCTGCCCTGTAATAAAGGGGTTAGAAATGATTAGTCCCATTCAGTTGTGACCTCAGAGCAGAAAAATAAAGCTATACCAGCATCTCAAAATCTCAGAAAACTGACATAAATCTGTCAAACCAAAGTATGAATTTTGACAAGTTCTTTCTGACACATCCCCCTGTCCCAGCTGGTACAAGGAGGACCGCCTGACACTGGCCTCTCCAAAGGGTCAGATCCATGTGGACAAACATGGGTGGCCCTCTGCTGGCATTGGCTGTCTGCAAGAGCCATTCACACAAAGTGTTAGTGTAGGGCTGAGGGGACTGTCTGTTCTGCTTAGAGACACTGGGATGATATCTTTTACTTATTGACAAGATCATACTGTAATATGTGTTTTTTTTTGGTCGGGTGGATGTTTACAGAAAGTCCTACTGTGAGAAATGAAATACAAATCTAAAAATGCACCAAGTGTCAAAACTATAAGATTTGATCAAGATCATGTTCAACAAGACACACAAATGTGTTGTCTACAATATAACTCAATAACTGTACAAAACAATTAGGCCTGTAAGGTACTAGTGTGCCATTTTTCTGACATTACATAATTCTAGGTAAAACAAACTATTTTTTGCCCCACTATTGACCATTCTGCACTGATAGTAAGTAACATATTTCCTTAATACAATTTTATGCCTCATCAAGATGGTGCCAACAAAGAAATAGTGCCTGGCCTCATGTTGTTCTGAGATCATCTGTGTTTTCAAAACCCAACCCTTGACCAATTACTGACTTTTCCTAAAACCTCTCCAAACTATGATTTTTAAAGCATAGTTTAACCATAAAATTTCACAAAATGCATTTAGCAAAAACTTAACTTGGAATGTACAAGGAGGTCAAGGATGAATAATACAATATTAATCTCATGGAGGGACCAATCGACTGTACCTTACACCCCACTGCCTAAAAAAATCATTTGGTCTCTCAAGTACAATGTGCGCAGTGTGCGAAACATCTGCGTCCCTCTATGAACCTTCCCCCAGTGAATTGTGCCTGTACAGCCTAGAGTCAATACACACATTACAGGCTGAGATGCTCCTCCATTACGCAGCTGGTGTGTGCTAGATCTCCTTAGGGTCTATTTGTTTCTGTTACACTGTATGTACTATATGTGAGTGTGTGTGAATTAGTGTCCCCAGCCACTTCCCAGTATCTCCGCTTCTCCACCAGTGCTGTCAGACCATAATGTGACAAGCTGCCAATCAACTGGAGGCCTGGGGTTCCATGGCGACGCAACGCTTTTTGGGTTTTTGTAAGGAGCACCAGGGAGGACGGCAACAGCAGGGAAGGCCATGCAACCAAAACAAAAATGTTCTAACTGCTGCCAATCCTGTCTTCTTTTCTAACATTCACCCTCTGGCTACCGTGTTTATCTAGCCGTCCTCCTGATGTGGATGGTGACCTCGGGCTTGGGTCACTCACATGTGGAGGACTGTGATGTCCGCCCGGGCCATACTGCCAGCGGCTCGTGGGGGGCTGCCAGTTGTCCACTCTGAAGCGTGATGTGTTGTGATGGCCAGACCCCTTCACTCTGGGAGCTGTGGCCAGAAACACCTGTGGAAGGTACAGGGCAGGGTTGATGCAATTGGACAGGTTTTCAAAGTAACCTACAGGGTTAAAGGGAGGGCAGGTCTTGGAGAGCTAATAAAAGGGATACTTGTTTTTGTTTCTTTTTATTACTGCAACCACTATCTGCATCTCTTTCTGTTTGTACATCTATTACTGCAAGTACTACAGCTTGTTCTGCAACTTTTGATCTAATTCTATGGTAATTCTAACTATATAGTGGCTCTGTGGTGAAAACTCTAACCTCACAATGGTTCAGGGTTCATTTATGGAGTAGTCTGTGTAGAGTCTGAATGTTCTTCAACTTCTGCTTTGCTAGCATGATGCCTACTGATTATGATACCATTGCTGCCTCTAATACTGCTACACCAATCCTCTTATGTTGTGCTATACTGTGGGCTGCACAATATTTTGAAAATAATGCAATATTGGCAATAATCCATGCAATTATCTTCATTTTTTTTTTAGTATTTACATTTTAAAAAGGCAGATTTTATTCATAATTGTCCTCATTTAAGTCCTAGTTTACCCCTGTTTGCTCTTGGTATAAGTTTTTGTTTTGATGTTTGACTAGTACTTTTTACTTTTATTTTTGCAAAACCTATTCTGTCAAAAAGTCTACACAAATATTGCAATAGTCATTATTCCAGTACAAAAGCTATTATTGAATATGGCATCTTTATCTCAGAGCTGTACCAATTACTACTTCCACTTCAACTTCCACTATACTATCACAATAGTAACCTTGTGTCATAGCGAAGAGGCTTATGGCATTGCTCTTATCATACAGGTGCTTTAAGAAATGTCATGACTGAACAACAATCCTCATGAAGTCAGCACAAGGTAGTGACTGCAACTACAGCACAATGGATGCAGAGATATATGATAACAGGCCCTGATCTCCTGGGTGGCTTTACTTGATGTGAAGGTCTTTATCAGAGAGGATCATCATTCACACCTGGTTGTCCTTTGGTCTCACGCGGAGAGCAGAGAATCTTTTACCACAGTCTCAATGGGGCAGTTAAGTACATTAACTTTGCAGAATAAAGTATCAAAAGTACTGATGTACCTCGAAAAAGAGTATTTGATAGTATAATCTTCAATAATGGTGTGAAGAGGCAGAGTCCGTGTTACAAGTTCTATCTCTCTGTTATGGGTTACATTCCTGGAACAGTCTTGAGTTCCTACACCATCCAGCTTCCAAAAACATTCATGTGTTAGGTGAATATTATATTGTGAAGTTTCATTGTTCTTGAGTATAGGCTTCACCCCCCTTATCAATATAGGACAAACAAAAGGATTTTCCTAACAATAATCAACAGCTCAACTTTTTAGAGACAATGTGACTTTAGTTTTGTTTGTTTAGCAGTTTTCTGGAAGCAAGGACAATAACATAAAACCAAACAATATCTTTATCTTTTGAGAAAAAAAAATCTGACACAACAGCAGCCTAATGAAGCTGAAACCTCTCCAACAGTAAATAATATATGTCTTACTGTATCTGCACGTAATCTCTCAAAACAAATGGACTTTGTTTCACTGCAAGTTGCTTACTTAGCACTTATGCATCATTATTATAATGTGTCACCTCCTCGCTTTTCCGTTGAGAAGGATATTAGCGGCCATCTTACCTCTTTAAGTGATAGTTTCTTTGCTCTTGCCTGCTGAGTTTGGCCTCATTAATGCACGCTTCTTTCCGTCACCGTCCTCAGTGAAGGTACTTCCTTGTGTGGGCTTCACAGTAGTGACAAGGATGAAATTATGGTTACTTTTCACATCTAATTAAGGATATGTGCTGTTGTTTTTCTCAGACTCTGCTGTAGTCATGCCATTCTTTTACACCTAGCCTTGACTGATAGTCTCAAACAACTCTGTATACTGTCTGATTCAAATCTGATTATTGCTCATATTTGAAGTTTAATATTATTTTTCTCCATATTTAATGAAATAATGCTGCTAAAATGTTTGCGTTTTGAATGAGTAATTATGACAGCTGTTCCTTCCTGCTAGAATATAAATCGTGTTAGGTCTTTCTTATTTAGTTGCATTATATTACATGTCTAAAGTTTTGTATCATAAATAGAGAAGTGAATAAAAGACTGTTAATCACCATAGGCTATATTACTCTTCATCTGGTCAGAAAATGACTCAAGAGATTGTTCTCTGTATTTTTAAAAGCAAGCTCCTATTTCCTTCCAAGCTACTATTAGTTGTCATCAGTAAACATTTGAAGAATATCAGTGCCTATCACCGACTGTGATCAGAAAATGCATTGCTTGTTATTGTGCACTATGGATGAAAAACTACACTCCTCAGTTCTGGAGTGGAAACTTGTACTTCACTTTTTCCACATCATTTTGATTTGAATCGTGGTAAAGTTATGAAACAATGCCTGTCAACTTCTGTGCCCCTCAGATATTTCATTAGAGACGCTGCCTGATGTGATAAAGTACATTCCGGGGGTGACCTGAAATGTCAAATATATGATTAAAGGAAATTAAAAGCTATTGCTAAAATGTTGCCCCCAGACTTATAGGTTGTGATTTGACCTTGATCCTAACCCCAATCCTCATGCCCCCAGGCACCTTGTCCATTAAGGAGATGTATTAGCTTTTTGATGCAGCGACAAGTGAAATGAAGCACATAATCCTATATCCTCCATATGCATCTGCAGTCTGTTATCTTTCTTTTCACATTTGTTTTTCTTTCTTCATAACTGAATATTTTGTATTATGTTTTTAAAATTGGTTATTAAATGCGACTTATTGGGATTTTTTGGCTCCTTTTAGGGGTTTTACCTATATTATTTTACTTTTTGTGGGCGAAAACGCTATTTTTAAACAGCGATTGCTCATTGGTTAAAAGCAAACACGTGACCATAGCATTGACCAGGAAATGGTTTTGACGGAGCGTGTGTTTACGGCTTGTTGGGTGGTTGTCCTTCTTCTCCAACCACTGCGTGCTTCTTTAATACAATAAAAACCTGCGGCAAATTGAATTGAAATATTGACTCCCCCAATGGACGGAGCTGAAATTCCGTCTCGTATTTTCAATAGCATGTAGTTGAATGATGACTACCAACACATGCTAAACGTACAGCTCCAGAGCCTGGGTCTTGTCCAGAAAAGGATTCTGACTTCAGAGAATTTAGCGACAGTCAAATGGTATTTTTGCACAAATGAGTCAACTGCAATTCAGTGTCAGAGGAAACTGAAGTGGTTTCAAGGGGGGTTGATTTGCGCGTTAGCCTGTGGACAAAGAAGCTACCATAATAGTTATAATGCAGCTTCACTATCCCTGATAAGGTAGGATTTCATATTGATCTGTAACACAAGTATGATAATACTCGTATTTTATTAGAAGCTTCTGTATTCTTCACACATTATGCTCTTTGTTTTCTTACCAGGGGATGATTTAATGATGATACTGTGCACTAAGCCTTGTGAAACATGACATTGTCGGAGGTCTTCTGGGATCACCACATACCGCTGCCAAACCTTCCACCTCTCCTAGCAAAGGTCTGTGTGGGCGTGGTGGCACTCCTTTGCTTTATCAACAGTTATGATGGGGAGTTTGTATTTGATGATTCTGAAGCAATCGTCAACAACAAGGTATTTTTGTTATTTACAACACACAAATTATTGAAAATAGAAAAGAATTGCATTTGGCTTGTACACTAATGTGCATACAAGATTTTGTTCAAGCTTCTACTGTCTTTCAGGATTTGAGACCAACAACACCTCTCAGCAACCTATGGAAGAATGATTTTTGGGGAAGCAACCTCAGTAGCAACTCAAGTCACAAATCCTATAGACCTCTCACTGTCCTAACATTTAGGTAAATTTGTATGTTCATAGACTGTAAGACGTGTCTTACAATTTTCTCTTTTTATTTTTTTTGTTTGATCCAAAAGAAGGTCACATAATAACCTTAAATGAGGGAAGCTATCGTCTCACAGTAGTCTACAAAGGCTCCTTTTCACCTGACATGTGAACATACCTGCATTTGCACATATGCTTACATCAATCAGACTTAATCAGGATCATTGCTCTCTTTCTGCTATAGGTTGAACTACCTCTTGGTGGGAGGTCTGCACCCTGTCGGCTTCCATGTGTTGAATATCCTTCTTCATGCGGTCATATCCACCCTCATGATTGACATATTTGCTATCCTGACGGGTGGACTATCCTATGATGAAAGAGGAAGGATACAGAACCTTGCTCCCAAGACCTCTCTGCTGGCTGCACTCTTTTTTGCTGCTCATCCAGTTCACACAGAAAGTGTACGCAACAGAAGTTATTACTCAGTACTATGACAAAATGTTTCTGTTAGCATCTTTTCATTATCTGTTTACATGTTGCAGGGAATTCTACCTTTAACAATATTACCTTCTTCAGCTCACAACTATTTTCAAATTGTTTAGGGGGACAAATGTTATAAAATGACAACTAATGATACCTTGTGAGATCATACATTGCACAACTTAAACACTGTGCTGCTGGTAACTTTTAGTTAAGAAAAACATGGTTTTCTGCAAAAACAATACCAGTACACCATGGCATCTTGGCATATGAGTCCAGAGCTGTTCATACTAAACATACAGTGGATCCATGCCAAGAACAAAGCCTTATCACAGCTGGGAGCGCAGAGAGAAGGTGCACGTGGTACACCGGCCTGACTATTAGATGTGTCGGATGCTTATTGACCTGCCAGCATATGTGTGTTTGCTGTAAAGCTTGGCTGGAAGGCAGCTATCCCCCCTCTTCATTCTCTTTAATCATGCAGGGCAAGGACTGGGCGGAACCTGGGGGGTGGAAGGCAGGCACACAGTTGGCTTAGGCCTGCTGTACGTATCAAAGTAGTCAACCCCAGGATGCCAACCATACTGTACCCACACACTGTATATTGCACACACAACAGTCCACCCTTGTAATGAGGCAATCTTTTCTTTATTAATATGTGATAACTCCACACCCTATGCACAAGAAGAAATATGGTGTAATTAATGCATCAAGGGTCCTGATAAATCTTGTATCTGCATCTCAATGTAGGTTGCTGGTATAGTGGGCAGAGCAGACCTGTTATGTGCCCTATTCTTCCAGCTGTCCTTTCTATCCTACTGTAGAGCTTTTAACAAAGGTATGTTTTTAAGTGTCCCTCTTGATCAGTATATGTATGTTGTCATATGAAATGCATTTGAAAGTGAATTTGAAAGTTGTCTTTGCGGCCTACACTCAGTAGGTTCACGAAACATACATTTGACGCTTTTCAAACTGATGGGTTTCGTCTTTGTGTTAGCAGGGAGTGACAGAGATGACAGGTTTTCTGTCCAGTGGGTTGTGGCCAGCCTCTTGCTGTGTGCTGCTGCAATGCTTTGTAAAGAACAAGGCATCACCGTTTTGGTATGAACATTAATGAGATCTCTTTTTTTTAATATATTTTTATTACACAAGCAATAATAGATGAAAGACCTATGTCATACTTTTCTTAATATATATGCATACTATATCTGATTTATTTAATAGACCTTGAACATATTGTCAGCTTTTTTAAACTTAAATTTAACACAAAATTGTAAACTGGCACCATACAAAGCTGTTTTCCTTTGTTTCTCCTGAACTGTGTTTTTGCTCTAGGGTGTGAATGCAGCCTTTGATGTCCTGTTGATCTGTAATGTTAATGTGTATGAACTCAGCCAGAGGCTACTTCTTAGGAAGAAGACTTTCAATGTGAGTTGCAGTTAATAGTTTCTTGATGTCATGTTTGTTTGTTTTTTCCATATTGCATAATGATTATTTTATTAAGACATTTGGTATAAAGTTCTTTTTGGTTTAATGCATAAACTAGCTCCAGTAACTTGTTTTTTCTCTGACAGATAAGTGACTTTTTTCATATGGGACTCCCGCGACGGTTGGCTCTTATGGTGCTTGGAGGATTATTGATGCTGTATGCCCGCTGGAAGATCATGGGAACTGGCCCTCCAGCTTTTACTGAAGTGGACAACCCAGCCTCATTTGCTGAAAATATTTTTTTTAGGGTAAAGTTTTGCCTTTATTCCACTAGTCACAAGATTTACATATCTATTAATAACTTGTTTGCTACAGTGTCTTTAATAATAGACCCTTTATTCTGTGTTTAAACAGGTAGTGAACTATAATTACTACTACTGTCTTAATGCCTGGCTGCTGGTATGTCCTTGGTGGCTTTGTTTTGATTGGTCCATGGGATGTGTGCCTCTTATTAAATCTGCTGCTGATTGGAGGATGAGTTGGCTGGTGCTCCTTTGGTGCTTTCTGGTTGGCTTAATAAACCAAGCCTTATGTTCCCAGGACATACAGAAAAGAAGGTACTGCTACAGCAGCTGTACATTACATGTATTCATTAGTATGTTCGCCCTTTGGTCACAAAATGCTTTTTCTCCATGGCAGGACCGTGACTTTGGCCTTGGTATTACTGGTGGTCCCCTTCCTGCCAGCCTCCAACATATTCTTCAGAGTGGGCTTTGTAGTTGCAGAAAGAGTGCTGTACCTGTCTTCAGCTGGATACTGTTTACTCGTGGCCTACTCTGTGGGACAGTGTTGTAGCCGCTGGACCAAATACAGGGTACGTCTTTCTGACCAAAAAGGACCTGAACATTGCATATACATTATAGTACCTATTAAGAATTGCCCTGTTCAAAAAAGACACCCCATGACCTTATGCTGTCGCCAGGTCTTGTTGTCCTAATTTAAAATCTTTTATTCCTCCACCTCTTTCTACGACTTTGATGATTGAGAAGCTTTGTGATTCACATGAGCACAGACTAAGAAATGACTAATGATTCACCTTTAAAGGGATAGTAACAGCAGGTGGTGCCCACATGTTAGCCAGATACAGTTGCTGTCTATTAACACTCAGTCACACAACCTTATTTTAACCTGTGAATGTATAATGTCCTGCTTTACATGCTCACTGCCAAATGCTAAGTGTATGTTTGTGTTTATCATCTGTAGAAGCTGTTGTGTGTTTCCATGGTGGCACTGTTGTGTGTGTATGTGGTACGCTGCGCTCTCCGCAGTCACCAGTGGCGCTCAGAGAAAACCCTTTTCACCAGTGCCCTGTCTGTCTGCCCCCTCAATGCCAAGGTATACATTTCTTTCTGTGTATCCATGTAACATGCTTTACTAAAATCATTACTGGAGCTTCATGGTCTGTCTCTATTTTTTAGGTCCATTACAATGTAGGTAAAAACTTAGCTGACAGAGGAAACACTACTGCTGCTATTGTGTATTACAGGGAGGCAGTGAGGTGCGTCTTCGCTAACATAGAGCTTAAGATCAATTGGACAAAGATGTTAGAAAGAAATGACATTGTATTGTTTGTATGCTTTAGATTGCACCCAACTTACGTCCATGCCATGAATAACTTGGGGAACATACTAAAAGAAAGGAATGCACTTGTGGAAGCTGAAGATCTGCTATCTAAAGCAGTTTCTATCCAGTAAAACATGTTAATACTAACATCATTACTGCTACTAAAAGATTATCTGTTTTCATGTGAACCAAGTACATTTTTTATTTGTGCCAGGCCTGATTTTGCTGCAGCTTGGATGAATCTGGGTATTGTTCAGAATAGTTTGCAGAAGTTTGAGGAGGCAGAGCGGAGCTACTGGAACGCAATCCGCTTCCGTAAAAAGTACCCAGACTGCTATTACAATCTGGGACGCTTGGTGAGTTGATTGGTTGATTTCTAAAGTTTCAAAACAGCTACATTTTGGTGATTTAATCTTCCTCTATTAGTATGCTGACCAAAATAGACACGTGGATGCACTGAACGCATGGAGGAACGCAACCATGCTAAAGCCTGACCACAGCTTGGCTTGGAACAACATGGTCATTCTCTTGGACAATACTGGTAACAAACACACACTCACACACACTGACAAAACCCCTTCTTTTTAATAGGGCCTAGCCAATTCATCAGACATACTACAGCTGTACATGTAATACCTCATTTGAATGCTTGAAAACTTCACAATTCTGTTATTGAATTCGCTTAGCAGATATACTGTATTTCTATCCATCCTTTTCTAGGATCATATATTTCTAGTTTTACAATAATTCTTACAATTTTCTGTTTCAGAGATCAACAAGCTCTACTGTAAATTAAAACACCATACTGGCATTAACCCAAAAATGCCAAGTTTGTTGGGCCCTACTATTTTACAATTACAGAATTTTTAATAGAAAAAAAATGTGTAATAGCATGTGTAAAAAATGCTGCAGCATTTGACAGTCCCTTTCAGCATTTGTATGGTGCTGTTATTTTGAAAAGACCAAAATATAAATGGTCAACAAGATTAGACCGGAAGAGCAAGAATCAGCAATGCTTGAAATTTATGTATTAAAGCTTTGTGCTGGGAGTTTTGAAGGCACTCCTCCCTGCCGTGTGGAGAATGCTCTGATTTCCAAACGCTCGAGCCGTTTTGTCAGAAGCGGTTCCCGTGGGGGCGGAGTCTCCCAGGAGGCTACTGGAACTGTCCAATCAGAGCACAGTATGTTTTTGATCAAACATTTGGGGCAGCACAGCCAGAACAGCGCCCCCTCAGAGTCCCCCCACCAAAATCTGACAGAAATAATTCTACCCCTTTTCCCGGTGCGACTCTAAATACAAAAAAAAAAAAAAAAAATACACAGAGAAAAGAGGAACAATGGGTGTAATTTTCATATAACAAGGATTTGGGGATTTTCCTGTCTCTTTGGTTTTTCGTTTTGATCATTATAACAAACAAACCCAAAATCAGAGTTGATTGTGCTGCACATGAGTTGCTGTGTCTAAAAGGGCATGACTCGGGACACTATTGCCATTGTCTTTCTGTCTGACTGGCCCACTGTCTGCATCTCTCCCTCTCTCTGCCCATTTTTGGCCAGACATCAGACAGCACCATGACAGAGATCAATAACCCAGTGGGCCTTGTGTTCAGCCTTAATTAGGAGACTAAACCACTACTCCATGCGTGTTAGCAGAAAAAGTCAGATTCTGCTACTGCTGACAAATAAAGCAGATGTTATAGTCTCTGTGTCCCAGCTGTTGACATTGTTTAGCTGTTACAATAAACACATGCCATGGTTAGCATTGTGTATTCATTTTCCACTTGCTTTCTTATTACAGGTAACTTGGGTCAGGCCGAGGCAATTGGAAGAGAGGCTTTGAGAATTGTCCCGAATGACCACACAATCATGTTCTCACTGGCCAACGTTCTTGGAAAATTACAAAAATACAAGGTAAATAAAAAATGAGCAGTTTTTCTCTTGTTATTTATTAGATTTCAGTGTTAGGGTTCATATTCTTTGGTTTGTTTTTTGCAGGAGTCAGAAGGCTTCTTTCTCAGCGCTCTTAAGATCAATCCCAATGCTGCCAGTTGCCATGGCAATTTAGGTAAGACTACTGCAAAATTTGTGTAGGCACTCACTCCCTTTTTTGTACGCAACAAGCATGTACCTGTTTGACACACATCAATGAGCTGAAATGTGGTGGAAAATTAAAATGATTTCAAAGGTGTTTTAAAAAGATAAATACATAAACATACATACACTGTGCCTGCAACAATAACTAGAAGTAAGATATATTGCTGAAGAAAATATAGATGATAAATGATAATACTGAAACTAATTTATGCCTCTCACACAATAACCCAAGAGCAGGATTATCCCCCCAAAAACAATATACAATATGGTTAAAAAACATAAACTTAAATAAATAAATAGCAAAATAAAACACTTCAGTATTTAGTTTTTATCTACAGTGTGTCACAGATGTTAACTATTCAACTCTTTACTCCTCAGATCTTACCATAGTATAGAAAAATAACAAATCTTCCCCACATATACAAAGAAAAAGTCCCCAGGATAAATATTGACTCACACAAAATTATCTGTATTGAACAGATGTAACAATCGATACAGTAATTATTGAGTCAGGCCTATACATACACATACACAGGCCTATAAATACACATACACAGGCCTTTAAATACACATACACGGGCCTATACATACACATACATTCACAAATTCAGTCCAATTAAATAATAATAGCATTGTTGATGCAGTTTTAATATAATTAGGAACAATAACTACAGAAATAGACTATTGAATATTCTGTCTGATATATGTTGATTATAGAGTGTGTGTCTTATTGTATTGTAGCTGTGCTGTATCACCGCTGGGGAAAGCTGGAGCTGGCAAAGAAACACTATGAACTGTCTCTGAAGTTAGACCCCGAGGCTCCCGGGACCAGAGACAACTACAACATGCTGCGCCGCAAACTGGACCAGCTCAAAAGGCAAACGCCGTAGAGCACTCTGCTAGTCACACTGGTACCTACAAACACATGATTCTATGGATTATTTATAGGAGGTTTCCACTAAGTTATGTTTTGCACCATTTTAAAATAAAAAAGTCATGATTTCCACTATCGGCTACATGATTCATTTATACTTACCATACTACAGCATTTCTAATTCAAATCAGGTAATTGTAGTATTACTTATAATGTTACTTATGGGTGCTCATCAAAATCATATATTTATAGAATATTTGGTGACTTAAAAATTAAACAAATATACATAAACAAGAAAAGATATTTGCCAGGTAGCATCAAAAGGCCCTTTGAAGGTTTGAAATTTCACCTGGAAAATGCGAGACAATATTTCTGTTAATAGTGTGTTTATTTGAGTTTTGGTTTGGTGCAGGTGTGCAGGTTACATAGTTGTCCTCTATGTACTGTTTAGCTTCTTCATTCAAAGACCATGTGGCTCTGATCCAAGTTGAACCCGATCTTCTTTTCATCCTTGACCCCTTGTTGTGTCAGCTGGACAGAGCACCATGCATCTGTGGCTCCAATAATCGGAGCTAAAATGTATCTTTGGCCCTTTTTTTACTAATGCCAAATGTTCTTTGGTCTACACATACTGAATATAACACTTACTTAAACCTCCCATAAGGGATGTATTCAGGTAGGCCTGTCAAGATAAGTACTATATCGGCTTATCGTTCAATATGTGACAAATGGAACAATATTTGGGGGTCAGTTTTTTATTGGGTGTACATTTTCTTTGGGCTACTGTGATTTTTTTTATTATTTTTTTTTGGTAATACGATAAGATTTGAGTTGTAGAAGATTGAATTAATAACTTCCATGGCCCATTACAAATGCAAACTACTTCTGCAATTTATTTATTGCAACTCATTTTTTTGTTTGTTTTGTTTTTAACAATATCGTACATTCAGATCCTGTGGTATAAATATATATTGAGTTATGTCAGTGGCATAAGTTAGTGGTATAAATTATTTTCAGTATTATTGTTTATTGTCCATAATTTCTTAAGCAATATATCAAGTTTCAAAATGTATTATCATGACAGGGCTATATTCAGGTAAACTGCTCTCAAGATTTCAATACAAAAGCATTATTTTCTATATTTTAGAATGATGTGATGTATGATACTGGAGTCACAGGTCAAATAAAACACATTACACTATATACAAATGGTTTATTAAGAATTAGTCAGGCTTAATGAACAACAAAGAACAAAAAATGTTTAAATATTGTAAACCAAAGGGGAAAGTCAAATTTCAATCAATATATCAATAAATACCCTACCTCCTAACCCCTGCTAATACCAATGAAGATGTAGTTATAAAGCAGTTTTGTTTTTTTTACAGACAGATTTTATAGTTGTAGCCCCATCTCTGTTTGTCTGTACTCCGGTTAATAGGAGAAAGGTGCTTGTCCCTCTGAAGTGTCCATAAAGAGACAAGAGGTCAGTCGGGACAGGAAGCCCATGACTGTTGCTGTATGAAAACAGCTCTGTAGTACTGAGCCTTCAAAGGGGACAGGCCAATCTCCGGAGACTATACACACACACACACACACACACACACACACACACACACACACACACACACACACACACACACACACACACACACACACACACACAAGAATGCCGCCAAGGGAAGAGACAACCCCAACGTGAAACATCAGTCAACAAGTGTGCACCCGAGGTCAAGGGTCAGCGCACTCCTATTTTTTCACCTGCTTCCTACAGCTTGGAGGAAACTTTTGAAGCCGTTGCGAGCTGGTATGGCTTTACTTGAAGAGCCCTCTGAGTTTGTTTACTCATACAGTACAATACACCAGATCATGCTTTGATGCTTGGGAAGATGTTACCGATACACGCTTTGGGGTCCTTGCAATCTGACCCTTTAAATATGCGACTAATATCACATGATGAACATTCTTTGTCCGCTATTTTTGCTGTTTTTATTTTTGTAGCTTTGATGTATAGAGACGCCGGTGGACACATTTGAAAGATCAACAAATAGGACATAAGCTGCTCTTGATTCAAGTATTGTTTAACCTGTTTCAACAATGTAAAGGTCAGGATGGCTAGAGGACTTCATGCTATGGAGACAGAGTAAGATCAAAAAGGAGTGATAGTGACATTCAACATGGCAACCTCACGCTTCACATTATTTTCTATCATGCAGTGTAACATGCAGTGAAGCTGGTCTATGCTTTGCCTACAAAACCTTCACATTACTCTGTTACTTTCTATGTGATCTTTTTATACAGTGTCTAGAGTGACTGTCTGGCTATGCGCTCAGTGGGTGAGCTGACTTTTATCATAATCATTCTTTGGAATACCTTTCATTATCATAAAATATGTGAGTATTAAAGGGATGGCCCCACCGACGTCTTCATTATCCATTCTGACTGACAAAAAATCTGCTGTCCCAGGGAGTGACATTAATAAAAGATGGGGAAACTAGACATGTAGAAAGCCCTTTTTGTGTTTTCAGAGCTCACCTTTTACCTGCGTGGATCCTCAATCACTAAATTCTCTCTCTCTTTGAATGGTCCCACTAATCAGCCTGATAACTTTTGATCATCAGACCATTTTGGGACATTATTTGTGATTCTCCAAAAGCCAAAGCTGTATTACCAAATCCAGGCTGACATTTTGTTTTGATTGCCACAAAGCTTCTTATGGAAGAAAAAAAGCAACACGCGTCCTTTTGTGGCAGCAGCATATTCAATGGAGAAACAAGAAGCACGGGGCACTAATTTGAACCCACTGAGGGTGTTTTGGAACAGCAGGTGTGCTATTCTGCATCTGATAAGCAGAGACTACCACCCCCAAACAATGTTCAAAAAATTACCAACTGGACACAACAAAACCACTATGTGGAAAATGCAGTAACAATAATGAGAGCAGGAAAGCCCTGTAACATCTTGAACTTGTTTCTGGACATTAGATTTTATGCTTTATATTTAGTAGTGGTTATGTCATGGTAACCTAGACAAAGATAAGCATGTTTCTGAAATGAATATGAAAAGTAGATACAGTACATACTAATTTGGCTTCAGAAAACTATATTTATTATTTTTTTTAGTACTCCTTTAATAATGAAACAAATATTGTATATATTTGTTATTATAATAATTAAGATTACATGGTTTGCTCAAACCAAATATAAAAAATTTATCATTCCTATGTCCTATTTACTTAATAATACATAGAGACAAACGAAGGTCAGAACTCACCATGAGGCCTACTGTAAATGTTTAATGATTCTACAGTTTGAGGATGTTGCTAGGATACAGTATGTAATAATTAAACAGAAATCAAGCAGAATGTATTAATTAAACAAATGCCTAATGCTGTTTTTAGCTCTAGTTTTCCATACCATATTACTGCTCATTTGTTGTTTTTGCAGCAGGATCTCGCTCGCATGCTCAAGACCCAAATGTGACCATGGAGTGCCGGACACGATCAAGGGCAAGTCTGTGATGTGTCCGCTGGGCCTCCTCCTCCTCTGCCCCCCCACCCACAACAACCCTAATGGGCTCTGATGTGCACCTCCATCTTGTCTGTCTAATTGATGTAAATAGTCTGCATTTGAACTTCTAGTCTGTCCCACGATCCTGCCTTGGCCCCGCCCCTCTTAACAGTAGGGGTCAGAGGTCGGGCTGACTGAGTGATCATTAGAACGACAGTCCTTATTAGGGGAGCAGCTTGTCTGACACCCTCACTTACCCATCCCAGAGAGGGGACCCACCTTGTCCACCCCATCTAGATCATATTACATGACAAGATACTACCAGTGCACTTCGACTTTACAGGCCACTATAGGGCGCGGTGGCATTTTTTCTGCGCCTCCTTGACACCCTTCTCTCCGTCTGGCCTTGATACGCTTTGTCATTTTAAGGATCGCTACTGTCATCGGACATTGAGGCTAGTGCTTTCTACTAGCTTTTGGCATCTACACCACACTGTAACAGAGCATCAAGCCACCCTCTCGAGACTGTGTGATGTCTCCGCCAGTGATTAATAGTTGGAGATGGGCTATGAAAATGTCCATTGTGACCAGATGCTATGGCCAGGGCTATTGCTGGACTGATATAATGGACTGTGGCTGCCAATTTGGCTCTCTTACAAAAAGCTGCAAGTTCCCCAAGACTGATTTTGTTTCAAGTAGTGCCCCCGCAGGCTTGGTGTTGAGGATGCGTTCTTGTATGAAATTTTGCAGAGTATTGTCTTTAAGCATTGTGCAATTACAGTTAGAAAAATAACACACATACTAGGCTGTATAAAACAAATTAGAGTCTATTCTCATTTAAAGGCAATATGAACTAAATGGGGTGATGGGGTTGTTTTGCAAAACAAATGGAATCAGGCTTATTGGAAGTATAGTGCAGTGAGATGGAAATTTATTAAGGGGTACCAGTTAATGTGTGCATTATTCATTTCTGGTAAGCATGGAAAATGATCTAAAGAGGTTTGAAATTGCAGACGCAAAGGCTGAGTGCACAGTAGCTGGGCTGGCTCTTCCACTGGCAGGCTGTTTGGGCAGAGGAGTGGGGGAGGGGGGCATGGGCAGTGGAGTGGGGGGCAGAGGGGTCGTCCTGGACAGTAGGTTTTCTTCAGGAGCAGCTGTGCTTCTCTCACGAGGGGGCGGCTGCAGCACCGGGACAGAGATGCTTGGGACAGATGGACCGGCCCAACTCTACCTCCCCTTGGCCCGCTCTGATTAAACCTGGGTCTGGGCTTTAGAGATATACACAAAGATACTCCACGCTATACCCCACATCCACAAAGTAATGTAACATATGCATATGTTTAAACCTGAAGTCAGCTCTTCTGAGACACTGTTCACATATGCGACCATTACTGTTTCATTATGAAATTTGCCTCTTCACAGTATTACAGTTGACCACAGTATTATCATTAGTATTTCTCTTTGCAAAATGTTGCTTTGTTGTTACTAAAGAAAGTGATCTTATGAGTTGCACTCCTCTCGCAGCTGCTGCAGAAGGTGCAGTCTGGAGTCAGTGCCAGTGGCATATGGCTGTGCTCTGCTCTAAACATCCATACTGCAGACAGGCCCATCAGTCACGGCTGTGTCCGGACAGGGCCAGAGAGGAGCTCTCTGATGAATAGTGCTCAGGACTGACCTGCTGTTAAAACATTACCTCCTAAACACAGCTCCCAAAAGTATACCTGAGCACAAAGTGCAGCATTGGAAATCTAGTTTGCATGCATCATGTGTGCCAGGTTTGAGCAAATACCAAATATGCTTTTACAGCCTCACGCAGAAGCCCAGGTCAGGTCTGTGTAGACCAATTAAAGCAGAGCATCTGCTCTACGGAGGGAGTACTCCACAACCTCAGTCCATTTTATCAGTTTAATAAGTGAAGCTGCTGCTGTTGCCGACTGCCCCACTGTCTCTCAGTGTCTCTCGGCCTCGGAGTACTCGCTCTCTGTCTCTCTCTGTCTCTCTCTCCACTCTCAGAGGTAGAGAGATGGAGGAAAGCAGAGTGAGCGGGCAGTGGTCTCCTCGATTAGAGCACATTAATCCATTCTTAGGGGATTCTTTCTCTGGTTTTCTGGTAAAACCACAGCGCCTTTGTTCCTCCTCATGCTTGTGTTTTTTTCTGCCAAATTTAACAGAAGGCTCAGAGGGTAACAGGGGTCCAGCCCATATCACCTTCTGGAGCAGAGCAGCACAGAAAGACAATCAGGCTGAACCCCGCTGTCTGTACAAAGTGAAAAGACTCTAATTGGGCTTTTTTACGCTGCATTTTCCTGCACGATTGCTGGATCATGAAAAAGCAATTAAACTCTGAGCCACGATTCATCTATTCTCATTTTTGTCCTTTCATTGGATAGGAACAAATTTAAAATCACTTTTCCCAAATGTATGCTTTTGTGTGTCAGATGTGCAGGCAGAACAGATGTCATCTTCTATCACAGAAAAATCCAAATTGTGCTCGCATTAATCACTGTAGACGCCTGCCCTTTAAAACATTTTTTGAAACATTAAAAGAAACGCATAAGATTCCAGGATTGTTCTACAGTGGTGCTACCACTAGAGGCAGTGTTGCCCACAAAACCCTGACCTGCGGGCGGCAGCGGGACAGGGGGAGAAGTCTCCTGAGATCCATTTCCATAACAGTTGTGCACATGTTTTAATGCATTCAACTTGGTTAGTTACTGTGACTCATAAACATTTTACATCATATTTACTATTTTGAGTGGTTTTTGTTTTTTCACAAAATGGCATTTGTATAGTTCAGTCATCTGGCTTTAGATCTGTGATTGGATGGAAAGTAGCCTATAAAAAAAAGAAAGACAAGTAATTGCATTTGCAAGCGTAAAAAGAGGATTTTAGTTAATTAAGAGTGAATTCTTTTTACAGCCATTAAAATAATTGAACTGAACATAATTACTGTGCTACAATAATGTCACAGCTTCTAATAATCTTGACACGTTTCCCATTTATTTTTACTGCACAATGCACATGTACTTAGATGTACTAATGAGGAATAGGAAAGAAAGCTTGTTAAGCTTATTTCAATTACAAGATTAAATGAAGACAAAGGTGTAACTGCTCATTTAAGCGCCATGTTCTTCATCATTACTGCCATGATTTGCACATACATAGTTTAGGCTTTGTTAACCAAGCGCTTAAGTGTGTTCTAACTGCACTCATGTTCCGGTCCACAGAGTCCATACATTATCAATTAGCTCCGTTAATGTCCTGCGCTCACACGTGATTCTTTATGCTCCCGCCCTGCACAAAGTGATCAACTCTCACACCCGCGCGGTGACATGTCAACATCAAAACCTTCATTTGCATGGGCCTCTTAAAAAAGGAGAAAAAAGAATGAAAAAATGTCTGACTTCTTGTTATACTCGCGACCCCGCCAGCGTCTCTATAAAATTCACTTTAGCTGCAGGGGTCCCGGGACCTCGCTAAATACAGGCCCAATACGGCTGTCAGCAGTCCGTCAATCACATGACAAATCCGTGTGATTAAACCAGGGCCGCACAATGGAGGGGGATCCGCCGAATTAACACGGGATCTGTCTGTCTCTGAGGATTATGTCGTTTACATTTTAGCATAAAAATGACATTTTTGTTACTTCAAAATTGTTTTAGAAGAATGTCATTATTTATCTGTATTTTTTGAGGCTATAAATTCTAAAATCTGAAAGTAAAATTATTAATGTATCTTATTTTTTCCTTAATTTATTTAGTCATTGGGGTTTTTAGTTTCTTATCATTTTTGAGTCTTTATTATTTTTATATATTATTTTTTATTTATGTCTTATTAGCATATTTAATAATGTAAAACTTAACTAAATTACCCCTTTTTTTTTTTTTTTTTTGATAACTCCCAAACCCACCACGAAGACAAATAATTTAATATCTGATCCTTTGTGTTTTTGTAATTAAACCTATACAATTAACAAGGAAAACTCACGGGTCAAGAGATCAAGGCGGAAAGGACGCAAGGAAAGGAAGCAAGGAAGCATGGCAGTGACTGAATGGGTGAGGCGTGAGGCGAGTCTGCTTGGCCGTATGGGTTCATTCAGACCACAGTGTTGACTTGGGGACTGTGTTGCAGGTTCAGGGGTAGATCCAGTTTCTGCAGTTCAAAGACATGGGGCTGTCGGAGCAGAGCCGTTAGCTGCTGCTCAAAGCTCCACATTAAGTGAACTATGGAGCAGCTGTGGCAACAATATTTTCTGTCCAAACAGAGCTCTGCAGGCTTCAGGGAATGGCTTACAACAGCACAGGGAGACTGTAACTCAAGACGGGCTGAAATGAAGGCAGGTTACTGACAAAACAAGAGAAAACCATTTGGGTAAAGCATAATGACTGAAATGTGATTTATTTATGTAAAAGGTTTTTACATCTACTTTATGTTTTAAATGTAAGTTCAGAAAATATGTATGCCTTCACATCAAACTAGCATTATTCATTTAAACTTTTTTTTGGACATAGTCTTATAATAAATTGTAATTCTTTATTTTGGTTAGATTTAATGGGGTAAGTTTTTTTTTTTTTTTTTAAATAGTGATTTATCTTAATTTTTGACTGCATTTTTTATTTTTTTTTAAATTCTTTTACTGTTCTTTAGCTTTGCGTTGCAACATTGAAATTTCCCCATTGTGGAACAGATAAAGGCTCTTATCTTATATCTCAACTTTTTCACTTGTTCCACTTTCAATACAATACTATTATTACAAATACATTTCCTGTAGTTTTCAAAAATGAACATCACTATGATCAGAGTGTGTATGTTCGTTGTTCAGGTGGTGCTATACGTTCTCCATGTTTGGAGTGAATCTGAAACTACATATCAAATCATATTACCAAAACAATCATCTCCAAGCTGTGTGTGAATGGATCCTTGAGTGTTTGTTGCTATTGGAGACCTGATACACTTGTTCCCTTGCCCCTCAGAGTGGACTGCCCTGCTGGCCTGATGCGAGCCTGATCTGAGCTGGTTCTTAGCGTGTGACCCATGTCCTGGGCCTCTCTGCCTGATGGACACAGCTGTACGGCCTCGGGCGACAAGCGGCAAGCAGAGACCAAGAAGAAGAGGAGCAGGAGGAGCGGAGGAGAGCCAGGCTGGACAGTATGAGTGAGTATATGAGAGAGAGAGTGAGTGAAAGAGTATCTAAGTTTATGAGAATGAGGGGTAGAGAGAGTATTGGAGTATATGAGAAAGTGAGACAGTGCTTGAGTATATGAGAATGAGAGAGAGAAAGAGGATCTGCATATATGACGGAGAGAGAGAGATAGGCAAGCCAGAATGTGAGTAAATGAAAGAGAGCGATTATGTCAGTATATGAGAGGAAGACAGAGAGAGAAAGAGAAAGGGGCAGGACAGTGTGAGTAAAAGAGAGAGAGGCAAAGAGACAGAGAGAGTGTGTTAGTATATGAGAGACATGTTGTAGTTTGTTGTTACCATAATTTGATTTCACAAAGTGGCGTTGGCTCTAGTCAAATAAAACTACAATATACAAGACAATAACTGACAAACATTAAATAAAATATTCCATAAACCATCTTGGGTTTTAATGCCACCGTGAAATACACATTGGACATCATTATTCTACCAATGTAATGTCTGAATCAAATTATTAAAATATTTAGTTTTGTCTACGTGAGACTCAAATATACTGTAAATTCAGTGTAAAAGGACAAAGTTGCAGCTATGAGCAAATGTGTATGCCACTACTTGGCAGATATAAATGAGTTCATAATCTTGAGTTCCTCCACGACGCCCTTGGTACTTTTGTGTTACAGCCGCACAGCGAGTCACGGGGCCTGCAGTCGCCGAATGGGACTGTCCCGAAGAGGAACCCCCACAGCCAGGGCACATGTTGGGACAGGAGCAAAGACAGGAGAGACCACTGGTACCTCTCCAACACCACAGCCTCTCCGTAAACTGACACATACATGCACTCATATACTCATATTCGGAGACCAGCGGGCCAAGCCAATTAACACCCTGCCACACACCAAATCAGACACACCAAACACGGGGGCATATGTGCATCATCATACATGCAAATGAGAGCGACCAGACTCATGTGAATTCTGCCATGTTTGTGCAATAACATGGTAAAAGTATGGCCCGAGGTGATGCTTGAGAATACATATTAAAGCAGAGCAACATTTGCATACAGGCTTAATGTAGTTAATAAGGGATCAATGAGTGTAGTTGAATTCATAAGTATGGAAAATTACAGTTCAGGTGTTTTTGGTGTGTTCAGTGATAATGATCAATGCTGGCTTAGATGTAGTGATGTTTTCAGAAATTCTGCCTTTAGACATTAGACTAAATGTATGATTTTTAGGGGTTCATTCATTCATTTTCAATATAAAACAATTTGAAATAGACTATTATACCAGACTATAGAGGGACAGAGGAGCTCATTCTCAAACAGTGAGATACGCAGGACTACATTCATATTATTCTCCATAAAACTGTACAACAACTCACCTTTATGTAAGAGATAACCTTCTGTCATGTCAATCACTGTTTCACAGTTTTCTCCTTATGACCTCTTGTATAGCTAAGAAATATTTGTATTTCTATATTTAATTTTTACCTTTACATATATATTTATATAATTTGGCCATATTTGACACCAGTCTCTTGTTATTTTTGCTACTTATTTTGACTTTATTTTTGCCATTTATATATTTTTATTCTTTGTTATTATAATACATTGTAATGTGTGAGCTATGGTGTCCAAATAGTCTCCCTTGTGTATCAAATAAAGTCTAGATTAGTCTAAAGTTTAAGTCAAAGTTGCCAAACATAAGCTATATATGAGTCAATATATATTTTGCAGCATTTCATTATAAAATACTGTAACATTTTCTAGTTTTTTGGGGCATAGAACTGCACCTATCCCTGAAGTTTGACTCTAGTACCAGAAGATGGCAACATACCTCTGACTGAGACGCCCTCCTCAAATCTCTCTGCTTATTTATGCATTCCCATGTTCACCTCCTACATCTCCTCCTTTTTTACTTCTACACAAACATTATGAAAAAAGAATCAGGTAAATATAGTGAATTATTCAATAGATCCTTTGCTTTAACTGCTGGTGGTTGCAGACTACATAAAAGCCACAGATGTGTCAGGTTGATGTGTGTAGAGTCTGGTTAAAAACTATATGAATTGCCTGTGAAATTGAGTATTTGTGTTTTGTTTCTTACTGATTTCCTGTCAGTCTTTTTGCTTCATTTTTATCTGTGTGACATTTGTTACATAATGAAATGGACAGGGGGCGCTACAGGGGTGCCAGCATTAACCCAACCAGAAGCTACAGGCACCCAATATCTCATAGACAGCATATTTTAACGTACAACAGAGTGAATGGCAAATACAGTCGAGTCTCCTAGGTACTGTAGAGGGCCTCAAAACTACATTTCCTCACTGCTCACAGGCAATGACAGTCACTTCAAAAAGAGTGGAGTAAGATGAGTCTATTTGCCATGGTAAACAATTTAATATTTGATGTACAGTAGTGGGATGCTTGTGTGTAAAATGCGTGTAGGCGCATGGCACAGTTACACAGCTACATGAGGCAACTGGAGCAGGGTTAGTACACACAGGATGATGATGAAAATGAGGGGATGTCTTACAGTGAACGTGTATTTATATGACAGGATATACAAGGTCAGAATAATGTGTAAGACTTGGCCAAAAACATGGTGCATGGTTTCAAATGTCACATAAGAGACACAAAGATAATATTGGTGGGATATTATTCTTCTAAAATGTGATGAAATTGGTTTGGACTGAATTTCCGATTATATTTTTATATCAGGTGCTAAAATGGAGATATTTTACCTTTTCATAAAACAGTCAGGTTACCAAAACATTGTCAGTAATTTGTACTCTTGCTATAATTTAAATTTGCAATCAAACGCTTGAAAGGCAAAATAAAATTTTAGATCAAACTTTTCCTTTAGGGTTTAAGGGAAAATGTAATCTAGTACAGTAATTCATAGACAATGCACTCACATGACAGTGGAAGAGGTGGAAGAATACTGATACTGTAGAGCCTCAGACTGTGAGATCTTTCACAATCTCGAGTATATAAATAAAAGTCGCACATGCCGTACGAGGGCGAGGAGTCCACAGAGCCCTGGCACATGAGGCCAATGTGGCACGGGCAGAGCAAGCAGCCAGTTGGCTCTCTGTGTGTGTGTGTGTGTGTGTCTGAGTGTAAGCGCTGCCTGGGAGCAGAACAATTACTGCAGTCACTTACCATCAGTGTGGCAGAGCAGGCAGAATCGCAGTGGGCACCATGGGGCACCAGCCACGCTCTCATCCAGCTGCTAGCACAAGATCAAGCTGGTCATCCCCAACATGACAACACAATATGCCCTGCCAAAGCCAGACATTTACATGCTTGTAATGTACTACAATGAGACTTGGTGTAGTTTCTTCATTTATTCTGACTGGGGACTGGCACAATGGGTGTGCCACTGTGAGACACTATTTATGTGCCTCAAAAGAATCTCCCAATAATTACAAGGTTGCTGATTCAATACCCACTTTTTAGCCTGATCTTGAGCAAGACACTTCACACTTCACCCTCACCTGATGTCTGTGTGGTATTGGTGTATGCAAACGTGTGTTCTTGGGGAGGCCTTTGGGACAAGGGAAGGAAAGTGAAAGAGAAAAGCCATCATGTGTTGTGCTGAGCATTCAGTAAACCTACTATTATCTGTCACATTCTTACAATTTTGTTCTATTTTTTTCCACAGATTTTGAAGTGCCAAACTTGCAAACACTGCTGATATTTTGTCAGATTTCAAAATATTATGTTGCGTCCTACAGCTAATGAAATATTTTACATCCAGATGGAGATTGTGGGGGGAAATAGGGGGGTAAAACACCAGTGTGTGCCAAATTACCCACTCACCCACACACACACACACACACACACACACACATGCACACACACACATGCACACATTTGAGCTTGTGTTTTCACTATGTCATCCTCTCATTGAGCTTAGGCAGTGACCGCATCTGCCCCTCGTGCACAGGTTCACTGATGGCCACCCTTTAGCCTCCCCTTACTGTCACCGCAGCATCCTCTTGGTAGGATCCATCATGCGTTTGGCAATCTGGGTGCCACTCAACTGTGTCCCGTGGGAGACAGGGGACGGGTGGATGGGTGGTGGGGGGTGTATTGTCGGTGATGTGGAGCAGTGTGGAGAAAGTCAGTGGGCTGAAGCCTCTCCCCAGCCTCGACAGCAGCTGTGTGGGAGACAGGCAGAGGCGCGGCAGCACAGATGTGGAAGTCTGGAGCCAACAGAAGGTACGGCTGATTTCGGTGGCGGCCATGTTTGTTATTTTGCCTTTTCCTGGGAGGAAGAAGCAGGGCCCTTGATCTGACTCGCAGTTAAACACTTAGCTTTTGTTCCTGACATAAACGACTGTGGAGAGAACAGAGCACAGGGAAATATAAAAGCAAAGGAGCAGAGAATAATCTGTTATCCATATTTGATCTCGTTGTGGGGGTTCACAAGGTCTGTTTGCGTCAGTAACCAACACTGATATACTCTGATATACTAGTACTATTGTATTTGGGAGGGTGCCTGGCATAGCCCATGCTACAAAACTGTACAAAACTGTACTGTAAAAAAATGTAATGGTTCTTACACATATTTTTGACACTTTGGTAATGGATTTCAATACAATTTTTCCCCTGTTTAAAAGGTGATCACAAGTAAAAAGTTTCATGATATGTATATATATATATATATATATATATATATATATATATATATATATACACACACACACACACACACACAAAATATCAACAAAATATCATCTCTATGTTATTGCCTCTAAAGTATATTTCATAATATGTAGCTACAGCAGTAAATAATGTGAAGTCTTCAGCCCACCATATAGAACTGCAGTGCGCCCGTCCTCAGTGGACTCGTGATGAATAGCACCAGTCCAAACCCATAGCTGAAGCTCATAAGCAAATTTTCACAGGGATTTTTGCACAACTTCATTTGGTCGTAACACTATCCACCTTGTCAAAATGAACACCTTCTCGCAAACAGCACAAGTGAGAAATGGGATATTCTTCCCACTGAGTTCCCAGATGCAGGATCACCATTGCATCAGCACAGCCACACTAGCCCCCAAAACCGAGGCACTGGTGTGAAACTGTGGGTACAAGGAGATGGTTATTTGTTCTGGAGCAGCCCTGTGGGCAGCACACATCTGAAACCTGACATGTGCTCTCACATTGCTCTGGAAAGTCCTTATAAATATTTGAGTTTCCATGATGCATGGATTATTGTAACCAAATCTTCTGGTAATAAACAAGAATGAATAAAATGTATGCCTTCAAGTTAACTGGAATAAAATGTATTTATTTTCCTTCTAAAATGCAATAATTTTGCATATAATTGCCAGGACTTGAAATTTTGGAAGTGCCTGTGTCCGGATAAGTAAAGATATACTGTACACTGACTATTATCAGCAAAAGTTTGTATTTAAACTGCAATATTGATCTGAAACAGCTTAATAGAAATGGCTCCACTGACTTTCTGTGCAGAACTGTCCGTGGAGATGGGGGGTAGGTGAAAATTTGAATTTTCTGAGCACTACTATTACTTTACTACTATTTTCTTTGCTGTAAGCAGAAGAAATAGCCTAATCATATTTCTTCTAGCACTTCTGCCACCTCTTTGGGCCAATACCTGATGTGACTTGTGACATTGTCTTCTCACTCGTCCCACTGAAAAGTGCTCATAAATATTTGAGTTTCCATGAAGCGCCTAATGCCTCCTCTGTGTTCCTGCGTGTCTGCATGCCGTGTGCACAACAGCGGAGACGAGTACATCTGCAGTGCTTGGGAGAAACAGTCTGTTACCATACACACTTGACAACTCCATCAGGCCAGTCTCAAGGTAGCCGTCAATCACCACGAATCATCCCATCCCAGCGCGCCCCCCCACCCTCCCCCACCCCTCTGTACACACATGACAGGTCCCTACAGCTCTATTTACTATGTACAGCCGCCTGCACGCGCCAATCACTTTGTAATTACCAAACACTAGAAGAAGCAAACAGAGGAAGCTAGTGGTAGGTGTGGTGAATGGATGTTAAGCTAACAGGCTCAATAGTCCCTTTCACGGAGGTAGCTGGCGTCTGGAGAGGGGCTTTGGCAGTGGAGTGATGCATTGAAAAGCAGTAGAGGCTCTTTAGAGACTGGAGGCTGTTCAGGGTTCTGAAGAGGGCAGGGTGTGACAAACAGGACTCATTTACAACAGCTTTCAGTTGTTTATATGTAATTAGATTAGAATGGTGATGGTAAATCCCTGAGCAGGCCTAAGCAAATTCAATTTATACGAAGAAGAATGTGTAAAAGTAAAAAAGTTTGACTAATTCTGTGAGAAATATTCTCTATGACTTATACCAGTGATTTTCAACCACTGTGTGTGCCGTGAGAGATCGTCAGGTGTGCCTTGAGAAATTATCCAATATCACTTTTTTAAAATTAAAATGTATTAATTATTACCTGCAAATATTATGTCATTGTCAAGTGTCCATGCTGTACGTACTACAGCACACTATACTACAGTGTAGTATATAATGACTGGCAGAGTGATCTAATATTTGTGCGGTTGGCAACAGGCAGCTAATTGCCTCGTTCCTTTAAAAGAATTAGTAACGCATGTGCGTGGTGACAGTCATGGAGAAGTTTTTAAAACGGACAAATGCAAACTCTGAACTGGGCCCTGGACAAGATTCTGACCCAGAAGAAGAGCTTTTCAAGCTTAACTGCTATAAATCTAAAAACAGAGAGAGACTGAGAGCTGTTGATGAAGAGCTCTGTGTGTGTCTTTCTTCTATTCCTGCCAGGATATCACCTTTGTGTTCATCTAAACAGGCGCAGGTCTCACACTGAGTAAGTAGAAATTAATGTAGAAATTATACTGTAATTAAATATACTGTATAGTGTCATTTTGTAACATTTTGGTTAGTGGTGTGCTGCAAGATTTTTCCAATGTAAAAAACGTGCCATGGCTCAAAAAAGGTTGAAAAACACTAACTTATACCACTATTAATACCATTACCAAAGAGGAGACCTTTAGGCTAGCCTTATTTTCTGACCAGCCAAAATCACACACTTTGACGATACTTTACAAAGTGTCAGTCTGGAGCCGTAACTGTCTCCACAATTTTCAGGCATGAATGGTTGAAAGGTAAATTAACCAATCTTAACCAAAATTAATCAGAGAAAGTTATGCTCTGTTTGTGCCTACACAAACATCGAGTGAGTAAATAAATAAATAAACAAATACTTAAAACAAAAATATCTCAGAGGAATGAGAAAGCTTGTAGATTTCTGCAGCATCAATGAGCGAAACACTAAACTTTTTTATAACTGAGGTAAGATGTTGTATACAGTACTTGTTCTGATTGGTACAAGGACATTCAGAGGAGATGTCTTCTGCATTTTAGAGACACACAGTAGAAACACAGCTGTGATTGGACCATCCCAAGTAAGAACAGCTATTTGACTCACTTTACGGTTAGAGTCCAGACATTTCTGCATTTGAACAGAAAGCAGGTGTGGCTGGCTAAACGAGTTATAATTTTTTTAACAGTTCATAGTGCTTTAGATATAAAATAAGATGTAAAAATTCATGTTACACACAACACTGACTCTTGGGAGCTTTAAGCCATCTTATAACATACCCAGAGTTGTGTTTTGTTTCACTCACACGTCTGAGTAATCCTGTCTTCAAAGCTCAAAATACTGTCCCACCTTGTGATGTCATTTAGGGGTAATTTTCAAGTCAACAGCTGCCTTTTACCTTTAGTTCAGTAGAGATGGGTATTTCCAGGTCTGAAATCATCCAAATGATTCTAGTGAAGGTGTGTGGAGTTTAGAAACACAGTGGAGCCCTCCCTGTATTACCACACGACAGCACAATTTGGAACAGAGTGTTTTCTGTTGAGAGAAGAACTAAATATGTGTGATGGGGAAACAACATTATAACATATATCAGAAAATAGCATAATCTGGGCCCTTTAAACAAAATCATTCAAATGATCTGTCAACAATGTTTTGTATAAAGTCAAGGAGGAACACTGTATAACTAGGTATTCTAACTATGAACACTACTATTTCTTTAAAAGTCCAAAATGCATTTACTTAATATATTCTGTTCTTTCCACGGGCTCTAGGGTATGAATTAGCGACCAA
The DNA here is from genome assembly GCF_026225935.1 of Boleophthalmus pectinirostris. Taxonomy (NCBI): domain Eukaryota; kingdom Metazoa; phylum Chordata; class Actinopteri; order Gobiiformes; family Gobiidae; genus Boleophthalmus; species Boleophthalmus pectinirostris. Next base: position 20,414,930 of record NW_026570970.1, on the reverse strand, counting down.
ATTAGCCGACAAAGTGCTGGCGAGACGTGTTTTTGTGAAGCCTTTTTATGACGGAGAGAGATGTTAATTGTGTGCCATTACCTCTAAACTGTTTGCCTGTTGTATTAATCACTGTGCTAATTGATGCAGAAATAAAATTGTTGCCACGGGCGATGAGGAGAGTCAGGGATGGAGGATAAAAGATTATCGTGGTGAACATATGGAGATGGTACTGCTTTGAAAGTGAGCTGCATGTGCCCACCAGTGCCACATGGACGAGGGAGAGAGCCAAGATCAGCAGCATCTCCTGTGCAAGGTCTACATACGAGCAATGAACCAAAGGACTACTTTATTTTAACTTCTATCATTCAAATTACAGTTTTGTCAGCAACATTATCATCTCCACATACTCATTTGATACTATTATATACATTTATAGATTTTTGTATTGTTTAACAGACATGCATTGTGCTTTTGTGCCTATTGGCTCCATTTCTGGCTCTGTATTTCCTGGCAAATTCTTTTGGCTGTCCACTTTGCTGCTTAGTGGAAATAAAAAGGTCCACCTGCTAGGAACCACATGGCGAAAATGTAAAATTAGTCAGTGTTGTTTACATAGCAAAGATTGGAGAGTCTATACATTATGTCCATGTGAAGGCTTTTCACTTTGGCACAGAGATCTATACTATTATAATCAAGAGAATTGTTTAGGTAGGTCGTACAAGTACTCTAAGAAAGTACTGTTACTTCAATATTGATGCAATCAAGTAATCAGCGTGTAATCAATAGCTTATTTTTTTCTGAAATTCTCTTTTGTTTGATAGTTTTACAGAGGTTATAGAGGCTGATTCAGTTCCAAGTCAGCTATGTTTTGCATGCAGCTTCCCTTTGTCACAATTCATGTATTCAACAAGACAAAAATAGATCCGTTTTTTGTTCTGGGAAACATTTGGAATACCATGGGAACATACCATTTTGTGCTTGTGTTTTGCATAAATCATATCAAACATTCTCATATCTAACCTAAGCCTAGCACACTACTGATACCACTTACAACATCCAATCGGTTAAATTTGCTCTGAGCGATCTTTCCCCCCATTACTACAAACTCCCCAACATGGCACCATATGTAGCTCTTTGATCCTGCCATCTACAAAATCCATCGTTTTTTAAGAGGTATTAGATCTCTCCATCCACCCCCAATGTCCACCTTTGTTTATCAAAATAGACATCTGAGGTGGTGATGACAAAATTGCACACCCAAAACTAAAGAACGATAAATCTCCAGCTACAAAAACATCTCAATCTTATATGGCATCCTCGTGCGTTTTTCTTCCTCTTCACAGATCGGCACAGGTGGTAGGGCTTCCCGGTTGTGGCTTTCTGTCTTTTCTTTTTGTCTGACTCCAATTTCGCTGATGGTGCCTTGTTGATGATTATGATGACTCTGGCTCTCTGCATTGATCTGCGGTGGCCCCTAGTTGTGAGTTCACAGTGGATGACATACTTCCTTTGGCTTTAATTAGAACAGCCCTGAATCTTCTCCCCGTGTCCTGGATGGGGCTGGACATGGCATCACAAAAAGGCGCCCGATGAGGCAACTGTCACCTGCTGTAGTCTGGAGATGGTACCTAAGTGACTCCAATTCGGTATCAAGGGGGGACTAGTATTGTAATCATTTTAAAAGCAGCTCAAGCAACACAGCCACCTTTCTATTTTTATATCTAGAATTGATTTTACTTTTTGAGACTCTGCAGTTCAGCTCTTGTATTATCCCTCTCTCTGACAAAACTTATTTGACACAAGCCTCGCTACTTATTTTTAATGTATTATTACCATTTATATATTTTTTTGCTCTTTGTTATTATATTTATTGCGATGCGTGATCTGCTGTGTCCAAATTTTCCATGTGGATCTTTAAAGTTTGTCTAAGTTAACTGAAAATTACAGCTGAACCTCTTTTGAGTTTGGACTGATTATGAAATTATTTATATTACTTTTCATATTTGTCACAGTTATAGTTTTTATTTCTTCTTCTTCTTCTTACTATTACTATTACTATTACTATTATGTCTATTCTATGTTTTATTTCACTGTTCAACACTTTGGTAAGCTCTGCCTGTTTTAATGTGTTATATAAATAAATGTTATTTTATTTTATTTTATTTATTTATTCATTTACTTTTTGCCAAGTTCTTCACAGCTCACACAAGTTAAGTTTGATTAGATGAGAACAGAAACCACCTCGAAACCTTCTCTGTGGCACTTTAAGATCGTCACTATACAAAATAAATACATTTATGTGTTTTGTCATTAATTTAGTGTATATTTATTCCAGTGACGTGGATTTCAGATATATTATGCTGCAGTTCAACAGTTTATTATGACATTTATTTCATGGTTTCATTTTATTCTGTTTGGTGAAGTTTATACAGTACTCAGGTAAGTGTAAGTGTTTTCATTTTAAACCATTACATGATCAATATAAAGCCTGATGTGTTCTTTATATAAAGTCTGCCTCTCCACTGAAGTGCTTTATAATAGTATTCTGAAGAAATGCAATCATTCGTTCTCACCTCATATCTCCCATAATGCACTGCCCCCTGGCCTGTCTCTAATGCGCTGGGCCTCTCGCCCCCATCTGCCCGGCCTGAGACAGGACAGGGTGGACACAGAGGATCCCTGGGCTGGACTGGTCCATTATAGCAGGCGTCATGGGTCCTTGCACTTGTTTCACAGCTGCACCCGTGGGTGTCCTCCCTGGGCCATTAGAGACCGTGTCAGTCTGAGCAGCTGTGGATAGGACTGCTGGTGTACAGAGAGGGACACATAAGAGAGGGAGAAGATGAGTGCATAAGTATCGTGGGTTTGGTGAATACAGTTTACTACAATCACAGACTTCATGCTTTTATTGAGAATCTACCCATGAAAATAAAAAAATAAGCATGAAACAAAAAAGTGTGTCCAAACTTTTGACTATTACTAGGACTCCCCCTTTCATGTTTTTTGTACTAGTATATGTTTACTACTATTTGATATACATACAGAAGACATCAGATATGTGAAATAAGATGTATGGAATTATCTAGCAAAGGAAAAAGTAAAATAACAGTACTAACCAGCCTTTGCTTTGTTGAAGGTCTTTTTTTTTTTTTTTTTTTACTAAATAATTCCACATAACGTCATATATTTGATGTCTTCTGTATGTATATCAATTGTTTAAAGCAGTAAACATATAGAAAAAGACTGAGGGTAAGTTACAGTATAATTTCCATGTTTGATGAATAATGTATTGGACAAAATAAGGACACAATCCTACCAGTATGTGTATTGAAAAGGTGGTCAGATGCCCAAGTGCTCATGCCTGGCTGGCTGCTCACAGACAAGGCCATAATCAATGCAGTCTTACAGAGGGTGACCAGTGGGGGGCGTGACCTGCCAGGTGACCCATGTACCACAGCACTGATGCCATGAGGCCCAGGAGTGTGTGGGATATGAGAGTCAGCCATGCGAGCTCCCTTTACAAGTTCAGAGAGACTGCAACATGTGCGGACAACAGCAGTACAGCGGTCAGTGATTTGTAGTGGAAAAGGAGCTCTCGCATAGTGCCTCTTAACTAATTCTGATAATATTACCGCTACTTCTTAGTCCTGTTTTTGACTCAAGGAGTATCCAGAAAATTTGCTTCCAGCTTTTTGACTATTGAAATCCAAATAATAATGTGTGCACTTTTATTTCTGTTTCCACCTCTACTGCAACTTTTAATGTAAATACAACAAGGCCAGCAAATCAGTACCAACTGTTGCGTATAGCTGCTACATTATGGATTCTCTAATATCCACTATCAGTACTACTTGTCTTCTTAAATTTTAAATTGTGACTAAAAACTCTATGCTGTCTGGAAGTGCAGTATGATATTAAACTGATCTATATTGCATTGTATAATTGGAGCTGTTTAACGACTCATAAAAGAATACCTAGTAAAGCAAACATGTTTAGTGTGCACAGGTAAACTTACCCACAGAGCTGCTTGACAAAAAAAGTTACACAGTGTACCTTTAAACATAGTAGTTGCACTAATTCAGTTAGAAAAAGAATATTACTAGTTTGTATTTTTAATTGTGAAGTCAGTTTAATACACTGAACTACACTGAATTAATCCAATTTTGGAAATGACCCTTACCCGTCTTTTAACTTGTGCCTATAGGGTCAACTTGTAAATAATATTTACAGATTTGTCTTGACAGTCGGAGTACTACATTGCATGTGGAAGTTGAGTCCATAAAGCCAATCAGGGCTGCTGCAGTAGCCTCGTAAATCTGCGCTCTTGTCGGGTTTCTGGGAGGTCCAGGAAGTGAAGATTTCCCTCTTATTCTCGTCAGGCAAACCCAGACACTCTCCCAGTGAACTCAGGTCACACAAGGCTATGACCTTGGCCCGATCATTATTGTTATTTCAGTCGCTGTGACAACCAAGAGGTCCTGCTGCGTCTGGGCCATTCACACTGGAGGAAAAGAAGGACAGATCGGTGCAATCATTATGAGGATAAGAGCAATAATGGCAATTGTAATAAAGTCACCACAACATAGCAGCCATATTACTAGTACTTTTATAGTATTATTAAGTACTTTCACATGACATTTAAGAACACATCCCACGTCTCCTGGAAGTGTGCTCAAACAAACTACTTCAAAATGTATAAATCCAACTTTGACCCAGATTTAAATATCCATCCAAACAAAATCTGATCTGTAACTGTAGGAAAATCACAAATATATTATAAATATACTTTATAAAGTAAAACACTCCTTTCTTCCCTCCATGGGAGCTGAGGCTGCTTATAGGCATGGGGCTAATTTCAGTGGGACACAGTCTCAGCAGTGCCAGTCTGGAGCCACCGGGACATGGATAATCCTCTGACATGATTTGACATTCACCTGACAGCTTTTCCACACCTGCACGTGAAATTCAGGTCAAAACTTAAACATTTACACTCAAATGAAAGTTACAAACAATGGTATTACAAAAAACTAAAGCTTGGTAATGGAATATTATTTACGTTCTATATATTTTCAGAAAACATTTTTAAGAGAAGGAAACAGGAGCACCCAAAGAAACATGGAGAATATGCAAAATAGAACCCAGGATATACTAAACACTTTGATTTGCCAAACTATACATCACTTTAACTTCAGTTATTGTAAAAAGTACAGTACAAAGCAACAAACAAGTTACTTTTTCCCATATGTATAAAGCACATTCAGGAATAGATAAAGATAATGACCACCATTTATGTACAATTTTAAAGTTGTCAGAACAAACAAATGACCCTGAAATAATGGTAGACATGAATACTTGAAGCATTTAGAGAGCGACAATTACACAGGCTTTTAACATTGTGGATAAAATAGTTTAACATATCCCAAACCAATACAGAACACCTGAGTTAAAGCTTCCCTCTAAAACATCCAAATGTCTTTAGATGACTCCTGTTCCACTTCTGGATCTAGTAACAGCCATATAGGCCATGCCAAATGTGCCCAGAAATAAGCCGGGTATCCCCCACTGTCTCTGAGATTGCCCACCCAGGAGCCTGGCACACGGCACAGCGAGCAGGAGGCCCTCTGGATTACAGTAATACACAGTAATACACACTATCTCATAATGGAAAGTGCTGCGCATGTTCGGTTATCTGTGCACTCACATTGTCCACAGCGCGCTCCGCACAATCAGGGGACGGGCCGGTGAGCACATGTTAGCATAGTACCAGTAAATAACAGTCACAATCTGTCTGCAGTTTTGTACAGACAATGTGCAATATGGATGTCCAGAGGTGAAGGAGGAAGCATCAATTTGGACTAAAATAATGTTTTATATTCATGAAGAGGCAAACGTGATCATGACTTATGCTAGGATGGAGCACTTTTAGAACAGCCTGGCTCAAAAATCACTCACTAAAATCAGATATTGATCCACTTCCAGCAAAACTGAACAATTTATATATTTTTGGTGACTTATGCATGGGATAGTGTACTACGCCAAAAACATACTGCATTTTCACATTTATTTTGTTATTAATTATGTCCTTAAATATACATTGTGCACTACTCAAATTTTCAGCTTGACGGTCCACCACCTGCTTGTCTCCATGGAGATGTAAGAGCTTTCCCTGGAATGTTCCATGGTATGACATTTAACATATCCATCTAGCATTTATTCATTACAGGTGTTTGTATTGTTCAAAAATACTTTAATTCCTTGTGTGAATAGGGGCGACCCTCCACAGATCTGAACTGTAATACAGCATAGTGCTAAAACCTGCTTGTCCCCCTTGTGATAGACAGGTTGAAGCTATACTGTGAGACACTCAAGAGCAATAACATTTCCAAGGAGACAAGCAGGTGGTGGCTAGCCTGATTCATCAGCCGTTTTCACTTCGTAGAAACCGTCTGACCTTGCAGCATTAGAATTTGTTCACTCGACGGTAGGCAGGTACTTTTTTTCATTTAACCAATCGCTGCTATTTGGTCATGACGTATTAAATGCACCGCTAAGGGGGCTAACTGGTATATTAAGCTTTTCCCAAATCCCGTAGGAAGAAGGGCAATAACATCTTTCCCCTTGATAAAATTCACCAAACATTCTCTTTGTTCTGGCTTTAAATCCTCAATCTCACAGAACGTATGGCTCTTCACTGATTAGCTGGTAACTCGCACTTCCAGGGTTCTTGCAAACCATCTGCCTGGCTAGGTGGTGGCAGGTGGTCCACTAAAAATGTTACGTAGTACACCTTTTTATTTAAATTTTTTCTATAATACCAAATGTATGTATTTTTTTCTGTGGTGCTGCCCACATCATTTATCTTTGTATTAATGCTCATAGCTCTTAGACTTGGACAAACTTTATTCATCCAAAAGGGAAATTATTTGGATGCTCTTAGATGCTTACATTTTCTTATTGCGTAAAAGTATCCTCATGGGTCCTTTAGTGTGTTTAAAGCTGCATTCAGACTTGTCCAGGTTTGTTCATGGTTAAGTCCTGATGTAGGCTTTGGAAAATAAAGATTGGGCTTATTCCAGTCCAGTTTAGTTCCATGTATAGTCCCAGTTTAATACAGTGTGTATGTGAAAGTGTGAACCATCTCCTATATAGAGTGAACGCACCTTCAAATAGAGTAGCCTACAAAAGTACTTTACAAGTGAACTCCTTGAGACAGGAACAGCTTGATTCATGTCAGGCAGCAGGTTGGAGGTCACAAGGAAACAATGGCATCAACACTTAACCTGGATCCTACCACGGTTAAGTCAACAGTGCGCAGAGCCGCCACACTCGAAGTCTGAACGGACTCTCTCCCTCACCCCGTAATCACCAGAGGCTGTAATTAATGTGGAGGCTGACCCATAGTTCAGACCAGTGCACAGGGAGACTAGGCTAAAACTATTAAGAGGACAGGGGGGAGTTCTGGGAGGAGGGGGCTTGGTTAGGCACCCCGGGGTTCCGAGGGTGGCTAACAAAGGTGCAGGTGGGCCAGGGCTTAGACCACTGGGTTAACCACATACTGTATTTAATTACACTGCTCTGGTCAGTTTCCTGTGCTAAGTGGCTTGACTACCAACTGTACTATTATACACGTGATAATCAAGTTTGCCTTAGCAACAATGGACCATGTGTGCCATGAAGTGTGGAGGGCGGAGCTAACGTTACCTGTACAGCACTGGACATGATGTTTGTATAGCTCACATAGACAGAGACAGGAGCACGCGAGGCCTGGCAGACAGAAGGGAAGGATGTGCTAAAGTTGCAGCTGATCAAAGGTGTGTTTATCCAGGAGGAACCAGAGGATCAACGGGATACAGTGACACAGACTGAGGACATATGCTCCTCTCACACAGGACAAAGGAGATTTAGACACTTCAGCCAAACACCAGTCTCACATATGGGCTCTGCTACAAGTCAAGACATCTGCAACTATTGATTTATTCTTATTTGTTATCACACTGCCCAAATATACATATTCTTTAAACGTGCTTAACTTTTCAGGTGGCGGGTCCATCTCCTACATGTCTCACAGAAATGTCAGTTGAATTATCAGTGTTTTATTGCTTTTAAATGCCTTGAAAAGCATGCATTTGAACTTTGAGTTGGCTTGTCTCTCCACAGATTTAACCTGTAACTTGGCGATGTCACGTACCTGTCTTTATGGAGAGAGACAGATTTAATACCATCTTGATGATGAAGAAAAGCATTTACATAGTGTATCTTTAATGCATTGTTACTAGGGGCGTAACGATATCCAAGTCTCATGATACGATATCGTCATGGTATGAACCCGAAAGTACGATATTTATTGCGATATCGTGGCAAAGCTCACGATATGGTAGAGAGGCTCACGATTAGGGATGTAACAATATGCAAATCTCTCTGTATGATATTTTCACGATATACATCTCATGGTACAATATTTATTGGGGTATTTTGTGGAGGCTAACAAAACTGTTAATATTCTACTTCTTAAAATGCCTTGACAAGACCTAATCCAAAGAACCTAAGACTTAAAAGTGCTTAGAACTGTTATATCTTCTTGTAGTCTGCACTGAAATGGAGCAAATCATCATGGTCTATATAGTTCCCTCTGTCTTTTTTTTTTTTTTTTGGCTATTGCTGCACCATAACTCTTAATTTAAGCAAAGAGACTTGTAATTCAATATATTGTGTATGATATTATTGTGAGAACTTTGATGATACGATATCACAATATATCGGTTATTGTTACATCACTAAATGTTACTTCAACCTGCCCAGGGACCACAGGTGGAAATTTGTCATTTACAACCTGGTACAGTTCATCTTTCATTTTGATCAATGTTTAAATAAATTAAAACTACCACCATACAAAAATAAATACATTTAATGGAAATAAATAAATGTAACAACAAAATCCTACTACTTTACTGAACCTTATCTGAAGTAGACTTGTCACAATAACAAAATGTGAAGTGCAATATATTTCTGAAGAAAATATAGACAATAAATGATCATACTGAAACTAATTGATGCCTGTGACACAATGACCCAAGAGCAGATTTATACTGCAAAAAGCATGAGCTGCAATAAATAAATAGCAGAAAAAACGCTTTAGTTTGAGTCATAGAAGTTATTAATTCAGTCTTACATCTTATTGTAAGGTAAAAAGGTAAAAAAAAAAAAAAAAAAAAAAAAATCCCCAAATTTCCCAGTAGTTCAAAGCAAAAGGATACAGGATAAATAACCTCAAAAATATATTGTTCCAGCTTTTAAATATTGAACAATAAGTCGATTATAGTATTATTGTGACAGGCCTAATCTGAAGGAGGCGTTATGAGGTCTACGGACTCTATGCCACTTTACTGAGTTAAATGAAATCTGTTTAAGATGCAAAAGTGAGTCACGCTTCCAAACTTTTACAAATATGAAGCTGAATTCAGCAAGCAGACTTAAATACATTAGAACATATGAGCATCAAGTAAGATTCTAACCCTCGACATCAAAATACAGCAAATTTTTAATTTGTTCATAATAATCTTTATGTTGACCACATGTTTTTTATTTTTTTTTAATGATCTATGTGTTGAATGCTCAGAATCCAATCAGTGCTGGCAGGAGCAGAGCTGGAGCAGAGAACCATTAAAGTCCTGGCCCCAGCTACACAAACAAAACGTATCCACCTGAGACCACAGAGGGACAGGATGCAGGCTACTTATAGACACCCAAAACCCACACAAGAATAGCAGGAAAACCAGCTCTGTATGAGGGCCTTTTGAAGTGCGCCACCTCTTAACTATTCTGATACCCCAGCCCTGCATCTTTGAAGGAAGGTTATCCTCCGAGCCTGTATGTCCTGTTATGAATGAATTGTTTCCTCTTTCACTTTGTCTCCATTTTGCTACAGAAACTGACACCATTTTATTGTTCTCTATGGGCCAAAGTACTATCAGGGGACCAGACCGCTCACAGGTTTGCACAAGATGGTGACCAAGGCCTGTTCCCTGGACGGTAAATCAGTCAGAGGTGATGCAAGAAGAGAAATTCTACAAAATCTGTCGAAGGATGACCCCCTGGACTTTGCACGGTTTCCTCCATCCTCAAGGTCGTGACCTGACAATAGTGGCTTGCCTAAGAATGGAGCGTTTGGGGTAATTAATCAGCGAGTGGTCAGTGATGTCATTGTGCAAACAGGACTAGAATAGGGGGCACACTGACATATTTTGTTAGTTTTGTGGTTATGGTTTAAGCCTTGACAGTAAATGCTGCAGATTTATGGGTGTGCACAGTCAGGGAGCTTGCACCTGTGCACAAAACAAAAACAAAAATAGGCAGTGGTTGTACAATTTGCAGGGTTAAGAAATATAGTAAGATCCTGGAAAATGGTCAAATGGGGAATCCATTAAAACAAAAAAAAATTAAATAAAAAAAAAAAAACACTAGACACACACGATTTTGTACCTAAACCTCTAACATTGTAGTAATTATAGTTTTGTTATAACAATATTTTCAGCATTTTCTGTTTTAAAGGTGCATTGTGTAACTTTTCTGATGGAGCATGTGTCAAATACTTTTCTCCATGGAGATTTTATTGCTTTGTCTGGAATGTTTCACAGTTCGGTATTAAACCTTTCTATCTTCATGGAGACCAAATCTGACCAATCTGTGGAGAGGCAACCTCGCTCAGTCAGAATCCCTGTTTTTCGAGGTATTTTTGAGCTACAAAACCAACTGTAATTGAATAAAAGTAGAGCTGTTTAATGTCACATTGTGGAACATTCTAGGCAGAGCAATGACATCTCCATAGAAACAAGCAGGTGATGGACCGTCAACCAAAAACTTAAATAATCCACCTTTAAGTATTTTAATATAGTGTTTCTATTACTTGGATTTAGGAAGATGAGGCCAAATTGTTACCACTTTTTATTTCAAATTTATCATGGAGTTTTATTCTCACGTTTAAGTTTATTTATTTTAGTAAAGTTCTACACTGGTGTCTCTACATTAATAAATTCAAAACAGACATAATCATTAGACCTTTTTACAATAGGTGGACAGATCCCATTGTTCTCATTTTTTGATGTCTGTGCATGTTTAAAGTCTGTAATTTGTAAAGGTATATGGTTTAAGTTAAGTTTACATACCTCTCTAATGTAATACTAAAAACACTTTTGGTTTGACTGCGACATAATAAAATAATAATAAAACAACTCTGAACACTGTTTTTGCCTGCTGTATATTTGTATTATTACATGTTGTATGACACAGTTTTACAAGCACACAAACCTTTTAAATAGGCATGTGCATGGGTGTTTTTGCTCCAAAAAGCACAGTAGTTTTATGGCACTAATGAGCACATGTTTACACTGCCTTCTTGTCATGGGTGCAAGGAAGGCTTTGTGCAATTCTACCAGTGGACTATTTTATTTTCTTCAGAATGCGTTCTTCAATATTGTTCATTTCAAACTCTAGTGTATATCAATTTGATTTGTCAAATAATGTGCCAATTTTCCTTTTTTATCTAAAATGATAATCACAAAATATTCAAAAATACTGCTAAACAAAACAATTATCAAGCAGTGTGGTAGGTTTTAGATCTTTTACATCTTTTATATACGTTTCACTTTTGTGTGAGAAAAGTATCTACATACACAGTTAAAAGGTAGATGGTGAAAAGGATTATGTTTTCATCAAAGGGTTGCTGCCTCTATATTATATTCCACAAAAAAGGTCAGCTCACATTAGAATACCTTGGATTTCTTCATCGTTTCATCTTTGTACAATTTATGTATTGAACATTGCACTTTGGCCGCTGAAAGCTTAGGCATTTCCTTTGAGCGGTGAGCTAACGTGCAGCTCTGCACACATTTGCAGCGCGTGTGGCAATGGATCAAAGTACATTCAGTGTTTCTGCTGCTAAAAATGCTTTTTATTCAGAGCTCAGGATAATCTGTCTCACCTCTGACAGCCATCTTGCTTATATTTGACCAAAAACAAGGAACAAGTCTGACTGATTAGCTTTCCTATGTACCTAACAAGATGTTTAATACTGCATATAGTTTGTTTCTGTAGTCACTATTGCAAATTATTATATGTAAATGAAGGGCCTAAACAAGATATCTCCAACAAATAGAGAATTGCTTGGCGTAATGACAAGAGATGAGAATAATAGATTGTTAGTTGGCGTTATAATGACAGTACATATCCGGGGAGGTGCAGATAGGCACATTAGAAGTCAAAGACTGTCCTGGAATAATAGGAAGGCTCAGAGATAATGTACTCTCACAAGGGGGCCGCAGCATTAGCAACAGCGCAGCAGGACCTGCCGTGCACGTGTGCCAATGACGCATAAAGAGCTCTCAATGACAAAGATAGCAGAAAGGTAAATCTGTGGGCATATGGTTTTCCCGCCGCAATACATCCAACGCCATACTGTAGTGCCGTCTGCAACACACAGGGACGTGGAGGAGACTGGTACCGGGCCAAGAAAAGACTTTCAACAGAGTATTGTAAACAGCCTATGGAAAGAATATGGCCCTATAAGACAACAAATACAGAGGTGTTCAAACTGTGGTGTGAGGACCTGGTGCTTCAGGTGCTACTCAGGATCCTGTACAGTTTAGTACATTTAGTATCATTTAGTATCTGTCGAGTTTAAGACATATTTGTGAATGTTTTTGTCCCTTATTTATGATTTAAACCTCAAAATACCAAATATTTTATTTCTCTGTGTGGAAGGTTAGATCAATTATTTACTACAATATTCTGACACCAAAAACAGCATTGGCTCAAATTATGCATTTTCTTTCCAGCTTTTAACAAATTAACTTTCAGGGCAAATCATTAATTTTGTCATTTATTTATATAATTTATATAATTTATGTTATATGGGCAAAGACTGGTGCACAAACAGGCCCTGTGTACACTTTGGCAAAAGTGACTGTTAATGATTTGAATACTGTGTGACTAAAGAAAGCATTTTATTTAAAGGAGATATTATGTATTTTAACACCCAAAACTGTAAAATCAAGTTCATTTCAGTATTATGGCTGTTGTATTACATACGCATGAAACTGCTGACTTCTTAAAATATTCTCTGCGGAAAAAATCTTGCAACTAAAGCAGAAATTACTCAAATCAAGGTTCAGCTCCAAAAACAAAGAAGCCTAAAAATGATCATAAAAATCACCTGCATAAAAACACCTCTACAAAAGGCGTATTCCTTTAATCAGGCAGCACTGATGAAGGCACGGCTCTGCGATGAATAGCACTAAATGAGAAGACAAATGAGACAGAGGAGAAGAAAGAGCCAAAGTACAGATGACATTAACTTCTGCTCAAATGATCACAGCAGGAGGGCATGCACAGTATTTAGCACCAATCTTTCGCGGCTTTTGATGTTGTTTGTAAAATCGCAGCATCCTCCACAGATTTCTAACTCTCCTGCCTCGTGCCCCCGATGGCAGCAGTGCAGGGAGAGCTCCACACTGCCCCCCCTCTTTCTTCATTAGATATTAATTTATTCATTACATGTTAACTCTGCAAGACCTTGGAAGGAGACGCCAGGTGACTCTTCCTCATTTGGTCCCCACCGCTCGCTCGGCTTGGGCCCGGGCTAAAACCAATGTAACCAAGTGCCACACGGCTGGTGGAAGTGCAGAGCAAATTATAGCCAGCTCCACAGAGAGAGGGAGAGGGGGAGAGGTGGACTGTGGTGGTACACACGCGGTGGGATGCTCATGCTGGCTAAATTAAATCTGCAAATATGCATAAGAAAGGTGCCAAGGAAACCTGGTCTGTAAATAACTATACAGTATATTTTTTATTGCAACAACTGGTGGGAAATAAGAAAATAAAAACTATATTTCACTTTTGTATTAGACCTACAATCTTTACTTTGTATTTGAATTGTATCTTTAGCAATAGTTTAACAACAGTTGCTCATTTAACCAGGCTTGGGGCAGGTCAGTGAGTTACCTTGTGCTCTTTTGACAACTTTCTCTTTACAAACAAACAAACAAACAAAAAAACTTAACCGATTCAGTGTTAGTGACATAAATACAATTACAAGTGTGTTACGGTATAGGTCAGAAATGTAAAATAAAGTTAAGGTTTATTCATCTTATAACTTTAGGTGAAAATTGTTGTTTTAAATTCTTTTTGTGCCAGTATTTCACCTCCAAGCACCTTCAGCATCTCCTCACTTTAGGCAGTTACATATTTGTAGTGCAGTGTTTGTGTGCATAGAGGCTTGTGAAGAGACTTTGTGAGAGGTGTTGTGAGGGGGACTTTGTAACTTCCTCCTCGGAGAGTGAAAGAGCTCTCAATCTTTAACCGCGCTGGGGCAGATCAGAGCCTGACGCCTCCGAGCATCAATCCGGCCTCCTCTCTGTGTCCCCATCAATGGAGAGAAAATCCCCAGTGAACGGGCCAGGCTGGCTAATCCACCGCTAAATGACACCTCCAGACGCTAATGCCCGGCCTGACCACAGAAGCAATCTCCTGCACACATGTAGCGCCCATGCTTTTCACTGAGGCCAACTTAAAAAGAGCCTGTGTCTGTCCTCTGTGTGCCACCTGCTTAGCATCCCCGCGCCGCAAGCTGCTATAGAGACACATCGCCATGGCCGCGGAGAAAGGCCCATTGTGTCCAAGACGCCTTTGAGGCCATTGTTCTGCAGAGTGAGGCCGGCCCGACATCTGCACCATTCACACTCAAGGAAGTTGTAATCACTCCCCTGCTCTTATGGAGATCCCAGTGTATAGGAGAAGTTTAGGGACATAGTAAACAGCAGAGCACAGAAGATGGAGCGAGGGGTGTGGAGGATTGGGCTGTTTTTGTTGAGCGGCATCAGTTTAAATAGAAACTCTTACACAGCCCCATACAGGCCCCTTGATCCAGCGCCCCCTGCACATCCCTCCCTCCCCCCTAACCGGCCTGAGTGCTCTCAGTGCAGACAATACAAAGCTGCCAGAGGATTTTACTGAGTTACCTCTCCATCAAAAGCACTGATTAATTGCTTGTCTGTCTGAAATAGGGCATAAAATTTTAAGTGCATCTTTAAGTTTTACAAGAATTTACAAGAAGCATGGGGCTTTCTGAGTGAGTGGTGAGCGAGTAGGTGAAGTCAAAGATTTGTTTTAGTAATGACCATTGAAAGAGCGTCAGTACTTTCATTTACATATAATTAAACTTAAATGGAGGTCTGACTGGCATGGGGTTTGACGCAGGGCATGCAGGCTGCAGAGAGACACAGAGACCCCCTCTGAATCAACATGACAGGCTGCAGTAGTAGTTTTATCTGGAGCTAATTAAACAAATCAATTAGAGTCTATTGTTGTAACTGTGTAACTGATGTTCTATACTGGTAGAAACGCTCCCTTGGGGAGGCCCTCCAACCACTTTAAAGCCCTATCCTCTACATCTCCATCTGATACTAATATAGACACTTATTTGCGGCGTGCTGTCATGTCATTGGTGGTAGGCACATTATGGAAATTGAATTGGAGGGGTTGTGGGGAGCAGGGCTGAGCGCAGTGTGAGGTGCCGGGGTTCACTTCCCATCACCC
The DNA here is from genome assembly GCF_026225935.1 of Boleophthalmus pectinirostris. Lineage (NCBI taxonomy): Eukaryota > Metazoa > Chordata > Actinopteri > Gobiiformes > Gobiidae > Boleophthalmus > Boleophthalmus pectinirostris. The sequence continues at coordinate 20,399,360 of NW_026570970.1, read as the reverse complement.
TCCAAGGAGAAGTCGCTTCAGCAAACTCCAAAGTCCCTCAAAGTTCCCCATAGGCGAGTGAGTGCGCACACCCAGCTGTGTGCATCCAGACACTAGGTAAGGGTCGTACAATTAGCATACTCCTCCCTGCCAGGCAAGGCACTGCCATGCAGATAAATTATCATATTAGATTTAGCCTCCTCACTTCAAGTGATTGGCTCCCAAATTGTTTTAGATGGCCGTCATTAATCCTTAGCATAGGCTAAGTGCTTTGGCTTCAGATCTGATTGCACAAACGCACCAAGGGTCAAATTAACACAATGCTAATGTCTGAACTCTATCTCATTTGTGGCGTCAGGATGCTGCTTCTATTATAGGAAACAGAAATGAGTCAATTGGCATTCATCTAATCTAAGATTTAGAAACTCCCGATGATAATTGAGGTCTAAGGTAAAAGAAGAGAATATATCATTAGTGATTATATTTAAATGCACATGCAGGAAGCTGTGTGCTGAATGTCAAAAACACAGCACAACGCAAACTTTGACAGCAACAACATTTTAAGCATCTTTGAGTAGTTATATAAATGACTGCAGACATTCAGACATTGTGTGAGGCCCAGTCCCACTCTGACATATGGCTTCCCATTAACAGGCCAGGTCAGTACAATTATGTACAATTTGAAAATGAACACAGTTGGAATCATGGATCATCCTTTCCATGGAAATCTGCGTATGTCTTTGCACATCTATGTAAAGCCTCTAATATGATGACTTTAGTGCGGTCAGCATGATACCAACACACAGCATCCACCTTGATGGAGTTAAACCATTTTTCTAACATACAACACCAAGACTAATGTATCTGCATTTACAAATGCTTTTCAAATCCACTTCTGCGAAAATCAGTGAACTATTTTTAACTAACCTCGCCTTTACCTTTATGACCCACAGGCTCTCCTCACCTTCCTGTGAGTCTTTGGAGACTGTATAAACTTTGGCACTTTGCCTGTCCACCAGGCAGTCCTACATTTGGTCTCACTTCCTCTTTCTTAACTCTTACTGACAACATCCTCTCATCGTCCTCTAAATGTATGGTGATGACTCAACATATTCTACACTCTTACCAGAATCTGCAGTATGCAGGCTGCAGTATATGCTGTATAGTTTTCCTTTAGATTGCTCCTGAGTCACCATGGTGAATCACCTGCCTGCTCTCCTCTTAGATCTCGCTTCCCTCCTGTGATAGTGGTTGATATTCCCAGCTGTGTTGTGGAGGTGCGAGCCCTCTCCTCCGCCCTTCATCTGGCCGTCTGTGTGTTTGTGTGCAGAGACAGCCGGACAGACCCTGTGTATCTCTGCCTTTGCCTCCTGAGCCTCTCTCTCCTCCTCTCTCGTACCTGTCATCTGGCGAGGCTAACCTCTGGTAGCTCCCCGCCAAATGCACAAGCGTCCACCCTCCCATACACACACTGTACACTCCGCCGAGCGCCAGCCCTCCAGCCCCCGCACAAGCAGCCAGTGTCAGCGAATGGGCTGAACTGTCTCCGCCCCAAGAATAACCCCTGACAGACAGCCCTAGTGGCCTCCCCTCGTCAACACAGCCTGCCTGGAAAGCTGACAGCCAGGGCACAGGGTGGACAGGCGACTGTAGTTCAGTTTACAGTGGGCAGGGCCTGTGGAGAGAGTCAGCTATAGGTGTAGAGGAGGGGGAGTATGCTGAATAATGTGGCTGTGTTTGTTTACATGAGGGTAACCTATGGGTGTCATTGTAAAAGCATGTTTTTGTTTTGGTGAATACTTGAATAGTTACAAAGGCCAGTAGCCATCAGGTATGACACTGGAATCCTGATCTGATAAATACATATGTGTAGTTACTGTTCACTGCACATCACTGTTACAACCAATGAAAGACAATCAGATAGTTTAAGTACATGTGATTGAGATATCTGAAATATTACCAGTTCAATAAAGCTTAAAACTACTTTGCAGTCTTCAACAATCACTATAAGATTGAGGAATATAGTTCACAGAATACTGGATCAATCTCTGTGTAAAACCTGCTGTAGTCCATTATTTGTTAATATTTCAAAAGACATTCTGGGTAACACATATTAGTCTCAATAAAACATGAACAAATGGTTATAAATACAATACATAAGAGTGAGTTGGAGATAGTTAGAAAAACTTAGTAGGAAGGCTTTACAGAGGTACAATCAAGAGCATCACAGTCCAAATAAAAGGATTATTATAGCAGAGGTCAGAACAGCCAAGGTTACTGCAGTAGTCGGCGTTGGCACGGCGATGTGGTCAGTCTCTGTAGACAAAAACCTAGCCTTCAGTTTGGCTCATGTCCGCAACACTGTCATTTCTCTCCACTGTACAACAAAAACTCAGATAGTTCACTTCAGACAAGCCTTCACAGCCCTCGAGCCGAGCATGCACATTCAAAGGCTAGATGCTGTTCTGTTGTGCTCCGAGTTGACAACAAATTCATTTCAGTATTTATCTTGGAGTTCATTCATTGGAAAAAAAAAAAAAAAAAAAACAGGCACCGAAAACTATGCAAGATTTGTACCAAAAGTGGGGCACAGATGAGCAATCACAAGGCAAGGTTAAATAAAACAATAAAGGAAACGTTGTGATTCTCATAGATGTGAAAATTGTGTAAAAATACAAATAATCTTTTGAGTAAAAATAATCTAAAAAGCAACTGACAATGCCTCTGCACACATATCAATAACTAACAGCCTAACAGTCAATGAAAGCACCCTTGATCCTGTAATCCTTCACTTTTAACAGAGCCTTTCATTTGGATAAAGGCCCAAAGCTACGGCATATTGTTATTGCACAAATTTCTAAGAACTACTCCATCACACCTTTCTAATAATAGTGCATAAAGACAATCTTGGCCTGTCAAAAGAATTATTAAGATGCAGTGCAAGGCTTTTGACAAATCAGTGCCTCTGATTAAGTACAGCCGAAAAATGAAAAGGAATGTTCAATACTGTCATGTTTTTTGCCTGGCGGACACGGATTAACTCCTTCTTGTTGATTCTAAACAGAAAGAGCACCAAAAGGTTGTATTCAAACTTGCTTCTGTTCTCTTTAAAAGCTCAATTTACTCAGGGTGAAGTGTATTGGTCAAGGACATAACAATGGTATGTGAGTTGTGCGACAGCCTCTACATGCTTCTTAAAGTTACAAAAAGCAAACACGTACCTTTTACTGTAACTTAGATTAATTTGTATGCTCCTTGACAACTCATCCTGCAATCCTTTAAAGGGCTCATACTATGCTACTTTCTGATCTATGCTTCAATGTTGTTTCCTCATCACATACATGGAGTTGTGTTTTGTTTCATTCACACATTTAACATACAAACCCTGCATATTTAGTTCTTCCGTCAAACTGAAAACACTCTGTTCCACCTTGTGATGTTATGTGGCAATACAGGAAGTGCTATGTTTTTAAAATTCATACAACTTTGCTAGAATCATTTGAATATTTTCAGCCCAGGAACCGCCAATTTCTACTGAACTAAAGGTAAAAAGGTAGCTGTTATGGAGACAGTTCAGAATTTTGGACATAGGCCTTCATTTCCAAGTTAGCCTTGTCCAGTCCTTTACAGAGGTCGCTGGTGATATGCTAGTGCATGCCAATGGCCATAGTTAGCATGCCTCTAAAAGCAGTCTTACCCACTCTGCAGTGCATCCGAGAAATTATTACACCAGACTGTCAATGTAAATGTCTGTGTCAAAAGAATAATTTTAGAAGTAAAACCAACCTTGTATTTGAAGGATTTATGTCTGAGCAGCAACAGCGAGTTGTGCTTCCTGATAAAAAAAAAAAACTTGGCAACGGCGGACTGATATATGAGAAAATAGGCCCTCAATATGCAACGATTCATGCGATGCAAGGTTAGATTTATTTCAAACATTATTCTATCAACACAGACATTTGCATCGACAGTCTGGCGTAATAATAATTTGCTTTGGGTGCTTTGTCGAGTGGGTAAGACTGTTTTTAGTGGCAGGCTAACTATGGCCATTGGCATGCACTAGCCTAGCACCAGCGACCTCTGCAAATACAAGGACTGGATGGAATATTTTTAAAAAGTGTCTCCGCACGTCTTCAACACTCTGGCTCACTATGTCCAAAATTCCAGACTGTCCCTTTAACTAAAACTACCACACCATGATATCACAAGGTACAGAGCATTTTGAGATTTGGAGATACACAGAGATATACAGACTAATAATGAAAGGTTACTCAAACATGTGTGAATGAAACAAACCACAACTCCGGGTATGTTTTTGAGGAAGTAACAATATTATAACATGGCTTAAAGCTCACACAGCAGACAGTTTTGCATAATATAGGACCTTTAATCAATACTATGACAATCAATACAATACTGAATGATATAGTGTAGTGATTACAGATTACTGAAAATCTACATGTGACTAGAAATGATATGCAAAATGTGAAATTACCCTAAATTTCTTTAATTGGAGTCACTGGAAAATTTGTAATATTTCCATCTGTAACTAAAACAGCTCCAGATAGAGAGATAAGTGGCAGAAACATGTAGCTGCAGTCCTTTTGCCTGTGCAACCAGAAGCCACACACCAACTGAGGAGATAAAACAGGACCATCACATGACAGATTCCCAGCAGAACGTACACGCTGAGATCTAAGGCCTGCAACTTCTGTGCCTTTCCACGAATGGCAGAAGCAGGGAGCAGGCACCCTCACAAACACCAAAAATATCAGAATTCACCATCAGGATTACGCGCACGGCTGGATTCACATCTCAATTTTCCAAGGTATGTTATATTTGAGGACTCATTCCACCGGGGTTTGTTAGAATCATCTGTGTTTATACGTGTTAGTGCAGTGCTAATAAAGCCATCATGCAGACAGCTACACGCACATGCCTTGCAGTATTTATAGTGTAAATCTTAGACAATTCCTATGGGTTTGCTTTGCAGTGAATCCGATCGAAGATTCTCCCGAGATTCCACGGTCTTGACATAAATCTTTTAATCCCTTAGATGTTTATGTTGTAGCTTGACTACCAAGGAAAATGGTAAAATGGTATGGCAGCGGCTGCGATAGCCACAGAAATACTATTACAACCTATATCTTTGCTAAGGCACACATAATGCGTTCGTCTCACCGCACTGCTGGCCTGTGACGCAACCTGATTAGAGGATTGAGGTTTTGGTTGGAGCAGAAAGCAGACTACAAGGGTTAGGCCACATGAATATTTATGAATGGTGTCCATCCACAAGTATGACTTCTAAACCCAAGCCAAGGCCAGCCAGGGAGAAATGCAGAAACACACACACAGGTAAGATCTAAGACCTAAACATAAGGGTGTGCACACTGTAAAACTTCATACCTAGGCTTACTGGTGGTGACCAATGATTTTAAGTTATGTGGACAGAGCATTGGACAGGACACTTTTGTGAGCCAGGGCACTGTATTTTAATTTAACAAATATATTTCAATTTTTACATTAAAGTAGTGTTGAATGGTAGTTGGAATCATTGCACTGTAAAACCACAGAGTCTATTTCTGAGATCCGCTATTTGGTGTAATACAAGTGTGGGTGATAGCGGTATAAACATGAATAATTACAACTCAAGCAGTACTTTTACTAATATTATATAGATTAATAGTCAAAATAACTTCAGAATTTGAGCTGATACATTTAAATTCTTGGGCTCGGTACTCATTTCTAGGGATGCGCCAATATAGCTTTTTGCAGTTCCGATACCAATATTGATAGTTTGACTTTAAGTAACTGCCAGTACCAGATATTAACTAATACCAGTGTAGGGATAGTAAAAGGGCACTTATTTCCTTAAAACATATTTATTAGAGAAGAGATCCAATTGTGTTATGCAACTGTTATTTATCCCTCAAATGAGTACTGGACAGCTTTGTATGAATAAAACCTCAGACATTACGAAATGTTCTAGGTCATAATCAGACTGTAAATAATTTTATTACATCCAGTTAAAGGCCCAACCATGATATTGGCAGAACCAATATTTTGGCTGATATTTGATACCCATATATTTGATATCCATATATGTATCAGTGCATCCCTACTCACGTCATTTGAGTTTGCACTACATGAATCGAGTATAAGAGTGCAACACTGTTATTGCTGTATACCAGTGTTTTCATGTGCCCGTTTAGACTGCTCTTTTGATTAGCCATATTGCTGGATCATATGTGAGCTATTGATGAAATGTCAGATTTTTCACTTTTCCTACACTTTCCAGGAGGGATTATTTCTGTATACTCAAGTGACCTTCCACATCAAGGCCAATGAGTAAGCGTTTAAGATCAGGCTACAGTAGAAATCATGTTCAGAAGGCAGTGGCTTAGATTGGCAATAGCAGTACACTGGCTATTGACTGACCATCTAGTGTGGCTACAACCACTGCAGTTTGGTCTCCTTCACCCACTTCTTCAAGGCTGCCTTTAATCTCTCCCTGTGCCTCCCGATCCATGCCTTTGATGTGCTGATGCCCTTCTTCAGTTACTCAATATTTGATCTCACTTCATACAGCTAAATCCAGCTCAAGCACATTCACACAGAAAGTCTTTCAGTCTCTCTTTCCATCCCAAATCTTTTTTCAATTCTACAAATGAACCACAAAATATTCAAGCACAAATGGTATGGAATTCAATGTATTACTTGTTTTACTAATTTGCATGGCACAAGTATGTATCTTTGCAAAAGTCTGGTGAAATTTTCATGAAACCAAAACTTTGTTGACTAAAAATCCAATGCTGAATTCCTTCTCATCGCTGCATAGGGCCAGGAGATGTTAAACTTTAAATTCAATGAGTTGTGAAAAAGCGGGTGCTCGACCAGGATGTGCACACAATTGTGGATCTCAGGTGAGGGAATAAGAGAAGAATCTTGCCTCATCCCCTACTCCTGTTCAGAAGTTTCCACAGTACTCATATATAAATGGACAGCTTCTATTTCTGGGCAAATGGGCAGAAGTATATTGTGATAGTAGCAGTAGGGAGAGATTATCAAGTTTGTTTTTTTTCTGGCTCTTAAACCACAACATTAGATCAGTGCAATATTGATCTAAAAGTTTAATTTCACTGTAGCAAGCAGCAGATTTTCTTAAAAATGTTTTTATTTTTGAAGAATGACTACTGAACATTTTTAACCCTGTGTGTATGACTGGGGGTCTTAACTATTCACATAATCGCAAATAAGATCCTGGAGTGGGCGGAGATAGGGGTAGGTGAAAAGTGACAATGCGAAATCAACATCCAACAAAATCCAACAAAATATAGCTTTGAATAAGATATTGATGAGGGAACACAGAGCACCACAAAAAGGTTAAACTCTAGAGATGTAACACAGTAACAGTCATAAACTTCTGTACCAGAGCCCTGCACGGGTCAATTTTTGGAGACCCGCACCCGTCCGCACCCACACAGTACAGCACCACACCCGCCTGTTAACCAGCCAGGCCCGTGATTATATCAAAGTTAAACCCGCACCCGCCCCAACCCATTAACATGCCACCTGTTACCCACCTGTGTCCATGATAAATCACACACAAATTAAAAGCATAAACTGAAGCATCCATCAGAATATGAATTAAAAAGTTACAACTTCAAAAATTACTATCACGAAATTAAATCTTCAGTACAAATACGAATTCACAGACGCAACTCCACTGTCATCACTTCACAGGCATTATTTACTGAGTAGAAGAAACGCTGATCTAGGTGCCGGACTTTTGTGCTGCACACGCGACGGACTGATCCAAGATTTAACCAGGACAGAATGAGGACTAAAACAGGACTAAACCAGGACTCACTGTCGGGACAGGCTCAGAGATGAGCCTGTGTAGACCGTCGGGTGACCTCAGGCTAAAAGACTGTTGCAGAGCTCCACGCCCCACGGACGTAAGCTCAGCTGTCACCCGATCGCACTTTGTGGACTTTCTGCTCCACGGGTTCGGGGTTCTTTCTCTCTTAAGTCCCAGATTAGTCCTGGTTTACTCCTGGTTTAGTGCTGGTGGTAGTTCTCGTGTAGTCCTGGTTTAGTCTGATTTAGTCCTGACCTGCCCGTGTGTAATTACTACTCGCACGTATAATTCCAGAACTTTAAAACCCACCCGTTTCAGCAACCGGTGCAGGACTCTGTTCTGTACTAAACCATCACCCCTTTTTACAGCACACTCATGTTTATCCACTGGGGCCCTCTACCACTCAGTGCCATACCTTAATAAAAGTGGGGCAGCTGCGGTGCTCCCACCCACCAGGCAGATCCAAGAGGTGCAGGTATCGGCTCATCTCTTTTCTGCACCCACCCGAGCCCACTACCAAGAAACAGGATACAGAATTACTGCCTGTTTACCCCATCTGGAGACACTACACGTGTCACGTGGGAAGATGAAATTCATTGTCAACATCAACTAAAACTTTCACTACAAGTTATTCCAGGGAGAATCTCGAAGAATCCATTGTATTAGATGTTTTGTGTGCAGTCCATTCACATCAGTTCACATTAGTATTATAATGTCCAATCTTGCTCAGTTATATATATAAAGGATTCAGCAAACAATATTTCGAAATGTCAGTCTAGATTTTTTGGCTGATAAATAAAATCAAATGAATTAATTGTACCAAGAAGGGCATCTGGTCAAGTAATTATGAAAAATTCTGCACCTTATGGTTTCGTATGGCAACTCCTGAAACACAGTTATTGTATGTATGTAATGTTTATTTGAATAGAGACAGATACACAAACATAGATTAACAGGTATCACATAGCCAAGGCTAGTTCATAACACTCATCTACAGAAGGGCTTTTAAAACTGTTCACTAAAAAGCAGTGGGATTGTTGGATGAAAAAGCAATAAACACAGTGAATGTATAAAGAGAATCAAATATCAAAATACCACAAACATACAAATTCACACACTCACATTTCACATTTTCTCATCCTCCTCTTTCCTCTGCCCTCCCAGTCTCGCTCTCTCTCTCTCTCTTTTTCTTTTTTTAGAAATTGTTTATCCATTATATATTTATAAATACTTAATTAACACTTAGAGTTAGTGTTTAGTTTAGTGTTTTCCTATCTCCTTTTATAACTCAAAGGATGACCCTAGAGACCAGTCTCAAGTCCTCTCCTCATCGCCACGATACAGAGACATCTACCATATGTTCCAGTCCTCGGCCCCTGCATAATTACAAGATCAACAATACGGGGCAACAATCCAAGTGAGAAACAGCAAAAAGCCTGCATTCACATCATTATTTAGTGAGCCTTTGTGACGCTATTAACACCAAGAAAACTACGCTCTTTGGACTGAAGGATTCCTACTTAACAGTGATCAGAGAGTGCCTATTACAGAGCAGAGGGCTGGTGTAACATTGAACTCGTACCCACTTGTATTCTGTCTCACATTAGTTCCACTCAGTTGGCTTCCAATGACCTATTCAATGTAGATGCACTGTGCGGTAATGAGAGCCGGACTGTAGCAGCTCTTCAGAGGATGAGGCCAAAGGGTGTAGGCCGGTGATTCACAGAAATTATTCAGAATTAAAAAAAATATTTAATAGAAAATCTGAAGTGAACAATAAGGCAAAATGAAATTAATTAATATGCTGCGCAACAATGCACTGTTGCATTGTCCACCAAGCTTGAAGTTGCAGTGTGGAACTTTTCTGGTGGAGGGTCCATCACCTGCTTCTCTTCATGGAGGTATTGCTTGGAATGTTCCATAGTATACCATTGCACTTATTTATCTCTATGGAGACAGCAGGTGACACCACACCAATTTACATGTCAGATTTATGGAGAGGGAAGTCCACTCACAGTAAGAGTGCAAGTTTTCTAGGTAAATAAAAAACAAACAAACCAACAAACAAAACAAACAAACAAACAAAAACATATTATTGAGTAAATACAAGATGGATACATTTAATGCCATACTGGGACATTCTAGACAAAATAGTAACATCTCCATGGATGCAAACAGGCTGTAACTTTTCTGGTGGAGGGGTTCCAATCTTCTTCTGCCAGTGTTATTGTTGATGTGTTTGACACAAGATAAACAAACTAAACAATAACCATTAAGGAGGTGAAATGTTCAGTAGGAAAGTAATTATACAAAGATACAACTGTGACTTCATTAATAAAAGAGTGTTGTTACACAATGAGCTGTTTGCACTAAAAGACTATCAGAATCAACACATCTGTAAAACAGTGTACTGTCACTTCAGATACGTGCGGGAGATGGGGATCAAATTAATCAGGGAGGTGATCAAATGAATGCATCTGAGATGTAATAATGAATTATGTGTTAGGATAAGCGTGACACACTTCTTCTTCTGTGAGCCCAATTTGGCAGAGCGAGGTGTTAAGGGAAATAATCATTTGCCATAGCAGTATGTCAACAGCCAGGCAGTGTTAGAGGAACTTAACTCAATCTGTTACGCTCTGGGACCGAGCCTTCTAATACTCTTTTAGCTTAATAGCCTCAAGTGTTTGTTGTGCCTTTCTCAACCAAAATGAGACACGTGTAAGCTCAGACCTGCACTTCCAGCCTGTCTGCTCTGGCGGTAAACACTGTCATATAATTTTTATTAGGAAAAGGTTGCATTAACTATTTGTGCAAGTCAACAACATGTTTTTTGGTTTGCAGACGTGTAGCATCAAATCTCCCTTGTTTAGCAGTTTGCTGTAATTGTTTGCAGTACTCCTGTCTACACTATAAGGAGTTTGTGTAGTACCTGCAACTCATTAGCTAAACAAGCTAAACTTTAACTTAAGTCATTGATTTGAGGTCAAATTGTTTACTCTATCACAAATAAGAACTTTTAACTTCACCTGTTAAGTGAGCTAGACTGTCAGGTTCTGTTTGTTTAGCTTGGACATGCACATATGCACATAACTGACTTTTTCACTAACTAATAAACAAGAATCATGAACATCTAAACTTCCAAGAGCATAGTGTAAAAAGAGGTTGAAGAAGAGTAATAGTATGCACAAAATGGCCCTGCTTTCAGTTTATGCATATGGTAATGTTCTCTGACTAACCTCTTGGTGCAGACTTTAGTCCTCTAGAGGCCCATTTTGAACCATTCCCTAACTGTCAACGACTCTGGCTGCCTGTATGAGAGGGTGCTTCTTGGCAGGGTGTTAACATGCATGTATTGGTATGAGGTTGTACACACGGGTCCTTAGGGTGCTGTTAGATGTGAAATGGCACATGGAAACGCCAAGTTCAACTCACCATCCTCCCTCTTCCTCTGTCCACCCCTCGCCTTTGCTGTCACAGCGTACAGTAATACCCTTAAGACAGCAGCATTGCCTCTGAGACAGACATAGCAGGTTTCAGGTTGAGATCCCTGTTACCATGTGGCAGCCATTGGAAACAGATGGTATCCAAACAGCCTGTCATGTTTACTGCTGCTGCCATAAAAGACAAGACTCCAACAACACACTCCGCCAGGGCCCCCCCGGGACAGCACCGGGGCCCGCAGACAGCTGCCTGGGGGAGCCCATAGGTCCTGAACACACCTTGAACCGACACCCAGCTTGGACCCAACCGCCACAAATGCTTCTACTGGTTAATGAAACTTCCTTCGTAATTTGAATGGAAACATTAACGTCAGTGAATCACCAGTCAGGAATTGATCTCACAATGTTCAGATAAGCAGAGAGCCTGGAATCTGTGCTGCAGCTTAGACCACTTGACTATCAGGTAATGTTTTGGTATGCTGGCTCTAAATAATACATTTTCAGTGTATGTGCATTTTCATTGTATTGGCAGAGTTAATGTTAGCCACTAAACATCTTTGAGGAACCAGGTCTGTTTTGGTGACCGACAATCACTCGACCACACGTGAGAACATGAGAAAACATTACCACATGTAGCTATTACCTCAAACTAAAAACCACGTAGTAAACTAAATGAACAGGATAGAATACTTATATCGGTACCAGGTTGGGTATCTTTCTAAATATGTCAGTTTGGGAAGGGTCATAACTGCAACACTTTTGTCGGTATTGTTTATGTACTGTACAGAGTGACACACACCATCTATAGGCGCACACCCCAAACTGTCCTTCTAACCCAGTCTGGACATGCTACATTTACTGCAATTAAACAAGCATGCCATTTGAATATCTGATGGCACCTTGCAACCTGCTCTGTGGGCTCTGAATATAATGGTGTCCCTGTGGAGTGCAGGAGAAATTGTCCATGTCACAGTTAATGAAGGGAATTTGCATTGTTATCTCAATTAAGGCTAGTGGAAAAAATGAAGCATACTGCTGAATTAGTACTTCCACTTAAAAGTATATGTGTAGGCCGGGTCCTCTAACGTACAATTTATTTATCAAATGAAGGACAATTCTCTAGATCAGGGTGCCTCTGTGACACCACATTTGTAACTTTTTTATATAAGAACACACATTATTAGAGTAGAAGATTGCTGTGGGGCAGTAGACCACGCCAATGACACAAAGACATTTGTTACAACAGTAGACGTATAGGGCTATGTGAATCATCCAATAAGAAGATAAACAGAGCAACTTCTACAGCTACTGAGCCAAAACTGAACTGTAATGTTATTCCAGCCATATTATTTGCAAGCTGTTAAAAAAAAACTAAATGTATAAAAAGATACATAATTACTATTTCCGAGTACATCTCTTGAGGGAAACTTGTACTACAGTAGATCTCCATTGACAGTTGAAGTGGCAGTTTTTCCGCTTGTATTGTTGAAGCAGTTGTGGTGTTCAAGCGTCTGTAAGAAGTGACTAAAGGCCTAGTCGAACTCTCATGCTCCAGGGCCCTCAAATGTTCACTGAATTATTTATACAGACAGGACATGAGCTGATGACAGTTTAGAAGAGGCTAGACAAACACAGACGCGCACATGCACACACATACACGCACACGCACACACACACACACACACACACACACACTGCACTTGCATAGACCATGCAGCCTCTTAAATGGGGTCAGTGGGCTTCTCAGGTACAGGGTAACTCACAGATCTAACCGGAGACCTGGGATAGTGAGGATCAGACGGGGAAATTGTGTGATTTATGGCTCTATTCTACATAATCTACTTTAATCTGCAGCTCAACATAGCTCAACATATTTTATAATACTTAGAATTAGATTTAGACAAACTTTATTGATCCATAAGGCAGATTAATGGGACACAGTAGCTCACACATCACAATATAATAATCAGAAAATATAAATGGTAAATGGTAGGGATGTACAATAACCGAAATATCGTGATACCATATCGTCAAAGTTCTCACAATAAAATCATGGACCATCACAATATATCAAATTACAAGTCTCTTTGCTTAAACTAAGAGTTAATTTAAGCAAATTAACTCTTAGTTTAAGATAAATTAAGAGTTAATTAAGCTTAAAAGACAGCGGGAACTACACAGACTAAAAAAAGAGACAGAGGGAACTACATAGACCATGATCCTTTGCTCCATTCCAGTTTAGAGTACATGAAGAAATAACAGTTCTAAGCACTTTTAAGCATTATTTCTGTGGATTAAGTCTTGTCGCGGCATTTTAAGACAAAAAAGTAGCATATTAACAGTTCTGTTAGCCTCCACAAAATGTCGCAATAAATATTGTACCGTGAGGTTCATACCGTGATGATATCGTATAATGAGACTTGGATATTGTTGCACCCTTAGTAAATGGTATTAAATCCAAAATAAGTTGCAAAAATAGCAAGAGACTTGTGTCAAATGAGGCATAATTATATAAATGTGTATGTGCAAGTAAAAATAAAATAAGAAATATAGTAATACAAACGTGTCTAGCTATATACAAGAGAACACTAAGGAGAACAGTGCAAAGATTAACTAGTGATAGACATGGTATAGGGTTATCTGTTACATAAGGGTGAGTTGTTGTACAGTTGTATGGCATATGGTATGAATGTAGTTCTGGACAAAAATGCGATGGCAAAGGTTAAATTTAAGTGAAAGTTCAAACTGGAAAAAGTTCAAACTGAAAATCATCTAATATATGTCATTTTGCTAAAGCTATAGACACTGTCAGATAAAGGGTCTGTCATGTGGCTCACATAATTTCATCTCCATTGACTAGGCAAGCTTTATAGATATGACTATGCATAATAAAGAGTAGATTATAATGACATTTTTGAATAACCATTTCATTTAGAATTATAGCAGATGATGAGATCTTTGACAAACGTCCATAGTGATTATTTCCCTATATGACCTCCGATATATATCAATAGAAAGTTAAACTTCAAGGTATGTGGTTTAAGATAATCAGAGGAGTCAGAAAAAATGATAAAACAGAACATATTTTGGGGGGTTCAATGAGGGTCAGGATAAAACAAAACAATGTTAAAGGTCCTATATTACACAAAATGAATTCTTGTGAGGAAACAACATTATAGCTTAATATAGGCCCTTTACAGTAGATGCCAGCCACAGAAGTTTCCTGAAAGGTCAAATTTTGCAGCGGTCACCTGGATGGACCCACTTCTGAATTGTCTGAACTGTCTCCCTCATTACCCTCTCACACTGGAGCCGTATCCCAACAGCCCTCTGTCCTGATCCAACATGGCATCTTAAAACCAGCACTTTACATTCAAAGGTCAACTGGGGGAGGGCATCAGAGATAAAGAGACTATATAAGCAAGAAATAGAGTTATGAAAATACACATGATTTTATTCAATCATGTACACAAATGTTCTTATTCCCACACAGCAAATCTTACCCAAATACCAAAAAAAGGACAGACTCGCCTTGGAAAGGTTAGTGAAATTCATAAATGAAAAAGAGCAGAGTTTAAATGCCAGACAGTTTCAAAAAACAGACAAAGGAAGATTGGAGTAATTTATGCATAATGTGAACAACAACAGTGTGTGTGTTTGTGTGTGTGTGCGTGTGGTTTATCCTGAATTCCTACAGTGGTCAGAGTTAACAGAAAAGTGATTTAATGCAACATTTTGAGAGAGTAGAGAAGTCAATATCTCTAGACTGGTTAGTACTGATGTCAGTATTGACATTCTGAGTCAGTACCCAATGTATGTGTGTACATAGTGTACATTTCAATATTTTTGACATTTAAGCAGTATATTTCTACCTTTGATATCACAGTATATTTATTGTGGTATCAAGATTTGAGTTGCCGTTATTAAAACAATTAAGCCTACACAAAATTCTTACAAGCTGCAAAGTGTGGCTGCTCAGTTAGTAGTGAGTATAGCCACTAATCTGAAGGTTGGAGGTTCAAATCCTGCTGGTAGAGTGGTCAGATCCACTGAGCTACAGGTTGGCAATTGCAGGTGTGATTCCAGCTCTCACAGATGAATGCAGTCATTGCTGTTGTCCTTGGGCAAGACACTTAACCCCCCTTGCCCCCAGTTTCTGTGTAAACTGGTATCTGAGTGTGTGAATGGGTGAGGGATTCCTTGATGTAAAGCACTTTGAGTGTCTTGAAGGTAAAAAAGCACTTTATAAAATGTGACCATTTACGATTTGCAAAGTAAATCTCACATTGAAGAATTGGTTGGCCTATGGAAAACTATGAATTTCACATAGAACACACACAGGGCAATTGCACATGTCTGGTCAAGAAACATTTACATTTTACACTTCAGCAACACATCCAAGCTCTCATTAGTGACCCTGACTTTCTATAATACACAATTTACAGTGTCAACTTAGTGCTGTTGTAACACA
Organism: Boleophthalmus pectinirostris; assembly: GCF_026225935.1. NCBI lineage: Eukaryota > Metazoa > Chordata > Actinopteri > Gobiiformes > Gobiidae > Boleophthalmus > Boleophthalmus pectinirostris. The sequence continues at coordinate 20,383,606 of NW_026570970.1, read as the reverse complement.
CCACAACAGAGGACAGCAACTATCACTAATTAAATTTTAATTAAATTTGTAATGAGATGAATACCGTAGTTGCAGAGACAAGGTTACAGTTCTTTAGCATCTCAGTGCAAGTGCATGTGTTTTTGCAAGGTTTTAGTACAAGGTTTGGTTAATGACAACTTCCTCCATAGAGGAGGGCTGCTTGATTAATTCAGACACACTTAATTAGAAAGCTGATGTTTTCCCACAAGAATACTAATACCGTAACGGACTGCTGTCATTGACTGTTATTGACTGATGGGTTCATTAAGCCAAAGTGACAGGCTTGTTAAACTCAGACTTTCTCTCCAAATACCCCCTACAAACAAAACCCACAATCGGTGATGACACATACAAGGTTTAGAATAACACATAGAGTGGTTTGACTTATAGATCCAAACTAATTGTTCTCAGTGTCTCAGTATAAGTGCTAAACCTGCATGAGTGCCAAAGTTTAGTGTCAAAATAAAAGGTGTGTGCTATATTGTCTATATATGTTGCCTATTGGAAATCTTTCAGGAGAAACTGCATGTGTTCCTCCTACAGTCAACATCAGCGGGGCATTAGAACAGGTGCAAATGCAGCACATGCGTAACGCACTTAGATGCATTCTCAAATGGCAATACAGAATTAATTTTTTTGTCAGGGATCTCATTGTATGTCCAAACTTTTGATGCTGCTGTATAAAGAGAAAAAGTGTTGTGGGTTTGATTCCCTGATCTGAAAATCATGATATTGAAGATCTTTAAGGTGTAACTATGACTGACAGAGGTTGTAGGCCAATTGCTGCATAACAAGCTAAACACAGATGAATCACACTAATTGGAACTATTCAGGATTGCAGACTAAGTATATATTATATCACATAACAAGTATATAGTATATGGCCAAGTTATATTTTTTATTACCATTTTAATTATTATGTTTTATTTTTACTTGTACATATACATTTGTATAATATTTGTGTAATTATGCCTTATTTGACACCAGTTTCTTGCCCCTTTTGCTACTTATTTATAATATATTGTGATGTGTGAGATGCTGTGGATCAAGTTTTTTCTAAGTCTAAGTCTATCTGAGAAAAGACAGATATATGATCTAATAAATTAACATACAAATGTTTTGCAGGTTATAAATTGTTTGTGTCTAAACAACATTTACAGCAAGATTTTTCTATAAAAAGAAAGGATATTTTGCTCTTTACTAAGGACATTCTATTATCTAAATCAGGGGTCACCAATTTTTTTTTTCTCTGAATGCCACATTATCGCTCCTGACTGTGATGGGGGGCTGGTGTCGGGTCGGCTGTATAACAGAATTGTATGACCTTGACAATGCAGATTATATCCTTTGAAACCCGTCACACTTTCTTTACATATCAGAGAAACTGCACGGTCCTTACACTGAAGAACAAAATAATCTGTTGTCCACTGTTCTTTGAAAACTTTGCACTCAAGTTTTTGTAGTTTAACACGAGTCATTTTGCTGTCCTTAAGTGCACTACAGCACTCGACGCGTGTGTTGATTGTCACTGTTTGGTTTCAAGCTTGTCAGGTGACAAAAATGCAGCGGCAAATTCGGCAGCAAATGTACATACGTCATATAATTATTTAAATATAAATACTTCATATAAATTTTTTTTTTTTTATCAAAAAAATCAACTAAATAGAAGAAGACGCATCATGCATCTTCTTGTATTTAGTTGATTTTTTTGCCAAGTTGTAATAAAAAAAAAAAAAAATAGGCCATGACGACTTGAGGATTGCCTCATAGGGCCAGTTCAAGTTGTGGGTAGCAAAAGTGCTGGGGGGCCGGTCAGACGGGTGTGGTGGGTTGGAGCTGGTCTGCGGGCCTTAGTTGGATGACCCCTGATCTAAATGAATACCTTTACAATATGATAATTATGCCAAATTAACTGTGATTTTTGGAATATTCTGTGCAACCCAACTACAGTACACAAAAACTGCCTCAAAGTGTTCGCCCGAAAGATATACTTTTTCACTGGCACTTAAACTTCTAAACAATTCAAAACAATAAACAGAAAGTAACTCATGACACCATCTAGAGGAAAAAGGTGCTCAATGCAGCTGCCTGAAAAGCACCTTTTTTTCACCCAAGTCAAACACCATACAGTGAAATGAGATATCAGCTTCAAAGCATTAAACATAAGCGAAGGAATGTGAGGGAGATGGACAGGCCAATAGTGAGAAAATGTGTGGAATGTGCAGAGGGCACGCTTTACCCCCATAGAGATCACTCCAGTCGGGAGACAGTGATAGCATGGACCCCTCGCCAACAGTCTTGAGCTCCTGCTGGTTACTGGTGACTCTCTCTAACAAAGGCTTAATTTTCCATGCTCGAACTCCGCCTGTCTCTCAGCTTCACTGCTTAAGAAATGTAAACCTCTATGGCCTCTAAGGTTTAAACTGTTATAGAATCTACCCAACAATGCCAAGTTCTAAAACCAGAAAAGACAATACACCTTCTTTAAGACGCATTGTCTTTTCTGGTGGAGGATTCGTCAAATGCTTTTCTCCACGGAGATATTATCACATTGTCTGGAATGTTTCACAGTGTGGTATTAAACCTTTCTATCTTCATGGAGACCAAACTAAACCAAGTTACTGGTCAGATCTCTGGAGAGGCAACCGAGCTAACAGTCACAATGCCTGTTTTTCTAGATATTTTTGAGCTATAATACAACCTGTAATATAATAAATGCAAAATAGAGCTGTTTAATTTTTGTGGAACAGACAATGTATCAACATATCCATAGAAAAAAGTAGTTTCTAAGACAGACCCCCAATCAAAATACTACACAGTGCACCTTTAAATATAAAAAAAAACAATCAACCAAAATGTTATAGAAATGTAGCCCATTTCATCACTGTAATAAAAAGAAACGTCTGCTCCTCTATAGGGGTCCAAAAATGCATACATACTCCCTAAAAGAATTACTTACAGGTCTCTTGTTACCTAGACGGATCTCACACAAATCAACTTAGACAAAATTGAAAAGACCTCATTTTGTGTAACTCAGATATATTGCCTTGGTTGATTAAGAAAAACTCGCAAAAATCAGAAATATGATCTTTGTCTGTGGTGCTCCCTTTGCCATTTTGGTAGCACCCACTCTCCACAAAATCCATTAAACTTGAACTTTCACCACACTTGTGAATTGGAAGTCAAATCATGATTGGAAAAACAAGTCACATTCGGCATCAGATTGCACAATTACAAGTTTCTTTTTGCCAAATGTAGGTCAACAAATTGTTTTCAGGACTGGCCCTATCCTCTTGTGTGAGTGGGCATTTCCACTGTTGAACATTCATTTGATTCCCATAGCCATACAGTTGTGCCCCAATCAGCTTTGAAGTCAGCTAGAATTACTTATGAGAAAATAAACTGCTACAGTGAACCACCAAAAGCTCAAAGATCAAGGAAAGATCAAGAGCAACTTTTTTATTTGCAAATTTAATTTACTGGGTGTGATTCCTGGGACGGTAGAGAGTTTGCATGCTAGCCCCACCACTAAAATGACATTCAATTAGGTTGAAAATAGTGAAGGTTGCAGATCTCAGTGGGACTTTCTTGGTTAAAAATTATGAGATAAAAGTGGGTGTAATAGGCCATGGCATTCAATCAATCAATCAATCAATCAATCAATAGAGATCAGGGTTATGTCTATATTTTAAAGGGCCCATATTATACCAGTTTCTTATCTGTGTTATAATATTGTTTCCTCATCAAAACCATCATGTCCAACTGAAAACACTCTTTTCCACCTTGTGATGTCATGTGGTAAAAGTGCTCCACTGTGTTTTTAAACTCCATACACCTTCACTAGAATCATTTGGATGATTTCAGACCTACCGCTTCATCATATCACAAGGTGGAACAGAGCATTTTGAGCTTTGGGGTTGAAATGGACTAATAATAAAAGGTTAGTGAAACTTGTGAATAAAACAAAACACAATTCTGCTCATGTTTTTGAAGAGGTAGCAACATTATAACATGGCTTAAAGCTCACAAGAGTCAGTTTTGTGTAATATAGGACCTTTAATGACTATGGTCAAATAAAAGTTACAAAATCTGCAACAACAAAGACTCAAGTAGTAGCACACCCCGGCTACATGATCAGAGCTCCTTAAGCCAACCAGGATTGAACCCACAACCCCCTTGCAGAATTTGAAAACACTTGTTTTTATTTGAATCTTGTATCATTAGCAGTTGGTTGTGTAGCCTGATTATGGCGAGGTGCCAGGGTGATGCTGTGATTTGTCTTTTCACAGACTGAAGGATGAGCTTGGACAGGGTGTGATGTGGAAGATGCGGGGGCCTGGATGGACTGACTTCAGACACAATACTGGCATGGTGACAAGAGAGGCCTCCACTGATGCTGTGTGGTTGGCAGGAGACAACGCTGGAGGCAAAAAGAAATAGTGTCACCTAAGAAACCTCCGGGAATGCATTGTAAATATCACAAATAATAATTATCTGCTCAAAGGGTTATACTGACAGAAATATTGGGTTTACAGAAGTGTAGTTGATTTCACTAGTTTCATCAGACATTATATTATACTTATTTGATTTCCAGTGGATCCAAGAACAATTACATGGAAGACTAGTGATTTTTTTATTTTAAGAAAACCTCAAGAAAATATAGCTATGACCTATATTTATTTCATTCCAAATAAAGCTGTAATTCATTTTATAGGTGCATTGCACAACTTTTCAAGTGGAGGGTCTGCTACCCGTTTGTCTCCATGGAAATGTTATGGCTTTGCCTGGAATATTCCATGGTATGACATTAATTAAACATATCAATCAAGCATTTATTCATTACGAGCATTTATACTGAGAAAAATGCAATAAGTCTTTATGTGAATGGGGTGACTCTCGACAGATCTAAACTGTAATGTAACGTAGTGCTTTAGACTTAGGCTACGTTTATATGATGATGGTCTGAAAAGAAGATGCAAAAGTGGCATTGGATCTTCACTTTTTATTCTGCATTTAGACTAATGTTTTTGGGTGGAAATCTGCGTGCATAAGGTGATGCAAAAGTGTGTAGAATTCAATTGGGAATGCATGCCAGGTTGCAAGGTGGTGGCACTAGGTGGTGATGTATGTGACGTAAACGTGTACGCGATGTGAGCAGATCTGACCAGAGTTTTGCGTCTTGGGCGGAGCGTATTCAACTTTTTCACTCTGGAGGGTGGTTTCAGATTTTTGCATTTTTAAGCCCTAAAAACACCATCACTGTTTAAATGAAAGGCCCATCCGATAACATATTTTGTCATTTTTACCCGCAAGCATTCTCGTGTAAACAGGCCCTAAGACTGTGTCCCTTGTCACTCTCCCTTATAGATTTAAGTTGTATGCATATGTACACTGTGGAACATTCTAGACAAAGCTATAACATTTCCATGGAGACAAGCCAGTGGTGGACCCTCTGCTAGAAATGTTGCACAGTGCACCTTTAACCAAAACAGATTAAAATGGATCCCAACAAAATAAATTTCTGCACTTCTTTGCAAATATGGTTTAAGTAGACCCCAGACTCAGCATTAATTACAACCTTAATCAAATCGGTGTATTTTGCACATGTCATCTCCACAGAATCCTGGGTTTTCTTGTATCTATATTTGCATGCTTTGTTATGAGAAGTGGGAGCCATTTGGACATAAAACACTGTTAATAGTCTGAGCATCATTAAGGGATCTCTGCTCATAACTGGCTTCACAGGGGGCAAAGGAATGATCAAGAATAATGTTCGGAGCTTTGTAGCCACCCAGGTCACCGACTGCATACAAAATCCCCAATATACGAAGGGAAGCGGAGGGGGGAGAGAGATTGGGGTGGAGGGGAGGAGGGGGGGTCAAACAGTGGGTGGGTTGGAGAAAGCCAGGATAACCGATCTCAATGGGGCAGGTCATTTTTGTGTTGCAAGTTGAGAGAGGGAAGAGGTGCGCGGGGCAAGAGAGTATTTGGAAGAATTGGAGGAGAGGAGGGGGGTTTGTCTCACTGATGCCCAGAGCTGTATTCAGTGGGGGTAGGCTACACTACTACAAAGCAGGACTCCTACGGTTCATGAATAAGGCGAGGAAATGATCAGAAAAAAATCGTGGGGAAAGAACCCTGAGAGATGTTTAGACAGATGGCCCACTTAAAACGGTGCAAGGACGCAGAGAGGAGGCGAAACGAAAAGTGATTTTAATGAAAACTTCAAATTCACAATTGATCTCTTATAGCTCCACTTCTTCCAAGTCCCAGCTGAAAGGTGCGAGTAAATTTTGATGAGTTACAAGTGCTGTTCCAGCGGACATAAAACAATCTCACACTGGACTGGATTAAATTGACATCAGGAGACGATGTTGGAAGAAGGAGAAAGGGGAGATATTTAAAAAAGGAATCGGATGGACAGCGTTCAAGAAAAATGGCGCCAAAGAAAATACATAGCAGGGGATCTCCTTCAGCCATTCTTATAAGACCACTGAGAAACCTTTGAGGGGGAACGCTGTCTGTATTTTTAGCAATTTCATTTGATGGTATTCTGGCAAACAACGAAGCTCTAGGCTTTAGATGTAATATCAAATGTTACTTGCAGGGGACACAATGATGTTTATGAATTTAGAAAGAATGAATTATTAATGGCCAAATATCTCCAGCTAATTGTGTGACACTACAAAACTGCATTTTCTTCCCAAATTAATGCTGATTATTTGACCATGCCAGACCTTCACACTTGAGTTACCCTCATAAGAGAAAAAAGCCAGGAGGAGGTTTTGAAGAGGTCCCCATAGGCCTCGAAGAGCTTATTGAAAGGCGGAGAAAAAATATAGTATAGCACAAAGGTAGCGTAAAGCAACCCTACAGTTTAGGCGGACAGAACTGTAAACCTCCTGGTGTGATGCTGCTGGCCAAATTAATGCACTTGCCATTCTGCCAAGCCTCTGCCAATTCTTAGTAATCATAATCCATTTCTATTGCTAGTGTCCTTCACAAAGACAGTTCTCTCCATGCATGGTTGAAATATATATTTGGGAGATTCTTACCAGCTCAACGCCTATTAGAAAGTCCCTTGCCTATTTCAACCGCAGGCTCCCCTTGGCCTCACCCAAACCTGCAGAGGCCCTAATCATACGCTTGGCTTTCTCTTAGATGACACAAGCATAGCATTCACGGTGGTTCCACAGTTAACCTCTCCACTCCTCCAAGGCAGAATTAGATTTAGAAGATTCGGAGAGGTGGTGAAAAAGCAAAACAGCTCGATTCTTTGGGTGTTCCAGTGCTAACCTTAACATTTGAGTAGTGTTTATTAACCCCGCTAACTCAAATCCCCCATGGGTATCTGTGTGTGTATGCCCATAGGCCTGCGCCGTGTTCTGGCTCTCATTATGGGATGAGGGCGGGTGATGGCTGTTCTGGTTGAGTGAGAGTGTACCCCAGCTTTTTTCTGCATTTGGATTAATCATATTTACTGTTTCGTGCTTAGAGGAATTCTAAAAAGAAAAAAAAAAAAACAGTTAGGTAGGCTTAACATTGTAACATTGGTGGGAAACCCTTTGGAATGGCAGCAGGCAATAAACATCATTTTATTTTATTTATTTAAGGAACGTTATTATCCTCATAGCAAAATTTTTCCTCTCCAATTGACCCATCCTTCAATGCTGGTGGGGCATCTCAGGTGGACTCATCTCCATGACCTTCTTGCTAGGCTTGATCAGGACTACCTTAGTTGGAGAAGCTGACCTATGGTGCATGTTTTGGGTTGATGGGGGAAACTGGAGTACTCAGAGGAAACCCTCCCTGACATAAAGAGAACAAACTCGACACAGAAAAGCCCTGGCGACCCAGGGATCGAACCCAGAACTTTCTTCCTTTTTCCTGTTCCTTTTTTTTTTTTTTTAAATGTACTCGTTTCAAGCTTGGAATTTTATTTATTTTTTGCTATTTCTGTTGGGTAAGGTACACTGTGTAACTTTTCTGTTGGAAAGTCTTGTCTCCATGGAGATGTTATTGCTCTTTACAAAGTATGGTGTTAAACATATCTCTATGGAGACAAGCAGGTATACAACACCAGGCTAAGTTACTGGTGAGATCTGTGGTCACGGTAGGAATGCTTGTTTTTCAATGAGCAGTAAAGCACTTTTAATTGAATAAATGAAACACAGATAAATCTAATGCCATAGTATGAAACATACACAGAAAAGGATGTGGCATACCTCCCACTGGAAAAATAACATAGTGCACCATTAAATGAACACACAGCTACTGCACTGTAAAAAGCAAACTGTTTACTGTGGCAAAATTTTGTAAGGATCCGATTACATTTTTATAGCACAGTTTAAATTCATCATGTAAACAACTGCATTTAAATGTGTGACATAGTATTCTTGTATGTACACGCCATTCTAAGAAAAGGTGCTTTTTTTGACGTCATAAAAATCATTTGTTTGTGCATGTGACTCTATTATACATGTGCAGAAGAAAGCATTGACCACTTAGACCCAGCTGCACTGAGCCATTCTAAGTGTGCAGTTATTATGATAGCCTGCCATTTTTGCAAACCCTGCAGGTGAATACATGGGCAGCACATACACATATGTACAACAAGTGGCTTCAATGGCTCAGCGACATTGATTTTCACTTAAGTCCCACAGGTCCAGCAAACACCTCCTAACCCCCTGCCATCCACAATATTTACCTAGTTGCCAACAGAGATAGCCTATTGTGTGGGTGCTGTGGTGACAGTTAGTAGTACAGTGGGCTGAGGGAACTTCTCCTTTGACATCAGCTGGGTCTTTTTAAGAGCTCACTGCAGGGGGGACAACTATGAGATGGCCTCTTCATTTGTTTGTTCCTGCTCCATGTTTTCTGCGCCCTCACCACCAGACACTGCAGTATTTCTCCTCACCTTGATTCTCAGCACCTATTGTCCCCTCTTTCCTGGACCCTATGGGACATTGTATGAGGGAAGAAATAGCTGGCTTTTACAATAATGAGTATTGTGGCAAATGTACAGCTCTGCCACTAAGTGTCTCTTTGATGGATAAGCCCGAGCATCACAGAAAAGGAAAATTGGTTCAAGATTCATCTTTGATATAAGGCAAAAGGCAAAAAATATCTCAGCTTGTGGGTGTCTTCAAGGCCTAAAAGGAAATTCAAGTCACAACAACATAACAAAGACCCCAGTCAATATTAAAATGTTGCATTGGTTTAAACAGATTGTGTGCACCTACATATGTTATGTTATGTTATATGACATGAAATAGAAATCATAGTTTGGTGCTTCGATTGTTCTGTATAAAAAAAAAAAGTTTTTTCGTCTCTCTCTGATTGGTTAATCCACCTGTCAATCACAGCTTCTGCAATCAGGGAGACAGGACACTAACCAGACTGGCACCACCCAGTGCCTCTGCTCATTTCTCTCCAGCGACTACGTCAAGAATCAAAATACACTAGACAGTTCGCAAAAACATCGGAAGTGCGAGTTTGGGCACCAGCCAATCAGAGCCACATATTCTGTGTTGGTAACGATTCCCAAGATCGAGGGTTTGAAGCCGGAACAAAGAGAATGTTTAGTGAATTTTATCAAGCGAAAAGACATTATTGCCCTTCTTCCTACAGGATTTGGGAAAAGCTTAATATACCAGTTCGCCCCGTTAGCGGCACATTACATATGTCACGACCAAATAGCAGCGATTGGTTAAATGAAAACAAAGTACCTTCCTATTTTCGAGCGAATGAATTCTGACACTGTGAGGTCAGACGGTTTCTATGAAGTGAAACCAGCTGATGAATCAGGCTAATAGGACATGGCTCCAGATCCACTTATCTTTGTAAAGTTTTGTCAAAGTGTGTGGTTCTAACTGAGGTCAGGTGAGCATAATATATGAAGTTGCTGATCCACATTTCTATAACAAGACAAATATGATTTTACCAGTGATGCTAATACTGATCAGGATATGGATCACTGATTGAGAAACATGCAGTTTCTTCCTTTGTGGGTCTTGTTGTTAGTGCAAGTGGGTTTTACTGTTAAGTGGTTGTGAGTTTTATTCTTATATAATTGTTGCAAGGCTAATGATACCTTGAAATACCTTTTAGGCAAATGGGCAGTAGTTGCAAGTCCAATTTATGGCCATCAAGGTCATTATGGTACTTCCACATTAAAAGGCACATATACAGTATATGTCACAGGTGCAATTTAAACATGTGGAAACAGAGAGGTAATGATAATATCAAATTAGTAGGTAAGTCTTATTTAATGTTGTGTAGACCATGAAATAACCACAAGAAATTTCACAACTGTCCAGTTATTCAACAGTCCATCATTTCATTTTTCAGTAGTTCAGTTTTCTATCAGCTATGGAGGCATATTTTTCATGCGTGGCTCATCTCCAAGTCTTTCTGTGAAGGAGAAAGAGAATGCAGAGTAGATTCAAAGCAGGAGTCAACATCCTGCAGAGGAAGGGTGAGCGGTGCACACTTTAATGCATGGTCAGAGGCAGCCGCCATTGATTTCAACACTTAGTGAAGGACAAGGAGCACCAAGCTCAATTCTGAATCAATCACGTTCAAAAATGTCTGCCATGACAAGTGCAGCTCTGAGGATCTGCAACCTGCTAAGCTGTTTTCTCAAAGGAGCATTTAAAGGAACCAAAATAATGAAAGACAATTACTAAGGTAACCAGTCAAGCATGTCCTCTAATCCCTGGTGAGTTTGCATATATGTTTTTCTTCAGTGTTTTTAGGTAATGAAAAAAAAAAGCCCATTGAAATTACGTGGCAATATGCAAAGATGTAGCAGCATTTACAGGGATCCTATAGAGACCAAAGCAGTGGGTGTGATGGACTAATTAAGTAGGGGCCGTGTACTCAGACATCAATAGGTTCCATCAGACTGCACAGGGCTTCTATAATGGCACAGGCCGGCCAAAAAGGGAGAGAAAAGCACTAATTACACACCTGCACAGATGCATACCTTTAAGCACACAAATAAACAAACTTTTGTGTGCATAATGTAAAAAGTGAGCTCACCATAAGATTTAAATATATTTTATGTCAAATTCCTTGTCAAATTTAAGTCAGACTGGCTTCTTAACGGTGTACTGTGCAACTATTTTGATAGAGGGTCTGCTACATGTTTGTCTTCTTTCTTGTTTTCCTTGTTTCTATTAACCAAAAATACAATAATTTCTTTTGTGAATATGGACGACTCTCCACAGATCTGATTGTAATGTAGCGTAGTGCTGTAACCTGTTTGTCTCCCCTGTTATCGATGGATTTAAACTATACTGTGGAATATTCTAGAAAAATTCTAATTCTAGATAAAATAATAATATTTCCATGGAGACAGGCAGGTGGCGGTAGCCTGATTCATCAGCCAGTTTCACTTCAAAGAAACCGTCTGACCTTGTAGCGTTAAAATTTGTTCATTCGTCGGTACTTGGGTACTTTTTTTTATTTAACCAATCGCTGCTATTTGGTCATAATGTATGTAATGCGCCGTTAACAGGGCTAACTCATATATTAAGCTTTTCTCAAATCCCATAGGAAGAAGGACAATAACGTCTTTCCCCTTGATAAAATTCACCAAACAGTCTCTTTGCTCTGGCTTTAAATTTTCAATCTCGGGAATCGTTGCCAACACAGAATGTATGGCTCTTCACTGATTGGCTGGTGCTCGAACTCGCACTTCCGGGGTTTTTGCAAACCGTCTAGTGTATTCTGATTCCTGACCTAGCCGCTGGAGAGAAATGCAATTGAGCGAAGGCACTAGGTGGTGCCAGCCTCGCTGTGGTGGTCGGACCCTCCACTAGAAATGTTACGCACCTTTAAAATTTAAAAAATGGCATTGCCTAAAACGCTCAGATATTATAGTGATACAAGAATGAGATCAAGACCACAAAGACCCAACTGAAGAAGACCCTCACTGAGACCGAGAAGAGGGCCAATCCAAGGAGAAGAAAGACCAGGTAAACAGTGAGAAAATATATATATATACTTCATAATATTTGGCCAAAGCAAATGTTTTATTATTTATTTATTTATTTATTTCATAAAATATAAAAAGACATCAATAGTGTCATAAAATTAAACCTACAAGAAATGAATGAAAAGGAGCAGAAAGAAGAGTAATTTTATTTTATGTTATCTGCCCCCTTTTCCAGACAATACATTAACACTGATAGTTACTTTAAAACTTTAATTTCAATATGATAACCTTGTTTTATAGGATAACCAGGTCAAGTAGATATGCTTGCCCTGTACGGTTTTGAGTCAACATAGCTTAAAATGTACACTCGGTATGATTCATAAAACCTCGGGCTTACCAGTTGGTCATGGAGAAAAAAAACCTCAAAAGAAGGATGTAAATCAATTAACTGTCATGCCTTGAGTGGTTAAAGGGTTCCAAAAAGACATGTCGCACAAAGAGGGATAAAATGGAAACCTCTGACTGCTGCCCGAGTGCTAGTGTGAAGAGAAATTAAAATGTTTTATATCGAGCCATCCAAAATGAATTGGGGTGAGGCTGGAGGAAAGAAAGGAGAAAATCAATGGACCTCTGGCTGCAATGAAAGGGACGGCATCGCGAATGGGATTTGCCAGTGGGATACAGCAGCTGCCAAATAACCTAGAGCTAAAGAATTACAATAATACTGATGAGTGTACCAGGGCTTTTAGAGCTACCAAATTGCTCTGATGGAACCATAACAATGCTATTTGACTGCCTGTATGCCACGGCCAATTGTGCATGTACTGTATATATATATATATATATATATATATATATATATATATATATATATATATATATATATATATATACATCATAATCTGTTTACTGCTTCTGCTATTTTGTGTTTCTACTGTGAAGTCTGAAAGACACATGCTTTCCACACTACAGAGGTTCTTATTATGCCAGTTGCAAAGCATAAAGGAATAAAATAACATCAATGGACTTGTGCACCATTAGATTTTAAGCATGCAGCGACAGAGATGCGGAGTGCACACCGAGATGACAGGGTGAAATGAAAAGATGAGAGAGAACAAGTTCCCCATCATCTATTTTTATGCTGCATTTAATTTACATTTTCTTCTGTGCACTGATAAAAGCAGACAGCAAACATGGGGAAGGTGACACGGGGAGGGCTCCTGAGGTCAGAGGGGGCCGGTTAACCTGTCAGAGGAGCAGTAGTGATTGGAATAAATGTACGCCAGAGGTCAAGTCAGAGCAGACCCAATGCAGCGTGTATATGGTTGATAATTACACTGTATGCTTATGAGAGGGGGACAAAACAAGACAGGGAAGGCAAGAGGGGGCACGGGGTGAGCTACTTCAGGAGCCTAGCAACCCATTTTTTAAACTATTTTAACAATAGCTAAACTATAGTGATATTGTAAATATCCACATATTATGCATTGTCATTTTATATAGCCAAAATCACAACAGCAATTGTGCCTCAGAAAAATAGTTAAAATAGTTGACCTCCTCAGTTAATAAAAAACAAGCAGACAACTGTCTGTCTACAGTCTGTAAAATGTATTGTCTAAGGCTAAAATTCTAGGATATTATTATTAATTATTATTTAGATTTATTTCAGGTCTGTACACAAATTACAAATACCATCTAAAGCAGTAGATGCTTTCATATCATAAGACATGTGGGTTGGAAATCAATTGCACTGTGTGCTACTACTTCTTGTCCATACATTGTATACCAGTATAGCAGGAGTTAGGACATATCAAATATAATCTATACCATGTTTCTTTCTAAAGTTGCTGGAAAGACACGGTACATGCAGTTCTTCTACCTCTGACATAAACCACATAAAGTAGACTTCCTCTCCTGGGCTCTGAGGGCAGGACCCTGCGGCCCTCTTTCTGCGGATAAAAGAAGCATCCTTGAATAAAATAGTGGAGATGCAGTGTACACATACATACACCACACACAGACTGATGCATGCACATACATATTGTGGCTCATAGACAGAGCTGGAGGCTATCACAGTGTGAGCCATCGTCTGGGATGTTTCTGAGCCCACACCTTAGGAGGCCTCCAAATATAAGTGCAAGTAAGGTTAACAAGTGCTTTTGAATATAACACTTTAATATGCATCCTGCTATCTGCAAGCTAGAGCTTGCTAAAATGTGCATTTCGATTAAATATGAAGATGGATTTTTCTCCTGTATTGACAGACTTATTTCTTATATTTTTGAAGTTAGGATCAATTGAATAAAATATGCTACATACATCACTTAGCAGCATAAATAACAAGCTAATGCAAATCAGTGCACGGTGTGAGAATCAAACAAATATGCAAATTTCAGTCTTGTTATCTTAAGCAGTGATGACCGGAGTGTGTGTGCTCAGAGTGACAACAAGATGTCCCCAAACTTCAGCTTACATCAACAGAAAGAGTGGAATCCATGAGGGAGAGCCGGGATCCTAACAATGAAGCTATCATCAATCATCCCTGCTGGTTTCCTGAAGGAAGCCACATGTGGTGGTGTAGCGCACGAGGCAAACACACACTCGCACAGGTGGCTGTCACCCACACCCAGAGCATCTGTACAGAGCGTGGCATGGTACTGTTAAACGGGACTAATCAGACTCTCTTTAAGACATTTAAGACAGAATGTGTCCAAATGTATATGGATTTGTACCACAGTTTAGACTTTAGTTTTATGAAGGTAAAACAGATAAAACTTTGTGTACTATTTTTGTGGATTTAAGTGATTGTTGCTGAGATCTCCCCTGAAAAAAAAAAAAAAAAAAAAAAAAACAATACTACTACTACTACTACTACTACTACTACTAATAATAATAATAATAATAATAATAATATCTATAGTATTAGGATAGTATTTTTTATAATGTACTTAATGTGCATTTCACAAATAGTGGTTTAAAGTTTTAAAACTGCTGCTGTGAGCCACATCATTTTGGTCTTAAAATATTCATATTAACCCGCTCTGCTTCATCCTGGTGTTTTTGTTTAGCTATTTTGTCCATTTGTTCATTTCCTACTATGGACCTATGGAACCAAATTTGCCCTATAACCACTAACTTTGCGAGCTTCATTTGCCTGGAGCCGAACGCTATGGGTGACGTCACACTCTCTTACACTCCCACTTCTTTATACGGTCTATGGTTGTGACATTGAGTTTTCACCTCCCTTTCACCCTGTATGTAACAAACCATGAGCCAAAGAAATAAAGATCTAGTAGCTGCTTATATGAATATAAACCAAACATTTATACTTAATTCAAAGCTTATCACAATCCTAACCAGAATAAACAGGACGATAGAGGAAATCCCAGAGCAGCATCCACAGCCACAGGTATGGCCTCTGTGTGTCAGCTGGTCTGGGCGGGAGCTGCAGAGATCAGTGATGTCAGTGTGAGCAGGAGGAGGGGTCAGGGAGCGCTTTCTTCACTGACCCCTTGTTCTTCCTCAGTTTGAAAACACATTGTGGCTCTTTCATCCGCGTCTCTGCAGCCCGAGAAACAGGAAGTGTCTGCATCACACAATCCATCCATCATCTGCAGCCAAAAGACCTGTCACATCCACACACTCTGGGATCTTCACATTGTTATAGTGCACTATGGCTTTATGCTGATGGTAGCTGTCAAGGAAGAGGTTCTGAGTTTATAGTAGTGTTTGTGTCTGATTTTAATGCATTAGCTTTTCCAGGTTACATGTCAAGGTGCTCAAGGATATACCAGTTGGATTGGATAAGGAATTGAACCACTAACCAAATTTTTGGGTGAATAATCCAACCATTTAATTATCTGATTATTTAATTATTATTTGACTATATTTTGACAATAAAACAGAGATGACTTGTCTAGAGTCTTGGCTTCAAATTCAAATAATTGTGTTCATATTAATTATTTACTTCTTCCGAGAGCAAGTGTTCTTTCTTCATTTTGCTGCATGCTAGATTTGAATCTCGCAGCCTGTATTGACTACATTGAGTACATTTTGTTCCTTGTGGCTTTATTGGACACTGACCCACACTGACATGACCCGTATCATCCCTGCGCAGAGAAACAAAGCTTTGGAGAGTGACTGGTGACACCTGCTCAGACAGGCTTAACTCAGTGCTTCTCTCCGCCAGCACCTCCAGGCTAACTCTTACAGCAATCAATGAAGAGCCACACACAAAAACTAATTCAATTTCCCTGCACCACTTTTCTCATCATGACTTAAGGTCCTGTCTCCAACTGATAGGACCCCGGTAGATGTCTGGAAGAGCAGGGATTTATTCTGACTCTGTGTAATAGACACAGATAACCGGATTGGCAGGAGAGAGCAGAGGACCTGCTCACCTGCCTGCGTGCCCAAACTGAGGTACCCAACCAGGCCAGGAGATTCACACCCTCTGTCCAACTCCAATCAAGGCGCTTAAGCATCTTAAGACTTGAGGCTCAGGAAAAAAATCAATGTTTTTGGAAAAAAGTGAGCACCCAAAATAGACTGAAGGGACTTAAGGGTTACCAGTTTTAAGGTTCTTATATGGAACAGCTTAAGTATCTTCTAGGTCTAGGAGATAAGAGACCTAAATACCTCTCCTCTACTTCTACATTTGTTGTAATAATGTTGTCACTAGCCTGCATTAAAGGGTCAACATGCATCTCAAAACAATGCATGTTTTGCAACCAACCTTGGTGGTGGTCCTTTTGTAGCCACAGATGCCCCAAAGGCCTCTCTGATTATCAACAAACACAAACTAGGACATCACATTTACAGTAGGCAAGGTAGTTAAGTGCCTCACCCAAGGACACAATGTCACTATGCACTGTTTCAAGGGAGTTTTGTACTACCCACCTATGGATTGGTGGATAAGCGTTCCAATGACTAAGGCTGAACAAATAATGCATCCATGTGTGGGTGTGTTATGAATACATTATAGATTGCATCTTCAATACTTGACAATGCAGACACAGTCTTCCTATGAAGCTTTTTCTATGGCAAAATACACAATCACCAAAATAAAGTATTGACAGTTCCTCATCTGTACAAAACCTCTCACACTGATGTTATTTACATGAGTTTGACAAACAAAAAGAGAATCATGGGGGAAGGCCAAGAACCTTAGCTAGCAGACACTTTATTTTTGTAAACAAGTGCTTTGTGTGGCTTTGGTCTGTGCCAACTGATCCCATCTGATTTTTAGAAAGCAAAATAGTGCATATCCCCCATCACCCAAAGTGAAAAAGTGAGCAGAAGAAGAGAGGCGGCACCCTCCTTAGGCCGCCTGACAGCTGGTGACCCAAAGGGGCGCGGTTTGAAGATGGAATCAAAGATGAACCCAAAAAGAGGAGGAGAACAAAAAACATACAGTCAATGATCTCTTCCTGTCTCCTCCTATCTCTTCACCTTCTCTTTCCTCCTCGGCCTTTCAGCTGCTCCTGGACAGTTGGCTGTTTTCTCCACCAGTCACGCTAAATAAAACAAGACTGAGGTGAGGCCTAAGAGCGTAACAATCTCCTACATGCGCTGGGACAACACAGTAAACAATGCCAACATCAGAAGCACACCAACCCCCAGGCGTCCAGCTCACACACAGACTTGTGCTGCATACATGCACACTCGTCTCACGTGCACACACAGCTTTTTGGTTCCTTTCTTTTGCTTTTGAATGTACACGGACGTTCAAAATGTCATGTTCGACGGCGTGAAAGCAGATATCCGTGTATCTGCAGCTCCATTTGGGATCCCCGGTGAGAAGACACCTGATGGCAGATGCTGCAGTCTGGTGGCAACTGAATCATGTGAACACACTGAAGCATTATCGCGAAACACAGCGACGCACACGCAGCCAGCAGCCAAGCGTGGAGCCTGAAGAAAGTCTCAACAATAAAATGTGTCTTTAATAGTTGACTAAATAAATGTCTAATAGCTAAAATGGAAGAGAAGTGATTATCTTGTAGTGACATTAGAATAGGTGGGATAATGAGTATACATGCATCCAGGGTCAATCATTTTCATGCTACACTCTTGTCAGTTATGATGCAACTCTGTGCTGGTGAAGCTGTTGTCTTTGCACCATTAAGTTTTTATTTTAAATATAAGGGATACATGATATGCAGCATATTAATCTATATCAATGTAATTCTCACAAGGCATATGAATGATTAGAGATAGTGCCAAAATGCAGCAGCTTGTCCTTTGACAGGAAAACGGTGTAATCATGTAACTTTTTCAATTGAGTTTTTATTAAGATAAACAGTAACAGTTAAGCTGAGTGTGTATATTAAACTTAGTTTTGATCACAGTCTTACATTTTTTGATTATTTTAATTTGAAATAGTTACTAAAAATTTTTCTATTGTTTTTCATTGTAAATCATTTGACTTTGTGACCATGAACAATGCAAACAGCTCATAGTGCCAGCTGCCAACTCTGCACCATGGTGTATTTCTAATTGATATGAATAGCCTACTAGTATATGAATAAACTATATGAGATTTTCACAAATTATAATAATCAATATAGGATGGGGTGTATAAGCCAGCACAGAACATTGTAACATTTTGACTTGTTAAAGAATCACTCCACCCAAAGCCAAACTGAACTGACATCCGTTAAACAAACCAAGAAAGCAGGGGCCATCTGATTTCCCTTCCTAATGCCTGGAACATGGTGGCGTTGGCGGTGGCGGTGGCGAGTTGTGTGTGCTCTTCTGTGCTGGTGACGGTGCAGCGCTTGTCATGTGTCTGCTGTACAAAGACTTAAAGCTGCCATGGCAGAACAGTCTGCTGCTGAGTACAATGAGCTGGAGCCAAGCCAAACTGTCTCCTCTCCAAACATCACTCCTCGGCCCTTTCAACTGATGCCGGAGCATATAGGCCAAAATGTACAGAAGACTCACACTAACTGCAGTGAACATGAGAGAGATGCAAATCTGTCATCTTTTTGTTGAGATGCTGGGTTTTATAAAACGGAGACTTAGTATTATGCTTTTTTATTTAATATAAAACTATAACAAAGATCTAAAATGGCTTACTAATAAAAAGTAATAAATAAATGTTCATTAACTTCCAGTTCATAACAGAGCTAGAAACCAAGCAGCTTTATAGTGGCATTTTGTGGCAGAAAACAATTGGGTTTTCCTTTATTTTATTGTTGAAAAAAGTCTGTGTGACATTTTTAAATCCTAAATCAATAATGCAAGTAAGAAGAGAAGTGGACTGGGATTTCTGAGTACTCATGACTCAAATGAAGGACAAGACACGATTCAAACATGCATGAATCAAAGCAAAATACAACTTTGAGTAAGCTAATGATGAGTGAACACACTTTCATATATTGTTCATTGTTAAACATAAAGCAACATAATGAACCGTGTGGAAAAGTTTGTTGATGTTATGTATTGATATAGGGAACACATACTGAGGATTTAGGACTGCACAATAAACCTCTGGAAAACAGTTACAATGATTTGACATTTTTTTGTTACTTTTTTGTTTTTTGCTTTTATTTCCCATGTTGCAGACAACAACAAAAATAGATGGTCGCCTACACAGGATTTGGAAATCACAAAAGATCATTTCAGCTGCATAATGATCCAGCTTGGGTAAAAAAGAAAGAAAAACTAGAAATGAAGGAATGAAATTGTCTGGAATAATTAATAAAAACGTCCCTCATGGCGCTTCATTATACTCTCTGCTGAAAAGGCCAAACGCAAGAATCCCTAAAATATGTAATTTAGAGTTGACCTTTGGGACCGGGTTCAGCGGGTCCCCATCTGTGAGCGCGGACGGGCCAGAGGAGCGGAGAGAGAGAAGAAGAATGATGACCTCGCTAACAGCTTGCCTGCGACTACCTGCTGATCCAAAAACACTGGCCAGACATGAAACCCCTGCATAGTCAAAGGATCAAACAGACCCCCAGAATACTGCTTATTTCAGGCGGCAAGAAAGAGAAGAAGAGAGAAGAGGGCTCTGGTTTGGGGAGGGGGGGGTCCAACATTTTGTGCTACTTTGGACCTAAGAAAAAGGATGGAGGAAGAGAGATATAGACTAGACAAGGAACAGGCAAACACAATAGGAAGAACATACAAAGACATGGTGCTATTCAAACTGCAGGAGGAAAGCAAGAAATAAAAAAATGCTGTCTTTTGAAGCTTAATCCCCTTTTACATTCTTAATTAGGAAACAACAAGCCATAAGCCCCTTTGTTGTGCTGACCCATACACAGCTACAGTGTTAAGATCTGAAAGGGAAAATGGAGTCAATTGTGTGAGGCATGTCTGTTTTGGTGTTTTACTGTTGTAAGAATGATTGGCATTTTGATGTTTTCTGACCGGGATCTATAGATTAGGAGGAACTGAGGGCTTAATGCATTGTCTAATTGTAAATCAATACAATGAAAGGAGATAATGATAAGTGAGCAGGTCTATTGTTGTCGTCCAAGTAGTCAGCTAATTCACAGCACAATGAGAGAAACACAGCTCAAGTGTTAAATAAACCAGAAAATCGTGTAACTCTTGTAAACCAATCACAGCTTTGCTATCTTTTCTTTTTGACCAATCACCTCTCAAGCTGTCCATATAAATGCACTCTCTCTTCCCATCTTCATTCTGCTTCAGCCCTGAGCTGCAGCCCCTCTTCATTAGATCTTCACTGTAACAGCAGAACAATTATAGTCATCTCAGTCTCTCCCCCTCTAAGTACTAAGACACATTTGTGGTATTTTGCTCTCAATGGCCATTTAATTGCATTTTCTAATTAGTAATTATTCACATATTGAGTTTTTACTTCTTATAATGACAAATGAACAATCAAGCCCACAGAAGTTGTAATATAAGTACATGTCAAGTGCCTATACTTCAATCTTCTCAATGATGTGCCCACTGCACACTGTAAAAAAAAAAAAAAAAAAAAAAAAAAAAAAGCATCTTATGTTAGAATGTATCGAACAGAAACTTACAGTGAGAAATTATTTTTTAGAAAAGGAAAAGAGGGGACAAAAAACATCCACACTTAGGGGTCCTATATTACACAAAATGGATCCTTGTGAGCTTGTTAGAATGCTGCCTCATTAAAAACATATCCAGAGTTGTGTTTTGTTTCATTCACACATGTTTAAATGATCCTAGTTTATTAGTCTTTCTACGTCTCCGAAGCTCAAAATGCTTTGTTCCACCTTGTGATGTCATGTAATGGTAGTTTCAAGTTAAAAGTTTCCATAGTTCAGTAGAGATTGGCAATTGCAGAGCTGAAACCATCCAAATGATTCTGCCGAAGGTGTATGGAGTTTAAAAACACAGTGGAGCACTTCCTCTATTACCACATGACATCACAATGTGGAACAGTGTTTTTTGTTTGAGAGAAGAATACAGCCTAAATATGCAGGATTTGTGTGTTAAACCAGAGTGAATAAAACAAAACACAACTCATTTAAATATTTGTTGCTGTGATTTAATGAGGAGAAAAACATATAGAACTAACATAATATAATGGTTCTGATAATTGCAACAAAACAGTAATTTCTAATTGCAAACAGCCCCAGCCGTACAGTGTTTGCAATATAACTTCTCGTTATCTCTGCCTCCATGTTTCTATTGCCATGGCTGGATGTTATAATGGAGCCATTAAGTCACATTTTACATTATCAATTCAAACTGTGTGCTACAACTTAACCTCCCGTTCAGTGCATTGTAGTCGAACAATGTTGTGGAGCGTATATTAGACGTCTTAATATAGGGATCAGCATGCGGCGCGGGGAACCACAGGAGGAAGCCACTCACTACTGTATCCTGTTTGTTGTACTACCAGCGCTGCAGCCTCACTCGCTCTCCATGTAGCAATAAACAAATAAAGTGGGAGAGATTAATCCCCCGGAGCCATTGTGAGGGCTTCACTTCAGCGCGCTAACCGGAGCTAACACAGTGACTTCTGCAGGCACAAAAGAAAACACAATATATGGAGGTGGAGTTGGTCTCAGGAATGAATGGGTGGATGGGACAAGTTGTGAGTTATGAAATATGGACATGCATGTAGTAAAGCCAATTAGAGGTATGAATCTGTTTACAGTAAACACTGCAGCTTTTAACTCAGTTTGAGGCTTGATTATTTACCATTTTTCAGTGTTTGTGATGTGTTCTGTTGAGTGTGAGTGTACTTTGTAAAATGCTGCAGAAAAAATATGAGTTTTTCCATATAGTGTATTATAAAAGCAGATGATTGCTTACTGTCTGCATCTAATTATTAATTGTTTTATTGATCATAAACATGAAAGAAACGCTTAAATACTGAAGCTGTTCTAAAGCTGCTCTAAAGTTGTGCATGTGTCCAAAAATTCATGCATGTGAATACTATGTTTGCCCTGGATCCAGAATCCTCAATACTTAACAGAGATGTGAGTCTGGTCACCAGTGAATCTCCTGATTTTCAGATGGTGGGATTGACAACTGGGACACACATAATCCATCTGTATAAGAAAAAAAAAAACAAAAAACAAAAAAAAACCATCACAGATTGAATCAATGAGCAAAGCACTAAACTCTGTTAATCTGAGGTGAGATAAATTTGATTTTATTTGTAAATGATGGGTGACCAGTGATTTCCTTCCTTCATTTCAGATGCATCATTTGACCATGCTTAAAATGCAAGAGAGTGTGGGGATGATCGAAATCTGTATAAAAATACAGAGATATCATTCTGGATTTGACAGGCAATATTAATCTGACAAAAAGTTTGTGAAACCTAGGAATGAATTAGGTGTAGATTATATGTTTTTAGATATACTTTTTCCTTTAGTGGTTTGAAAATCAGATAATTCAGCTTTAAAGTGTGTTGAAGTTGTGTCTACAGTAATGCATTGAGCATCTGTGTTTTTAAGCATATTAAATTGAAGTAAAACTATGAATATTTAACATGATCAAATGTTACAATATGATAACATTGCATCCTCTCTGACAATATAGCATAAAGACTGTGTTCCTATAATCTCAAGAACAGAGAAAGAGACAGCACTTGGAAATGAGCAGAAATGGCTCCAGATCAGTTAAATTTAATCTGGTCCCGATGTCACCCTGGATGTGCTTGACCTCATTTTTCTATTACATCCACAGATATTTTTGTACTTTCTTAAGCCATGTTCCTCCCTGCTCACAGCACGGAGCTCTCTCTGGCTATCTCATACAAGCCTAATGAAAAGCCATCTAACACATACAGCACTGAGCACAGAGAATCACAGACCAACGGAGGCAGCCGGAGAGGAAAGGGATTCTTAAAATCATTACAGTGACAGCGCAGTTCATAAAAAGAACGTTTGGTATTAAAATCATTGTGAATGAGTAACAAAACGAGAAAAATCCACTCATTATACCAATAGCCTCTTCATGAAAAAGACATTCACACAAATTAATTTTATGATAGCTATTCGGTGTCATGTTTGTCCACGTTTTAATTTCCAGCTAATTTCCAGCTAACTGGCAAAATGATATTCAATTAGTTAATTAAGTATGATCCAGCTGTGTGCCATCTCTCCACACCAGGGGCTGTCTCCCGTGGGCTCCGCTGGTCTAAGCCTCTCCGCACTAATTATCGCTGTGACATTATCAGCCTGTACCTGCACTGTGCTGCCTTAAAGACGCCAGCTGCACCTCCACCAACCAACACTGGGCTCAAGTCTACGCTGGCATTAAGAAACAAGTATACAGAAATTCTGGTTGAAATTTTGATTACATGTGTTTTTTAATGAATTTTTCTAATCAAGTCATTTCATTTAACTCTCTCTTTCAGATTTGCCACAAAAAATCTGTCTCCTAGTGCGCACTGATTTAAATGTTATTTTGATATCAGTTTTATGACATAACTACTGACTAATTTTTGCTGGATTAATCTTTTTCAATTTAAATTAACCTGATTTAATTTGAAGACAGTGAATCAAAAGCTTATACCAGGATGAGCTCACTTAAAGTAAGGAAACCATGGGGGGAACTTCAAGGACAGAGATGTTTTTAAGGGAAGAAATGTTTTTAGGGTTTGGTAGATTTTTGCAAATAAATTACAAATATAGCTTCCCGAAATGATGAAAAAAAATCCAATTGGGTTGTGATTGTGGTATGGTTGTGTTGTAATTCAGAGCTATAATGTCTTCTGCAGATACTTTCTCTACACTCTGCTCCAATCTCAGCCTCCAAAATGCTGATCATGACATGAGTGAGTGAGCTGGATTTTACCAATCACAGTGAAAAATGAATTCTCAAAATAAGAATTGGTGGCTACTTTGTGTTTGCCTGCGATCGAGAATACTCGTTTCTTCAATACTTTACAAAGTCTGGTCAGTGGTGAATCTCCCTGTTTTCAAATGGGCATGATTGACAGGTGGATCAGCCAGAATCAGAATCAGAGATACGCATAATCTGTCCGTATCAGAAAAAATAAAGGAAAAAAATATCACAGTGGGCTGAAAAATGTTACAGATTTTTGCAGAATTAATGAGCTGATCTCTGTTAATCTGAGGTGAGATTATGAGTTTAGATTTTTTTTTGTAAATGATAGGTGATCAATGAGCTCTTTCATTCCACATGCTTCATAAAAAAAAAAAAAAAAAAATCTGATTACATGATCACCTTGGACTGGGCTTGAGATTCAGCAGAGGCCGTGGGGACCAGACCGATATTGATCTGTATTTAAAGAAAAACAGAAAGGTATCATTCTGGATTTCCGGGCAAGCTTTGTGAACCCATAAAAAATACATATATTTTGACATATTGCTCACTGATAATTACAAACTTCATGACTTTTTTAATGTTTTTGTTATGTCAAAGAAGGAAGGCATATGGAAGAAAATAATTATCATTGTGACATATACTTTGAAGACAAATATGGTGATGAGGTTACACTATTTAAAGACAGCTGCTTAAAATATCAATGTCACAAAACAAACAAGTGAATACAGAGACAATGATATGTTTGCTGTTGTATGGCGCTCCAAAGAGACAGCTCTGAGACTTCCCGTGAGCTGTAATAATAACCTAAATGAGGCCTCGTACAATCGCACAAAGAACACACCTACGCTTCAAGTATTCCTGTATCTACTGTCACCATGCTCTCGACTCCTCCTTTATAAGATTCCCTTTAAAGATTCAAAGCATCTAATTAAAAACACATGGAGAGCCCTGCCCACCTAAGTCTGTACCTGACAACTGATGCACCTGATTAAAGGGACCCGTTGGGGGGAGGGGCTTGTCCATGGGCCGTCCCGCTGCAGGCCCAAAGTGATCACCATGGCGATAGGTAATTACAGCTGTCAAAGACATCCACCGTCCTGCTGGCACCCGTTTTGATTGTGCCCCAGTAACAATGATAGACAGACTTAGCATGCCCGGACCCACCGCCAGTCACCTCCTCCCTGCTCCCTGTTCTGTGTCTGCTCTGTTTAGCTGACATGCAGCATTCACATGGCACGCCACAACAACAGCTCGCCATGGCAACTGTGAGTTTAATTGTTTCGCTGTGTGTTGAATTTTTGCTGTAAAATTTTCTAGGAAGGTCACAGGGCCAAGGACAAAATGTAATGAATTTTGTGTGGGTTCAAATCACTACTGTAATTCTGATATGATGAGGTTCATTTTAGAGCAGTTTTTTTTAAAATAATATACGGAATGTGGGTTGTAATTGTTCTATATATACATGTATCTTTCTTCACAACCTTGTTACAAAGCTTAGTAATGCTTTTGTTGATATTTTATTTACATACAGTTTTCATTTACACTTATTCACATATTATAATGTAAATGTGGACAGTTGCTCAAAGATGTTTGCTGTATTTTAAACTTCTTTTTTGTTCTTTCTTTCAGACTTCTGTGAGAATGATATAGGCCTAAGTGATATAATATGCATCTGTGAATGGGCTTGCATCTCCTCAGACCTGACCCATAACTTGACCTTGTCAGGCATGCCACCTGCTTATCTCCATGGAGACTAAAGCTGGAAAGTTTCACAGCATGGCTTTAACTATATTATATTCATGAATTACAGGTGGTATGGTCCCACATAAAATGTTACATGGGGAACTATAAGTAATGGACATTGAATTGCCCTGTCAATGAGTCTCGGAGGATGTACATAGTAGTACGTAGTAGTACATAGTAATACATAGTAGTATATAGTAGTACAGTAGTACAGTAAGATTTTTTGAGAAGGTGTGTATGGGGTTAAATTTCCCCAAATCCACGAACCTGCTCAGCCTCCTCCTCCCTCTGCCTCGGCCTCTCTGCTGTGCGGACAGCTCCAGAAGTGTAAGTGTTATTACACCAAACTCCTGCTGTAGCATTAATTGAAGGGAGATACGGTGGGACAAAGCTAGCGGGGGGTAGAGCATGTCCATTATCACTCCTGCTTTCAACAGGTCTCACATTTGGAAACTGCAAATTGCAAAAACTTGCAAGGGCAAAATGTTTGACATTATTTGATCTGCAACCATATGGTGTAAAGCAGAGAGGGAGGGTGAAAAATAGATAAATAAGTAAACAAGTCAAGATGGGATAATAAAGGAAACGTGGCTGCAGAGAACAAACAAATTATGGGAATAATTATCTTTAATGAGGAGCTCTGTGAATGTGGAGAGCCTCTCCTCTGCCATGCCCTTGTGTCTCTTCCTATGGCACACACTGACAACAGCCATACTGCAAATGCTAACTAGCTTATTGTGGAGTCACAGGGGCACCAGTTCACAGTGAAACAAACAGCCTTACTGCTAATATTGTGACGCCTGATGTAAGCTGTATTCATGAAGTCAAGTGTAACTAGACAGGCCTGCAGTTTCCAAATCCGGCTTAATTACATTTCTTTGTCTCTGCGTGCTGGTCCTTAATGCGACCTAATGGTCCTATTAACCAAACTCCAAACAACTGAGATGGCAATTAGCAACAACAGGTATGAATTCATCATTGTAGAAATAAACTGCTGGACAAAAAAGATTTGCTTTTCTGTGGCAAAGTGACTGGTGATGGCACTGGCAGTAACACTAAAAGTTGTGGAGGAGCTAGCAACTAGTGGTGGTAGTTGCCATATTTGGTTTGGTTATGTTTACTTTGAACCTCAAAACATCAAAATGCATGTACTGGTATATTTGAACATTGGTTAGATATGGAGTGGCATTTTCAAGAAGGTTGAGGTTGGGATACACAAATAGTAGATATTGTTGTATAGTTGATGTAAAATAAGCATGTAACGAAACATGAAAAATATAAATAATTGTTTTCCTTTCAGAGGCTAAATCAGTGTTTTTTTTCTAAAGGAACATCCTCCTTTACAACTGATTCTAAGATACAATCTGTAAAAGGATCAAATGAAATCTCACATCAAAGGTCAGAGGTATGAATATAGAATCTCATCTACGCTCTGTGACAGCCGTTTGATACAAGCCCCTTCTGAAGAACAGCCACCATTTTCCACTCTTAACACAAATACATCTTCAAGGAGGTCCCGTTTAAGCCTGTAAATTTCTCAAAAGTGGATGAAATTAGGATCTGCCTATTCCGGTTACAGTCCCGGCATGGTTCTGACAATAACAGATGAGTGTGCGTCCTGAGGGGGAGAGAGGGGATATGGAAGGAGTTAGAGCGCCTTGTTATTGCAGCTGATCATAAAAAGTCTATGAGCATGGGAAATCCACTGTAAAAGGGCCAACATGTTTGTGCCAGTAAAAAAATCAGGTTAATGTGAAACAGTGAGGTGGGCAAACGCACCAGCAGGTAATTGCTCCATAAAGTGGGAGCAGTTGTTTGTCTGGTGTACTTTGCTTACTGTATTTAACAATGTGATTTTGAGAAGCCCAGTGCTCTAGAAAATGATCAACACTTTCATTTTTGTTTAAGATGTGTGTATATTGTCATGGAAACTGTAAGTGTTTTCTGAATGGTAGTAGGAAAATAAGAAGTAGGTCTGGTAATAATGGCAAGGCAGTATAAAATCACCTTTTTAATGAAATACTTCTGTCAAGTAAACATGAAGGGTAAACTCATGACAACGTGTGTGGCAAATATAGTAGCACACTGTTTCCCACAGGTTTAAAATGAGACTAGAGAGGCACAAGCAATCCACATTTTCATTGTATTCATTGTATTTAAAACAGTTTATGGAGATTAAACATGTTTCCTTTGCTGATTATTACAGAAAGGTACAGTTATAGATTTGTGACAATACACTAGAAGCACAAAGTTTTTGTTTTTTTTTACCAGGTTTTTGTTCAGCTTGTTTAGACTAAAGGGGGAAAAATGTATTATGGGTATGGGAGAGCTACCATAGTCTAACTTTGCTCTTACATAAGATGTGGAAGTACTTCAGTATTTCAGTATCTTTGCATATAGACTATTTTTTAAATAAACAGGCCTTTAGTAATTCCTCCTACTTTTATATATGCTGTTTAACAAAAGTTACAAGCATGTTACAATGTGGCTAAAATCAGTAGTACTTTTCACATTGTTCACTGGGCCAAATCCTTCTCAGCTCTTTGAGGCCTCCTGCTCCAATAGCTCACCAATAGGGCGCAAACAAGTGGATTAGCAGGATCCTGACAGGAAGTTTAAACAAGAGGAAACATTAAGTTTGAAATAAAACACAGGAAGCAGGGTTAACTACAGCTCCTCCCAGTCAGCGCCAGTGGCACGGCTATTTTTTGCCCAATTATCCCTGGTTAACGGGATTAATTACTCTAAATTCTTTTTCTTTTTCCCCCTTCAAGCACACAGGCAATAAATCCTTCTCAGTGCAGCCATACTAATTAGCATAACAAGTTACAAAATCATTACAGCCTTAAAAAGTGCTAAGAGAGGAAAACATCAGAAGCTGTACACAGGAAGCAGACTGTAGTTTGGTAGTTTAGGAGGGCTATTTCATTGACTTGAGTGTTTGGAAACACAACAGCGGTGATGTAAGGGGAAAGGAGGGATCACAAACACTAGTCTTGGACATCAGTGACCCCCATAGAAGCACATAGAAAGAGTGGTTTGGGTAATAGGTGCAGGCCCAAGTGGTCACACGCAGGATGCCACATAGTAAATCAATTAAAAACAGAGGGGAAACGGGTGAGTCGTCTCAACCACCCACCGAGGTTTAGAAATGTATTGATTTTGAAAGTAAGTGATGATTTGTGCTAAGAAAAGCTTAAGGTAATCCCAATAAAGATATGACAAAAACAGCACAGAAACTACTATATGTTATACATGGGTTTCAGAATCATGAAAAGTTAGGACTGGATGGATCTTCCATCTTTTGATTGGGAAAAGGTCCAAAATGTCGCATATAACAGAAACCTGAACTCCATGAACATATTGTCATGAAATCAGAGTGTTATTTGTTTTAATTCAAAATTTACAGACATTTTATGTTTCATTAAGGATCCCATATTACCGGAGTTGTGTTTTCAATCACACATGTTCAAATAACCCTTTATTGTTAGTCTGTCTACATCTCTAAAGCTCATAATACTCTGTTCCACCTTGTGATGTCACATAATAGTTTTAAAGTTAACGGTGGAATTGCCTAGAAATAGGCAATTCCACAGTATAAGTTATCCATATGATTCCAGTGAAGATGTACTGAGGTTAAAAATACAGTGGAGCACTTCCTGTATTACCATGACATCACAAGGTGGCAAAGCGCGTTTTTTCAGCCTAAATATGCAGAGTTTGTGTGTTAAACATGTGTGAATGAAACAAAACACAACTCCAGGTATGTTTTTGATAACATCGATAATATAGGCCCTTTATTCCAACACATTATCCAAAATTTCAATCCAGAATTTCTAATAATAATTGGTTTGATAAAATGTCATATCATGCTTCATTGAAATTTAGACAATGAACCCCTGATTTCATTGGTTTATCATATTATCTACCAAATTCTCTACAAATTTTCTACCAATAATTTTCGTGCCAAAACTCTGCACGACACAGAAATTTCGGGGTTCTCTTGGGCGCCAACCTGTTTAGCATGAGTCCCACCCAGTCGTCTGCTTTCGCTAACCTGTCCTGACAAGTACCCAGATTAACGTAATCTTATATCAGTGCAGAGGAGCAGAAGAGAGCAGATGGACCCCCTGTGCCCCCCCATCTCCAAAAACACATTACACACATGCAGTCAACCACACTTTCCCACTCACACGCACACAAATAACATGCACACCAATACGACTTTTGCAGATACCTGGCCAAGCGCTATAGAGAAAACCGAGTGTTGATGAGGCTGTTTTGGGAATGATTATTGGGAAAAATCTTGTGATCTTGTTATGTTGAGACTGAAGTGTGGCTGTATTAGGTATTATTAAATAAAAACAAAAACCAGGATACAATGAAGCAATTGAATGCGTGCGAGTGCCACAAGGGAATTGAATTTGGAATTTCTCACACTTGTCATCTGCTGTGTGGAAGTCAGCTTGTCTTTTTACAGTTTCTGTGGTAAATCTCAACAACTTTGCTAAACTGAACAGATGGGCCTGCTAATTAGAAGCGCACAGGCTGTAAGTTTGTTTATAAAGAGAGAAAGGGCTCCAGACATCTTGACACATTTTATTAACATATCATACCTTAAAGCAATGCTTCCTGATACCCAATGGGCTCTATCTAAATAGCACAGGCTTTGCACACATGTGCTCAGTACACACTGCTCTGCACACAACAGGGACCATACAGGGACTCTGGCTACACTTATGTATATGTAATTGTGCATAGTATTTGCCAGCGTACAATGTAAATTATAAACTGAACAATGTAAAATGTAACTGCAAAAAGATGGTGACAACAGCCCACAGCGTACACTGTCTACAGTAAGTGTGTGTGTGTGTGTGTTTTTTTCAGCATTCAAATAAATATCTGAAAATCATTTCAGTTTAACACACATCTGTACTTCTGTAAATAAATCAGAACAGTGTGCTTCACTGCCCACTCAGTAATTTGGCTGTGGATATTTAGTGGCTGTATCTTTCCTTATCAAATAAACAGCTCCATAAAGAAAGGCAATTAAGAAATATCACAGCACATTGTTCTCGCCACACATACCCACAGGCACACCGCGGTCTGGCGCTGGACGGCCATATTGCCATGGTGATCCTGGTTAAGAGGCTTACACTGGGCCCATGCTGATGGTTGCTGGGGACACGCCCATTGCCATGGTGATGGCAACCAGGAGGACACTCACATTGCCATGGTGATGATGGCAGGAGCCAGGCATGCCAACCAATGAGATGATGGATGAGTGCCACGAAGGAGGCACAGGGAACGTGACTGGAATGTCAGCTGCTCGGGTTTGGGATCAGGAGAGAGACAGATACACATTCAAACTTAATTGGCCCAATAATATTGATAGTCAAGGAACATTTTATCAAGGGTAAAAAGGAAAAAAAACATAAGCTAATTTGTGTGAGACAAAAATCTGGTTACAATATTAAAGACTTAATTTTATATTTAAACTTTTTTCTCTCAAAGCATGGAGACAGTACCTGGGAGAAATGTAATAAAATACTTTTGTTAAGATATTTAGAAAATTACATACTCAAATGGGCTATCATTTACTGTGTTTAGAAAGATTATTCTTTCAACCCAGTTCCTTCTGTCCAAAATATAATATACATTTTTGCCTCAGGTGGTAGGTGGTGGGGAGACACGGCCCAGATCGAGAATAGGTTAAATTCACATGTAGAATTTGGTGATCATTCTGTAATTTGAGATGTGGGGCAGGGACCTGCATAACTCTTTTGGAGATTCACTGTTTTTGAAGCTTAGGAGCCAAGAATTTTAACCTGACCTCAGCTTTAAACTTTTGATACTTTGCAGTAGATGTAATCAACCTTCCCTGGGGGTGTGATGCTAACTGAAGGAATTACTCTGTCAGAAGCCCTGTTAGACTGCAATCTGACCTTTATTTTGACCAGAAAAAGCTGATTTAGTTGGAACTAGACCAGGTGAGATGATTTGTGCTGTTAAATAACTCTCTCTCACAATGAAAGTTACAGTCACAAGTCAGCTACCATTACCCAATAGTTTTTTAGTTAGTCACTCTCTCTTTTTAGTAGAAAATCAAACACCTAAACAGGACCATGGACACTCGTATTGATCACAGGCTCCTGAAAATGTGTTGAAATCCATTTTGTATTTTTCCTTCAGATGATCTTTAAACTTTTTTCACAGTGTTTGTTTGTTAATGTGCACACTGTGTGTCCATGATAACTGCTGAACTTTCCAGCATAGAGATCCATGTATAACCCCCCCAGCATGATGTCACTGCAAAGTATAAATAGGCGGCCTATAATGTTGTAATGTCGCGTGAACACAATCAGCCCAGTACAAATGAATGACAACAAGAAATATTTGCTGTCCCTCTGACAGACATACAAATAGTTTAAGAAAAAAAAAAAAAAAAATGAGACAAAATTTTCTATCAAAAATCATGATCAAAATCCAAAATCCAATCAACACCAAAAGTTGAAATTTGGCATCCGTTCCACACTGTTCTGTCCTGTTTAGTACTGTACTAGTGGTTCTCAGATTCTAGAGGGATAGAGTTTTTCCCCCCATATTATTCCTATAAATATCAAGGATTTTTTTTTTTTTTTTATTAACTGACAACAACACAAATCAGCAGCATCATTTTTACATTATTTATTTTAGTTGCCCTGCCCATCTGTACTAAATATTATTACTCAGATGACTTTAGAAAGCTAGAAATATAATGTATCTAAGTAGTAACTAAATGCACAGAAAAGAGTCTATTATAGCAGTTAGAATCTTCTCCAGATTTGCACCTGGGGGCTGCTTATACATGGCCTGAGGGGAGGAGGAATGTGAAGATTACATGTTTAAAGACACCTCCAAACCCGGCCCAGCCCCTGAGGAGAACCACGAAGCACCACACCACCAAATACCCAGGCGACACAATAACCCATGTGAAGTGTGAAACCAAACATGAATTTAAATTTTTCAGAACCAAGAAAGGGGAGATCGAAGAAAGCCAAAGAATGGACAGACCGCTGTTTGACAAATATTGTGAGACGCAGTGCAGAGGCGGTGCTGTTTTCATTGCTGACATCAACATAAATTTTCTTGGCGCGGCTCTCCTTGCACAGCATGGGCCCAGCGTTGGGAAACTGGAGAGGAAATTCTCTGAGCCGCCAGGGAGAGGAATCAAAGAGCCACGGCACCGGGACCTCTGACCCACTGAACTGTGGACTGACCCCTCCACTGTCTCCCTGCTAAACGTGCATACAGTTACAGCTAAAGACTTGAAAGACAGGCGCTTATTAGACTAGACAGGGGCTACACGCTCATATACACATACATACTATATCATTGTGTAGAGGGAAGAGAACAGAATTTATGGTTTGCTTATTTTACTTTTAACAATGCAAAGTAAGCACGCTCGCTCTGTGATATGTATACAGTTAGGGAGATTGTACTTTACCTTATTTTCTTTGTCCAACTCAGACTGTATATATAAATGGACATAGTTGACCTGCTATAGCCTGATTCATCAGCCTCGCAGGATTCGTTGGCTTGACGGTAGGTACTTTTTTT
This sequence comes from Boleophthalmus pectinirostris, assembly GCF_026225935.1. Taxonomy (NCBI): domain Eukaryota; kingdom Metazoa; phylum Chordata; class Actinopteri; order Gobiiformes; family Gobiidae; genus Boleophthalmus; species Boleophthalmus pectinirostris. The sequence goes on along the minus strand of NW_026570970.1, from coordinate 20,350,044 downwards.
TTTTAACTAATCGCTGCTATTTAGTCGTGATGTATGTAATGCGCCGCTAACGGGGGTAACTGGTATATTAAGCTTTTTCCAAATCCCATAGGAAGAAGGACAAAAACGTCTTTCCCCTTGATAAAATTCACTGAACATTCTCTTTGTTCCGGCTTGAAATCCTCGATCTTGGGAATCATTTCCAACACAGAATGTATGGCTCTTCACTGATTGGCTGGTGCTCAAACCCGCACTTCCAGGGTTTTTGCGAACCGTCTAGACTCTAGACGGTTACTCTAGACTCTAGAGTATTCTGATTCCTGACCTTGTCACTGGAGAGAAATGAAATTGAGCGGAGACAGTAGGTGGAGCCAGCCTGGCTAGACCCTCGAGCTGTCACGTTCCAAACAGGAAGTGAACACGTGGGCGCTTCTGGCCCCATCAACTCTGGTTCCAATTGACTTTACGCTTGTACTCTCCTCTTTCTGTAACTACTTCAGTGAGCCTCCTCTTCTTTGTTTTAAAATGTTTGTATTAACCCACACTACATGATTCTGGTGTTTTGTTTTTTTTTTTGCTTTTTTGTCCATAAATAAATTCCTATTCCTAAACATGGAACTCAGCTCCAAATTTGTTCCTATAACTGCTCACCTCATGAGCTTCATTTGACTGTAGCCAAACGCCATGAGTCCATTCATACAGTCTATGGTCCAACTCCATCAAAAGAATAATATTGAGGGGAGAAAATAAAGACAATGTAGCAAATTTTTATCAAATTTTGTCCCATATTTTGTCACTTAAAACAGAAGGACTATACATTGCCTAAGTTTAGATAATATATTATCATACAAATTTTATCTTTCCAATCAAGATATACAATTTACTTATAGTTTCAATACAAATACGAAGCCTATTTTAATTAACCGTTGCAACAGGAACATCCGGTAACACAAATCTTTTAGCCAGCGCCCCCTCCTTTGTCAGTCCCTGTCATAGTAAATAGCCTTTAAATGAGTTGAATTTAGTGATGGTCCAGAGCCTCCCTGAGCCCTGTCTGAGAAAGCTTAATTAATGATGATGTAATTAGCCCTGATTTCCTTTTAAAAACGTGTGGGGCAGGAAGTGTGCGACCACGCTTCAAGTCATCCCTGAGGCAGACGCGTGAGCCCACAAAGTTCTCGGAGACTGTACAATGGAGTAGACGCTCAGTCCATTCTAACCGCAGCATGGGTAGGCTTTCCACTCCAGCTCCTCTAGAAAAAGCACACGCACAAAGCAGGCCATAATGAGGAAGTCTTCCATGCAGCCGCACAAGCACATAGTCTGGTCCCAGTTGGAGCAGGTGTGGCGCTAACAACTGCAAACACTGAAGGCATTTTAAAGGGGGACACTGCGGCGGTAATGAGCCTGTCCTGGTTAATAGGTCTTCTTCATGTCTCTCTCTATCCTGGAGGTGATCAGGTGAAAAGAGTGCAGCTGGATGACCAAGAATGCAGAGCTCATCCCTGGCACAGTGGCTCATGCACACAGACCCATTTGGGGTGACAACAAAAACAGAGCGTTGGTGGAGGGAGGTGGGTGCAGAGGTGATGATCAATGAAGTTTGAAAGAGCGCTCAAGCAGATAGATAGAAGGCCTTAGTATCCTGTTTTCCACTTTATATAGGATAAAGATAAAGATGAGTTTGTTTTTCTGGTGCCTCTTGAAAAATCTGCTGTTTTGCTGATACAAGCTATACCAAACTTTATTGATAATAACCTAAAGGTGCAATACATAACTTTTTTTACAGTATGGTATATGGTATTTCTTACATTTATTCCATTTCTATTTTATTTATTGCTCAAAATGTCAGCCCTTCTGCCTAAAAGGGAACGTTAACTGGTGTTGTTTAATGCCTTATTGTGGAATATCCCAGTTAAATAGATCTGTGATTTGTGTGCCTTCGGTAGTGAAAGGTTACAGGCTTTGTATGCAGAAGTGACTGAAGAATACATTAATGAAAGCACTTTTTTTTTTAATTCAAAATGCATTTTTATATGTGGAGGTTATGTGGCTCTTCATGTGTGAAAGAGTGAAACAGTAGGTACGGAAAAACATGTGATCAAATATGGTTGATATCTGCACCAGCTTTTGTGTTTGGTGATGATTTAGATGTGAATTAAACTTTGTTAAATCCTTTCCTTGCTTTTTCTCCCATTGTGAAAACATTACTGCGATAGTGAGGGGATTAAGCAGCCGAGATGTGACTGCTTTGTGTGGTACATCATACTTGAGATTCTCTATCTTTCTGATCGTGTACCTCGCCGTATCAGTAAATGCTCACTCTCACCTTCTATCAGGCAGGAAGGAGGAGGCTGTCTGAGGACTCCAAATAATGCAATTAAACACTGACCGCAGGGTTCAGTGCTGCTTATCAATACACTCAGCGGGGAGCGGCTCAGACCAGGACTACCGGCTACTCTGTGGAGCTGAGATTCAGCTGCCATACCTCCAAATCTGTATGGGACAAAGACATAGCATTTACTCTGTGTAGAAATACTGTGCATGTCATTTACATGCATCAAAATCTGAGGGGCCAGAAAACATGGCATGTGAGATGTTCAACAGTCGTTCATACAAATCTAAAATGTGTTACTCTGTTTTAATTTTAATTTTATTATTATTTTTTTCACAAATATATACATTTTTTAATTTAATTTTTTTCTCTGCTTATTTTTTTTATGTCTTTCAATGTGTATTTTTTTGCTATATCTTGAAAAAAGTAACATGTCATTTGTGTTATGCCATGTTGACTGTGTTGACAACAATGCAGCAGTTATTCCTTCTTTCCTGTATGGAGCCACAGCTGCCCTGAGGCTGACCGCAGGCACATGACTAGCATTCGTATTAACACATTCCACCTGTAAACATTATGTAACCTGCTGTCCATCTTGACCAAGGTTCTCTGGATGAAGAGATATAACATCTCATGAGTTTGCAACTTGCAGCATGATTTTAGTGTTTTATGTCAAGGTTATTTGGTTAAACAATAACTGGTCACAATAACAAACTTGACTTTATCATTAAGAAAGTTTTCTGGTCATGTATGGGAATTGTAATTTCGTATTTCACTGTTGTGTCAATAATAAAAAAATATATAGTAAAGTAATAATAACATTGAAATAGTGATGTTTATTTGTCACAATGCTCGTGTCTCTGGCTCTCTTTGTGTGTGTCCTATAGCGTGGACAGGTGTGTTGTTCTTTGCTCTCAACACTGATCACAGGTGACCTCCACAGGAAGCTTGTCTGAAGCCGTGCCAGAGTGAAGCGAGCACATCGGCCTGGGAGTCACCGAGCATCACCAGCTTGGCCCTGGCCACACCTTGCCTCCCCTCGCTCATATACTCTTACAAAGGACCCGCCCCTCCCTCTCCCTAACCTAGACACCACGCGCACCTAGAGCATCCACCCCTCTCATCCATAATAAACATGGGCTCCGGGGCATGGCGTGTGATCTCATCATGCTGAAAGAGAAGTGAGAGACTACGGCGCGCTGGGAAAGTGGCGTGTGTGGCGCGAGCTGCCGAGGTGCCAAATAAAGTGGTACACAACAGCAGCGTGAATCCTCTCCCTGCCCACTATGTGCAGTACTGCGCTGGTGACCCTCATTTGCATAGTTAAAAATGCACCAATAAGGTTATGGCTGAATATGACACAAGGGTTTATACTGGAATAAATGACTGATGCTGAGACCAGGGGGGATACACTAGGAAAATAGCTGTGGGGCAGTTAACACGGGGGGGTGACCACAGATAAAGGGCAAAAACGATCCAAACAAAACATTGAAATGAAAAATGAAAATAAATAAATAGTTAGTAATGTTTTCTCTAAAGGCCTGCTGCACGATGAGGGCCTGAACAAAGAATGGCACAGTTTGGACACTTTGGCAGATGTGTTTAGAAATGAAAAGGATGAAAGCCCTGGTGAGGTGCTCATTACTGGGTGAATCAATCCTGGTAAACAGGGTATTTATCACCAACCAACTCGCTTGATATATAGCAAAGATAACAATTAGTAGTTTGAGAGTATAAAAAGTACTACTGGGGATGGGCAAACTGATTCAATATCTGAGACACTGAAGTTTAAAGGTCCTATATTACACAAGGTTTACGCTTTTAATAGTTTAAGTAATCCTTTATTATTAATCTTTCTATGTCTCACAATGCTCTGCTCCACCTTGTGATGTCATGAAGTGGTAGTTTTGAAGCTACCTTTTACCTTTTGTTTTGTATAGACTGGCAATACCAGGGCTGAAATTATCCAATGATGGATGTATGGAGGTTAAAACCATCTTGTATCACCACATGACATCACAAGGTGGAACCAAGTGTTTTTTGTTTGAGAGAAGTACTCAGTTTAAATATGCAGGATTTGTGTGTTAAACATGTGTGATTGAAACAGAACACAATTCCAGATATGTTTTTGATGAGGAAACATTATAATGTAGATCAGAAAATAGAGTAATATGAGCCCTTTAAAGGTCTGACCACTCACAAAGCAGTTATAGAATCAGGACATGGGTTTTTGCTCACATAAACTTACCAAAATCCTGCAAAATCTTGATAAAACTGTAAAGAAAGTATTCAAGAATAAGAATATATGAATAATTCAATTTCAACCAAAATCTCATATAGAAACTTATTATTCTAAGTGGGAATGTATCAACTACAATGATGACCATACATTAATATACAAGGAAACTCCAACTTAAAATAATAATAAAAAAAAAACCTAGTATATCAATTTTCATTTCTCGACTTGCATTTATAATCAAATAGGCAATAACAGGTAAATGAATAGCTTCTTACCAGTATGTTAGACTGTAGACACAATACAAACCAATAATAATATTGTTTTACAAAAGGATATGCCCAGGATATCTTCTATGACTCTACTATTCATAGCAATTGAGAAAACAGGCTTCAGAGAGATGGACTTTGAACACATTCCAGTGAAATATTTATGAAAATATGATTCATGCAATTGATGAACAGTAGGGGTCTGTTACAAATCGGCATAGAAACTTTCAGGGCATCTATATCCAAACACACAAACGAAGGATTGTTAAATAAATATAGCTTATACGAAAGATTCTTTGTATAGATCTTTACACAGACACTGACATTATTTTGTAATGGTGAAAGTGTAGTGGCTTATATCTCAAATTCATGTAATATTTCTGTATTTGTGTGAAGTTGAAATTCAAACTATTTTTATCTTTTATCTTACCACTGGCCTTTTAAAGTATTATCTTTTTGTGATAGATAAACAAATCAACTTTCACATCACACAAGTGGAGCTGAAAAAGTCAGTGAACCAAAACCAAGATAAGCTGGTTATACATCTGTTTTGTATTTCTCACATAATACTCAAATTACCTTCCAACAAGCTACTCAGAAAACATTAAAAAGATAATGGAATATATGATATAAAATACTTTGACGTATGACTCAGAATGCCATTATTAATCAAACCCAAGTAGTTCTTTCATTTCCTGCCATTGAATTTGCGACCCCTCATGTGGGAGGTGTGGTGTAAATGATAGGGTTCACCTGTGAGGAGCTTAAGCAGGTTTCCAGGTATACGCACATGTCTGGCTGCTCTTCTGTTTAATTAATTCACCCTGAGAATCGTGAACAGGGAATAGTGTGTGCTGCTCCTGCCTGCTTCTGATCAGACTGCCCCCTGCAAGATTTTCACACTTCCTCGTGGTGGGGAACTTGAGATTCTTAATGCAACCCCAGCTTCTTTAGCAAGTGCTAATTTGATACAATTCCAATTCAGAGGGGAAAATGTGTTATTTATTTTAGGACATTTGAAAAAGTCAAGGATATTGACTCCGTGAGCCTTACCAGTTGTTAGATGAAATTGCACTGTCCATTTTCAAGTAAATTAATCAAATTTTTCAACAGTGCAAAGATTATGAAAAGAATTATCACAAAATATGAATAGTGCATTGTAAGACCCACGCCTAGATGAATGAGGGACTACACTGTCTCATAAAAAGTGCACTCAGGGACAAGAAATATTTAAAAGTGTGTAATCTTATTGTTCAAATTGAATTCTCAGAATGTGGTCTTTAAACCTAAATGTGCAGTAAGAGAATTTGAAAGAATATGATGGTGCAATAACATACTTTGTTCCTGCCATTCAACTGAACTTGACAGCCTTTTTTGAATAAAAAAAAAACTAAAACTAAAATTATCCCAGTTTTGGAGGTGCAAGATTATGTTTATTTTATGTTATGAATGTTTCTGACCCAGTTAATCAAGCAGAACTTTTACAAGAGCAAACAGATTCTTTTTGATGGCCAATGTAGTGACGCTTATTGAGAGCAACTTAAATACTGTTTTTTGATACAGATAGAACACCTGAATAAAATGTGAAGGTACATCTTTATGAGCTTACCCTGACATGAGGCTCACCCCCCACCCTGTGTCGGTCTCCTGCTGAGCGCCTTGACGAACCCCATTCACTTGTATAAAGACCTGTGACTTTTCACGCATTTCCTCCAGATGCCCCAAGGAGGGGGAAGATGGAGGAAGAACTTAGCTTGACCATTTACATTTTTTAATGCTGTGTATAGTATGTGTAAGTTGTAGATAGTGATTTAAACTTGCTTAAAACTGCTTTGAGCCGAATTCTCTTCTAATCCTCCTCTTTCTATGTTTGTTGCTGTAATTAAAAGCAAACAACTTGATCATGAACTTCCAAAAGTTCAGGCTCATCCTCCTCTGCTCCTGTGACCTCCCTCCATTTGGTCCATGTCTTTATCTAAGCCCAAATATTTGCCCACTTTCTTAAAAATCCAATTAGGTTAATTTGAAACAGACGCCATAAGAGAGAACTTTATCCGTTTGGCCACGAGATAACTAACCCAATTACGCCTGGACCTCCACCTCCGTCTGCTTTGAGGCTGTAAATGCAGGAATGAAAAAGAAAAACTTGTCGAAGATTAGGCGTGAGATTAGATTGCTTAAGTAAACATGTAAGGGGGACTACGTGTTAAAAGCCCTAAACTGTTTGAAGCTGCAGAACCCTCTGAAAGAAACAAAAGGACCATTTAAAAGTGTTTTTGTGTGTATTTATCACAGATTTACCATTTATTTGTGCTATTAATTGTCCTACCAAACCCTTTTCCAATATATATCACATAACAAAAGAGGAATATTTTTCTAGAAGTGCTGAGATATGGCTGGTGAAATAATATTTTACTCTCCATGCTGGTTTATTCCAAAAATGTGCTATTAATGTTTTGCAAAAGAATGGGAGTAAAACAAATAAATAAATATTGGAGTCCAAGCTGTGTGTTATTTGGGGGACTATTTCTAAATCTTAAGTTACAGAATTCCACTTGAACACAAACACAACTCTGCTCTCTTTAAAAGTCTACTCTTATATTTGTATCTAAAAAATGAGCTGGGATGTGACAGTAGTGGTGATTGATGGTGTTTTTATAGAAGGTATTTAAAGGTGCAGTAGTGTGAAGAAACTCTGGCCTCTCTCTTTTCTCCCATATGCCAGCACGCTCTCCGAGTAAACACAAACAACAGGCCTGCTGAGTGCTGTACTCCTATCAGCTGCCCGCACCAGCCCCACGCAGGCCAGCCCATGTCCTCACAGTCATGGAGGGAGGGGGCAGGGGGCGGAGCCTGCAGCGGCCTTTCAAAGGGGTCCTCCAAAAAATTAAAACCCAATCAATGTGGATATGAGCTCCTCTCTGACTGAAGCTAACTAAAGCCCTCTCCCCCCTCGCTGTTCCCCTGCTTTTATTGTGTGCCCCTCCCCCACCCACTGCCCTGCTAAAGCCCCCGCTACAGCCCCCGCTACAGCCCCCGCTATGGCGCTCTCCACGACCCCATCTCACTGAGGCCTGCATCAAGGAACAACACCTAAAATCTGAAAATAAACAGCAGGGATTTGGAACAAACTTTTGTTTTAACAAAATTTCAGAAAAACAAAGAACTTCTCCTGCTAGGGGAAAAAGACAATTATATTCCAAATTATTATTATTCTGTTGCTGACAAGAAATAAAAAATGCTAAATGGCCATATTTATACAGAAATGTTCTACCTTTTAAGGCACTCAAGGCTTTTTACATTAAGGAACCATGCACCCATTCATACACCAGACACCGAGAGTGAAATGGATTTAGAGTCTTAAGATGCATCAACAGTATTCATCTGTGAAAGACAGGATCAAACTTCCAACCAGTAGACCAGTGGATCTTACCAGCAACAATCTTTATGTTTTGTCACAGGGCAAAGTGGTTACAAGCAATGAAAACAGTGCAACAGAAAATGTGTTATAGGATGATTTTACAGTTTGAAAGAGTGAGAATTAGGGTTTAAATAAATGCTAAAAGTTAGAATAAAACTGATTTCACTCGTGTACATTGGTCGTAGTAACATAAAAAAGGTCTAGGTACATAAAAGATATTATGATTACGGACATGGGCAATTTACTCTTTCACTATAGTTAATTCTTCTACTGGGAGGACCAGCCTCAGTATATTTGCTGATAGCTGAGTCCAATCGAGCATGCTTCCACACACACAAACACACCACCTGCTGCAGCAGAGATGGAGAGAGTCCTCTGGCTGCAGTCGAACAGTGGGGAACAATTAAACCAAAGAGCAGCTTTGATCATTTGGTCATGTCAACATGACAGGTGACCATATGGCCCACCAAAAATCTGTGACAATTACTTTTGTGCTGTGTGAAATATATGAAATGGACAAATGTGGAATACAAACTTACACCTGTGAAAGTAGTTAATTTTCAAGCGTGATGTTATATATTTATATATAGAAGACTTAGAACAGTAACAGCTTGAAAATACATAGTCATCATTTTTGGTAAATAGCCTACAAAATATGTATTCAAGCTGTATCGAGCAAAACTACATGCAAGATCACACACATTCATTAGCAGCATGACTATGGCACACATTTGCATAAGACGATATAGTATAGATCAAAACTGTTATTCACCAGACTAAGTTTTATAAAGACGTCCTATAAACTTTACCTGAGATGCACCGTCCCACGCCGAGCCAGGAGAATAGAGAGCCAGAGGCAGTTTCCTCTGGGTGGCAGCAGGGGGAGCAGCTCCACTGTACTTGTGAGTGGACCAGGCCCACGGCTCTGGGCTGCGGGAGGGAACACGGTTTGAGAAGGACTGGTGGACTGCACGTGTTTCTAATAGTGATATTATATGGACTGAGAAATGTAATTAGGGAGAATAAAAGCCCTACATGAGACTCTAACTCAGCAAGTTACTTTGATTACTCTTCTACTAAGTGCTGCAAAGAAAGAGAAAAAAAAGTCTCTCATATATATATATATATATATATATATATATATATATATATATATATATATATATATATATATATATATATATTTTTTTTTTTTTTTTTTTTTTTTACAATAAAGATACAGTTTAAGATACGATATACCTGACTTTCATGGCAAAACTGACATGACACAATTTGTCACATTTGGCACATCAAACATTTTTAAGGCATGTACTTTTCCATAATTATATCAAATACATGGATTTAGTGTGTGCTAACACCACATTATTTTGAGATAAACACAAATACAGCCTGAATAAAGGTAATTCATAATCATTTTTAACAAACTTTAAAGCTCATGTATTATTTGTGTCAGTGAATGATTTGCCTGAGTTTTCCCTTCAAAACCATTATCAAGCAGAACGAATCATACTAAACATTAGTGCAGTGACACATGTTACTCTCCATCATAATGTACAAGTCATTTCTATTCACTTTGTTTGTATTAGCGACAGACTGGGCCCTCCCAGTGCGTCCCACTCCACTGTGTGTGTCTGTGTGTGTTTGTGGTAGTGGTCCCTCCTTCACAGTTGTGTGAGGAGGACTCTCAGGCCTAATGGCTGTTAACAGCACAAGTGTGAAAGAGTCCGAATGTGGATGTTTAAAGAGGAGCAAAGGCACAGAGATGGATGGCTTCTGTCGCGGGGCAGAGAAAGCCTTATTCAGCCGCTCACACTTCCTTTTCTTATGCAACACAGCCGTTCAAACAGACTCGCAGCACTTTAGCTGAGAGCCACTGAGCACACTTTCAGCACATGTGGATATAAGACACAGTCATTTACTTTATTCTACCCTCTAAACATTCTGTTTATCAAGAGGTCTTAAGAATGGAAAGTTCTGATATGTGTAAAAGCAACTTGTTTATGTTGTTGTCGCAAATCTCAGCCACAGCTAATTATCTGAATGTATTTCTGTACTTTTTTCTTTAGTTATCTGGGCTTTGGACTGGTCCTATGTTATGAAACAGATGGCAAACACTGTTTTTGCATCAGGTGCCCTTCTGGCAATAAACCACTGTATTTATTTGATTTGGGGCTACAGTATTTTCATGGCAAATAATCATTTTGTGCCATTTATGTAAAATGTCTCCATAGTCTGAGTCATATATAGAATAATTTAAAGAATATGGCCCTGTGAAACTGTTGCAAAGCTGTTTTTGGTATTGTGTTACATGTAAATGTGTATGTAAATGTGCTCCGGGCTAACCACCACATACTTATATCACCTGACCTCCCCACACCAAACAATCATTTTACCATAAAGCCATACACAGGAGCCAATCTGACCTTGACTTGTCCCTCCTCAGGCACCGTACCTCAGCCTGCCTACACCTGTGTGAGTGGTACCCAGGCCTGGTGAAGGTGACACCATGAGCACCATGTTGAGATAATGAAGGCTTGAACTTAAAACCCCAAACATTAGATTGGCTCGCCCCGGTCCCACCATCCACCTGCAACATGACTGATCTGGATGCCTTGTCAAACTCAATTTTACGTTCACAGAGCAACGGGCGATGGAAAATCCGCCAAAAAGCCCTATCATCATAACCATCACTTATTTTACCAGAGACAAGGGAGGCAGGGGGGAGTGGTACCCTTCAAGGAGAGATGACATACTGAGTTCTAACCGTTTTGGCGATAAAAGTACGTGTGTGTGTAATCTCTTGACATATGAGTACACATAAAAAGTATAACAGGTTGTTTTAGGAAAGATGCCCTCCCTGGTGCAACCATCTTCTTTAATCCAGGTTTAGGGTTTGCACAATGTGGTTGAAAGAACCAGCGTTTCTTAAGATTGTTAAAACAAGCAATCAACCATCATCAAGAGTCCTGATTTACACTGCACTGCTGAGACCAGACCAGTAGAAATCACACAAAACTGGGGTCTTCACCATTGCAGAGATAAGGTTAGATCAGAGTGAGTCCACGAGAAAAAGACAAGACAATATTTTGACCTAATATATAATAAATGAATTGTGCATGCATTGTTTTTGTAGAATGGCAAGAGGTATAACTCACCAACTTAACCCATTTTTTGTCCAACTTCAATCTAAACAGATGGGAAAAAATATTGTTTTCTGTATGGGTGACAATATTATCATACGAGATCTTGTCCCATCCCTAATTTACATAATGCCAAAAATAATCTGAATTAATGTAGTGGCCAACAAATCAGTTTTTCACAATCTCTTTACAACTGAGACAAAGATGGAAGGACTTTTAAGGTAAGGTTAAAAAAAATAAATGCAATGCAAAAAAGAAATAAAGCTGAGATTCTTAGCCATAAGTAACAGGGGCTTATGATTAAATCGTTAAAAGCTATTTACCATTCTGACATGTAAAACGCTTGAAGATGAAAACAATAAATTACTAATCAAAAAAGAATAATTTGAAGTTCAGATCCCAGCGCTGTGAACTTCCGCGCCTTTTTAAGAGCTTAAAATACATGGTTGTGTACATCGGCACCTCTCTCTATCCTATTCACTTTTCCTTCGTTCGCAGTATACATGTCAAACATCAGTCGACTTCCCTCCAAAATAAATTCCCTCACTGCATCTCCCCCTCACCCTCTCTCCCAGCTCACCTTTTTCCTCCCCCCCCCCCCTTTTTTTTTTTTTTAAACAATTGAGGAAGGCTGCTTTTCCATAATAAAGGAAAACCTGTGGAACTAATCCTTGCAAATCCCCCATGCTTTCTGTCCTATACCTCCGGGCAACACAGCACACTGACAATCCTCCATTTGCATGCCTAAACTGCACTAACTGTGAATAAACCCTTTTAGCTGCTAATGTAATAACATCTCCATTTCAGGAAAAGGCACAGGGGGTTAGCCATGTCCTCAGAGATTCAAGCTCTCAACTCAAGCCCAGCCTTTCTTCCCCAATCTCTGCTCCGGTACAATGGGAGCGGCATACAGATGCGGAGGGGCTGCTAAGGAGAGGGTCTGGAGGTGGAAGTAGTGCAGTGATTACAAGCAGATAAGCACAGACATAAACAAACACTTTACCTTCACTGGCCTATATGCATGAGGGGATTAAAGGGACGTGCAATGACATAGATCCTGTGTCTAATGGGACGGGTGCAATGTCAAATCTGACTTAAGGTGTGTTTGTGTTAGTAAATAATAATGTTCAATATGTTTTTCATAATGTGTTGAACTCATAAAGAAGTAAGTAAAGAAGTGTGGCGCAGTTTCAATAACTTTGCCTTATTATGTAACAGAAGTACAAATGCCTTTACAAATTTTATTTCATTTTAATTTTGTATTTTGCTTCATGTTCGTGTGAATTTGTTTTATGGTAAGCTTAGCTCTTTTTGATTTGTGAAACTATTTTCTAAAGCTGTCAACGTGCTATTACTACTAGTACTACTAATATGACACAAAAATGATACTATAATTATGTTTAAATTATAACCTATGTTCAATCTTAATCACTTTTATATATTATTTTTGTCTTATATTGCCCTGTACATTTTTCTTAGTGCAAATCACAAATCTCTTCTTGTTTTTGTCATTTTTTTAAAAGCTTTTTTATATCTTTTTTCAATAATGTACTTACACTTAATACTAAATGTGTTACGGAGAGCAATAGGAGAAATAAAGTTGATTCTATTCCATTTAAAAGTTATATCTACAATACATTCTATACAACAATTTGGCATTCAATTCGAGTCTGAATTTTAAAAAAGTAAAAGCAAAAAAAAAAAAAATCCCATCTTTCCTTGCCATTTGCGAAGGACATAATTGGCGACTACTTCTTCCCATTTCTTTGCAGCAGTAACCCACAGAGCCCCATCACTGGCTTTCATCTCGTCCTGAATTATATTAACACTGCTAAGTAGCGCAAAGGCCACAAAACACACTGCCACCACTGCTTTCACCGCACACCTTCCCACTCAAACACGCACAATCACACCAGCTACATTATTATTTTTGTTGTATCAAAATGAGAATCCGCAAAAGCTTTTTTTTTTCATTCTTCAGTGCCTTGCAGGCTCCAAGAGATGCCAAGATATCACTTTAATTGCGCAATTACATGGAATATAGCTGTTCCCATTCTGCCCCGAACTAAGTACTCCTCCCCAAAAATCTGTTTTTGAGAAAATCTTTTTTTCTCTCTCTGAATTAGAGGGGGGCTTATGCAGCGAAGATAACTGAGACATCACTCAACGTTTTCCCCCAGTGAGAGCTTGCCTTCACTACCTCACAGAGTTCACACGAATAATATTAGCATCAAAGGGAATTTCTTGAAAACCATCTGATCAAGCTGTATCATACATTGCTGTGACATGCTTTATAACAGAAACCCCTCCTACCCACCCCCTTCCCTTACTACATGCACATAACCTACTGTATGTACCAGCGAGCCTGCAGTGCCATTGGTATTCTCTGAGCGTAAGGCAAGATTTCTTACTTCAAAGACACTGTTTCCCCCATACTATTACTACTATTACAAGTACTACTGATCCGATAAGACTTCAATGGTGGATTCTGGGGTCAAACGTGTGCCTTCCAGAAGAGAAAACTGGCAAAACAGCCCACATGTTGCAACATGCATCATCAAAATTGTGTGCATTAAATGTATTCCTATGACCTATATTCTTTTCCATTGAAGTATTTTGATCACTGAGGGGCTCCATAGACCTATTCTGTATAAAGCCAGCTCTTTAAAGAGAAGTGCTATGATTACACATATATTATTTTGAATATTTAAAAACACAATAAATAAACTACAATCTTGAAAAAGTGTGAAAATATTGGAGAGTGAGCGATAACAGCTTGCAACCAAAACACAACCACAAGCTACCAAACCAAATGCCAAGCCTGCGAGCCCCCTTTTGCCGAAAAAAAAAAAAAAAAAAAAAAAACACACACATGAAAAAGATGAACTTATTGAGGTCTCTATTTCCATGGCAACACCGAATAGTTTTGATGATGTTCCTTCCCAGTCGGCAGGCAGGGCTTGGCCGAATCACGGCACAGATTGGTTCTCCGTGGCTTGTTACTAAGGGCGGGTTTAAAAAACGTGCAAAAGCGAAAGAGAGGGAGAGCGAGAGAGGGAGGGAAAGAGAAGGAGAGAGAGAGAGGGAGAGAGGCGCAGATGGTTGAAAGAATTGCCACTTTGAAGAAAACCCCAACCCACACTCACAACTGGGTTCTGCAATATTGATTTGAATAGATAGAAGGGAAGAAAACCTAGTGGCCTATGAATAAGTAAGTAATGGATAATATAGGCTAAATCAAAAGCCATTCAAAGCGAATGGGATATGTGTTCTCAGAGATGCAGAGGTCCGACGTGGCTTCCTCGCTTCATGAGGGCACAAACTGAGGGTACAGGGCTGTCATGACTTAATCTGCTCTGTGTAGAATATCGAGCTCAATACAACATATACCCTGTAGGACTTACATAACATATCCTTCTGTATTGGAAGGATGAGTCAGGCTAAACCATTACAAGACATACACGTGTGCTAGTCCAATAGACCAGACAAAAAATGTGCTATACAAATCAAAATACAATCCCCTGTGAAGAAAATGTTAAAGAAAGGTAAAGCCAGAATAAGTAAATACACCAAGTAGCTTTATGTTGTCATTTTAAGTTTCTAAACACTAAAATAAACCAAATAAACAACGTAGTCTGGTGGGGTTTCATTTAAACAGCGGGAGAACTGGCACTAAAGCATCCACTTGAAAACCCTTTTAAAGTGTGCTAACTCACTGCTAATTTCATTCACTTGTTATGGCTCAAAGGAATTGATTTCATGTTTAGACACTGACAGAACACTTCAGCTTCAAACTAAATTGTACATACAGTAAACACAGCAAAATGGAAAATATAATTAGTCAAAGTGTCATGGTGGTTTCTTTAAACAAACTCACTAAAGCCACTAATGTTGTCATTTTAAGTGTTAAAACAGCGGGAGAACTGGCACTAAAGCATCCACTTGAAAACCCTTTTAAAGTGTGCTAACTCACTGCTAATTTCATTCACTTGTTATGGCTCAAGGAATAGTGATTTCATGTTTAGACACTGACCAGAACACTTTAAGATTTAGGAGAGGTCAGCTTCAAATGATTCTATTTGCAATTGTGTTGTACATACAGTAGTAGGTATTATATGAACACAGCAAAATGGAAAATAATAATTAGTCAAAAGTTACAAATATGACAAAAAATGTAATAAAATGTAATGTTTCAAGCATGCATTTGTACTTTTAATGCGATATATTTAGACTGATGTTATATGTCTTTCTCTATCTTGTATATTGCAGATATGTTAAACAAAATTGACTTTCATTCGCTTGTTATAATGCTGTCAGTCATGTTTGAATGCATATTTGAGTAATCTTGTATTGTCCTTGAGTACTCAAAAATGTCCCCACCCATTAGTTGTGTCATAAACCTACAGGGTTGAACTATTTCTTATCTTCTGAAGTTTTGAACAGGATGTCACTTGTCCCAATTCTCTTGCTGTTCTAGATAAATATTGCAGTTCTGAATGTTACAATGAACTAAATATAAACTGATTATGTAATTACAAGTAGTAGAAAAAAACAAATATGTCTTACTCAACTACACTCTCTCATGGTTTTAAAACTAGTTCACGACTGAGAGGAATTCTGTAAAAAAAAAAAAAAAGAAAGAAAAAAAGAAAGAAACAGTTCTCACACACGAAATAAACAAAAACACACAACATTTAGAATTCCCCTGCTGGAGCATAACAAACCCTCCGTCCCACCAGGCCTGTGCCGCATGTTTGACAAGCCCACGCGGCTGTTTGGACAGACATAGCTGCAGACTCCACAGCCCTACATCGTCAGAGCGCCCCCTGTACCCCTCTCTTTCTCACTGCGACCCCTCAACCCTAAATCCTCCACAGCACAGGGCGACACGGCAGCCCGGCAGCCCGCGTAGACAGGTGACCGTAAACAATTAATCAACATGGTGACACTTCTACATCTGCCAGGCCCCGCGTAGAGGAGGGGGAGCTGTCACCCGCTACAAAACAAAGTGGTCCCTCACACTCTGGCACGCACCATCACGAGCTCATAAACAATAGCTCCGAGCTGAAGATTTACTCACACAGTCAAAAGGCCATGATGGAGAACAAGCGTGCCAGTTGTATGTACAGTAGTTTGCATTGTTACTAAATCATCTGGAGGAACAGCAGTAATGTAATTGTTGTTGCATCAGTAGTAGTCATATAAAATGTACAACCAGTAGCAGGAGTTGAATGCCATTTGCTACTAAAACACATTTTAAATTCAGAGCACACTGCAAAAAACAATATCTAGTTAAGTTAAAACTGACTTAAATTAAGAACATTCTACTTTATTTGAGTAAATTCAACTTGACAAGCAAAATGATCTACCAATGGATCTACCAAATGTTTTTCTTAATTCAAATAACATTCGATTTTGTTCCTTATTGTAAATGCAAAGTAGTGTTTTTCCTGCCTTAAGTGTAGCAAGATGTATTACAATATTTTAACTATAAAGTGTTAAGTAAACTTTACTTAAATATGATAAAATGTTCTTAATTCAAGTAATCTTAACTTGGCTAGATTTTAGTTTTTGCAGTGCATATATGCTTTTTATTTGTAACAGTCTTTATGTATAATGGTATGTTTAGACCTCCTTACATTCGTTTTATAGTTTAACATTATACATGCAATTAACATTTTCTCTAGCCCTCGTCTTCTGGATCTGTTCTGGTATAATTAAGTAAGGGCATAAAGTTTTCTTTCTGACTTAAATGTACTTTGTGGCTTTTCTTAACATTGTTATAACAACCACATGCTGAACAGCTTTATAAATCAATCCCTTTTTATCACTGACTTCAAATAAAAGCCCTCCAGCTCTTTTTTAGCAAGTGAATGAAAGCAAAAGTCCCAGTAGTGTTGACGTGACCTTAAATCTGGATATTGTCAGTTATCCTGTACTATTGTTGGCTTGTGGTGAGGATGTTTTTCAATTGTCTTAATCCACCCCCTGCGTCCTGTGCTCCTGCGTGCCCTCAGTCCGTGCTATAGCTCTGAGTGGCAGATTCATATGAATGAGAGAGCCTAACAGGTGATGAATGTCAAAACCCCCAGTGGCCTATTGTCGCCCGGGACAAGGACAATATGAATGGGGGAGTGGGGAGGTCAGTGCTGGGGTGCAGGCACAAGTTTGACTTATGTCATCAATCAACGTGGGACACTGGAGAAAAACTAGGCCTCAGGCTAGGATCATGTGTATGGATATTTTAAAAGCTTTTGCAGTAAAATGTTAATGATTTATGTTAGTTTAGTTTATATGCTCAAAGGTAATTTCTACCCCAAATAATAATACTTTAAAAATATCAGTTCTATACTGTATAACCTCTACCAAAGCAGCTTAGAAATGTTATAAATTACTAAAGGTAAAATACATCTTCCCTTGTGGATAAGGTTTACAAATCATATCTTTCTTTCACTTGGAAGTAAAATGTGTTCACCTCATACTTGTAAATACATTTGAATTGGGACCATATTGCCTTGTTATCTTTGGTTGTGCCATGCCAACTTCAGATCGGTTAGTGAGTTCAAATCAGAAGAAAATATCAGTATTACCTGAATTGTAGCTTTAGTTTAATAAACAGTTTTGAAATGGACTATTTATTGTTTTGTTGACACATTTTGGATAGGTTGTTTGTTTTGGAGCCTCGATTTCATTTGGAGTGGCATTATGGTGAGCGAGGCTCCTGAAGGGGCGAGTGTGCCCGCTCTGCACAAACACTCCTGGGGATTCTAATAACAATGCTTTGGGTCCCAGGGAGCCACAGAGCAGCTCGAGCTGTCAGGCCTTTTGTTTCAAGGGGCCACTCATTACATTACAATCCCAAAGATAAGTCTGCTTCAGGGGGTACAAAAGGCCACGGAGGAGGCGCCATTGTTCCTCACTCCATGCACACCTTCTCTGCTTTTGGAAACCCACAGGAAACTGCAGCTTGTGAGATGAACAGAGTTTTTTCAAAAGAATAAATGGCCTGGTAGTTTGGGATGTAGGTAAAAGGCAATACAGCTCACCTGGAGAGGGGGAGGAGAGAGGAAGAGGAGGCGAAAAGCTCCAGTTTAGATTAAGCGGCCATTTTCATAAAGGAGGTAATCATTATGCTAGCAGTGGGAAACTTGGTGGGATGAGCGGCGCATGCAAAACACTGATTTGATTTTGTTTGTTCTTTGCAGATTGCCTGAGTTTACAGGATGGGGGCGACATGCACTGCAGTGGTGGTGGGGTAAGGGGGGGTAAGGAGGGGTAGGTTTGGGAGGGGCAGGGGGTTGTTTGGTGTGCCGGGTTTTGACTGCATCTCACACATCAAATTGAAGTACAAGTGTAACATGTGACTGTTGTGACAAATGAGAGGCACATGACAAAAAGAGGAGTAGGTGAGAATTGGGAAACGAACGAAGGGCTTCCCCGGGGAGAGTGTTAGTCTATTTATACAAGTGTATGTGTGTATCCTGAGACTGACGTGATGAGGGGGTTCATAAAATAACACCTAAATTAGTGCAGGTGTGGAACAAAATAAAATCCTAATTATACTTACAATAACTCATTATCGTCTTTGGAACAATTTTTTCAAACTTTGAACTATGTAACTTTTTGGTTCGGGGTCCATTACCTTCTTGTTCTATGGATTGGATTTGTCATTTCTGCCTGAAGTGTTCCACAGTTTTACATTAAACAGCTTAATCTTACATGTATTAAATTACAGGTGGTATTATAGCTCAAAAATAACTAGAAAAAAAAATTAAAGTCCATTCTGACTGTGAGCAGGGTGCCTTTCCAAAGATCAGATTTGTAACTTGGTCCGGTTTGGTCTCCATGAAGATAGAAAGGTTTAATACTCTACTGTGAAACATTGTAGACAAAGTGTGATGACCCAACTCCTTGGGGTGAAGGAAGTAACAAAAATAAAACCAAGATGTGAAATGGAATAAATTAAATAATGTTTAATTAACAGGAAGGTAAAAGGTAAATTAACAAAACACTAAAAATATAACAAAAACAACCTAACCTAAGAAACAGAACAACAGAATAAACAGAGTTTTGTGCCACAAAAGGGGTCACGCAGGCTTACGAAAAAAACGAGTGGTAAAATTAAAGGACACACATGAAACCAAAATACAAGTTCCCCAAATTAAACCACATAAGCCCACAAACAGAACCGAGTGACCAAATCAAAAAAGGCACAAAATAGAACTAAACTAAACCACACTCAAACACAAAATGGCAGACTGGCCACCAAGGCCTGCAGCCCCGAACAGGTGCTGGCAATCTCCTTAAATAGGGGGCGGTGGCTGCAGGTGAGGTGGGCGTAGACTTGCCCCACCAATCACAAACGAGGGCTCCCACAGCAGGAATCCAGGTGTGTCAGCAGAATAATTTAGAACACACAGAACAAATGACAATCCAAGGCCTGGGGCCGCAACACAAAGCAATAACATCTCCCTGGAGAAAAGTATTTGACAGATCATCCACTGGAAAAGTTACACAAGTGACACCTTTAAGATACTAAAATAGTGTAGTTTTACTTTCTTTTCACATCCTCAACAAACTGGACCACATTCAGTATGGTGTAAATAACGGATGCATTGCAGAAGATGTAACCATGGTTTCAAAAGTAATAGTAAAAGTAGTAGTAGTAGTAATGGTAGTTATAATACTCCAAATAACAAAAAAAAATCTAAGTTGAAGCCAAAATATCCCTTAGCCAAGTTTCTAAACTAAATCTCTAGTTGCCAAACTATAAACACGATGATGATGGCCACATATTGTTATGCCACAGTATGGGGTAATCCAAATATCACACTTAAATCATCACCAAACAGCTCCTTTCTGACAGGTAAAAATCACACGTTTTTTGCATATTCTTCACTTAACTTAATACTACTTACAATGATCAGTTACACAATCACAAATCTTTACAAGGAAGAATGAGAGTGGTTGTAATTGGCATTGTGCAGCTGTGGTAGATTTTTATGCACACAACAGAAATATATACAGTTTTTTTTTATTATATTCCTTTCATTTAACCTTTATTTAACCAGGAAAGTCCCACTGAGATTCAGGTGATTGATTGATTGATTTCGGTCACAGGTATATTCTGACGTTATTTCACATACATAGTTAACATACACAGACCGCAAAGGTGTAAACTGAAGCTTCAGCTTATTATGCCTACCCTTTACTCCTTTATCTGAGCATCATCTTGACACCAGTTCATCTTCAGAAATATAGCAAGAGGAAACTTACAAATCAGTAACAGTACAAAAAAGTACTACAGCACAAACTAAGTATTATTATTCCTGTATCTGCCCAGAGTTAAACATTTAAACTTCTTTATAAACTGGAAGAGAGTGGTGCACAATTTTAGGTTTCCTGTACAGTTGTTCCAGAGGTCCTCCTCTTTTACAGATATGCAAAATTTCATAACGTTTATTTCTACCTCTGAGCTCATATTGGCTATTTCGGATTTTGGACATAAATTCAAAGATCTCTTTTTTAAGGGAATCCTGGCTAAGAGGCATCAACAACACAACCCACAGATATTAACATCAACTGGTTATCTTTCAGTTTGTTCCAAGCCTACATACACTTAAATGGATTCAACAGGAGAAGCATTTGTATTAGTCAGACCATAATGCAAATCACTGTGCATGTAAAACCTATTAAAATAATCCCAATCCCATGCGACATAGAGATGCTGCAGGCCTCTGTAAATGCACACAGCTCTGTATTTAAAGACAGCAGTCATTAGAGCAGATACAAGAGCCCTGTGTAATGAAAGTGATGGGGCTCGCTCAGAGAAAACCTGACAAGACTTTCATCACCTCGCCTTTCCCTTTTCCTTCAGGCCCGCTTTAATGTTGCACAAATGCCACCAAGAACATGTTTCAAACAAAGATTAAAAAGATGACCACAGATTTTAGAAATGTTTGATTGTGGGACTGTGTCATTTGCATATGTTTACTGATGCGGCTGGATCGTGAGCTGTCCTCCGGCGCAAAATCACTCCCTTAACAGCAGTGGCTTTTCAAAAAATACTATACTAGTATGTATCCAAACACAAGTCTGTTTCATTTGGGTGTAAATTTAGCTCTACACTTTGAGCTATAAAATGCGTTTCCCTAGCGGAGGAGATAAGTCTTTCATTCTTTTCAACACGTAAGGTTAGGTAAGTACAATCTAAAACAAAACTTACAAATTGCACTTTTACTATCTAACTTTTGGTTTGGGTCTGCCACTTGCTTGTCTCCATGGAGATGTGATTTCTATGCCTAGAATGTTCCACAGAATGACATTAACCATATCTATGTCCAAGGAGAAAAACAGGCCAAACTACAGGTCAGATAAATGGAAAGGTGAGCAAGACATTTCTTTGCAATGAAAACACCTGAGTTTTAAGAAATGCAAGGTAGAAATATTAATGTTGAATTGTGGAACATTCCTGGCAAAATAATTACATCCACATGGAGGCAAACAAGCTGTTCACTTTTAAAGGTGCACTTCGAAGGGTCTGCCTACTGATGTCTCCATGGAAATGTTATTGCTTTGTCTAGAATGTTCCTCAGTATAGATTAAGGGCCTGTCCACACAACAAGGTTTTTTTGGTTGAAACGGTGAAGTTTGCATTTGTTTTGGCCTTTCGTCCACTCGGAACCGGCATTTTGGGTGGGCAAAAACTGTGTTTTTTGAGAACGAGTTCCAGAGTGGAGAAATCTGAAAATGCCGGCGTTACGTTCTCTTGTGGACAAGCAAAATGCAGCTTTTGGAAAACAATGATGTCAAAACCCCGTCATTGCCAGGTTCCTCCAATGCAGCGCAGGCCGCAGCCCTCCAACTAGCCTCCGTGGACCACAAGACCGTTGCCGAAATGGGACAGGTGTAGCCTACAGAGCCGCTCTCGTCGCCCAGAAACCGAGACACGCTGCTAGCGCTAATACTAACAACACGTACCACACAGATTATGCATGAGTAATTAAACAGTTGGATTTGGAGACCAAGTTATTATAATAATTCTCATCCAAATCTTAGGGCTAAAAAGTAAAACTTATGTTTAACATTAACAGCTATATTTCTGGGACACATCTAAAACAGGCTAAATTATCTTAAAGTTAAAAAAAAACAGTGATGAGATCTGCATTATTAAATATTATTATCATTGTTAACAGCACCACATACAGGTGTGGCAGATGTATTATATCGTTTTCACTCAATGCTTCGTTGTCGTCTGGACGCGAATATTTATTGATCCGACACGTGTGTAGACGCACTTTTTTTTTACCCGCAAAAAAAAAATAAAAATCCAGGAGCGTTGTCGTGTGAACGTAGCCTAAAGCTTTCTAACACAAGGAAACCAAGCTACTTTTAGCACTACACAACATTACTGTTCAGATCTGACGAGAGTCGCCCCTATTCACAAAAGGAATTATTGTATTTCGAGCAAGTACTGAAAAAATTTTAGGAAATGTTGAAAGTCACACCATGAAACATTGTAGGCCAAACAATAAGATCTCTACGGAGACAAGTAGGTGGTGGACCCTTCACCAGAAAAGTGTTAATAAATGTTAATAGTTTGTCTAAGTACTGTACTTCAACTTTTGCCTGTAATATCATTTGGCATCTCCTAGTTATTCACAAAGCTGTACTATCCAAGTATATTCAGCCAAAACAACCATTGCAGTTGTCTAATTACCCATGCTAAAGTAATTACTGACCCTTGTGTTGTGTGCATATGCGCCGACAAGCATCCTGGTCCTAACTGGCCTGTCGTATGTGTGTGCAAATCAAGTTTTCACCCTGACAATCGCAGCCTTAATTCAATTACAGGCAACGTGTTAAAGCCGCTGATTGTTGATGTGCACGGGTGAGGAGCTCCTAATACAATGCATATCAATGTGGCCATCAACAGTGACTGCCGTCCCCCAGGTGTCAGGCCAAATGAGTGTGAATATTCAGCTTTTTCTCCTCCACTTAACTCTTTATTTCAGCCTGATGACATTTTATTAGCCCTCTATTGGCGGATCTGCAGGGTTAGCCAAGTGCTTCCACCGCAGTGCTCATTCGGTCTAAATACAAGATCATGCAAATTTCTGAAATCACCAAAACAAAAAAGCCCTCTCAGCCCTCGGTACGGTGGCGGCCTCATTTGGCTTTTCATTTCATGCATTTCTCGTGACCACATGGTCCATTAGTGACAACCCGGCCCAGATTTTGCCAAGCAGATGAAATGAAAAGAGGGTTATGAAGATTTGGGAGAAGATACTTAGTTCGGAGATCTAATATTGTGTGTGTTTAACTATCCGTGAAACACATTTATAGTTAAACTGAGCAAATGAGAAATAGATAATAATATGCCTAATGTGTTCCAAGCCCTTTTAACAGCAATATTGAAAAAATCTAGTTAATTCTCAAAGTATTTTTCACACTTGTATTAAACTAAAGATACAATTTGTGAAAAGAAAATGTTTGAAAGTGCCATAATCACAATCAATAAGAGGTATAATATTCCTAATTTATAGCCTCTCTAGGTTGCACACAGTCATAATTGCTGTATATTTACTAATTTATTGTCAACCTGAAGAAGAAAAACAGTTGTCAATATCGGATGGATAAGAGTTATAAAAATTTACACTTTGTGCCACAACCACTGTACAAAAAATTGGGATTTGAAAGCAATTGAGCTACTACTGAAAAGAAACAGTTACAAACACAGTAAACAGGCCCAAAGCAGTAGTTGGTACAGTATGAGGCTACTCCAAACTTTACCAAAAAATGTAACCGCTTCCAGACACTCATCTTGACTGTCTGGCTCTGTCTCCGCTGCATATCGATTCTAATAAAACAAGTTGCCAATCCAAATAAACACCATGTCAAGGAGCCATCCAAGCAGACGGGAATATGTGCGCAGCATGATAGCAGCGAGCAGCCAGAGCAGCGGGGGTACGGGGCACTGGTGTGGGGGGTCCATTGGTGCTCCTGACCTCCCGGGGGGTCCATGGAGGCGGCCGGAGGTGTGTGAGCGAGTGAGAGACCAGTCGTGTGCATGGGCGCTCATATGAGGGGCTAATCATGTGTGCGCTGTGAGTCTATAGCAGCTATTTATCTGGTCAATAAATGCTATCACTGTTATTGCAGGCACCGTGCTGTATTATAAGCACTTCTGACAAGGCTCTGACTGAGATCTGCTCTATGTGAAACAGAATGTCACAGGTTCAGGTTAGACTACTAATATCATGTTAATCATTACATTTAAGATTGAACTAAATCTTGCTTGTTTCTTAAAAATGTCTCTATACATTTTAAGTCACTGTCATATTCAATAAAATGTTTAAAAGGGACAGGCGATTCCTCATCATTAGCTTCAACAGAGCTGTAATTTGTTTGATTCACGCATTTTTGGGTAATCCTGTATTGTATTGCGTTGAAGCTTGTGTGCTCCTGAATTTTTGTTTTCACCTACCCCCTACTTAATTCAGACTCCTGATTATAAACCTTGTATAGTCAAAAATGTGAAATAAAGACATTTTTCAACAATAAAGCCAGATAATTGCCAAAAGTCATTACTCAAAGTGAGGGATTTCATGCTACAAGATCTCACAAGATAAAAAATCCACAAGAAAATCACATGTAATATCAGCAACCAGTTTAAAATAAGACAGCCTAAGCAATATTCTTAAAAAGAGTTTGTTATGGAAAAAATGCTTTTATTGAAAATAACATGATAATGATAAAAAAGCACACTAGAAAATTATGAACAAAATGTAAACAATATTTTTTTCATGCCTAAATTTAGTTTTGCTCTACTTGTGGATCTAATACTGCGTCTTGTACCAATTTGTGGTTTCTCTCATCCCACAGTAAAACTAAATAAAAAAGAATTCAGATGTAAATTACAATAGCACCATTTTGAAACTAAACATTTAATTGCATGCCCCCTTTCCTTTTCTAACAAGACTATGATTTGGGGGATAGGACACTCGGAAGCCCCCTGAAGGCACCTAGGGACCTCCTGACCTCTCCTTGCGTCCTGATGTGATCCCCTAGGACCCCATCAAGCGCCTGGGCCAACAATAATCACCTGGACCCCACTGCGCGGTTAGCCACTGTTAGCTAGGGTCAGCTGGAAGGACACACCAGAGCCCACCATTCCACAGGGCACCGGGAAACGAGCTGGGGGGGGGTTGGCGCCAATAAACTTATGGACTTTCTAAGGTCATGCTAATTGCCACGGATGTACTACCGGTCTTCAGTTAGTCTTGGCTCGAGAGAAGAATGGGGGAGCAAGGAGGAGGCGGTGGTACAGGTGTGGATCTTTAATTAAATACCACTGCAAAGGTTAATGCACAAAGCAGGAAACCGGAGACTTGGTTATTGAAACATGCATTGTGTGTCTATGTATGGTCGAAGTGAGAGAGGTAAAGTATTGGAAAAAGTGGAATTCAATTTATTTTCACTTGAAGGTGTGTGAAGACGAGAGGCTAATCTAACAATGATAATGAAACTTGACAGGCTGGGCACAGGAATAGACAGTTACTCTTAGATAATATTGAGAACAGGGGAATTAAAAGGCCCCCATGGCAGCTGCAGATAATTTCATCCTCCATTATGTGCGAACTCTGACATCTGTAGATTACGAGAGCAGCGTTGTACTCAGACATATTCACAGTCTTAGTTAAGTTCTGAATACTCTGAGTTTGCATGTGTGGCGGCATATGTGAGCGGCTTTGATAATGAGGGCCATCTGCTATTTAAGTGCACTTCTGTAATGTGCAAAGAAAACATGCTATATTATATGGGGAAATAAACTTTTGCTCATACAGTTTTGTTTAACTCAGTTCAATGTATGATCTACAGCTTAAACGTACACAAATCACACACAATTTAGATTTAAAAGTCCTATGTTATGCTAAATTGATGCTTATAGCCAAGTAATAATGTTGTTACCTCATCAAAAACATACCTAGACTTGTGTTTTGCTTCATTCACACATGTTTGAGTAACCCTTTCATTATTAGTCTATCTACATCTCCCGCTCGCACTTTATGGTGTCTTTTAGAGGTAGCTTTCAAGTTAACTGCTACCTTTTACCTTTAGTTTTGCACAGATTGGCAATTCTAGGGCTGAAGTCATCCAAATGATTCTGGTGAAGGTGTTTAGAGTTTAAACAGCACTTCCTGTATTACCACATGATATCACAGTGTTTTCTGTTTAAGGGAAGAATTCAACCTTTTGTGTGTGTTTGTGTGTTAAACATGTGTGACTGAAACAAAACACAACTCCAGGTATGTGTCTGAGGACAACATTATAATACAGATCAGAAAACATCGTAATATGGGCCCTTTAAAAAGCCAATGAGGTTAATTTGGTCTTCTGAAAATTTATGTTATTAGGTTCTTTTTTCAGACCTTCATACCCGACAGTTTCGACTGCTCACTAGCGGTCTTCCTCAGAGTGGTCAGGTGATGTTTCTGTGACGTGTCCGGTCAGCTGACTTAAACAGGTTTTGACGCCGTCTTCCTACCGGTGGAGGCAAGATGACAGCGCCATCTGCAGTCCGACTTCCTCAAGACAGTATCCCATGTGTGTGAGAGTAAAAAAGCCCCCTCGTCCCAGTTTATAGTCCTATGGGCACGTTTCTGTATTTCGATTGCTTCTTTAATCCAGCGACGATGTTTGTTTTCCGCTGTCCCAATGATGTTTGCTCCATCCCAGTCCATAATGTGGTTCTCTCTTTTACAGTGGTCAGAAATGGCCGATTTGAGTTGTTCCTATTCTGCTTTGTGTTTTGTAGCTCGTGTGCACGCCTTCGCTGTTTCCTTCTCGCATTTTGTTCTATGTTCCTTTTTTCGTGTATTGAACGGTCTGAAAAAATAACCTAATAACATAGCCTAATATTCAGTCCGACACAAATTGCCACATCTAGCCATTTGAAATAAACCTGCCAGACCTTGCCGTGTTCTTAACATTCTTAAAACAGCACAGGTACTGAACAGAGAATGGGGGCTCTCCACAAGAAATGTCATCAGTAATGTATAGTGCAGTTCATCTTAATATAACAATAGCTTGGATTTATATTTTTTTGACAAACTTCTTAAAGCGCCACTATAGGCCAATATTTATTTCTTTTCCCTATATGGGAGTAGCACTTCTGCTGTGGGACTGACAGTGTACCAACCAACCAATCAATCATTCACACACCACTTCCATGGGCAAGGAAGATCTGTCTTGCCAAATTACACAATGTTATGAGGATATGGTTGGAGATGGGACCAAATCATCAACCTTTGGATTTAACACCATGTAGAAAACTAAAGCTACGGTTGTGTATAGAAAGAATGAGCAATAGCCCATTAATTATTGAACACACTCTCCCCTTTGAAAACAGTCAGAATACAGGGCAAACTGAGGAAAAACGCAGATGTTTCTGGACTGCTGTTCAAATTACTCCAACAGTAAACCTGTCTGACCCCCATTATAATTTTGGCTCCAAATCAACTCCGCAATTAAGGACACGTGCTTATTCCAAACACAAACTTGTTTCTTGCTGCTAGTCGCCAAAAGACGACAGGAAAATACAAAACCTGAGGGACTGATCCAATACAGACCAAAACATATTCACAAAGTAAACAGCGGCATTGTACTAAGCTGACGATTCTGTCCTACGGGAGCTTAAGACTTTCATCTAACGTCTCAATTTAGACAAAAAGCAAATCTTTACAAGTTTGTACAATAAGAGCACAGTTTGTCCTCAGATTCCACCTTCAGTCCATGCACTGTAAAGAATACTGTTGCATTCATGAAGAAACCTACTAACACCAGAATTGTCACATACACTCTGATTAAAATATTACTTTCAATATATACAATTGTAAATTCCGTGCTGTGTATATTTTCAGCCTTAAATGTTGTCAGTGTCCTTTTCCAAATTGCAAAAATCATTCTTTCTATAATTTTTTCGGGAGGGCCACCAGCTTGTCGCCATGGACATATTATTGCTTTGCCTGAAATGTCCCACAATATAGCAATACACTTGCATAACCTGTATTTATTCAATTACAGGTATATTCTTGCTCATTAATAAAACAACTGTAAAAAACAAAAAAAAAAAAAAAAAAAAGGGTCACCTCTTCATAGAGCTGTAGTCTGGCCTGCAGACATCGTTCTCTTCTCCATGGAGAAGCTTGATACCATAGTGTGGAATATTCCAGGAGAAGCAATATCATCTCCATGCAGATGAGCAGGTGACTCACCACCATAAATGTTACATAGTCTACCTTTAAATCCATCTCTGAGCTAGTCAATAAAGCCAACAATGGGGTATAATGAACTTTAATTTCCAGCGTTGGTTCCATGTAGAGTGACTAAGCAGTGGGTTCTGGTTACCTCCCAAACCCAACCCAAACATGCTATTATGGCTTCAGTCAGACCACTAATTGGGTATTCACGTGGCGTTGTGTTGTTTGTTTATCACCACATTGCCACTGCACGACTTGGTTGAACACATCTCATTTTCATCCTCCACATGAAAGCCAAGAAGACAGTGGAATTTGTGCACTGTATTTGAGCCACCCAGCCTTAATCTCAGTTAACACAAGCTGGTCTCCGTTCCCTTTTGCTCTGAATTACCACCCGCAGTGGTTTTGTTGTTCCCTCACATCCCCCATGTTTTGTCAAATAATTTATTCTGCCTTTAAAAATTCACAATAATATATACCTTTGTATGCAGAGGAGCAAGAGGAAGATGGCGGTGAATGTGCTTATGAGGGTTTGGCATATGAGACCAAAGAATACAAAAATATATACTAGATTAAAGGGCTTGTATCTGATTTCTTCCCAGGTATTTGAAATAATTTTGTCTGGTCACAGTACAAATATATTGTAAAAGTAGCTTTTCAAGTCCAAATAAGTCGTCTGCATCTAGCAGAAGTTCGGGACTTGCAGTTCGTGACTTGGACTCGAGTAAGACTTGAGTCACTATTTTTAGGACTTGAGATTTCACTTAATAAAATGGACTAAGACTTGGAGGTCAGTGACTTGGGACTTGACTCGCACTTGAGGCCTGTGACTTGAGAAGACTTGAGAAGTACTTTTACATCTGAATTCTTTCTATTCTGTCCGTAATGATTCACTATAAGATCTTGTCAAAACATTTAAAAATGAAAAATTTACATTTCTACAACTCTTATATACTCTATAAATACTCATATATAAATATACTATGATTTATTTTAAGTACAACTTAGTTTAAAATTCATATAAATTGCAAAAATCTAAGCTACATTTGGTATTTTGGTTTAAAGACTTGAAATGACTTGAAGCTTAAAGCAGATGACTAGTACTTGACTTGGACTTATGGGCCAGTGACTCAAGACTCGACTTGGACTTGTCTGTTTTTGACTTGGGACTTGACTCGGACTTGAGGTCAAACACTTGAGACTTACCTGAGACTTGCAAAAAAATGACTTGGTCCCACCTCTGGCATCTAGTTATAAAGTGTTTTTGTCAGGCAATCAGGAAGTGCTTAGCATGCAAGTCGTTATTAGCATTACTCTGATGGCAAAACTCTGCTGTGGCCCCTGAAAGTAGCGGAATGCACTTTCACTCATGGCAGTAAGCATAAAGTATGTGAAAATAACTTTGGACTATTAATCTAGATAGGTACAACATTTAAAAGAATATCATGTCTTATTTCTTTTAATTGGCCATCTGATGTTATGTAATGTGCATAATATTCTAGCAAAAGGATTAAGTCAGCTCCCCTACCTCTTATCCTATTCCTTATTTCCATATTTCCATATTACCAGAATTATAACAGATTTTTATTTACATGCAACTCATCAGGATTACAGATTTCCCTATATTTAGTGTGTTATATTTTTAGCGTTGTCATGTGAGCACCGTTCTCTGGGTCGTGTGTCATTTTGAATCATGGCTCTCTCTTGTGTTAGTGAGAGGCTCTCTGGGTAACCTCCATCAGCGTATACCCATCTGCCATTCATTACCGTGTTCTCCCATTACCCCCCATGTATTTTGTCCTTTGTTCGTGTTGTAAGGGCATCTGCAGTTGTAACTCTGGCACCTTCTGTTTCACTCCATTGAAAACCCATTTGCTTTTGGGCACAGGAGTAATGCATCCTTGTCATGTCCCCTCACTCAGTCCCATTTTGACCTCCATGCAGAAAGGCAGCCCGGTTTTCTGACGCTCTAAGCTGCTGTGGTCCGTCTCTTTTTGTTGTGGCCATATTGGAGAATATGCAAGTCCCCTTTCACATGCACAGCTCGTACTCAGGCCTTCAGTCTCACTTGTTTTGAGAGGCTAAAGTTCAACCTGTGTCCTCACTGCTCACCAAAAGTGTAACTACTGGATGATTTTTTTTTTTTAATCAACAAATGTAAAACCAATTTATGAAAGTATGACCTTTGGAGTACAATAAGAGCACTGTGCCTAAGATTAAGGCACATTAACAGACTCTTTTTTATCCAAAGTAGATTTTTTGAGCTTTCTCCCATGTTACAAAGTTGTTCTCTCAACAAAAATATGCCTAAAGAGGTTTTAGATCGATACATGTTTTAGCGAGTGTTTTAGTGATCTCTCTAAAGCCCTATTTGAACTCTCCTTAAGGTTGGCTGTAACATTCGGTGCAATACTCAGCCCACAAGTCTACTTCATCTATTCCACATGACAATCCCACATAAATATACAAAAATATGATGCAAAATTGTACACATTACCTTAACAAACCTGATGTGATGTGCAGTATATTAGCGAGATTATGTTGAGAAAGCACTCTGAAGGGGGAGTGACTTTGCAAAGGGAGCAAAGAGAGGGGAGACTCAGTGTCAAAAATGAAAATGATAAAACATTTTAATGCACTGTTTTGGCAAATATAGTATTTTTAAAATAAGTGTGTTAGCAGTTTATACTCTACAGAAGTAATGTACCTCCTCTTTCAACATTTCCTCCTTAGTGATCACATTTTAAAAGATGTAAACTTCTCCGTTGTGTTATAGTGTTCTGTTTATCTTGTTTGGTCTTGATAGCAAAAACATTATCCAGATGACCACCACTGAAACTTTCTCTACATCTTGTATGGTGTTTGTTTTTTTCTCTGGCCTACTGTTTTTAATTGAAGTACATGAATAGAACACAAAATATGATGATAAAATTATTAAGTTTTTGCAGCAAATTTATAAAATACAGCTCAGAGCGCTTTACACTGAGGTAAAGTCCCTCAGCAACAAAGAGAAATTTCAAATGTTCATAATCTGAGTTGCAGCAAATGCTTTACCTAAAAACAGGCTAAGTATGTGTACAATTATTAATCACCTTTGTGAGATAGCAAATAATTTGGTAGGGAGAATAAAACTCCCAATAGTCAGTTTGTTTGATTGATCTGATATGGCCAGTGCATGCATTACATCCCAAACAGAGAGAATTTGCAACTCAATGTGATTCAAAGAGAAAAGTAGGCCATACTATTCTTTTGTCATCAAAATGAGGAAATGGTAATTATGTTTCTGTGTGGCCTACTGCTCCTCTGTGCTGTGTGTGTGATCCTCTGTGCTGAGGAATGGGGGCTTATTTGTTTTCATTAATCAATTAGTTTGGAAGTTGAGGCCAGAAATTTTAACACAAACTCAGTCATTAAAGGTCCTATATTGACTCTTGTGAGCTTTAAGCCATGTTATAATATTGTTACCCTGAAGTTGTGCTTTGTTTCATTCACACGTGTTTAAGTAACTCTTTATTATTAGTCTGTCTACATCTCCAATGCTCAACATGTTCTGTTCCACCTTGTGATGTCATGTGGTAGTTTTCAAGTTAACAGCTACCTTTTTTCCTTTCAGACGAGATTGACAAACCCAGGGCTAAATTCCAAATGGTTCTAGTGAAGGTATATGGAATTTGAAAACCCAGTGGAGCACTTGCACCTGTTTTACCACATGACATCACAAGGTGGGACACAGTATTTTCAGTTTGATAGAGGAACTCAGTCTTAATATACAGGATTAGAGAGCTAAACACATGGGAATGAAAAAAACACAATTCCAAGTATGTTTTTGATGAGGAAACAACAGTAGATCAGAAAATAGCATGGCCTCTATAATGACAGCACTAATAAACCCATTGGATTCACCACTTATTATTCTAAACCCTATAGGCCCAACTGATATTTTTGCAAACTAACATTTTTTAACCAAACTAGTGTTGAAAAGTTGCATGATTTGTCCTCATAAATCTCACAATTTGCAAGTAAGACGGTGTGTCGGATTTTTCTCTATGTTCTTGGGCTGCTCCCTCTCCTCCAATGCACCTGTCTCAAGTAATTGATGTACAAAGTTCTCATTCTTTTTGTGCTATTGTCAGGTTCAATATTATTTGTTGGTAGCTGTACAATGTAACTTTATTTCAATCCTCTGTAGAAACCTGCACCACAGCATATATAATCTAACATAAGTAAAGTTCTGAGTGCCATAAAAAGAACAATCTCTTCACTCTGAAATAAACTCTCTCATTTTCACTTATTTAACCTGCTTCCTCACATTCAGCATTCAGCCCAGACTGTAGAAAACCACTTGTTATGACTTATTGCAGCTTTAATTTGTTTTTCTTCTTCCGCAGTTGAATCGGAGCGGAGCGTGTGCACACCTGTGAACTCAACTGAACAGCGGGACTGTGCAGATGTGCAAGAGACAATAGAGAAGGCGCCTGTCGCACTTATGTCACCAAAAATGCTAACACGCGAAAAGAAAAGATGGGAATGGATAAAAAAACCTTGTCACCAGTAAGTGTGAAAACAATGTGTTTTACAACATCTAAAAAGACCGAGGGGAGCCTTTTAATGATTACACGTTGGTCTCATCTCCACACTAATCCCAAGTGCTGTTACCTTGCAATTAACAAGGTTGATGCCTCTTCCCATTTAATCCTCACCAAAATTTCAAGCTATTTTTTGTGCAAAGAGTCAAAAATATTCCTGCTGCAGCCATATCGAAGCATAAGTTGGACCAGTGCTTATACATGCAGAGCGGGGCTGTTTTCGCCTAAGCAGTGGCACCCTGGGCAGAATGGCATAATTTAATGAATCGACTAAAAGGGATGCAATAAATATCCCAGAACAGTGTCAGTGCAGGCTCACTTCCAAATGGAGCCAGCAGTAAAGTAAGGTCAATATTAACTGAGCCTTAGTGATACAGATGAATGGATCACGTAATTAGATTTAACATGTTTGGACAATATATAAAGATTAGGGCCGGGAATCGAAGTGTCCCTTGTGATACAATACGATATGTGTGATCATCAATATATTGCACATGATACTCTCTGATATATTGTTATTTTTAAGACCCAAACACATTTTAGCAACAATATTTTTTTGTTAAACCACTACCTGTGCAAAGTTCAAGTGTATTGCATAAACAAGTTTCCTTACAGTAAATAAGAAAGAAAATTTTTGTGCAATACAAAAAACTCATAAAAATCTCTTGCTGATATATCAATACAGCAGCCCATGATAATGATACTGTGTCTGAAATTGCCCATCTCTACTGAACTAAAGATAAAGTGTAGCTGTTAACTTGAAAATTAGCACCATGTGACATCACAAGGTGGAACCATAGACTGAATAAAAGAAGTGGACTCAACAAGTGTTTAGAACCACTCAAATGAGGCTCGCGATGCTAATGGTTATAGGAGTGAATCTGGAGCCAGGTTCTATGTTATAAATAGGCTTTTTTTTTGACGGACAAAGGAGCAAAGAAAAAAAAATCAGGATCATGTAGAGCAGGTTAATAAGAATTGTTTAAGACCAAAATGATAAGCCTTACTGCAGCAGGTACAGAGAGAGTAGCGACAAGATCTTAATGTAAGTCAATTGGAGCCAGGGTGAGGAGGAGCTGGAAGAGCCTCCTGGCAAACTTCCTATTTGGCAAGTGGTGGCTAGTGCGTCAGCTGTGTCCACTCATATACAGTGTATGGGTGGACCAGGGCATTTTGAGATTTGGAGATGTAGACAGACTAAAAATAAAGGGTTACTCGAACATGTGAATGAAACAAAACACAACTTCAGGTGTGTTTTTGACACAGCTTAAAGCTCACAAGAGTAAATTCTGTGTAATAAAGGACCTTTAAGATTATTTATATTCAAGGCATATTGTAATGTGATGTGAGTAAGGAGAGATGATCCGAAAGAAATGGACGATTTTGCTGTTTAGATGTCATTTTAAGAGTCTTATATCTCCAAAGATCTGTCCATAAACTCCTTTGACCAACAGTTTTCCAATTTGCCTCATGTCAGTACTGAAATTTATGTTGTTTTTTTCCCCAATATATCCCACTGTCCAGTTTATTTATTTAAAACTGTGTAACAGGCACTAAGTACATGAAAGTGTTCTGAACGACATCTGAATACTGTTCTGTAAATAGACTACAATACGTTTTGTGTGCATGCTTGGACTCATAGTGAGACAGCTATACAATCACAGTAAGAACACGACATCGTTCAGCCCCTTTCACACAAATACAAACAGATTTAGGGCCTGCGGAGCGAGTGGAGAGAGTACAAGCTAATTTAATGACAGAAAACAGCTCACAGGGGAGGAATCATCTCAGCATCCCATCTCCCATCATCTATACTGCGCACTACACTGGCTTAGGGAGCACTTGTTGGCCACTTTCACAAAGCACCACAGATAGATTTTAATAACTTCAGTTTGGCCTGTCACGATAATAAGTATTGAAGTTCGATATATTGCTGAAGTAAATATAGACGATAAAGAATACTGACACTAATTTATGCCACTGACACAATAACCAAAAGCAGATTTATACCACAAATACTATTCTAAATGTACAATATGGTTAAAAAAAAGTTAGTTTGCATCTATAATGAGTCAAAGAAGTTATCTATTCAACCTTTTATGGCTCAGATCTCATCATATAGCCAAAACATAACCAAAACTTTCCTAGTAGTGCAAAGAAAATGACACACAATATACTATCTAGTATATTAAGCCCAAAAAATATTATTCCAGCTTTCATATATTGAAAAATGTGTCGATATAGTAATTATCGTGACAGGCCTAACTTCAGTTCATGCACTAAAACAATGCTGGATAAACATTAGGATTTACAGAAAAAGTGACAAATAGATCACAGAAGCAGGTTTAAATAAGGATAGTTTTAACCGTAAGCAGAGCATGTAAAAGAAAGAAAGATACGGTATAGAACATGTCAAAACAAAAGCAGTCCTGTTCCCAAACACACTTCACCTGCACACAGTGGATTTGCATTGCAGCTGGATTGGTGTTAGCCTATTGTGATGTAAATGTATCTGTGTGCTGTCTGAATTGAAATTCAACTACGCACAAATTGTCCAATTCCAGCGCTCGTTCGGTTCAATTCAGAGCGGCATCTGCATTAGAAGTGACGGAGTACACCTCTGGATTACTGCCTATTGTTTGTACCAGTCCATTCACTATATTCATGGCTGGCCTCACCACAGATAGGTGTAGAATGCACCTTGCTATTGCGCATCTCTCCCTCTCGTAGACTTGCGAACCCCCATACTGTAAGTGTCCCATTAACAGTTCCTCTAGGAGATAGGCAACAGATTGGCACAGAAAAAATGCTTTCCTTTTGTGCTTCTAATGTATGGTGCTATTGTTGGTTTAAGCCTAAATTGTTGTAAGCCCAAAGAGAGGCAATCAAAACAATCAACTATTCACATCAAATTAGGAAGTGGTAGAAAATGGTTAAAAACACAGAAAGCATTGTCCTTGATGGAAATGAAAATCCACTCAAAGTAGATGTGGGAATAATGGCAAAGTGCACATGCACAGGTTTGAGCAGAAGCTCCATAATGCTGTAGTGGCTGAGAACAAGTCTATTGTGCATTAGGCATGGCTCTTATTGGTGAGCACAGCCTCTGCGTGTGGAGCTGAGGTGGGGCACTGTCCCCAGAGTCCACCATCACAGCAGGTTAACCTGGCACCGCTTTTCTCAGGACTGATTGCCAGGCTCCCCGCGGCTAGAGGTAAACCGACAATTTTCCATCAGCAGGGAATGCTGCTTTATTAGTAAAATGGGAGGGGGAGAGGAGGGACGCAGAGCCAGTGGTGGAGATGTAGAGGGGGAGTTTACTGTGAGGGACAGGACCGAAATTAAGTTTAGGGGGGAAAAAAAACAATAAATTTGTTAGATTAAAGGTGAACTTTTTCTGATGGAGAGTATGCAACCTGTTTGCCTCCATGGATATATTATTATTTCAGATGTTATGTTTCCCAGAATGTTTCACAGTGTGGCATTCACATATCTATTACCATGGAGACAAACACCCCACCACCACATCACCATGTATTTTTGATAAATATCATCTCTATGGAAGCAGGTGGTGAACCGTCCACCAGAAAAGTTACAGTGCACCTTTAACTCCCTCTGTATTAGTTACTGTGCATCTTAAGGACTGTCAAGCTTTCACATGCATAAATGTTAGAGCAACATGTGCAACTCTATTATATAAGCCTGAAGCTCCATGTGATCCAGAAACAGACTTGTTCTTGATTTGACACAGTGCCCCAACTTAGGGGCAACTCAAAATTAGTTTTGTTTAAATAACATAAATACAGCTCTTTTGACAGTCCATGTGCATAAGAATCCCATTCCCATATGCATCTTAAACAGACTTTCTGACA
Organism: Boleophthalmus pectinirostris; assembly: GCF_026225935.1. Lineage (NCBI taxonomy): Eukaryota > Metazoa > Chordata > Actinopteri > Gobiiformes > Gobiidae > Boleophthalmus > Boleophthalmus pectinirostris. The sequence continues at coordinate 20,312,945 of NW_026570970.1, read as the reverse complement.
GGTGTAAAAACATCTCCGGTAAAAAGCCCCAGCCTCTGGATCACAGATGAGATGCCTTGTGCAAACAGCAAATCAATAGCTTCCCTAGGTGGAGAGTGAATATAAACTCCAAAGATACAACTTCTGTGAACAAAACTAAATGTAGCGAAACACTCTAAAATATTTCCTGTTTTTTCTTTCTTTTACAAAATGACACACCTTAGAGGGCAAATAAGAAGAGCCTTATGGTTTTCAAGGTCTCCATTTGTTTTTCCATGTTCCACTGTCAGGCCCAGGCGGAGCGGCGATGGGAGTGGAGAACGCGAGGTTAAGAGGCCATGGCTGGGATTAGAGCACCAGTAAGGACCCCATACTGTGGCCTGACATGCCTACCAGCTTACAGTGCACTTTTCCCTGACAACGCAGGGTCACACATGGTCAGAAAGCATGATTTACACACACAAGGGTTGAAAGACAAGTGGAAATTGTGGTTTGTTCCTAGAGGTTGTTTGTAAGCATTATGCATTTTTAATAACAAAGTCATGCAGCAAAGTCATGATGAGGAAGTGGAATTCACACAACTTATTTTTGACCTTAAAAGTGTTTCTGCAAAGGACAGTTGTGGGATTTGGTGGGTATATTCATATTTATTCATGATTATTCCTCTCATCATGCTTTTGTCTAAACTTAACAGCAAAGAGTGCATGCAGAACAGCTCTTGTGTTCACTTGTAGAATCGGACTAAAGTGAGGACTAGCCTAAGATGAAGCTATTGTTTATGTATTAGCGTCTGTTTTAATACTCTGTCCTTCTGCTGCTTTCATCAAATTGATAATAAACACATTTTTGAATCAGACAAATATCAGACACAATAGGTTACCATTTCTTGAAAATGATGGGTGAACTGTAATAAGTTGATCTAACTAACCTTTTTTAGCAGGATGGTGGTTCAATTCCAGCTCTACCCATCTTATTTTGTTCATGCCCAAATTTTGCTACGCTCATGTGGTCTTCAGGATTCAGGATTCCGACTTGTTTGAATCCATGTGCTTTTATCTCAGAATGTCAGGATTTTGTCAGAAATAATAAAATAATTGAGTTTGCCCACGCTAGTTATAACGTTATCTGCAATTTTTTTCTGCAATAATTTAACTGTAGTGTTGGGTCTTTCTTGTGCAAATCTGCTGCTCTTATGACAACTACAACTGACAATAATTCTGTAAACATGATTCTGTTTAGTCAAAGTTAGCTCAAATGTTTAAGATAAAGTGAAAAATCAGCTGAATCCGGTCCGTGTTCACACAGCAGGTAATGTCAGGTGGTAAAGTCGGCCCGATCGTTTTCACCTGAGTTACTGAGATGTTTTTCCGACTTGTGGGAGCATTCATGTGCATTTTTCAACTCTGACAAACATTTTCACTGAGATCTCGAGGACCACATGAACATGAACGCAGCATTTTAACACATCCTCACTATTGCAGTAATTTATTTTACTGTATATTTGGTAGGGTTTGCAGGGGCTGTGAGTGCACAATGGATAAAAGTGCAATTTTACTTTTATTGCCATTAAACCTTTACAGTTTTTCAATAGCTGTTACGGTATCTCAAACGTGTATGTTCTTTCAGTAATAATATCTGAATTTTTGGCAATTACAAATATCTGAATTTCCTCATAAGCTTTGATAAAAGTTCAAATATTTAAAACTGTTAAAATAAAAGATTTTATAAAAGATGTTCAGAGCTCAAACAAATTTAAAGGCCCTGAGTTGGGAAACGGGAAAAGTCGGTTTTGATCTACCCACGAAGCACTTACTTTCTCAAACCACTCTTAAAGCCCGCCATATGTACACTAAGCATTACTTCTCTGCTGGCTCCTATAATGAGGGGTCCACTGAGCAGGAGGACAGGGAGAGGGCCCGCTGGTAGTTAGTGATCAGCATGGGAGCTAGCTAATCCATCCCTCTGTCTGTCCACTGCAGCCTGCCTCAGACATGTGCTAACACGCCACAATCGTCATCATGCTAACTCCACCTGATTAAGGCCTAAAGTCCCACAGGTACCACTGTTAAAGCTTCGCCCATTTTACACAGCTTCACACTTCACAGATAAAGTACATTCATCAATACGTCAGTATGTGAACAGCAAGGAAGACATGTGCAAATGAGAGTGGAAATACTCTGATTTCTGTTACTTCAGAGTGAAAATATTGCAGTCTGATTTTGTTAAGAGCTGGATTTAAAAACTGGTAGACAACACACATGGTTAAGCCCGCATTAAACTTGACTGAAGTTTATGTTTTATAGAAAGGCCAAGTATCAAACTAATGAATTAAAAATGGGAAAGGACAAAACTAAAATGCTTCATAAAGATTCAAGAATATTTAGGGGCTAGGCCTGTCGCGGTAACAAAATAGATGATAAACAATGATATAAAAACAAAATTGTGCCACTGACATATGACCATTAAGAAGGATTATTCTCTCCAAAAACCACTCAGTGTAAGCAATATCGTAAAAAGAAACATGACCAACAAAAAATTAGCAGTTAGTTTGCATTGACATAGTGAGCAATAGAAGTAATTTTGCCTTCTACATCACGTCATATTGATGCACAGAAAAATAACAAAAAGTGATTTTGTAGTTAAATAAATACTGACCTCCAAAAATGATTTCTCTATCTTTCATATACAGAACGATAAATCAATATTTTAATGATCGTGACAGGCCTATTTGGGGCCATCTCAAATCTCAGCCGTAACACAACTGGCCCCGGGGCCACTCTCGGACACATCTGCAGAACAGCTCCAGATGACACTTTACAAATATTTACTACACAAGGGACGTTTTCATCCGACAAGCGTGAAAATCCCTGTCATGAATACAATGAAGGTGGCTGTAATTCCCTGAGCTCCTGCTTCACCATAAATGGCTGTCAGGGCTGTGTCTGATTTATTTCTCAAGTGTTGGTGGGACATGAGGCCCTCACGGCACCTCCCGGACCTCACCAGGAGCACCAGAATGAGCCCACAGACACCCATACACAGACACCCATACACACCTCCTTTGCAGGTGAATAGAAGAAGAAACAGGCGCGGGGAGGGGAGTAGCCGGCGCATGGTTTTCTGAAAGACCTGAGTTTGAAAATTCATGTTTATATTCATGTTCTGCACAACACAGACACGCAGTAGTCAAAAATACATGTGCGGGGCCTGACACCTGACAAATCTGACACATTTGCAGGTGTGTTATTGCTGTTGTGTGGCAAAATACACTTCTGCCAGTCACAGAACACCAAACGGCTGTATTTTGAAAAAGCATTAGGAAATAAAACAGACAGCTTAACGGAAAATATTTAAGAAGTACATGACTATTTAAGCTTCTTATCTTATCCAATCTTATTCTCACCATGCTAAATACTACATGTCGAAGTAGATTAGAAGCTTACAGTTATTTTGCTACCCACCAAATAGTTAGCTTACTCTGTTATAGTAAATGAGCAGAGAAATGGTATATACATAACAAGATGCAATATTTGTTCAGGATCAAGGTGAGATAACAAGGGATGTTTAGGTACAAAAAAACTAATAAAATGCTGGTTAGCAGTTATTCTACAACAACCCCACTGTGGCGATATTTCTCATAGTCATTCATGTAGTATGTATCATTTTGTTTACACGTTTTTCTGCAGCTTAATAAAGAAGGGGAGAAATATGGTATGGAAATGAACAGCTGTCATCATTTGCTACCATGATGCTTCAACTTTTTCAAAGAATCTCCCAACCTCTGTAACATCACTGACAGGGAAATCAATGCAGAGACTGAGAAATACACAAAAACACACCGGACGTAATGGGAGCAGAATGGACAGGGCATTGACATGTCAAGTGCTAACTGACTAGCTGTCAATACACTCACTGACCAGAAAGGTCCTGCACTGTCAGGGGACTGTGAGGTACAAGGCCAGAAAAAATAACACGCTCGCAGGGAGCTGCAAGTCAATCAAATTATGTTCTTCCAGCCCACTAGCTGCACAAGTACAGCCGAGCAACACAGGCTCCAGAGAGAGAGGGCCAGTCGACGGGGAGCGGCCTCCTGCTGAGGAGGCTAGCACTGACTACCCTGGAGGCAACGCACAGGACTTTCTTGCACCATCAACAATAATCATGAAATATAGAATCAATATATATATGTTACACAAAAGTGAAGGAGTCCGGAGTAGATATTTTCTCTGTCTGATAAATGGTTGTCTTCTAGATCAAATTTGAAATAAGTACAGACATTAGGACAATGTTAAGTTTGAACTCCTTGAATTATCGAGCTTTAGCATGCCTTTCTGCAAACAGATGTGCAAGAAACCCAAGGGCTCCAAAGTGTAAAAGAAAAAGTCCTATATAGTTGCCATTATAGTTTTATATAGTCAAATCACAACATTCGATAATTGAGGTACTGGTGTGTTATTGTCCTTGTAGAGAAAATTTGACCTCTGCATTTGACCCAAACTTAAGTGCCATTGGGGCAACCCCATGGGGGCAGGATCAGCGGGTGACTGTAGTGCTGGGACCAAAGCTAGGACCAGCCTAAGATTAATCTCTTGCTGATGTATTAGGAATTGTTTTAATTATCTCCAATTTGCTGGGCCTCTGCTGCTTTCGTCAAATTGAATGACAAACTCTATTTTAGCACCAGATTAGTTTTATACATTATACTGTGTCTTTATTTAAACTACAAATTAAAGACTCAAGTTTTGTGGAATTAAGGCCACTTATCAGTTTATGGCTTTCAGAATGTCATTTTATCAGTACTTAGTTGGACCCCAGCCCCCTTTTATTTCTTTTGTAAAACAAAAAGTGTGAAGTCAAAGGCGACTTTAAACAGTCGACATGACGGTGTCACAACACATCATAAATAAAATCATCCCGGTGGAAATTGAAGGAAAATGTTTCTTCAAACCAGATTAGGCTCATGTCACGGGGGTTGTCTGGTAAGATTTGAGGGAAAAATATCAATAAACATAAAGTGAAGAGAAAAGGTAGCAGGTGACAGATGCTTGGGATGTCACATCTCGTAAATGTACTTTGTGATCACATATGAACACTACATGAGTGACAGCCAAGGGAGGGGGCCACTCTAGTTCAGTCTTTTATGACCAAAAAAATCATCTCAATACTTGAGAAACTTTTCTAATCTGTCAAAATGAATGTTCAAGAGCGGCAATGAACTAAGAACGAGAAGTTATTATTTTTGCTTAGATAACATGTTAAAGTTGACTGTTGACCCAATAACAAAAAACAAAATGAACATGAAAAGTCAATATTACATTGAATTTTATTATACAAAATAAGACCAATTACTGTTTTAAGTCAAAGAGCAAATGCAGATTACCTTCTTGAGTCTTCTTTGAGAAAATTATATTACTTTATATTATTATAGTGTAATAAAAATGATGTATTTTCTACTCACAGCTCCCTCACAGCTCACAAATGGCTGGGGTCTAGCTCTATTTTAGACTTATAAAGCTCTATTTTCAATGCACCAGAGAGAATGCACTCATACATAGTTTGCAAAGTGGAAGACCCTATAGAATTATTATTTAGGTGCTACCAAAATATCAATATGTTCCAGATTTTCTATCATTCTTAGAAACATATAAGACATATATTTGTCTTAAATATTAAAAGCTGAAGTGGCCAGAAGGAATATTCCACTTTGTGGCAAAGGCTTCCTATAAAACAGAGCACCACCCAATCACCTCTCCTCCCCGGGTCCCCAGGGCAGGCCCGCTCTGTTTGAAGATCAAAGCGTCTGAGGTAAAACAGCATGTTTACAGGTGTGGGGAAATTGAAAATTTCCTTGGCTGTGTGCGTCTAGAGGAAGTACACCAACACACAGTCTGCATGTGCTGTGGCCTTGTTAATGGGGGTCTATGAGGCACTTATGGTCGCTTAGTTGTGCTTTTGAGAGATGAGCTGTTGGTAGTAGCCCTACAGAAATAACAATGTTGCCTAAAAATTTTGAATTTAAAATATATAGCTCAAGTAGAATGTCAATGCAATAATAACAAGAGTGTATGTTTGTGTGTATGTATGTTGTAAGTGGAGCATTTACTTATACTTGCCAATAGTCATGAAGTTATCACTTTCATGTATAAACAAACCTGAAGTCAGAACCTGCACAGATTCCTCCAGCTCACCTGTTGGATTCACATGCCAGCCCCTATCACTACTATTCCAAAAATAACACCCCAACAGTTGTGATTTTGGTTTACACATAATGCCAATTTAAATTTCAATAGTTTGTATGGAAATGTATTTAAATGAAGTTGAGGTTAGACATATTATTAGGAAAAGAGTTATATAATAATGCCTAACACTTGCACTTTATAGCCCAGGCAAACCTCTCAAATCACCACTCCATAGTCATTATTCATTCACCACTCACTGGTAGTACAGCCATATCTGCCCTGGGCTAGTCTGACAAGAAGCAAGTCTGTCAGTCTGCGCCATCTGCACGGACCGCCAAAAAATCACTCACTTAAACTATTCATACCAGGCAAGTTGGGTGTAATATCCTTCAAAAGAACACAATGACAATACTTGGTCCGAGCGCAGTTCGACTGGTTGACCTTTGGGTCAGTGTATGCTCTTCCCACGGAGCCACTGGCAGTGTTTACATGCACACTCTAAGTCTGATTATCCAAATCATATACATTTTTATAAATTATAAGATTATTAAAATCACATGTAATCAGCAAAATAATCACATTTCTTTCTGATCATAGTGTAATTTAAATAAACTTAAAGGTCCAGAAATGAGATTTTGGTGTGCATGTGAACATAGCCACTGTCGCCCCCTATAGTTTTGAGCTAGAAGACACACACCTGTTGTGGTCAAGAGAAGGAAAACTAGCTTTGTACTAAAAGATCCAAATCAGCAAGAGCATAAGACCATTTAAACAACAACTGTTTGGTTACATTGCTGGGTTAATTTTTACCATATTGTTCTGGGATAGACAGGAGAATGCAATACCAAAGTGGAGTATGGCATCTCCACTTACTGCAGCGATGGGCCAATCACAGTGAAGCACTTTGTGCATGAAAAGGAGTGAGTGTTTAGCTTTTGAGGCTATTTGTGCATCTGACTCCTGTGTAGTGTTTGTGTCCGATGGGAGGTGCCTGCACCAGTTTCCTTAAAGGAGTAGGGGGCTCTGTTTGTTTCTGCGTGGTGCCAGGAGAAGTGACAGCCATTCCGGCTCTTTCACAGAATTGAGGAGGAGAAAAAAAACACACACATTCATCTGTGTGAGAAAAGAAGTCGGCTGAACTCAGATGAAAGGGCCATGGAGCCGCGGTGCACAGGAAGCCACACTGTATAGTTCAACACCAGAGACAGGCAAGAGACCTACACACAAATACCAAGATAGACAACAACTGTTTCAGTCAAAAGTTAACAAAAGCAACATTTATGTTTGAATTTAGTGCGAAAAAAAGTGAATAGAAAGCATATTAGTGCCATGCCATTTTATATAAAAAAAATAAAAACATTGTCAATTACCATGCTGTGCACACTGGCCCTCACATGTCCCATATCCAGGACTGTAATGTAATCAACTATTCAGTATCTTATGCCAGAATTAGACAGTGCAAAGCAAAACCACTGCTGGAACCACAGCAAATGCAATACTTAAATCCACTGAAATACAAAAAATAAATAAATAAAATAAAATGCAGACTTCACACTGCATTGCACCTCTGCCCCTGTGGTCTCTGTTTGATTTTGGGAGAAAAAAATAATGGGCCAAAAAAAAAAAAAAAAAAAAAAAAAACATTATATATACATACATACATATTTTTTTAAAAAACAAAGCATACACAAACATACAAAGTGATCATTAGAAACCAACAGCACAGGAATATAACTAATTAGGCGAAATATGTATTAACTACAGCTACAGCTGTTTTGGTTATTGCAAAGTCATTGTTATGAGCTACTTTTCACTAAATCTTTGTAATACATCAGTATAATACATAAATCACTATAATACATTTTTCTCTTAAACTATTTCTTTTTGAAGTTGTATGTATTCAGTGTATCTTTTCCTCCAGAGTGGCGCAATGCTGACCCAGAACCACGCGGATGACCGGTGGTTCCAGGTCCGCGCAAGTGCACGCACACACTCGTTTCATTAAAGCAGCTCCACAAATGAATCAGAGGATATGGCGTTTGTTTTAAAGTTTTTCTCCAAACAAAGGCCCGACATGCCTTTAATGGAAGCGACTCCAGATAAGCGGAGCAGGCCAAAGAATTTAGAGTTAATTTGGGACCAAGCGATCTAAGTCTGATCCTGCATTATGTCTAATTGGCTACAGTAGATTTACCGAGCTATTGATAGGTGCCAAACAAGACATTACGTGAGACAGATGCCAAACAAGACAATTACTGAGAGTTTATTTATTTATTTATTTATATTAGCTCATCTTACTAAACTACATAAAGACATTTAATTAAACGTGGGATGTATTGGTACAAAAACATTAAAAGCAATAAAGTTATTTTAGTCAGCTTTGCGTAACTGCGTGTGACCAGAAGGCATACCAGTATTCTAAAATATAAGATTTCCAGAACTAAACAAAGTAAGGCCTATAGACGTGTGTATAAATGAGGTGAAGTGTGCTTGTTGGGGCCCTACAGCAGGCCTAGAGCCAGGGGACGTCAGACTCACTGGTGCGCAGTTTGGCCTCAGGTGCCCGTGACTATAGCGACCATCAAAAACATTTGCTCCTGCGCACACATTATCTAAGAGAAGACTTGTAAAATACATCTCATTTAAATATTTAATTGACTAATATTGGTGTTATATCAATCATCAGCATATAGAAAACCTATGTGCGTACACAAGAGGAAGACACACTTTACGCACACATATATCAGTAAAAGAATGAAGAGTTAGGCCTATAGGGACGAAAGATAATAAAAGAATAAACGAGCACACTTTAAATCTCTCTACTTTGTAATGTATCTTTGAAGCCAAACATGAATTTAGTAATATAATATTAGTAATATTTGTGATAACCATTGTTTAACTCATAACTCTAATTAGGTTAAATATATAGCATATTTTACTTGACATGAAAAAAAACTTTACTCAAAGCGGGACATTCCGTACTTGGGAGAAAGCAGCACATGACCACAAAACGCAAACATCAAGGAGCAACTTCGTACAAAACAGCTACACTAGACTACAGAGAAAAAGCAAACAGTTGGGAAAGACAGAAGAAAAAAAAACTCTTCTTATTCCATGGATCGATATCAACAGCAGGGGCCGAACAGGAACCGGCATCGATGCACTGTGTGCAGCTGACCTTTCCCACTCCCCATAGGTCATGCCTTCCTCCGGCAAGAGGTCACGGGGCCAGCCACTGAACGGGGAGCCTCGGTACAGAACCATTTATGCAATTACACTTCACAAAATACACCCCTCGCTCTAGTACGTTCAGATAGACTATTTATGCTCGCATCAATGTTTACTTCAAATTAGCATATTTATTTTTCGCATCACCAATACGAGCTGCGTAATGTAAGCAGCTACTATAGCCCACACTGCCTCCAGCCTCTTACGCACACACAGAGCCACTTGCTGCGACAGCGAAGACTTGGCCTACAGCACAGAAAGCACCGGCAATACCAGCAGCACTGAGTTAACACAAACGTGCACCAGAGCCATTCACGCGCCACAGAATCTTGTCTCAAACAGAAGACATCATTCAAACTCCTGTCTAAGGTCAACAAGAGAAAAGTAGCTGGAAAAGATATGCGTCCTCCAGCATCACCCGCAAAACATAGATCCTAACATCCAATAAACACAGACAACAACAAGTGAAAGGAATTGCATATGAGATAAAACGAGAAGTTCAAGTTCACTTTGTTGGTGGAGCTGTGAGTGGGACAGTCTAGAGAACTGATATTTTTTTTTTTAAATGCAATATTATATTATTATTATTATTAAATACAGCCACAATATTTCACCCTGTTTCTATTTTATTTGCATCATTTTTTAGTGTCATATTCAGTTGTGTTACTCTATAAACTAAATTGCGCAATACGGCTTTACATTTTTAACCGACCACCAGCCATTTCAAAATAACCACTAGAATACATGTTTATACTTGCAACACATTTTATTATATTCGTATGCAGTAAAATTTTTATCACAATTAGGAAGGACACCTCTTAAAACTTTGAACAAAAGCACATTAAATCGAAAACAACTGCCCATGTTAAGCTCGTAAATGTACATATTTATAGTAAAGAAACATTCTTTATAAATACTGTTTTATCTGTAGCAAGTAAATAGCATAATTTAATTACAAATGGATAAATATGGCAGTTGGTATTTACAACAGGAAGAATGTAGTTACAGAAAACCCAACGGCACAACGTTTATTTTCCTTCCAGATAGTATTCACAATTCAAAACTTGCAAAGCACAAAACATCACAAGTTAAGCCCGAACTAAATAAAAACAAATGTACATTCACAAGCAATATATTGTGGTCTGTTCCAGTTCCATGTTAACTTTGGCACTCTGCAGTTCATAGATGTTTAGCATAGTACAATCAGTTTGCCTTAAGATCACAATATTCAACATGATACAGCGTTATCGGAATATGTGCACTAGAAGTTGGAAATAGAGAAATAGCTACCATTGAAGGGACATCTACACCAAGGACAGACAAACTATCACAACCAATGGGCAAGTGGGCTTTTCCAATTTTATTTACATTATTCACTATATGATACATATTTCCTCTGATTAACCCCCTCACATGAGGAGACTTATAATAAAATACAAAATAAACAAAATTTGTGTGCCTCTCACGTGCACGTGTTCCATTTTCGTGCAGGATGGTCCAGTGCTTTTCTGTGTTTGTTTTAAAGAGTGTGTGTGGCTTCGGCTCAAGCCAGAGTCCTACACGTACCACTCACTGAAATTGGAGGAGAGGGTGCTGTGTCCACTGGAGTTGTGCACGACTGAGGCAGGGGACAGGGTTGTGTTGCTCTGGGTCTCTGTGGTGGGGGACACTAGGCCTGGGGGGGTGGACGACTCATAACCAGAGCTGCCAGCTGGGGACGAGTCTGAGCCGGGTGGAGAGGATTCATGAACCTGGAATAGATTAAAGAAATACATTAGATCAGATTGCATTGGAAATTGGATTTAGTGTGATTACTTAAAACAACAACTGAGACAGAAGAAGTAAAGGCTATTTACCTTCATGTGTTTCCGTAGCGAGCTGGGGTGTGTGTAGGACTTGTCACACATCTTGCAGAGATATGGCTTGTCTGAAGTGTGCACGTGCATGTGCTTCTTTCTGTCGCTGCTGTTTGCAAACCGCCTGTCACAGCCTTCAAACTCACACTGGAAAGGCTTCTCTCCTGTAGCAAGGCAAAGGAGACCATGTTAACACAGATATTCACCCATTCTCAAAGAAACATTTCCAAGTAAACAATATTTAATAAGAAGTAGGCTAAACAGACTTAAATTATATTTTATGGAAAACTTCGGACATAAGTTCATCCCTCAAACCCCACACCATTTGCTAAAATAGACAATAAAAATCTAATTAACACCTGACCATTTTCATGGCATGGCACCGCCAGTCTGTCCCCCAAGAAAATACAAGTCCAAATGTGAAAGCTTGGTAATGGCCCTGTCTAGCACCTTATAAGCTCCCATTCAAGAGGGGGGAAAACGCACCATGAAAAACAAAAGGCACGCATAAACAGTGCGGGCAGAGGATCTACAACACAACAGAGGACTCTAAGGCATGCATGAATTGCAAATGCCATGCAATGCAAATGAAGTGAATTTCTAGAGGGAAAAGTTGGGATAAAAATTAGAATAACTAAAGATTCCTGGATCGTTTGGCCTGCATTGTCCCTGTGTCATATTTGACCTCATTCCAAACTTTACACAATACATGGAATCCATGTAAATGTATCTATGGTACAAATACGTAATATCAACATGGTGCGTAATTACAATTTCCCACGTATGCATTTTGATACCTTGGAAAATATTGTTACTTTAGCAAATAAAATAATCTAATAATTATTAACGTGTTCTAGACAACCCACGTTAGCCTCATTATAAAACATGACCTAATGCATTAATTACAGTAAATGTATATGTATAATGGTTGTCGTTTTACCTGTATGCGTTCGTTTGTGGATCTTCAAGTTTTCGGAGCGAGCGAACACCTTTCCACAGCCGGGGAACGGACACGGGAACGGCTTTTCGCCCGTGTGGACCCGAATGTGATTAACCAGTTTGTATTTGGCCTTGAAAGGCTTGCTTTCTCGTGAGCATTCTTCCCAGAAGCAGATATGGTTCGTTTGCTCGGGTCCGCCAACGTGCTCAACAGAGACGTGCGTAACCAGCTCGTGCATGGTGCTAAAAGTTTTGTTGCAGCACTTCTTGGGGTTGCTCAGCTGCTCGGGGTCGATCCACTTACAGATGAGCTCCTGCTTGATGCACTGTTGCCTCATGTAGCGGAAGAAGGCACCGGGGTGGTGTGCTGCCATGTTCATACCCATGTTCATATTCATGGAGCCGTACTGGTTGTGAAGCTGAGCGGCGGAGTAGGGGTCGGTCCGCGGACTGGACACCTGGTGGTACTGGTCAGAGCGTCCGAACACTTCGCCGGGTAGTCCGAGGCGCATTTGGCCGTTGAGCACATTGGGGGATCCGTGGGTGCCGTGTTGGTCGTGGATCCCGGGGAACAGAATGTGGCCTTGAGTGTCTGAGTGGGAGTGATGTAGGGATCCCGCCGTGGGGCCAAAAATAGTGTGCTGGCCGCTTGCCGGAGAGGATTCTCCAAAGCCGCGGCTGCGAAACAGAAAGTCCCTGGTTGAGTTGAAAGGGGAGCTAGCATAAGACGTGACATGAGCGTGCGCGCCCAGAGCCGCAGCGGGGTAACCGGGCGCCTGGCTGCTGAACGCAGAGCTCTGTCCCGGGGAGAGGTCGTGGTTGAGTTTAAAGGCACCCATGTGTGCCGAGTCTACAAAGCTGTTCTGAGCCAAACCCAAGTCTCTGTCCTGCATGTCGCTCGCGGAGTGATGCCTTGCAAACGAACTCACTCCCAGTCCGGGAAACTGGTGACCAGCGTCCAGCAACATGACTGCACTCTCACAAAATCGACTTTCCTTTAATTCAGTTCAGTGGAAAGTTTTAAACCGAGAAATCACACGGTGCTGATAAGCAACGCCTTTACTTCCAGCCTTTTAACCAGCATCAGGCGTGCGTCAAAACAGTGGTCCGCGCATGAAGAAAATAAAAATAAATGCGACTTTAACGTCAGACTAAGAAAAAATCCAAACAACAAGACAGACTTTCCTTGTGTCCACTGCTCCTTGGTTAAAAAGCACTAAATGAATTAATTATCTTACTAGGTGTCCTTCGCCAAAGAGCAGCTGGAGCATCTCAAACGTTGCTCTTCCGATGGCTATATATTTCTGTAGCTCGCAGTGTTTATCGTAGAGGGTCCCTCTTTCTCCGTGGACTGACTCTACCTCTTCTTCCGCCCCCTTTAACTGGAGCCCCTCCACTCGCATCCCGCGTTCTGATTGGCTAACGGATCTCATCAATCCCTCGCGCCCGGCCAATGGCTAGTTGCGCTGGGACGATTTAATAGTGCAACGCCATTTTCCACTAATAATTACCGCCTACTTTTAGGAGAAGGTTTGGGGGAATAGGCTACAGGAGAAAGGATCAGTACGAGAGACAAGAGTGTTTATTTTGTATTTGGTGTCACGTACGCCCCAACTTGCGTAGAATAGAATGTGACTTTTATTGACTTTGGACACAGAAATAGGACATAGGCCTACTGAACAATTCATAATTTACAAATGTGTAATTATTTCTCACGATAAAATAAAATTAAGACGTTGGACCAAAGAGATAGGTCTAGAAGAAATGCAGTAAATCCTTACACCTACACACATGCGCACAACATAACTAACTCTAAATAGGCTATAACAATAGGCTTGTACACAAACACTTGGTAATTAGATGACGCCTTTAGGATAGGCTACATAAAATTAGACTGCCTCGACTATGTAAGCTTTCAGAGACTCATCAAGTATTTTGTATTCTAGAGTTTATTTTCCCAAGTGTATTCAATCAAAGAAGACATAGTTTTGAAAATGATATAATTTAACTGCCCCTGCATATATATTAGTTTTGTCCAAATGCTGTAAATCTTAACGGCTTGGCTGGGGGTTTGGAGCAGTTGTAGAGCCACATCTGGGCCTTAAGAGGTGCTCACGCCGCACTGTACATGCAGTCTTTAATGGTTCCATATGTTACTGGTTGTGCTTCTTTGGTGGTTCTCGAAAATCACCACACCAATTAAGAAACACGGTATGGCGGTGGCAGGCGCATGGAATACATTTGTGTTGGTTAACCATACAGCACACACAAAACCCTTTTTTGAACGCAAGGCATACCCCGACACATTTTGTCATGTATAAATAATGTTATTGAAATGAAATTAGGCACATAATTATTTTGTCTACTTAAATTTTCACCAGCACAGCGTTTACATGGTCAGACTAGGCCTAGCCAACACATTTTCCAATTGTTGTTTTTTATTTAGCACAAAAGGTTTACTTACATTTTACTCACGCCACCAGTCAAGTCCCATTCCTTCTCCTATGCCACTTGACTAACGCAAGACAAATGGGCAACGTTTTCAAACTTTGTTTAATGTCTTGCGTTAGCTCGGATTGTGTGGGGCTCTGCGTTATGCGTAACGTGCATCTGTGTGTGTGCGTGCCATTCCCCCAAGTCTATTTCAAACTGCACCACAGGAAGCGCAGGAGCTGATCCAAGTTCAAAGTCACGTCTACCGACCTCATATAAGAAGTTCTTTATTTCTTTGCAAAACCACAAAACCTTCAGTGGATAGCATAGTGAAGCGAAAGGGAAATTTAAAACATGAGAAAAAAATCTCATACATGGGGACGCATGCGTTGTCCCTTCAGCATGTAGAAGAAAGGGGCTGTGCTATCCCCAAAGACCATTTCAACAGGTTTTACACAGGAAATATAGGCTGATATATAGCCCAGGCATGTAACACAAATCACTATATGAACCATAAAGCTGGCAGTGAATGTGGGAAGTGGTTATCAATGGAGTGAGGAGCGCTGGTCACACTCTGCCTGCAGACAATCTTAGGGGCCAAGAGTCGTTTATATCTTTCTCTCTGTTATGTGACAGTATCAATATGTTGACACACCACAACTTTTACTTGTGCCCATTTCATGACCTTGTGTTTCATGGATGTTTGACCTCCGACCCATTAAGACCACATATGTTGCCCCCTTGACTCCTCTTGGTAAAATAAGTCCGTTTATGACAAAGCGCTTTTGTTTTAAAGAGGAGGCAGCGAGAGTGGAAGAAGGAGGGAACAGGTCGGCTTCCGTTTGACTC
Organism: Boleophthalmus pectinirostris; assembly: GCF_026225935.1. Classification (NCBI taxonomy): domain Eukaryota; kingdom Metazoa; phylum Chordata; class Actinopteri; order Gobiiformes; family Gobiidae; genus Boleophthalmus; species Boleophthalmus pectinirostris. The sequence continues at coordinate 20,297,482 of NW_026570970.1, read as the reverse complement.
TGGAAGTGGAAATTCAAGGCAATAACCCAGTGTTTTCCAGATAAGTTATGCTATTGTATTTATTAATTTATTTTATTGTGTTGATTAATTCCTAAATAACGTGTTTACAAAAAACACAACAATTTAAGTTGCGTAAAATTTAACAATTACCAACTGGTCCATGGTCACCCAACCGAAACTACAAAATAAAAATACTGATCCTACTACATGTGGAAAGCAGCTGATGGACCATGTTTATCTTTTTCAGTCTTTTTTTAAATTTTCATTCCTGGTATTTTTTATTCTCCAAAATACAAAATAGACTACTTAATCATACACTATATTTTACAAATTACTCAGGCAATTTTATTTTATTATTATTATTTTTAACAATAGCCTTTATTATAGTTTGACTCTACATAAGTTCAATAGAATCAACAGACAAAAAGTAAACTTTCGCTAAATAACGTCAAGCACTTATTTATCACAAAACAATACTGTATATATCTGCAGATCACATCTGTGTCGTCTCCCCCCAAAATGCAAAACAGCTCCGTATTTAGCGCAAAGATCCTAAACAGTGCGTGTTGTTTATTTTAAAAAGTAGTCGCTTTTTACACGTGTGTGACTTTACACTTACTTTGTCTTAACGCACCGCTATTTGAAACGCTTGTTAGTCTGAAAGGTAAATTAAATAACTAAACGTGGCGCCTCTGACACATCTACCGCTATCACTGCAGCCAGATCGGTCTCTGGGACAGGACGGTTCAGTTTTCTCCACATATGGTGACTTCAAATGCTGATTGGACGAACCGAGCCAGGACTCAAGAAATTTTGGGCGTAATCGTCCCATAAACACATTGACATTAGTGGTCCAGGAGTAAACGCACACAAAGGCGCGGAGAGATGAAAACAGATCCGCTGGCAACTTTGTAGAGTACAACTTTTTGGAGTCGACAGCGATAAAGAGAGTGAGGGGGCGGAACCCTGCTGAGCCCCTGCGCTGAACGACAGCCAATCGCTTCGTTCTCCTAACTGCCAGTCACCAAAATCCGTCCAATACCCGCAGTGCCATTTCTAAACTGTATTCCCCACTGTGTGCTCCAACTGTTGTATGTTCTGCCAATCGCTTGAGGACAGAGTGGGGAAAGGAGCAAGCAGAGTTAGAAGCCGGACATAAGAAGTTATAGGCCCTTATATACATATTCCCCTAATGTTTTAGAGAGTCAGGTGTGGTGTAAAAACAATATCGCGGAGTGCGGATGGACTTGTCAGAGTAGTTATGGAACCCCCTTTAAGCAAGAGGAATCCAACGATAAGATTAGCGGATTTGGCAGCGACTCAAGCCCTTCCTCATCAGAATATGACAGGCTTCCCGGGGCTAGGGGGGCATCACCCTCTCTCCCACCATGCCCACCTCCACCCTGGGGAGCTGGCCAACGACCCCGGAGTGGCGCTCACTCCATTTGGACCCGAGCACATGGCACAGACAAACGCTCTGAAACTTAGCCCGTCTCAGCACATCCAGAGCCACCACCAGCACCATCCTGAAGCCCAGACCGCGACACAGAACGCGACGCACACGGTCGGTTTCCCCGTGGCCCACCACCCCCACTCAGGCTACTCGAGCAGCAGGGACTTCATCCTCAGGAGAGAACTCTCAGCCTCTGCTATGCACGCGCTTGGCGACCAGCATAGTTCCGCCTCCTCCCCACATCACCATGGCATGTTCATTTCCCCAACAGGTGCGTACGGGCACGCAGACAGTGGCAGCCTTTTTACTGGACTCCATGAGCAGGGGTCCCCAGGTGCCCACCATCACCATGGTCTCAACGGTCAGATGCGTTTGGGCTTGCCGGCAGACATCTATCCAAGGCCGGATCACTTCAGCGCGCATAGGCCGGAGCACTATGGACCTTCCTCTCTACACACGTACAACTCCATGAATCTTAACATCGCATCCACTCCTCACGCAGCAGCTGCAGGCGCGTTTCTACGTTACATGCGGCAGCCCATCAAACAAGAGCTCATCTGTAAGTGGATCGACCAGGACGCACAGAGTCCCAAGAAGCCCTGCTCCAAGACGTACAGCACCATGCACGAACTAGTAAACCATGTAACGGTAGAGCACGTCGGTGGTCCTGAGCAGAGTATCCATGTGTGTTTTTGGGAGGAATGTCCCCGAGAAGGAAAAGCGTTCAAAGCAAAGTATAAACTTATAAATCACATACGAGTTCACACGGGAGAGAAGCCATTCCCTTGCCCGTTCCCCGGCTGTGGAAAAGTGTTCGCGCGTTCGGAGAATTTAAAGATTCACAAGAGGACCCACACAGGTCTGTAAACATGTACTAAAAATAATTGCATAAAATAAATTGCATTAATAATCGTGTTATAAAAGTTGAGAGAAGTTTGATACAAGTGCACAATATTGTTTGCATACAACATTGAAAGGTTTAATTGCTAAGTAAACATTACTTGAGCATGTGTATACATGGTGTTAGTTTTTATGACAGTGACAGTACACATGGAACACTACGCGTGGCACAAGGAAAAGAAATGGCACGTAAAAAATGTTGCACTTTCCTCTGACAGAAAGTATTTACTCATTTAATATCATAGTTTAGACTATAACAGTCAAGTAGGCCCGTAGTCAAGTTTTAGCATAACATTTCATATTGTGCTTTTGTTTTACACTATTAACATGTTTGAATGATTTTTTTTTTTTTTATATACATAACTTGCGCGTATTTAGTCTATAATGCAGACTTGTGTTATGTTTGAGGAATAGCCCACCTTTAAAATAAAATCACATTTGTTTCCCTGGCAAGTAACATGTTTTGGGTAATGACTAAACGTGCTCTGGTGGTCTCCAGAGCGCAGCCCCTCCTGCTTGTACTCCCCTCATATCCAGACAGACACAGTCTACATGTAACCACAGGGCCTTAAGGCATGTTACACGTGTTCACACATGAAAATGCTTTGGACAAGTGGGAGTGAGTGTGGACGACTAAACTGAGATGGAGCCCCAGCGGAGGAAGAAAAAAGTGCTGCATCGTGTAATTAACTGTATGGAGCATCGTAGTGTACACTCAAAGGTGTGAGTGGGCTAATTGAAAATAGTTTAGGCTGTTTGTTATTTTTTGACAGGTGATTAACTCGTGCTTAAAAGTTAGACTTTTTAAATTATAATTATTAATAATATCAACTATAAAAGGCAAAATTACCTAATTACCTAGAAGAAGAAGAACTCTGATTTGTGACAAGAGGTTCATATATTATTATTTGGTTACTACCATAGGCTCCTGACTGATTTGTATAGTTATTTTTCTTTGTATTCCCCTATCAGGAGAGAAGCCCTTCAAGTGTGAATTCGATGGATGTGACAGAAAATTTGCAAACAGCAGCGACCGGAAGAAGCATTCTCACGTGCACACCAGCGATAAGCCTTACTACTGTAAAGTGCGCGGCTGTGACAAGTCCTACACACACCCGAGCTCCCTGCGCAAGCACATGAAAGTGCACTGCAAATCTCCACCTCCCGCGTCCACTGGCACGCCGTACATCTCTGCATCCACCAACACCCTGGGCGACCCGTTATCGCCTTCAGATACGCACCGGAACCGCTCGTCGAACCTCTCTCCCCAGGTGACCAACTTAAACGAGTGGTACGTGTGCCAAGGAAGCGGGGGTCCCAATCACATGCACACGCCCTCCAGCGACGTGCCCACGTCAGAGTCAGACGATGAGGACTCCTTCAGAAACTCCGACCCCCGGACGATGCTGTGACGCTGTTTGTTTACAACCACGTGACTGTGCCTGTATGTGTTTATCAGCTCTTCATCCATACAGTATCAAGTCCACTGTGGCTTCCTATAGCACTTGGGATATCCCTCCCTAAAAGCACTCAGTTCATTTTAGATACTGACTAAAATGTAGTCAAAACTAAACAGGTGAAGTATATTTCCCCCCTTAGTGCTCTTCTCTTGTCGTGATTTTGTGATTTAGGGGCATTATTATCGTCAGGACTAAGAAAAGAGAGCTAAAAGATAAGCATATTTTGTAGTTTAATGCTATACATTTTGACATAAGAACATTATACTCCCCTTTATGTTCAAGATGAACAAGGCTAAAAGAAGCAATTATTTTAAAAAGACCAACAGACTTGCATTTAGAATGAATAAAACCCAATGAGAATGTTTTGAGATATTTCAGCCTTAAGTATGAAAAATTCAATTAAAAAATGATACCGCCTTAAGTGCTTTATTTGAACCAAAAGAGGGAGATTCTTGTACTATGAAATGTTTAAAGCATCTGTCTAAGGGACCATATAGGGTGTCACAGCGAACACAGTTTAATATCAAATTTCAATTATTTTCATATTTGTGTAAAATATTAAGATTCAACTGGTGCGCTCCAGTGCCATTGTCGGAATGACCTCTCATCATCCCTGTGCAGATTCATAACTGGCCCATGATCAATCACTGTCATTTTCCAGACACAAGGGCAAACTCACTTTGTTACAAGTGGCCAAGCAGCCGGCATCTTTTTATGCTTTTTATTAAAATGTGTGTTTCAACAGTGGTACAAAAGAAGAGATTATGGGATTTAGGGTTTGTGAATTATCTTTTCAGATTTATACAATACATGTGTTTGGAAGGAATTTTGTAATATTTAAGAACTATTTAAGATTATATTTTATGCAAAAACACACGCTGATTTAAGTGTTGAGTCCCTGGAGACCCTAAAAGCCCACATCACAGACTTAAACCCTGATTTGTATATATGTAACTGTACTAAGGCTTCTGAATGTTTGTGTAGTTTTATTCATTTGAAGATTTTTTTTGTTTTGTTTTGTACAATGTAATTTATTTGCTGGTAATAATTATTGTTGTACTGGAATTACAGAAACACCAAAGAATAATAATAACCATTCTGGTGATTATGGTAGTATGATGTTTTATTCATTAATATTATTGTTAATGTCCATCAAAGTACTGGATTATTTTTTATAATTGTTATATGTGGGTAAAGAGCATTTATTTGAATAGGCAGATTCATGTGAACATTCCATTCCTTTTCAGGCATGCCTTTTTGTAGTGGTTTCATTCTTTGAGGTGCATGGTGCTTAAAAAAACAAGGATGTGGATAAGTGTGCAAAAATTGTGTTCGATTTTAATTTCCCACAAAAATAATGGTAAATTTTAATAATAAAACTCAGAATACAATATGGCAATCACCAGTGTGATTTTATCATACTTTTAAATTAATGCACTGAATGTGTTGTAAATGCAACGTTTTATAATATTATGACAAAAAAAAAAATTTTTTTTTTTTTAGTATTTCTACTATTTATGTCCACATTTGACCAGTCTAAGGGCCTGTTCGGCCCAACTCTGTGTTTATTATTGAGTCAAAAACTTGTAGGCCCTGTGAAGCGGGAGAAACACAAAGCGGTGCTGAGGCATGGATCATTCAAAGGCCAAATAAAAGATAAAAAGATACGTGACAATAAGGAGGACCTTGTATAGAGCCTTTAAAACAAGCCGCCTTTCTATTCCATCCATTAAAAATCTTGCTGTCCAGCCTATAGAATGAAAATTGACCAACGCGAGTCTTGCACCACATCAAAGAGACTCAGAGAAAATAGAGGAACACTCTTCATGGTAAGTTAGCTTTTCTATAGCAATTGGGGAGACGCTCGATTTGGAAGCATGTCTTGTTGGAAAAGCCACAATGTGCCACTACATTTAGGAGAATCAAAGCACGAGGAAACTATAAAATATAAACCAGCATACATAAACATTTTATTATTAAAAATATATATGAGACTATGTGGATGGCTGCGTAATGCCCCTTTTATGCACACTTTGAATGGACATGTAAAATATTACAGTCCACTGTATAAAAGGTTCAAATAATAATAGAGCACTGTTTATCTTGAGCTCAGGTTCTGCTTTCCTCGTCACTTCATCAAACCCTTCATTCACGTGCACTCGCGGCCTCCGCTCAGCCTTTCTTCTGTGGACTTTTATAACACTAAGGGCCTCGAAGACTCGGCTCTTGTAAGTCCTGTTTGGAAACAAGAGCTCAATGAATGCTACAAAATAAACATGATGAAAAATAACCAGAGGACAGTTCCTTGGGCGTTAGAAAAGAGGCGGACTTAATAAAAGGAGTGAAGCAGTCACCCTTCACTGGGAAACGCTTTGAAGTAGAACTTATTATCTGAAGAATACTTTTTGGTTGTCCTAACGACGCAGCTGAATGGGAAAGGCGCTCCTTTGTCAGCGATTTGTTCTCCTTTAGTGGGATGCCCGTGGAAATCACTTACATGGGCCACCTTAACATACTGCCTGCAAATCAGTAACTGGCAGAGTCAGACACACAGACGCCACTTTAGAAGGGACAAAGCCAGAAGTCGGCAGTGAGAACACGGCCACCGCTTCTCAATTGTGCACGTTTTTTTTCAGAAGGGTGAAAGATAATTTCTCAGACGAGCGTAAAGGCAAAACAAACGCTGTCTTGTCAGACTTTACAAGCTTTATCCATCTCCTGAATGGCGCCAGCACTGCGCACAAAATAGTCTCGTTATAGAAGCCAGAAGTTAAGGAGAAGGAGCGTGGACAACAGGTCATTTGATCCGTGCACCTGCGTCAAAAACCGCGACAGTAACGATGATAAAAACGCCTTGATTGCAACTTACCGAATCCAAGAAACCACAGAAAGATGAGAGGCTTCTGCGATGTAAGAAGAAGCCTGTATTTGGAAAGACCGTACCGGGAGTCCAAGTCAAAAGGTTCCAAAACATGAACCAAAAAGAGACCATTGTTGTTAATAGATAATTGAATAAAGTTCTAACAGCACAGCCTCACTGCCAATTAATGCCGCAGAACAGAGAATGATTAACATGCTGAAAATAAACTACTCGCAAACCTTTTATTTTATTTATTTTTATTAACGCAGAGAGAGTACAGATCTGTTAATAATTTGGAAACTGACATTCTCAGTGACCACAAGAATACAACTGTCCAGGCATAGGAGAATGAAAATGAATTTATACATAAAAAGGAATTAAAACATGTCATGCCAGTTTTAAAGAGGGAAGTTACACTACAAAGCAAAGGGCTGTAACCTTTACGTGTTTCTTGTCTATTTAAACTAATGATGTGTTTATAATTTCCGCCACATCTCTTACAAACACACCAGTCTCAACGGCCCACATTTCTTACCAGGCGTCTTGCCAACTTTTTTTCCTTATCCCAAAGCCGTCCTACCTGGCTGCCCATCTAAAGTTTCACCATGGAGTTGGACTGTGCCTACAAGTCCGTGCGCAACCGGTTACTTTGGATGTCACTTCATTCGTGAGGAAAACCGTAAGTCTGCTAACGAGTGTTTTAGGTCGTTTACTTGTCTGTGCTGGAAGGTACTGGATACATTTCAAAACACGACTTTTTGGTGAAATTGGAGCAGACTTTTCCTGTCCCGTTTTGGAGGGGACTGAACACGGCGCTCTGGCACGTTCACCTATTAGCCCCGATGTCTTTCCCCGTGGAGCCCAGAGAGTAATACATCTGACAATAGGCGCGCAGGGGAGTCACTCCGCTGACCTGTACGTGCTTTTACTTTCATAGGATCTTCATTAAATCAATTACCACCTGAGCATGTCACAACTCCAAGACAACAAACAGTATGTTATATGTATAATGATGTGTAACCGAGGGCGCCTGTAAATGTTTTGAATATTTGAATGTACGTAGAATTATTAATTATACATCAGAATAAATTAAATAGCAAAAATAATCCGATATGTGGTTGCAACACAGTTTATTTGGATTCATGATCTAGTCACATGTGAATTGTGAAAAAATAAAACTGCTGAAGAATTAGTAATGGGATAAGTTTATTTATTTATTTTTTGTTTTGTCTGTGTGTTACTTTTTGGAGTTAGTATTTTTCTCTTCACGAACTTACTCAAGAAATTAGCATATTAGTTAAATATAAATTAAGTTTCAGTAAGTAAATAGGGTGTGCTGAGGCAGGGCTCTCCAAACAGTATGTTGTGTAAGAAAGATCATAAGATCCATAAAAGCTTTACATAACACACAAAGTCAAGTTCATTCAAAATGTTTCAGGAAATCAATTTGCCACACATATACAACACTACATCCCTCACAAACTGACATAATATTGGGTGGCTCAGTAACATCTGTGGGGGAAGAGACTTGGTTCTGATCCAAAAACCCCATCCCGGGATTGGGAGCCACTCCAAGGCAGTAGGGTAGGTGAGGGGAGCAAGGTCATCCATGGACAACCACGTGAGCCGGGCCCTGCTACCTGGGCTATATCGCTGGACACACACTAAAAACGACATAAGCGGTAGCTACTCACTATTCACTTTCAATGACAGGGCTTTCCTAAAAGGCTCTAAATGCAGGATGTAAGCTTCAGTGTACTTGGGAACTGGACTGGGACTGACTGCGGGACAAGGTGAAATGAAGAAGTCAATATTTTATCGAAGAGTAACAAATGGACTTTTGAGAGGACAGCATTTGAATTTGTGCCACTGCTCCAAAGATTCTAGCTGTGAAAGGGATAAATAAACATGGTCTTCTGTAACTTAATGTTTCGTATGCCAAAGGATCATGGTTGGACAATCAACTTAAATACAAGAGCATAAAGAAGTGACCCTGCATATTTTTCAACAAATTTCTAGCAATAAAAACACCTGTAACTGAATACATAAAAGAGTTTATAAAAAAGACAAGCTATACTGTGGAACATTCCCAGGTGGCAGTCCCTGAACCAGAAAAGTTACATATAAGACCCATACACTACAAATGTCCAACATAACCGTACAATTGTGACATTAAGACATATGGCATCCATCAGGATATCTTCTACCACTGCCTATTGTGCCCTGAGATAAGAATCCGCACCAAATAGAACGTGCAGAGTGCTTGCCACATCAGACGCCTGGCCTCAAATGCACCCTGTTTTGTTGCCAAAAGGTCAGCATTTAAGAGCTGAGGAGAAATCATTCTACCACAGTCGGGGAGTTGGTGGATCGGCTCTCCTTGGGAAGCAGTGGTGAATTGGTGAGGTCAGGGTTAGGTGAAAGGCAGGAGCCAGATGGACTTTGAAAAAAAATGGAAAAAAAAAAAAAAATGAAAAGACAATATGTGTTCACAAAAGATAAGGCAACATCTGAAGGTCTTCAAATGTACCTGCGTCTCCATTATGGCAAAAGTTTGTAACCAATCATCCCCAGCTTCTAGTCTCACTGTAGGAGCTCTAATCCAACGTGATAAGACAGTGCACCAACAGTAAATATACTTAACTGTGGTGGGACTGTGGCCTCCTCATCCATGCACAACCCCAAGACCTCCTTTGGACATTATGGAGTGGTCTGTGTGCAACCAGGAACATCACAAGGCCATTCCACATTTAAGGTTTGACAATAACAGATATGGCAACGCACAGCACACCGAAATATCGCTGTTTGATGTTTCCGAGGATAAGCCAGAAAGGAATTATGGCTGGATAGGCAAAGAGACATGACTTGAAAGTGGGTCTTCCAATGGGCCTACAGGAAGCATATGGAGTGAATGATACGAATGATTAAATGCATAGATGCCCTACACTTGTGTCCATGAGCCTTATGGGGGGACCGTGGGATTCAAAGCCCACTTGAATTTACACAAAAACATTATAACATATCAAGAGCTGGAAACAATTATTTTGAAAATGCACTAGTTCCAGTTCAGAATCATGGTTCCAAATATAGAGAGCGCCACCAAGTGTTTCTCAATTTTTGCTCAACATTTTATTGTGTGCACATGCAAGGTCAAGTTGTCATTAATCAGTTTCATCAAAATGGAGGATATAAAATCTGATATTATCAATGAAAGCACCTTTTCCAAATGTTTCTTTGCTTAGACCATAACACTTATTTGTCCAATGTGCCTCTTTTCCTCACTGTGAAGATGCTGATGACAGCCATAATGTGTCTGGTATCCCACAGGACACTTAGCCACGGACCATCCCAATCACAAGACTAATTGTATAATTAGAGCAGCTCCATTGGGGATGAACACCTTTTGACCCATCGCAGACATTTGCGGTTGTAAATGACAGTGTACCTCACAAACTATCAAAGCTTATCCATCTTTGTGACACTAAACCTGAAGAGATGCTGAGCCTTTATTAGAATGACTGATAGGACATAGAGCTGTAAGTATGGGAACATGAGATAATCCTACAGGCTTCATGGAAATATGCAGAAAATGAAGAGATCATTTTTATTCTGTCTCTTCCTGACATGAAATTGCTCAAATGTTTGAGTGACAGTGAAAAGTTTCATAAATGTTGATTGCTGAAGTGTTCTTCCAATTTTCAAAGATTTTGGCGATTTTTTATGCAAGGTTTTTGATATTTACTATGGCAGAAACCAAAAAAAAAAACCAAATGACCCCATGGGAAGGCGTGCACACTGAGTTGTGGACCATGTTCTATTCATCCGCATGATTTCAAATTGTTTAAAGCAAAGACATTCGATAAAAAATATCTGCCTTGTGGTTACAGCCCGTGAATAGAAGGGTTTCTTGGATGGTGAAATCTATCCAGGAGATTAAGTATTCATCATTTCAGTGGGAGGCTTTTGGCGTGCTGCTCTTCCATCACAAGTGAATAGGTCCTGAGGTAAAAATAAGACACTCAAAGCCTTATTTCCCTACAACTGCCCCTCCTAACATTTTCAGCATCACCACGCACATCATTATCGTTGTCAAAAAGTTGCGCGCTCCCTCCTGAACTCTCGGTTTGACGAGGTGCTCTGGCAGTCACTGCTCGGGGAAAGAGAGGAGGGGGGACGTGGGTGTCGACGTAGTCCAATTGTGAACTCGGTCGAGGCGAGGTCAGGACACCTCTCCATCCGGGAGGTCCCCATAGGTGCCCTCATTACGCGGGCCCCTGTAGCCGCACGCGCGGAGGAGAGCTACGAGTGCCTTCACTTGCAGTGCACCTCTCCCACCTGGCCTCTGCCTGTCTGTCACTCTCCTATAGAGAGCACACGCCGATGTGAATCCTAATAAGCATAATAACAAGGCCATGTATGAGCAACTCTACATGGTAATGCCGCTTTATTGGAGCCACTCAGGAAAGCATCTATTCCATTGGAGATGTCATGCAAACAAACTGAGTCATCATTTACACTGTATAATGCGCTCGTTTCCACAAACTTTCTCCACTCATGCCCCGATCATAAATCTCACCATATTAGGCCTATGAGACTCATGGCTGGAAAGCGGCCGATGTCAAACCAAAAAAGAGAAGTTTTGCAAACTTCCCGCTGCACACTGTGACCGAGATGCAAAGGGCAAGTGGTGCTTCATTAACCGTATCCCCATTTACTTTAGATCCCCCCTGAGTCTGAGAGCGAGCGGATTAATGTCAATTACCTGTCATTTTGTTACACCTATAATATATTACTGCGACTCCATGCGCAGTATAAAAAAAGAAAAAGTAAGACCAAAGACAATTACAATGTAGAGGTGTGTGCAATTACGGCATTCTTTTGAAACTTTTATCAAAAAGCTCTGCTCAAATGTTAACATTTAAAAAGGGCATGTTTACTTTATAAATTGTCCCTATTCAAAAAACAAAATCAACTGAGTTTTACACGTGATGAATATTGCAAACAAAAAGGTCCGAGCCGAGCACAAAGAAAACACATAAGACTAGAGCCAATGAGGCATTTTCTTACTTTAGTCTTTCAATCACGTCTAGTCGTGGTCAGGATTAAGAGAGGAGGCTCTTGACTCTCTTTCACACTGAACCACGAGTGGCTGTCAGCGAGTCTAAGGAGACAGGGGCGAGAGAATAATGTGAGTCCAGGGTTATCGTCTTTAATTGGATTAGAATGTGTCGCGCACAAGCATGACAAAATACAAGCAAACTGAGAGAAGACGCGCTTTTTAAACCGGAGACGTTTCATAAGATAATCCATTACATATGTGAGTGGTTTATTCACTAACTGTCCTCTGCTAAAGCTGCCTTTGGAGACTGTCTCTGGATTGTGTTGTTGGCTGTGCGCTGCGCTCATATGTGCGTCACGCAGCGGCAGCAATAACAAGGTGCGCGCAGCTGTGCGTGCAGGTGCGCGGCCTCCACCTGCTCCGCGCCAAAGAAAGAAAAGGAAAAAAAAAAAAAAAAAAAAGGCAGGAAAAATGAAGAAATGAGAGGCGGACCAAGACGTAATTGGGAGAACAGGAAGAAGGCCCGAGGATTAAGGGGCACCGTTAACTATAAAAATACAATAAACAATTTGTTTAAAAAAAAAAAGCCCAAAATGTTGGATAATTAGGACCATTATTTAGACATGTCCACGTTTTACTTTTTAAAGAGACTAACCATACATTTAATCCTTTTTTATTTATTTATCTTTTATTTATTTATTTATTTATTTATTTATTTTAGCGGTTTTTGGATAAGTCCCCAAACGCGACGAGGTTAGAAGGAATAATATTTTAGCCAAATATCCTATGATTTATTTTATCTTAGTTTGTTTTGGGATTGTTTAAGTGTGTGTTTGGTGACAGGTGTGAGAACGGTGCTCCCTACGAGCCCTGTCCGGCTCCAAATTTCTGCGACCTGCAGCATTTTACGAGCCTCTCTCTGTCTTTATTCCCTGCACCTCAAAGTGTCTGTGCCCGGACGCGTAAACTTTCTATTGGTCTGTGGGTGTCGTAGTCTGGGAGCCTCTGTCACCATAAAACAGCAAACAATTAGCAGATCATTCTGTGGGACATTTTTGATGTGAAACTTGAACGTGTTTTTTTTTTTCTGGGCTAAGTTTTTCTTTAGAGATAAGCCATAATGGCGTACGTCGTAGAAACAGATTTCGTACTTTTATGCTTAGACCTTAGGCTCGAATATCCAAAACTGCATCACGATTTTTCATATAAAAATCTCTATTTCGTTTATTTATTTTTTAAATAAGTTCATCAAATTACACAGTGATTTAATCCACCCAGGCCACAGTAAAGTTGGAGCCAGACTAACTTTAAAAGCGTCACGACAGATGGACACTAGGAAAAAAAAAAAAGTCCAAAAAAGTTGCGGAGACTTTTTGTCGCGCGCTGTAACAAGTCTCATTACCATGTCAGCCGCTCCTCCTCCTGCTCCTCAGTCGTCTTCCTCCTCACTCCTCAGTCTTCCTCCTCACTCCTGGCAACAGCAAACAAAGCGCGCGCGGGTGGGTTTGTAGATGTGTCCGCGCCTTTGATCTCAGTCCCGTTAAAAAGAGGGACAGTGACGGGAGACAGGAGGAAAGTGCGCAAGGTAGAATCACCTACGCCATATGCCTGTAAAATTCTCTTTTATGGTATCAGAACAACACTTTCAATACACACAGGTACATATGGGCATCGTTTGCTGGGATATTCTTTGACTTTGGCTTTATTTTTAAGTCAGAAGCTCAAAAAATAGGAACAAGAATAGGGGGTAAACGATGGCCTATAACAAGGCCTGATCTTCGTTACAAAACAGTACCAGTGCAAAGCGCATTCACATTTTCAAGATTTAAGACCAAATAAAATTATAATAAAGAATGAGTAATACAAATAAAACAGCCTAAGGTGCCTTTTTAGAATGGGTTTTAAGGTTGGCTGCAATGATGATAAATAAGGTACCATTACAACCATGAAGTCTGGTGACGCGGAGCACAAAAGCTCGCCTCAAATGAAGTTAGTAATGGTCCACATGTGCGCATGATGTGGATCACTCATGCAGGCAGAGAGGCGGACAGACAGAGGCACAGATAGACAGACAGCAAAGGGCGCGGCGGCTGCCACACTAAACCACCGCGCTCAATGTGAAAGTGCAAGAATACGAATCTCAATTTAGGGAAAAGGAGCGCGAATAAATACAAACCTTCCAGATTATATGGCATGCGTAAAATAAAATAAAATAATAATAATAATCATTTAAAAAAAACGCAAATTTAGTTGACACATATTCATATTTTAATTTTAAAAAATGAAACAGACCCATTCAGTTACGTTCAAAGGGAAATAATAACGTTGACAGGCCACAATAACTTGGTAGAGTTCTCTTATTCTATTGTGCGCGTAAAGGAGAAGACATTTCCGGAAATACAGTTAATAAAAGAGCCAGCATTAAGTTGGAACACATTAAGTCCAAAAAATAATTTGATTTAGCTCATATGAAATACAATATTGAAACAGCATTAATTAATATGAAAGGATCTTCGATTTAAATCATTGTTTTGTATACTTCTCTACGTGGTCAATGAAGTTGTAGGCTATTTTATGGCTTTCAAATATTCTTATGGCGCAATTAGTTTGTCATATATCGTCATTAGAAGTCTATTAAAACATCAAGTCATTATTATTGGGCATCCCCGGGCGCGAATTAAAAAAAGACTCCCAGCCACACGGGCCTCATTTAGATTAATGGAAAAATATGTAAAACATTTCATTTTAATTTTCCTCTGACAGTGTTTTGCATACGTGCCTTCTCCCCCTCATCACTTATGAAAAGCAATCTCAAGCAACACATTACAGGCCCCTGCGCAACGCACCGCTCCCAGCCTAATTGATTCCTGACACAATTTAGTGAGGTTATAATCGTGTTAATTGTAATTTATCTACCACTCTGAGGGAAATGGCGAAATGTATTTACATAAGGTGTGAGCTTTAAGAAGAAACTGAGGAGTTCTAACCAGTTCCTCTCAGAATAGAAATGTAATATAGAATTTAGAAGCAAGGAAATGTGACAATAAGATAACAACAACTGCATGTGATACCTTAAAGGGGCATGTTTTGGCATTGTAACCCTCATTACTATTATTAGTTTGTACTTAATCACAGTATGTAGTCTTGCACAACTTCCTCTGCTTTGAGATCTGCTTTCCTGTCTGTGGGGGGAATACCTCTCTTGGTGGCATGCAGCCCAGGAAATAGCGCCATCAAACTCTGGACTCAACGTTGAAGTCACCAAGGGAGCCTCTGTTGAAGAGTGAGTGAATATTTGCAATCCAATTTAAGAATAAGCCTTTTAAATCATTAGTGTTTTGTTGTGTATAATTAATAAACTAATGCGAAACATGAGGGAATGAATAAAATCACAATCATATTTGAACCATGTTTACTTTGCAAAAATATACAGTATTTATATCTGGTATATGTATCTGGCGACACCACATCTCAAGTTGTGAAAAGACACTAAAAGGCCTGTCCCAGTAGGTGATGGTAATAAAAGTATTATGGACGTGTTATAAATGTTAACTGGGAACAATTTGGAAAGTGTGCAAAAGTACTTATTTATCCAGCTCTTCATAACTAATGTTAGTGTAGCTGCCATTGAATTTAACAGTTTTGTGAATTGTGTTTGCATTTTTACTCTTTAATGCCCCATTCAATAAATAAATAAATAAATAAATAAACAAATTGTGACAACAGGCTAAAAATGTCAAAATCATGAAAATATTCCTATTTAAAGCAACTGTGACGTGATTCTGCCCCGGACCCAACTCCAGTTCCGGCCCCAGACACAATGGATCATACAGTAGGAGCGAGCGGGACGAGGGGGACAGTGAGGGCTGAGGTGGGGCGCAGGGGGAGGCATGCTCGGGCTTTTCATTACCATGGTCACCAATGGCACTATTAACCATTCAACACCCCCCCAATTATCCTTCCATCCGCAGTCAGCAGAGACAAAGGGCCAGTCCTGGTCTGCTGGAGCAACATGGCCACTAATCTGTCTCACTCCAACATCACACCCACTTCACTGTCTGTGGAAGTCAGGCGCGCACAAGTGCCCTATTGTACCTTTATTTGTAACAACACAACAAAGTGGTCAAGTCTGTACTCATTTACAAGTGGGTATACTCCTGCAGCTTCGCTCAGACGGTGAAAGATACAGGACTACATACCATACTTCATACAACTGTACCACAACTCACCTTAATGTAACAGATAACTCTATATCCTGTAAATCATTATTTCATCTTTGCGCAGTTTCTCCTTCCAGCCTCTTGTATATAGCTGAGATGTATTATTTAAGTTGTACTTGTGCATATACATTTAGATAAGGATGCATTATTTGACAATAGTCTCTTGTTATTTTTGCTATTTATTCTTAATTTATTATTACTATTATCATCACCATTTATATTTTTGCTCTTCATTATTGTAATAATATTGTGATGTCTGACCTACTGTGTCTAAATAATTTCCCTTGTGGACCAATAAAGTTTGTCTATGTCTATACTGGAAAAGTAGACAGGTTGTGGGAACGCTGCAAGGGTAAAAACAACTATAGGGACAAGATAGGGGAGATAACTTAGGCATCTTTGTTGTTTATTGATAAATCTGAAATATTGTCATGACTTAAGTTGCTGTAGTTGAACAAAATATTGCAACTTTGATGTGTAAAAAGTTATATTGATTGAGTGTATAGCTGGTTGTATTTGTTTACCATATGTCCCGTCCAGTTGGAAGTGTCCAAGGAAAGTGGCAACACGAGGCAGCCATACCATTATTAGGAGTTTTATTTATATGGTGTTTATGAAGGGGAGATTACCAGTCTCAGAACCCATTATTTAAAAACTACATTGTTCATTATCAGGTAATGTTATTCTTATAGTCCACCATGTCCAAGTTGCCAGTGCTATGTCCGTTTTCTGGTAAAGCAGAGGAGGTGTTCTGATTCTCACCGGAGTTCACTTATTTGCTGGACACTGCCGTGGACAATGTGATGATGTTCTGAGCCTGCTTCAGAGACGGCATGTCGATCATGCTGCCACGAAATGTGAAAGCACCCTGCACAAAAAGTTCAAAGTGAAGAGAAAGGACAATTAAGGTCAATATTTAAATTAATTTAATGTAATTACCATAAATATGTGACATTTTGATAGATCATCACAGAATTTAAAAAGTCACACACAATTTGAGCCAATGTTTTATACATACACACAACTCAGAACTCAGCCCAATTTAGATGCAGCTGCATTTACACTTTTAGATTATCTAAAGGCACTGACTCTACCTTGGAATATTAAAAAGATATACACTTTATAAATGCATTCTGTCAACTGCTGTTTTGCTCTAAAAATATTTTGCAATGTACCCTACCTGGATGACAGCATGTTCATGTCATTCATACACCGAAAAATGCATTGCAAAACATTATTTTATCTCTTCTTAAAAGATTTACACCTCATAAAATTCATTGGTTAAAAGAGTCAAAAGTTTGAGGTCAGGATTTTGAAAAGGCAAGCACCTGCCTTGTGTAATGACAAGAAAATGTGGCCCTTGACTACAGGCTGCAGCTTTCATTCCCTGCTCCACACACATTAAACATGGAGAATGGCAGAGGGCTGGGCCGGAGATGATTCCCTCGGGCAGTGCTGACTGAGAGCAGCCCTGGCATGGAGGGAACTGTGGGCAGATTGTGTATTACCTCAGCAGATAGCCCACAGAGATCAACACACAGAGTCCAACCATGCACTAAATTAGGAACAATAATATTGGACACTTAATTGCCCGACCCCCCGAAAAACCTCCAACCTTTTCCTCTTCTATCTCCAATGAATCTGTAGCAATCACCCAGGGAGTACAGTATGTATTCTTTAAAACTACAGGACTGTGCAAGAGCGCACACAAAGGATTACTTAGAGAGAAGGGAAAGACATCATGCCATGCTGACACACAGTAAAGAGAGCATTTAGACTTTCTTTCAGAATAGGAAAATAATAATTTCTTTTTAAACACTAATCACCAACTGGAAAATATTATAGTACACAAAAATATTGTACAATACCTTCCCCTCCTTCTGGTGTTGTTCAAAAGCAGCTATGAGTTCAGTGGCCCACTGGACTTTCTCTGGACTGGGAGAAAACTCCTCCTGCACTGCTGCAATCTGCCCTGGATGGATCACTTGTTTTCCTGCCAAGACAGAAGAACATAAAAAACACAATATGAGAAAAGATATTTCCAGGATGTACTCCTTTTTGGTCATTTAGATGTGGATCATGGAAATAAAGTACTGAAGTTTACAGTCTAAAAGCAGTTCTATATAGAATATTGATGTTTCCTGTTGCCGGGTAGAACACTGAGCTCCATTGGCTTTCTGCGTTCCATTCAAGCATTACTGTGCCCAGTCATGCACATTCAACAAATCACTAA
Organism: Boleophthalmus pectinirostris; assembly: GCF_026225935.1. NCBI lineage: Eukaryota > Metazoa > Chordata > Actinopteri > Gobiiformes > Gobiidae > Boleophthalmus > Boleophthalmus pectinirostris. Next base: position 20,279,297 of record NW_026570970.1, on the reverse strand, counting down.
GCACTTCACATTATGATTTGGTATGCATGTTTAAAGCTAAATGTGAAAATAAATAATAATAATAATATAAAACCAAATATTCTATATCTAATAATATTAAGAATAGCTACAAATCTGCTAAATATAAAGTACCATATGTTTATCACTGCATAAGACATAAAAGGCTGGACACACACTCTCAGGATATTTTATTAAATAAAAACAAATCCTTTAAAAAAATCTTGAGTCCAAGTGTTTACCTCCTGTTCACCTATAACACTAGTTTGAAATAAGGGCATATGGCAATGTCATAATTCGTCAGATCAAAATTGTAACGATAAATTAATGTTATAAAATTATTTCAGTGAAGTTAGCAGGGACTCAAAAAATACAGGCTTTGTCCTCTCATCAATAATAAATCAGTCTGTATATTTAAAAAAAGAAATAAAAGGTACTCAAGGAATGTATGGAGTTGATCCCTTAATTCATTTTTATAGTAATGTAATCAGGCAAAATGTCAGCATAAAACAATACAGTGTACAGCATCTCAAATTTACTAAATATACAGCAACAAATGTGTTGTACAGAGCAGAGGGAAAGAGGCTTGTGGCATTTAGAATGTCCTATGTGTCAGATATCAGAGCAGTGAAAAGACATCCAGGGCTACTCAGGTACCCTTGGTCACAGGCGATTGGTTCTCCCAAAATGCATCACTCCTGCCCCACAGCCAATCAAAACCCGCCATGTGGGGTCCAGAGCTCATTGGATGACTGCTATTTAGCAAAGTGCTTTCAGACGAATGATGGGCAAGGTCTAGAAGGACGGAAGTGAAATGTGGTGACAGAACAGAGGATTTGGGAGACACAGATTTGACATTAATCTGTAGTATTGCTTTCATAGTGGAGTGAAAACATCAGACACAATTTAAGGATGTCTAAAAATATCAAACTAATATATAGAGCTTGATATTTGCCAAGTATACATTCCCATCTGCCCGGTGACCAGAACACAGTGTCCTCATGTCTTACCAGTGATTTGGCGCTCAGTGCTAATAGGAGCAGTAAAGCTTAAGTGGTGCCAAGGTCAATTACGGCACAGGTAGGATTTTGGCTGTGCTGTTCCACTACCTAAATCTACAAGGTCTGTAGTGGTTAGGAGAGCAATGCACTGGTTTAAATACTTACATAGCATACTATGATCAGTACAGTATCTTTACTATATAATTGCTTGCACTGACATTACATTAATAAAAACAAAATAGATACATCCCTGGTGTAAGTATTTGGGAACAGGATGTCCAGCGGTCAGTGGTGAGCTACAAGCAGTCTGCAGGACACACACTCACAGTGAAGCGTTGCCTGGCTACACTGACACACACAGGGCTAGTGTAGAGGTGGCTCAGTTTATGTCAACTACCTTGTAACACACCTGACATTACATTTCAAAAAAACATTACTAACAATGCTAAAGGTGTATCGTGAGTGGTAACTGATGACAAACATAACCATATAGAGAAGAATAAGATAAGAATGCATGTAAAAAAAAGTTTTACCTGTAAATCCCATGAGAGCTCCTTCTCGGGCCTGTTGCCGCAGCCCGTCCACATCCTTGTAATCGATATAGACTAGATCAATGGCCTGCAGACCAAACGCCTTACAGGTCACTACCACTTTCTGCCTGGCATAGATCAGTTCTTTGGCGTCTTTTGTCCGGGTAGCACCTGGCAACAACGAACTAGAGATTTAAAGATTGTATAAACAGTTTAAGAGACAACAACACAACAAAGTACTGTATACCTATGCTGGCACAGAAGTCATCTGAACCAAAGACCACGCCATCGTGATGCAGGCCGGCCTTAGGAGCGAGCTCATGAACTTTCTCACACACTTCCTGGAGAGAAAAACAAATGATGATGGTTAATTGCAGAAAAAATATATATTCTATTTATATACAAAGACATATTGGATTTACAATCATGGAAGACAAAAATATAAACTTAGAAGACAATAATCTTGAATGGTATTTGTTGTCCGTATTGAGGTATATTGCTATAATCAACATTAGTTAATATTTTCAACAACTTCTACGATTTTTATGTTTTGAGTCAATGAAATATTGATCTTTGAGATTTGCAATATAAAGAGAGTCCTAATTTGCAATGGTGTTTGTAGATAAAGAAAATATGCAGGGCTTCATTGTGAAAAAGCTCCCAAGTAGAACAGAATAGATCATTAAAAATCAGCAGCCACAATTATTACAACTGAATGACAAATAACTGGACTGTGATTGTCTCTTGTGAAGCACATGAAACAATAGGAACACGTCTCATGCCATTGTTGGACTCCAAATTAATTTCACCACTAGCTGTGCCACTGTTTTTTTATGTGCGAGTGACTGCGTGAGTAGAACCAGGGCTCGTTCTGGGCACAGTTACAGGGTGTTCTCAAGAAAACATACAAAGCCGCCTTCCCCCCCGCAATCAAACGCACACACATTTTTTTTGTACACAAACTCAAACGGCAACGCAACCAAAATGAAAAGTACAAGACAAATGAACAAGGATTGGGGACAGCTTGTAACACCCCAAAATGCCCCCGAATCGTGCACTTTCCCCATGCAGATGAAGGTCACGCTGCAGTAGCTTTGATGCTGCCAAAATATTAATAACAACTTTTCACTATGATTACAATAATAGACTTCTAATTAAAACATGTCTGGGGAAGGGACACAGAGGAACAGACAGAGGCAGACAGAAAAAGGCGTGCTTTTTGATAGACTGTCCGAATACTTTGAAATGTTTTTTTGTATTTGGACACGTGGTGAGCTCCTGTTTCGCCGATGGGGGCTTTAATCTAAAGTGAACAATGGACAAACAGCCCAAAACCTCTTACGCATGCAGTTTTTGGGAGGCGGGAATTGTTTGTAATTTACCTTAAAATTGAGCAGGCCCACAGCGGTTTCCACAAAGGTGACCAGGCGAATGGGTTCTGTCAGCGGACGGCCTTTCAAGTGGTGCTGAAACCTGTCAAAGAACTAAACACAAAGAACAACATCTCCACTCATTAACTGCACTCACTGTTTACGTGGAAATGGGGGACTAAACCTCCAGAGGATTACGATTAATTAACTTTGTCTAAATAGTGTTTAATGTGCCTCATTGTATTTACTGTCACACCACACTGGAGTGGAGCTGGAGTACAACATGAACTTGGGGCAAAAAGTGTTTCAAACAGTACATACAAACTAATACAAATGGATAGGTGCATGTTATTTATGTTACCAAATGCTTTTTTATTTAAACAACAGAGGGTGACGGGATACTTTTCTAAAATATATACAGGATATACTCCCTGTGTGACATGGACTGACTGATGTGTTGAGCTTTAATGATTGTATATTGTCCAGTTCTCTATGTTTTTATAGTGTGTCTTGTTATGTCATGTCTGTATGTTATGTTAATGCTACTGACCCTTGTTCAGAGCCAAATTTCTCCACACAAAATAAATGAAAACCTGAATCTGTATAAAAGTATTATATCAAACCATGAATAATACAATGAATAATATCCCCTCACCAAAGAAGTTATTGTGCATCTTTATTAATACAAACCCAATCGCAGTATGCCATTCATGTATATTGTCATATAATTTCTTTTTTGAATACTTTGCAGTGCTTATCACTCACTTTAACCCAATTAACATAAAATAACCAGGATCAACAAGCTGTTGAGGCAGTTTGTTATGTTTGAAGCTCACTCAGCAGGTGCTCCAGACTATCAATGCTGTATTAGTTTCAAAAAGGAAATGGGGGAAAATCATAGGCAGTTATGAAGTATTTGTGTGAGTCATTAGTACTATAACACACTTTTGAAATCACTGAGATATGAAGAGAAGAAAGTCATGATACAAATATTGGCACTTCCATTACCTGTATTCCTGCGTCCTCATTGAAAAACACACTTCAGATCATGTGGGCGAGAGTGAACGGCAGCAGTAAGAAAAGCAAATTCAATGAAATATTTTACATTATCACCAGGGTTCCCTCTCGTCTGAAGTCTTCTAGACAGACAAGTACAGCTCCCTCGAGAGAGCCTGCACACGCCACCAAACTAAATTCTGAATAAAAAGAAGACAAAACAAGATATGGGGTATGTCTTTGAGTGTTTTCCAGCGACATTATTCAGTTTTGCCTGGCACCCTCCATGGTGGCGAACAGGGAGACCCGAGCCACAATCAAGAGTGTGATGTGACACTTTGCTGAGGCCTTTATTCCCCACGACTCCTGCTAATATGCAAGCTCACCTAAGTAGGGCTTTAAAACTGAGTTTAATTCTTTGAAGACCAAAGCATTCCATTTTTTTTCTTCTTCCAACAGACCAGTTCACAGCGAGGCCCAGGACTGCCAGTGGGGTAGCCCAAATTCCAAAATCTATCATCTGGAAACACACAAAAGCCCCCTCCGCTAGATATTTCCTTTGAAAGCAAGTCTAAAAAAAAGAAAGAAAAAAATACTAGGGGTAGAATTGTCTAACTCCATGTCCTCTTTCCTTGGACAAAACCTCAGGTGAAGCTTTAAGATTTTGCAAAATGCACACCCAAATAACCCTGGCACTTACAAACTCTTGTTCACCTAAAAAAAACAGGGCCTCAATTGACGGATTTAAGAAAATGGGGGCAATTTTAATCATCTCTCCATTCAATCGCAGTTGGATAAATAATATCTGAGAGATTTGCATAAATACAAACCATCAAAGACTTTTCATCTTCAAAGAGGTTTTGGAGACCCAATAGGCTTTGTACTGTAATCATCTGAGGTCACAACCCTGTGGGAGCAGGGCTGCTATGGCAACATAAAAACTAACGCTGGGGGCTTAGCATAATACACTGCACCCCCTTAAAACACAGGAAGAGGCGGGGCTTAAACCGGGAGTGTGAAAAGAGGGTGTGGATAAACCTATTTCTGGGACCTGGGCAGATGCGAGTTATGGCAGCGGAAAAGCCAGCTGATTATTGCACAGCTACAAGTTGGGAGTTGTTTGGGCCCCCAAAGGGGCAAAAGGAGAATGAGACATTTGGATTTAGTATCTAAAGATAAACACTACTGTACTTTGGGTCAACACATTGCACTGTCAAATACATACATTTTGGTGCAAAGTTTCAAAGACACCATTCGTTCTCAAACACATTGTTTCCCTGAGTATGCAATATATTGAATACAAGCTGTTCCTGCCAACAAACACAATGGTAAAAAGCATAGGTGGGGTTAGAAAACGAAACACCAATCTGGAGTTGGCGCCAACCATCTCAGCTGATGCCGTGTTCATGTGCTGTTACAGGCCTATGTGCTGCACAGAAATGTTTTTAGTCTAAAACAGTCACTCAGTCACTTATGCTTAAACCTCAAATCTTTGCCAAGGCATTGTAGGGGTAGAGTTAATAGTACACCATATGCAGGTATATTACACAATGGAGCGCTATAATGAGGAGGGAGTTTTCTGTACAAAAGTAAATAAATAGAACCTAAACAACCTAAGATACATTAGGCCTGATACTTGACATGTGTAGAGCTTCAGTTGGCTCCACAAAGACTGTTACCCAAACAAACTAATGCCAACACAGGACACTGAAGCACTAACCTCAATAGTAAATCACATGAGAATGGGTTTTATTATTCTGGTGTACTTCTGCTCTTCTGTGCCCATTCTCCACATCGAGGGCCTCATTTACGCTGTACAAGTAGATCTTTAGTGCTTCGTCCTTGTAAAGAAATTATTAACCATCAATGGCTCTCAAATCTAGGACCTCATTTAGCCGTTATTCACTGCTAAATTAAAAATAGAAAAGACGCAGAAGAAATAACCTCCTTTTCTTGTCGTTCAAAAGCTCTCGTCTACAAACAAGCCCTCTGACAATTTCCACCAGCCCATCATGAAAAGAGAAGGAGGGCGAGATTGACCACGAGAATAGGGCCTATAGTGGGACAAGTTTCAATTAATTTTCTTCAAAAGGAGGCCAGATTAAATGTTTCCGGCCTGCTGAAGTGTTCATTTCACACAGGGGAAGCCCAGAGAAAAAAGGGGGAGGAGACAGGAGGAGGGTCTAGGGGACTTGCTTTGAGTCCCAAATAGTGCGACGGGTAAAGAACGCACACGGCTCCGAATGTGTGTGAGAATTGTTGCTTAGACAAAGGAGGGGAGTTACGCCTGTTATGGACCAATAAGGGCTGTCAGTCACACAAGAGCTGGGGGAAGAGGAGGAAGGCCCAGCTTAAAGATTTCAGCACAAAGGGAAACATGCAAGTCCATCTTTTAGCCACAAATCAGACCGGAGCTTCTCGCGGATAATATCAATGAAAAAAAAAAGAGGAAAACCAAGCAAGAGGATTTACGGCTGCTCTGACAAGACAAATAGACTTGGCACTGGGATAGGATCAGCGAACTTATAAATTATGATGAAATAGATTACATGAGATTTATTAAGTTAAGTTACTGCAAAGTTATAACTTATCATAACTTAAACTGAACCTATGATTAAATAAAGAAAATTGAATTAGGGTAACCTAAAACCATATTACGGTACTCAACTTAAATTATTTGACTTCAACACTTCACCTTCTTATATTGCATAAGGCTTTATTTAATGAATGAATTTTTACTTCATTTTATTATATTTATTATATTTTATGGTAAATAACTACAGGACTACAGGTCAGTGCATGTGAAAGATGTTTGTCCTCATATTAGAAAGAATAATGTATACTGAAGAGCAAACACGAACAGTTTGAAAGTGTTACGGAGGCTTTTATTTTGTTTATCAGATCAGATCTTAAGTTGTGAAGATATGCCATTTTTGTTTTTGTTTGTTTTGTTTTTGTTTGTTTTGTTTTGTTTTGTTTTGTTTTGTTTTTTGTTGTTGTTGTTGTTGTTGTTGTTGTTTTTTTTTTTGGGGGGGGCAGTGTGTTTTGTTTGTGTATTATTATTATTATTATTATTATTTGTACAAAACTACCATCACTAGACCCAACCCTAAAAGTATAAAATAAACAAATACAAACTCATTTTCTTTGTTTTGTCAGTTCATAATAGAAGCGTTAAATGAAGGATAATCGGTAGTTAACAGGCTAGCTCACAGGGCTCAGCTAAGTCTATAAATATTCATAAACATAACATAATATCAATATGCCAAATGACATTGTAGAGTGAGACATGAACAAAATGGAAGAGGGAGGAGAGATTTTCATTGAACACCTGTCAGCAATTATAGTCAGAAGAAAGAAAGGGCACCAGGCAGGAAATAGACCTGTTCTAATTAAAAGCACTAGTTAAAAACTTCCTGCTCCTGCCCCAAGACCATGTACGACTATATTTATATGACGTTTCATAATGCTGAAGAATAGGCTAATTGGAAAATGTTGAGTTCTTTCTTAAACATTTAGTTTGAACAAGTGAATGCATAAAAAGTGTTGTGCTGTCTTGTTAGTTTTACCACATGTATCTGATACACCAGGTCTGTATTAATGATGTCACTGTGTCCTGACCTTTTTAGCTCTGACGTTCAGGCTGCACTCTTTACAGAAAGGCCAGAGGGGCAAGAAACCCTATTTAAACTTAGGTGTAGTTAGATCCATTCAGTGTTCAGTATTAATCAGTCTAAATATCAGAAGATTTATGTTAGTTTCGAGGTAATAGGTAAGCAAAAGTACATGTTGAAGAAGAAGAAATGTAACACTGGTAGTTTCAGTGTAGCTATGCTTTTGTTTGTTGTTGCCTTTTTAAGTCTAATAAAAGTATGTTAGCTTTTAATAACATTTGATAGGCATTTATGAGTAAAATATATTCTTTATGAGTAAAATATATTGACATTTGGCAATAGAAAATGGAACAACTCAGCTGTCTTGGCAGATGTTTACCTCTTGAATCACACTTTTAGTCAAAACCTTGGCTGGAAGTTCAAATTTTGATGCAATGAAAACTTTGTGGCTTTCCTCTGTTTACTTCTGACTGAATTCAGAAAAAGTAAGACATGTTTGACAGTTATTTTACCAGTTTTGTTTTTGTTCATCTGTCACTTTTGAGCAACTCACAAACTTTAATCTACTTGAACTGGTAATTTAATTTTTTTATTTAATTTTTTTTTATTTACTTATATTCGGTCAAAGCCTATATTTTACTATTGTCAGCCTTTGTTTTATGTTGCAAAATATCACCAAAGCATAAGTTTGAGAATTTTGGTCACTGACTTTAGTGTAAATCAAGATGTGTCCTATTTTTAAACATATTGACTTTAAAAATGAAGGCTCTTACCCACTGCACCTCGTCTGTGTTCTCCACCTTGGGCAGCATGATGGCGGGGGGCAGCACCTGGGCCTGCAGAAGGACTTGGAGGTCAGCATCAGCCAAACCACTGGACACTGAGTTCACCCGGACACACTTCTCTGTGCGGCCAAGATCCAGCTCGACCAGCATCCTGGGTATGGTCTCCCTCGCCTCTGTCTGCAAACAGAAAGAACAAGAACAATTCAGGGTTAATTTAGATTTTTTTCTTTTCTTTCTTTTATGCTCCATTTATTGTGTTCATTATTATCTGACAAAAAGATCTACTTTAATAGACAAAAATGCATGTAATTTCAGTCATTATGATTAATCTTTACTTAAAAATTTTCAGCTGAATCCAAACTGATTTTATATTGGAGAAACTATTGATTCACACACCAGAAAAAAAGCACAGCTCACCTTGGAAGTCTTCCTAAACCAGCATTGTATGAGCTGGACCGGAAAAGTAGGGAAAAAAATCAAAGAGAGGCCTTTAGACCCAAAACACAGTAGCACACGTTGCCAGATTCAAAGCAGATGTTGAGAGAGCAGAGGAGAGAGAAATGGAGATGGACTGGTCTGAAAGAGTGGCGTTCAGGGAGAAATGTGGTCCCATTTAAGAACCAAGAGGCAACAGAAGCTTAGGAGATGTCAAGTCAGATCAGAGAGCCAAACCACAGAGGGCTGCTATGTGGGTGAGCAGGGAGTGACCGTACAACATATACCAAAATATACTGGGAAAATGAGCTACCTATGAAATATTTTGTGTATATTTTAGGAGATGTTTGTAGTAGTAACGTAGTTCATAGTAAAAATGGAGACTTGTTGATATACTTAAAGGGGTGTTTGGGTCTCCTTTGCTGTCTGAAAAGTTTCATAGTGAGGCATTAAACTTATCAATCTAATATCTATTTACCACTGACTTTCTAATGCTAAAATATTACACAGAAAAAGCATGTTTTCGTATAGTGAGTGTGGTCACTTCTACATAGATTTGATTTATAACTTGGTCTGGTACCGCCACACGCTTTTCTCACGAAGAAAGACAAATGTAATACCGTGAAACATTTCTGGGCAATGCGATAACAGTTACATGAAGACAAATAGATTGTGGACTCTACACTAGAAAAGTTACACAGTGCTCCTTTAACCATCAATGGATGTGGAAGAAACCTGCAAGCCTGATTCATCAGCCGGTTTCACTTTGTAGAAACCGTCTGACCTCACAGAGTTAGAATTTGTTCGTTCAGTGGTAGGCGGGTACTTCTTTAATTTAACCAGTCGCTGCTATATGATCATGACATACAGTATGTAAAGCACCACTAACGGGGGTAACTGGTATATTAAGCTTTTCCCAAATCCCGTAGGAAGAAGGACAATAACATCTTTCCTCTTGATAAAATTCAACAACATTCTTTTTGTTTCGGCTTTAAATCCTCAATCTCGAGAATCATTTCCAAAACAGAATGTATGGCTCTTCACTGATTGGCTGGTGCCCGAACTTTTTTTGGTTTTTGCGAATCCTCTAGTGTATTCTGATTCCTGACCTAGTCGCGGGAGAGAAATGAAATTGAGCGGAGGCACTAGGTGGCGCCAGCCTGACTAGAAACCTGCAAGTAAGTCTTTAAAATAACTTGGTTTGCATAAAAGAACAAAAAGAAAAATGTGAAGTGTAGACATAAAATGACCTACACAATAACAACTTTTGAAGTAAATATATAGCTGAATTAAATATAAATGATAAACAATAATAATAAAACTAATTTATGCCATTCATACAACAACCCGTGAGAAGATTTAAACCGGATAAACTATTCTAAATCTACAACATTAATAAAAAATCATGATCTACAATAAATAAATAGCAGAATCTCTTTACAATGTATTACTTATTTTGCATCTGCAATGAGTCATAGAATTTATTAATTCGATCTTCTAAGACTCAAATCTTATCATATAAATAAGCAAGCATTTCTCAGTAGGGCAAAGAAAATGTATAGATGATAAATATTGACCACCAAAATGTTCCATTTATCATATATTGAAGAATACATTGGTATAGTAATTATCGTGGCAGGCCTAATCTTCACCAATTTTATGGCTTATGTCTTTACCTAATAGTAACATAAAAGTTAATAGATACATTTGCTCACTGATTGATGCCGGAGTAGTCTGGCTGGTACCAATACGATTACAGCTTAGGGAATTATGAACCATACGCTAGAGCTGCTTTGCACAGTATCACATACTGTAAGTAATACAGATGATCGTAGTCTTTGTAAAACCCATCTTCACATAATCTAACCTCATAAATGATGCCAATTCTAAACCTTCTGTGCACTTTTATGACCTAATAACAGAAGGGTAGACTATCCAAACAGACTCATTATTACCGCAGTAAATCCTGACTTTATGTGAGCAGGGGGCATTAAAGAAAGCCGTCGACAGACATAACTTAAGCAGCCTATCTCTAGTAAAAGGCAAACAGGACGAATTCAGACCCAGAGCTTATATGGGTCAGGGAACAGCTATTCTCTCTGATCTCCTGGAATGCAGAACTGTACATGATATTATGGAAGCGCCTCCAGTATCAATAAAATATGGTATCAAAGTACATATCAAAGATTCGTGCACATTTTATTGGGGTCATGGGCTGGCTTAGCTTTGGAGAATCATGTGTGTCACTTCTACAGTATAGGATGAGACATTAGGGATTGTCACACCATATGAGTAAGTACTATGATCTTTCACCCATGTCGGCCAATAACCTTCTGTTTGGTCTGTCTTACTGTCGCCCACATAAGCCCAGATAGACCTGTAACTGTATCTTGGTAACTTAAAACGGATGGAGCAATTTATGAAGCTGTAATTCACTATTCATAAACCTGCTACTTGGGGAATAAAACTGTGTCTGTCATTGAGTGGTTTTAAGTGACAAGAGATATCTGATCTGAGGAAAGTTACGCTGACCCTGGACCTCTTGAGTATTGTGTCAGTGAGTCAAGTAGAAGCGCAGCAACTAACAATTATTTAGCAAATCAATTAACCTAGTGATTGGTCCTTCGATTAACTGATAAGTTGTTTACAACGCAAAGGCCAGTGAAAATGAGATTTTTCTAAATTGTACCCTAAATATAAATAAAGCTGCAGCAAAGCCACTTGAGGACATTCAGATGGAAAATATTTACAGGCACATTTTTACGTTTTCATCACAAACACAACATCTGCAAATTTACAGTGTCATTTGTTTGTTATTACCATAACAGGAAATCTGCAAGTAACCTGCTGTAAGTACCACACTTGCAGTCAGTGTACACCGGGCGTTAGAGCCTATGCATAAACCAGTTAATGATTATTCAATCACCATTTCAATAATTGATTAGTTCTCATTCATCAATTAACTTGTGGCAGCCCTTGTGAATAGTGTTGGTATAAAGGACAGATGGCACAGAATAACAGTCTATAACAGGGCAGCTGTGGCTACAGAAGTATCTTGGAGTGGAGAGAACAATCTATATCAGTGAATCCTGAAGAATTTCATTCAACTTTGACCACATTACAACTTGATACCATAGACTCAAAATCTGTTTGATTTATATTTTACCTTGTGTAAATGTGGCCTAACTCCACCTAGAAACAAAATGGACTGAGGATATGGACATTCTGAAATATTATGTCTTTTTTAGCACCCTGTTTCTCAAGCGAAGACGATTATTCTGCCAGACACCTTGACCCCTCTGGGCGCAGCTACTCTGAGCGTGAATAAAGTCCTTTGAAAAAGAGATATTTTACATTAATAGACAGCCATCCAACAAGTTGCTTCAAAGCTGCCTCCCCAATCACCTGGTGTCCCACAGAGCGGCGGCCCCAACGTCAGCTCCATCTCCTCTTTGATTCCCTCTATCATGTCCATCATTAGACACTGACACAGGGGAAGGCTAGTGAGCGGGCTAGCCGTGCACCAGGCAGCCAGTCAGGACAGAGCACACACAGATGCACATGAGAGGCCTTTCAAGTGTGAGAGGCTGACCTGCCAGGCTAACCGGGCCATATCTTTAACATGGCCAAAGCTCCAAGGATCGTACCAAGAGCGCTGGACACGTGACACAGCATGACCACCAGCGTGGGCAGACGCCACATCAAGACGAATGCCCAAACCACTCTGTGTACAGGCCACAGCGGGGGGCACTTTCCTCTCCAACATCAGATCAGCAACGTCCTGCACGCTCGCCGTGAGGTTTAAAACAAGTAGCGTCAAACATTGCCTCTGGATATGCCCTCAGAGGACTCTCAGTCAATATGCTTCAGATGCAGTACACAACTAGCTACTATAAAGATAAAGATAATACAGTATAGAAAATGTGCAAAAGAACTCAGTTTCAGAAGGAATTATGAATTAAAATACAAAGGAGGAAAACCCTTTACCTATAAAACAAGGCAACCACATTGTAATAGTAAAGCAATTCAGGAGTTTCTTCACGCAGCTAGAAATTCTTCAATATGAATGCATCTCACCCAATGATGCAATGTCAGTTTGTGGGCATTTACTTTAATCTCCTGTTTCACTATAACTATCATTGTCAAAACTACAAATGCATGGTTTAAAAGACATTTTGAGCATGCATGCTTTGTCTCACAATTTGAATCCTTTAGTTTTTGAGATGGTAATAGAGATGAAGCATATTGAAACCAAGAGGACTTCCTTGTGCATTGATATTTTCAGTGTGATTCAATCTGATAAAAGTTGTACAAAATGTTGCTGTCGTAAAGAGTGGGAGATCATGAGTCACTAGGAGGTTGTTTATCTGTTTTCTGAGAAAGCGCTCTTTGCTTCCTGCTGTGAAACTTGAGATGTTGTTTCAAATGAGCTGTAGTAACGCAGGTGAAGACTGACTGTCACTGCTTATGACTGCTGTCAGGACATGCATATATGTGTGTTAGCAGACTTCAAGTTATCTCAGGTTTTGACAAGTACACACCACTCTCACAAAAACCTGGGCGAGATGACTGACTAATTCAGGCTACACTGATAACAGTCAAAGCGGAGGAAGATTTTAGCCTTCATTCTGTCTGGTGGAAAGACACTGTATTAGCTGCTTCCTGTCAGACAAACAAGACAAAACCAGTGAGGTAGCACAAAGTAAATATGGAAGTCATTCACATCACATTGTACTCATCTCGTTGTACACTAAATGAGCCTTGAAAATGAATCATCACATCTGCTCAATTATAATCTGCAAGCCTCATGTCTGAAGAAGCACTCAAAAGACGGCAAACAGTGTAATATGATGACATAATAATAACAGAGAAAATTCATTATCCTACCATTTTTGCCCTTGTTATCTTGGCCTATATAAAGCATAATACTCCCTATAACAGAAGCACAGCCAGAGTTACGCTTTCGTATCTCTGGGTCCCAGGTCACGTAGTGATGGTAAATAAACACCTCCTGTGTAAGAACTCTAGTCTCATGCCTTTTCTTACAATTCTCTGCCTACTTCAGTTTATTCTACAACAACCAACATATTAAAGGGCCCACATTAAGCTATTTCTGATCTGTTATAATTATGCTTCCTCATCAAAAATATACTCTGAGTTGTGTTTTGTTTCATTCACATAGGTTTAACACACAAATCTTGCAATTCTAGCTGAGATTTTCTCTTAAGCGGAAAACACTTTGTGATGTTGTGTGGCAATACAGGAAGTGCTCTACTGTGTTTTTGAATTTCATGCACCTTCACTAAAATCATTTGGATAATTTCAGCCCTGGAATAGTCTTTCTCTACTGAACAAAAGGTAAAAGGTATTTGTTAACTTCATGACATCACAGGGTGGAACAGAACATTTTGAGCTTTGGAGATGTAGGGATGTAGGTAGGTTAATACTAAAGGGTTATTCAAACTTGTGAATGAACAAAACTCCGGGTGTGTTTTTGATGTTGATGTTTTGTTTTTGAACATGGCTTAAAGCTCACAAGAGTAAATTTTGCATAATACAGGAGCTTTAACATATTCATATACCAATATAGAAGGGTGAAACACAAATTCTGTAACATACATACAACTTATAAGACAAATTGCAAAGCTATGACCACTTAAATCCACATGCGCCAAATTCTTTCCTGCTTCTATGGTGCAGTGGTATCTTGCTCTCCTCTTCCACTCTTCCATCATCACTTCATCAGGCTGGGTTTTTTTCCTGAGCTCTGGGTGTGTTACATAGCCCATGTTGGCCTGAGACATGCAGCCTTGTGATAGTGCCAGTGAAAACACCAGACTGTAACAGGATAATGAGCGAGGGAGAGAGGATGGCTCTGTTCACCCAATGTCCACATTTTACCCCAAAACTCGGCCACAGTTCAAGACATGATACGAGATCCCAAACAACTCTACAGAGGAATATCTCAAATACACACCCAGTTTCCTTGAGTTCCATATAAAGTGAATGGAAAAAAATCTGAAAAGTATAATGAAAAAGATATTAACAATTTATTTACATAGGAACTAACTTTCCCACTGAGACTCCGTTATGCAAGGTATCCAGAGCACCAGTGGGACCCTTTTGTTGAAGTTGTTTATTGGTGGAGAAACTAGAGAAGACAGTAACCTAAATATGGGGAACATGAAAAGTCCAGCTCTCGCATGGAGAAAAAAGCTCAGTACCTTATATGCCACAGTGCCGTAGCCCTTTCAAATATAATGTACAAAATGTACAAAAGTGGGATGAGGGCAACAAAGGGCTCCATGTGCAGTAAACAAGTCATTCAAAGTGCCAAATGTGGTCATTTTACAAAAGCTATTTTACACCCAGATCCACTACAAGTAATGCAGTCATCACATAAGCAAAAGAGAAAATCTGAATTTCAACACCTGTTTGCTATACATAACTGCAGAAAATGTTTGTATAAAATAAACTTTCCAACCCCACCCAACCTCCATCCCAGAATGCTAATGACTTGCTGTCACCACTCCGGTGTGCACCCTGACCTCAGGTTCACCCATCATACTCTCCCAAAGGACCTGATCGATAGCAGCACATGACAGCTCCACACACAGTCCTCAGTGAGAGTGTGGAGCCTTGGACTACATGCCTGCTTTGCTCTGGATATGGACAGGGTCTATTTTATGGCTGAGCGCCTTACATCCCCTGTGTGAGCCTTGGCACTCTGACTGGGACTCTCTCTCCAGTCTCCAGGGCCCTTTGAGGTGTTAAGCACACACACTAGACCCTGTATATGCAACAACGCACTGCCACACACTAAATGGAAATATTCAGTATTCATAATTCAACTGGTTAACATTATTTCCCAGGAGTTCTTTCTGTCAAGGCCCTAGTCATTTGAATCCACTTAAATGGAGAGCAGATCTGCCTACAGTGAGCATTGAGCTGGGGTTGTTTCACTTGACAGTTGGCTGAATATATTATGGTAAAAACACTGGTGTCAAGCACGGTTCATCCACAGACCCCAGAGTGCTGAAGCCATGGAGCACATGATAACAGAGCCTCTTTATATTAATCTTCAAAATGCCTTGTACTGGATTATCAACATGCATTTTGAAGTCGGGTGATGTCTTCCATCAAACAAAGAATGTGTCCATCCTCATACAACACTGATAATGGAAACTGGATTGGCAATAAATATGAATATTCCCAACAACTGAATTGTTTGGCTTGGGTTTATGAATGTTTTCACACATAAAATCCTCTTGTAAATCTGGGTGTAGGACCAAAGAGTCAGTCCTAAGAAATTATTATAAATTAAATATATAAAATTTATAATATATTAATTTACTTTTGTAATGTGCTATAAGTTGATTGATAGAAAAGTATTTAAGAAACTGACAGATGTGTGCTAAGTTTTTAAAGTAAATCCAAGATATACGTTGACAAAGGGCTGATGGGCCTCTGTGGAGATGTGCATATTCCTGTGTATTTGTATGCGTGGTGAGCGCGTGCTGGTGTGTAAGAGGTGCTCCCTGCTGTAGCGGCCGCGCCACCGTGCCATCTGGAGAGGAAATCGAGTGTGAAGTACAGTATAGTTTGGGACCAAGCTCCGTGGCAGCGGCTCAGCAGTTAGTTCATTAGTTCCAAACTTCCAGGGATTAGGAGCGAATCTCTACGGCAGGCAGTGAGGAGGGGGCAGTCCAGGAAGAGAGAGGGAACCATGTGGGGAAAAGAGGCTGGGTAGAACGCTGCAGGACCTAGGGCACTGAGAGAGAAAGAAAAAACATGAAATAAACAATCTTAACCCTGGGAACCCTGTAAGGAGTGACGGGGAGCGAGAGGCGAGTGAGGGGAGAGCGAGGGAACACGGCGAGGACAGGTGTAGCCGTCAGTTCCGCTCCTGGTTTAACCTCCCCCTCCCCACTGATCATACAGATATGATGATATGTGTAAGAGTGTTAGAGCACTCAGCCTTGTCTGCCTCCCCTCTGGCTCTGCGCTGACAGTTAGCAAGCTCTGGGTGGCTCCTAGCCTTTACTCTTCCTCTCATCTCCTCCAAGAACTTTCTGTCATGAATATCTTCTGGCCTGTAAGGTGCCAAAGGTGAAGGTGACACATAATGAAAAGAATATATTAATGAACAGTGTGGTTTCAATTTAAGGTGTATCCATGCATGACTAGCAACGAAGCTAGCTCAGATGTCACCTGACCAAGCACCACCCGCTGTTGGAACAGTAGTTGGTTCATTTAGTAGGAACATATCTTTCATTGTCTTCTACAAAAAGAGTATGATCACTGTAACACTGTTCTAACAGATTCTCAAACTCAAAAAAAGTGCAGGCCCTGCAATTGTCCAGATCAAAAATTTTCCAGTCCAAAATTTTGCCTCTTGACCTTAATTTTCTACTAAATTGCCTGGTTGTATCTTCCTTTATAACAGAGTTTTGTGGAAATGTAAAAGTAGCGAGTGAAATAAGAAAAGAGAAAGAATTAATGAAGGCAGTATCATGCATAACCTACAGGTCTGCCAGGTCTGTATGCACACTTCAGCTTGGGCATAGATTTATTGATTTGCTGACCCCAAATGGAAAAAAAAGAAGGTATGAATAGGGATTGCTCAAATATAGCAAATATAAGTATTATTGAATATTGTTATTCATACCTTGCACTGTGGAAATATTTTCTTTAAAATCATAGGATGAATTCCGAAAAGGAACCAGGAGGGTTGCTTGGGCAGCCTCTACACAAACATCTGGTGAATGATCTTAAGTGAAGGAATCAAATAATACACAACAACCCCCGTGGATTTCCAATTGCCACAGTAGAGAATGAAGCTGAGTGTGTGGGAAGTGAAGAAAGGGTGCCCGTAGGAAGAGTGCATTATGTTATCGAGTAAATAACTAATTTTTATATTACACAGTATGACCTGACACATGCGGAGAAAAAGCGACAGGTTTGACACACACTGGGCTAGACTCTTTTCAGGGGAAAAAGAGCTAAAATGGGTTCTTAGTAGCACACTTCTAATGGATATAGCATTAATGTATAGACTGAAAAGTAATAAGTGTCTTATGCATAGAACAGTTCCACTACTGCATACTGGTTTAATGGTCGGCATTTCAATTCAATTACTCTAAATGCTGGGTCCACCTGCTGAGTGACATTCTAAGTTAGAAAGTGCCTGAAGAATAGTTTTTCTTTTAAATACAGGAAAATATACA
Source organism: Boleophthalmus pectinirostris (assembly GCF_026225935.1). NCBI lineage: Eukaryota > Metazoa > Chordata > Actinopteri > Gobiiformes > Gobiidae > Boleophthalmus > Boleophthalmus pectinirostris. The sequence continues at coordinate 20,261,342 of NW_026570970.1, read as the reverse complement.
TGCTGCTGAGTCTTTGTTAATGGACAATCACAATTAAATATAAGAAATAAGTATTATTAAAGAGGATAATAATGCATAATTCATTCAATAGTATGCTTTTAGTAGTTTAACTCATTCACATATTCAATTGTATGCTTACTGCAAAGAATAATGTAGTTTTTTATCATCATATAGTTGCCTATTGACTGTGACAAGTTTGTATGTACTCAGTCTATAGTACCTATGTGTATTTAGATTTTTTTTGTATTAGTTCTTCAAACATTTTAAATTAAATAACAGAACATAACTGAACTGTGTTTGTAGAGACGAACATCTGAGTTCCTCACGTCTGAATAAATGCTGTGAGCTGCATTCCTCTCCACATTTCTCTCTCACATAAAGAGACTGGCATCCTCCGAACTCCGACGCAGGGTCACAGCTCTGGCCTGTCAGTCACACGATCATCATCTCATTGTCTTTGTCTGGGCTACAGGAACAGCCTCAAGCCGAATCAATCATCTTTATTATCATGGCTTAAAACCTTTTGTTTGTTAACTTTTTTCTCCTCTTTCTCTCACTCTCCAATCAGGATTTCATGGGCAGTTCATGTGGGCCAATGGGGAGGAGGAGTGGGCGGGAGGAGAATGCTTTTAACCTGCTGCATCTGGTGCTTTCCCGCTGCTCACCCAGTGGGACGTGGTCACCTTGTTTTAAAGGGCCCACGTAGGGGGCAGCTACTGCCTTTATGTGATCATAATGGGGAGAAATGCGCTTGTTTTAAATATCTTACTTAGGTAGTTTTCCCTTCAGTGATTAAGAAAAAGCACCTGGCTAAAGCCCGAGCACCTGTCTGGAGGAGGGCGGTAGAAATTAAAGATTAAAGGTTCAAAAGATTGTTTTACTTATCTAGATATTCAAATTAATAACCTTATGTTAAACTCACAAACGAAATGTATGTATGACCACAGCCCACATACAGCAATTTACAGCTTTAAATTGATTTGTAATACTTAACAAAGGGTAAAATGTAATCAAGCAAAGGTTAACTTCTTACTTGCTTGTGTCCCATCCAAATATTTGTTTAATAATACATTCAGTATATGAATTTTGCAAAAAAAAGTTTTTTTTTTTAAACTGAAAATAATGATTTCTGGTGGAAACTGATGATTACATTCTACAACAGTTCCCTTGAATAACAACTGATCTACTGCTGCATAGCTACAGCTGACAGTCAAAAAGGTCCAAGACGGATTCATTACCAACATGTCATGTATAACTATAATTAAAACATAGCATCTTCAGAAGCAGTGCAGCAGCTTCTTGCATTCACAAATTGAGAGTTCTTGCCATACGGAAACATAGAAAACTGACATAGTGTTGTGTTTCTTATCAGTGGGTTTCATGCTGTGTTTCTATTACACACATACACTTGTCTGTCTGTGTACCTTTTTGCTGAGGGCTACCCCATCTTCACAGTCTAAGACGGCACAGTCGACGTCTAGCGAGGCCAGCTTCCTGAGTTTTCGCTCATCATTGCCGGGGCAGTAGAGGACGGCTCTGCGCGGGATATAGCGCAGCGAGGGGCCCGAGCAGTGGTGATGACGACATACTCCTCCAAACAGCTGCCAGACTGAAGACTGGAGCTGCCTGTTACACCTGTCAACACAAACACACACATTTTAATAAAAGAAAAACAGACACAATATCTACCATGTTTCTTACAAAGAGAACAAAGACAGGTCAGAAAAGTACGAATGCCCTTACATTTAATATATGGTATACTTTTAACAAATTTAAAGGGCCCATATTACGCTTTTTTCTGACCTATGTTATAATGTTGTATTAATGTTGTTTTGTTTCATTCACACGTTTAAAACACAAACTCTGCATATTTAGGCTGTGTTCTTCTTTCAACTAGAAAACACTCTGTTCCACTCTGTTGGGATGTGTAGATGGACTAATAATAAAGGATTACTCAAGAATGTGTGAATGAAACAAAAAACAACTCCGGATATTTTTCATGAGGTAACAACAATCAAACATGTCTTAAACCTCACAGGAGTTAATTTTGGGTAATACAGGCCCTTAGTAGACCGAAGTTTAAGTATGGGGATAGTTTCTTTCTAGTGTCCCCAATGGCTAAAGTAATAATTTATTATTTTATGTATGAATGAATGTAGTTCTTGTTTTTGACACAGAATACCACTGCACATTACTCTTCCGGTACTCTTCTAGATACAGCTGTGTCTTTCTTCTCTTTAAACAAATCAAGAATCTGGGCTATGATATTCCTGTTTTAAACACAGATTAATTAAGTTAGTATGATGAAGTAAATAGTTTTGTAATTTACTTAATATATATTAAAAAACATCAGCTTTTTACTCTCTTCTTTACCCCAGGCCTGTACAAACAATGGGGTAAAAACATGAGGAAATGGCTGAGTGGAGGGAGAGGGGCTGGAAACGTTTTATTTAAGGTGTTAAGTTTTCTTTTCAGAGGACTATTGACATGGATGAGGGACACTGACCTGTACTTCAGCACTATTGTTAAGGACAAACACTCCCAAACACTCACCACTCATATGCTAATACTCGCACACTACTGAATATGGAGGCAGGTCTGAAGGTGCAAATGGGGTGACAAGTGTTGGCAAAGCTCACTCACAATAATCCTTCATTATTTAACAATTGGAAAGGCCCCCAAAGACAAAAAGCACATTTACACGCAATGTCCAGTACTTTAACAGCTTCCAGATCCAATTTTATTTACAACTGCTAATACAGTAACATTACTTTAAGCTCTACCAGTACAAGCTCTTTTGCTTGTATTGTTGTGACCTTGATCTTGAGTTAATGACTGCACAAGATGCAGCATATTACAAATGCTACATCCATGTAGAGTAGCAAGGAGCCAAAGCTCCTGCTGTTATAAAGCAGAGCAATATAGCTTTATATAACATAAAGTGACAATGAAGGTGTGACAATATCCAAAGTGCCTTTATGTTTATTTCTTTATGTGCCTCTTCACTGCTATAATGGTCGTATATGTTCACGCAGATGAGTAAAATGAATTGCCCATGGGCACCACAACCATATGAAAAGGGTGAATTCAACCATCCAATAGTTAAAATAACACTTTTTGTGTTAAAAGCAACTCTGAAATATTTTACCCTCAAATTTAACCCTCCAGTTTTTGCGGTGTAGATTTGATTTCAAACTTTTCACTCCAACTACCACCTACGAGAACACTTGGCTTTCCAGGTACTGTTAGATCTAATCAGGCCCAAATGAGGAATAATGTAAACTCTGACATTTTGTTACACCAGGGGTGTCAAACATACGGCCCGGGGGGCGGCTCTGACCCTCCAAGACCTTTAATCTGACCCTCGGCTGATTTTCTACTAAAATATTTTAATTATATTTTCTATTAAAATATTGGTAATTTTCTGCGCCGCTTAGCATAGCAGCGTCTCCAGAGCCTCTGTGCGTGGCCCCTCCCACCAGAGCAGCACAAATGAAGACTTGCCTTTTTCCAAATGTTCTTAAAGGACGATCATTTTGACTGTTGACTGTGACACTATCATCAGCAAAATGTCAAAAATGAGAAAAGTAGATGCCAAGTGCAGAATTTTCCAAGAAAAATTAACTTATTCCTATTTGCATACAAGTTAATGTTAAAACATTGTGTTGAAATTGCATTTTTCTTAAAGTTACAGGTTGTTCATAAAATTATAATATTTTGTAAAAGAAAGAGTTCATCAATTAAAAAAAAAATCTGTAATAGATTTGTGTTTCTCTGCACAAATATTTGAACTTATTGCTATTTTTGGGTTTTATATGGCATGAGTTTTCTGATCCGGCCCCTTTGGGATCAAAGTAGGATACGGCCCCCGGATCAAAATGAGTTTGACACCCCTGTGTTACACACTGTCCTTTGGACACATTATGTATATGTGCTCTCAAATCATTATTAATTTCATGTAAAATACATTTTAAAATGATAAGTTCTGGTTCAGTAATTATTGAGATAATATAGGTAATAGAAAAAAAATCCCACTATTTATTTAAGTATACATTTTATTATTATCCCATGCCTAAGATAAACCAAGTCAAAAAAGAGACTAAACCACAAATAAACAAAATAATAAAACCCACAAGAGAACAAAAACATTCACAGAATTGTCTCAAACTACAGAGGGCCTTGCATACCACCAGAGCCATCTTGGGTAGCACCAGTGGTGCGTGTACCACAATTTGTCAAGCACTGTCACAATTCCAGTTTGGATTCTTAGTTTGCATGTGACAAACTGTATTTGTTTAGTACTTTGTCTTGATGTTTGTTTAGTACTTTGACTCTTTTTACAATAGTTAAAAAACTATTGTAAAAAGAGCCTTCTTATTTGTATTGTATTGTCTCAGTGCTCAGACATGTGCATGGCACAACTGGTGTGTGCCCCCCTCCTGATGGCCACACTCCCACACAGAGGCACACACCAACAATCATCAGGACTGCACACTTGTCTTAATCATTCGTTCTGTCAATCTGCATTTAAATCTGTAATTACAGAGAACCCACATCTCCCACTACTAACTCTCTGGGTTACAAAAGCCTTTGAGGGATCACATATGCAGATAGTGCCCTTCTTTGCCTAGAGGACAAAGGGAATAAGGCCTAGACAGAGGTATACTTCTACAAATGGAGTAGGCTTTATTCTGTTGTCTTGTCTTTGAGAGTTAGAGGAGCTAAAGTCACTTCAATAGCTACTTAATCCTGTCAATGGGCTCCTACATGCCCTCCAGACAGCCAAACTTAATCTGGCCTAAAGAGAAGAGCTTGTAGCAAGCTGTTGCAAACAATTCACAATGCCTGAAGCAATTCCACTTCATCGCTCCCAGGTAAATATGTAGGGCAATTTTTGAAATTCAATTTCCAGGCAGGTAAAGGTGATTGCATTTTACACAATAAAGCCAAGAACTAAGAGGAAATGACTCTTAAGAAATAGAAAATTAGGAGACAGACTTTGAAGTGTGATGGCTTGCCAAAAATTGCACCACAATAAAGCATGTTTTGAATTATTTTAAAACTGAAACTTGGATTTAGAGTTCTAGTTTATGTTTGATTGCCCCAATTGGGTTGATATCAGAATATTCAGAAAAAACTATGTCAACTGCCTTGTGGGCAAATTGCAAGTATCTAGTGAGTTATAACAACAAACTAGTGTGGCTGCATTTGTAGCTATAAACTGCTATAAAGTGCTGCGACCTCACCACAGTGACAGCATTTACAGGTCTGAAATCAGAGCAAAGAGCCTGGGTTTTAATATGGTGCAAATGGAGCTGGTTCTTATTAACAGCTCAGCCAGGCCTGTAGATGGGGGAAACACAAGAGATGAGTTACCAAACAGAAAAAATATTATTTTGTTTCATTGCGTGTTGTGAGACATAATAATATAATGTATAACATTACATAACATAACATTATATAACATTAAAACACAAATACTATGGTGCATCACACCTACTGCTCTCCATTGCAAGTATCACTGGTATCACACAAGACAAGTCCATTGTAGCTTGGGTGGACCAGGATGCCTAGAGACTGGGAGGCACTGAGGAAAACTAAAACTAGAGATATTGTGTCTTTCAAGAGACTAAACAAATTGTGATAAAACAACTAAACAATAATCTCACAATTTTAAGTGCACATAGAGAATGTTTTGCAACACTTCTTAATATTGTCCAGATTATAAAAGATGACAAGACAGCTTTATACCTTAAACTTCCAGTAAAACTTGACTCACACAAGAGAAACATTCCTATTACAACTGTAAAACCCTGTCTAAATAAACATGATTTATTAATGACCATGATTGACCATTGTTTACGATGGTTGTCATTGCTGCATTATGAAAGCCAGGGTAATTGCTTCATTATCATAGCTTCGCTCTTTGTATAACTACCAACGGCCTCCACCTGGCACAATAATAGCCTAATTCAGGTAGTAATATTCATCCAACCACACAAATTACCCCAGATAACAAGAAGCCCACTCAAAAACAGTCTCCATTTCAATATGTAGATTTTTCCAAATGATCTCCAGCGTGGGGATGCAGTCCGAAGCTGTGTCGAAAATGCACAAAATTAAAGATCTGTGTTTCGGGCTTGCAATAATCAGCCACGTCTTAATATGCAAACTACGGTGTCTGGGTTTCTGTGCTTAAGATTCCAGATTAAATTTGGTGAAAATAACAATGAATAAAGAGTAGGTTGGAAATCGATAGAGCTGGGGCATAAACAAGCGCTCCATCAGCAGAGAGTTGTCGGCAGGTGGGAAATAAAATGGTCAAAAAGTCATCAATATTTACCTAGGCTCGTGTCCACCTGCCTGTCTGACACTTCTGCTTTGGAGAATGAAGACAGGGGCCAAGGCATTCCCCACACAAGCCCCTCTCTCAGCATGAGTCTGCTAGATGCTTTTTTTACACTGCCTCGGGTCTGTGGACACAATTGGATGGGAGAGAATCTCTGAATAATTAACCAGACACACAGAAAAGCAACAAAACAAACACACTTTTCAAGTACTTTCCCCCAATGTTTTGTTTATAAATGTTATCCCTGAGGACTTCTGTAGATTTCAAAGACATTATCAAAATTACTGGAAAATTGTACGTGCCTGCATTTAAGCATTTTGTAACCTATGCCTTCAATTACGGCTGGGTGATACTGGTCAGCCTCAGTGAGTGACAGGTGGTTTCAGAAACTATTCAGAAGAAGAAAATGGCTTTATTTGTAAATATAAAGTTTTCTAAGATTGAATGGCTCTTTAAAAATTGTGAATTAGGGTTAGGTTTTGTTTTGTTGCCACATGACCCACCTTTTGCTACTAATCAAAACAAGCCCCACAGCTCCTCCCATCTATGATCTCTCCAACATTTCTCCTCTCATTAATTTTGCTTTATGCATTAATGACGATGAAGTCATGATGTTATCTTCAGTAGCCAACACCAAACTATGTGTAATCCTGCCCAAAGCTCATAAAACTTTCTTGTGGTACAATATTCTTTGGCAGTAGGCCTCTGAATTAATTCCTCACAGGAACACTTATCGCGCACAACTCAACTCACCACATACATCTGACTTCATACAAAGAGCTCTGTAGAAATGTGTATTCATTGTATTGAGTTGTAGGAGTAGGTTTAGTTACAGCTACATCCAGTACTTGAATGGATATTTTTGTTCACACATGATTCCCAATGACTATCAACATTAATGAATTTATCATTAAAAGTTAATTGAGAGGGAAGTTGAAAAAGGTCAAAGAAGTCAGTCCATTGGAGGAGGGCACAAGGGGGTTAGCTTTTAACTTTAGCATTTTTATTGACTCTGGCAAAACAAAATGAGCGGGCTCTGTAGGATTGTGCGCTCTGCATTGGCCATTCAGGCCTTCAGAGCCCCATTGTAGTACTTTGAAGAGAATGAAAGGAAACCCCACTGGTGGAAATGCAGTGGAACAGCCCCACAACAGGCCACAACTGTTCCCTTATGCATGAAAGGCAGGGACATAAAAGACAAGATGGACTTCTGAGGTAGGCCCAAAAACAAAGGCAACAAAAGTGCTGATCACGAGGGGATGACACGACTCGTCTCGGCAGAAGGAGCGAGGAGAAAGGGCTGCAGGACAATGGCACTCTCGGCCAAATGACACGTTGAAGAATTGAAAAATCCACACAAGAGTTGTCTTCTCAATTGACTAAACCCACAAGTGCTGGGCGAGTGTCTGCTGGCCCCGGTCAGCCTGCCAGGGGTTGGACGACATCAGCCAACAACGACTTTACAGTCCAGCATTCTTTCTTACAATCTTTTGTGTCCCATTTGGCAAATAACTTGGCAAGGTCAGTGATGGGCTGGGGTGATGCCTTCAACCCAGACACCAAAACCAAACCTAATCAAAGCATGTTGGGTTCCGCTCCTGCAGTTTCCGTTTTGATCTGTTGGCTGTCTGCGTGTCAGATCCATTTCTGTTTGTGCCATAAACACAATTATGCTGGTGCCTAACCTCCATGGAAACAGCCAGGCCAACAAAAACATGTTTGCTCTCATTCAAAACCGCCTTTGTTTTTAATGACACACTGGCTGCTTATATTTGCGCCATCATTTGAGAAGGCATAGTAACTAACACTTTGTTAATAATATTGCTTCCTGGCAATTTTCACTCAGTTGGGTTTCATGCAAATGTGTTTTTCCTTCTATTATAAATAACCAAACAGAAGGACGTGGGAGTGGATGTCTGCCATTGTGATCATAGAAATTTGGTTTGGTCTTCCTCAAATATGACCTACATTACCCTTTATGAAAGCTTGTACTACTTGTTAAGTTAAAAAGTGAACAGTGTGCTCCACCAGTGAAGGCCCTCCTCCATGATAGCCCCAGGCCTCTCCCACAATTCTTCACACATGCCCACTGACTCTTTCACTGACCATCATCCAGTCTGATTAATGGATCGATGTGGTAATTGATTAGTGAAGAGGAGGTGGGAATAAGAACATAGGTCAAACGTCAATAATGTCCCCGCAACAAAAGGTGGAAGACGTAAAATGTACCAGTGATAGCCTGCAGCCAGACCTCTACCCATCAAAGCTCAGGCCAGGCCAACATAAAGGCCCTGGCCCATTCTCCGTCCGGCCCTGCCCTCCCACCACAGCACCTCTTTTCTTTTGGTAATGTTCTCTGTTAAAGTGACAGGAACCATTCTGGGAGCTGCTTGTCAGCTCACCTTCATAAAACAAGCTGTAAAGCAGCAAATAGCAGGCTTATATTGCTTCATTATGGCAGCTATGCAGGATCACAGCGCTGAGCTCAGGGTGAGAGGGTCACCGTGGCAGTAAATGGAACGGGAGACAACTCTAGTGTAGATGAATATTATGGTGTTCAGGATTTGACCCCTGAACTTCCCTCTTTCAACATGTGGGACGGTTAACTTCATCTGCATGCCCCATATGACATATAATTATCAATGAGAGAATATTTTGCCTCATCATTAAGAATATTTAATGTTTACATTAAGATTTATATTATTAGATCATGAAACACAACATTTTACCTGTGGATCAATAAAGATCCATAAATTATCTGTAGATTTAGATATGTGACACATACAATTTTTGACATTCAGGCTTTCTAATCATCAATGCTAAACTCTTTCTAATGGAGACGTCTAAAGCCAGTCCTCTGTGTTTTGTAGCTCAGACTTTGAAAGAAGAAAAAATACTGTCTTTTTGTTTATGTGCAGGGAATAAATACTGAAACAAACTGAATTAGTTTTTAATAATCAAATAAACTGAATCAAAAATTGGAATCTGCCAATATGAGGCTTTTTTTTTACATACTGCCCCCTATGTTTTGTCCAGATGAATCTGTAAAACTATACTTTATTTACACTTGATATTTTATAATTACAAGAATTTTTTTTTTACCTCTAACTACCTCTATTGCATTTCATTAACACTGAGACAACAGGCCACAGGAGCAAGCGTAGGTGAGCTGTAAGTTGTGTTCAAAAGCTCCAGTCCTTTAATGCCTGGTAATGTTTTCACTAGCTGACAGTGGGGGCCCTGAGGTGGTCAATAAACGCAAACTCCAAAGTGTTCAGAGCCAGACCTGGTTTAAAACGACCAATGTGTCCACTTTCCATACTCGCAAATCTCCACCAAACATAATACGCTCATCTCCCCTCACCCAACTCCGGTATTCCCCCACCGAGTTCCTTCTGATAAAAATTCAAGCTTGGATCTTACTTTCAAAGAGAAACATTTAACATAAAACAACTTCTTATGTATACAGTACATGTAAAATGATAAAACTCTCTATCCAGGTTCAAAGCGTTGACATCTAAAAATAGCAGGTATTAGCAAGTCAAATACGCAGTGGTGCTTTTCAACATCTGGCGTAAGCAAGCTACATCCAAAGTAGCTGTCCTGCTTTATGTGGCTATCTGTCATCTGCACAGCCCCAGTAGCGCCAGGATCAGTCACTTATCTCTTTAGCAAAGGGCTGTGAGGCTAGAGTACAAGCACCAAACTCTCTGATCATTGTGTAGTAAATTGTCACTTGCATCAACATTAGCGCTCTGTAACATGCTAACCAGAGGGGCTAAAAGGGGAGACAGGCTGCACGCTCTGACACTTGTTCTCTGAGGGGTGGATTTCGGTGTCAGGATTACAGTGTGCGAGTGAAAGGAGGCGGAGGAGGAGAGAGAGAGGGGCCGCCGCTCTTTCTTTGGGGACCCATGTCAGGGGCCCGTCGTAATGGCTGTGGGAAGAAAAGAAAGGAGACAGTGAGCTGGAATGATTAATGATTGTTTACATTTAAGTGGGCTTTCAAAAACGGGCAAAGAAACCGGTGTTTATTGGTACAGTCTTCTTGACACTTGCATAAATGGATCTACTTGACTAGTCTTCATACGGCTGCAAAAACCCCTCAATTTCAGAATAAAAAAAGATAGAGGAGACAAAGAATGAATATCTTCTTTTTGACTGAATGGCAGTTTAAACCCTACATCTTAAAGATCAAAGGCACGCCATCCCAGAAAGCTCAAAACCTAAAAATAAAAAAAAAATCTGCACAAGCCATTATTTTCTGAATTTGAAGCTGCTGATATAAAGATAATATACAATTTAAAATTACCTACTGTTGGGGCTGGGTACTAGAGATGAATAATGTTACAAAGTTTCAATAAGGCATAAAAAAGTTAGGATAGTACAGTACCGATACCAGAAAAATCTTATAATAACAATTTTGATGCCTGGTGTCCTGAGTCAACACTGTACAGTTACAGTCTAAGCCCAAACAGATGATAAAAAAAATATTAAAAATATGTTTTTTTAAAGAATGTTATGTGTGGGGGGGTGATAAATATGTTAAGAAATATGTTAAGAAAAAAGTATTGTTCCAGTTCTGTTGTTGTGAATATCAATTGTTTAATTACTGCGAGGTATGGACCGGATCCTTCCCTATATGTTTTTTTTATAATATACTTCAGTTTGAACTGCAAAAACCTGCCTGAGCGACTATCAAAGAACACAAAACCCACAGTAGTACACATAACAAGAGTGAATGAAGCACTGGTCATGGATAACAAACAATATCCACTTGAAATGACAGTCTGGACTGGGGTGTGCCTGGATTTGGATCTGAACATGAAATCAGATCAGACACTACATCAGACTATGGGGATATTTGGCCTACAATGTGATATGTGCCCTGCGCCCCCTCCCCTCTCGGCATAGGCACAAACACGCCCCCTGGACCCCTCCTTGGACCTTGGAAAAAGTCGGACAGATGGGTGTACTGGAAAGATCCACTCAGGAGACCAGAACATGCAATGGTGCTGTCTGCCTGACGTTTGGATTTTGGAGAGAAACTAGAGTTTGGTGAAAAACAGAGTAGTTAAAAACGGGACATCTGTGGATTGTAGTCGTACTACCTCTCATGTGGGACAGGATGTGTCATGATGGAGACTTTTGGAACACATTCCTTTTAATTAATGGACCCCCTCATACTCACGCTCTGGCTCAAAGCTTCTCTCTACCATGCAAGTTGTCTGTGCCCCCAAGTGGTGGAAAAGGAGAACTGCATTGTATTTTTAGGCACAGTTTATCTTCACATCTCTGAAATAATCAGGTGTAATACAGTACATGCAGTAATTTTTGGACTAGTTTTATTATTTTAAAAGTTTAAATATTTTAATACAGTAAGATAAACGTTATTGATAATAAGGAAAATTGTGAATCAATATAGGTAAATACTGGTAAATTACACAACAACTTGCTAATAACTAAGATATTTTACAAACAACATGAAACCTATAGCCATAAAGACTTATCTTAAAATAAATTAAAACACACACACACACATTCCACAACTAATCTATACCCCAAATCTATGGAAATCTATCTTGGAAATCTATGGGAGTATTTTTTTTAAGTACTAGCACTCAGTCTGTCCCTTCCCCATCGTAGCATGCCTCCTTAGAGAGGAATTTTAAGTAATAAAGCTGATGCCTCCTGTAGTGCCATGATGACGGACACTTCATTCTTTTAAGCGACAGGGATGCCTTTTGCCCTCAACGTCTGCCCAGCCCCAAGCCTTTAATTAAGACTGGCTTAGGCTGGATTGATCCTGACACACCAGGAAGTTTCTTGAAAATCTGACTACCAAAACTGTGGAAGTATTATATAGGCCACAGCCCCCCTTGTAGCTGCCCAGAGCCCCTCCACACCCCCACTAAAAAAAAGGATTACGAGTTGAGAGTGCACTTAGACCTTGGATGTCATTCATATTTGACACCAGGGTTGGGTTCGATAACACTTTCTACATCTTTTGTCTCTGTCACATTAGTCACTTTCTGCACACAATTATCAATACAAAAATACACATTTAAATAAACACAGAGTTATTAAAAAGCTTAAAATCAGCCTCCTCCTTGAGGAAAGCTGTAATAAGAAAGCATGTGAATGATGCCAGCAGAGCATGTAAAGTGTGCGCACCACATGGAGAGAATTCTTGTACTGGTTTTTACCACAACATCCCCAATGCCGCTTCAATGACGCTCATAAATGTGTAAAAAGACCACAACTGCCAGCTGTCAACTTTACACTAGAGTTTTATGGAAAAACAGAAGTGACAATGACATTTCTTGTGGTAAAAGGACAAAGTAGAGAATGTGACTCTGGATACTAACCAAGGTGCCACACTGGCCCATTCAGAAGCAGTTGGGTTTGACAACCTGAGGGCCTTGGACATGTTCAAGAGGAGGGCTGGTGATATGTTGCGGTTGAAAGGAGAAGAGTTTAAGTTCTAAGTAAAGGACAGCCTGAAGGAGAAGTCCACCCATCCAAGCTGTTACATTTGTGCAACAGCTTGTACATGAAGCATCACTGAAACTGATCTTTATGGTGAACTTGATGCAATAAAAATATTGTAAAAATTATAAATATTTAGTGAAAGTGACAAGACAAAGCCTATCCATCTCTTTTTGGCTTTAAGTGATAAACAGGTAGTAGAAACTGAGACTGGTTTGACATACTCTTGCAATAGTCCATATATATATATATATATGATTTAATAATCAAGATTTAGAAAAATTGTGAAATCAAGGATTATTATGAAACAAGATTACTACAGACTTTTTTTACTTGCAAAGAAGGGTTATTGGGCTATTAAATTTAGTTAAAATTAGACTCATTCTAATTTAAACTAACTACATTAGATTACTTATCAATGCAAATATAAATAAAGCCCTTTAAAAGGTCCTAAATAATAGGACATGATAAGAATGTTGATGTAAAGAGCTTCTCCTGTTTGAAAGACTATACGGGTGTGTCTATAATTAGGGGTACATTTAACTTCAATAAAAAGTGGAAAAAATAGGTTTTGTTTTTTTGCTAAAATAATTACATATTTTACACATAAAGAATGATTTGACCATCTTAAACTTTTGTTATTTTTTAATTTTCCATGTTATAAAAGTGTTTAAATAACTAATTTTTCAGGTGTGGAATGGGCCATTGACATTTTATATTGATATGACTCAAAGTACCACACTTTTTATATCACATTTGTTTGAAAGTTTTTTTGTCCTTTTGGCACTGGCTGTAGTTCTTTTTTTTTTTTTTTTTTTTTTTTTTTGTGACAGTTTTAAAACTGTGAATACTGAGTAACGGTTTAATGATTCATTAGGCAGAATACTGACCATGACTGATACTTATTTTCATGCATAAAAATTATACATATTGTTCTTTGTGTTTTGGTAAAGGGTTTTATTGGAGTGATGCCCTGTGTCATTTTTTATGCAGTACAACCAAATATTTAAGAAATTATGGCTCAAAAAAGATCCAGATTATATAGAAAACACGTCAACTGGGTAATGTTATCCAACTGACGCTCTGCTGTCTGTGATAATGAGTATTTTTCAAATGTGTTTGTTGAAATCTATAATCTAACATGATTTTTTTTCATTTAACACTTCAGATAAAGTAAGAAAAATCAATGTATCTGCTTCAAAAGTCTAAAAACAATTGTGACTAAATCTCAGCAATGTCAACTGGATAACGCTGATTTTATAATGGAGTCTATGGGAAGTGTTACCCAGTTGATGCGTTACTCGGTTGACATTTTAGAATGTTGTGCTTAATATAGAGGTGAGACAACCCCAACATTACCATGACATATTGCTGCTATTAAGATCATTCCATACCTGATACCAAATCTAAAATCTAATGTAATTCTACACAAATATGTGCATTACCCAGCTGACATCTGAAAAGTTCTGAAGCTGGGTACGCAGTAAAATAAGATGATTCTTCCAAAGATGCAGGTTAAACCTGAGCAGTCTCTTTTCAGATATCACTCCAGGAAGGCTGAGGCTTCACTGTGGTGTTGAGTTTGTGAATTGAGAGTGAATCATTGCAGTTTTATGAGGGATTATCCAAGGCATTACCCAGTTGACAAAGCATTTTTGGATGAGCATATATGAAAGTATTCAATATACAAGTAATGGGCACAAAAGTTTTAAAACATTTAAATCAGTCTTTTCTGAAAAGCAGACAAGCAAAAAATGCTATTTTCAGCATATAAATTGATTGATTCTGCAATAATTAATAATGTCATTAGATCACTAAATTTTGTCCAAAGAGGCTCTGATGGACCAGTGGTAAAAACTCTCATTGTTTCCAGGAAATAATTGTACAATTCAGAAATAGAGTGAGCGGACATGAAATTTTCCCCTAATTATAGAATCATCCATAAGCAGTCCCTGCTCTGACTTCTATTAAAACTGATTTGTAATCATCCAAGTGTGTGATTTTATTTTTATAGCCATATTGTCCAGCCCTGTTCAAAATGGAACAATACTGAATTCAGGAGGTAAAAGTGAGGACAGGATGGGTCAGACAGCCCATGTACTATTTTAGACAGCACAGGCAGCAGGTACAGGAAGCCATTAGACAGATTCCATTTTGAGTTTATAAAGGTTTTCCTGAACACTGCCCTGAATGGGTGTAGGCACACAGTGCATGGAAATCTGCAAACTGACAGGGCATGGTTGATGACACGTGTAAGCTGTTTTGACTAAAATCAAACCTGTGACTCTGTTCACATTTGACTGTAAAGCCGTAATAAAGCTGCACTTCAAAAGAGCTGCATCCCTCCTCTCCCTGAAGAGTACAGGCCGGATGCAGTCTGAGCGTACGCAGAGCTATAGGCTAACACAAGGAGATGGTGATAAAGTCCTTTGAATTGTGCTGTGTAACAGGAGGAGCTCCTGCTCTGCCTTATGACCCTGTGCACTTCCTTCCCAACACAGACACAGACGCTAAACCACTGAACAATGTGTACTTCAGCATCAGGCGCTCAGAAGTGACCTCAAAAACACAAAACTCCAGATATCTATCTATGATAGTGTTTTGGTCTTCACTACCTTAGCTATGGCTAACTTTGAGCCCCACAAGCTCTCCACTTTGACTGTGGCTTCATCCTGTATTTTCCAATTATCACCTTTTAAAGGCCAGCTGGGTGCATTCCAAACCATCAGGGGGCCATTCCTTTTGCATCGCTGTGTGACAAAGTCATGCTCAAGTACCTTCATGCTAAAGATTCAGAGTGTACAGTTAAATAATACTCATAAACTCATAATATTGTTAAATTAAAACATACAACAATAAAATCATTGCTCATAGATTGAAGCTTCATCTTCTACTTCTATCTGGAAAGTAGCTTTGGTGACTTTATTCTTATTTTAGTTGATTGGGCATGAAACATTGACTTTCTGCATTTCCACAAATCGCAAGAGCCTCCACCACTGGGGCAGCCAGTTACCCTGGCTATGCTAGGCTGGTTCAATTGAGTAGTTTGGGGTGGGAGCACCAGTCCATTTGCTTTGCACATTAATGAACATTCTGCTTGTGCCTTAAGGCTGTCTTTTTTAATGCATGAGACTAGTTCAATGGTGTAAACCTGTGTTTGATTTCTTCTCAGCTCCCTTTGCCAGAATACATATAGCAGCATTTAACTGTGAATTAATTTTCATGTTTGGATGTACCCTGCTGAGGTGTGATGCTGCTGGTGCATAATCCAAAAGTGAAACACTACATATGAGCAGAGAGCACTGGTCTGTTTTCAGCTCAGGTCTGAAGCAGAGGGGTCACAGAGGCCAGTGCTGGGAGGACATTGTGAGTGGACACAAAAGAATAGAGAAAAGGCGAGCAGAGGATAACTTGTGCAGCTTAAGGTCTGTGTGCACTTCATAATAAGCATGACTCCAGCAAAGGACAAGACACGCATGTGCAGCCACAGCTCCGCACCATCATCCCCTAACACAGTGTGTCTAATGCTCCTATTTAGGCCCTGGGTGCAGCGGCGCGTGGCCTGAGGTTTTTGGGAGGGGACCAAGGAGAGCACCTAACCAGACAGCTGTGCCCCAAACTAGAGACAAAAGCCGAGGAAGTACCGCATCACGCAAGATGGGACTAAAAGGCGTTCCAATTTGACTTCAGTCTGCCACAACCTGCTATTTCATTCAGGTCACTTTTCATGGTCAAATGTGTCACTGCTAATACCACTCTACAATGACACATGGACATCAAGCACAGAGATACAAACTCATTACTAGTATTGTTTCTCATGAAGAGAGAAGCCATTTACTACCACTGTAATTTCATTAATCTTTTTTTTTAATATATATATAATATTAGTGCATGCTGAATGGAGAATATTGGTACAGTTGTCTCCTAGGAGGTTAGGTGCCTCTTGTCATGTTTTTATATTTTGTCTGTTTTTTAACCTGGACATTTCAAAATAATTACCTAGCAAAGCAAAGCATTACTATGGCTGTAGTTGACTGAAGTACTTGGTCAACTAAAGCCATGTCCTACCAATCAATTTGTCAACTAAAAAGGGGGCATGATAAAAGCTGTCAATACTATTTCTTTAGTTTTATCTGAGCCAGACTGCACACATAAGACTATTCCTGTGCGGGGGTTCATGCAAAAACAACTATTAGGAAACAATGTATTTGTATAAAGTAATATTAATGTGAGTTTTATATGCCTATATATCATATCAAATATCAAATCATTAGCCAACTCACTCACTAATTTATAATCTAAATAAAATGATTCATTGACTAGTCAACTAAGACACCACTGAGCGAGTTCTCAAGTAAACGACTAAAGGCCTACAACTCTAAAGGTTACTTAAACATGTTTACTCATAGTTTAGAACTTTATTTTGTTTATGACTAAAATAGGCTCTTTTTAAAGTTTTCATTTGCTTTTTTGACAAAGAAAATATTAATTTGAATTTGTCTTAAACAAATGGTTGTTCAATGAGCTCAGATAATGCCAATGAGTATTATAAATTGTGTCATAGTGTTTCTTTGGTCTGAACATGAACTGTGGGTGAAGAGGTATTCACAAAGGGGTGGTGCGAGTTGTTCCTGGCATTCATATCAATGGTCAGCCCTGTGATGAAATGGAAAACCAAATATTTAGAGTAGATCATCAGTGAAAAATAGGAAAACTATCCAACCCCAAAGCCCCCACATAAATCAGCTTCCTTTATGATGCCCTGGTGTCCATAGAAACACATTCACTTCGACGTCAGGGAGATGCTATGACTCAAAAATATCCACTGGTTCAAATTAGCCCATCAAACGGCCAGCTGCAGACGGGTTCCTGTGTGGAGAGGAGTGCAATGGAGGGATAGAGTTAAAGAGAGGATGGAGCAGGTTGTTGACCTCCCAAGGGTGCAGCCCACCAAACGCAACAGTGTCAGTTCTCTAAAACAACAATGTGTACAACAGAGGGCGGCTCAGAGTGGATGATATGGACTGGGCCTGAATCTGATATAGCTCAATAAAAACATCAAAAGAGAAGATAGAAAAGCACCCACAAGTACTTCATTGTTATTCACTGATTATTTCTCTCATAATGTAATCTCATTCAAGATTTCCAGGTTTTGAACCAGCTTAACCACTGCCAAAATAAATGACTTGTAGGTCTGTCACGATAACAAATCTTGAAGCATGAGACATTGCTACAGAGATATACAGTTAAAATGTTATTGGGTTACAACAAAAATACCCCAGAGCTCCCCACTTTTGCATTGAAATTGTACATACAGTAAATACTAAGCCCCAAAACATATAGTTTCAGCTTTTATGTACTAAACAAGCCGATATAGTAATTATCCTAACAGGCCCCATAACTTGTCACCTAATGAGATTTATATATCTCAACAATTTATCTGGGCTTGGGACAGGCATTTTTAAAAGTATACTAAATATTTGTACCTCTTTGGTGAGAATGGCTGTATCCTTTGAGTTCCTAGTACTTGAATTATCACAGTGAGCCAGACAGTCTCGTAGTAAACTGGCGATGGGCCCCGTAGTAAATTGTAGAAGTTCTACACAGTGGAGAGCTGTAGTAGCCATCCTTGGCACAGAGATGTGGGTCATGCTACGCTGTCCTCTCCCTCACCCCTGCACCAGAGCCCAAACCCTGATGAGATTAACTGGTCGAACCGGGCGCTTACTGCTGGTAAAACACAAACGCCACTGATTACATGAAGATTCAAGTTCCAGCCAACCACACTTAAGCTTGTCACTTGAAACTTATATTTTGGAAAAGTTTAAATTCAAGCCAAACAAGCTTTACATCAGTGCTAATGAATCAAGGGTGCAAAGAAGACTGAAGAACATTGTGCTTGTTTCAAAGGATGTGTTGGCTGACTCACTTGTCGGTCTGTTGCTCCGTCACCATTTTGTGACTTGTGCCATTGAGGCCAAAACGAGGCTGACGCGATTTTCAGTAGTTGTTGTGAGGAGGGAGAAGGAGCTTTGGCCAACCTTGCTTTGTGTTAAATCACCTCTCGGAATGGGATTAGGCAGGTCGGAATGCCAGGGTAATCACTCATTCAGAGGCAGCCAGGACAAAACAGACCTCCTTAAGGCGAAGGGGCAGGTTTTTATATAGCGAAGGAGCTTTGATTACGACTCCATCTTAAAACCCGCATCCGATGAGTAAAGACGTGCGCTGGTTTCTCCCCCCACATTTACTGGGCAAGTCGCCCTCCCGGGTTCCTGTAAATAAGTGATGTCACAGCGCCTAATGATGCCCAGACTACACTCAGCAAGGCCCTGAAAAACAGCAGCACTACTGTTAGCACACACAGCTCATAATAACCTCCATGTCAACAACCAGTTTCACTTTAACAGCAAGTTTGTTTTTCAAATGTATTTTTATTTCACTATTTTCAGATATCGATCATCATAGCTAAGAAAGACGTGTTGCTTGTGCATCCATAGAAACAGCATTTCACCTAAAGATGATCACATTTATGTACTAAAATTCAGAGGACAGTTGACTGAGGTTGCTTCTAAAAATATGTTTTAACTTATTTTCAATCAGAGCATTTCAGAAAAATACTTTTGAACAGCACAATTTCCCAGATCTCAACGGAACACCAGTATGTGAATTATATTGATGAAAAGTTGAAGGGAGTGATGAAAACATGTCTTGTATGTGACTAGCTGTGTGTTATGTAGACTGGCACTGACAGTTGTTTCCAGTTGCAACATTATAAAGGGCCCATCATAAAGCCTGGCTGGAGGAAGCAGGATAAGCGCTTGAGCCAAGGCAGTAAAAAGCTCTCTGGGAACTTGAAAGCCACACAAATGAAGTCTGCGTCTGCCATCTGGAAACAATAAACAAACAAAACCCAGCAGCCAAACAAATACTACCAATGCCATAGAGGGGGAAAGAGGCTAATGTAGCAGAAATTGTCAATGAGTGAAAGGAAAGAAGAGGAGCATCAATGTCTGAGAAACGTGTTGGGCATGGCTCATTAGCAGACGCTGATGGGAAGACAGACAGCCAGTCGACCCCGTGTACCAGGCCCCTTTGATGCTGAGGATGGCCCTGCTCTTTGAATGTGTGTGGTAGCACCTAAACCTGGTTCTAATGAAGAGGAACGCTCACTGGAGGCAGCCTGTCTGCAAACTAGTGCCAGTGATGAGACTCAAGAACTTTCAAAATGTTCAATGTGCCAAAGCTTTCTAAATATTCATTTATGTTTCACAACAAATTCTGAATTACTGTCTACTTGACAGTGATGAATGATAGTTGATGAAGCAGAACTAAGATGTGAGCAAGAGCATGTGTATCAAATACATCTCCACTACAAAAATAAAATCACCAAACATTTTCTTACTACTACTAATGATATTGTGTTAATGTTGAGTATATGAATTGAAAATGGACAGACAATAAACTATAAAAGCAATGTCAACTTTTTATAAACCATGCATATTAATGCATAACACTATGATTGTAAACACTGTAGTAAATTTGACCTCTTAACAGCCACTGTAAACCCATCTCCTTATAGCAACAATACAGACACCTAGAGGTTCCTTGTGGAATTGCAGCTCTTTTCTATAAGTGCGGTACAAGTAACAGCTCACCTTTTAGTATAGAACATACAGTGTGCCTCATCAAACAAGCCAACACCGAATATCTCCAACACACACGTTGTGCTGACGTGCTCTCCTTAACAAAGCACTATAAAAGTGGGTCTCCTAATCATTGTGGCGCAGTGTATCAGACAGGAAATGCTGAGTAAATTACACCTCATCAACCCAGAGCAAGCAAACCATCACCATGGCAATGGGCCAACCTCTATGCCGTGAGAAGAATCAAACCTGGCAAAAAGAAAGGGTAAAGTGTGAAGTGGAATTTTGTATAAAATACATAGTCAACAGACTTGAGCTCGAACAAAACAGAATATATTTTAAGCTTAAAATCTATTGAAAGTCTAAAAGCACTAATCTTTGTGTTTCTCTTAACAAATTATTGACAATAGCATTTCGACAGCACTGCAACAGCTGTTTTTATGTGAGTAAATAACATGGAAATATGGTGAATTTCTATAAAGCCTCTCTCTGAATCTGACCATCCTGCTTAAACTCACCAAATAAAGCACCGTTAGCAGAGTTTTGGAGAACAGAATTCTTTTGTTGAATTGTTCACACATTCCAGCCAGCCATGTTTATACAGATGCAATTCCATGTGCGCTGTAGGCTCCTCAGAACTCATCTCCTAAGGCAGAGAAGTGCAGCTGATCAAAGGCTTGGGCTCCGGTGCACAGACACTTGTTTTGGTTATTTTCTTTTGGATTCCTTTGGGGATACAGGGTGACACGTCCATCTGCTGACCGTATGCAGCCACCTTGGTCGTTTATAGGACAAGTGTATAGGCTTCTCTTGTCTTTCTTCCCATCCCACTCTGCTCCTTGCACCTCGTTTACTCAGCTGGCTCCAGACCGGACCCCCAGATTTGTGTTTTCTCATTGCAACATGTGCTAGCTTAATGTGCTGTAGCAAATTTCAAAAGAAAAATGAAATGGTTCGGTAAAAGGAGGTTTATTGTTGGAAGGAATCTAAACCATAAAAATTTAAAGTGGATATAATGTTATACATGAAAAAAAGTCTCTAACAGAGCAAATAAAATGAAAGTTGAGTATTGGGAATGCCAGGCTACCCCACAACATGGATTTGGTTACATAGTGGCCATGGTTGTTTTCTTGCCTGATTGGATTATGGCCACACACCTCTAACCACCAATCAATGGGGAAATGAGGTGTCAGCACAGTGCTGTTTATTCAACACTCATTTATTTTCTTACTTGAAGCTTGAGATCAGCCACTGAAGATACCAGATGAGGATAAGGGGCAGGCAAAAGCCACTACTAAGTGTGGGAATTTGTCTATAAAGTGGATTTTCCTGCACGATGCATAAAAACTACAACAAACTACTATAAGAAGTGTGAAAGTATAGCATAATCTGTCTTTTTTCTATTTACATAAACATGATCAAATTAAAAAATAATCATCATTATTAATCTAATTAGTGAAGAATATTATGCAAGCATACTCCTTGAAGCAACTGAGGTGTGCAACCAAATTTTACAGAATATCTTTTACTGTGTATGTTTGCGAGAAAAGACTTAAAACATCGTGAGGACTGGACTCACTAATAAAGAACTACAACAAAATTGAATTAGAGTAATGCCTGAAGCATGTATCAGTGTAATTGACTGAGGATTTCATTTAGATTTATGGCATCTATAAATTAACTAAAGTGTTACAAATGTATATTACAACGCAACCTTGTCTTGTTTCTGATCTGTTTTACAACTGAAAACGCTGGGCTTGTAACTTGAGGGCGTGCATCCACACGGCCCCAGCTGAAAAGAACTGGTAATGGGAAGACACCAGGAAGTCTGTAATGCTTCTAGTCAGCATGAAGTGCCATCAAAATAAAATTCTGCACAGTAGCTGCTGCTTTAAAACAACTGGAGCAATTGAAAATTCTCCTCCCAATTTATGCCAAATGTCACTTTATTAACATTCTTGCATGACTGCCAAGTGTCTGCGCTGCGTTATGCCCTTTCTCTTAATTGAAAACGTTATAGGGGTGCATTACACTTGGGGTTTTTATAAGCTGTGCTATAAAGCCCTAGCAGGCCCTGAGAGGGGAAACTGCCCATTAACTTATAAGGTCCAGGCCTTGGCTCGCTTAATTGACAACCTCTAGGCTACTTTCATCACTTGTCGACTTCATAGCGCCACTCAATGCTTCCTCCAGGATGCTGTTGAATCTTTGACATGAGGGTGTTTGTGACAAAGAGCAGCCCGCTGCCATGGCCAACGCGCAGGCTCGGGGCTGTCTATAAAACATGCACACACATTCCACTACAGCCAGGGAAGCAGCTACATTTAACCATAGAAAACACTGCAAATCAACATAAAGCCCATCACCATGAAGTAACATGGAGACAGTGTAATAAATCATGGTGCTTGTAGTCCATTACACTACTGGACACAAGCGCGTGGCGTGACAGTCACTTCACACTCTTCTCTCGCAGGATCATCAGCTTTGTGCCTCTGGAAATGCATGTGTCTTGAATTAGAGCCACATGTCAGAGTGTTGTTGACTAGTATAGACACATAGGCCTAATACAATATTGAACACACTTATTTTTTTACAACTGACACTCAAACTGTCAAAAGTTATTATGATGTTCTTGTCACATTTTAGTACAACAATGGGTGTTAACTCCACAATTAGAACAATGAAAACTTTACATTGTGATCGCATGACTGATAGTGCAGGCTATCTATTACTTGCCAAACCTATGTCAGATCTAAAAAAATATATGCAGCAAAAGAAAAACTCTGAATTCTGTAAACTGCTATGGATCTTACCAGGATGACTGAGGAATTACGCAGACATCTAAAAATGATTTATTATTATTATTATTGCTTCAATTAACACCTAATGTAGTCATTTTGAGAATAAAGATTAACTACTGTACAACAGACAACAGGCATGCATACTGTCCCGCCAAAAAAAATGACCAGGCTGTTCTTAGAAAATGTAGTCTCAAAATTATAGTAGCAAGCAATAGTCAGCATGTTGTAAAAGATCCATTGTGTTATACTCTACAAATAAGCCAACACAAAAAGCGAAATGGCTAAAATGAACTAAAAAGGACACAGACATCAATTTACAAAATGTTTTGAACAGTAAACAGAAAAACAGAAAAATGAAGAACAGGAGCACCAACCAAACATTTACGCGGCGCAATAAAGACAGTTCATGCTCTGGGTGATTTCTGATTTACTGTGCAACGCAATAACAGCTCCTCCAAACTCTTTATTTACATTTCCTTGGAAGAGTCGGCATAACCTTTAGCCCACAGACCTGCACGTGCCAGTTAGCAAAAGCACTGGCACGCAGACACATGCTAGTACGGTAGAGGGGATCTCTTTTTCAGCGCACCAGAAACGCTTTTTGTGCAGAGAAAAGACATTATATATCAAAACTGTTGAGACTCACTGTGGAAGAAGTCGTTTGGTAGTCCTGATTATGTGCGCAGCCATATTTCCTTGAACACAAAGAGCGGTGATTGGCTGCAGCAGCGTTCTCCCGGAAAGAGTTGACGTTCACTATTGGCTGTAGAAGCAAAAGGGGCGGGGTCTGGATGAAAGGAGCACATGTGGGGATTGAAAACAAAACAATTAGTAAAAGTATGGCAAGCGTGCTAAGATATGTTTTTTTTTTTTTTTTTTTTTCTTGAAATGTGAATGTACTTGCAAAGGTTGAACTTAATTTGTGCTTAATGATCACAGATGGTGTCCTCATTCAGAGACTTGGCTTTTTCAAAGTGGAGGAACAGAGACAGGTTGAACCCCACTACATAAGAAGACAGGGAAGTATAAAAGAGAGAGTGCGTGCCACCCTAGGAGTTCCCTCTCACAGCAGTGGCGAATTACTACCACTACCATCAGCCAGGTCCTAGTGCAGCAATGACACACAATATTTGCCATGATTAAGTCAGCAGGGGACCTATTCTAAATGTCATCTTTCACTGGACAGGCATGGGGATGCACAATACCAATAAGACACCTATATTTAAATTGAATCTCAACTTGAATCATTAATATATGATATGTAGACCTGAATTCATAAGATCACAATATGAACAAAAATATAGGCTATTATTATTAACTTACATAAATGATTCTTGTGGGATAGGGAAAAAAATGTCTATTCTATTTGAAAATTCCATTTCTGTGTTACTTGGAAACTATTCAGTTCCCTCCCCCTTTGGTTCATCGAACACAATTGTTGTCTACTAATCCAGTTTTGATAGCATTTGGCACACTTTCTTTGGATCACAGCAAGATGCTCAACTTCCATTCTGGTCTCCCCTAGGAACCTCCGAGACCAAGAAAGGAGCCGACACCAGGTCGCGCCAGAGCAGGAGGATTGTCTGTCTTCTCATAGAGCTAAGAAAATAATTTTTCATTCAAGTCACCCTTTGACCACAGACATGCACATGCACATGTACACCACTCCATTTTAGACAGTTAATGAAATATACCAGAATATGTTATTCTTGTCAAGTCTATTTGCTATCATCAAATAATCCTCTGTAAGTCACTTGCATATAAAAAGATATGTCAAAGACAATAGCATTTTTTCTTTGTCCCCTCTTTGTACGCCCTGATACAAATGGACAATGCATCAGTGGGCCCTGATGCCTCAGAAGTCTGGGTTCATTAAAATCTTGAACCAGTGCCAAAGCTGTAGTCATAGATAAAAGCAATATGAAAGGAAATTTATGGATGGCGAGTCACCATCGCTCCCTGGCATTTATAATAAACAAATGCTTTCTGTTTCCAATTTAAATTTCTCATTATACTGTGACTTTTGGAAAATGTGTTTTGATTTACCAACATTTTATCTGAAAAACTGTATAATTGATTAGATTTACATGGCTCTGATTTTAATGCTGATTGCCTGCCTTCCCGCTACAGTCCCCAGTTCAGCTTCACACTCACCAAAAACCAATGATCTGAGCAGCTCCTGAGGCACATTAGCATCGTATGAAGCAAACCTACATATCAAACAGTTTTTTTTTCTGACAAAATAATTGGCTTTAACCAGCGTTGAATCCAATACAAACCATTTGAAGGAAACTTCTTTGAGGGTGCCAAAAAAGGTGAGATAGACTTCACAGCCCGAGAGAGATGGACATCAATGCAGTGTGCCAGCAATGGCTATATTAACCCATGGCTAAATCCCATCACACAAATGTCAGTGTATCCGTTATGAAACCATGACATTTAGATCCAAGGTCTCCATTGTGGTTTTAGAGGAAGCTCGTGTTTGTCTATTCTTTGCATCCATCAAACCAGGACTTTGGCTCACAAGCAACTGTACTCTCAACAAAAAGGTTAAGGATCATATGCTTAAGTAACTTTATTGCATAATACAGTATATGATGTAAAGTATGCTTTGACTTTTACTATTTGAATTTTACAATTGCAGCACACTATAAGAAAAAATTTCTGTAATTAATTATATGTGTCATTGATTGTTTTGGCATGCAATGTAGAAACGCTGTCAGTTTTATATACAGCAAAAATATATATTGGCTATTAGGAAGTTTAAATCCTTATTTAATTAGACTGGTAAGGAATTGGTAAGGAATTTATAATGTTATAAATTACACTTGAACATGACATGCTATGTTCCAAATAGGCATTGCTATAACACCTTAATCCGACATCTCCCCAGCACTTGTCTGTCTAATGTTATAAGATACAGTGCTCAAATTCAACAATAGGACAATACGTCACAAGGCTGTCATGTTAAGACAGCAACACCTTGGCCCACACCGTAAAAAATCACAAGATGTTTAATTATTGCCTCCTTACATTAGGTTGGACCGATTCCCCCAGGCACTTGTTCTAAGGTCAGCGTGAGCAGCGGTGTTGGAGGGGGTTTGTGCCCACTCCGCCAGCCTACAGTCCATATTACAAATGATATCATGACAATTTTTCATGGGCATCAAACCAGTGATGTTTTACCGACTCATTTGCTATGATACCTTGTTACAGATCCAGCTGTGAACCAGGGACGTGTCATGGGGCTGGAGGCTGACCACCCGCCGGGCCTGGCCAATGACCTGGAAGGCAATAGGGGATGCCAGTGCCTAGAGCATGTGCTGCTCTGACAGAGCAGCAGGGCACCGTCAAAAACCCTCTCGTACAAACTTTGCAGATCACGCCGCTTTTAACAGATGAGTAAGCACTGGTGCCCACTTTTATCTAATTCCTCATACAAGCTTTATGGAGTTTTTTGTTGGAAGGGCTGGAACTCTGTTCATGAATCGCAAAGCAGTGCCCAAAAAGTACCTACTGTATTCTCAGAGTGGGATGGAAGGAGGTAGATAGCTTCTGACAGGTTCACTGCACAGGTTAAGCAACAATTCAGTGATGTGCCTGTAAAAGAATGACTGGAAAAGGCCAAATAGCATCACAGAAAGCAAACAAGATTTTTTATATCTTCTTTACATTATGCTTTCGAGAGATGACTGACTGGACCGATCTGGGGATGTAAAGAAATAGCAGAAGTAATGGCTGTTTTAGTGACATTGCAAAACTGACACACGTTTGACCAAACATTTGAATCTTTATAAATTATTACATTCAAAAGGCTAATATTGCGATGGTTTCTGATCTGTTATAATGTTGTTTCCTCATCAAAAACTTACCCAGAGTTGTGTTTTGTTACATTTCATTCACGCATATTTAACACAGAAATCCTGCTTATTTAACATGAGTTCTTCTCTCAAAACGAAAACACTGTTCCACCTTATGATGTCATGTGGTAATACAGGAAGTTCTCCACTGTGTTTTTAAACTCCACATACTTTCAGTACAATCATTTGAATAATTTCAGGCCTGGGATTGCTCATCTCTGCTGAACAAAATGTAAAAAGTAGCTGTTAACTTGAAAACTACCACTACATAACATCACAAGGTAGAACAGAGCATTATGAGCATTGGAGATGTAGACAGACTAATAATAAAGAGTTACTCAAACCTATGTGAATGAAACAAAACACAAATCCGGGTATGTTGACGAAGTAACAACATTCTAACATGGTTTAAAGCTCACAAGGGTCAATTTTGCTTAATATAGGACCTTAAATAGAACAGATTGGAGGAACATTTAAACAGAATTTAGCTGAGGCCATGATTTAGTGTCTCCTTAGCAGTGGGACCTTACTGACTTCCAGAGGGCATGAGTGAGTGCAGATTCTCTCTCCCGTATTTGTTTATAATTCATTATTACATCCATGTCCGTAGAAAAAAACATGGTAATACAGGGAGGATATTGGCCTAAAATTATAATTTGAAATGCCACTTAAAACCCTGATGTCTATTTATAACTGCTTTCTGTTTTTATTGTAAGCTTCCTGGAGTCATCTTAATAGTCCATGCATACATAACACACTAATAATTATTTCTGACCTTTTTCAGCACCAGGTTAAGAAGGTGAATGCGGTTTCCGAATGAGGGCCCTCACGCAACCACAAACCCAGTGACTTGTGGATTACTAGAATGATGGTTTCTGGCCTGACAGAGCTGCTTGTGTCAGAAAGCATTAGATTTCCAAGCCAAAGCACAGCACATAGGAGCCCAAGTTACTGACCCTGCAATTATGAGAACCAGCAATCGGCGCAAGAAACCAAAATGATTGTACAGTTGAATTCTGAAAAGTAACATAGGATATATTTGGGAGTAGACAAGAATTAGAAAATGGGAGAGATATGAGATATTTCCATAGACTGTAACAGGAAATATTATTTTCCTCTTCAGTTCACCCTGTATCCCATCTCTCAGTTCATTTAACTGAATTAATGAGCTGGTCCATTAGAGCATCCTTGATTTACTCACAAATTCTTTGTCTTGGGGGAGGGGTTACATGGATTTTATTTTGTAAGCTGATCCAGAATAATTATTTTATCAACTTCCTTTATAACAGTTTATGTAAAAACAGTAATAAAACTTTTATTTAGTAGTGCTTATTCCCCATTACAGTAGAATTCTTTTTAGGTTCACTATGTACTGGTAATTGTTCTGGTGATCGAGGGGGTGCCTCTCTTTATGGAAATGTTAATGTGTTGCCTGGAATTTTCTATAGTATGGAATTTAGCATATCTCATTGTGTATTTATATAATTACAGTTGTTTTTAATCCTCAAAAATACCTTGGAAGCACGCATTCTTACTGTGCGAAGAGTGCATGCATCCAGAACTTTCATACATGTGAAGTAATCAGGTTTGAGGAAATCCAAACATGTTCAATAAATGATGAATAATTGAATATTTTTTTAGAAATGAGACCCTTGAACTGTAACTTGTGTAACTGTTTTAAGTTTAATAACTCACCGTGGTACATTTGAAACAAGGAAGTAACATGTAACCCATACAGTCACATAGTGCACCTTTAACGTTAGTGTGTGAAGTTGGTTAATGGTACAGTTTTGGTCTGTCCAGCTTCTAAAACTTGGCCTCTTATTTTATATTACTGCAGTTCAAGTAACAATCCTTGAATTGTTCTTATGTGTAGTCTATTATGTGTGATCTCATTCAAGTTTTTTGCCCCTCTTTAGGCCTACGTAGCAGTATGAGGGAGCCTGTACATCAGACAGCTGAGTCCACATGGTTCACTTCAGGAAATTCAGTGGGACTCCTCCTGGGAACATACTGCTCTGTCATGGTTCACCTGAGTTACTAAAGACAGCAGTAAAACATCACAGGTAGAACAAGTACAAAAATGCATGCATGTGTTCTCCATTGCACTGTCTCACTTACATGCTTGCCACACTTCAGACCCAGCAATGTTTTTCCCCTACTTAAGCACAAATATTAAATCATTGTAATAAAGGTAGTGGGTGTACCACTACCTCCATTTAAAATTCCCTGTCAGATTTGGTGTGACCAAAGAGATCCATAAATATTTTATGCAGTAGCTGTCATAAAACAAAACTTGTATGAGTGTCTAGCTAAAAATACATTGTAGTAATTAAGATGACTATGGTACAGTAAAGACTGGGCTGTTGTATTTGTAGAGGTTGAAATAAGCCCTGCATGAGGCTTAGTTAAATCAAGTCAAGTAAATAAATTGAAATAAAAGAATTGTGCCCTTTCCTAAATCATATGACTTACATAGTTACCCAGTTACTTAGTTTATATGTAACATCTTCGTCCGATAGCATGTACGTGCCAGAACTGCAGTGTACTCTGCAGGTCTGTGACTGGAGATGTCTGTCTCTGATTTTACATTCATTGACTGAATAATCATTTCACACCACAGCAGACTTGGTTGTAAGCTAATTTGTCACAGACTTATCAAGGCCTATTCATCACTGAGCTCATAATTACCACAATGAGCTACAGAACCCCCCTCCCCCTTGCCTCCCATGTTCCCCCCAGCAATGGTCAGCCTGTAAAAGCAGGATGTGTTGGCACCTTTATGATATAAATACTCACACACCTTGGGCATAAGAAAGCTGTCAACAGAGCATTTGTTTTCCATTTTTCACCACCCAGAGCACTCAAAGCCAAAGGAAAACTGGGAGACAAGGCGTTAGAAATGTAGTCCAACACTAACTATTTTGCCTCTCGGTGAGTTTGGTACCTAAACAGATGGGGCTTAAATAGGTTGTATTTTATATAGTGCAACAAGAGAGGCTGAATTTCCATTCAGCAAGCTCTCACCTCTGCACATGCTTAGTTGGCTTGCAACCATAATCCAATCTCACTAAACAGATCCTTCATGTGTACGCAACCACGGTAAACAAGGGTGGGAAAACCTCCATATGTTTCATATCTTTTTGAAAAGTTTTTAGGTTTGCAAATGGGTTGGGTCTAATGGCATGTTCAGATTTAGTGTATAAATACGATTTTTGAGTTTATTTGTAATCTTTTAAACTTTATGTAAAGAGAACAGTTAACTAAATGTGATCATTTGGTAGTATAAGTCATTACATTCTAAAGTTTAAAATACTATTTTAAACTTTGGAACAAGCCACAGAACATAGTCCACCATACAATCTAACATCTATGTTAATATAAGTATATAACAGAGTCCAAGATAAATGTTTTTCATTTAATTACATTTTGTAGTTTATTAATATGATTTTTATTATTATACATTTTTAAACATTTATATTAGAATAAATATATTTTGTGCTGCACACATCTTTATTAAACAGGCAAAAAGTTCTTGTGAAATGAACTGAAAGACAAGAGATGTCAGTGGTGCATGCTCTGACCCATCATAGAAGTTAGCTGTTAGGATCCCCCCTCCCTCTGACCATCGCAAATAGATCAAAGCACATCTGTTTCTGTGTCCAGCAGCCACACATCTATAATTGCCAAATGGCTTAAATGGCTTAGAGCGATGCATCAGATGATAAACTGTTTGGACACTGAAGATGTTGAAGCATATGAGCATAAAGTCACTGTCTGAGCACTGGACGGACAATTCTCTGGAGCCACAGTGGAGGCTGCCTGCTCTTCGGTAGACTGAAATAGATATCACAATTTCAGTTCAGGACTACAGGCCTCTGGGGCAGAAGATGACCACACAGCTGGGTATACACAGGGGTTTGACCAGTGAGCAGACACTTCCAATTTAATTGATATGGTCAAATATGACTTAAATGTTGGCTACATTTCTGGAGAATGTGAACATGAAGTGAACTGCAGCTGCAGCAGTTGTGTTGTAAAACAGGGCAGCATTGCATTGATAGCATAAGCCAGACAGATGACTACTTTTAATAGTTTTAAATGACTCCAGTCTAGAGTAGTCTGGTCCTGGATGAATGGAATACGCACATAGTGATAGGAGACGCCTGAAGTTGTCACAGTATGACACTGATTCAGACTAATGAGCATAGTGCTGTCACCACACATCTGCCTCTCATTCACTTGTAGAATCTGGCACACACCGAACCTGCTGGAGTCACGGCAAGATCCTGGAACATGGGACAATACCACCTCAGCACCCTCTGCCCAAAACACCCACAAAGTACTTCAACTGTAGCTCCAGAGAACACTACAGGTCACAACTTTTTGGTACAGACATTGGCATAATATGGTTTAAAAACTTATAATGTCATTGATTAATTCTCCTAGATCATGTCATTGATTCATTCCTAAATCATATTAATTTTAAGATGAAAACTTTCTATATCTGTGGTACATATATTGTATACCCTAAGGCCATATTGGTGTAGAATGGCAAATGACATCCTGAGTCAGTGCCATTCAATAATGTTACTGTAATACTACTAGATTATACTTGATAAATACATATCTAAAGAGACAGCCACACAATGAAAACAACTGTATGTCCTTAGAGGTGACAATGATTAGGCTGGCACATCTCAGATCTCCAGAAGACAGCAGTTCTTCCATCTGTCATGAATCTGAGGAAGGCCTCTTTAAGGAGCCAAAACAGCCACTCGGACAAAATTCCTCATGGGCATCCTTGTGGAAAATAGCACAAAGGTTTACCAAACATCATTGTGGCGGTGGCACCAATTATTGTTAATATACATCAAATAGCCTTAGCCAGTCTGAGGAACAGCCTGATCACTCCAATGTCGGTAACTGTCAATCTGCAACCCCCAGTGAGGAGCGGCGAGCCTGGGCCGGCTTGTGAATAAAACAATAAAACAACAGCCAAAATGACATCCAAAATACGTACACAGCC
This sequence comes from Boleophthalmus pectinirostris, assembly GCF_026225935.1. Lineage (NCBI taxonomy): Eukaryota > Metazoa > Chordata > Actinopteri > Gobiiformes > Gobiidae > Boleophthalmus > Boleophthalmus pectinirostris. The sequence goes on along the minus strand of NW_026570970.1, from coordinate 20,229,168 downwards.
CCGGGTGACCCTGAAAAGCAGCCTCTGCACAGGCCATAGAGCAGGGCCACTCGCTCTTCAAAGCAGATAAATGTAAGCTTTGTTTAAGCTCAATATGTATTTGTTGGGGGAACGCCAGTGAAGAGGAACAGACAGTGAAAATACACAGTACGATTTGTTCTTTTGAGTTGAACAGTGGGGTCATTCAGAGTACTTATGAGCTATTGTGGCTGTTTTTGGTGGGGGGATGTTTAGAAGACAGCATAAAAAATAAAATAAACCATAGCCTTTTTATTCAAGGTTTACTACATTCTTTAATTGGGAGTCTCAACTGTTTTTTTTTTTTTTTTCATTTGCTTAGAGAGAGAAAGTATATTTATCAATAATATCACATACATTTATTTTGTTTTGTGTATCATTTAATAGTTCAACATTTACCTTCATGATCAGCATGGATGACATTTCATATTGGTTCTGTTGTGTGCTTTGTTAACGAAATATAAGGTATGTAGGAAGTCTTGAAGTTCTGCAGTTTGGACTTCAGAAAATGTGTTTTAAAAGTTCTTAAAAGAACACTTGGGAGTGCACTAAGAGCGTGTGACAAACATGAGGCTACGTGTGAAGAGGAGCCTGCTGTAGAGGGGTACAGGCCTGAGTGGAGGAGGGGGGAGGGGGGCGGAGGCTGGTGCAGGACGGGGGGTACTATGATGAGAACAGACACGAGCCACATGAGGCCCCCTCACAATGCACCGGACCCCCGCGGTACGTCCAACGCGCCGCTTATGTGCCCAGACACTGCACGGCGCTGTAAAGTTGATACGCTCACGCAGGCACACCAGCACGCAATACTACTACTACCAGAATATATGTGAGAGACTCATTCACTTTTCAATCAGTAATATAATAAAATACCCCCCAAAACGCTTTAACTAATTTCTTTAAAAGTGTACGCTCAGAATGTACTTATTTGTAGTGAGTGTGCACCCTCTAGTGGTATTATGTTTTATGACAGTAAGACCATGATCCAAATATGTACAAGTGGTCTGTTTTTCCACAATGACACTACTTTTTTGTGGCCTCTAATAGAACAAAATACAGTTTTTTTAACCAGGGCCAAACCTGAACATTTTGAAATTGTGTGTGTGAACTTTCATACAGAATTCATTTTGGCAGTGGAAAACATGGTAAATTTGGTTAGGCACTCTTGTGGAACCACGCTGGCCTCTCCACACATGTTGCAGACACCATAAGTCATCCCCAGTTTGCCTCACTGACCACTGGTCCCCCCACACCACGAGGGTGCCTTTAAAACGATATGCCTTCTGGGGTGCTTCTTTATGGGCCAGGGTTTCACCATTGACTATTGTATAATTCTCCTCAAATCAGTTTGTTCCCCCCTCGTGCCCTGGTTCAGCCCACCCCTGACTAAACAACCAGAAAAAGGTCACATTTCTGAGAAGTGACTTCCATTTGAGTTCCATGCTGGGTCGTCACTTTCAATTTCCTAAGACCTTTCATGTCACACACCCATCAACTTGGAAAACTATAAACAAACTATAAACCAGCATTGTTCAACTTGTCCCCAGAATTTCCTATTCCCAAAACAACTGTAAAGAATATATTGACCTTTTACTGGTAGATGATTTTTTTTTTTTACTACCTTTATTGAACATTTAATATGTTGAGTGCAGTGTGGATTAAGTCTAATATCTTACTATCATGGTACATTTCTTTTAATTATTTTTACAGTTTTGATGTTCATTTATGAATTTGTGAATGCTTTAAAGCAGTACAATAATGCATATAGTGGCTGTGGGCATGTTGTGTTCTGTAGATCCTGGAGACTCCCGTGGTGCCCTAAACAAACGACTGTCTTACTCCCTTAAGCGCTGTGTTCAGATGGTTCATATGCTGAAGTCCAGGCAGTAGATTAATGGAGCGTGAAATGCAGGCCTGAAGTGCAGCAGCTCTAAACCTGCAGGTGACAGTGTCTCTGTGACGCTCTTATTGTGATCTAAGTGAGCTGTATTATAACTGCATTTGACTGGTGACAATTAGTGACCTTTTTCCAGATCTAGCGCCCATCCATTCCAATTACAACAACAAGGAAAGGGTGAGCAGTATAAAACCGCTAATTCAAGTCCTTTAATTATTTTAAATGTGTTTTCTAGTATTAAAATTAATGCAACATTACTCCATAAAAAATGTTAACCAAAAAGGCATTCATCATCTTCCCACATAAGACTTTCTGAGAACTGAACTTTTCTGTGTCTGATCTTAAAGACAATATGACATTCACCCCTGCACGCATAAGACAGATGGAGTAGAGGCACTGTACTATACTGCAAACTTCTACATTTTTACATAGCATTCAGATCACTGAATATCATTATCACAAACATCCACAACGGAAAATCTGATCACAGTTTTCGCCTCTTCACATGTGGTAGAGAACACCTTTTTCCTCCAATAGTCTAATTGAATTGAATGATTTGGTACAATCTAAATGTGATAACTTTCTAAGCACAAACCTTTCTGTTGACATTCATCCAGTCATGTTCAGATATGTGCACATAATAATTTAAAAAGTCAAATAAAAGCTTTTTAAATGGTTCATGAAGAGATCATTTAGTGTTTAATATTTGAGTTAAGTAAAATGACACTTCACACAAAAGGTGACAAACCCACCTCAACTACTGCACTGCTATATATATATATTTTGAGTCAAAATGTGCAAACACCAACTTCACTTACTTCACTGTTCACATTTTGTGGCAGGGCTGAAAACATGATAGTGTTCTGAACCAAAACATGTGTGTTTGTGCGCAGTGCACCCACCACTATCTCTCCTATTTCTATTGTTATCTATGCCAGTTTGTGTGCTAACAGCCCCATACTCTGTGTGATCTGCTGGAGAAAACACCATTTCAGCTATTGCTATTGCTTGTTTTGACTAGCTGCTCTACCAGGCCAAAGAGAGGAGAGAAGGGGGATATGTTATTGAGGTTAAAGCTGAGTTTTTTCAGTGTAATTAAAACAGTTAAGTTGAATCAAAGAAGGATGAAAGACCGCAAGATAGTGTTGTAACCTAAAAACGATCTAACAAAAGGGAAGTAAAAGTGGTGTACTGGATCATAGTCAGAAAGCAGAATTTACAGTGCTCAAAAAGTTGCACAGACATTAATACTTGCATATGGGTTTCATTTAAAGGTTCATATGACAGGATGGCATGAGTTTTTTTAGTTTTTTTCAGTACAATTAAACAACCAAAAAAGCTTTGATGTTAGTCTATTTTTGGTTAAAAAGTTACTTACAGTGCCTTAAGAAGACAAGACCCACAATTTATACTTATTAATTCATCTTAAAGGGCCCATATTACAATATTTTCTGATTCATATTATAATGTTGTTTCCTTATCATAGACATACCTAGAGTTGTGTTTTGTTTCATTCATGCATGTTTAACACACAAACCCTGCATATTTAAGTGCTATTTAAGTTCTTCTCTCAAATAGAAAATACTCTGTTCCACCTTCTGATGTCATATGAGGTCATGAAGTGCTCCACTATGTTTTTAACTTCATACAGCTTCACTAGAATCATTTGGATGATTTCAGCCCTGGTACTGTGTGAACAGACTAATAATAAAGGGTTACTCAAACATGTGTGAATGAAACAAAACACAACTCCAGGTATGTATTTGAGGAGGTAACGCGATTATAACATGGGTTAAAGTTCACAAGAGTCAATTATAGGTCATTTTATAGGACCTCTAAACTTCGCTACACTGAGTACCTTTTTCAATAATCAGCGTTTACATGGAGTTTCATCATTACTAGTGAAGACCTATCTAATATACTGCAGGGAGTTGGAAGGAGACAGTTCACTCAGGCATTACACTGTGGATTCAGGGTGGTGCCAGTATTTTTGTGGCGTGTGCATCTGTTTTTGGCGCCCGTGCACATCTTACTGAAGTGGGATCACAGAAATAACATTACCACTTCCTTACCTGCTCCCTCCCACTCCCCAGGCCTGTTGTGGCTGCTGTACTGGAGCCAAGAACATGTGAACAGGTGCAGTGCTGTTTCTAGTGCACTCTATATCTCTCTGCACAACCCTATATTTAAATGTAACCTTTACCACTTCCTGACTTTTTGGAAGGGATAAAATGTATTTAAAAAAAAAAAAAAAAAAAAAAAAAACAATGAATTTTGCTTTCAGTGCCTAACTTTTTGGTTCAGTAAAAAAAAAGATGACAATACCAGCAGTCACCACAGCATGTCAACTATGAAATAATTTCGCAGTCAGCTTATTGCTTATCCCTTGTGATGTCTGTAAAATAAAGATCTGTTTTCTCCCCAAACTTCATTTTGCTCAAATCAGTTTTTATTTTACATTTGGTGTCCATAGTGTGAAAGGATTGTGCAATAATGGGAACTGAGTGGAGTGTGCAATATTTTATTGTTTGGCCCCCTGTGACCCCAGCCCTTTGGGACAACGGATGGAAATTCGTCTTAGGCTACAATCTGGTGTGTTTACATTCATGTTGTGTCATGTTTGTCCATAAAGATGCTCTGTCCCAAATAAATAAATAAATAAATAGCCCTGCAGGTGTTGGCACATGTATTCAATTAACCAATAACCAAATAAATCAATCAAACCAATCAAATACACTATATGTAGGATTTGAACAGATCAGAATAATGTTGGATGCTTACACACATGTAAAGAACTCACTTAGCTAAAGTGATACATCTCTGAACATCTCAACAAACAAACCAAGCTCATGTCCAGTGGTGTCTACCGCGTTCTCAATAATAGCCACATGATGGTGCTGTTTTTCCGTTTCAGTTGTGTAGTTTACAATGACATCCTAAAACACATAATGAAAATTGCCCAGAAGTATAACGCAAGTTTGTTCTGTGCTTGTTTACATTTATATTTTTGTCTTATGTCTGTAAATAACTTCTTATCTTTTGTTTAGAGCAATGTTGGTTATAAGGTGGAGGAATAGAACCCCCTTAAAAAAGATATGATGCACCTCAAGAAGCTATAAATAAATAGATAAATACATGCAAAGTAAAGTAAAGGGAAGTAAAGTAAAGTAATGGCAGGGCTAACGTATTTGCAGCATTAATCTAATCATAACTTTGGCTTAGTAATATTACAACTGGTAGATGAGACAATAGATATGGATATGAGTAAATGTTTTGAACGTTGTGGTTAATTCAAGTTTGTTTAGCCAGGTGAAATATGGTGGAGTTTAAAACACAGTTTTGTGAAAATATGTCTGCCACCATGCATAGAAACAGAAAGTAATCTTGTGATTACAGGAAACACATTAGGTGGGCCAGTGAATTATTTGCATTTTACTGGAAAAAAAAAAAAAAAAAAAAAAGCGTTGGCATGGCAATGGCAAAAAATATATATATATATTTTTTTAAATGTAAAAATGTAAAAATCCTTATAATCCTTAAAAAAAAAAAAAAAAACTACTACTACTACTACTACTACTACTACTACTACTACTACTACTACTACTACTACTGCTACTACTACTACTACTACTACTAATAATAATAATAATAATAATAATAATAATAACATAAAAATAGTTATACTAGTACAAAGTTAGGTCAATCAATGAATCAACTAGAATAGAAAAGAAGTAATATTTGCTCACTGATTCAAACATACAAAAACACCACGACCACACTTTTGTGTTAAAGGTTGTGTTTCCTGTAATGTCGCAATCGTGCCAGTATTTTGTTTTTGACACACGACACTAATGCCACAGTGCTAATCTTAGACCACAAACTCACAAACTTATATTCCCACAGCTTGATGTTCAATTTGTGTGCGGAAACAAACAAATAAATAATGATGCTGTTCAGTTAACCAGTTCATACACACATTTTCTTTTTTTTGAGAGCTCATTCGGTAAACGTGACCAGTCAGATTAAGAGCTTAAATCGTTAAAAAAAAAAAAAAAAGACAATTATAACACCTTTTTTTTTAAAATTGTTTTAGCCTTTTGTAGTTTACACATTTATTGGGTAATGGCTTTGTTTGTATTATTAATCCATAACTTGCAAATATAAGTGGCCACAATGTAGGGACAATATTGTATCAAATTTATTTAACAATTTTAAGGCCCCTGACTAGGACTTCAATCGCGATTCAGTAATGTTTTCTAGTGCCTTTAGGAGGGAACTCAATTATCTGCTCCTTCATACTTCCCTGTGATTAAGCAAATGTGTTCATGACCAGTAAGAGGAGGGGAATAGTGCCTAAGTTTGGCAATAGCGCTCTATTAAACAGACAAATACTGAATGACAATTTCTCCAAACTGATTTTCACTGGGTGGGATCAGATCATAAATCCATTTTTATTGCCAGATTGCTCAGCCCTACCACAAAGTAAAAAAATTGCGCATGATAAATTACTTATTTTGTATTTATTGCATTGAACAGGAAATGCCGTAATTATTTTTGTTTGTCAATTGTTAATTTGTATAATACATTTTTGCTATGTTAATATTATGTTTGCTAATTTGTTTAGTTTGATTTGTTATTATTTACCTTTCTGTTTTTGCTTTGATCTGTGGCGCACCTTGCGGATAAGAGAGTGTGGTACAGCAGGACCAGAGTGCACCTGGCTGGGTCTGTGTTTTTTTTTTCACAGTCGACAGGAGAAGCAGCAAGTAGGCCTTTTGTAAGTAAGTTTTCATTGACAATAGTACCTACAGACGCAAAAGGACTTAAAAGGTTATAAACATGTTGTAACTCCTTACGCAATAGATTTCACCAGTAATTTCACTTTTGCAATGAAGGGCATGCTTATCTCAAAACACATGAGTAACTCTCTCCCCATATTGTTACTCAATAAGTCATCCTGATGCAGATGTATACCAGCTGCCACTGTTGAAGGGTCTGAATACTGCTAAAGTGTATGTTGAGTAAGTAATGATTTGAGCTCTGGTATTCCTATTGTTGTCTATGTATAGCAGAGCCAGGGGAGCGGTGCAGAGTCCCGCTGAGAGCTGTCTGTCTGCACCATCATGAGTCAGAGCCACAAGGCCAGTCCATGAGGAAGTCTGTGTGCTTCCTTTGCCCCATCACTGGACATGTTTGTGAACTGTGCTTGTGCTAAAACAGAATACAACTTGTTTGTGTGGACTGGGCAAATATTAAATATACTATAGTTACACTTTTAGGTACTATAGATTGAATTTACTGTTGACAATTCTATTAAATACATAAATGAACCTCAATAAATTGTATTTGTACAATGTGTGCATCTTCCTTTTACTATTAAATAGTAGTATACTTTACATTGTTATGCACTGGTTTCAAACATTTTAAGTGGTGAAAAATTAAATGTGGATATTGTTTTTTGTAATTTACTTTTACAATTTTCATGTATGGAAAAAAAAAAAAAACTGTAGAAATGTTCTGAACGGAACATTTTGGAGTGGCACTTCCCATTTCTTAGAACATTAAAGAGAGATTCAGTTTACGATAACAATAACAAGTTAGAATAACAAAATAAATGTTGCAAATTTTGCAGATAACTCTGTTACAGGTGAAAAACCACAAGAGATATTTAGTCAGTGTGTACTAGCAAAGGGAGGTGTGAAAACCTCAGTTTAACAAAGGTCACATACAGTAAAATGCCAGAAAAATTTTAAAAAACAACTAGCATAATTCTTCAAGAGGAAAAAAGAAATCATACATTTTTACGCAAATGTAGTAAAAGGTGATACTATGTAAATATCATCAGAGAGGCTATTAAAAGAAAAAAATCATGGCTAGACTGAACAGACAAAACCACATCCTCCCAAAAGGACTCACACACATGGCATACCACGTGTGTAAAAATCCCATTATGTAAAAAGTCTATGTAAGAGTTTTGTAGAGTAAAATGGGTGTAATGTAATGAATCAAATGGCTACAGTCATCAATAGTATGACGTGCGGGGAGCGTGCCCTGGGTGGCTCAAAAGTTGGAGGGAGATAGATAGTGAGAAACAGTAAAAGGAGGTGGTAGCAGCGGCAGCGCAACAGGATATTTAGTCACCATGGTTACCGGTTGGAGATACAGATCTTGATGTTTCTGTCATGTTTTTTCAGTCACGCTAACGTAGAGGAGAGGGACACACTCGTGGAGATTAAACAAGTGTTGTTTTGTCGCATCAATGTGATTGGAGCCGGATCCCATCTGAAGAGCAGGAAACAAGTGCACCAAGGTGAGTTTGGTTCAGTAACTTTTTATAGTTGATGAAAAACTGTTAGAATCAATATTAGGCCTACCAAATGTATAATTCAAAAACAATTTAAGGAAAATTGATAAATTATTTCATATAAAATATTTCTAACTGTTAATTTTATGAACAAAATTCTACTCTGCTGCTGCTACTATCTATCTATATATCTAGACTTAGAAATTAGACAAACTTTATTGATCCACAATTGATCAATTACTTCATCTACAACTCAGGTCATTAAAAAAAATCATGTTAAATTACAAAATATGCTACTTCTAATAACTTTTCCAGTAAAAATTAAAAGTACATTGCTTTATAAATTAAATTAATACACATATATATTGCATTTTATTACTATGTGTGTCAGTGGCCAGGAGAAATGTCAGGAAGTGTGCTTTTGCCTGCCCCAGTTCCATGTGCTGTCTTATAGGCCAAGCTGCCGTTAAAAACACCGGTCACATTTTTAGAGCGTTTCCAAGCGGCTTGGCGTCTAAGGCAGCGTGCCCTGGGGAAGCTCACTTCCTCATACACAAAACTGTCTCTCAGCACCAACTGTTTTTTTCAACCTGAGTGTGAGTGCAACAGCTGCCTTCACAATCGCTGTAATTGTTCTCAAACTTCCTCTGTAAGACTTTCAACACTATTCAAGATAAAAAACAGCCACCTCAAAGACTTATGACTCACAGGCAAAATAATACATGGGGCAATAGTTCATTTTCTGTTAGGTCAAGAAAGTCTTGTTTCTTTATATATCAGTGTACTTTATCTATCTATCTATCTATCTATCTATCTATCTATCTCTATATATAAATATATAACCACTAGATGGTGCTAAATACCACATAGTGAAAACGCAACTGACGAAAAGACATCTGAGGTGAACCAAATGTTTCACTGGTAGAAAAACCTGCCTTACATCTATGACCGCAAAAGCACGCTGACCTTCTAAGAACACAATACACATATATGAGGAATGAGGAATACATTGTACAGTGCGTTCTTGCGTTCTTGCTATATCCATGGCAACCTAGCCATAAAACTTTTTTCATCCACCAATTTAAAGTTCAAAGGTCTGATTGCTGCTTCAGCCACCATGTCTTTTATGAATGTGGTGTGTGATTGGTGGGGTGTGGAATGGCCGATGGCACAGACTCGACAGGCTTATGAAGCCTGTTATTATTATTAATAATTTTATACTGTTATATAACTTATCAGAAAAAATGCACAAATCTAACAATGTGTAACATAATCTACTAATCTAATAGAATGATCAAAGTTTCAACATAGGTTAGGTCACAATATCGATTTTGAACTTCCTTTTCGAAAAATATATCTGATCCAAGGCTGGTTTCACTTCATGAAAATCTCAGACCCCTGCCTCTTACTGCAAAACTAACACATGATATTTCTTCAACAGGCACAGTACTTGAATCAACATGGCAACTACTGCAGTTCCCACAACTTTAAACTTATTCACCAACTATTCTGGGTGTGACACACTGTATAACCACCGCACCTATGCCAGGGTCCTCATGCCCCTCTTCTATTGTGTGGTGTTCCTGGTGGGGCTCTCCGGGAACTGCCTCGCCCTGTATGTCATCCGTCCCAACCTAAAGAAAATGAACTCCACAACTTTATACTCGCTGAACCTCGTCATATCTGACATCCTGTTCACTCTCTCTCTCCCTGTGAGGATTATATACTATGGCATGGGCTTTCACTGGCCTCTGGGTGAAGTCATGTGCAAAATCTCTGCTCTTGTCTTCTATATCAACACATACGCTGGGGTGAATTTCATGACTTGCTTAAGTATTGATCGTTTCATTGCAGTGGTTTTGCCTCTACGCTTTGCAAAACTAAGAAAAGTTAGCCGCGTGCGCTTCATCTGCGTAGGTGTGTGGCTGCTGGTTCTTGGTCAAACTCTTCCATTGCTGAATATGGACATGACCAATGTGGAACCAGACGGTTACATTACATGTATGGAGTACCCCAATTTTGAGAAAGTTGACCACCTTGCCACTACCTTGATAGGTGCAGTTTTCCTTGGTTATGGCCTCCCTGTTGTTACAATCCTGGTGTGTTATTCCATTCTCTGCTACAAGCTTCACTTCACAGCCAAATCCAACCATCTTACTGAAAAGTCTGGCCGAAGTCGCAAAGCCATTGGTGTGATTTGCTGTGTGTCTCTTGTATTTGTGTTATGCTATAGCCCCTATCACATTGACCTCCTCCAGTACATGGTCCGTAAGCTCATGTACACGCCCTCCTGTGCAGAGCTGACATCGTTCCAGATCTCTCTCCACATCACAGTTTGTCTGATGAACCTGAACGCCTGCCTGGACCCGTTTGTCTACTTCTTTGCATGTAAAGGATACAAAAGCACACTGTTCAAGCTCCTCAAGCTTCATGTCACTGTGTCCTTCTCCAGCGCTGGGAAGACATCTCCTGAGGGCTCCTCCAGGGATGTGGTGGATGGGAACAAGATCCAGCTCAACAGTTCAACTATGTGTTCAGCGAGTGAGAGGTTCCCTCCAGGAGACAGGAGATCTATGAAATATGACTGAAAATGTGTACATGTTTAATGTCAATGATGTGGACATAAAAAAGACTTGAAGCTGCTGCTTGTTCTTTAGATTTATGAACAGAGTTTTCAAAGCTGAGAAACCAAATTGTCCAGGGTGAATATTCACATACCTCGACACTGATGTAAAGAAATTGTTGTTGTTAATTTTGTATTATACAAAGTACTGTAAAGATGCTTGTCTTTCATGCCTCTCACAAGTAGCTCTGTTTTGGAGGAGCTGATAAACCAACAGGATCCAAGCCATGATTATTCATGTTGTTAAAGTATTTGTTTGGTTGGCAGTATGTTAGGATAATAAGCTATAAAGCTCTAGTACATTTTGTACCAAATGGGCGTATAATTATTGGCTTGCTACCTGCCTCATGGAAATGTTGCTTCTTTACCTGCAATGTGACATAAAACCTATGTATTTTTTATTAAATTGCATGTGTTTTTATTGCTTAAAAGTTAAAAAACATACTGTGAGTGTGGTTGCCTCTCCATAGAACTGACCTTTCACTTGGCCTGGTGATGCTTGTCTCCATGGTGATAGTTGAGTTTAATGTCATACTGCTGAAGCTTCAAGGCAAAGCAATACCATCTACTTGAAAACAAGAAGGTGCAAACACCAGTAAAGTGACATATTAGTACATAGTTAAAACATTGAACATTCAGTATAATTAAAAAAAAAAAAATGGATCTGGATAAATATTGTAATGATTCAATCTTGATTAATGATGACAGTTTAATTCAGTGACTGTTAGACCAAACATATTACTTAAAGAATAAGTATGTGTTACCAGTGTTTCAAAGTATATGCAGTTTAGTCTGGATAAAGTGACAGGTTCAAAATCACATGACTGGGTGAGAAAAGCTTTAGACATCCCATGGTTTCCTGTTTTTGACACGTTCAGATCTGTTGTACCTACTTCAACGGTTTAAATTAAACTCAGAGTGACGTGGTTTGTTCTTTTCTGCCTGTAAGTTTTTAAACTGTATACATTTTAATTATCAACTTCATTTTATTTACTTACATAACATAAAATCGTTCTTGCACCATGAACTATTATTACAACCTAATGGAGCACGATGATTTTATACTAATTTCACTACTACAACTACTTCAAATTAGAAAAGTCCAGTATGACTCAACAAACACCTGTAAAATACATTCTTATTGATATTAGTTTCTGAATTCTCAGAAAAGAAGAATTATATGGAGTCACATTAGCACATTTGATAAAAAGGAGCATTTGCTGTGACAGTGCTGTATAAAGGATCATCCATTAAAACATCTCTTGCTCCACCAGTCATTGTTCAAAATGGTAAAAAAAAAAAAAAAAAAAAAAAAAAAAAAAAGGGGAAAACAAAATAAGAACACAAACCTCTAAGTTAGTTGTATTACTAACTGTAGAGTGACACTGGAGTATGGTACCATTTTAAAAATACAAAGTAATGGCTATTATGATTACAGAACTACAACAAGTATACAATTTAACCGCTACTATCACACTGCTGATAATGCTGCCGCTACATGTGACTGCATTTAGTAAAAATTCTACCACTGCCACTGCCATTTTTAAAACATTTACAAAAAAAACAAAAAAAACAAATTATGCTGTTGGTATTGCATGTAAGCTGGTTGGAATGTTGAGTTAAGAAGTTTTTAAGTTAAGAACACGCTTCAAAATCTCTTGTAGTAATTCTTGATGGTCACTAGAGGGGGGCATATAACAGCGTAAAAATACAACACATACTAATCCTTTATTAAGTAGCCTATGTTAGTAAATAATAATAACTACCAGAGGAAACAAAATGTGTGTTATTTGTATCAAATGATTGCATTTAACTTTTTGTATGTCCTTGTTGTTGCATTGTTCATGATAGATCCTAAAAAGCAGTTATTATGGAAATGGTCTTTAAAGAAGCACCGTGACGGGTTTCAAAGACAGGACTAAACAGACTGTTGTCATAACAACATATTGCAGTAAACACAAAGTGCCATCTGCCGTGAGATTTTTAAGACACATTGAGAGGACGAGCCAATAGATAATTATACCTCAGGAAGAGAATATGAATCGGATTGCAGTTTTGATGTAAAAGTAAAAGATGGTAACAACTGCTACAAAATCATTTAACAGCCAATTAAACGTACGCAGCTAGATATGTGATGAGAGAACTGAAATGTGTTATGATGTCCCAGAGCATTGAGCTAATTTGAAAACAAAAGATAAATAATTCATTTGAATCAAAGGTAAAAAGATCCCAAGCCAGAACAGACTCCCAATTTAAATTGGCCCAGGACAAAGTAACTAAACAATCTGTTCAAACTTTACCAAAATAAGTACAGCTATCATAGTACTTACTACTACTTTGCAAATACCTCTACAAAAAATAAGTACTACTGCAGACACTACTAGTACTATATTTATCCAGATGACTAACTTACCATTTATCACAAATAGGGTGTATTAATAGATTAATAAACATAGCACTTTAAGCAATATGTTTAATAAATAAATATCTTCAAATCAGTGGAGTTGAGTGGAAGAGCAATTTATGTTGATACAATGCAACTGCTACTACTACCAGCCATTTCAACCACTGTTCCAAAAAAGATGAGTTAAGAAACAAGATCAAACTGTATTTATCTCCCAAAGGAAGAATTCTCTTGTGATAGGAGCTATTCACTAACACCTCCTCAAACTCCTTCAATCACTGCATCACTATTTCAATAAAAATGTGAAGTGATTATTTTCACATTTATACCTCTGATTGGTGTCACAGTACTAACTTGTCAAGCTTGATTCCAAAAAGCAACAGCTCCATGTTAAACATGAACATGGCGCCCAACACCACTGCGGAAAAAACACTTTAGAACTCCTGTCTCATTTACCATGTCCATGTTTTTGTTTTTGTTATTGTAAAAATGTAGGCCTATTGCAATTTCAACACAATACAATGGTAGGTTCATTTGATATAATCCACAATTATGGATAATTTGATAATTCAATTTAGGTATTTTTTAGACAAAGCCCGTTGATTCTGATATTGCATACCATTCTGATCTGATCCTACTTATCATCTTGCAACATGTAACTTTTTCTCGTGGGTCTGCTACCTGTTTGCTTGTTTTGTTTTGTTTTCATAGAAGCCTCTGTAACTGAATAAATGATAGAGAAATTTACTGTGGAACATTCTGTGCAAAGCAATAACAAACACTAGATAAGTGCACCTTTAATATTAGCCCTGTCACAATAATTACTATATCGACTTCTTGTTCAATACTGTGTAAGGAAGCTGGAACAACATATTTTGGTGATCAAAATTAACCATGTGTGCAATTAAATTTTTAACTGTGGGGAGATATGTGTGTTTTAGTTGTAATACAATAAGATTTGAGCATGTAGAGGGTTGAAAAAGTAACTTCAGTAGCTAATTATTGCATCATTCTGTTGCAGTTCAAAAATGTTTTACAAGTATTATCTTGCATTATTGGTTTTGTATCAGTGGCATTAATCATTGATCGTTTATCGCAGTATATCTTAGTAGCAATATATCCTGCTTCAAAGTTTATTATTGTGACTGGCCTAATAAATATAATTTCTTATCCATAAATAATGCAACACAAGCTACTTTGGGTACAAACCTTGAGTCTGTGGAAAACTTTTTTTTCACTATTTCTTGGTACAATATCATTTTAGAGTGGACATGCTCTTTTAATCCACATCTCCTCATTCCATGCTTCTTTCTCATTGTGGACATTAATCACATTCATCTGTATTCAGCCCCTGTCCAGACTGACCTTGGCTGTTTTCACCTGAGCTGTGTGCTTTGCATCCATTAAGTCCACGTCGTGTGTTACAAAAAAAAAAAAAAAAAAAAATGTCCCGGCATCAGCGTGAAGTGTCTATTACCACCATCTTATTTCCTGTTTATATGGCAACTGCCTCAACATCCTGTTTTTAATTACTTCTCTCCTGCAGCAGATGCTTCTCACTGCAACCTGCTGTGGATTACTCCCCTGAGAACTAATGTGCTGTGACAGACCCCACTTTTCCAATCAATAACTCGCCCTAAATCTGCCATCTCCGCGCCTGCCAAACACACTCCCACTTCTAATGGCAACATCATTTTCTTTAAGGGGGTGTAATTGCAGACTCTGGAAAAGCCCGGGCCTTTTCGCGTGTGCCATTACACTGTAAAGGAATGTGAAAGTGAAACTAAACTACAGTCGATACACGGAGATAGAAGGGAACGCATGCCTCAAAGCTACATTGTGTAACATTTCTGGTGGCGGGTCCGTCAAATGCTTTTGGAATTGTTATTGCTTTGTCTGGAATGTTTCACAATATGGCATTAAACCTTCCTATCTTCATGGAGAAAAATCAGGCTGAGTTATAGGTCAGATCTGTGCAGAGGCAACCCCGCTCACAGTAAAAATGTCTGTTTTTCTAGGTATTTTTGAGCTATAAAACCACCTGTAATTGAATAAATGCAAGGTAGGGCTAAATGTCATACTGTGGAACATTCCAAGCAGAGTAGTGATGTATCCATAGAAACAAGCAGTGTCAGATCCTCAACCAAAAAAATGCATCATGCACCTTCAAATATAGTATGGGGAAAAACATTTACAGCAATAAATAGGGATGTAACGATATCCAAATTTCTCGATATGATATTATCACGATATGCATCTCACGGTACGATATTTATTACAATATTCTGGAGAGGCTGATATAATTTTAAGTTTTAAAATACCCTGACAAGAATTTGGTGTGAATTATTACTGTCATGAGCTGAAGAATTCAAGTAAAAAACATATCTCTTCATATTGTCTGCTCTGAAATGAATCATGGGATATGTAGTTCCTAATATTTATAAGCAGTTGCTACTATAAAACAAGCAAAGGAACTTGTAATTCAATATATTGTGACAGCCCACGATATTATTGTGAGACTTTTGACGATACGATATCACGATATTTCGGTTATTGTTACAGCCCTAGAGAATTCTACAGCATCAGTGCAACTACTACTGCTATTACAACTGCCAGTCCTACCAGTACATTGTGCCTCATACAAGTATTGTTACTACTATTATTACTACCACATAACTCTGAGTCATATTAAAAAAGTGGGGATTTTTGGTTGATGTATTTACTGTTCCAACTATTACTGCTATTCAAGGTCCTTTGACGTTAACAAATATTTACATATGCAAATAGTTCATACTACTGTTTGCACCTACACTGTTTTCTGATCTATGTCATGGAGTTCATGCTGTTATGTTTTGTTCCACTTACCCATGTTTAACACACACACCTTGCATATTTAGGAGGTGTTCTTCTCTCAAACTGAAAACACTCTGTTCCACCTTGTGATGTCACGTGGTAATACAGGAAGTGCTCCATTGTGTTTTCATACACCATACACCTTCACTAGAATCTTTTGGATCATTTCAGTCCTGGAATTTCCATTTTCTTCAAGCTGATAACTTGAAAACTGCAACTACATGACAACACCAGGTGGAACAGGGCATTTGGAGTTTGGGAGATGCAGATAGCCTATTAAAAAAAGAAAGAAAAAGAAACAAAACACAACTTCAGGTATGTTTTTGAGGAGGTAATAACATTATAACAGGGCTTTAAGTTCACAACAATCCATTTTGTGTAAGACATGACATTTAAAGATTACCACTATTCCAGTTATTACTATTATTAGAACCACCATTATTAGCATAGTAGTGGTATGACCCTATGCTAAAAGTATGTATAAAAGTGTATAAAAGGCTCAATATATAATGTAGCTCAGCCTTTGCACAGAGAGCCTTCTCATACACCGGCATTAAAGACTAGAACAAGCTCCAGACAGGCTGAAACTCCCCTCTGACCTGAGGGACTTCTCCTGTAATGTTAGGAAAGTCCTTAGAGAGTCTGCACTGTCAACACTGATTGTATTTGCATTTGGTAGCTTATATGGTAATATCTGACTTTGTATTTGTATTTGAGTAATAATAAATGTAGAAATGTGGAGTGTGATGTTTTTTTAAAGAAAGAATGGGAGAATGGATAGATACTTATATATATTTGTTTGTTAACCTGCTTGGGGACTGCAGATTTCTAGCTCTTTAACTAAATTTGGGGTAAAGCATCTCTACTTTTATGAGATGAATGTACTTGCACATGGTCTCTGTTAATATAAACTATATTTTTACACATAAGTTTTATAAGTAAAAGTATTGAGTCCCTCTGCACTTCTGTACTTGTCTGACACAGGAAATACTGAAGGGGCTGTTCACTGTTACGTTTTAGTGAACCACATTTGCATCACATGGGCCTAAGAGAAAGTCCTCACTTCCGTGTTTTATCTGTTGCTGGCAGACACATAAATATCTTCAATACTTTATAAAGCTATTGGTGGGAGCTGTCGACATGTATTTGTGAGTGTTTTTCCAAGGTAAGTACAATCTTTTTTATCGCCTGACAATGAAAGATGTACAGTGTGACCTTAAGGGGAGAAAGAGAAAGTAATTTGGCAGTCGTGTTTTACTGCGCCCTGCAACTGTGTTTGGAGGTGATACAGTAACAGCAGGTTTTATTTGTCCAGGTATTCAGTTATTAGATTACTGGGATGAATAATTGATAGTGGATGGCGAGTGAGAGACAGTTACATGATTTCATATCAGGCAGAGGAACAACTCAAAGGTCACCCACTTCTCACGTCTTATTTCACAATAGAGTAATGTTCATAATTGTAAATGTAGTTTGTATCTTATAAAACATACAGAACATTTCAATTGTACTTGTCTTGTTTTTTGGTTTTGTTTTGTTTGTTTGTTTGTTTGAGATCATTTGATTATCTCTATACCTATCTCTTCACCTCACTACCAAATATGGTGTTGTTATAATAATAGTAACAAATGCACTTTAAATTCACTACCAGAAACTTTACCGTAACTGATTTTCCAGACCTAGACTAACATGAACCCAACCTCTTAAATCAAAAGTTTGGAGATTTTCCATGTATGGTTATGTAATAGAATTGACATTGATAATTTCTCAAGTGGACTTCCAATGCTTTATAGTCTTAACCTTTACCATTTCGGCCTATTTTTCCTAAAACGTCTGACTAAAATGACTCTCAATTCAAGCTGAGTCAGTTTCTGAACTCTCAGAACCCACAAGCAAACTGAGACTCTGTAGTTTTGGCTT
Source organism: Boleophthalmus pectinirostris (assembly GCF_026225935.1). Taxonomy (NCBI): domain Eukaryota; kingdom Metazoa; phylum Chordata; class Actinopteri; order Gobiiformes; family Gobiidae; genus Boleophthalmus; species Boleophthalmus pectinirostris. The sequence goes on along the minus strand of NW_026570970.1, from coordinate 20,211,149 downwards.
CTGCTTTCTGGTCTATTCTAATTTTAAATCTGTACAGAGGAAAGCCAGATTTCAAGTTCTGTCTGAAAAATTTGATGTAAATGCATATATGTATGTATGTATGTATGTATAGCTGGTGTCCCTAGGGATGATTTCATAGACACTAGATTGAGTATTTGTTGGGTCTTGGGACAACCCCATGTAAAATATAAAAGTCCTATAAAAACATTTGTGAAATTGTAGGTTATTTTTCATAGCTATTTGTGGATTTGGAGAACAAAGTCATCCAGATTCTTCTCAAAATGGTTGATTTGACTGAAAATAAGCGTGTTACAGATTTCCATTAATGTTCTGCATGTCTGTGAGATTGATAGTTTCCTTTTATCAGAAGGCGGACAAACAGAAATTAATTAAGAAAAAGTGTAATGGCCCACGCATGGTCCCTTGAAATGTTGAGAATTTTAAAGTAGGCCGACTTCTGGTTTTCATAAGCTGCATAGCTATATTTATAGACACAGACAGGAAACCAACTTTAGTCACTTGTCTATGTCAGGCCTACACAATTATAGTAATTCAAGTAAATTCTGTTCCATGTGATACAACCACACGTTTTCACTTCTTAGGTTACATCTTTCTAACTGTATTTTATCCTTTTATCTTTAGCATGGATCTTCTGGACTTGAACTTTACCAACATGTCAGTGAAGTCCAGCGCAGTGGCGCAGGGCCCGGAAGAGTACCGCATAGTAGGCCTCATCTTCTATTCCGTCATCTTCATCATCGGGCTCATCGTAAATCTCACTGCTATATCGGTGTTTGCGCTGACCACCAAGAAGAGAAACTCGGTTACTGTCTACATGATAAACGTGGCTCTCGTAGACTTGCTTTTCATAATAGTGCTACCCTTCAAAATAGCCTACTACCACCTGGACTACTGGCCCTTTGGAGATGTCTTCTGCAGGATCAGCGCGGCTCTCACCATCTTCTACCCCTGTATGGCGCTCTGGTTGTTTGCCCTTATAAGCACGGATCGTTATATGGCTATAGTCCAGCCAAAACACGTCAAAGAACTGAGAAACGTCCCCAAAGCAGTAGTGGCCAGTATTGGAGTTTGGCTTATGACCCTTGGCAGTACCATACCCATGGTTTTCTCCAAAAACGACCGCGATTCAAGTTCCAACTTCACCACGTGCGACAAAATGGAAGACATTGTTTACCTTCGCAAAGATAACCCAGTGAACTTTGTGCGTCTTGTCTTTTTCTTCCTTTTGCCAATTTGCGTCATGGTTGGCTGTTATGCAGTCATAGTGGACAACCTGATCCACGGGCGCACTTCGAAACTGAAACCAAAAGTCAAGCAGAAGTCTGTGAGGATTATAGTTACGCTAATTGTGCAGATTTTGGTGTGCTTCATGCCTTTTCATATTTGTTTAGTTGTGCGGCTTTTGGAGACAGACGTTGGGGGGTTTCACATATGGGCTATCTTCACCACTTGTTTAATGAATCTCAGCACTGTTTTGGATATAATTCTCTATTATATAGTTTCTAAGCAATTCCAAGACAGAGTAATAAGCGTGGTTTTGTACAGAAACTATCTCCGTAGCGTCAGAAGGAAAAGTTTGCACACGCACACCGGTAGCATCCGATCACTGAGCAATTTAAATAGTGCGATGATTTGAAACCAGCTGTCAATCAAGACTCCCATAAGTACTGTATACTAGCGTGCGCAAATGGAGCAACGTTACAGCCAAGTGTGTTTCTTTTTTTCTTGGTACACGGCTCATTATCAAAAGGATCAAAACTTGCAATTAATTTCCGAGATGTAATTTACACTCACAGTATGGGAGTGCTGCTGTTGTGGCAAAAACATCTGTGTTCAGAGCTGATTGACTCACCCTTGAGACTGGAGACGCTTCCTTGCTCCGCAGACAAAAGCAGCGACTAGAACTGTGGCTCAGGTGTAATAGACACAAGGCAAAAATAACTTTCATAATTATTATGAACACAGCACGCGGCATCTATGTTTGTTTGCTTTGGTTAATATGTATAAACAATGAAAGTGTTACAGCAGACGCCACAGGAAATGAGCTCGGCTATAAGGTTTTTTACGGGGCTTCTATTTCAACGCAAGATTAAAATATGTGCGAAACATCGTCAGTGGTAATATTGTATTCTACTTTACTTACTGTTTAAATGTGTGTATACATTTAAGTGTAAACTGTAATCAGATCTACTCCAGCTGCTGTAAAGGCATTGGCCGATGGAGGGCAGCATGGCACAGTCTGAATACGAGTGCGCGCCAGAGACTATTTGGAGTAGAGGACCGAAATCCTGTGGCTCTAAGCCAGTTCCTCAGTTCAATTAGATGACTAACTTTTTAATCACAAACTTTTATATTTACGTACATTTTGTATTGAAAATATGTAGCCTAATGAATGCACAAGATAGTTTACATAAGGGTTCAGTAATTTTTATGGTCAGCTGTGAATTGTATTGATTGGATGTTAAATGATTTAGTCACTTGGAGTGCATTTACTGTAATATCCTCAAGAGATGTCAAAGAAGACGTCCACTAGATTTAAAAGAGGAAATAGAAAATTACAGCCCAACTCAATTTGAGTTTATTTAAAAAACAAAGTTGAAATTTGTAAAAGTGCAATGACAAGAATAAATAAATAAATGAATAAATAATATTACAACAACAAATATATTTTCAGGTGTTATTTTATATGAATCGTTAACTAAAATAAGACAAGTAAAAATCAATAGTGTTGAATAAAATAATAAGGTTTGTGAGTCTCCCCTTCATAACGTGGTTAACAGGTGACTCGGGGCAGCTGAGTAAATACTTTCTCCCACAATAAAAGATTTAAGTCTGCAATTAGGCTGTCAACAGCTTTGGTGTAAGCACATGCACTTCAGTAACTGTACAGTGTACTGTATACAAGTGTATACACAGCTACAGAAAGGAGCTGAAGTGAATGCACAATGCTCGTCTGAAAAGGCTCTGAGGCCACATTCCTGTGTTGTAGAGCACAGATGAGCTCATGTTGTACATTATGGAGTGTGTATTCATATCCACATATGAGTGTGCTACACAGATCCATGTCTGTCAGAACAAGCATGTCCCTGCAGACCGCTGCCTATCTGCTCCACTGTATTCAATAAAGCCTGCAGTCCAGCTACACCATTTCCATTTTATATGGAATTCTGGGAAGCACAGTTCATCACATGATGATAGCTTTATTGGCTGCTGGACTACAAGTAGATTTATAACCAAAAGGTTAAAGGTCAAATGAAACATCAGAGGGTCGTCTATCTGTCCCACCTGTTAGACATCAAAGAAAAACCTGCACACTGCTCACAGCAACTGGCATTTAAAACAATTAAGTTCCCTGTCAAAGCCTTGTGATGAATTATCCGGAAGCTTTACCCGCTGTAATTCTAAATCTTTCCAACAAGTGCCTTTGTTGTAGAGAAATTAATGAAAACAAGATTGTCTTTCATAGAGCTGATCTAACAACGCGACAGCCAGCTGCTCCTCTTTGGGAATAAAACAGTCAGCATTAAACACAGCTCAGACAAAATACTTTTTTTCTTGCACTCGTGTGGAAAACAAATCAGGCGGCGAGCGCACTGGCCATCTGTTTTGTTATTTGATATGTGTGAATACATGTTGTAATGACTTTGTTTGTGAATCACTCTGCACGGCAGAACACACGAGAGCTCTCGAGGAGCTGGAGTGTTCAAAGCTAATCATATAATTGGACACAATAGTCGATGACAAATGGAGACGCTCGGAGCCAGCCAGCTGGGAAGTGAATATGTAATCATTGTAAAATCATATCATTTTTGCATATTTGAAGACAGCTTAATAGAGTTTGCGTGTCAGCACACTCTAAAGTGATGATCAGAGGGAGTATTGCTGGATTTGTTTTCTAAATTGTGCTGCGCTGAAATCTTTATCATGATTAAAACTGTTTCTCAAGAGCTAATGTTTATTTTTCTGTGGCTCACTGATGAATGCTCAAGTACAAGCAGGACATGGTGGCTCTTTGTAACACAGTCGGATACAGCCCTCCAGAAAATGCTTTAGAGGAGACATCTATTCCAAAATAACAAAATCAAGCAGCTTTTAGCACTTAAGTGTAAAGCAACAGATGAGTGTTGCAGTTTGGGCAGCAGCCTTGTTCTGTGGCCTTTTACTTTGCCATTAGTCTTCATATTGTTCCCATTAGAGAGTATGCAGACATGAAAGAGCACCTATAATGTTATATAGATACTGTACAGTGTACACAGTATCCAGTCTGGGCCCCCGCTCTACTGTACGGCATTAGCTCCATGCAGCTGCCTACGTTTACATCATTTAGCGTTCCTCTCAGGGCACTTTAATGCACTGAACCTCTCCCCTGGTAAACTTTACAATAGGATGTTGAGGGATACTTCTGGACTGCCATAGGAAATGAAAGGCACATGTGTGCGGATCTACCGGCACAACACTGGGTCCCCCCTGTGATGCCGAGCTTAAGGGCTGCACAATGAGACTAATGGATTCCTTTTGTGGGACAGAAATAGGTTAAGCACACGCGCTATTGTTCTTATCTGGTCTGTGTGCAACAATAAGTCCAGTAAGGAAGGCACGAGCTATGCAAATCTTCACAGCTTCACAGAGGTAATCTTTTCCTTGGGCAATTGCAATCTAGCCCTGCATTGTCTTCTGTCTCCATTAAAAGGAGATAATCTAGTGCAAGTGTTTCGAATGGTACTACAGTGGCTCCAATTGACCCAGCAGTTAGCAGTGAGCACAAGGAACTCTGGGAAATGTATGGCCTTGATTACAGCTGTGTGTCTATTTTAGCAGATTGTTTGGTTTCCGATTCGCACACAGACACAGCCAGTCGCCATTAGCACGTATAAATAATGTACGGCCCATCTACTCCCTCCTCCCTTTTCCCTTCTCGCTCAGCTCAGATAAAGTGCCATCATTGGAAACCTTGGACTGCTCACGATCTCCACAGATTTGGATAAGATTTATTTTGGTTGGGTTTTTTTGACAGCGTTCCACAACATGCATCTGGGATTGTGTTTAATTGTACTACTTAGAGGACAAGAGTAGTGCTTCTCATCAGGAATAGAGCCAAATTTTGGATAATCTTGTCTCATTGCAAATCTGTCTTTGTCCAAATCTACAAAACCTGCCATATTCAAAAAATAAATTACATTTAGAACTAGAAGGTAGGACTAAATAAAACCATATATGCCATTATTAAATTGATGATGACTGATGGACATAGCCTATGTAAGTATTTTGTCAGGTAATACTGTAACTGGGAGAAAAGCTACTGACAAAGAAACCAACTTTTTGTACTATCAAGAACATGTTTGCTATGAATTATATCAAAACATTTACCTTAAACCTATCACAAATAGTTGATTTCCTGTAATAGCAAAATAAAAAGTATTGGAAAAAAGCACAAAGTGGGAGATAGATGAGAACCATGTGAAAACAGCTGAATCAAACAATCCCACACAATTGTATCTGTGTCATGGTACTTGACACTTTTATATATCTATCTAAAATGGTGATCTTCATGGATGGCTAAAGCCTCTCTCAAAAAATGCACACAGCATGACAACGCTAACATGTATTATTAGCTATTTAGATTAATCAGTCAGGCCATGGCTCAATAATTTAACCCCCAGTCTCGATACAGAAGCACAAACCGTGCTATATACCACGCATACACGAGTGACAGGGAAAGATTTAAGGAGGCACAGTTGCTGCTTAAAATGTAAAATCATACTATTACAATATTTCACACAGGGTTCCTTTATCTCCGCCTAAACCTTTACACAACAGGGCTCTGAGCAGCGTGAGTGATATGATGGCAGCTAATGCTAATGCACTCATTTCAGCTGATGTGCATTAAAAGAGAGCTGACTGACAAATTTAATGTAAAAGCCAGGTAGAGAGGGCGAGCGGGGTGTGGAGAGAGAGAGGCCTATACATGAGTGGCTCTGTGTGCACATCACGTCTCCTCTCCCTAAGCTCAATTACAGGATTGATACTCAGAGAGGAAACTTCATCATGTCGTACAGATGTCTTCACTGGAGGAAGAGGGACACGCCGCATGTTGGCGTTTAACGTGACACAGTCGCCGTTCATTCAAAACAAGACAAATCAGGAACAGTTGAGCAAAAGATTTTATTCAAGTCTAGGTCATAGTTCAATCTGAGTCATGCATATTTTCATTTCCCCATGAGATAATGTGAGAAAACACAGTCATCTATAGTGTACTATTGGAAGGAGGGCCTAAAACCCACCCTTGCAAAAAAGATGGAGGATCTATTATATTTTTCTCAATGGAAATGTTACTTTGCTTATAATATATATCCCACAGTGTGATAATAATGGTGTGTGTGCCTGTGTGCATGCGTGTGTCCATCGAAGTCGAAGTCAAATGTTGTGTTCTTCCCAACTAGTCTGGCTGCTGAGGACCTCCCCCCGCAGACCTCCACCAGGATAAACCTCCTCTCGTATGTCCCTCTCCATTTTTCATTAGTGTACTTTATAAATGACTTAATTACACTTTCTAAAACTCATTTCAAATTGTTTAGAGCAAAGCACTTCACATTTAATCACCAACAGATTTCATTTCTAGTTTGAAATTAACTAGCTTTGTGTTGTCTCCGCTCTGCTTGTGTAGGGAAATTAGCAGTTTAAAACAAGAACCAAAAAAACAAAAACAAAAAAAAAGATATTTAACTGTCACCATTTATGCAGGCTTGGGAATGGCAATTGTGGTTCCTTAAAATACTGACACAAATAAAATAGATTTGATATGATCTTATAATCTTATAAAATTTTACAGCCCTATACCAAGAAGTGAAGTGAACTGCCTTTAGTTACAGGGCTGAATCCATCCATTCATTGTCACATCACGTGTATTATTAGGGCAATTTAAATTCAACAGTCTTTGGGCAGTGAGGAAAAGTGACACATAGGAAGGGTATGCCCATTTTAGTAAGCCACTTTAATAAGACTCAAACTCACAAACTCCTCACTAAGAAGAAAAATCTGTATCGACTCTAATCTAAAATATCACCCACTTGCTCCATTCATCTGAGTAAACTGATGTGAAACAATAACTTGCAAACAATAATAATGTGTGAGTGAGCTAGTCAGCCCCATCACAGTAAACATTTTTTACAACCCAGACAGCTCTATAAAGCGCTTTAGGCATCATTGGCCAGAGCCGTCATTAGTCAGGGCTTGTGTGTGAATCTAAATAAAACCACAGTGCTGCTCTCATATACTTTACACTGTTCCTCTCACACATGGAGAACACTCACAACAATGGCCACGCTCTGCTTTAATTTCATTAGGTTTTGTCTTTGCAAATGCCAAGTCCTGTTTTGCCTCAAGAACATATCTCTTAATCACGTTCCATCCAGGCTGTGTCTTTCATCTCAATCTCACAGTTGTGGCTCCTGCCCAACTTTATTTTGCTATAAGGTAAAAGAGGGGAAAAAAATAAAAGCAGACTTGCGTACACTTCCAACAGGGGAAATGCAATGACAAAAGCCCTCCTCTCATCTCTGTCACATGAAATGATGTTTGGTGTTTAGCGGCGTGCTGCTGGGGTGTGTGTGCGTGTGTTTTTTGTGTGTGCGTGTGTCTGCAGGGCTCAGATCCATGTTGTTTGGTTTGCTTCTTCCATTAAGAGAGCTGTAAAGCAGAGGGAACAGATGGCTGCTGGCCCGCTCTGTCCTGCATCCTCTCACAACTGCCACACTTCCTGTGCCGCCATTAATCTTCCCTCACTACTCCTGCAGCACAACTTTATTAAAACAACTCAAGAGAGAGCCAACAACAAGCACGGCGCAGCTGTCAGGAGCAAAAGACCCAACCATCCGTCCACACAAGAAGAGCCCCGCATTTTGAGACGCCCACGTAAAACAACTGGAGTAAGGATGCAGTGGGGCTTTGAAGCGCTTGCCGCCGTAGTCGTGGAGGAGGCACAGTAAATGCTCATTAGAACACAGCTGGAACTGCTGCTGGAGCCACTTCATGGGCGTGCTCCGTCAGACTTAAATATGGGAACCACCAGCTCAGCCTGCAGCGCACTACTGTTTGGGCTCAAAAGGAAGTGCTGCGTAACTATGAAGTTTGGCTCAGATATTTGAAAGGATAATTGTACACAGTATGTCAAATAAAGGAACTTTTTTCCATTGGAGTCATGATGGTCTGTAAGATTTCAGCACAAAAAGAGAGTTCAGCTGCTCCAGTGTTTCTCAAAATGTGGTGCATGTTCCACTGGTGTTACATGGGTTTGGGGCAGAGGTGGGACCAAGTTGTGTTTTGCAAGTCTCAAGTAAGTCTCAAGTCTTTGACCTCAAGTCCGAGTCAAGTCTCAAGTCAAATACAGGCAAGTCCAAGTCTAGTCTCGAGTCACTGGCCCATAAGTCCAAGTCAAGTCCAAGTCGTCTGCTTTGAGTTTTGAGTCATTTCAAGTCGTTAAACAGAAGTACCAAATATAGGTTAGATTTTTGCAATTTAAATGAATTTTAAACTAAATTGTACTTAAAAAATCAAAGTATATTTATCCTTAAGTATTTATATAACAGTTGTAGAGAGAGTTGTAGTTAATTTTTCCTTTTTAAATGTCTTGACAAGATCTTAATGTGAATCATTATGGACAGAATAGAAAGAATTTAGAGTTAAAAGTGCTTCTCAAGTCTTCACAAATCACATGCCTCAAATCCAAGTCAAGTCCCAAGTCTTAGTCCATTTTATCAAGTCAAGTCTCAAGTCCTGAAAACAGTGACTCAAGTCTGACTCGAGTCCCCACCTTGGGTTTGGGGTCTACTTCATTTCCATCTTTATTTATTTTCTTTAAGTAATATTATTTACGCTTTATTCTTGCTTTAAAGATGAGTCTTATAAGTGTTTTAATGTTCCACAGTATGGCATTAGATTACAGGACAGATCTGTGGAGAGACTGCTCCATGCACAGTAAAAATTCATGTTTTTCATTTGACTGTATTTCTTTTAATACAACACAAACACTTGCAACTGGATAAATGCACAATTTCTTTAGGCTTTACATCTCCATGGACTCAGAATACATCCCTAAACTACACACTCCTCATTTTCCTATCACAGTTTTGTAAAGTACTCATTTGTGAAGTACCCATATACCCTTACCATCTATTGTGTGGCCTGGAACAAAGATTGGGAATTATATTACAACCATCTGCAAAGTGTTCACTGGCAACTTTATCAGAACGAGCAAATTGATCTCTTGAAGTTTGTGTTGGAAAAGGCCAAATTGGGCAGGCTTCCCCAGCACATAGATCACCTGCTGTCACCTGACACTTTTGATAGATACTGACCACTGCAGACTACGCCACCCCACACGAGCTGCAGACAAACATTTGATCAAACTTGTTCAACTTTGAGAAGAATAAAATCTATTAGGACATACTATCTCAGAGCTACTGTTTTTCACTAATATGTAAACCATATACTGCAAAAAGAAATGGACTAAGTGACATCACCCATAGTGTTTGGCTCCAGTCAAATGAAGCTCATGATTCTAGTAGTTATGAGGGAATAAGTAAAAGAGAAATTTATTTACGGACAAATTAATGAAATAAAAACACTAGGATCATGTAGAGTAGATTAATACAAATATTTTAATACCAAATTACGAAGCACCCAGCAGCAGTTACAGAGAGAGGGGAGACAATTTTTCAATGTAAAGTCAAGTGGAGCCAGAGTCGATGGAGCCAGAAGCAGCCCCACGAACACTTCCTATTTGGAACACCATGTCAAAATAAAAGTCTAGTTTTAAGTGACAATTCTGGAAATGTCAAATGTTTTTTTTTTCTCCGGATGTCAGAACAATTCTTCATTTATTTTTTCAACCATGAATCATCTGTGTCCACATTTAAATAAAAACGAATGCCACAACAAATATTATGTGATTGGGCTCTGTTCGGCCTTGCGCTCTGTGTCCGCAGCAGTCAGCGGGTAAATTGAAAAATCAATTCCCATTTAAATTATTGAAATAAAGAACTCCAGGAGCCAGAGATAAAAAGGAAAGAAAAAACCCTTGGTGTAGATCCCCTTTAATTGGAAAGTCATTTCTTCAGGGTATTCTAATGGTTCGGAGGAAGATTGCAAACTAAAGTTGATGAAGCTGGAGGGAGGTTAATAACTGTGTGCTGTTTGTGTGTGTCTGACCCTGCATGTTGTCTTTGGTGCGCAGCCGTCGCCTTCTGATGACACGAGCGCCAATGAAGAGTAATCCACCACCTCTCTCTCTTTCTCTCTTTTTCTCTCTCTTTTTTTTCTCACTCTCTCTCTTTGTCTCTCTCTCTGTCTGTCTTTCTCTCTCTCTCTGTCTCTCTCTCTCTCTCTGTCTGTTTCTATCCTTGTCTGTTTCTATCTCTCTCTTTCAGTCTTTCTTTCTCTGTCTTTTCCTCTATCTTTTGGTCGCTCACTCTCTTTGTCTCTCTCTCTGTCTTTCTCTCTCTTTCGCTTTGTCTCCCTCTCTCTCTCTGTTTCTATCTCTCTCTTTCAGTCTTTTTTGCTCTCTCTTTTCCTTTATCTTCCGCTCTCTCTTTCTCTCTCTCTCTCTCTCTTTCTCTCTCTCTCTCACACACACACACACACTCTCTCTCTCTCTCTATCGCTCTCACACTCCCTCTCTGTTCCTCCCCCTCTCTCTCTCTCTGCCATCTTCTCTCTCTCTCTGTCACCCACTCTCTATCCCCCTCTCTCTCTCTGTCTTTCTCTCTCTCTCTTTCCTCCCTCTCTCTCTCTGGCTGTTTCTAGCTCTCTCTTTTCTTCAATCTATCACTCTCTCTTTCCACTCTCTCTCTCTCTGTTTCTATCTCTCTCTCTTTTTCTCTCTCTTTCAGTCTTTCTTTCTCTCTCTCTCTCTCTCTCACACACACACACACTCACTCACTCATGCTCTCTCTGTCTCTCTCTCTTTCTCTCTCACACACGCACACACACACACACACGCTCTCTGTCCCTCCTTCTCTCTCTCTGCCCCCCTTCTCTCTCTCTCTCTGTCACCCTCCCTCTGTCCCCCTCTCTCTCCCTCTTTCACTTTCATTCTCTCTCTCTCTGTCTCTATCTCTTTCTTTCTCTTATTCTTTCACTCTTTCTTTCTTTCTTTCTCTCTCTCCCTCTGTCTCCCTCCCTCCCCCTCTCTCGCCTGTGGTCATCCATCTGCTATCTGGGGGAGTGTCTCTCAGCTCTGGGTCAAACTAAATTAACCAGCCCTCGCTCACAATTGTACAAATGTAATTGACTTAATAGAACTAACCCTGGTGATTTGGAAGGCTGTGGTCGTGAGTAATTTTGTCCGAGCTCAAAGACAGACACTTCACATCTGAAGCATCTTCCAAAGCTAATATACCACTGATGGATTGTGGGATCAAATGAAGATTGTGTAGCAGATAATAGAAAAGTGGAAAGTGGTAATAACATTGGATTTGTGTGATTTTGAAATTAAACTGAGCTCAGAGGAAATCCACAAAGTAACTGGTGTGGTTCTTGTTTACTCAACTCATGTTTTCATGTTTTAATATTGTCAAAACAAACACTATGCATGTGTAATGGCAACTGAAAATTATAAGACAATTATATGAGAACACAATCTGAGGATGTATGTATGTATGTCGAATATACGAATATATATATATATATATATATATGATTCAGGCTTAATAACTACTTAATTAAAGAGTTATTAGGGTTAGGAGTTAACTTTAGGGTTTTAATTAAATAGTAACCAAACCTGAACCATTCTTAATTAACGGTTTGTTTATTATAAATTCAGTTTTTAATCATGCTTCATTAAGTCTAATTAAAGTGTAGTTACTGTAAAGTGTACCACATTTTATAATAAATAATATATTGGACATGCACAATCACTACTTTTATAATGCTGTAAGTGAGAAAAGTCTAATGTAGTGACAGACTGCTTCTGTTCCTTTCAGCTTTTTCCTGTTCACAGCAAATCCTTACTTTGTATACGTGTATATAGAATTTGATTTGTGATAGTTTTACTCTAGACCAGGAGTGTCAAACTCAAAGTCACACTTGATCAAAATGAAAAACTGGGACTAAGTCACGGGCCAAATTAAATGTTTACTGAAAAATTACAACAACAGCTGCATATTTTCTCTTCTTTCAAGATCTGTACTGTTAAAACTTTTCTTATTAAAATAAATGTTTAATGATAGTTTTGCTTAAACATTGAATCCAGAACAAACATAATATAAAATAATAACATTTTAAATACATAATGTCTCTATAGACTATCTGTGGCTGGCGGGCCAGCTCTAATACATATTGGATATGATTTTGTGGGCCAAATTTGGCCCCCGGGCCAGAGTTTGACATGTCTGCCCTAGACTTTCATCCAACCCAACTGGACCAGTACAAACTGAACACTAAAGTGCTGATTAAGACTGGGCCAATTAGGTCACTTCATGTATCTGTGTAGGCTGGTTTATGTATTTATTTGATATGAACAGCAGTATATAGTGTGTTATATTGTGAAAGGGCCCATATTACACTGTTTTCTGATATATATAATAATAATGTTGTTTCCTCATCACAAACATACCTGGAGTTTTGTTTTGTTTCATTCACACATTTCACACCAAACCTGCACACTGAGCCTGAGTTCTTTTCTCAAATCATGTGTGGTACGTGCTCCCTTGTGTTTTTAAACTCGAAACACATTTGCTATAATTTCAGTTCTGGAATTACCAAGCTCTACATAACAAAAAGTAAAAGGTTGCTATTAACTTGAAAATTCCTGCTTCGTGACATGACAAGGTGCAACAGAGCATTTAGGGCTTTGGAGATGCAGACAAACTCATAATGCAGGATTACTCAAACAAGCGTGAATGAAACAAAACACAACTCGAGGTATGTGTTTGGCGAGGTAGCAACATTCTAACATGGCTAAACACTCACAAGAGTCAATTTTAACAAGAGTCAACCTTTAACATGCAATTTCATACCACACATGTCAATTTGATTCCATTTTGCCTTCTGAATTTTTGTACACACATATGACCTTTAAGTCACCACAGTTCCTCTTTTCATCACACACACCAGTCTAGTCTTATTTGTCCAAGTTTCCCCTGAACATAATCACTCTTGAATGCCACAATCGTTACCACCTAAAAAGACAAATCTAACTCAAATGGCACAACATTGTTCCCTCTATAGCACATGGCCTTCTCTTCAGACACTAGCGTACAAATGAATCCTTGTAGTTCTCCCTCCCCACTCCCTAAACCTGGCCCAAGACCTTTCTGCATTAGCTTGTTGACATTAAAGCAACGCTAGTCTGAGGCATTTCCATTGAAGAAACTTGTTGACATAGTTATCAGGCATCAGAGAGTCTTGCGTCATTGTGAAAAGGGCCTTACGAGAGCTATTGAGATGTTATAGGTCGTGTTGGCGCCAAATATCACAAAAGGATGAAGAGGATACGAACGCGCATTGACTGAAAAAGACCGCGTTGGAAAAACCTGCATCTCTGGAGAAAGGAAAGCGCTTGGATCCATTTCCGCCGGAGAAGCGCCGAGTTAAAAGGTGGCCCCTGTACAAATGAAACTCAATTTCACGGCACATTATCCCTCCCCTGTTCTCTTCCCTGGCTTTCATTTTCATTAAGACCAGAGACAATCATAAATTAATAATTACTGTCCAATGTCTAAGCGCATGCCACAGTCCTCTAGCCTTCCTCCTTTTAGCCTCTGCACCCGCTCTCCATGTTCACGCTTGCAAAATGTTAATCTAGGTAAACGTGGCTGGGCCCTTGTCAGATAAAAGTGTTTTGTAGTTTGGCTAATACATAATGGTGGGATCTGATTAGGTGACATTAGTTCTATCTGTAAGACAATCACCCTGCACCTCTCTAATGTCCCTCCAGCATCTCGGGGCACTGCTGAGTAATCAGGGGACGGACAACATTACGGTGGAGGCTAAATGGATATATGGTCGACTATGCCTGGTGATAAAACGCACATTACACACATTACCAAGGGTTAAAGGGAAACTACGCCATTTCATTCTTGGTTTGTAGGTTAGCATATTGTAATTCGAATGCTCCGTAAGAGTAAGGCCATAAGAAAGCACACAGTTTTTTTTTTTTTAGGTTTAAAGGTTTTATATTATGAAAAATTTACTCTTATGAGGTTGAGTCATACTACAGTAACATTTAGTCAACTTGTTTCTATAGTGGTAGTGTATTCGTCATTCATAAAGTTATATTTATGCTTTTGCTTTTCAGAGGTCACTTTGCTTTGGTTTGGCGGATAGTTAAGATGTGACTTAGGTGCCTGGACCATTTCCTCCTGATTGTCTGTTCCGTCTGCTCCGTGATTGAAGGTTGTTTCTGAGATATAACATTTGTACGACTCTGGACTACGTTTGATTTGTGTCACTCCGCTTGCTCTTGCTCCTGTCGTCTCCATGGAGCGTACATACAAAATGAATGGAAACTGGTTACTTGTATAATTTTAGGTGTGAGTTTACCCGTTCACATAGACATGACGTTTCTATTACTTGTGTTAGACGCTGCTGATAGTGTCATCTCACTGACAATGGTGGTTAATGTATGGGTGACGGTAGCTCAGTTGGTGTTTGCCCACTGATCTGGAAGTTGACGGTTTAAATCCCGCTCTAGACATAAATATTATTTTTAGAGCAATTTGATTCACTGACCCACTGTTGTTGAGTCCTTGGGCAAGGCACTTAAGCCACATTGTTCCCAGTGTGTGCGTACATTGGTGTATGAAAGTGTATGTGAATGTGTGAGTGGTTCCTTGATGTAAAGTACCTTGAAGGAGGAAATAGTTATATAAAAATGTGACTATTTTCCATTTTGCCATCATGCTCAGAACTTAAATATAGATGATGATGAAAATATATGTTAAAGATGCACTACTTCACTTGAAAGGTCTGCTGTATTTAGTTCATTATAGGTGTTCTGGGTTACAGGAAAATACATTCTAACAGTGTGTGAGTGGGCTCGCCTCTCCACAGATTTGACCTTTAAGTTGGCCTGGTGCTTGTTTTCATGAAAATACAATCTCTCTATTTCTCTCTCTCTGACCCTCTAAAAACGTACACAGTGCACTTCCATAACATCTTCATAAAAAAAAAAAAAAACATTCAGAAAAAAAGATTCAACATCAAGAATAAAATGGAGTTGGATTGTCATGATTATGAATCCCCAATAAAGTACAAAAATACATTCAAACCTCTTTCACAGTGTGACGTCAAGCTAAGCCGACAGTGAAATTGTAGCTGGATCAGGCGGAATAATAACGTCTGTGTGAAGTCTTCATGAGCACATCTCAGCATCAACACAAGTGTAAATAAGTGTTTCCCATACACTGCAAATGCAGTCATTATGTTGTCTACACACCACGGCAACGCCAAACAACACAGCCATATAATGCACATTTGGTATTTAAAGTCGCTGTGCCTCATGGTCATATTTGTTCTGAATTGAATTTATTACAAAATGCGCGGTGATATGGAACATGTAGCTCGGGGGGCCTCTTGCTTTTCCCGAGTGTTCAAAAGGCATCAGATAGCGAAATAAACAGAATGTCTAAGTAATAGCTTTTAATCTTCTGTTTCAGAAAAAAAAAAGAGAAAAAAGAATAGAAAAAAGCAGGGATGTGAAATCAGGGCAAGGGCCGGTTTACATGGGAAATATAAAACATATAATAATGACACTTTTAGCAGTGTAAAAATGTCAGTTTCATAATTCAGTTTATTATTTTGGGTACAGCTATGTTTGATGTTATGTGTTTTCACCTTTTTTCCTTCTTGCAACAACACTTAAAGGGACACTTGAAGATGGTTGTAAGACATTTTGTGGATCATTCAAGGTGAAACAGCATCATCTCAACAGAGAATAAAATGCTTCAAACTCTCATTCAGAAGTCTCACATAGTGTTCTTTTAAACCTACTTCACTATATTGACACTGGTACCTGAAATGAACACTAAAAGTTGTGGTGCAGTCTAAGCAGGGACTTTCAGACTTCCCTGACCCCAGACACTTCCTCCAGCTCCTCCCCAGCCCCCCTCGCAGAACATGTGCCAAAGTGCCAAAAACAAAACATGAACTAATGACATATTTGAAAACTTTATTCATATCTCAAATTTGAAGTAGAAGAGTGCATACCAAAAACCTATGGAAATGGATTTTCCACCCTTCATTTGCCTTTCTTAAATCAAAGTCAAGTCTAGAAAGATGAGACTTTGTTACATTGTTCTCCATCACAAATAAGCTCTCAGTACTTTGTCCACTACAAACAGATTTTTTTTAAGAGGGATCTGTCCTTTTTTTTTTTTTAAATAGCTGCTTGATTTGCATATTATTGCGTCAGGCTCACAAATCTACACACATACTTATTGGGTTCTTTTCAATCAAAAGTTTATACATGTTTAAAAACAATGACCAGTGCTTAACTTTACCAAAGAACCTTCATTTAAAGAGATACCAATATTTTAAAATAGTTTTTAATTGTGCTGTGCTTTACTTTTTGTTACCCTTTTTTTTTTTGCCCACTTTGAGTAAGTTATGGAAAAATGTGAAAGAAAAATGTGCTTTTTAATCGTATTTAATTCCTAAATCTTTTCAGTATGTTGTCCAGTGCAGTTCAGATCAAATGCAGTGTCTTAAATGGTTGGACTAAGCTCAGCTGAATTTACATATTTAATTTAAGCATTCTTTCATAGCACTGCAGTAAAAATAGACAAGGATAGTCATTAAAAGCTGGAGTGGGTTTGATGTCAGACTTTTTATCACTCGACAATGAACTTTGAAAAGGAACAGCCACAGTCTAAACGGAGCTGGAAGCGTGCCTTTATGATTGATTGCCCATTGTGTGTCATATTGTTCTTTCAAGGTTGATTGAAACTTTAACCTCATTTTTTATACCGAGCCGGAAAAAAAGGCTTGAAAAATTCCAGGCCTTGAATTATTGTTACTTACAATGCAGCATTGAATTATGCAGCAATCAGTCAATTATTCATCTGTGTGACTGTGTTAAGGCCACGCTGTAAAAGGCATTCAGATTCAGGGGAACGGCCCAGTGCTGTGTCAACACATTTCACTCAGAAGTGCTTACCAGAGACATTTGTTTCTCAATGTCAGTTTGGTGTTTTTGATGCATTTTAAAGCTATACCTGTTAGTACTTTATTCACAAATGATCCCCCAGGGCACCTATTGTTTTATTAGACTAACACTAATATTGCCTTTGGAATGAGAGTGTGAATAATAAGAGGATTCACAAGGGCAAATAGCAAGAATGAGTTAGAAAGGTATAAATGAATGCTGACACAACAGGGACTAAAAACAGTGAATATTTCATCTACAGAACTGATATATATGCAACCACTCAAGAGCTGAACTACTGTATTCATATTGTAGTTTGCATGAAACTCATAGTTGGAGCCATAACTTTGCAAAACTTTATCATTGTATATACATTCATGCTACAGACTATGATTCACACATACTGAACATAAAACAGATTTTGTGTCCATTTGGCAATTAATACAAAACAATAAAATGATTAGATACCAAAAAATGCCCAAAAGGTACTACCAAATTGTTGAACTAATGACACAGAATTATATTACTAATTTTTTGGAAAGATGAACACAAAACATAGTCATTTTAAAATGCCATTAATTAATTTTCATTTATCATCTAATTGTGGAGCGCAGTTTACACAGGATTTTTATGACACCCACACTCAAAGACGTACTATCATTTTCTTGTCAGTAATTTACCGAATAGCACATGTACAAGCTTTGTACTTTGTAATCATTTGCTTTCTATTAATGTCTGACCAAACTTATTTACAGCATTTAACCCAAAAGCAAAAAAGAGCACTTTTTTTTTTATCATCAACATGTTAACTTTATTTGAATTTGAAGTACAATGAAGAGATGATTCGAGAAGCTATATAAGTTATCAGTGACAACAGACCTAGACACTCCATTGAGAACAAAAAGAACAAACACAATGTGAACATGGGACACTTCTCTTGCTCTGGGTTCCTCCTCCCATTCTCTGATTGTAACACAGAAAGTCTAAACTGCAGTGACATCAGCTTATGTCTAGTTATTATACACAGGTGTTTCAGCACCAAAAAGTCTTCAAAACCTCTTTAGGGAAAGCAATGGGAAATGTCAACTTAAAATGAGAATTATTTTCCATCAAGATACCATGAAATACGAGTAGAAAAGAAGTTTGGGATTAGCAAATGTACTGTCTTAAAGTTGGTTTGATTTGATTGTTTTTCTTTTTTTCAGCTCATCACATCATTTTGCATGTACGTTTTATACAAAGCATTGGAGTGTGTGACTGACATGGCAAAATGTACAGTTAATCCCAAGAAATATTTCCTTTGTTACAAATATTACAGTACTATTGAAAGTCTTCAAAGTGAAAGTATTGGATATCATGTGGTCAAAATCATGGCGGGGTCGCTCTTGTGGGCCGACCCGCTGGATTCGCTCAGCACATTATAGGATTTATTAAATATGATAATTCCAGGACAAACATTTACATGCCTGCATGCTTTCTCACCAAAATGGCAGCTATAGGAAAAAGGAGGATGGCTCAGAAATAGAAGGAAACTGAACTGCGGGTTTATATAAATGGTGGTATTGTTTTGCCTATTAGCGCTAACTGCATACACAATACCTCTTAACGATATATACACATACGCCACCAATCCACTCAGTGTGATAGAGGGACATCTCCTAGCATTATATACAACATTTGTAAAAAGGAAACTTGATTGTATTTTCATCTAATTTAGAAAAACTTCAGTCTTTTTCTTTTGCTAAACACATGGATACGATTCACAATTTGTCTTCCTCCTCTCCACATTCTCCATGTTTTAGCTTGTCGAAAATTCAAATTGAAATACAAAACAAAAAACTTCAATTTTACTTTCGAAGCTTTTCTCGCTGGCTGAGGATACAGTATAAAAACTTCAGTGCTGTGAATTGGAGTTATTACCAACAGTGTACCATTGGTAGGGTTTGACTGTGCTCAATATAGTATGTGTGTGTGTCTGTCACATTGGCCAACCATTAATAAAACTGACTTTAGCAATCTACTTCATATTGGCCTCAGTGAGAAGACGAGTTTTCCTACATTCAACCTCCAGCGTTTGGGTGAACACATCCCTACAAGCAGCTTGACATTTTGATAGACTAAACCAGGCTCTTTAAAATCTCTATGGGTTTTCCCTCTTGTTTTTATTATTATTTTGAAGTATTTTTTCTCTTTCAGATCCTCAGCCTGATCAGTACATCACTGTAGTCTTCAGGAACAGTCTTCCATCTGCAACACACAGAGAAGAGAGAGGTTAGATAAAATATCACACCCAACCAAGTGGACTGGATATGTTAAAAGATAGAAGAAAGAGGAAATGAAATGAGGTGCAATGGTATAAAAAAAAAAAAAAAGTTCTTTAGACAGTATTATTGAGAAACTGAGACATTTTTTTAACCTTACAGAAGAAAACAAAAAACAATATTGGATAAGTTGCAAAAAGGCAAGATATTTACATAATAATAGACTTGTGTTACTAGTATATTCATTTAAATTATATGTCTTAAAAAAATACACATGTTCACTTTTGGTGCAGGGGTGCAGCATGAATTTCTGTCCCCTGGGTACAAACCATGGGCCGCGGTACCCTTTATTTCCCCAGTCCAATACTCCTGCTTTTGGCTCTATAAATACTGTTTACATAATCACAATTACAATTACTTTTATTCATCCACAAGAGGAAATTATATTCCATTACAAATATTTGCAGTTTCAGAAATAATGCCGCACCTACTAAAAGAACAAAAAAGTAGTTGTAAGGCCGAACCCTTTCCCATTTATGAGCAGATTTATAGCTCAACTGGGAGAGCATTTAGCCCAGAATTCAGATATTTAATCACAGGAACTATTTACTGCTTCTGCTTTTTCAGCAGGATTTCCTTTTTGATGTATTTTTGTACACTGATGCATATTTGCGTCCATGTTCGGTACACCATTGACCTAAGTGTTGATAAATAAACTACCATTAAAAAGAATCTTCCACAAAGACCATGACAGATATGAATCTTGGCACCCTCGATAAAATATAGTTAATATTACATAAAGCAAATGCCTATGTATTTAAGTAATTATATGAACTACAGTCAGAAGCTGCAAATATAATTAGCCTGTAGTGTTAATATTTCATGAGTAACAAAGCAGAAGCGGTGACTATCATAACTGCTCAGGAAGCATAGCACAAGTGTTTAAGACATCTCCACTGATGCGCTTGTTTGAACAGAATACACCACTCATGATGTAGACCCTCTCGCTCTAAGTGACATCGGCCGCATTGGAAATAGTGCTTATTGAAAATGGCACCAGCAGACACCTCCAACCGAACGAGCTTTGTCCATATACACTCTTGTCTTTCGGTGTTGTGTTCGCTTGAGCGCACAAGTCCGACTCCCCACACCGCGCTGGTAAAAGCATCTGTTAGACTCAACCCAAGAGCGCATTTGACGTTTATTACCTCACCATTTCCGCCACCTCCATGTTGTTTCTCTCTCTGCCAGTGAGAAGAGGAGAGAGCTACAGTAAATGCCTTTATAGGAAGAGTCTCGATGGCAGCCGGCCTAAATAATTCAATGTTAAAGAGGAGCGCACACAAAGACGTTTAGAGGCGCCAACTTGTTAGACATGACACAGGCTGTGTGAGACATAGTTTGATTCCTGGTCTACAGAGGCAGGTGCTCGCTATTTCTCTAGGAGTTCTTGTAGTGCACAGTGAATTATAAGGATGATTAAATTTATACAACAAAACCACAAAAATGTATCAGTAATCTAACAGTTTATTCATTCATTCAGCAATGTAAAAGTAACTTCACTTGTTTAACCTGGTTTAGGACCAATTAGGAGGAATCAAGGTGTAAGTAATAGTACTGAAACACATTGAAACAAGTATCGATACTAAAAAAATATTACTCAAACAGAACCACCAGTCTTAGTCTCAGTCTTAGTCTAGCTTTATCAAAACTAGTACAAAACCACATGGTAATTATGATTATTTTGTTATGAAAGTTTAATTTTATTGACCAAAGAAAACAATTATTACTGTTTAAAGTCTATTATTATTGTGGTATTGAAATTGGTACTGTGTATCAAGAAAATTTCTTAGTATCAAAATTTAGTTTGTGTGTACAATGATCACATTTTACAGACCAATTCAAGACAGTTCTCTTGTATTATTCAACCTTTTGAAACAATTGTAGATAGCAATGAAAAGTGAATTACTTAGAGTTTTAGAAAGTTCAAACGAAGTCTTGAGACAAAATTTTTACCCAGGCAAATGACAACATGAGTCTATGTAAATCAACATGCGTATACAAATGCAAATACCTTAATATAGTGTCCTTAAATACTTAATCATATTTTGTAACAAAGACAATGCTCTTTCAAGTGTTAGTGTGAGCTACAATAGGGGTGTAAACTGTGTAAGTATGTATGTGTTATGAGTTGGTACCAGCGGAGGGGAGGGTGGTGGGTGGGTGAGGAGGGGGGTCTACAAACACACAGGCTAATTACCCAGCACTGCCGTAGGTCTCAGAGGCATTGCACTCTGGCTTGCATTTATTCAAGCAACAACCACCGAGTTCTGTGTAAAAGTCATTACAGCATAACACGCCAGGCTACAAATAACATAAAGGTGGTGGTGGTAGTGGTGGTGGGGAGGGGTAGAAGTGTGGGCTGAGAAACACAGGCTGCTAACATACAGATTCATAAGCATGCATTTAAGTTGTCATGTCACTGTTGGACTATCTATAGCATTTGCAGCTGGAAGAGTTTATAGTGTTAACAAGTGGAAATCCATACAAATATTTCAGGCCAGTTCATCTCTTAAAGTGCAAACTCGATTCCAAATTTTGAAACTGTAAAATCCTAAAATAATTAAACGTCAGTCAATGCAATTTTCTTTCACAGGTTTGATAAAAAGTATATATGGCAAACTAATATACTTATTTGGTATATACAATTAGCTGTTTAAGCTATAACTCTGTATACATTAGTTATATGAACTGTTTATTAACAATTTTATTACCTATTAAAGCCTTCTTGTTGGCTTCCTTTACCACTTGATAAGCTTTCCTGTATATTGTATAGAGATAATGAAAGTCTAAGTATCTACATGCCATTTACTGCTGCTACTCTTATTCAGAAGAGGTGTACTTTCATTGTACACCTCTTGTAGTACATGTAATATTGTGAAATATTAGCACAGAGTATGAAAATCTTGCCTCACACAGAAAGTCAATGACGTTTCCTGACACATTGTTTCATAAAAGGCAGGGGCTCATTAAAAATATTTTCAAACTTCAGTATTTTTATATTCAAATCAAGATGAAAAGTTCATTAAAGAGGATAAATATTTCATTAGATGCTAAATAAAACAAAGGGAATTTTTTGGCTTCTCTCAGCATAAAATTCCTTTGAAAGATTAATTAATACATGTAAATTATGCAAATTATGCCCATGCAAATATTTTATGAAGACAATTAAGGGATCCATTAATTACAGTCTTTTTTGCTTCAGTGACATTCATTCATTTAATTTTAATTTCACTTTAACTGTTTTGATGTTTAATCTTGCAACAAAGAACTTTATCTCGGGGAGTGCAAGCTGGTGGGGCTTGGGTCGCATAAACCCCGAACCAAAACGACAGAACGAAGATACAGATGATGGAGGGGGGTTTTTGAAGAGATAGGGAGGGTGAACGGTTGCCAGGGCAATACTGGGCAAGGTACAGCGCACTGTAAAAAGAACCACGCTTCCCCACTTGGACCCCATTCAAAACACTGTAAAAAGCAATTAATAAACACAGACTGTTAATATCATGGAATTAGAGGAGTGTGACAAAAGACAAATAGAAATAATTAGTTCTCGAAAATTATGGCCTCATTATTTTTTTTTCTCTCTCTCGCTTTGCATTCCCTTACTTTGGAGTTGAGACTGTACAACATGTATTCCTCTCATGCGAGTGATAGGCTGGCTACCCCCTCCCTTCTTGTCTTTTTTTTGCTTGTGTAATTTATCAACATCATTTTTTGCCATTTGAGGTTAATTATACAGCGAGGCTCGGCAAGTAGAGCAGAGGAGAGACATGGGTGGCAGACGAATGCTTCTCTCTAATTGAACAAAAAAACACAAAAAAAACTACAGCCTGTTATTTCCCGCCTTCTTCTTCTCTTCCAAACGTCGAGTGATTGAGAGAGTGGCCAAATTACACGCTCCATAGCCGCGTCACAGTGATTCTAACATGATTAAAAAAATAATAAGAAAGCTGTGACAAATATCTAATTCACATTTGTTTTATATGAGAAAGGCTAAATGTAGCAATTTGGAGCAAAATGGAGGGCTATAATTACGCTGTATCTAAATGTTATCTTTATATGTAAATCATATGGGAGCCTTTTAAGACATCAAACATGTGACTGAAGAGGATTTAATTAAAGCGTTTTCTTGGTTTATTTTCATTCGTGTTATCTAACCATTAAAGAGTTAAAGAAAAGTTATTCTAGTTTCCAAAGCAAATTACTCTGAGCGGATATGGCGAGACCCCAAGATAAGAAGGTTCAGGTTTGAGTTGTCCAGCAAATGCCTATTAAAAAACAGGAACGGTGAGAGTAATAATGAGGATATTCAAGCTCAGTAAAGGTGTCTTGTATCTGGGTAAACACAGATAGTGAGACAGTCTACAGAGGTTATCCTGCCAGCAAAGCCCCTCCCCAAACACATACTGCACCCCCAAGGCTAACAAACAAACAAACCATTAAAAATGTACAAGGCTTATTCATAAAATGGATTGATTTGGCCCGTTTATTACTATCAAAGGGGGGATTCCGCTGCTTTTTGTGGTTTTATGACTCATTAATGCTTTCAGAGCGGTAAACAAAACATCTACTTTCCCTCCTTATCGGCAGCCTTCTAGATTAGCTGTTTAACTATTTTACTTACTGTGCAATTCTGGTAACACAACATAACAAAACAGTTCATGACGTTCGGTATTTTGACGTTTTTTGGAATAGGTTTTCAAAATTATTTGGAGCAGACATGTAATCGCTAAATCTTTTTCATTATTAGTAGTGACGGTATCTGTGGGTTTCAGAGTGAGTAATAAAGACCATGGTTGCCATAGCAGTTAACAATTCAAAACTAAATTGTGAAATTTCCTCACCTTTTAACAGGAAGTTGAAACCCATGAACTGTTGTTTGAGTCACTGTATTAGCGGTACAGTATTAAGAGCTGTAAAGCAGGTATGACTGCATCACTCGTATCACCTTAGTACTTGTAATACTACACATACACACACATATTTTTGGATTAAAACACTTGTCTAATTAAGTACATTGTCACTATTTTCATTTACCAAGAACACATTCTATTCAATTGTTGCTCTCTGTGAAAACGCATGCATGTTTTTTTTTTGCAATATCAATATAATGCTTTTGGTTATAGCCACATCCGTGACCTATGCACAGTACATGTTACACTGCACTTTGTGGGAAACTTTAAAACAATATTAAGTTGGTGAAAAAACAATGATCTTGACCCAGCGCGGTGGCCCAGATGGCGAGCTGTATGCCAGAACAGCAGGCTCAGGAGCACTAATGTTCATAAACCGTGTGTGTGCTCGCGTGCATGTGTGTGTGTGTGGACGGGAGGGGTGTGGAAGAATGAGAGCCAGAGAAAGAGAGGGAGATTTATTGTCTCATCTGAGGCCTGTACCTTGTATTGTCCTTTCAGCATCTGTTCTGGCACTGCTGCGGTCACTCTCCATCTCAGGGGTCAGAGCGTCTGCAGAGGAGAGAAGGAGAGGAGCCGTTAAACATGTCTGACACACACCTATCAGCGTGCCACCTCCACTGCATCGCTCAAACACAACAAGAGCCACAAGCCCTCAGGCCCCATGTGAGCGAGTGGACCACAGGCTCAAGTACACTAGTGGGCAGCTTAAGATCAAGTACACATATGAAAGCCTTTAAGATGAAGAAAATGAGTATGTAGTTTAAGTCATTAAAGAAAACTGCAACTAAAATATCCTTACCAACATACTACTTGCTACTAATAACTACTAATACGAATATAAAAAATGTACACTCACAAGACCAGGTAGTATCAGCAAAATTCACATTGTACTTTTACCTGAATAGCTTTAGAACGTTCCTAATCTATATCTGGACTAATATACAATTGCATTATATCATTAGCTACTACTACTTCTACTAATGTTATTCAAGGGTCTAAAAAAGGTGGGATTGTGGTATCAAAATTAAGTCTTAAATCTTGAAACTTGAGTTTGAAATTTTAATATTGTGACACCACTACTGGATATTATGCTTGTAGAGACCATAGACATTGTTGTCATTGCAGTAATTAGTAATAGGAGATAGGATTTAGCAATAGCAAGAAGCAGCAGTCATGTAGTATAGTATAACAGAAGTGTTAGTAAGATTAAACTAGTAAAACTAAAAGTTTTAATTTGCAAAAAACAAATCTACCTTCTTCACATATTTTCCCGAACACCTTTAATTTAGTTATAGTATAAAAAGTAATGGTATTTATCTGTAACAAAAGTGCAGACTTTACTTGATGGTTAAAATGATGTCTTAAGGTAAATGATGAGAGACTGGAAACACTTGATCATATTTGTGAGCTGTTCTGTTTTTTCAGCACCTTCTCTCAGTAAACTGACTGCAGCTGTCACATAAGACTGTCTGCAAATAGGCTTGTTTGAAATGCATTAGAATTCATAGTGTGCCTCGAAAACAATACAGAAACTTTTGTAAAACTTTTGGCAATATCAGAAAACCAGAATACTTTAGAAGATTATGTGTGTTTTGATGGGTTGTACTGACCGTTGAGTGAGCGCATGCTGTCTGATGGGGAAGGCTGCTTCAGCGTCTGCTCCACCTGCTCTCGTCGCTTGGACTCGTACTCTAGCGCCTCCTGCAGTTTCCTCTTGGCCTTCTTCTCTTTCTTCAGACGCTTTTGGATAATGGCTGCAACACACACACACAAAAAAGGTTTTACTTTCACAATATGTACTGTGTCAAAGTTTTAGTAGGTTAGAGTTCAACACAACAGCTGCTGCCGAAAATGTATTAGTAAAGTTTTAGTTAGGTTTAAAACGGCATTAACTAAAAGTGCTGTAATTAATATCGAAAGGTCCTTTATTTTATTTATTCATTATTCATCATAGCTAGTATTCAGATCTCAACTTTGCTCACTAAAAATCTTTATGTACGTTACTTAACATTGTGAGATATAGGTTATGAGGTTGAATAAACAGAGCATTCTAGGCACTAAATTGTTAACATTGTATTAACATGTGTAAATAGGCCAGTCTTTGTTCAGAGTCTGCTTTAAACATTATTGAGAAGTGGGGCAACATAAATGAGAATACAATAATACCACTGTTAAGACAAAATTCAATTATGTCTACAATTTAACAGCTAGAGGGAATTAACAGTGGCTGAAAAATGCATTGTGATATTTTTTCATGAATTTCTCTCATTAAACATAAACGACTCGCTTAGACTCCGAAGCTGATGCATTTAACATGAGCCCGGGTGAATTGAACTAAGTTAATGTGTATTTTCAATTATGTTAACGTACTACAAAAGGGCAGAGGCGCACTAAAGCTGGATCACTGTAGTCAACATGTAACAAGAGGAATGTGCAGCGGGTTCTGTCACTATTTCAATAAGACACATTAAACATGCATGCAGCAGACTTGTATGTGCACTCAGAGCCTATCACATGGACACGCGCACAGGGCTGAAGTCAGACAAAAACAACATGGCCGACCTCTGTTCTTCTGCTCCATGGCCAGCTGCTTCTCCAGAGTCTCCCGAACTTCCCTCTCTCTGAACAACTCCATCTTCAGCTCCGTCTTCTCCAGCTGCACCTGCTTCTCCTGGGCCCGCGCGTTGTCGATAGCCACTTTCAGCAGGCCCTGGACACACAAATAGCGGGAAATAAACAAATTAATGAGATCAAATCAGCGTGTTTTGCTTACACTGGGAGACACTTCCTGTTTGAGATTGTGAAATAATTATGTTGGTCAAAATGTTTAGAGGTAAATTAATCAATGAAATTAGTGGTCCTTTGGTCAAAAGTTCAGTAACATTGGAAAGGATTTTCTTTCTTGTGTCATGCACTTCAGCTTGTATGATTAATTTATTTGTAGCATAAATTATAAATCATTTATATTTATTTTGTGTTTATTTACTAAATAATGAGACAGTTTAATCCCTCATTCGTCCAGAACTTGTTCAGTGTAGAGACAGTTTTCACAATGGTCATCTGGACATTGTTTTTGTGAAAAGCTTTGATCACTGTCCAGATGACCATTGTTACTAAATAATGCTGTGAACTTTCCTAAGGACTATTCCACTGTTACAGCAAAACAACTACCTCACAAGAAGCATTCCGTTTTGGGACGTTTAGACAAGCTCAGGATGAAACATGCATATGTGGGACTTTATTTTCCAATCAGATGTTGATAATTATTAACTGGACAAAAGGACAGATAACAAAAACGCTTTTCTCTCTAATCCTTTTCAGTCATTCTTTTGTCTCTTTCATGATACTGTTGTTGTCTTTCATGAAAGAAAAAAAGCCCACTTTTTGATCTTGTATATATTCATTTTAAAACTTGAAAAGGCCCACGAAAAAGAATTTGGAGTGTTTGAAATCAGGCACGCTGCAGTCTGGCCACAGTGTACTGCCAGAGCACTTAACTCTGACTTTCCTTTTAGCACTTGGAGGCACAAAGGCACTGTACAAATCCGTCAAAGTAAACCGGATGACACCAAGTTCAGTGAGCAGAGGCTAACAGGGATCGCGCAGGCAAGGTCACCACAATAGCTCCTTCTGATACCTTCAACATTTCATCCTTTGGAGTTCCCCCTTCATCTTCTTCTTGACTGACTGCTGTATTATGATAAATACATTGAGACAGCCTCTTTCAAGCTTAGCGAACAGCTCAGCAAGAATGAATAATATGAATGACAAGTTTCTCATCATGTGTCTGTTATCCCAAATAGACTCCTGATAGTTCTGAATTGAGACGTACTGTATACCATTACTTTCAATGCAATCTCTATGACAATAATTCCCCATCCGAACGCAATCATATCAAACGCACTGGACTATAACCTACTAATTGTTGCGTCTTCTGACCCCAATTTATTCTAAGTTGCTTTATCTTAATTTTCCGCTTGGTTTCATTTTGTTGATTTGTATATAAATATTCAACGCAGCGATCATTATCAGGGATGACTTAGTGGAGTGTTGGGAGGCTGATGACGGCGGTGTACTTGTGGCTTGCTAATTACCACTGGAAGCCAAAAGGAGATGCAAGACCGTAATGTTAGTAATACAAGTGCAAAGAGAAGGGCAGCAGTCTACTCGCATCATTACACGCAGACTAGAGGCCAAATATTTTATCTGTGTGACGCTAGTTGTTAACTTTGAAGATTAAATGGGTCTTGCGTAAAGGTATGACAATATCCAAATGGAGAGCTGCTACTGAATGTGGTGAAGTAAGTTACTACTGGCAGAGTTGTAAAAATAGATACAAGACATCAAGGATAATTAAGAAAGCAGGTTAGTGGAATGTTGTTTGTGGGTAGTACTACAGAGTTACACAAACATGTACCTCTTTGAGTAGTTTCAAGATGCTTTTACTCCCACTTGAGTAAGACATTTGACAGAGTAACAGTGCTCTTATTTGAGTAAATTTTCAGGGTTACTCTTACCACGATGTCCTATCACTAGTCTACTAGTGATAAAAAGATAGATTTGAAAATTTGTCTTTCTGTTACTTCAGACAAGTTTTTGTTTTTTTCATTTTGTGTTCTATTTTTTGATAAATGATTTTGTGTATTATTTGGTATTTTGTCCTTCCAATAACATTATCTTCAGTGTAATTTTTATTAAATTAATTATAAAGAATGTATATTTATTTACCAAATTATGCTGTAAGCTTTCCTGTAGCCTATTCCACTAGCACAGCAAATCATCTGCCTCATCTGCGCATTAAGTTTTGAGGTGTGTCACATCTAAACGAAGGATGATCCATACATATTTGGTACTTTTTTCTCAAAAGAATATTAATAATTATTAACTTGGCAAAAGCGCAGATAACATAAGACTGCTTTTCTCTCTCTTTTTTATTCATTCTTTGTCTGTTAAAGTTTTGAAACTGTTATTGTCTTTCATGAATGAAATACATTTGAATTTACTATTTAATGTTGTATATATGTATATATTTGGATATAACTTAATATTCTAATAAGATACAATGCCCAGACTCTTACTCCAGACTCTTAAAATTACTCTTACTTGAGTAATTTTATGGACAAACCAGTACTTCTACTTTGACATCAGTACAAATATTTTTAAATAGCGTTACTCTGACTTGACTACAATATTTGTATTTTACGCAGCTCTAGTATATTCACCTGAATAACACTTGCTGATTATCTAATTAAGCAGTAAATGCCCTGAGCCTTCTGAGTATCAGTGGAGTGGAGGAGCCCAGGAGTATCACTCCAGGTCAGAATACCTTAAACTAAAACTGACTAAACTGTTGTCTAGATGCACCACCAAAATCAAAAAGCTAATTTGTCCTTGATCCATTTGCAGGCCTTTCCATTTTAGCATTACATTCACAAATTACTTTTAAAGCGCTTCTTTTTTCCATCAAGTATAGTGCACTATATTTAGTGAGATACTGCACTCGCACATTTTTAAGCAGCTCCAGCCTTGTAAGTGTTTATGGGTTGTTTATTTGTACACAAGACGATACATATTTTCAATGAAAAACAGCATATCTGAGAGATTTAAGTGTCTCTTAACCTTTTCAATTCAATCAGCAATGAATAGAAAACAAGGGCTGAAAATTGTCTAATCATCAAGTGCAATAGTGTGATGTGGTTTCTTAATATATAGGTCAATAAAGTTCATAAAAACAAGTTGGGATTTGTAAATATTTGTATCAAACATATCGTTATTTAAATGTCATACTTTTATCTGTATTCTTTACAAAGTATGTGAATATTACTTTGAGTTTGTTTGGATCAAAAACAGGTTCAACTTCAATAGAAAAATTGCATGAATGTTTCTAGACTTGAACTATTCATGAGCTATGGGAGATTTGTCAAGTCAGTTCAAGTTAAATCTCAGGTTTACTTTTGCTGAGTTTACATAAGACAAGATTTGCTGTAATTTTGCAAACAGACTTTACAAGGCAGTATAATTTTAAAGCCTTAGGACAAAAGGACACACAGTTGATAGTGGATAACGCAGTACTCAGTATGTCTTGGATCAGATTACTGCTTTTTTGTTTCAGTTGTAAGTTTGCACAACTATCATACTGTTGTAGATCAGGTTAAATATAGATAATATTAGGGTAGTGTGCTCTAGTCCTTACCTGTATGTTAGTGAGCAGGGTTTCTATTGACGACAGACCATCTGGGAAGAGGAAAGGTGATGGGAAACCAGGAGGCAGACCTTGTCCAGCCAGTGATAACCGCTCATAGCTGTCTCTTGCTGTTGGGGTGCACAAGGGGTTGTCTTCTGGAAGAAAAGACAATAGAATAATTTTGATCTGATTGTTTGCATTTAAAAATACAGTATTTATGATTACCCTTTAACCCTGACTGAAACTGACCCCTGTCAGAAGTCTATCAAGAGATTTTGTGCTATTGCATGTTCTCAAGGCCTGCTCAAGAGCAAAAGGTTAAACAATATTAACCTGGACATAAATCCAGCTTCCACCCGCTTTTAAGAGATGTCATGTGTGCTCCAAAATCAGAAGCAGGCCCTGAAGTTAGACCCCAGGGGTGAGGGTTTCCTTTGTGTACGCACGCACGGCTGCCTGTCAAACCAAGATGACATCATCCACCATTCATCAGAGCAGAGGGGTAGGGCCCTGCCATCTGCTGTCCAGTCTCTCAGTGGGCTCAGAGGAGAGGAGCAGAGAGGAGGGACTAGGCCAACCACTGCACTACATGATAGATGAGAATGCAATATGCTACAGTGGGCCCCTACCAGTTTAAGCTCTATGCACCTAAAATCCATACTTGTATTTAAATGTAAATGAAGGGCAAAAATGATCTTTGTATTGCTGAGGCATGTGTGTCACCAAACTGCAGCTCCTCCAGCATTCAGCAGTGTTTATGTGGCAGACTGAGTCTTGTACAAACAGTGAGCAGAGCTGAACAGCCCTTCCTCTCCCTCCCATCAATATTCACCAACGCCAGCCAAGTGCGGGGAACAGCTGGTCTTACATTAATTAGTTTAAAGTATTTATTTCACCCATCCTCAGAGCAGATTGAGCAAAAACATTGGAGATTATTTCAAGCATCTGCAAATGCCCTGGAAACATCTCTGAGCCAAAAGTCGAGTGTTCAGATTCACAGTTTAGGTTTGTAATTTGGAGATCTTTTTTCTCGTTCATAGAGGGGAGACGTGAAATATGCACCGCTGGTCCGTGGAGACGGTAAACAACCTTTCTCTTTTTCAGATGGAGTTCACTCCTGTTGATTAATTAGAATGGATGGTTGCCTAATGGATTAAAATTTGTTTATAATTTGACTTCATAAAAATAATGAATTGCCTACTTTTAAGAAGCCACTCCTGTGGTAATTTGTTTTGTTTGCTGCAGTGCTGTCTGAGTTTACGGTGGGCGTCTGGGTGGGGATGTAAATGCACTCTCCTTATACACAGGCTCAACATGAAAGTCCTATTTTATCTCAATAACACAACTAATCAAAGATCAAAAGCATTACAGTTGGCTCCAGCTCACGTTGATATAGATGTATGGCAGGCATTATATGCATGCATCACCCACCTCCAATAAAATCACCATAACAACTGGAGACGTTAGGAGACCTCAGGGAAAGGTCTGCTGTTGGAGCTTTGTAATTGATTTGTACTGTAGGCACTTTGTCCCTTATTTAGTGTTGGCATTAATCATAAATCATTGCTTTAACAAACTCCGGCTTCCCACTCAGCAGGCCTTCCCTCCAACACTATGTTGGATCACACAGAATATTTGATGGCTTTGTTGCAGGGAAACAACCTGTCATGCTCCAGGAAAAGCAAACAGCGTGTTTTGTTCGACAGACTCCGACGTCCATACAGCACCATACAGCAGACCTGTCAGATAACATTTCCACTGGAGCTCTGCACAAATCCTGGCATGTTCAGAAAAGAGAAGTGGGCTAATAAGTGGCTTATTTAATCAATACAAATCAAAAGTGACTAAATCAAAGTAAACACACATTTATGTTGGAAAATGATCTAGATCTGTGTTTCGATGCCTCTGAGGCCCCCACCACCAGAATGAGGCGAGCCCCCGTTTTCCCAGTGCTGGCTGCAGTCTCTGGCATGTGTTTGCATGTTTATTTCTCACCATCGCTCCAGAATCATTGACTTCAACTTAATTAGAGCGACAGGCGTTGGAGTGATGGGGGCCGGTGGATTGGAGTGCTCTGTTTCCAGGTGATATTTCTCCACTAGCTCGGCTGCCAACAGCAGCTGTGACAGCCTCTTGTGCTCTCGCAGCGTACGCTAAAAGTACAGTTAAGGCCCCCACTATGAAATAGTGTGTGGAAAAACACTCACAGGTCACCCCTGTCACAAATAACATTTCATGCACAACTGTTTCGGCGGATAATAGGAGCCACAAATAAAAATGGGACGCTGTAAATACAATGCATTCTGAATGAAATGCCATAATTTAACACAACGGCCCCCTCCTCCTGCTCTTCCTCCTCCTCTTCCAGCCTGCTCTCAATAGCTGCAGAGGGAGTCCTTGACAGTGTGCTAGCAATGATGAATCACCTATCCAGTTAATTTTCTCACTCCTCATGTGTTGTGCTGCTAAAACAGGGGCCTAGAAATTGACTTGACAAACTATGAATGTAAAAAATATCACTTGGAGGGATCTGGGCTTATCTCCAATTTACATGTTATTAGATTTGTGTAGCAAGTGCCACTTGGACCCAGCCATGCTGAGGCAAAAACAGATAGGGCATATGATAAGCAGAGATAAAACATGTCGAAAACCACTCTGAAGCCTTTGAAATATTTGATGGAACGTCACGAGGACAGGAGAAGGGAAAGTGGCCTGATTTTAAACGTGACAGACACACATTGCAATCTGTGGTAAATCTAGAAGAAACCTTGGGAAATTTAGCTGCGATCTCTGGATAAATAGCTGTAATTGACCTTGGGAGTTGAAAATGTGCCATATGTTTCTGGTTCCTGTGTTTGAAACCGGCTCCCGCGGGACAATTCAGCTGAGTCCTCACACGAAGGCAGTGTGCATGAGGAGAGGAGAAGAGGAGAGGAAAAGAGGAGAGGAAGACACACACGAGCAGGGAGAGAAAGAGGACAGAAAGATGGCAGGAATAAGAGATAGATGCTGAAGACAGAAGATGGATGGATAGATAGGTGCGGCTCAGAGCGAGGAGGCTGGAGAAGATGCTGCGTGCACAATGAAAGGCTGACAGAAGGAAAGAGGGAGCGGGGCTCTTGGCTGGCCAGTCACTGTGATATATTGACAGGTGAAGCCTTTGTCCTTGCAAACCTGTGTTCCTCCCAGCAGGAGAAGTGAATGCTAAACCTGGAGCTTGTCAGCACAGCCAACACAAAGCCAGCCACTGCTTTTTCACTGCACAATTACATTTGATTTGACCTGCCAGGTCTGCGCAGAAGCCAGCCTCCTTCAAATGGAGTAGTTATGACCTCTTGGACAGCCATTAGCAGCCAACACAGCATTATTCTACCAGCACTTAAAGCGCTGGATTCGGAAAATCTTGTCAAGGAAAATATCTGTCCACTGGTACGAATGCAGTGGTGCCGAGCTCGGCAGAAAAAGTAGTTGCATGCAGTTTAAGTGCTTTAAAAAAATATGAGCTCGGCTTATCTTGCAAATGCTGTCTGCACTTAAGAGGGCCTTAGAGGGAAAGTCCATTCAGCCCTTCAAATTTGTAATGTCGTATTTTTATTGTTGACAAATAGAACTATTATATAGTATTATAAAAGCATGGAATGGTCATAATAGTTGGACAAACACACAAACTGTGTCCATATGTGTTACTGAGCAGACACAGGGAACATGATAAAGCATGACTCCTCTAATGTAGAGGTCAGCTCTCTTCAAAGTGGTGTAACCTCTGCAGATGTGTGTGAGTGAGACGGTGCATACAGGAGACAGTCCTTACACATGTGCTGCATATGTGTACTGCATGTGTATGCACTGTCCTGTGTACAGAGACAGAAACAGCACTGCAGTCTCAGTCATTACGCACACACACACCACACATAATGTGCCCTCATCACATTTAAGCTAATTTCCTTTTCATCACGGAGAGAGGAAAATGAGTGTTTGCCCCATCCCTGCTGGGGGACAAAGTCAAGAGCCCCGGTCGGTTTGGGCTAGATTAACAGGTAACATTTGGCTCCCACTCTCTTATCACAGCATGAAAATCAAACGCCGTGTTTTCCTCCATCGCTCTCTCGTCCTCCCCTCCCTAATGTTCCTTTCACTTAGAGATGAAATCGCTTGCTGCACAAACCTATTTGGAGCGAGCCGAGAAGGTGAGCAGGATAATCAGGCTGGCCACTGGGCCGTGTTTCCTAAATGCTCTCCAAAACATTACTGTGCACAGGCATAAAATTAGCGGCGAGACCTTAAAATGTTGACATTTAGCATGACTTTTTGGAGAGTGACACCCTCATATTTTCTTGTAGGATATCATTAAATTTCAACTGCCCCGTGGCTGTGCCTTTCCATTAATAACCAATTCAGTGTGTCACTTCTCTCCTGCTCACTCTCTCTCTCTTGCCACCTTTTTAAAGTAATGAGTCCATTGCTTTGCCTTAATAAATTGAATCGTATTCTCAAGGCCATATGAAGATAGAGCCACAGATGGACAGGCTGCATGGAGGAAATAACCATAAATCCTTTACTGTCAGCACGGCGGAGCGAGGTGACAAAAGAAGACAATCGGGATGCTCAATTGGGATCACACTGAGATACAAAAGGCACAGTGAAAGGCCGATTCTCACTGGTAAAACGGCTGCTTCACAGACACACACTGAATATCTTTTATTGCTTTCAAAGCTGTAAATTGCACACAAGTGAAGTTTAAAATAGGAATTAGAATACTGAGCACGTAAAGCTCCTCCATAACCCAGGCCCTTAAAGAGAATGTATGAGACTTTTCTTTCTATTTGTCAAAGCCTAAAAAGCCTTATACCCAAACGATTCACAAGCTCAGCCATGGTCATGTTTTTATGGAAATAGAAACACTGACATAGAATGGAACAAATGTTTTAGGATCACTTTTAACCCTGTACAAATGTTTTATTGAAACAAAATGAAATGTATAAATCTGAAAACTAGGCCTGGGCACTTAATCCAATTTTAATCATAGTTCAGATTCAGCCATTTCTAATCGTTAAACATCAGCTAGGCTCTTTTTAATCTACAGCCAATCCTCTGTCAGTAAAGGCTTCTGGTTTGGAGCAGAGTTCAGACTTAGGAGAAAGAAATTTCACTTTTTTGTGTGTGTGTCTTAAATGGCACTGATTTCTGTATTGTTTATCTTCAAAATATTAATATTGTCATTATATCGGTGATTTTATTATTATTTTTTATATCGGTCAACAGTACAGAGTTTCACAAAGATCGACGTAATGATTAGGTCTTTAATTAGATCTTAGATTAGATATTTGATTATTTTTATATCTAAATAATCAAGATGATCTGTAGATATCTTTGTAAACAAAATAATAAAAATCATTTTATTTATATCTCCAATTGATTTTACATCAGCATGAATGAATGCTAAAAAAAGAGTAGTAGAAAAGCGTGCCGTGCGTAAAAAACTGTGAGCAAGAGGCAGGGGAGCAGAATCCATGTTGTCTTCCATTCAGGAGGAAGATATCTTGTCTTTTTATGCGGCCCATGTCATATTTATTGCATAAAGGTCAGAGTGTTCATTTGTTCAAAGTCAGCGTTTTCCCTCTCTCCTCTCCTCCATGTAATAAATGCAGGGGCTATGTCATTATCGGACCTCCGAGGATTACAGGCTTGGCTGACTGTGATGACTGCATAAAAGCATGCAGAGACTTTTGTTTCTGCCGGCACACCTTCAAATCAGCTCCTAACCCCACAGAAAGATGGCATTTCAGTACAGGGGACAGGGCTTTCTTTGTACAATTACTCAAATATACTTGTCCATGTGAGGAGATATAAAGAAAAGAAATGTGTCTAGTCTATTGAAATATTTACCGTACCAGTAACTAACTCTTCAAAGCACAAGAATATCAGTACTTTATGTAGTAGTTCTTTTATCGGTAATGGTGGTAGAATCGGTAGTGGTAGTACTTTTGTGGGGTGTTAAATTTTTTAAAAAGCTAAAAACTTATTTCTCGATAACTTTTACTTACTTACTTTTACTTTACTTTTACATTGTGTAACTTTTCTGGTGGAGGGTTTGTCAAATTATTTTCTCCATGGAGATGTTATTGCTCTTTCTGGAATGTTTCAGTATGTATGGCACTCAACCTTTCCATCTTCACAAAGACCAAACCAGAACAAACCAGAACAAGATACAGGTCACATCTATGGAGAGGCAACCCCACCCACAGTAAGAATGCCTGTTTTTTTGTTGTTGTTTTTTTTTTTTGTATTTTTGAACTAAAAAAAATACTTTGAACTGAATAAAGCAAAGGTTATATAAGGTAGAACTATTTAATGTCATACTGCGGAAGCTTCCAGGCAGAGCAGTTGGAAACAAGCAAGTGACAGACCCCCAAGCAAAAAGTTACAAAGTGCTTCTATAAGCGGTCCCACCCTTGAAAGTTGTAAGGGTCAAAGGTCACTGAACTAAACCCACAGCTATAGATGTGAGACCCCTTGAGGACAAAAGGAGAACAGCAGGCAGGGACGTATAGGTTTCTGATTCACTTATTGATGACAGACTTCAGGTTGTTTGAAGGTGTGCGCATTGCCTTTGCTCATTGACCTCCACTGACCACGCACACGTATTGACAGACCAATCCCAGAGATTAAAATGGCCTTGACTATCGATTGCTCGTTTTGCCTGAATTATTTGTATTTCAGCAGGGATCATTTGTACTGTATACCCTTCTAATCTCTCTGACCCACTAATCATGCGCCCTTTTATGTCTCACCCTTTGTTTGGTTCTTCTTTGTTTAGCTTTTATTAATTTATTAGAGCTACTCCTTGTGCGGCTTAACTTTCAACAGAGACCGGGGAGTGCTGTTTTTAACCGATAGCAATGTGGACGCGCAGTCAAAATATGCCACTGGAATATGGTCCCAACATCACAATATGCATGCCAATTACATATTGATAATTAAACATTCAAACAAACAAACATTGAGGAAATCCCCCATAATCACTGGGTTTTAATAGAACAAGTATTAGCTCGGTGTGCCTGGCCAGATAGCCCTGCTACTTGATCACTACATACTGGGAGGGGGCACAGGGAGAAATCACTATGGTGTCATTGGCTGCCAGTGCAATCCTTATGGGAGAGGCAGGGCTTTTTGGTGTTGTGTCGACGGAGCTTGGCGCTAATCCAGACTTTGGATATACTGAGCTGCTTTTAAATCCAGATGAAAGAAGCAAACATGAAGAAACGGGAAATGTAAACTTTGAAACGCTCTGGTTTAAAGACGCACTTGGCCCGCTGTCGGAGCTCAAAGAAACACATGCAAATCCATTAGTTAGCCCTGGTTTCACAGTTATAAAAATACTTAAGGGCTTTAATAGAAGCGATGTGTTAAACGTGTGGAAATCTGTTTTGATAACATTATTCATAACACTGGCTTCGCGCCGTGTGAATTAATAACACTTCATTTGCAGAGAGAAAGAAAAGCTGGCATGGTATTTCCAGTTAAAGAGATTAATTTTTAAAGACCTAATTGACAGACTGGGGTTAGGCTGGATAAGCAACACGGCTATGGGGCTGTAGCTGCAAAGTCAAGGTGACTGGAATACTCCGAGAAAGGAAGTCTTTTCAAAAAGCAGAATAGAGGAAGAGAGAGGGAGGGGGCGAAGAGAATTAGTCCTGAAGCACTTTTCCCTCCGCCCCCCATTCTTCCTCTCTTTATTAGCAATGATTTACTTTCTCTGTGAAAGGATATAAAAGCTCAAGTATAGCAGCGTAATTATCGGCGAGTGAAAATTTAAAGGTTTGACTCTCAATGTCCTCAAGTCAGCGCAGACCTACGGACGATAAGAGCGGCGCGTGGAGCTCTGTGGCTGTTCGGTGCACTTTTATGGGCTGTGCCAAGGAAAGAGCTCGCAAACAGCACTCTTCAGGCGGAGCGAGTCTGTAAACATGATGAACTGTGGCAAACTACTAAGGCGCTGTTTACCTTGGCACAGCCTGGCCCTGGCATGTCGGCAGCAACACTTAATTACTGTTTACATGTAAATATGAAATTAGACAAACAACCTCGCGGAATGTCTTTTGAAAAAGTGCAGAAATACATATTCAGGGTCAACCTTATCTGTCCGCAACAGTTGCCGCAGCGGAAATATGTATTGTTTTGAATCACAAATTTTTCTCTTCCAGCATTGTGCCTAATCTTCCTAATTGTTAAACGCTGTTGTCCAAGGGCGTCGGGGTAAGTATGCTGGCACAATCTGCATAGTGGCAGATGCTCAGATATGTAAAACGCACCTCGTGTTCAGTCAAAGGAAGGAGAGGAAGGTTACTGTTTTAAAGGTAAGGTTTGTAATAAGCATTTTGGAATAAATCAAACAAATTACATCAGATATTGAGTACACAGAGTTAAATTAATAAATCTTATTTTTCCATCTTTAAGTTTTTGATAATGTAACCTAGCTGACAAAATGACTGAGAAGGCCATACAAGCCAAGAATATGACAGTAGAAGCAGGCACAGATTATCTCTTCATTATGGGACCTGCTATTCAGACAGTGAATGCCTTTATGTTTGAAGTGAAAAACGCATGTCAGGATATCAGTTTAAAAAGGCAATTTGTAAAGTGGATCAGAGCACCTAAAAATCCAAGGAAGAAACACACGCTCACTGGTGTTTAGTGGGTAGGAAAACATGCTTGTATCGCCCAGTCCAAAAGACACAAGCAACTTTGTATTAAAGGAAACAGAATATGCAAGTCAGACTTTAATGAACCATGTTATCATGAATTGTATTTTGATTGACTCATGCATGTTTGAGTAATCCTGTATTGCCCTATCTGTCAAGGCGTCAGTGCTCAGAAACCTACCTACCCTCTATACACTACTTAGATTTTTATTTTTTTAAATAAAAAATAAAAAAAACATGTAAATGAAAATCTGTTGCTTTTCACACTGAAATGCCGCTGCCAAGAGGTGAGGCCTATCAGTTCTGTGATTTTGAACAGGAAGTCACTGGACTCATTTCTATTATTGAGCTGCTTTAGATCAATATTGTGGTTTATGTGATAAATGTGATAGTTGAAGCCTATGGATAATACTCCTCTTTCAAAATGGTCAAAAATAAAATAAAATAAAAAAGGGAAAGTTACTCTGATAACACCCGTGCTTACAGATGACATGCTGTATACATTACTTTTAAATAAGCTGTTAAGGCTTTGATTGTGGAGTGTTTTCCTGACAGCATATAGCCAGGGCATCCATGCCTACTGTGCATCTCTAGTATGGCTGAGTAAAGCACTTGTTCATTTGCAGTGAAGGGTAACATGAAACAGGCCTGAGCCTTCTGATGGACAGGGAGATTTCACCTTCGCCAGTGAATGATAATGCATTATTAAATTTGCCTCTCTGCTCACTAGATACACTTAGCTGACCACAGCATATTTATCTCCCCATCCGAGGCTCACGTCTTGGCAGGAGAAAGCATTCTGTCACTTTTGAGGCATTTCAAAGATTAAAAAGAACCTCTCTCTTTTCAACGTCCCTAAAAGCATCACCCCCCTCTCCCCCGCCACCTCCACCTTTTCTCAGTGAAATGTGATTAGCAGGAGATGGTGTCACGCAATGGAACATTCATGAGGGGAGAACAAATATCCAAATGAACTCCCGTGTCCTGGAGGAATAGCCCCTCTCTGCACCATCAGCACTCTCTCTCTCCACATGCACCGGGCAAGGGAGGGGGGGTTAAGGAAATTTGATTGATCCTGTATTGAATTATTTTTTTGCACTCTTTCATTTCGACGGGACGCACTGACAAGTTGTTTGATCATAACGCATTATTGTCTGCCAAGTCACATTTGAGGCTTGTGATGGCTAATGATCTCTCCTCCTGAGTTGAGGGGGAAAAGTCAGGTAGTCAGCAATGTGTTTGAAGAACGAGGAACGCCAAGGACACTGGGAAGGCCGAACAAAACGCCAAGCATTAAAGTCAAGAAGATGAAGAGAAAAGGGGTGCACCTTACAACTTTTAATGATAGTGTATCGAGAAATGTTTAAAGGAACATAGCATTCTAACTTTGGCTGAGACAAAGTTGCAGCTCTTGCTTTTATTTGTGCTTTTTTTTTTTAGAGATGAAAAAGCAAAAATATAAAGGCTTGAAGTCATTAATTTATACTATAGAGGAGACAGAGGCTTTGGAGTTGGATAATTGTTGGAGGTAGTTTGTTCCTCACTCCCTCCAGAGAATACTGTTTTTGTGTCCTTAGGCAAAACACTTTACATTCTCATTTTTTACACAGAATACCTCTACAGAAAAAGTAAGAGCTGACTAAAATAGACCCCATTCACCACCTTAAGGCCTGAAATTATAATTATTTATTCCTGAGGTTTTAACAACTAGAAGTCCAGCTCTTTCAGCAAAGCCAAATGCTGGAAAAAAAAAACAAAAAAAAACTACCATTACTGAATTTCGTCCCACATTTCAGAAGCTCCGTGTTAAATGTTCTCGCCATCAGTAAGTACAGGTCCTTGCCCAAAGCAGCTGTATGTTAATAGACTGTGACACTGTGCTACCTGGACACTTAATCATTCGGACTGGGACTACAGACAGAGCACCAGCCTTAAGCAGATCACAGCTCTTATCTACTTCCTGATAGAGAAAGAGGTGTGGCATGGAAAAAGATGAGCAAAAAAGAAAAGCGAGAAAGAAAAAGGCTCATTGTGGTCACCATGAGGCCGTGGATACGTAGATGATTGCTCAGTTGATAGCAGGTATGAAATGTGCACCTCTAGGTGACATAATACACCACAAGCTTCCATTTGTGCAGGAGCAGACATTACCAGTGCATCTCCTGTTGTGTCAACACACAGATATAACATTTAGCAGGGAAGTGCCAATATCACATTACCGGTGAATCACCCGCTTTTAAAATATGATTTACAGAATCAGTTTACATACAGTAGTCTGCACCTCGCGCCTGTCAGTATTTCCATTTGAACAGCATGGCATGTTAAACTGCAGCGAGTGGGTAAAGTGGTAATTTTAGTTGTTTAAAACTTGAAATGCCACATGGTATTTCCAAAAGCACTTGGATGCATATGGCTTCTGTTTCAAACACCTTCTCCCTGAGGAAATAAAATGATGTCAAGTGTTTGATGTCCAAAGTAAGTTTCCAGCCAAAGGCAGGTTTCCCCTTGTTTGTCAGCTACCTGCTGTTTCACGAGACAGAGGCTTGTCGGAAGCTCACGCTGCACACTTTTTTGTTTGAAGCAATTCAATTAGTCACATGTGAGATAACACTTAGCTTTCCGCTAGCCTTTTTTCCTCAAACATCATCTAATCTCTTTTTTTTTTTCGATCTTTCTTTTGCTGGCAGATTTTGGACAAAAAATAATCAAGTTCAAACAACAACCCCCAAAAACTACCATCTGGTTAGACTGCTCTGGTGACACAAGTTTGGAAAGAGGCTTTTAATGGACAACAAACAGTCTTTGTCCTTGATGGCGAGAGGACATGAAACAGACGTGTGTTATAGCGGCCATCGCTGAGGTGTCGCACTATTTAAAGCCGCTCCATATGAGCACAGGGCATCCTTCCTCTGAGTCTTCTAAGAGCGCACTACGAGAGATTAATTTAATGCTCTGCCAGAATCATAAAGATCAAACACGTGGAGAGCTATCATTAAACCATTGCAATGTTATCTCATTTATCTAAACAAACTGATGCCGCGAACGAGCCTAATTAAAAAGCTTGTCATAAACACAGCTCCGCATGGCCAGGCCTAGTCCTTCTATTACAACAATGGAAGACGTTTATTTTATTAATCTAATGCATCATGTATCATATCATTACAGTTCAATATATCTATCATTAATTTTATTCCCTTCACTTAAAGCTTTTATTGGAATTACTTTAGATATTAGTTGTTTCTAATGTATTGGTTACCTCTGAATGGAGGCTGGCTACAATCTCTCTTATCTCGCCGCATAAACCTGTGCATGTTATTCAAATTGCCTCATTTATTATGATAGCTTCCTCATGTAAATTGTGCTGACTGCTCGCCCTTGCACAGTCCTCATTAGACTAATGAAAACCTTCAAACGAAAAAACTAAACAACCTGCCAAATAAAGGTCTGGGGTTATTATGAAAATTACAACTGTGGGAGCCGGGAGAAGCTCTCTTCATTAATTCATGCTCAGCAAATTGGTAACTAATTTAGTTGCACTCCTCTGCATTAATGGGTTATTTTATAAAAATGTTTTCTGCAGCCTGAGACCCCTGGTGCACCGCTGAGAGCTCAGAATCCTAATCAAGTCCAGTGACATATTAGGAATTGACAATCTAAAAGATAATACGCTGCGTGTTTGCCAGTGGATGTGTGTAGGTCAACAAGGCTGAATTGGTGTGGATTGCCGGGTCATTTACTTTCTCCTTCAATATTGCAAAGAAATTACAATCCATTTGTGCTGATTATCTGACTGCAGAAGAGCCACTTTTGCTGGAATAAGGAGAATTTCAGTTCATTTGGCAAGTTGATACTGGTGTTTGCTTTGTCTCTCCCCCTCTCCTCTCTTCCCTCTTCGCTCCCTCCCAGACAGACAGTTTGTGACCCATAAATTCAGCCCGTGATCTTGCTAATTATTACTATTCACTACTTCACACCCAGTAAGCGAAGGTCCAACACTGATCTTCACGTCAACACTGCCAACAGGGAGCTCACAGCCCACTGATTTCCATAGTGGGTTTAATATCATTATCGAGCCCCACTCCTCGCAGTCTCACCCACAGCAGCTCTGCCTCCAACCAACAGAGAATACTCAAATCTATTATTTGCTTCATTTTGTAGTTAATCCACCATGCTTAGATATGATTTTGATCTGTTTCTTCCCTTCCCTTTTGTTACAAGCGCAGCAAAATGATAATCAAATAATGCTAGCAATTAATGTGAAATCAGTTTGTGCGAGGCAAGCTGATTTATGGATCAGCATATGTTTGACCCCATGGGTTGGTCCAGCAAACGGCAGTACAGTGCACATGCAATTACATGCATTTCTAATGTTCTTTCTTATTCATTAAAACAAAATGATTTATGCAATCAATAAAATTGTTTAAAAAAGTAAAGTTTGTTGTCTCTTGAGATAAAGTTGAGTTACATTAACCTTTCACATGTAGCTATAATGTGCAGCATTCAGGCAAAAGTAAAAGGCAAAATTTTAAAGAATAAAGTTGTTTGGATTTTTGAAGTAGAAGGACACAAGTACAAGATGTAACATTGTAAAATACAAATAAATACATTAACTTATTCGCAAAGTGAATGGTATGACTCCTAAAATATGGTAAATATATATTCAATTTCCATAATATTTAATTAATTAATACATCGTTGTTCAGTACATTGGTTCTTCTGTAACTCCTTTTATGGATGTAGGTCTGAGCATCAGCCCACATTAAATATAACTCAGACATAAAATGTAAGAACTAACCCTTCTTTATGTTCAACATAACCGCTCATAATAGACTCCATTATCCGTCACCAGGACTGTGACTTACCCTATCTGAATATTTCTAGGTAAAAGTGAATTCTCACCTTTGTCACCGTGCATCCTCTTTGCTTCATGGCTCATATCATGGGCCAGGTCCCCTTCTTTGGGACCAGGGGGGATATTGGGGGACAGGCCGAGGAGGGC
Source organism: Boleophthalmus pectinirostris (assembly GCF_026225935.1). NCBI lineage: Eukaryota > Metazoa > Chordata > Actinopteri > Gobiiformes > Gobiidae > Boleophthalmus > Boleophthalmus pectinirostris. Next base: position 20,166,863 of record NW_026570970.1, on the reverse strand, counting down.
TTGGTTCATCGATAGGCCATTGTGATGTGTTGCTGTGAGAGGGAGAGCAAGCACAATATTTTAGAAACAAACTTGTTAACACGTAAGACAATAGAAAATGTGGAGTAGGGCGTGTGGGTTTTCTCTCACTGTGTCTCTGTGTTTTGAGCTCATATAGGGACGTACGTATCCTGTCTGAGGAGCTTTCTGTGTGGGCAGGGGAGCTGGACACGCTGCTGCTGCGATGGGACGAGGGCTGGCTCCCGGGCCTCCTGTGGTCCTCTAAAGATGGAGCAGGAGACGGACTGTCCTGTACACGCTCCTGCAGGCCCTGAAAGCACAAGAGCACACAGCCAAAATAAATATCCACCAGACCTGACGAAACAACACTCAAACATCCTGGATATTACTTTTCTGTGTATAAAATGTACCTTTATAACTGAGGTGACCATTCTGGAGGGCAGGCTCTGACCCTGTGCTGCCGCGGCCATGTTTGCGATGGTGCTGAGGTGGTTCATCTGACTCATCGCCATGGTGACGGAGGCAGGGGGCAGGCTGACGGGAATCAGGGGGTGTGGCATCATCATGAAGGGGAGTTCCAGGCCTGAAACACATAAAGAGGTAGTTGGTTACTCAATGAAGCGTATTAAGAGCTGTACTCAAAGGGGAAACTTGAGTGGAAAAGTCAGCTCATTCATCAGTATTCCCGCCACACTCATACCCTTTAAACTCCCCATCCAATAACACTAAAGCTTTGTACTGCCACCCATTAGCCCCAAAATTGAATAATTTAAATTGATTGCTTCTCTGGTATCTTTCTACGCCAACATAATACATATTAATGTTTTACAGCATATGTGAATAATAGATATTCTTACAATAATTATTATAAAGACGGGAATTATAATAACTATATACATAATGATTCAAAGACCAAAGTTTACACAGTAACAAAGAGTCATCAATTATTTGATAATGAATAAAAAGAGCACATTAAGAAAATTGTCTCAATATTTGTAAAGACAGTGGAAGCACGGGCATCTTGGAGGCTATTACCCAAAAGGCCAGTACAATGTGCTAATGACAAACAAGCAGACTGCAGTACTGCACTGACTTCAGGCTAAATATAGCGGCCCTCAGACCAGACTGGCAATAATGAGCTCTCGAATAGTTCTTTATTCACACAAATGATTATATTACAACATCAGACATATCTTACAAATGTTTTAAATTATTCAATTGCAGCCAATCCTCATATGGTTAATGGGGGAAATTGAAGACATTAGCCGTCTGGAAATGTAAAGAACGCCTAATAAAGATACCGTAGGGGGGTCACAGTTAGTTAGCCTGGGACCATGCTTTCTGATGGTTTAATGAAAACAAGGCAACTTTAAAGGACAGAAGGTCAGAGCTAGGTGTCTGGACCCCTCCTGCCTGACACAGTCCCCCCACCAGTGCCTCCTCTTCTCCCTCTGCTCTTTAGGGACTTTGAACTGCAGGATCAAAACTGACTGGGAACAGTTTGGTCTCATTCCTGCTCCACTCACATGAATTTGCTTTAAAGAAAACCTCACACACACTATTGGATCTGATTGAGCTTGTCTGTTGATTTTTTCACTCACTTTTCCTTTATTCTTTCTCTTGGCAGGCCTGTTCAAGGTAAGAAAAAAAGAAAGAAAGGCAAATACTGAGAGAGAAATCCACCAAACAAGTCCACTCCTCTCTTGTGAGAAAACATCAGTAGCCAAAGGGTAAGGGGATCTACATGGCACTGCCTCTATAGAGAAGGACACTGGTGAAAATGAAAGGACATAAGAAGTACTCCTCTCCATCTTACCAAAAAGAACCATTGATTTCCATAAGAAAGATAGCATGCAGTTTCTCTATGACGACTATCCCCAAACAATATAAAGGCAAAGGAGGGAGATTAAAGAGAGGCGGAGGCCAAAGCAGCACCTTGTATCAGTGGCGCTGCTGTAGCTCGGGTCTGAATCAATTACCACTCAGCGGGCTAAGCTCAATTAAAAAACACCACGGAGGGCTTGATTGCGGGGGTACTTATGGTAGGACAACATGGAGAGGCCTGGGCTACCTATCAGGCTTTCAAGGCCACTCAAGGACCTGTGTAAAGAGACTTTTCTCTGCTTTTCAGGTGGAAACATTACACCCATTCAATCAGCCACTGCATACAGACACACTGACTTAGAGTGCATATGACTGCTTTTCATGTTTTTTCTGATTATGACTTGGTTTGGTGGGATAGTACCTGTGCTAAATATTTATTATAGTTTTACACATGTTAAGTGGCAGTTTGTTGGAATATTTGATAGGAAAACCAAATACCAAAAATTCCATCTAAAATTCAGGGACAATTTATGCGCAAAGAACACAATTCACTGACAGGTTAAACCTTCATTTAACAAAATAAAGGTGTTGTCATTTGTTTTTATTAGTCATAATTACTGTGCATTTTAGATAAGACCTTGTAAAAGTGCATTGTGCAACTTTTCTGTTGGATGGTCCATCAAAAGCTTTTCTCCTTGGAAACATTATTGCTTTGTCTGGAATGTTTCATAATATGGCATTAAACTGTTCCATCTTCCCGAAGACCAAACTTGACCAAGTCAGACCTGTGGAGGGCGACCCCACTCACAGACAGAATGCCTGTTCTTTTAGGTGTTTTTGAGCTAATAAAAAAAAACTCTAATTGAATAAATACAGGGTACAGCTGTTTAATGTAATTCTGTGGAAGATTCCAGGCAGAGCAATGATATACAGTATCCATAGAAACAAGCAGGTAACGGACCCCCAACTAAAAAGTTACACAGTGGACCTTAAACAATATGGTTTTCTAGGAAATACTTATGGAATTACCTATGTTTGTCATATCTGCTGTCAGTGTCCAATCAGAAAGTCAAATTATATAAACCAAAATTACTGGAGCTATTACTAATTACTAGGAAAAAATAATAAATAAATAAATAAATATATATATATATATATATATATATATATATATAAAACACACATACACACACACATACACACATATATATATATATATTTTTTTTTCAGTCCTCAAAAATGTAGTGGAGTAGAAAGTACAGATATCTGCTCTCAGATGTAGTGAAGATGTAGTGATGTAGTGACTTCTAAATCTACTTAAGTAAAGTATAGATACTTCAAATTTATATGTAAGCCCAGTACTTTACTACTTTTACTTTGTTACATTCCACCCCTGACAGACGTAGAGAAAGAAGAAGAACCTGCATGAAAACTTGAGGATTTTTCGCGGTCCTTATGAGGGTTAGTACACCTGACAGACAGCCCGTTGGCATAAAACAGCACTAGCTCTGTTCGCTCCCTAAGAGGTATTAGTCTCGCTTTGGGTGCTTGTCCGGCCCCTTTCATGTCCCTCCGTCTTAAGCGCTGTTCCTCCAATAAAAGCCCATTGAGAGGGCTGCTGGAGAATGTGCCACAGGCTAACAAGTGTCCCACCAAATCCAAGCTCCGCACATCTGAGAGACGCCAGGTGGGACGGATGTTGGTTGTGTCAGGTACAGTGCGGTGTGAAAGACAGGTTTTATGGAGGTGAACAAAGAAAAGGTCATCATTGAACAAAAGTACAAAAAGAAAGGGAAGAAAAAGGTGAAGTGTAAGCCTATAGAGTGTTAATGCATGGATTTCAGCTTCCTGTTATGTGCAACAATTTGAGGATGTTCTAAAACCCACTGATACCTGATCCATGCATGAGTACCAGAAAGATGAAACATTAGTAGTTACTATAGCGAGTAAGAGTTACACAGTCTTAAAACTTCTGAATGGGGAAAAGTCCTCAAAATTTTGGTTCTAAAACCCACAAATTCATCTTCTAATTCAGAGATAAATGGTTTTCTGTCATGCTGTTTCCCAAAATTGTCAAGAAAATGGACACCCACATACTAATAAATACGAAACCTATAATCAAAGCTAGATACTTGGTTGATCAACTCTCAGTAGTGAAACACAGGGCAAATTTGATCCTTTTCTGCATACTTATAAAATGGTTGTGTTCTATATCAAAACTAGCATAATACATCACATTATAATTAGAGATGTAACAATAACCGAAATATTGTGATATCGTATCGTCAAAGTTCTCACAATAATATCGTTGACCATCACAATATATCGAATTACAAGCCTCTTCACTTAAATGAAGAGTTATGGTGCAGTAATAGAAAAAAAAAGGACAGAGGGAACTACATAGACCATGATACTTTGCTCCATTTCAGTGTAGACTACATGAAGAAATAGCAGTTCTAAGCACTTATAACTCTTCTTTATTTGGATTAAGTCTTGTCAAGGCATTTTAAAAGGAAAAAGTAACATTCACAGGTTTGTTAGCCTCCACAAAATATCACAATAAATATCGTACCATGAGATGTATATCGTGAAAATAACTTCCCAAGAGATTTGGATATAATATGAATATTTAATTTTCAATGTAGTAGTAGTAGTAACATATCTAGGTGGAAATTTTAGCATTGTGTCAACACTATGGTATAGTTATTTAGTTAGTATATATAAATGTTTATGAGTGGTGTTGGAAATAAGCAACAAAATGAATACTAAAATCAAACACCAGCTGGAACAGTAGTCAAAGTGAGTAGCTCCTTTAAGCTTAGAGTAACAAGAGCACGAGTCATTAATCACCTGATATTGTGTAGATATTCCAGTGGGCAAACCCTCTGAAACATATTTGTCAGTTTCTGTTTATCTCTAATATGGAAGTTTCGACCTGATGCGAGGTGAATTCCCAGCAGCCCCTCTCTCCCCCTCTCCTGAAGGGCATAAACAACGCATTTGGAGTAATTTACCTGAAGTAAGCCTGGGGGACTCGCAAAGGTGAACTCCTATTTACCATCATTAAAACTACAAATCACTTAATACCAATATAAACAGCTCAGCTATTATGCTGCGCAGTGCTCGGGACTTTACGCATGGATAAGCAAAGATCTGAATCGCGGAGGATGGATTGAATGAATTAAAACAGCCCTCGGTAACAACGTGATTAAAAAGCTGTTACATCAGTGGTTAACAGTAGCTAGCTAAAGGTCTGATACTTGGGAAAAATGATAAAAGCTGGAGTGATTTATTTGCGCGACAAAAATGAAAGGCTGCTGTGATTTGTGCTGCAGTTAATCTTCATCTAAACAGGCTATTCTGGCCATCTCACCCTTTAGAGAAAAACGGGACTAAGACACTCATTGAGAATCGTATAGAAAACAGCAGCGGCCCTTAACTCTGTTGTGGACAGATTTCCCCTGACAAAAATTAAACTAGCTCCTACTTGGCACTTTATTATCTCTTCAACTGAATGATTTATTGTTTGTGGAGCCAAAGAACCAAAGCGAGCAGGGAAGATTACATTTCCAGGCAAAGCTCAAGCTCGATCTGGTGTTTTTTTCTGCTTCTGTCCAGGAAAAAAGCTCACGACAAACAATAATGTCAGCTGTAATTGATCGGAGGTCGCCTGGCTCGGGCCCGCAGTAAAAAGGCGACTATTTAAGCGACAATCGGCCCGGGCTCTCCTTCAGACGCTGGCTAATGAAGCTGTCTGTCTGGGCTATTTACCTTCTCTTAAATGGAAGGCAGAGATGTACTGTAAGAGACAGGGGCTGCAGAGGATGTGCTGTGAAATAAGACCTGCACACATGCTCCAGGAATGTATAATTGGTTGGTGCGGCCGAACGCTGGGATCTGGTGCTAATTAAATGACTTGTTTAAAGCCTATCTGTCTTTGTTTTGGAGGCTACGGCACAATGTGGGTGAACGCTGTTGTCAAACAAACATTCAGAGTTATTTGAATTGGACAAGACAAAGGGCTGATTTGCTCCTCGCTAAGCCTTTCATGGCGGGGAGATGTTGTTTTACCCTCCTCTGATCTGTCAAACTGAACAGGACCATGCAGTCAAGCAGCTAACCGGAATGAGTCAACACAAAAGAGTTTTTTCTCCTAATTGTGCTTGTAAAAATGGCCTTGTTGAAAGACAAATATACAATGTTTAAAGAAGAATTCTACTGATCCTATCCTGTCTTTAAGCACAGAACTCAGTGTAAGCTGTTTACATTGTTTTGTAATTCATTGGTAAATACTTTTTTCTGCTAAGCCACCATAAGAGTTTAATTTTATATTTCATAAAAAGTTAAAATTTAGGAAAAGAATGTGAATCAACGTACACAAAAAATAAAAATACTTTACATAAAAAAACAAAGTCAAAGCATCTTTCATTTAGTTTACTCTTTAAATTACACTCTGCAGTCTATAATTCAAAATGGCACACAATCTTTCACAGCACCGCAGTACCAAAACAGAGATCTAAATCCAGACAAACACTGAGTCACTACACAAAACAACCTGCGTCTTTTCTACCTAATAGCTCTTGTAAAATGGCCCCCATGTTGCTTATGCATTTTTTTCAACAGAGGTGAGACACACATGGTGGTTCCTTTGTTGTGGTTTGCATCCAGGATTTGCGCACCGGTTCCAAAAGGAAATGAAGGCTTGTGAAAAAGTGTCTGTCATGCAGTGAGACATTTAGGGTTTACTCTATAGCTATTTATCTTTACTGTACTAACTGTTAATCTTTCCTAATATGGGCGAGGTGGAGGAAGTGCTATAGCCATGAGATCAAACATGGGACTCCATAAATATGTAGTCTGGAGTATACTGGTGCCATTTTTACATAGGCCGCCGCTGAAATAGCTCACACACTTAATAATATAAGCAACCCAAAACACGCAGATGGCAAGTTCAGTCAAGGCTGGAGAGTGCTGTTTCTCATTAAAACAAGGGGGAGAGGGGAAGGTATGGGAGCTTTGATGTAGCCACCCGCAGCCCCCTCAGTGTCATTGAATGCAACTTTGAAGGCTTTTGTTAATGTTTATAATAAAGTAAACATCTTGGCTTTGTTAAATACCTGCTCACGTATGCAGACACGAGTGAACAAAACGACACATAAAAAGAATACATCTTGCACTAACAAGCAGAGGAAAACATGAAAACATACAGACAATTATGTACATATATAGGAGGGGTACGCACACATGTACCGCAAACACATGCACACAATATGCTCGACAGTCTCACCAGCGCCAATGATTGGATACATTTCAATCTAAATTACATCAACAAACACAATGTGTTTAGTACACTGGGATAAAGAGATACACTTTCCAATGATTCAGGTGGGCACGACTTCCTGCCAAGACGCCTAATGTAATGCAATATAAGAGAATCTATGATAAGAAAACATTTTGAGTTTGATGAGGTAACATAATTGCTTTTCTGCACAAACCACTGGAGTGTAACATGTGGTAAGAATTATCAACAAGACAGACAGAGGTGTTGGTCCTTAAAGTGGATCAAATCTAAAGCAGGCATCTTTTTATAAGGTAATTTAAAATCTTTGGCTCTAATGGCACACATTCCTTATGAAAATTGAAAAATCAATCATCCTGGTGACAGATCTGTTGTGGTGAAAAAGTTCATCCTGTCTGTGAAGCAAAAATGCGAAACACGACTCTGCCCCACCTAGCGTCTCACTACAGCCCCGAGTGCTACTTTTAAGCTGTCTATTTGTCTCTTTGCTGAAAATGTTAACGAACAGTGTAATAATCAAGCCATATGCTTGCATGTGGCAAATCTCATTACAGTAAATGACCTTTACCAGGCAATGCCAACATGGGCGTGCATCATAGCACCGAGAGTTACAGAGCGGAGACAATGGTGGGCTTTGGTTAACGCTGCCGTGCACAGCTCCGGGTGGCCAGCCTGCCGGGCCTTCAGGACACATTAGCACACACGCCTGGATCGCCTCGTTTGGGTCGGAACCAGCCTCACTTTACATTTGTCACACTTCACTTTTGATAAACGCACATCATTGGCCTAAGTGCACAGCAGCATCCGCTTACCGCCTGGATCCAGAGAGCTCCAAGAGGAGAGATATTACCAGCAGCTGTTACTACTGCGGCTGCAATATATTCAAGCCCAATCAATAAAGCTTCTACAGACAGTGACACCCAAGCAGACAGAGGAATCATTTTCATCTGATACTTAGCAAAGGCTCCCCTTTTAAAAAGATTGCTTTCAGTCAATGACAACCAGTTGTCATTTGACTAAGGCTCCTGAAATGAAATATATTGACGAGTGTTATCAATCACAGCCCACTCTGCCGTCATAAGGCTTTGATGGAGGTGGGGGCTGGGGGATCGGTTTGCATGTGGTCATCAGATCATCTATTTTAATTACTAAATTAGCATCTTTACCTTCTGTTCTCTCACTTCCCCAGTTATAATCAGTCCATACAAAGCAGGAATGCAGTGTGCCATTTACAGTTGCAGTGCTAATGATTTCAACGTATGCCTACCTATATATTTTTATCTGTGAAAATTCTACCAGAAACACCTGTAATTACATGACCACAGAACAAAATACCATTATAATGATGCTACGCGCAGATCATATTTTTACTCTTTGTAGATAAAAACACTGAGCTAGTCTTGACATTGCTCAAAACTGCTTTTCCTATTCCCCGTCTCGGTTCAGTGTGAGTATGATGTTGAGGATGCCATGCATTCTCTACACCTGATAGCTCTATTTTGGATAAGGGTCCCCATATCATAATCGAAAAGAAACACCTTTTTGGCATTTGAGTGCTTGCATGGCACAGCACCAGCGATTTCTACCATTTGGAACACGACTGATTGCGACGTAATGGAACATCTCATAGTATAATCAACACAGAATATGCCATTATTATGCTCTTGTTACAGTGTTGTCATTACAGTCTGATTGTGTACACAGTGATATTATTATTCTATGCTAATACATCCTCTTAGATATAATCAGACTGAATGAGAGCGCGTGATATTCAGCCGCTAATGTATGTTTAAATGGTCTGTTTTTTGTATACAATTACGCATATGCACAGTCCCCATTTCCCTGCAACCTGCAAGCGAGCCGTCATCACCAAAAAGGTTGGATGTCGTTTATTACACATATCACATTTACACCAAGTGACATTGTCTTTTCAAATTGTGTTGATCTCTTCACTTTCAAAGGTCAACCCCCTTCGTTGTCTAAATTCATGGTGACAGAGAATAGTGAGGAGGGGACAGGCCCAACGCGTGCATCACCCCGACATCAAAGCGTTCCAAATTAATCTATCCAATTAATGAAGAATGAGGACTAATGCTGATGGGGTGTGACAACTCCACCGGTCAGTTGGTTTTATATATATATATATATATCTACGGATTATATGTAGGCCTACTGTACACTTTGGACGAGTGAAGGTATAAGCAATATACCTAAGGTAATAAGTACAGTATGGAGAGGTGTGTGTTTTTAAAGAGGTTTTGTTGACCACTGTAAACCTTATATTAGGGCACAAACATGGACACTATTGATAATCTAAGTCCAGGTAGATATACAAAATGGTATAAATAGTTCTCATGTAGGCAGGCTGGTGCCACATAGTGCCACCACTCAATTTCATTTCTCTCCAGCGACTAGGTCGGGAATCAGAATACATTAGACAGTTCACAAAAACCCTGGAAGTGCGAGTTTGGGGCACCAGCCAATCAGTGAAGAGCCATATATTCTGTGTTGGCAACGATTCTGGAGATCAAGGATTTAAAGCCGGAACAAAGAGAATGTTTGGTGAATTTTCTCAAGGGGAAAGACGTTATTGCCCTTCTTCTTACGAGATTTGGGAAAAGCTTAATATACCAGTTAGCCCCGTTAGCGGCACATTACGTACGTCATGACCAGATAGCAGTGATTGTTTAAATGAAAAAAAAGTACTCGCCTACCGTGGAGTGAATGAATTCTAATGCTGTGAGGTTAGATGTTTTCTACAAAGTGAGACCGGCTGATGAATCAGGCTAGTTCTCGTGGGCTGCTATAACAATAAATCAAGTATTTTTTGGTGTCTTTTACTAAAATATTTTGTGACAGTGCTACAATTTTGATGTTTGTTCAGAGAAAGGGAACTTGTTTATGCAGTACATTTTACATACTCAGAGTAATTGGTTTATTCCATCTGACTTTGCACAGGTAGTGGTTTAACAAAAAATACAGTAGTTGAAAGTATCCGTTTCTTAAATCTAGTGATATATTGCACAAAACCATGTGCAACATATTGATTATCATATATGTGTTGCCATATTCTGATAATATCACTCGGTGAGCCATGTCTTAAGTATTGTATCAAATCATGAGCAATTTGATTCCCAGTCCTAATATAAGGTTATGGAATTTTTTTGTTAATTGAATTTTTTTTTCATTGATAGCCTTTACCTTTATAAAATGTTGTGTTCGACATATTGACACATCTCCCTAGCACCATCATAGTCTGTCTTCTTCTACTGGGGCGCTGTCACTCAAAGATGAGAGAACTTGATATGGATCATTACGGAAATAATGTTTAATCAATCCCTCCTGTTAATTTAATCTATTTCTGCAGTTGTGTTTTGTAGCTACATCAGTGTGCCACATAATTTCCCAATCATGCATATTCAAGTGTTACGCTGATGCTTAACAGCCGACACAACTGGAATTAAAAGGAGGCCATTAGACTTCATTAAAAGGAGAAATAATTATCAGGTTTATCTTTTGAAATGTCTATTAAAATGTGTGTGTCGTTCCTCACTTATCTGTCACCTGGCTCCCTTGAGTCTGCTGCACTAATAGAGAGATGGTGAGGGCCAATGCCTCAAGAGACACACAGACAGACCCATCAAAATGGAGGGGATTCACCATTCTCCTCACTCATTTGTTGCGTATTTTACAACAACTGCTGCTGTTTCAGATCTAAAGTGGCCAATGTTTGACCACAGGTTGGAAGGACTAAACCAACATCATAAAAGTTGACATAAATGCATAAATCAAATCATGTGCAGTGCCCTAAAAGCTGTTATAATATGCTCGTGAAATGAATTCTATTCAGCCTATGGCTACAATCTAGTCCCTCTCAAGAGCTTGGGCTGACAAAAGCTCCCACAAGAGAGCTGCAGAAGAAGATGGATGAAGTTGCCCCTAGACACTCATATCAGGTCAGTGTGTGCTTTATCCCCTAATGGTTAAGGTTAGGATTGAGGAGGGCTGATACTAGATCTGAGCCCCAGGGCCATTGTTCAGTCTGAGGAGCAGGAAGTAGCCACTCTCCTCCATCATGGCCCACATTTAGCACTGCATGGAGCCACCAGCACTACACAGTGAGCAGGTTGGTTCACATGGCTAGAAGATGTCCTTCCACCCAGAGCTTTATTATTAGAAAGGACATAAACAGACTAATTAAATGGCAGCAGAGGAGCTGGGCTGACAGCTGCCACTGAGAGTGTGACTAAAGCCATCCTTATCAAAGTGCAGGAGTTTCTACTTTGTCTTCACACGCACAACTGTTTAAGAGTTACCTCTTTGCCTTCTTTACAAAACACATACTTTATGGGTGTGTGCCATTGTGTGTCATGTTTTTCCATGAAAGCTGCTGTTGTAATATCTTATTTATCATTGTAGAGCAGAGCACATTGACTCGCTGATATGATCCAAAATGGTACAAATGCTATCCAGCAGAGCAGTAAACACTACAGTAATTAGTGCATGGTCTCCAGGCTGACTCCACTCAGCTCTGCAGCAGGGCCAAGCGTGGACCCCATATCGAGAGGAGCCTAGTTATGCATTGATCTCAGAAAATTAAGGCTAACTGCCCCAGATTGCGGCGTCTTGATGTACCTTCTGGATGAGCCATGTACCACAGTGCTTTTGTTTGTAGAGTAAACAGGATGATTTGAACCTGGTGTGCTTTAAAATGAATACATTTTGAATAATTAATAGCCCCCCTTATAGCGCTGTTATCTGTGTCGACCGCAAACGTAAAACCACTGATGATGAGAAAATATGGTTTTAACAAGTCAATAACGGTGAGTGCAACAGGAACAGCCTAATCAATGCAGCTGCAACGTTTGCAAACAAGGACTTGAATTATAACGCCAATAATTGATCCCTTCCATTTTTTGCACTCTCCTTGGTGTGATGTCATTGCTTATTGATTGCTTCCTGCCAGTGAAGGATGATGGGAACTTTTTAGTTTTTTTCTGGCGACTTTTGCCCCTCACTCCTCCTGTTCGCTTCCACCTCTTCCCTTTCTTTCCCCCATCATCTTCCTCCCCCTCCAATTGAAATTTGCAAGCTGTAGCACCAGCTTAACCAAAAAGGATTAAGTCCCATACCCAACTGAGAACACAGATAATGCTCAGTAATTGGTAAAAAATGAAGATGAATGGGACAGCTAGATAAGGACCAATTAGCTGCTGGGAGTGTACAGCTGTGGTCTCCTCACAGAGCGCTCTCAGGGGCCAAGGCCCCCTCTTTCTCTTCGTCTTTCGCACGCAAACGAGCGAGCACACGTGCACGCTCGCTGCACACCTCCATATTTAATATACTCACAAACATACACAGGCGGGGGCGGAGCTAGCACAAATTAGCCTGATGACCCTCAGAAGGAAAAGAATGATGCTTCCTCATCATCTCACCCAAAACCACATCTTCTGAATGTGGGCCAGGCCAGTCTCCTGGTACCTGTCACCATCCAGAGCGTGAAATGGACAGGTGCACTGGGTGTAGCGCCCCCTGCTGCTGTAGCAGACTGTAAACTATCCAACATAAAAGTATTTTCAGGTTTTGAAACAGTTCTCAGCTTACATGCAGACATTTTAGTACATGAAGTCACCAAGTTCACCGCAACAGTTGTGTCCTGTCAAATGCGGTGGTGTCTGCCGCGGCTGTGTTTGGTGGGGCAGTCGTGGCATCATCTGGCTGATGACAGTGGAATTCCCATATCTAATTACAAAAAGGATTTCAGCTCCATTAGAGTTGGGTGGCGCAGAGTCACATGAGTGGCAGGGCAGCAACCAGTGACCAAAGACAAACGGAAAAAGAAAAGCCCTTATCTTCTCACTGCACTCTCTTTCCCAACCTCTAACGTGTGATATTTTAGCTTTTCTCTGGCTAAGAAAGCAATTCCTTCTCTTGAAATTGGCAGGTGTTTGTTAGTGGGCAGCTGACAATATTTTCTCTTCCAGTAATGAAGGTTGTGTGTGGGGTCAGTGCACAGGGAGGGGGTGGTGCGCTGTTTATCCCCCTCAAGGCCCTGAGCCACACGTGTTTTGCTTGGTCTGTGATCTGTAATTGTGGCATTTCCTGAGAGGCGCAGCAACAATCCACAGAGCTTTGAGTGGGCTCCCTCTGCCCAGCTCAGGGAGTGTGTGAGACCCAATCAAAGAAACTAGGCACCCACACACACCTCACCTCTCTTCACCCATCTTAAAATTGGTTAAAGTGCAGATTTTCATGTTTTTCTAACTGTGACTTACTTTGGACAGTTATCTTTTTTTTTTTTTTTTACATCAGTTAAGCAACATTTGTGGAAATAAGTTCAGAAGAAAAGTACAACAATACAGGAAGAAAATAAAGAATGCAGATAAAGTAAAGAAAGACAGAAAAACAATCATCAGGTCTTGAGGAGTGGCTAATTGGCCTGCTTCATCTTGTGTTTTTAATAAATATTTTCATAATTCTAAAAAGTTTCATAGTTTCCACCTCTGATATGGCGATTAAATGAATTATGAAACTTGTACACTTTTTAAAAAGGCCCTGTGCATAAATCCACTTCTCAATTTAGTTATTTTGGTGCGGGTGAACCCTCTTTTCTTTATAATTAATAACATTGATGCAAGGTCTAATTGTGATGAATATTTAATGTGGGGGGAAACATTAGCCTGTTCAATTTACATCAACACAAAGGCGACGGGCAATCCAACTCTGCAAACAGAACACAGCGTCCTTCACTGGCTGCAGCTGACAATAGCCCAGGATCATCTTCAACAAACACCTGTGTATTTAGTCAGACCAGACCTGTTTTTTCATTATATAGTGGAGCCCTCCCTGATTAAATGCAGTATGTCCTTAGTGGTATTAAGAAAACACGCTCATTATCATATCAATTCGTGGCGTGGTCGGAAACATCATTTGTGTAAGTAAACACATCCGTTTGTGTGTGTGGCTTAGATTAAGCTCTTTGATTAGAAAACTCCTGTCTATTTCCTGAAAGCAGTCTTAACGTAGTCAATACTAGCAGTAATATGGTGTCTAATGTTCATCAACAGGAAAGGAAATGTATGTCTAATAAGCATTATAGAGACATTGGCCATAAACTTAAAGGAGAAATGTGTTTTTTTTAATCTATGTTTTGCCTTGACATAAACATTGCCTGAGACATAAAGCAAGTAAAAACACAAACCTGCTCTGTTACGTACCAAAAGATGTGCTTCTTATTAGCAATATTTAAATGAAGGAATACTTCACAATACATACTTACAATTTTGTTTAATTTAAGTGATAACAAAACATAGGGTTAGGAGTTAGGGCTTTTGTGCATGATACACACGTAGCCTGGTCAAACTAAATAAGAGTACAAAACAACATGGTGTTTATAAAGAGTGGGCAGGGGCTGGATGAAGACAGCTCAGCTCCCTGTGTTTCATGGCCCTGTGCAGCACAGAGGCCCATATTTCTCCTGGTATTATCAGGATGACTCCTGTGGCCACCCTGTCACAGCAGAGTGCTTGATATAAACAGAGATTGCTGCGACACCCGGTAATCAATATTAGGATGGTTTCAGTACCAAACATCATTTGTCTCGGCGACCATTCCTTTGACCAAACGAAGCATTAATTCAAATCATAAATCTGAGCTGATTTAAATCCGTGCAGAGTGAGGGAGAGGGAGAGGCCCCTGTCTGACTGGCTGCCCCTAATGATTTATTTTCTACATTTCTGCGAGCGAGAGATTTGTCCATACTCACTGACAGGTCACCTTCAAACGCCAGTGGCAGACTGTTCATCACCATGCAGACGAGCATCTCATCGCTGCGAGTAAATATTAAAGGAAAAGAATCCAATTGATTGTGGATGGGTCGAGAGGCGTCACTGCCATATATTTCACTCAGAGAGCTAATGCTGCTCACAGGCCCCCGCACCTAGCTCCCTCTCTGCAGAATTATGATTCTACCGGGAGCCTGTGTGGCTGCACTGGACTCAAGGTTACAATTTAAATTGTAAAAAGATAAAACAGTTTCTTATTAGCTCCATTGCCATAGCCTTGCAGTTCGTACTCACATTTATCTTTATTTCAGTGACCTCGTCAGCTCATATTCTCTTTCTTTCACACTACGTTCTCAGAGAGATGACCTCACACTTTATGCATTTTGCATTGTTAAATGTGCTTTCAAACACATCCTGTTTGCCGCTCGCACGCTCAACACTCGCTGGTGTCAAGTGTTACTATTTGAGTCCAGCCATTTATTATAGTAAGTGAATCAAAACCTCCATTTAGCAGCCAGCTGCAGGCTTTACATTTAGGTTGAAAATGCGAATGGCCTCATGAATCTGTGCTAACATACATTATCATTGGCTTTAATACTCTAAATGGGTCTGCCTGATATTACTAAAATCCTCCTGCTTTTTAGCTCTAATAATTAATTGAAATGGCACATAGTGAATAAGCAATGCTCTCACAGCAATTCAATTAGAGCTTGTTAATAGCTGAAAGCTTTGGGAAATGTGTTCGCAGTTTCTCTGGGCTATTAAGAAAGTTCACACACAAAATTATACCACTTTAAGAGAAATCGAGACCTACTTTAGCAAAGTGTCTTTATTGTGGAACCTAACTCCTTTTGGAAAAAGTTAGTTTTAAATTAGTTGGCCATTTTCTTTGTTTTGTGCAATTTTATCTTATGGTTTATAGACCTGTCAAACTCTGAGCTTTGGTTCATCACCTCCTTTAAGTGTCTTACCGACGCTGGAGCTGAGGTCTCCGTTCTCCCCGTCCGGCCCGTGGTGGTTGGCGTTGCTGTGGTAGCCGCTCATGGCCTCCAGCTTGATCTTCTTGACCTTCATGGCCTCTGCGATGGCTGCGTTGGCAGCTGCTGCGGCTGCCGCTGTCAGACCTGGAGAGAGGAGGCAGAGGAGACTGTCTATTGGGATCACATACACCTGCAACACTTTCAAGACACTGCCCTTTTAAATTAAAAAGAAAAAGGACTTTGGAAATTATACAATGAATAATTTTATAGAGTATGCTACAGGGAAAAGATGCCTGCGATCACAGCTTGGCTTTTTATCACATGACAGAGGAGATCTTCACAGAAGGCTGTCATAGTGATGAGATGGAGAGATCGCTGAGTGTCTGGTGGCATAAGATATCTATGAATGTTTTACAGGACACCTCACCTCTGTTCTCTGGCTCTGTACATTCTCAATAACAGGGACAACCTGGTTTGTTGCTCTCATAAGTAAGAAAACATCAGCGAAAATTCAATACACTGCCCCATTATAAATTAATTTCAACATCACATTTTGGGAAAAAAACAAACAAAACAAAAAAACAGCCCCAGTTCTACTGCATTCTGTGAAAACAGATTGTAATAAAGAGTATCTGAAAAGGCTATCCTCCTCCATCAGAATGGGCAGGATTTGATTGATATAGAGAATCTAAGATTACAGATATACATACGCTCAGCGCACAGCAGAAATCATAAAGCATTGGTTTGTCATTGGGGCAGTTGTAGAGTATTGAACGTGACTGAAATCTTTATTCATGAGCTTGTTCTCAAACAGCAGGGACAGATAGTGCTAAAGCTCCTCTAGGCCTGTGTCTCAGGAGAGTCACCTGACTGTTCTGCCAAGCAACAAAATCAAAGAAGGCGCACAGGAAACAAAGACATGCAGCTATTAGTGAAATCACTCCTCTCCACAATACAGTATATCACCTGGCCCCTTACAGACGCTCTGCACATTTGATATGCAGGTTTAGCTTATGTTTGACGCAGAACAAGGCGGCGTCTGCGTTTATCATCACTAAGCTGTCATGACTGCGTGATAGGACTCAAGAGCAGCTATTAGCCATGCATTTGAGAAAGACACGGGTACACGGAGAGGCAGAGACGGAACATGTGGCTCTAACACTTACACACACACATGCACAAACATGCACACACACAAATACACACTGCGCGGCCTGGGCACCCTCGCCTCTCCTCCCAGCTGATAGGCAGATGGCGAGAGTCACTCTGAGCCTCTGACATGGAGGTGCATATAATTTAAAGCCTTGTTTGCATCTTAAAATACATCAGTACCATATTGACGTACAGTATACATCATGTCAGAGGGCTCTCTCGTTTGCAGTGGGCTGGGGCTGCTGTTCCATATGCATAGGCCAGGCTCGTAAGAAGGTGATACTTCTTCACATAATGAATGTGGCCTCTGCCCGGTCTGAAGGTCAGCCTTCATTTGTGTATAATGGGCAAGAGTCAACTGTTTTCCAAATGAGACGTATGCAGAGCAGACTGCCCAGTAAATATTGAAATCACCTCTGGGCTGTTTGTGTGATAAATTCCCTCCACAAATCAGGTGCAGCTCAAAGGAGAGCTCTTGCCCGCTCTCTCGGTGACACTAACTTTGGCTGTGACTAGAGTAGTTTACGGCACTAGTGTAGGCTGTTTTCTGTTTGTCTTTTCACAGCCTTCTACCACAGGCAGAAGACAACTTAAAGGAAAAGGTTTATAGACTTCATTTATCCACGAAAATAAACATAACATTCAAGATATGATAATAAACTGGATACAATATATAAACAGGTAGTACATTTAGTATTACTCAGGTCAAACAAATAAACAGTTTATCTCATAACTCATGCCTGATATATCGCTTCTGTCTGCTACCTTTTTCTTTGTCAAAGTGAAATGAATGAAGCAAGATCCATTATCTTGTGATTCTTCCCTTTTATTAGATAAGCTGTCATATCTTCAGTACGCACGTCTCATTTCAGCAAATGTAAAAGTGTAGGACCCCAGCAACAAGTCTATTAAGCTACGAGAAATATAAACGTCAACAAGTCCAATCCCACTCACTGCTAATCTGCATTCATTACTATGCAAACAAAACAATCCTGCCTCATATATTCAAAGTCACCTTTAGATTCTCACACTTGTGGTTTAGACAAACTGAAAAGTCCAAATCCTCAGAGCACACATCCTCCTTACAGAGCCACACCAGTTCACCACCAGAAACAGGCAAGAGTCTACAAATAGAGAAGCGTGGCAGTGTCACATGGGGAGCACCAAACAGCAAATAACAGAGACAAGGTCTGATGGTAGCCCTTGGAGCAGCTGTCATATTAAATAATAATGAAGGATCTATTAATATGCAAAGGAAGCAGCAGCCGACTGGCTTAACGCTGTCATGCCTCTGCATATTGTCAGGATCTTCATCATTAATTAACATGCGAGCTGCCCCATACCTGCGCCAATGTCAGAACATTCTTACAACAAACACCCCAATGCCTGTGCCCTCCGCAACTAACTCATATCATTTCATTAAAATCACATTAACCACACCGCTACTCCTCAGAAAGACTTTTACCACTTTCCTTTAGCAGTGAGGAGAAAATCAAACATCCCTGTGATCTGGTTTTAGTGAACTATAGGCAACAATAAAACAGGTAAAGCAGCATTAGAGCACAGAAAGGCTCCATGTGAATAAAACGTCTGCCTAATTGTATGCATGGAGCGGTGGCAGCGCCACAATGACAAACTGGGGTTAGGGACAAGACAAGTCTTAGGTACACTGCACCACTTGAACTATGCTTTCCACATCACGACAAATTTAGTATCAATTACATAGCGCACTAACCTTATGATAAGCGGCAGACTCAAAGAGGAGGGGGAAGGCATGAGGAGATGACACTAAATTACCCAGTGCATGCTGGATCTATTTTAAAGCAGCTTCAAGTGGCACTAGATTAGACTATCCTCTTTGGTTGCTGACGTGCTAATTGTACATAAAAGAACATACTGTAAATACACCAATAAGCACCATGGCACCATGGCGCTAGTGTGTATGTGTACACATATGTACAACATAGCATTACAGTCTGACAGAACATGTTGTCTTGACTGGTAAAGTAAAAGAACACTCTGAGAGATGCAGGTGACATTCATTTCTCTAATGGTGAATGCCGTACTCTTGCGTTATTCAAAAGGTTGAAGCCATATCCAGGACATAAATGAATTATACTGAAGCTGCTTCTTAAGTAGTGGCCAGAGTGTGAGCGCAGGCCCTCTCCACTTTAAAGGAGATGTCATCTCAGTGTGGTGTCAGTCCACAGCAAATAATCCGATTTGGGGCCAATCTGCCTGTAATGCATCAGCAACTGGAAAGGCTCCAGCGCAGCCCCCTGGGGCGCCCACGCACGCACCAACACTTCCACACACATGTGCGTCCACACACATATGAGGGCATTTGCTTAAATGGAACCTAAGCATATTAAGATGTCCTTTTCTAAATGGAACTGGTGTCAAGGGCAAAGATACATATGTTAACAATGTGTTTCACATAGTCCTCTCTGGTCCTGTTAGACTGTGAGGATCTCATCTTTTTAGCCCACTGAATATTCTCGTCAGTTTGATCTAATATGACGTGTCTTAAGCCTCACAGTGCTGTTCACTGGACACTGTACTGGAGCAGAGAAATATGAAGGATCATCTCCTTAAACAGCCATTTGCATGAACAATGCCGTAATACTTCTCTTCTGCCTTAAAGGCTATGAACTAGATCACTGAGCTGAAGTTTCAGCCACTGACAAGAGAAGACTATCCACCATTTTAGCATTACACATCTGAAATATAATCATAGTTCAATGAACAAAATACTTTATGTTCATTTTTGTATTGTCAATTAAACAAGTAGTGCCTCACTGGGGTAGTGCTGAGCCCGGGGAGGAGCCCAGGGCTGCTGTTCTGTCTGTGAGTGCAGGCGCTAACTCATCTGAGAAATGAACTAATCTGACATGACATGATAGTGCATCTATTTAAGACACTTTCTCAATGTCACATTTTAATCATCAATCAGTACATTTGGACGTGATGGCAAGATCAATTAGCCGCCTGCTTAGATGCTAACTTGTGTGTGGTCAATTACATGTAATTATTAATCCGTCAAGTTCAGTAACTTACTTGATGTTTCATGTGCAATACCGTAGTCCAGATAAGATTAACAATGGAGAAAGTGGAGAAGGGTCTGCTGGGTTGCAGACCTTACAACAGTTATGAGACAACCAAAAACCTCAATTACTTTATCTGCGGCCCCTGAAAACCAAGACTAAATGTCAAGATCATAGAGTCCCCCTGGGCTTAAAGGGGCTGATATCAAAAGGCCTTTCTGTTGCTTTATGTTCCACTAAATAACACGGCTCTTTCTCATCATTGTCCTTCTGCGCTGAGGCCGGCCTTTATGTCTGCTTCTATAGCCCACTGCCGCACAGACAGCCTGACCTCACTTTTACACACTACAAAGCACTGTACCATGTCAATCTCTATTGTGTTCAAATATAAGGAGTATGGCATACAACATTTGAACAAAACACTGCAATGCAAATAATATTTTTGTCTATCTCAAGTTAATCTATTAACAGGTAAATAAAAAAAAAAAGATTGGGACAGTATTACATTTTACTAACTTAAGTGATGCTGACTACAGGGGTATACAAATTTTCAGTCCCTGCTCTGACTTTAATCGATTAAAAATGTAATCATCCAATGTGTGCAAAAAAATAATAAAAATTGGCCATGTCGCCCAGCCCTACTTAGTTTTATAAATACTGATATACTAATATTATCATGTCTGCTTATTTTGAGCTAGTGATGAGTGTATCGATACCAAATATTGATATACCGGTATTCCTATTGGCTGAGGTACTGACTGAGTTAAAAACTTAAATGCATTTTAATACAAAAATCATTAGTATGAGTATCGGGTTGATATCGCAATATTACCTTATTACTAGATATTGAAAAATACTGGTACCACCCATCACTGCTATAAACTGGTCAAGCATCTAAATATTGTGCTTGATGATAAAGTATCATTAAGATATGTCAAGAGGAAGAAACTAAACATGCAAATGAGTGCACTTGGAGCCACCAACATCAAAGCAAGCACAGTGCAGCCAGCCCCAAATAGAACAAAAGCATTTGCTGCAATAAGACTGGGCCCTGGGCTAAGTTAGGGCACAAATGGGTGTTGTTGATTCTTGTGGCGATAGGCTTGCTTTAGCATCACCACTGCCTATGTACATACAGCAGCCGAGTGGATTTAATCGTGCTAATTAGAATACACTCAGGGCGATATGCAACATCTACCGGAATAATCTGAGAGAAAGATCTCCACTCCAATTTATTCAAACCCCCCCCCTCTTCCTTTATTATTTGTTTGCAGGGGATTGGGGAGGAAATGGCTGGTGTCTGGTCTGGTGGTCGGGTGGGTGTATGTGTCGCTTTGGACTGGTTAACATTTGGGAGATGAGCAGTAGGGAGTGTGTTTTTGTAGAGAGCTTTATGTGAAAAAATTCCATACCTGTGGGTGGGATCATACCAGGGGACATGAGACCTGGGACAGAATGCGGCATGATGTGGGGGTTCTCCGGCGATGTCACACTTTGGGTCCTTTTGGGGGGCCGTCCTGGTCTGGAGCTGTAACGTAGACAGACACAGAAGACAAGGGAGGTTAGGTTTGCGTGTGTGTATGTGTGTGTGTGTGTGTGTGTGTGTGTGTGTGTGTGTGAAAGAGAGAGAGAGAGACACACGGACACACATTAAGGGGGTGAGTGAGGAGGGAGGGTGGTGGGAAAAGGGGGGTGTTAACATTTGGAGCACTCCAGAATGCAATCCCATTCCAAACGAGCTAACATGTACTGTAAATAAATTTCTTTTCAAGGACAGTTGCTTTCTGTAGCCCGACATAATAGAGTTCCATAACTAATTAGATTACACGGTGAATTCATTTCCTTTATTGAAGATCAACCACTTTTTGATGCATAATTCATAACCTGCACCTCGTTACCTGTTCCTCCGTATTAATATCCCTGCACTATTTGAATTGCCTCGTTTGCATATGCTAAAAATCCAGTGCGCGGCCCCTCAGCCTGGAAATTACATGTTAACTTGTTATAATTATTGCAGTCAGGCCACTATTGATTTATGAGACTTTTAAAAACCAAATATGTGTAGTTCTGGTAATGAATGATATTTTAAGGTTCTTCAGGAAATTAAAAGGCAATGGCTGCCTTAGGAAATGTTCTGCTTGCTTGATTTAATGCGCGCCTTAGCTGGAAGGTGGTGTGACAGAGTGATTCAGACCTGTTGGACGGTCCTGATGGGGGAGTTTTATTACACCAAACGAGGGGCACACATCCAGACGTGATAAATGAGAGTGCTACCTCAATGTGGAGGAGAAAAGGCCTTCAAAGCAGATACAGCCATACTCTGCACGCACTGTACTCATTCACTTATTAATACAGCTTCAAGTTACAATCAATAGCCACTTTGGAGGCTTATAGTTACAAAGAAAAGCCTAGTGGCCAAGAAAATGCAATGAGCAACTAATGAGGGTCCAGGATTGTACCAAGGTGTGTTCTGCAGCGAGGGGCAGGGGGTCTAGTAGGCAGAAGATGAATTATTCTGACTTGACACAGGTGACATATTGGCTTCATACATTATTTCACATACAATAGTCCATTTAAAGCTTTAACAGGATACCAAAGACACTCCAATATGGCCAGGCGTTCATTTATCTTCAAAACGTCAAAACTACGCTCCTCTTTATTTCCTTTCAGCTTTTGCCTTCTGGGGTTGCCACATGAAATCATCTGTTCTATTCAAAACGGACGCGCATATTAATTTGGCACCAGTTTTATGACAAGCCCTGATATAAATAGGGAAGTCACAATTTGTAAGTCTACATTGCCTACATAAGCCTTTCTGTCTGCATATTTAGATCATATTAGGGAAGCACCAATCCGATACCACACAGCCGATAAACACATTCTGGATTGGATATCGCTTTCCAGACTTTGGTTCAGTCAATATCCCGGTTGGATATATTGATGTAAAAGGACTATTTACTGATGTTTGCCCACAAAATCTCTTTACTTTAACTTAACTTTTATTCACTCAAAGTTGTTCTGTAGTTACTTGTGGGATAAATAACAGCTACATAACACATTTGGAGCAGTAAGGTCTTATTTTGTTTTCATTTAAAGAAAATAAATGCTGTCTTCAGTCTCTACACTGGTATTGGTTGATATCGAGTATTCACTTAATTCTGTAATATCAGGATCAGCATCAGAATCGGTAACGGAACTGGAAAAGCTGGATCAGTGCATCTGTACAGAATATCATTACTTGTTCATTGAGAGAGTTAGTAATTCCATGAATCTGGTATAAGATGAGTGAAAGAAAAACTAGGATTTACTGCTGTTTGGTCAAAGTGTTAATAATTGTAAATAATTGTTCAGTTGTGATGTTCCCTCTCACAATAATTTAACACTAAAACTTGATATCATAAAATGATGATTATTTGATATTCTGGCACGTCTATTTGAGATTAGGACAGTACACAGGGTATAGTCGAAAAAAAACAAAAAACGATGTCAGCTACTCAGCTAACAGTTATAATTTAAGCTCACTTTACACATTTGACATTCTGATTTAGCCACAAATTAGTCACCATTTAATCATAATAAGTTGTTGTCATTAATAACTACATAATTGCAACCATGTCCATAATTATTATTCTCATTATAATTTAACAAAAACAACAAACCAGCCACATGGGGTCACCAGCTAGTATGCACTTATGCTGGTCCCATTTCAGTTTAAACAGGGGGGGTAAGATATGAAGGTCATCTGGTGTGGAAACTAGGCCATAATTAATAAATATGTAAATGACTACACATTATATGCCATCTCGTCAGAGCCAAAATAATTAACAAAACAATTGTCAGATGATGTCCAATAATAATTATTTTTATAAGAATACAACAGTGTATAACAGAGTATTCCTGCTGCTGACTGATGATGTGTTCTTTCTCATTTGGATTTTATCAGCCAGTACATTACATGTGGTTGTTTGTGTTACACTACATTTCCCTGCATTTCCCAAAGGCAGTGTCCACACAGTGAAGCTGCTCTCAGCTCTGATCCCACACACTCTTATAGTGGTCTATTCAGTGGTTTATTCACCTCACTTGTGCTAATAGAGTGCAGGGGCTGTATCTGTCTGACTCCCTCATATACACGCTCACTAGATTTTAGGACTAAAAGATGGCTTTAACTTAACTACGTCCCACTGGAGGAGAGGAGCAGTAATAGGAGGAGAGAGGGAGGAGGAGGGAAAGAGAAAGAACATAGCACAGGTCTGGAAATGTAATTCCTATTTCTATAGAAGCACCTCTTTGATCTTTGGAGAGGGGGAGATCGCAGACAGTTTTGCTGTCATCACTTTCACTTGTACTCTGACTGAATTATTTATGAAAGACCTCAATAGAGGCTATGAGATGGGTAAAGGGCTTTTTACCAACAATACCAAAAGCAAAAAAGGCCCTCAAATGGACAAAAATGTCACATCAACCTCAGATCATGTCAGGGGATGTGAACCCAGGTACAAAGCTCCAGTTAAGTAAAGGTAATGTTTAGACAGACTGTTGGAGAATGTGTGTCTGTGTTTAAAGGGATAGCGTTTCACCTTCCCCCGGCCGCCGCACAAATAACACCAGCCATGAAAGCAATCCAGCGTCTGAAAGAGCGCTTTGAACTGGGCTCCTACAGCTACACAAAACCTCACTCACATCCATGTTATTGTCTCCTTCACTTAGGACCAAGGAGGTGTCTAAATCCAGTGTGAAGAATACACTTTTAGCTTCAGTATGAGAAGTGTTGATCTTTTTATTTGAGTTAACATGTCCTTTGGCTGCAGGATAGAGCTGCCCTGCCACATTACAGAGAGAGCTGGTCAGAGCCACACAGGGCTAATAAGACGGGTCCAGAGAGGAACTCAACCTGGCCTCAAACAAAAGCACCAGGCTATTTATCACGCAGCAGATGCTGATTCCCCAAATAGCCTGGCACAGAAACCACTGCAAACTAGGCCAATATTGAAGAGGAAAAAAGAGATGGGACCACTGGATTTATGATTGGAATGTAGGGACTTATCATGAATAACTTTACCTTATTTATTTGGAGTATTTTGTTTTTCACAAAAGTTTATGATGAATGGTTATAAAATTATTTAAAAAATATATGAATGCAAAACATGAGTGTGGATCCAGATACGTTTTGATATATGAAGATAGAAGATAAAGAAAATTTGGGCTCTCCTATTGAGTTTCAGTTTGAGTTCAAGTCCACAGTCTATAATTGTAAGATTGTGAGATAAGACTAATATTTCTGCTGTGTTTCCCTTTCTATTTATCCACGCCTGGGAGCGACGCAAATAGTCGCTGTGTTTTTACGTCTGTGCCTGGGTTTTTGCTTTCTTTTCATATCTTTTTCTATTTTGAAACCTTCTACTTGTTCTCAAAACGCACAATATTGTTTTTGCGTTGGAGGTCATTCAAGAGGCCATTTTATTCTCCTCTTTATTTATATTTACCAAGTGATATTCAGGGGGCCCCCAAACTCTGGCTTCAATTAAGAAAACAAAATATGCCCCACCATGCAGCTTTGGAGCGGGGGCCTACAAATATGTTACACATCTATTCTCTCTGGTTTTTTGTTTTGCTGCCATGGTGAAAAGAAAATAGTGGTGAACTTTCCCTGAACCAGACTTCCTTTAATGGGCTCGGCCATGTGTTGACCCAGCAGAGTCGGGCCTGCAACCTGATCCTATACAACACACTGGCAATCAGATTACACGCAGGCACTGACAATACACTCCACACCCGTCCAATTTCAATAAAAGTCCAATAATTAAATTCTCGTTCGCACCCCAGTTTACAGGAAGAAGATAATAATAACAGCTAGATATAGTGTTGATTTCACAGAGGAATTATGACATCTTCCAGCCATCAGTCGCCCCGTCTTTTTCTGTTGGCGGAAGCAGCGACTGAGATCTTATTACCCCGAACGCCGTTAATGCAGTGATTATGATCTGTTATAAATCAATTGAAACCACAAATGTAATGTTTAGCCCATGCATGCACGCTTTCTTCAGTGTATTTAGTTACACACAGCTGCTCCTCCCATCCTCCGATATCTCCCCTTCGAATTTTCCAACCTGATTATGTCAATAAGCGAATGGAGTTTGCACAGAAAGAACATAATATTATTTCCTGGTGGGTTCTGATTGAGCCATTAACCTTTTATCTCTGCCTTTTGTTTGATGTTTCTAAAAGGTAAGGTGGGAAGATATTTATTCCATTTCCGCACAGTCGGCCAAAACAAGCGAGTGAATCATTCCGGCGTCGGGCTTATGTAAACAAAAAGCCTCTCCAGGTCTCTGCCAATCAGGTCTTATAAAATATTAACCCAATGTCATTGCCCTTTTAAATTCTCTCACCTAGAATTCCCTAATTGTTCCTTTTTCTTTATCTCTCCGGCACAGAGAGTAAATAAATTAACAAAATAGCTTTTATCGCCCTGAGTAACCTTTTAACTGAAGGATTATCTGGGGTTTATTTTTCATTTCTCTCGCAGCGATAGCAGAGCATGCCCCATTGATTGGTTTGCTGGGGTGGTGACCAGCCATGAAAACAAGGTCTTATTGATAAAACAAAGCAGCACATTACCTTCTAAGAGCCAGGTCAGGCAGGAACGCACCGGCCTCAGACCCCAAGGAGCCGCGGACTTTACACTTTCAGACAAATCAAATGATTTACCAATACAAGCATAACCACTGTGAGAGATTAAGAGTTGGAGTAGGAAATAGCAGTGTATTGATGCAATTATTTAGTTAACAAAATGGTAAGAAATGTTATGTTTTTTTTCCTCAGCTTCTACACATTAAGATTCTTGTGTGTTCCTTCTCTATATTATGCAGCAGATGCACTACTTTTATTGGCAAAAATATTTTTTGTCTTTTTATGTCTGTTGGCAAAGCAGGCAAAGCCCCCCAGTGTAACATTTTTGTAGAAAAATACACTAAAATAAAAGAATGATTTTCTTTCACCAAAAAAGATAGATTTCATATTGTTTTCAGTGCAACGTGAGCAGGCTTACATCTCCACAAACCTGACTCTTATTTAGTCTGAAAAGGTTGCTCCTTTGGCTCTAAATTTCCACGGTACGGCATAAAACATAAATCCCTGAATGTTCTGAAGTATGGCTCTAAATTTCTATTTGAGCTGAATCACATAAGTGACATGCCAGTCTGCAGGAAGTTACGTAGTGTTGCTTTAATGAAAACTTTAAATGTATAAAACATTTAAAGTAATATTGCAGCTTGTATTAGCTTTTATTTGGCCTCCTGTTCTACTTCTGCTGAAACGTAACAAGATAAGATCAGTGTCCATGCAAACGCTCAAATGAGGAAGCTCATAGTCACTCATTAATCTTTTATAGTGAGCTATGTTTGCTTTTACAATAAACTGTAGGAATGTTGTAATAGTAAGTGCAGAATTTAATATGTTTGTAATAAAGTATTTCAATTTGTATGTTTTACTTTACTGTATGTTTTACTTTGTAAGTTTTACTTTACATAATATTTAATAGGAATGAGCAGAGACTTCAAACATCAGGTGCTATGTTCATCTTTTAGCAGTTATTGAAACTATCCTACTGCCCATTATTTAGATATATTACTGCTTTTGTATTTTCATATTTTCATAGTTGAGAATGAGACAATGTTTTTCGTAACAATTCAGACAATACACCCATTTGTTGAGAGTTAGCTTCATTTTGAATAACATTACAGCACTACTAACAGTCACCAAAAGAATCCTCAGACATCGCCTATGTTTCCTTTATCCATACACACAAAAAAAGAAAAACATGATTTATATTTGCTGCTGACCTTGGCACTCTATTGGTTGTGACGATCATAATCTGGGAGTCGCACTGTGATACATGAGAAGGCATTCACTCATCCATCTTTCCTGCGCTCCCGTCTATCCAAACCTTCATCTTGTATCTGTATTTGCATTGAACCTATTCTTGGATTATCTCAATCAGCTTCCCCCTTGCACCTGTCAAACCGCGGCGTGCACAGGTAGCCACATCTCTTATCAGATCTAGATAACCCGGATTACAGGCAGTTTGTGAGTACGCCAAAAGAAGAAAAAAAAAACCACGGAGTTTTATTTATTAAGGGTAGGAACAGCTGCATCCGCCCGAAAACTGTGAAGCTTTGTTATGGAACAATATATCACAGATCAAATGGTGTGAAATCAAAGGCGGGGGAGAGTTAGCAGCAATCCCACTAAAAACCCTTTTAAAGTGCATGTCTGCTCTGATCCCCTGTGTACTAATGTGCGGCTGCAGATCAGTGTGGTGCAGGGAGAGTGGGTGCCTTCCTGGTGCCTTTGTTAGACCAGAGGCTGATTAGGACCATGCTGGGACAAGACCAGAGCTGTGGTGGTTCAAGAAGGGGGGCAATATAGAGATATGACGCAGGAACTGTGCTGAATTTAAATAGTGGAACTTATAAATGTTGCAGTGGTGTGTTTAATAAGTAGTCAAAAATATAAGATTTGAGGTTAATATTTAATTAAAATAAAATAAAATAAAACAGATTTCTATTTCAATACTCAACATTTCATGGAAGCTTTAGTTACTGCTCTTCAGTTTAGGCCTGCTTGAGATTCAGCTTTTTTCTCTTCACAATTTTTTTTTCTAAGTGGAAAGTTAAGATTTTGTTTGGTCCCCATATTTTCCCCCAATGGAGTATGAACAATATCATAGTGCCCTTATCGAAAATTATGAAGAAATTTCCTCCTCCTCATGTCTATCCTTCATCACACTCCAGCGTGGTTTTTAAGAGCAGACCACTGTTCCACGAGCTACAGAGAGCTAACTCCTATAATCTTTCTATTAGCAGCGTTTGAAGCCCCTCAGCTGTGAAATAGAATTTGAAAAAAGATCTTAAAACACGATAAATGTCTGATTATTCGCGTGCATCATTAATGTTAAAAGCTGATTCGATAATTGTATAAGTATAACTACAGAGTCAAAGATTGTTTGGTATCACATCAGCAGCCTGTGATAATGAGTGAGCACACTTCGTACATGCACCAACTGATGAGGAGAGCCTAATTGGTTGACTTTTCCATGCCTAATGGATGATTCTCTTAATTAAAAAGATACTGTACCAAATGTTGGAAATCAGATAGCGCTTAAAGTAAATGCAGTTAATCAAATGTATGAGAATGAACAGTTCCAGGAAAGCCTAAATGAGATGGGTATGATATGATTTTGCTCCAATATTTATTAATTGCAAGTGCCTTTGGTTAGCAAAACAGAGCAGGTCTTATCTTCAAACTGCGAGGAAATTTCATCTAACCGCGTGCACTGATCTCTCTTTTTCATGAACTGCGATGCATATGAAACAAGTCTTCAAAACAAGGCTTTAAAAACTTACCCAGTCAGGGTGCCTTTGAGGATATTTAATTAAAATCTAATCCTGCATTCATTAAGGCTCACATAAATTAAGCTGTCATTCATAAGATTTATGGATTCTCATTTGCATATTGCATACAATTCATCAATTACTCAAGTATGAAAGGAGCGCATTTCCCTTGGAGCTGCCTGCTAGCCTGCCAACATTTGAAATGAGAGAAAGAGCACGACTGTCAGGCATTCACTGCAAACTTTTCCCCACAATGTCTCGCCACTGATTAATCTCATTTTCTAGGCATCCCTTACAAGATTGTACACAGTCCAGCTGCACTTTTCAATTATTTCTCCTGTCCTCTCAACTAACTTTGAAAGCAGGACGGGCTAAATGTAGACTGGGGGCTACTTTAGTCTTTATGTATATAACATGTCTTTTTGCCAGCGTAATCATAAATTAGAGAGCCGGGCTTTAGACATCCTAATGGAAGGGAAACGTACTCATTTTATTGCAAATCCCATCAGGCAAATATTCTGCATGCAATAATAGCATATTTCCTGTCACATTTACAGAGGGATACGTCCAGCAGGCATTCTGACAGAAGGAATGAATAGAGGGAGGCTGAACAGATGAGAGAGAAAATGGCAGAAGAAAAACAAAAGAGAAGGTGCTGGTGGGGCGGGGGGGTGTGGGGGGTACTAAACGAATAAAAACTCCCTTTTTGGACGCGAGGCTATGGGAAACCCAGTATGCAGTAAGTGCTTAAACCAACCAGAGCGTGAACGCATCTAAGATAAAAGGTCAGGCCAAAAACAAACAGAGCACTCGTCAGGACGAATGGAATTAATTGACTCATTAATATGCATGGCTAATAAAGCTCGAAATCCTAAAACAAAAATCATTGTCAACCATTGGCTTTTAATGGCTCTTATTTTCAGCTTGAGAAGAGCCGGTCTACGGGGTGTATCAATCTTAGAAGGGGTGGAGTTCCTCTGTACTGCAAACAGGCTCGGGGATAACCTCGGCGATGTACGCACATGTCCTCCCCAGCACACAAAGGCTGAGTTGTTCTGCTAGACGGATTAATTGAGAATTAATCCCAGTTTCTGGCAGTAGAACAGACCGGCAGTTAGAAGTGAAAGTCATCCTGAAGGGTAGTTAATTGGTTCCCCCCGTTGCAGAAGCTTTTGGAGACGAGAAATCAAGCCGCATTTTCATTAATCCTCCCCATTGTTTTGAGAAATTGTTGTGGAGAGTGACTTCTGATAGAGTCAATAGTTAAGGCTTTTAATTTGCTTTTAATTTGGCCAATGGGGTGACAATTAAAAGGCCCCAAAGAACAATAGCTGTGAAAATGATGTGTTCGATCGCCTCCTAAATGACTCTGAAATCAAAAACCAATAAGCAATTAATATACTGTACTCCGTTAAGTACATCCAACCTGCTGCATCCTCCCAATATCGTTTTCACATCTCCATTAAAGCTTTTTTCTCTACAACTTTGGGAATAAGCGGCACAGCAGACAGCCGGATGTGATTAATGTCAGGTCTAAATGGACAGAGGAGAGGTGATGTAATCATAACACGAGACGACACCGGTGCTGAGAGCTGCGTCAAGGATCGGAAGAGAAACGAGACGCGAAAAAAACAAATTAAAAAAAAGACACAAACATGCTCAGAGTTCAAGCTAAACAGGAAGAGCGCCATGATTAGCATTAATTGCACTGAGGATTGGATTCCTGTGTGAAACATTAAACAAAAATTACCCTCTGTTTATTCGCCTTTTTTTCCTCCACTTTCTTTTTCTCAATAATTAATGAAAAGTAAATACTTAGGAGTCCAAAAATGATCCGGGGAGGAAAAGAACTGTTTACATAATCAAGGAGATTGTAACATGTCTCTTCCCACTTGCTTTGTCTGTATTTATCTGTAGCCAACACAAAAAAGGTTAGGGCCTGTTTTCTCACTGTATCCCCATCGCAGTAACAGTGCGCGTTCCCCTGAGTGCTGACTGCTGCTAACAGAGTGTTTGCATATTTAGATACAAGCGGCCCCTGTTTATGCAGCCTCACTCTCGCCTGCTCCAGTTCACTCCGACGCGAGGCCTGATCAATGTGGCCAGCTGTGCTTTAAATGCTGTTTACAACAATAACATTGCGGCTAACAGAGCAGAGCGTTGCGTGCAGGCCAGGCAACCACACACACATATCCACACACACACACACACACACACACACTTCAGAAGGAGCCCCCAGCCTGCACATTCCCAGACGAGCATTTGTACCGAGTTAAAGACGAATCAAAGTACTCCGCAAGACACGGAGAGAATTGGATTGCCGTTGCCTGTGATCCTTCCGGAAAGAATCTCTTACGGCAAAAGGAGGAAATAACAAGGGAGCTCAAAACTGGAGTCCCACCCTGAAGAGGCCTGAATTGAAAGTGGCACATACCAGTTACAAGCTTTTTATTCCTCACGAGCGCATTTGGCAGCGAATGCAAAACACACTGTCAAAATCGCTGGAGTTCCCACGAGCTGTACGCGCGACAAGTGTTTTTGACAAACTCCTTTTACAAATAACTCCGGGTGAGACTATTGCATTCTCGGGGACTGAAAAAGAGGTTGTATTAACTGTAAAAGGGAGCACATAGGCCAAGTCAGCAGATAACAGTGCGAGGCTGCTGGTGTCCTCTTGCTTTGATGATATAATTCTTAATGTACAGCCTGACTAGACATAAATCTTATGGCCGAGCGTCACCTCACCTGAATTCTTTTCTCCTCTCTCTCTCCTGTGATGAATTGTTTGCTACATCTCGGAGACTAAAACCCTTCAACCTCTTCAAACCCGGGTTTCTAATAACGCGTAGGTGCTGGGGAGAGGTGACAGCATGATGAATATCACAACAGACAGCTCCAATATGGGACAATTTTACCAGATCGATATCTCACTGCAATATCACAGAATAGGAGCAGATATTAGTCTACACAGTGTATTACAGATGGGGTACATTTCTTCTCCCTGCACTCCCGGTGAACCTCAGCTATATTTCATCCATGTCGCCGATGGTTTACACACTCACAAACGCCGTGGAAACTAATCATAGCATGGTAGCCGGCCACGCCAGATGCAACTGCTTAAAATTATCCATATGTGTGACGCCATGGTAACCTCCTCGTTCGACACGGTGACGGACTTGCAAATAAACTGTGAATCACTTTAGGAGGATGTTACAGACCATTATTTCTAGTGAGAACAAATGTTTTGTCACTTTTTAATAGAGAGGTTGCGAGGGCCTTCTCACATGGGAGATGCAACTTTTATAGACGAGAGGCTGTGAGTTTGTGAAAGCAGAAGTGTAAATGTCTAACAGATTTATGGCACTGCTTTGGGGTTTGATATTTCAAAAGTCTTACCTGCAGGATAGGCAATGGGTTTTAATTACTATACTATTTATTTTTAATTGGAATCCAGAAAGGGTTTTGCGGTTTTGTTTTGTTTTTTTAATCCAGAAAGCTACAGCCAATGTTCTGTTATTGAATGAAGTGACTTGGAGTAAAGTTTAGTCTTTTTAATGACAGATTAAAAGTCTGTCTTGTCTTGTTTAAATTCAAGTAACTAATACTTCTGCATTTTTGAGTCACAAGGAAATTGTTTTTGTTAATCTATGTAAAATGAAAAATGTAAATGAGTAACACTGATAATTTGTTATGAAGACAAAATGCAAACTAACCCTGTGAATTGATATTCTGCATAAGTTCCTGAGTAAGTTTGTAGCTTTAGTCATTTTTAAATCTATTACTAACTTTCAACATCTGTTTCATCTTCAGTAGCGGGCGTGCTTCTGTCTTGACTCCTCTAAATGGTGAAAAGCTGTAGTCAAAAAGTTGTTCTGCGGTATGATTTTTCAGTTAGAATGACTGCGTTGGAGTCTGTGTTTCTTCTCTTCATTAGGGTTTAATTTGCTGTAAATTACGGTTCAGGGGATTCGTCTCAGTACAAACATTTGTTGAGCCGTAGATGAATAAATCAATCACAAACAGCGGCTGGCAAATTAACTGACACTGTTCCCTTTGTCGGGCTCCATGCTAAACACTGTGGTCAACTAACGTGTGCCTGAAGAAATGGAAAGAGACACCTTTTAGTTTCAGGGGACACACGCGCATATAGAGCAGAGGGGGGAGTACGCAGACGCCGCTAACTCGTAATATCTTCACTCTCCGGGGGGCCAGAGCTGAGGGCCCCTCTGCTGTCAGCTGCAATAGGACCAGTCTTTTTGTGAGGGCCCAAGGTTCGTTAAGGGCTATTAATGGAACACAGTATCCCTTGTGCGCAGGACTTGTCAGTGTTTCATTAGGGACTGATAAACATATAATACAGAAGTGTCAAACGCAGTGTGGGTGCAGTTTGACGCCACTGCAGGAGGGAGACTGCAGTTTTTTGGGATTGCAGTAGTCCAGTCATTCCCATGCTCTCCTCTGACAATATTAATGATTTGAAACAGAAGGATGAGTGAGGGGGACACGGAGGGATGGGAGAGCCTGCTGTTGGCATTATGGAGGAGAAGTCAATTACAGGGATGCACTTTGGCAAACACTGAAATGTATTCTACTCTTGAATGGTGATCTAAGTAGAAGCGTTTTCTTGGGTCGATACGCAGGCGAGATGAGAAGCGCTGGCGTATCTCTGTTGTACGTAGTGAACCCAAATGCACAAGAAAAAGAAATACATCATATTCAATTAAAGTGCTTTTTCACCACTACTGAACAAATCAGCCCACAGCTGGGACTCTGGGTCTAGTTCACAAAGTCCTTTTGATCATTTTGTGGCAGTAAGAGAGTTTGGAGTCCCATGGAGTGTGGGACCAAGCTGATCTTATTATGATAATTGGGACACATCAACTTCAGATAGCACTAATGGAGTGAGATTTCAGTGATCAAGAGCATGCATTTGACTGTGGAAGCCCGTTCACTTTTTAGAAGGAGACATTATGCAATGCTCTGGTTCTGTTCCCAGTAGGCAGTTACTCAGACCGCCAGCAAGAGGAGTGGAGCGCTTTTAGCTATAGCTACATCCTCTTCTTTACACTTCACTGTTACTGATGGAAGTTATATCTATTTCCTCCTGACTGAGTAATTGGTTACCATGACCATTAATCAGTTAATCTCCTCTTTTTTGCTCCTTCTTTGCTAAAGAGAAATATCAGAGGTTCCATAATTAAAAACGTGTCAGGTGAAAGTCTGCCTCACACTGTATGTTCTCACATTGGTCGCCTTTGTTCGTCTTATTAACCTCCTCTCTGCTCAGCGCGCCTTTAAATGAAATCTTTAGCCCCTTACATGTGAAATTAAAACTGCCCTCCCTTGAGCGCTTTTAATTATTCTTCTTCAGGAGAAACTTGCACTTTTGTCAGGATGGCCTTTTCCCCGGCCTACTCCTACTCAGTGGTCAGGTCTGTCATGCTTCAGTCCTCCCTCCTGCCCACTGCTCGCCTTTGCCTCCTTTTCTCTTCTTGCGCGCCTCTGTTTAATTCTCACCTTGCTCTGCCCTTGTCATCAAGCCGCTGAAGCACAAAGCCAGGAGCAAGGGAGTGTTTACTCATTTCCCCACTACATTACCCCTCCTATTAATCATCGCATGGAAACTTCTGGACACTGAAACATCTCTGCAGCGATGCCCCAGCTGCCCCCATATGCTAACAGGGCCAAGATGCACATGGATAAAAAGGGGTTATGAACACAATCCACTATCACAAGTTACACCGTCTTTATATTAAAGGTTGTAAAAGTCAAAGATTTGAATATTCGTCACACTTCCTCTGAATGATGTCTTTCATAATCTAATAAAGTCTCTTGATGAAAACAAACCTGAGTAAAGCATGGGTTTGTTGACATTGAAATGCATCATTCATTATGTTCACACAGGACGGGCAGAGGTTAGTGTCACTAATTAATCAAATTTAATTGCATGTAAATTGTATTTTTAATGCAGATGAGAAAAATAAAAAGCGGTTTAATTCATGCAAAGAAAGCCGCCTCTTGTTTCCCTTGGCTTGTTTTATTTGCAAAGATCAGAGAGTACAAGAAAGTGTACACAAGTGTCTCTAAATGCTGCTTTAGCATCAAGGATCACTTTTTTCAATCATGACTTGAAAAAAAAATAAAAAAAATCTACAAAATAAAATTAAGGGTGAAAATATATATTGCAGGAGAATTTCATTTGCGTCCTCACTGCACTGCGAACAAGGCAGGGCTGCTCCAAAGGATTCTTATAAAATTCAATTAACACACCAACAGCTTTTCTTTTCTCCCCTGCCCTAATTCCCACATTCCCGCTGAAATGACTGCATTCTGAGCGATTATGCTAACCGCTCGGAGTGCACCATAAATTCACAGGTCTGGGAACGGCTGTAACGAGAGCTCCTTAAATATGGGAAGGAGACGTTTGAGAAGATGGATCGCCGTGGGCTAGCGCTCGGCCGGTAGTGGGCAGGGGAAACTTGTTTGCGAAACACATGCTACTGCTGCTTCACTGCTCCTAATGAGCCAGTATGGACATAAGTAACATTATCATTAATGATTGAACCCCCTTTTCACTACAGTCTCCAGAATTCCTCTTTTACTGGATAGCCCAAGGCACCAGACTGCAGGTGCCATATATACGGAACAGAGGGAAAAAAGCTGGCAAAATATTTGAAATTCAAATAAAAGAGTAATGTAAATAGTTTTGAGAGAGTTTGCCCAGGGAACAATGGCCCCTTATGAAACAAGTGCGACAGAGGGAGAGAGGACAGGGCTGGCGGGCCGGGGGACGGCAGTGGTGGGGGCTGGAGGGATGATCCAACACAATGTGGCCCTTCTCCTAAAGCAACTTGTTATCAGGCGCTACGCAGAGCCCCCCATTCAATCTGCATTTAAATACATTTCAGTCCACTCACTCATTTGCATTCATTTCTCCCATTATATTTGAAAATGGCCAAATGTCTAGCCAGCACAATGTGGGAGCCTATCACGGGCCAGGGGAAGCCCACACCTGATGCCAATTGAAGCGGCTCGGATCTATTCAGTGCCGTGGTGTGATCTGACAAGTCCAGCTCTTCCCCGTCCAGGAGACTTTTCAATTGGATCTGCTCGCGGTGACAAAATTGTTTTGCTCATTGAGTTTGTTTTTTTCCTTTTGTACTTGTATCTATTTCGCCCCCATTTGCGTGTTCTCTCACCCTCTCCCTCGTCGGCAGGCCCGGGTTTCTGTTTGGGAGCCATGGGAAAAGCAGAGGCAAATGATTCTCAGTGGCTTCTGATTTCCACTATTTGTTCAGCATTAGGCCCACTTATCTCTGAAAGAAAAAGCAACATGTGGAGAGAAAGTGACAGGCAGAAACTCCACCGCACTAACAGGGCTATTGTGTGCTCAAGATCTGCATTCAAACACGAGGGGCCCTCTAAATCTCTCCCTCACTCTCTCTCACTATAAAATGTGCGCATACTTGTGTGTTGCAGTCAATTACTGCTGCTAATCTGTACAGCAACGGAGAGTAAATATTTCATTACCTTTTCAAATAAACAGTTGGTCAGAGTCCGTGAAGTGTCATCTATGCAGAGAAAGGAGCACCAGCGATTACATTCACCAGTTCCATGATACCACCAAGTTTGTGAAGTGGATACTTTGTGCTCCAAGTACACTAGTGAAACAATTAGGACTTGGGTTGCTGTGTCTTGAGCTGAAAACCATGTCTGAAGTGGGCAGTCATTTACAATACAGCACTTAAATCATTCATTTTAGTTCCTATTCTTATTCTGTACCTTGATAATCCTTGGCTCCCACTTGTAGTTGCGTTTCTCACAGTGAAAAAAAAAAAAAAGTTGGGGGACCTGTTTTGTTGGTGACATACTAAGTAGTGTTGAGGGAGATTAGCAGATGAAATAATGCAAGAAGCGTCCAGAGCGGGTGGGAGGAGGGAGGAGAGAGAGGAGAGAGAGGGTGGGGGGGGTGCACTGGCGACTGGTGGGGGGTTGACAGAGAGATCCCAGAGTCTACTGCTCATTAATCACTGCAACGTCTTTGACCTTTCATTTGCCAAGGGCGCAAAGAGACGAGGAAGAGCGAGGAGGAGGGGGTAGGATGGTGGCCACTGGCTCGCTGCTGGACAGGGGCAAAAAAGAAAAAAAAAGAAAAAAAAACGTCAAGACTTGGTGAGGAGGCCAAAGTAGCGATGACCAAGGCTGGGTTGGGCAGAGGAGCGCTTCCAAGTTTGCAGACGCCACAACACATTCCTAATGAAGAGTGAAATTAATCAGCTTCACAGCCTGTTAGATGAATCAGGCGTTTTCCCCTCTCCACTCAGCCCTTAGGAGGTATCAGCTGCCTGGCTTCGCTTCGCCTGGACCGATAAAGACCAGATAGGCCCTATGCCCATTTACACATGTTATTTAAGGAATTACAAAGATGTCCGCCATCCTTTCACACTGCCGTAACTTAGGAAAACTGCAAAGTGGTGTGAGTTTGGAGGTGTATTTTTAGCTTTGGGGGGGAACCAGGTGGGGATTACGGAAGAGGCAGCCAAGCGAGGAACATCGTACGGGTATAAACTTGACACTTTACTGAAGCAATTGAAGAGGAGCAAGTGTCTATTTCTGTGCGTGGTGTAACGGACTGGAAATATATTTAAAAAAAGGCAAGAGTAAGTGACAACTGTAAAAGCAGCTTTGCGAGGCTTGACTGATACGGGGAGAGACACCTGTTATACATCATTACATCTCCATTGTTTACTGCAACTTGGAAACGCACTTGTGTAATTAGATAATAAAACCATCATGTTTCTCGACAAGGAAATACTAAATAATTAAGCTACAAATAAGCGTGCATGGAAATAAATTGTAACGGAGGCTAATCAAAGCCAATAATGACACAGGCGAAATCAATGCAGAAGTAATGAGCAATATCGTTTTGAATGTGGTGGACAGATATTAATATACATTTAAGATTATTTTTACCACTAATTGATGTTCAAGGTTAATCTAATCAGTCCAATTGTACCTCTGAAGAGCCTGCTCCAGTTTAATTGGCTATTTTTATTGCCTCAGCGAGATTTTAATTGAAACCAAAAGGGATCTAACAACAACTGTCACATGTTGGAGTCCAGGGAATAGTTATAAATATGTGACAAAATATATGAATTAATAATGAGATTTCTTAATGCATTATTGTAATATATGCCAGGGAAACAGATTCGAAGCTAAATGTATTGGCAAACTAATAAATGCAATCTCTTATGAATCAATTTTAGTATATTTGATGAATACATGAGGGCAGTTATATATTGAATATATTGTAACAGACTCCATACCAAAAACAAAATGAGGGATGCATTGATCCTGTTTTCTCATTTCCGATACCAATTCCGAAACTATAGCTTTAAATATCTGCTAATATCTAATATCAACCAATATCAGAGCAGAGACTGAAAACAGTATTTATTTCCTTAAAACAAAAAGGAAATGAGACAAAACTGATCCAAATGTGTTATGTAGCTGTTATTTATCTCTGAAGTAACTACAGAACAGTTTTGTATAAATAAAAGTTCAAACATTCTGAGACTTTCTGAAATGACTACGACAAGTAAACAGTCTTACTATATCACTTTATCTGTCCATCCAGGATATCGGCTGGACTGATATTTGGAAGCCAATATCCGATCCAGATAATGTTCAATATCAGTAGCAATATCTGATACCAGTATCGGATCAGTGCATCCTTAAAAAAATCGTTCACTACAGATGTCACAGTCAAATGTTAGTATAATTATTATTATGAGAAAAAAAATCTAAATTTGTTGTTTGTTGATGAAACAACAATGAAATCTTGATATAATAAATTATCTGATAGATTAACCTTCGTAACATAACCAGTTTCATGAAACCAACCATTCAGAATATAAGTACTTTTAAATTAAAGATTACTTTTTGGAATGCAGGTTGAATTGAGATGACTTTCTGTATCTTTTCTGCTTGTCTTCATGGTAATGTCATTATTTTGTCAGGAATGTTCAGCAGTATGGCATTTAACTTATCAGTTTCCATGCCAAAAGCACCACCAGACCAGGTTACAGCTCAGATCTGGGGCAACTGTGCTCTCTGTAAAATGAGATATTTTTATGTATATAATATATGTAATTAAATGTTTGTAAATGCAAGATTTAGGGAAATTTAATTTGAACATTCCAGGCAAAGCAATAACAGAGCCATGGGCACAATCTGGTGAAGAAAACGCAGAAAATGTGCATCTTTTATTTTGCTTCTGAAATTTTCACAATTATTTTTATTTTACATTTTTCTATTTATAATAATATAGTGACCTTAATAATCATGATCATCTATTAACCAAATGATCTTAACATCCCTACTAACATAATGAAAAGAAATCACTCCAACATACAGGCTAATATTAAGTGTTAAGTCACCTGACACTACATGAATAACTGCTGTCAGGCCACACATGGAGCCATTATAAAGGAATACAAGAGCTGTTTCTATCTAAATCTGCAGAGAAACCTGAGCATTAAAAAGTGTCATTGATTCAAAAGAAGAGATTACATTGTGTCTGACAAAAGCGTGAACATTTCCACAAGTCCCGGATCAAATTCTGCACCGGAGCAGCAGCCATTGATGATATCGATCAGTATCACAGTTACTACGCCAATATGAAGTATCATTTGCCTCTTTGAAAATGCTCTTCTGGTCCTCACAGAATTCATAGAGGACTTCTCTCACGTGTCTCCCTTTGTACAGTGATATTTGAGGTAAATGGTTTATTAATTGTGAACTTGCTTCCTGCTGACAGATTCACTGAGGACTTTGTTGTTACGTGTCCACTAAGGACTGACAGTTACTCTTTAAATACTGCTTTAAATATCAGACCTATTTTCAGACTGTTCGCAGGTAAGATCTATGGGGGAAGGATATAATGAAGAGTGTGAAGTTGTACTAAGTTGGCTGGACAGATACAGGGCTCTTATTCTGTTATATAGCGAAAGAGAGTGGAAAACACCAACTACTCATGCCTGACATGTAAAAGAAACAAAAATAATCTTCTGTCAGTAGAATGTTCAATGACTCCTATCACACAGGCTCTGATAAAGACTGGGCTCTGTTATGTGAGGGCTCAGTGGATAGGAATGCGTGCTAATTGTCATCAGAAATATGTGGTGAGCCTTACGGTTTCTGGCATTGCGGCGTACCTTGGCGAAGGACATGCCACAAGGGCTGGAGAAAAACAAAGATTAATGAACAGTGTTGAATCGCTGTAATGCCATGTCAACAGTACCATACATTTCATTACAGAGGTCAGCAGTGCCTCTGTGCTAATGCCACTGTGAAACATTTTCACAGCAGCCAGTTCTACAGCTGAAAACTGGAGATAAACATTGTACTTGTTCAATGATATTTCACTGCTGATGTGATTATATGGACCCATTCACACTGACCAAACTCTCCATTTCACAGGCAAACATGCAAAGGGGCATTTAGAAGTTCACCAGTGAGCAGAGGTGACAGCAGAAAAACTGTATTCATTGTCAGCCTAATTCAAAGTGTCAGTAAAACCTGATGCTCTAAACAGAAGCAATCCGCCCCTTTTAAATAATTGATATTTTCTGATTAAATGTGGCAGTTTGGAGATAATGAATTCTTTATAGTGCGCCTAGAGCTACTCAACAGCTCTGCCCTGTATGACAGCTTTATGGGGTCTTTTTGCCCAAATTTTGAAAGTTTAACCTATGTAGATCAATGTGCTTCCTTAAAAGAGTTTAATAAATTAAAGTGCAGGGGGCTTTTTTCCTCCGCGTGCAGAAAAAGCTGATGAGACAGGTTTAGTTTAATCTCAGGCAATAGAAGTCATTAACCATTCTCCCAGGAATTAAAATATAGCTTGCCCTTTTCTTCTCTCACTTATCATTAGCATCACTTTAATCTCCCCGCGTTTCACACTGCTATTTTAATCATTACTTACTGCCTTTTGACAACTGAAGAACATGGCTTCTTCTCGCTCAGGCAATATCCTGATTTTAGCTGACAAAATGTAGGACATCATTTAAAAATATCGAAATTTCCTCTTTTTGATTCTTTTGGCTCGTTCTCTTCTGTCGTCACAATATCTATTTTTATCAAAAGGAATAAAATGGCTATAGAATTTGCTGGACTGAAGCTATATTACAAATGCAATGTGAATGATTTGCAATGGGGAGTTTATTTGTATCTCTCATGTTATTTTAATGGATGGTGGATTCACATATGGTCCTATGTGGGTCAAGTCGGGTGTTGGGGGTATACTGTATTTGTGTGCCCTTGAATCAATGAACACAAAGCACATATCTGCAGCCCAGAATATAAATAAAGAATTACAGCCAGTCTCGCGATGACAATGACAGATGTAGGGCACACAGTTTTACAACTTTTGTTTCTTTATTGTTAACGCGAACAGTACAAAATGGACAATAGGGCTGGATCTAGAGCACGATTCATTTACAAATGAGACAATAGATGTATTTGTGTGAAATATGATAATGTGGCTGTTTTATTTTCACTAGAACTCTGATAAAACTGAATTTTACAAGTTATTGTTCTACTCAAGACAATATTATTAGATCAACAAAATCCAGCTGACCTAATAATGGTGTTTTGAGTATTTTACACCAGGATGGGAAAAAATGAACTTGCAAGTCAATGTACTGTTTAATATTTGATGTTAAAGCAGAGTTAATAGTGCAGAATGAATATGCAAATATTAACTCTTAGCGTCATTACATTTCAATTGACTGATTTAACAGTAATCCAGCCAAAGCTAGTGTAGTTCTCCCTTAAAAAGACATGGAATTGAACTAATCTGCTTTTCCTTCACTGCCTTTTTAAAACTGTGCCAAGATTAAAGGCATTACTAAAGCACAGAAACCCCCAGTCTTTTAATTTAGTGTTCAATTACTTAATCCTTTAATATAATTTGAGTTTTGTCCAAAACAAATGCATCCAGTTTTACTGTTGTAAAAGTCATAAGAAGAGCACTGCACTTGTAACATACGAGACAGATCTGCACAACTGTGTGCTGCTTTGACAGGATTTAGTTTGAAGAAGTAAAGCGTACAAGCAAATGAACATAAAACCATATTGACTCAGTTCAAACCCCATTTAACCCCTTCAATTTAAAAATCAACACTGAACTTGTTCTCTAAACGGTCGGGAGCAGTTTGTGCACATTACAACAATAAAATCCCCTCCTCTCACATCAAAAAGAAGCTGGATTCATTTGTGATCTCTATCCAAGTTCAAAGGCAAAGTTAGAGTGATACTTCAAAGACGCCTGTAATCAAAGACACGCAGCTGTTAAAACAATCTTTTGTTAGTTCATTGTCTTCAAAACCCAACTCTTCACAAAATCCCCAAATGAAGGGAAGCAGAATCAAATAAGTTACATTCAATCATTCCGAGTGGGAGGCTTTGGTGTCATGCTCCAATAAATGCAACTCTCAAAGATTTACAACTATTTACTGCAGCTGAACCGGTACAATAGAAGTGTATCCTGCCGCAGGAACAACTAGTACGGCGCTCTTAAATATGCCATTGGCTCCAGGCACGGTTAATATGGGCTCTAAACAAAAGTGGGGTGTTTGGCAAATGAATCACCTGTTTATGAAGGTTGTATTGTATTTGATGTTGTCCACGGGGCGGTCAGGACTCTGGCCTATCTGCCCTTCCTCTGTGGCCTGCTGCATGCTGTCAGTTCATTTCCTCCACCAGTTCCAGCTGTATTAACAAGTCACTGTCCCTGCATGATGCCCTATCACTGCAGTCTTTATGCTAGAGTCTAGACCAGTGTTTGTCAAACTGTGATACATAGGACCTTCAGCATTTTGAGGATTTCTTTACATAATGATCCTATATTATTCTAAATTGACTCTTGTGTGTTTTAAACCATGTTAGAATACAGTTAACTACCAGAG
The DNA here is from genome assembly GCF_026225935.1 of Boleophthalmus pectinirostris. NCBI lineage: Eukaryota > Metazoa > Chordata > Actinopteri > Gobiiformes > Gobiidae > Boleophthalmus > Boleophthalmus pectinirostris. The sequence continues at coordinate 20,123,415 of NW_026570970.1, read as the reverse complement.
TGGTGTTTTGTTTAATTCACATTCAAATTACTCTGTTTCACCTTGTGATGTAGTGGTAGTTTTCAAGTTAACAGCTTTTACTTTTAGCTTTTGTTCAGCTAAGATTGGCAATATCAGGACTGAAATTATCTAAATGATTTTAATTAAGGTATATGGATTTTAAAAACACAGCAGAGCACTTCTTGTATCACCACATGACATTACAAGGTGGAACAGAATGTTTTCTGTTTGAGAGAAGAACTCAGCCCAAATATAAAGGATTTGTGTGTTAAACATGTGTGAATGAAACAAAACACATGTTACACAACTCCAGGTGTGTTTTTGATAAGGAAATAAAACATAGATCAGAAAATCACATAATATAGGCCCTTTAAGAGACAAAAACTTGACTTCCTTTGAACTAATTATTATTTAGAATTATTTAGATCTGGTGCTCTGAAAGCCAAACATCTGTGATTTGTCTGAGAACCACAAGTTTAGTTCATCCTAAAAATATATATTGGGGAAAATAATTGCATTTAAAATAAACCATAAGTCAGTTTTTTAATAGGAAGTGTAAACAGTGTTACCTCTGTTTTCTGATTTAAACATTTGGATGAATTTGGAACTTGGACTAGTACAAACCATTAATTTATTTCCTTACGTTCCTACTTTTGGTCTGATTTCAACATGTTGTGAAAAAGAGTCAGTAACTTCTCTGGTTCACTTCTGTCAAAACCAGTTATTTTCTTATTAACAAGTTGCTATTGTTGCTCGCTGGTGTTGCCATTTTTATGCTAGACCATGCCAAAGCAGGTACATAGAGGAGGAAAAAGAGCTTTGCCAGTCCATTGGCTTGGGCTTAATTTTTTAATATGCGTTAGCGCCTAGCTTTAATCCGCCTCTAATGTACACCGTCAGGGGTTACTGTTGAGATAGAGAAAGGCGCTGTCAATCAAAGCCTAGTCAAATTATAGCTCGACTCCATTAGGTTTAAAATAGAGCGATGAGGTCTAGCGTGAGTCAATCAAATCATTTAAGGACGGCTGTTACGGTTATTATGTTCTACTTGTTATGGAACCTGCTCTTACCTTTATTACCGTCTGTGGCCGCAGAGCCTGATCACAGTGAAGCACACCTGTTGTTTTCAGATGAAATGTTGTTACACTTTTCCAAGAACATAGATTTATTAAGATCTCCCATGCAGGGATCGTGTGCACTTGCAAGCCATCTGCGAATCAGGGGTGTCTTTTTCAAAAGTAAAGTGTTTTTGAATGTGATAACTGACATTTTTTTATTATAATTTCATTTGGCTATTCTATTCTAAGGTGGTCAAAGAAAACTAACTTTCATGTAAGTTTTATGTCAGATGCCCCTTTTGAAAATGTTTGATTTTGAACTTTTTTGTCAATTTTGTGACAAAAATAGCTTACCTTGATTCATTGTTTTGTTATATTTATGTCAAATTACTTTTACCATTATTTTATCTTATGTGGGTCAGTTTACTTACCTAGGCATGGGAATAAGCCGGGGAGACAGGACATCACATGAAAAAGAAAGAGAAAACACACATTAGTATGCCTAAAATGGCTTTAAAAGAAAATAATAACTTTGTTAAAACAAGAAACCATAAAGTGTTTCATGATGAGATTAAAGCAAATCACACTGCGCTTTTTGTTTTTGGGCACACTCCTTCAGTGAGTGGAATTGCCAAAGACGACAAAGCAGATGCATCTGTTCTGCTAGGCTTGGACAAGTATCTTTGGAGGGAAAATCTGTAAGTGAATAACAGGCCAAGTGACAATATGCGTAAAATGAAATACTGTGGAAACATTCTCATTTTGGCTGTTTGTAAACATGACATGAGCCGAGCGACTGCCAGCCGCACTTAACACACACTTCAGCAACAACAGAAAAGTGGAGGCAAGACAAATTGCCAAAAATGACATTATCATTTCTGTATATGTCACATGGCGAGGAGATCTATGTCAGGCTTTGAAAGGGAAGTGCTGAAGCTCGGAGTCTGTGTGTGTGTGAGCGTGTGTGTGTGCGTGTGTGTTACTGAACAGTCGCTGTGTGTCTGACCTGCTCCATCTGGAGGATTGGAGCACTCCGGGCCTGTCACACAATGGGGAGACGAAAGCCCGCTGAAGGATAACAAATGACTTCATGGCAAAACAGCCATTGAAATTCTTTCAGTATGTGGCATTAAAAACAACTGAACAAATAGAGATAAGAAGGTGGGTAGGATTTGAAATGAGATTTTTTTCTCCCTCTCCCCTCTCCCTTCCTCTCTGCCTCAGCTTAAAAGCTAAACAAAACAAATGGAGCTTATTACTGCAGATTACCTTACAGTGGACAGATTCACCGCGTGAGGCCCAGTGTAAACAATGACTTTCTCTCCCAGTACTAACTATGTGCCATTTATAACAGTGAGCAATCATATCCATGCTGCCTAAAGATAAAGAGGAATATGTCCCAGCCAGCAGTTTAAAAATATAATAGTTTGAAGGGTTGTTTCTATGTGAGTTACCATAGCAAACACTGATAAAACTATTAGACCATGTGTTATATTATTGCTTATATCAGGGCTGCAATAACAGAGAGGCCCATTGGAGACGGCTGGTGTCTAGTTCAAGAGCCAAAGGAAAAGCTGAGCTGTGTCCACAGTGTCACCCAGAGCAGAGCGGTCACGCTGTTCACACCACAGCCAAGACGTCCGCATTTACAGAGACAGCACAGTTATGTACATTATTCTACATGTGACATGCTACCACACAAATATCATACACACACATACACACATTATATATATATATATATATATATATATATATATATATATATATATATATATATATATACATATTACAGTGATTTCACAGCTAAAGAGATATGTTTGGAACATATGCTGTGTGATAGGATGCAAAATAGGTAGATAGTCAACTGAATGAATGAATGTATACAAAAAGTACACACAAGGATGAGGCGATGTACCCAAAGTTTTTCCTCAACTTAATCTGAACACACATAATTTAGTTGAATCAACAAAATGCACAGCAGGTACACCCAGAGAACCATCTTAAATTTATCAAGCGACCTGGTCGGCCTAACAATCAGGCGTTAAAGAGAACAAAAGCCCATTCCAAATAAATTCCCACTGTATTTGTGCTGGGATTTGATTTACTGGCCTGTGGGGAGGCACCATTTGGTAGCACAAGAAGAGGCGGGGAGAGGTAGGTGGTGTCTGAGCACGAGAGTATGTCTATGCATGTGTGTGTATGCGCTTGTCTCCATGTGCGTGCGTGTGTGTGAGGCAGTGTGTGAGTGAGTCTGTGTGTGTTTGTATGTGTGAGGCAGTGTGTGTGTGCGTGTGTGTGTGTGTGTGTGTGTGTGTGAGGGGGCTGGGCACCAGGGGACAGTGGGTAGGGGGGCGCTCATGTGCCAGAAGTGTTTATTGTGTCATGGTGATTTATTGAGTGAGCTTCATTTCACTGAATGTTCTCAGATATTTATTTCCCTAAAGGCCCCACAAAGATATGAACAGGCCTGCATCCACATATGTCATCATTGCCCATTTTACAGCGTCAGGAGATTTCTCTCAAACTAAGAGGGGGAAGAAAAAGAGGGAAGCACAGAAGCAGCTAGTGGCGATCAGAGCACCTCTCCATCACAGCCCTGTAAACAATGGTACCGCAGCAACACGGAAATGGCTTTTTACAATATGGCTGATGACTTTTTAGCATCTCTCCCTCCTCCTTAGCGCATTCAGTCCTGCCAAATACATACTTACAAAGCATACATAATTTAGAACCAGACTTTGAATGCCCACTCAGCAAGGCTACACCACTCTGAAGGAAGTCTTTGATACTCTTTCAACCTCCTTAAGCAGAAATTCAGGGCTCACCTAGAACAACCTTATAAATTATCAAACTAGAGGAATCTATAGTTGTGTGAAAAATGTATTGTTATTCCCCCTAAAGTTACAAAGGCAACCATTTGAGATTCCTATACTTTCAGGCAAATTCTTTCTAAAACTTTGATAACTTGATGATTTTTACCTGACTTTTCCCCCTCCAAAGGGCCATACTGTGTCAATGGCGAGTTGCTATCTGCTTGATTTTTATTCTGTGGGGGTAGAGTGTGGGTGAGGTGGCCAGATGGTAGGAGTCTTTGATTCTCCAGATGGCTGTTCTGTGTGGTGCTCAGTGACACTGGGCAGGCTCATTGACATGCTGCCTCTCTCCCTCCCTCCTTTTCTCCCTCCCTCCTTCTCTCGCTCCCTAGTCTCCTCGTCTCCTCGCCTCCTCTTCCTTCACCTCCTCCTCCGACATAGTCACTGTTACGAAGATGGATACCAGCCCCCTGGCCTCTAGCTGCAGATCTTGAGAGGGTGGGATGGGACTTTCTACTTAGCCCACCAAAGAAAATGTCAATGTTTGGGACCATATTGATGATACCCATTTGCCACTGTCAAATCTAGTAAATTGTCTATGGAGGGGTCTGCTATTGAAGCCATAATGACTTGACGGCTACCAGCACTTACTCTGAATCAGTGGCTTCTAACACTCACAGTGGTATTTTGAGCAGTTTTTTCTTAACATTTCACCAGGATAACTCCAAGGGTGTGAATTACAATATTGACTGCTGACATTGAAGAAATTGTCATCTGGACCCACATCATTATTTTTCAGGAGGAAGAAACACACCCAGGAATAAGGTCCTGGGTGTGTTTCTCTGCTGGAAGTGAATTGACATTCATGCACATCCAAATTAGCCAGTTAAGCAAATCTTGGCCTAATTTGAATGGGAGCAGTTAAGACGGTGTTTGAGCAGATCAGCCGAGCCATAGCTGCTTTTATTCTCTGACCCCTGGTGCACCTCTCCTTTTGGGGTCAGATCATCATTACCATAGTGCAAGCTCAGAGCCCGTGTTTCTGTGCGCCTTTAATTAATGTGTGTTTATGGGGGGCCACAGGAGTGAGTGCACTTAATGAAACATTGCTACGGAAGCCTCTGGGGTCCAGAAGAGACAGCTCCTCTATTGTGCTGCCGATTCTTACAGGCTGTAAACACTTAATTGATCTGAGGAGCATGTTTGAACGCCCATTCAGGGGAAATTCTTTTCAAATTGGGACGGCTCATTATTACTTTTGGACTTCTCTTTTGGGGAGCTGATATAAAATGAAGTCTTAATATTAAGTAATAACTGTTAAATAAAGATGTCTATATAAACACAGGTCTAGGGAAAGAAGTTGTCTGCATATTTCTGCTGCGGTGATGATACTGGGGGTGATCTTTTGTTGTGATGTCATGTCTGGGGAAAGTGCTGCTGCTATAAAAAGGAGAGGAGTCCCTCTTTTGCGCTGGATAGCTGCTCTCGTCTCAGAGAGTGATGGTGTGTGTGTATATGTCTGTGTGTGTGTCCGTGTGTGCAGTGGGGCCGATGACAGGGGCCACGGCCTCCACACCCGGGGGACCGCCAATGAGAAAGAAGCATTTCCTCTAACATTCCATGGGTCACAAAAACAATTTGCCCAGAGAAAAGTGGCTAAAAAGCCACAATGCTGCACAGTGCAGCTCTGGGAAACAGGCTTAAGTATCTGCCAGGATTCCTTACACTCTTCACCTGCAATGAGAGAAGACCATACATGGAAGTATGCAATTAAGTATGTGCCTATGTATTAAAAATATTATTGTGTGGGCCAAACACTGCTGTAATTAATACATTTGCGCTGTGTGTTCTGAAACTGTTATGCATTGGAAGAAACAAATTCATTTTTCATGCTCGAGTTGCTTTGTGATTACTGTTAATCGAGAACACAGAATGATTCCCTACTTCATTACCCTGTACACATACCATGTCTGGCACTGCTACGTGACCAAAGCCTTCTCCTGTTTTTTTCTAAACGTGTCCACTCCACTTTGGTCCATTTTATCTCAACCTAAACATAGACAATCAGCATACACATGATTATCAGTTGGGCTTTAATCAGTGCAGAGCCTGGCCCCCTGGAGAACGTTCACAATGACATAACATGGGGGTCAAGTGAAACTTGGAGCTGGAATGCTTAAGCCCTCTGCACTACACCTCAGAAGATAGTGACAGATTTAGTGCTGCTGGCGCACATGGATCCTCTCCTTTTCTTTCTCTCACACGCAGCCAAAATGGGCCCACTTCAGGGACAGGTAACACAGAACAGAGCGGACATTCCTCAAAATACTCCCGATCTAGGACGAGTGAAAAACAGACAATGACAAGTGGCTGCTGCAGTGTTACTAGGACAGTAATCTAAGGACAGGGAAAAGTAGGGGAGAAAAAAAGTAAATAAATAAATAACCTTTAGGTGAAATGACCGCGAGGATTGTTGTGATAAACTGCATGCTGCTCTGAAGCCCGCTCAAGAAAAAAAAGGGAGGGAGGAAAAAATAGCCACGGCACAGCTTGGCTTATCCTTTTCACTCATCCAGATAAAAGTTGGCGTAAAGTGGACTTCTCTCGCTAGCTGAGTATGAAAATGTGTTTAGCAGCGAGCTTTAAGAGGAGTTGATTGGGGCAGGTGGGGGGGAGAGAGAGAGAGAGAGAGAGAGAGGATGGTTGGGGGGGGGGGGGTTCTCCCTGAACACTGTGCTTTCCCTGGGAGAGTGAGGCCAGGTAGTTAATAGGGGTCAGAGGCAGGGCTGAAGTGTAAATTGGCAGGGGTGCATCAATTAGAGGGTGGCAAAGGCTAGGATAAGGAGAGGAGAGCAGAGCGAGATGGAACCGGAGACAAGCATATAATCTTTATTGGCGCGCACCGAGATGCCGCGTGTCGGAAGGAGAGAGGAGGAAAGGAGAAATATTACACAAATTAATGAGACAAAGCTGTGGCTCTATAACCGTGTCCAGAATGAGATTTGAGTAATCGCTGCATTTAGAAAGAGTGTCTCAATTTCCGCCTCAGCTTCATTTTCTGCATGTTCTTTCTCAAGTGTCTATTTGTATAAAAGCAGAAGCCCCGAAGAACATATGTAGAATTACACGTATGAGGCCTCTGGAGACAGACTGCCTTAGTACACCAGTCTGTGCCGGAGTATTGTGCCAGGCTGCCCTCTGCGGAGCCAGCGTCCTTGTGGGCATCGGCACGCGTTAGTCAAGAGAAGAGAGATTGGATTATGTTGTGTTCCCCTCTTCACGTGATCAGAAATGATTTGAACATGGGGCGCAAAAGGAGGAGACGACAGGGCATTGCGGAGCTTACATTTGCAATCTTACACCGTTTAAGTGTATATTGGAAAAAAGACAATCTCGCTTATTGAACACATTCACCCTGGAGGGCAAACTGCTACAGTAATGAACACCACACTCACAGAGAATTACAGTGTCCTTTATCCTGCTGTAGCTGAGGATGAAAGAGGATCCGGCCGACATTCACACACACACACACATTAACACACACACACATACAGGGGAAACAACGCTTCTCTAGACCCCATAAACCTGTAAACAAAATCTGTGGAGCAGATAAATTATAAACGCCACAATGCAATTAAAGCCAAATTCAATTTGAGCACACACTGTCCATCTGTCACGGTGAAACAAAAGCTGAGAAGCTCCATTATTACCAAATCCCTGCTCCCGTTAATTTGCTTTGCTGCATGGGAAGATTTGGAGTTTGGAGGAGAGGGCTGTGCTTAAATGCCATGGATGTTCACTCAGGGCCTGTGCAAACAACAGCCAGATGCTCTCAATGAGCTCAAATCAAACCAATAATTTTATTTATTCACATAAATCTATTTTGGACAAGGAGATTTGCATTCATTTATTCACCTTTACTGAAATATTGTAAATAGTTCTTTTTGTTGTCCCTGTACCAGTTTATATTAGATATGCTATCGTCATATAATATTTTTTTTTATTTCACTCAATATGTTTGTATTTATTCATTTAGCACTGAAGAAGTAGCTTGGATGAGCTGCAAAACATATTCAACCAAATAAACTTTTGTCCAGTTGACAAATTGAATTTCTCGTTTTGCCTTGGATTCCCCCTAGACGACTGAGGGATTTTACACACATTTATTCATTTACTAAAATATATTTTGTTTAGTGCAATGATATCACATTTTCCCTGCACTGGAATAAACCTCTAGAGAGTATTTCCATTTGCTGAAGTGGCACGGGGAAAGATATAAATGTCACTCTTTTGATCACATAAGCATGTCTTACAGGGAACTGCTGAAAAGCCGCTGTAACAGGTGAGAAAATAACAGCTGATACCGTCACAGTATGAATCTAAGATCTTTAGTCAAGCTCTGCGAATCATTGTGTACGCTTCCCTTGGTCTTGGTGAAACTGCAACGCTTCTTCCTAATCCTGTTTGGCCACTTTAAAAGACAAGAGATAGAGATCAGTGTCCCAGAATCTGAGAGAGGGGTTCACCAGGCGCCTACTTTGAGCCGGAGGAGGGTTCAAATATCATCTTCAAAGGTGACTGTCAATTTCAAATCTGAAATGTATCTGGCATCTTTCAGCTCCTTAAACCACAATGCATCTCGAGCTGATTAAAGCACATCAAAGAAGGCTTGATTCATTCCTCGGAGCGTGGAGGGGAGAGATTTTAATTGCAAAATGTTAAAGCGCACAATTAAAGTCTTTGTGCTCGTTTCCGAACTAACCCAAACACACAAGCATTAAGAGTGGCATACAAATAAGGCACGACACACGGAGACAAGGATAGCACTGTGACGCACACAAATGATAATCTTCCATCAAAACCATCTGAGGGCACTGTCCACACAATTAGAGAGTGAGGAGAAGGCGCTTTCATGGTTTGCCTTTGCTGTTGCTGACATTTCTCACACACAATAAAAGGCAGGGCTGCTAATGAGAGAGCTACAAATAAAAGGTGTTATTGGATCTTAGCACCAGCATCTGTGTCTGAAAACATAAATACACAGAAATCACAGGCATTGTGATAATTTGCAAGAAAGCACACATACAAACACAGTGTAAGGTGTGTCAAATAGAGCTGCTGTAATAAAAGGCTGACAATGATACAGTATAGAAAGACTGCAATGAACCAGCCAATAGAAACAGTTCACCAGCAGGTCCATTGTCTGCCTGTGGATTTACAGTGAAGCCTAAAGAATTTGGTCAAGTCCACTTTTCAAGGTGCTTTCCTGAACCTATTCACAACATTGTTTTCTCACAAAATAGTGGAACATTAATAAAGCAAAATAAACACAGAGTGGAGGTGTGACAGTCAGAGAGGAGATAAGGCTCTGGCAGTTACTTGCACACACAAACGTGGAGTGTGCACACATGCCGCCTTGTAACAAGCACAGAGCCCCCTTTTACAACCCCTCAGAGTAACAACCGTGTCTAATTAAAATTCACATTTCAACCAAAAAGGGAAAACAAGCCATCTTTGAACAATCCCGTCCGTCCTCACCCTGGTCATGAATTTCAGATAAACACCGCGATACACCGCGAGTAGTGCCACATTAATTAAAAGCCTTGATAGACGCGGCTTCCATCTAACAGACCTATCAGGAATTAAATTTGTATCAGCAGCAGAAAGAGCAGTGGAGGGGCTTCCTCGGGGGGATTAATGAAACAGACTTTCATAGAGGAGCTGGTCGGAGCTACGGGCACAAAGAAAGGGCCAGCAGCAGCAGGATGTCATGTGTGGGACCCCAGCGTCACTGACCTCTCATTTCATACTTTAATAAAGTCGCACCCAGGTGTCCTTGATGCCGTCCAGTCGCCCGGGGCTCTGGGAAAGCTAAACAGGAGGCAGCCATAACATCAGGCTTGCCTCTTACTTTGCCTTACATCTACAAAACACACACAACATACTCTCCTTAGACCTGAGCTATAGATATTGGAGGAAACACGTCTACTCTGAGATTTCATTATTGCCAATTTATATAATTTTTATAGGTTCAACTTTTTGCCTTACAGTTTCATTACCTTTATTGGAATAAGAATTATCTGTGTGAATATGAAAACAATAATGCCATACAAAATAGAGTTTATTATTAAGAATATTCATTCTCTGGGACACAGGCTACAGTATAATGGCACTAAATACAGTTAGAGAAAGTCTATCTTAGATCTACACAAAGAAACAATGTTAAGAAGGAAAAAACACATTGAAAAGAGGAAGTAAAATAAAATGTAGATTTGAAAATTTACAATGCACGCTGTGGTGTTCAAGTGTCATGCTGCAACATTGAGATTTTACTTATCAAGATGAGGTCAGGTTGAGAAACAAACGCCATTTCCTCACACCGGTATACATCTTGTGCAATAAGTTACATCAATTGTGTGAAAAAAATGTGTAGTGTTGATACAAGAGGTTTGCTGTGTCACTTTTATGATTTACTATCTATGCAGTTGGTCACAGGAAATTGGAGAGCCTCTGACTTGCTTCTAAATTGTGGTGGGGGGGGGCAGTTTTCAGTTGGAAAACAGAAGCCGGACGATTATCTGGATGAGAAGGGCTGCAGATTCGGAGATGTACTGTATGCAATATGTTATCACAACACAGTGGGCCCGGACAGCTGCTATCTGTCATAAACTCTGTCTACTGTTGGCAACATGTGACCTGATCGAGATGAGCAGGCGCTGAGCAAATACAAGGTGGAATAGTGTCATTTTTAATAAAGCTGTTTTATGGACTGCAGTCAACAAGAGACGGCGGAACAGGCTGGAACTTCCTTGTGCAAATGATATGGCAGTGGCTGGTTTCATAACTTCCTCTGCTCAGACAAGCCTGTGGCAAGTCTCTGAACAGAGCACACAGCGCAGCAGCCAGCCAACCAGGGAGAGAGGGGGGAAAAATAACCTCAACCTTATCAAGATTTCACAGAGACATTTCTTTAATTAGTTTTAATATTTCTTGTTTAGATAATGTCAGCCAATTGACAATTCGCTCCCCAAACGGAACAGGGGGGAACACTCTGGACTTCCCTGATACAGAGAAAATGGTTGATTAAAATGATCTCTTTGATTTGAATGCGTATTTTGGACAGGAATCAAATGGCTCTGCTTGGATAAACTTTAGATGCTGATTGTATCGTATGGTGTGAATGATGGCATACTGTGAAACTGTACATGCAAACTGAAAAATTATCAGACATGTTAATATTGCAAACACAATCAACAACAGTTTTCTGCTTTAGTAGGCTTAACGTGTGCTATTTACAGGTTGGAAAGTACAGGCGAGGGGTTCTCACTGGTGACAGCAGCGCCAATGGAAAAATAATTAGTGTTGCTAAAGGAAATAAAGTTTCCTCAGTTTGAGTCCAGACAAACACCGGGTCTCAAATCTAAAAACAGTCCAGTGGTACACATCTGGAGCAGACAGATTTGGGGAACTACATGTATTTATTTTTCAAATTTGACAAGAGTTTACTCAGCTTCAATATGCACATTTAGACACAAAAATATAATACCTATAAATGTCAAAATTATTATCTTTATCAGCTTGCAACCTGAAATGTTAATGTTAGGACCATTTTCCACAAATGAGCTTGTACTACATTTATTAGAACATTTACTCCATTTTAGATTTAGTGCTTGAATTATATTAAGCTATAAAGTACATATGAAGAGTTTAATAGCAAAAACAGATATCTCAATTTTGGAAAAAAAATCTTTTTTTTGTTACCATCTTCTAGAGATATTAGCAATGGCAATTACGTATAGTGGATTTTATCAAAAAGGGATGTAGTTATATTTTGACAGTAAAATACATTTGGCTTCTACAAATATTACTATACAAAGTGTAAACTACATGCCTCCAATGACTTTTTCAAATGGCACTTAACTATTTTTACCAATGAACTCTTTATATGTAATTACCTCATTTAAATGAACAAAATTATGCCAAAGATAAAATACCAACTTCAAAATAGTGATCATTGATGTGACTGTTTACTTTTTCTCACCATACCAAACTATTGAAAACTATTGAATGTATCTAATGTATGTTATTTAGTTCCAGATTTTCACTTGAGATAAGTCGGCCCATGAGGGAACCTGCATGCCCCTGCACCTGCCCACTTCCCCAGTGTTTCTTCAGAGTCCTCACTCCCACATTAACACATTTCTCATGCTTTTGTACTCATGTTGCCCCCTCCTATACTCCCTCCCTCTCTTCCATCTCTCTCTCTCCTCTCTGTCTGCTCATCCACACACCTTTCTCCACCGCGCTTGGGCAGCAGGTGTGCAGTTGTGTTGTTTACCCCTCCCAGTCTCTCTCTCTTTACCTCTTTTCCCCAGCCTTCCCACTCTGGCTCTTCCTGGCAGCTGGTAGAAGTCTAGGATAGAGGAGGGGAGGGGGCTCTAACAGCTGCACATGAGGGCGACAGGGAAAAAGGAGGAGAAGAAGAAGAAGGGAGCACAAGGCAAACAGCTCCAATCCCCTCTGGGTTCTCAGTTCTCAATCTCTCCACCGTCCGGAAACTGTTGCAGATATGTCAAAATACCATTTCCAACTTCCATTTGGCAATACTTGCATCGGAATGTACTATATGGACAACAACTACTTTACACAATACAACTTTGTGTTACAGCAAACTGCTTTCGAAGACAAGTGTTCCTGAGCCCTCCAAATACTACATTAATTAGCTTTAGATTCTCACTACTGAAAATAATTTTAATAGTTTAATAACTTTATATATAAGCCAGTATTTTTGAGTAAAATTGACTTGATTGGCACACTTTTTTTCAGTTATTAGTTACATTTTGGCATTGTATTCAGGTTTGGGACTGGCAGATAATCGGCAAAGTTAACAAAAATGTCAAATTAAAACGGATATTCCGATTGTACCACCAGGCATTGTCTTTTGCTGAGAGAGTGTGTGTGTGTGTCATTTTCACAAACAGCATCAAAATACATGAGATCAGCTCTCGGGCTTTGTTTGGCCCTGGCAAGGTTAGGCCAGCCTCATTCCAAATTTCCTGAGGGGGAACAGAGAGAAAAACGATTCCATGCAGATAAATCACTCGCTCAGATCAAAAGACAAATCAGTGGCAAAGACAAAAGATGCTGACTCTTTGAGAACAATAGAGACAGGGAAATCGTGGTATCCGAGGAGCCAGCCTAGAAGATCCTGGTCACGCTCAATCAAAGGGAGAGAGCCCGGGTTTGCATACTAGGTCAAATAAACTTTACAAGGAAAAGTATATTTAAGTTTTGAATTTCTGGAGTTGTATTCTGAGGAAAGTTTTCTGGTTTTGCAAACTCATCATTTCAGTTTTGATTTAGGAGACAAGAAAAGCGGGAGATGTCCTGCTAGGCAAAGAAAAATGGAGAGGAAAAGAAAGATAGGGGTAAACTATTTGATATAAGGCGTTGCAGTGTGTGGGTAGCTGTCATTTGGCGGTGATGTATGCGTTGGAGCTGGCTGTCTATAGTTTAAAGAGAAAAAAACCTGTCCCGTACAGCCCTTCACGCTCCACAACCCCCATCTTTTTATTAACTTCTTCAATACAAGCAATAAATAAATATATGGAATCCACAACTCTTTATCATCTATTCATGGTTTGAGCGAATCAAGGTGTCACAGTGGAAAGACCCCTTTGGGAAAGTCACAAGCCCTCTCACCAATATTACCTCCCGATGCTTGAGTGTTATCAAAGAGGCACTTTATGGCTTAAAAACATGAAGCAAAAAGGTCATTGCAAAAGCACCTTCAGTCTAAAGCCCTTTTTATAATGTTGAGAGACAAATTATGCTCAGAAAAAAATACAGATCAGCATGCACCCACCATTATTTGATCCCTTCCACAGAGATCCATGTATGATAACACATCAATTTAGATTAAGGTGATATGAAAGAGAAATGTAAAACAGGTTTCAAGGGGGAGGAGTTGGATTTGAGATGAATAAATAATGTTAAAATTAACACACTGACCTATGAAGTGTACTTACACTTACCACTTTACATAGAACAAATTGGGCTTTGTTACCAATTCAGAAATGTCTGCTATGAATGAAAGTGAATCAAATTACAAAAAATTTAATAAAAGCAAAAATATATATTTTAAAAAAGCGGTGTTGCTGAGTGAATTTAATTAAAAGGTTTTGCAACCAATATATTTTCCATATGGTTACTCGTTACAAAACTATACCTTAATTAGCCTTAATTAGCATGGAAAGAACAAAAAAGACTTAATTCATAAGTTTATTAAGAATAATGGATTCAGGGTTAGTAACTACTTAACATGCTTGATTAAGGCTAATTATAAAGTCTTACCATCTACATTAACAATTCAATTTGTGGGTAAAAGTACAATTTTAAAAAGTTGGGACACGACAACATAAAGTGAAGACAAAAGGACCGATTCAAAATGAACACAGTGAGATTGACCTATGAAATATACTTAATACTTAACACAGAAGAAGCCAGACTGTTGAGAGTGAGTGTGAAATGTCAGCCATGTTATAGCATTGGGACCTGTTTAAAAATCATTGCTGGATAAGGTCAAAGGATTTACTTAATAGATTTGGATAAAGAGTTCAACTCCCATTCAGGTGACAGCACTGAAGAAGATTAGCGTGAAAAATATCGCCGAGCCTTGCCCCGAGTGAAACTGACCCGCGCTGGAATTGCTATCTCCAGTCCAAACAAGTGAGATTTGATAGCGCTGTTCTGGCCAGAAACAGTGGAGAGAAAACAAGCCCGGTGCCACAACAAAGACAGGAAATTCAACATAGATTCCTACTTCTCTCCTGGCCTGGCTATACCTTACCTAACAATACTGGTAATGGAGAAAGAGGAAAAAAAGAGAGAAAAAGAGAGAGAGCAGTGCCCGGAGCTGGCAAAGACACCTGCGACATATTTTCTACCCACACTCCCCCCTCTATCCCTCCATCCCTCCCTCTGCCGAGGCCCCCCTCCCCGCTCTTCCCACCCCCTCGACATTAAAGTCCTTCACAGAAATCAGAATTTAATAAATCACCCCAGAGCCTGACAGAGTTTATCTCCGGGGGTCGCCTCCACTGCGCCGCGACTCACAGACAGACAAAGCGTGGCCCGATAAGATGTGAAATTAAATACAGTTAGCAGTTTGAGACAAAGGAGAGCGGGTGTCACGGCTAGCTTTGTGACGACGCAAATGGCTCCGGCTGACTGTTGGTTCGGGGGCCAAACACACACACGCACACACACACACATGCACACACACACACACACAAATAGACACGCGTGCTGTCCAACTATGAGAGGTGATTCATTTCAGGTTTTCCTCTCATATTTAGCCTCATTTGCATCATCCACTGTCAACATATCGCCGCACGCAGATTTGTTCAAGAGCTTTCATTAGACGTCTAAAGGAGGATGACAACCTTTTTCGCCCAGATGCGGAATTATTAATCACAGGGGCCATATACGACGAAGAGCGTGGACTCATCTCCATCGCGGATCAAACGCTATCTGCTCGTGTTTCCTTTCATTGGCCAGACACATCCCTGACACCAGCCATCACCCGCCGCTAAAGGAGACTTATGGGAGCGCGTCGGGGAGCTCAGACCACCTTATGAATGCAGTACATAAGCGTTTAGCGGCGCCGCGGAGAGGGGAATAAATGGGCACCGCTAGGATGTGTCAGAATCAAACCTCCAACCGGCAACAGCACTGAAGAACTCACATTAATATAAAACAATTAGTGGGTTACAAAAGTGCTGCCTGGCGTTACAAAGAAAGATGATTGCAATGCTTTTATTGTTAATATTCTTTTTCAATTAGGCTCAAATTCGCATTGGGATATGGGCAGCAGTATGAAGCGAATTTGCCCTCTCTGCTTGGTAGTTAAAAGAAAGCACAGTCAGGTTTCCAGGAAGGTTGTTTAATAGGCTTAGCCCCTTAGTTGGACTTGATCTTTGCCTTTCAACAAAACTGGGGCCAAACTGTGAAGGCCTGCGATGAGCACACACTGACCCCGAGGTGAGAGTGATTCCACCCAAACTGAGGCTGACTTTGGTTTGTTCTGGGCACCCTAACATTCCCAATGAGAGATAGTAGTGCCTTGGCTGAGATCTAACCAGAGGTCTAACTTGTTCTATAATTCTAGGTCGATAATTACCATGTCAACCTATTGTTCAATCAGTGATAGAATGTACAATACTTTTAGCTGTCAGCATTTAATGTATGTATTTTTTATTGCCTGCGCCTCTACCCTTTTCTTTGTTTTTTGATGTATGTTAAGTTAACATTTAAGCTGTAGAGGAATGAATAATTAATATACATCTATGACTGATGATTATAATTGTAAAAACATTTTACACATTGTACAGTGTGTTTCTTTATACTGTTAAAATTGCAGCTTATGTTTTATTAATGTAATCTTTTTACTGGGATTTTCCTGCTTTAGGGTTTAAATATTGCTGGTCTTTAGTATTAGTGTTTATCACAATATTTTATTAAAAAAAAAAACTTCAGAATGTGTTATTGTGACAGGCCTATGTCTAACCTAAACAATTTATTTAGTGTATGGGTTAGGCCTGTCACAATAACAAATAGTACGATATATTATTGAAGAAAATACAGTCCATATGTTGTCCACAAATACTGAAACTAATTTATGCCACAGACACAGTGAGCTAGGGCCAGTTTTAAACCACAAAAACTATTCTAAATCTATAATATGGTTGAAAACTGCAATAGTAGCAAAATGAAAATCTTTAGTATTTAGTTTGTATAGTAATGAGTCGTAGAAGTTATTAATTCAACATTATATGCTTCAAATCTCATCATATAGCAAAAAATAAACAAAAATTTCCCAGTAGTACAAAGAATCTGTACACATGATAAATCCTCAAAAAATATTGTTCCAGCTTTCTGATATTGAACAATAAGTCAATACAGTAATTACTGTGACAGGCCTAGTATGGGGTTGTTCATTCTTTCAAACACAAAAATGCATCGTTTATTTTACCCAAAGGTAGTCTGCCCTTTTCTCTCCACTGACCAGACTGTCCTGATCTAGACCTATGCTGTTACAGAAGTCGCCCTGCTGTGAATAGAGTGCCAAGGAACTGTCAACAGGCCTGTCCCAGCAAGGGTCCACCAACTCCACCACTCCTCCACACACCCACCCACTCACGCAGAGCACCTCGGGGTCCACAGCACTGGCACCCCATGCTCCGAGCGAGGGTGCGTGCAGCGTGGGGAAGAATGCCGACAATGACAGGAATGCAGGGTGCCATCAAGCATCCCGATAACACTCTACATCTAAGAAGAGCATGATTAGCAGGCTCTGTGGTGTCTGCGGGTGTGAGTGAAGAAGAGGGGGCTTCTGGGTATTGTAGGCTTGTCAGGACGATGCGGCAGCTTGTCACTTTGAAAACCTCAACTTTCTACAGATAACAAGTACAAATGTTTTTGCTGTAGCTTTGTAATGTTGGCCACTATGTATGTATTAAGAGATCGTATACAGTCGGTTGAGTCGATAGCAGGCAATTGTGTTGGCTGTGCTTGATGGTTATCGCTCTAGTCATATTAAAAGTTGCACATGCCCAGAATTCCATATTAGAACCAAGCTCATCAGAGTCAAAGGGCCACAGGCTGAGGAGATGAAAGTATATATATATAACCGTGTGACAATAGTCAGAACCAACTTTGAGGCTTTTTTTGGAAATGTATTTATTAGAAGATCTAGTCAATATAGGGCGTTCTTCTTCACAACTTTAATTTAAGGGTTCACGCTGTTTGATATACTTGATCTGGCACAGATTTTATCCTGGATTCCTTACCTGATGCTAAGCCGATTTATTAAAGGTAACTGGTAATTAGTGATAGACCGGTATTGGACTTTTTTGCATATTAGCTATCAGCTTTAAATCTTCAGCATAGACTGATATTCGGGAAGAGATAACTGCACTAAATGTGACTACACAGCTCTCTTAAAGATTTGTGGTTAAAAAAATGGCTCTGGGTGAGTTTGTATTCAGTTTAGATTACATAATGTGAGGAAAATTATCTAAACCAGTACTATATATAAGCCCAAAAATATGAGCAGAGTTTATCAGCCATTGGTTGCTCTGGACTCTAAACAATCGGTATCAACATCGGCTGTAAAACAAACAAAAAACAAAAAACATATCATTCACTCTCTATTGGTAACATCAAAAAATACTCCGGTCTCAACTCACTAAACAATTATGATCAGTTTTAAAAGGACATTTGCGGTATGCTACAAAGTTTTAATGTCACTGGGGAGATAATATAAATTTGCAAAGCTGAAAAAAAAGTTTAATGTTTTTTGAAGAATACCAATCGTAAAAGCATTCTTGCACACAAAAGCATACATTGTCCCTCCTGAATGCCCTCATACAAAGGCCAAACCTGCGGGCAAGAGCATACTAAAGAAACATAAAGAAATGCCCCACTATAAAGCCCCACCATGGCCGCACTGCTTTCACTTAAACTACAGAAGTCACACCTTCCCTCAAATATTTCTCCTCTCTTCAAATGTACGACTGTTAAAGGTTGAACTTTTGTCTGCTCCTGGTGCAACTCTAGCACACAAAGAGTTGTTTGATGTGTGAAATCCGATCTGTATTTCTAGCATTGTCTCCGGTTTCTACAGTGGCATCTTAAAAGGTCAGGAGTGAAAGGCCATTTGATAACTACTGAACAACCTTTTGCCTTTATTACACTGTCTTTCATCTCCCCTGCTGTCGAGGTTAAAACAAAGCTCGGACTCTTTTTGAAATAGAACGGATAAAATGGATAGTGCTGAAGCCTCAAGGCCCCTTTTTCTTTCTTGTCAAAAGGGGAAGTCTCAGCATCCAGTGTACAAGGCGAAATCTAGCGGGATACTTTGAGTTGGATTTTTGCCGGCGCAATTAGCATATGTCCTCTCAACCTTCCACCATACCCCTTGATAAGACCCTGAAATTGTATCAAGATATTATTATCACTCAAAAGGGCAGCACACAAAAAACATTCAAAGCACCCGTTTCTACAGGTGCATGCACAAACATAGCTCAATGACACCTGCTTTGCGCTGAATATTTCCTTTCTGTTTAATGGTAACCTTGGGAGACGGGCGGCGCAACACTTAACAGCCACTAGTCTGGAGGAAAAATGTTTTTGATATGCTCGTGTCATTTAATCATCCACATTGTGGCGGAGGCTGCGCAGGACAATTTTTCAGGATATTAACTCCCAACTAAAACCTGGGCTTGTATCATTTGAGGGGCCAGTCAAGCAGGAGTCCCAAGAGGAGCACAGTAATGGAAGGGTGACTGGTACGCACAGACACACGCACACACCAACTGGGACGTCCTAATGTACAGCTAATGGACAGGTAGGACCCAGCATAAAGAAACAAAGGAATCAGCTTTAATAGTTACACTGTTGCACTGAACAGAAGTACATCATCTCAAGTACTGCAGCATGTGTGTTATGTAAGAATTTGTTTTAATAATTGTTCATTTTCTAAGAATTCAACTTTTTATTTTCTTTAAGTTGTAATAGCAGTAATTACTTGTTGTTAGTTTAGTTTATTCAGTAATTTTTATTATTTTTTCCCACCTCAGATACAAAATGTAAAGATTTACAGAATAAAGGCATTGCCTTGTTAACACACTCATTTTATATCCACCTCAAGTTGGAGGAAAGTACATTTGCAAAAATGTCACTTCACTGTGATCCATTTGGACAGCTCCCATTGCTTAATGGTCTAAGAAATTCATTCTTTTTCCTACATAGCCCTTGATGTGATCCTATGCAAAATATATGAATCCATTACTTGCAAAACGCACCACTTTTCAATAGTTGGGATGGGGTAAAGTGTCTCATCCCAGGGAGGCTATCTCAATTCTTTAGCGCTATACGCATCACATAGACACAGACAATGCCAAAGACAGCAAAGGCAACTGATGAAAACCATTTTTGTTCCTTTACAAAGAACTAGGTCACCCTCTCATAATTGTCAATCATGCAATAAATCTCTGTGTGGCACAAATGAATACGGCATTGGGAATGAGACAAAGCTTATTGGCATGCTATGTCAGCTTGACTCAATTCATCCTTTTCACACAAGACCATTCACATGTGAAGTTGTGCGAGGTTGTCTCTCTCTCTCTCTCTCTCTCTCTCTCTCTCTCTCTCTGCACTCTTCCTCCTCTCTCCCAGTGAGCAATGCAGACAGATGATTAGTGCAAAATGCCCTGTTATTCTTTTTGCATAATTTCTCAATGTTTTTTCTACCAGCACAAGTAAGAAATACATACCCTACAGCTAAAAGAGATGAGCCAAGCATACAAGCAACAACTAATAAACTATTTGTAGTCCACTAACAGAGAAAACAGTCCCTATTACAAAGCTGTGCAATAAAACAACTAATAGGGCTGGGAATAACAGAGTCCCTCACGATTCGATACGATACATGAGTATCACAATAAGCTGATACATAATTTAAAAATACAACAAATACCTCTCTTTGTTAATCCACTACATGCATATTACACATGAAATACTTAGTACTTCAAAACCTGGATTACATAAATATGTTCTCTAAATAAGTGCTGCCACAACTTAATTTTGTAAAATGTACCAAAAAGTAATATATTGAGACTAGAGCCCACAATATCAATACTGCATCAACAAATTAATATTTTTGGCAAACCCTATTAATGAATTAATTGTTTTTTTGGATAAAAATGTTAATTTTGTAGTTAATTTTTGTATCCTGATCACTCACTAGAAAAACAAAATGGTTAGTTTAATTAAAAGACTTGAACCCTGAACTTTTATTTTTCATTTTGTTCATAACATTAAAAAAGCTAGAAAACGGCCACGTGCTTTGGCTCCAAACACAGGTAGCATCACTTATACCATTGCCTGAAAGTTAATGTAATAATTTCCAATTTTCTCTCCAAGTTGCCAGGTCTGGTCCCTGCTATCTCGTTGAGTGCGTTGGCTTGACACAGCACTATACAGCTCCATCCGCTGAGCTTTGTGTCACGTCTCTGGAGGGCCACCACTGTCACTCTTTAAGAGGAGGGTAATAATAGCCAGGCGCCACAGCAAGTGGTGGCACAGGCGATTTTAAAGAAACATCAGGGAGACGCTGACATTTGAGTCTACGAAGGAGGAGGTGGGAGGAGGAGAGAGAGACCCAAGGAGCGCAACCAATAAAAAAGTGTGGATCTACCAAGCCCACCAATGATAGGGTCCCTTTGGCTTGGTGACAGAGGGACCCCGCCTGAGCAAGATGTCAGAGTTAGATGAAAATGTGTTGACCTGCTGTTATTGATACCACGGCTCATAACCTCTACAGGTGTGAGGAAGAGGCTAAAGGGGTGTGGTGGATCTCTATGGAGAACAGAGAATTGCAGAGCGAGCCTTTTACTGCAAGCCAAAATGCTGACAAGTATATTAACAAATGTTTGGGGAGCTGTGGTGTCAACAGCGAGTGAAATATTAACACAGATTTGTTCAGAAATAAAGCTTTCTTTTTGACTTTGAGCGATGTCTCACAAAGTGCTAATTTTAGACGGCGGTAAAAATGACCTAAGGATAGTTTAAGTGAGGTTTGATTGAGTGGAATTGGCAGAGATGGGACTTTTTCTCTCCACTTGAAAGACAGATGTAGAACAAAGTGCCAATCAGTTTTAACGCCTCAAACAAAATCTACAGTAATGACCTCGAAATGAAACAGAACAAACTTACTTTGGGATAATGAAATGCAACACAAGGACCAGTCTGTGTGCAGTATCTCAAAGCATTGGTGCGAGATCTTCGGAAGAGACAGACTGTGCAGCAGGTTTCAAGTGTCTTTAGCTCCAGGCCTTTTTCAGCCAGTGCCAGGTAAAGATTAGATAGCGATCAGAAAGTGTTAGCGGTACTAAAACTGTTCCTGAAGCTAACAACACATGCTAAGAGAAAATAAGTCACTGCCAGTTACAGACTTAGTGTAAAAAAGAAAGAAAAAATATTGTACTGAGTAAATTATTATGTAAGAATATATGAAGTGAATATATGAATTTCTGCTCTTTGTTACAAATACTACAAGTTTCCATAACACTGTTTAAACCCGGGGATGTATTAATGTATTAGAGCAATGGCATTTAAAAGCTATAAACTCAACAAAAGTTTTTTTTTTCTTTCTTTTTTTTTTGGAGATAAAAGGCCAATTTGAGTTTGGGTCAGAAACCGAAGCATTAGAGATTAAACAAATGTGCATTTTTGAATATTCATATTGATAAACTTTCGGTGTTTTTAATTTAAGTATTGTATTTTTATTTACTTTAATAAACTCCAGCAGAATTCTATGAAAGTTTTGAAAGATGGAATGTTCATTAAAGAGTGTTTTGTGGATTGACATTGCTTTCTTAATATAGTGCCATTCTGAAGGAGGAGTCTTTTGTATTGAGTGGAGAGCTCCAAAAACACTGACACTGAAGGAATAACATCTGCATGTTTACTCAGGAGAAGATCCGTCCCGATAGCCTTAGCGCAAAATGAAGAGGGAGCGAAAAAAACAAGTGGAGGAAATTTGTGGAATCCCATCTGAGATTGCTTCCCTGATGGATTCCTTTTCCTGTCAGCTCAGACGAGAAATGAAGCCGGGGAAAATTAACTCCTGATACAGCTACGCCGAATTAGACAGAGAGAGGGGGGAGCAGCAGAAAAAAAACTACACACTTTTTAAGGATTCCAGCCTTGTCATTTTCAATTTTCTGCTCTTTGGACATGCTTGTATTCAGATTCCCCAACATCTATTCGCCATATCAATCCTAATTAGACAATCTGGGCCCACGAAGGATGAGAGCCGGCTTATTTGCATAATTTAATCATAAATACTCAGTGATACATATTTCCAAATGCATTTGTACAATTATCTTTTCATCCTTGGGGCAAAAGTATTAATATGATTAGGCAATAATTCTTTAAAAAAGAGGGGAAAATAGGAAACCAGCAAGTGTGCACTCTTTTTTTAACTCCAGCTTTGGGCTATATGAAAAATTAATTAATTTCTGAGGAAAATCAATTTCTATATGTGACCATATTAGACAGAGGCACATTCCTTCTCCAATCAGGAAATCTCATCTGCTGCGGCTAACTTCTGTCAGTAGTGTTTAACATCGTGATCCAAGTGTCAGTGACTCGCGCCATGCTCCCTAAATGTGCTGTAATGTGAACGAGCTGCTGAGTACAGACAAGCCTGCATTGACTGGAACAAGTGGGTAAAATCACACTGACCTGAAATCTATGGCTGGCCTGTCAGGTAATTAAGAGTAAAACATCAGGTACAAGCAGAGTGGGATCGGCTTCAATATGCCAGATATGTCAAATTGACACATGCTCAACAGCTTTGGTCTGTTGTCCATAAAAACAGACGGCTAATGCCTCTTTTATGGCTGATTAAAATAGGTCACTCCAGCAGACAGATCGCTGGAAACTTGGTTTAAACCACTTCACTCTGCACCAGAATTAATTGGTAATTTTATTGCTGATCCAGTACAGGCATGCAAATAAGATAGGAGCTTGGACAACTAATACATCCAACAGGCAAATTAACAATACAGGCTTCTTTGCCTCGCAAATAGCCTCTAAATCCACAAATGACAGTGTCAAACAAAGCCTCTTTAACAAGTGAAATCTGGGGTCCGTCAGCCTTGGCTCAGCTTGATTGCACGATACAAAAACATACTTTCTATCGTCTTAATAGAAATCAAGTAAATGAATGTAGCTTTGGTTAACCAAAGTGCAAGGATTTTTACAGAAAATGTTTTTAATTTGCACTTGTTCCAACTGAATGAATGTCAAGCAACCAGCTATTCTGATTTTCAAGGAGACTATTTGTTCATGAAAAAACACCTTGACGCCATCTGCCAACTGCACAGTTGACTTGAGCACTCGTACTGTACCTAATCAAATTTGGCACAGCCCCGCTGGTGGATAAAATATATTAAATAAAGAAAGAAATATATTTTTATGGTTTTTATGTGCAAACAAACACCAAATGCCAAAACTAATTTGACTTTCAAGAAAGTACTTGAATCAATTTGGATTTTAAACAGCTTTGTATACCATTATCTCTGTTTTCCCCTCTCATTCTTTCCCTCTCTCTAATCAGGCATCTGTCACTCTGTTTTTGAAGTTATTATCGCCAGAGCTCCCTCTTGGATGTGGTTGCTGGGTGACGGGTATCTTAGCACCCACTCTAACTGGGAATGATTTGAATGGAATCCAGAAATCTCCCCTGAGTACCTGTAAACACATCCGTGCCTTGTAGAAAACAAATATATTATAAGAGAGCTCAGCGGAGGAAAGGAAGCAGAGAGACAAGCTGGCACCCTCTGTGGCAGCTCACACTGAGCGCTAAACAAAACAATTACCGTCATTTGCAAATATGTGTGTTTAGGCATAAACACTCTGGAAACAGGAACAAGAGGTGATCTCTCTCATAACGCTCACTGTCATCGCACTATCAATTAGATGTATTTGTTAAAGCTAAAGTCACTTGAGCGCGACCGCCACTTGTAACATTCACAGTCAGATATGTTGGAGACGGGGAAATCTATTTAAGAAGGGCATGTAAGTGAAAAGCCGTTCCATTCCCAGCGGTGGGACATTGTCTGGGGCGTACGGTTAACCTTCAGGGGTAGACAATGATTGTCAATTAACTGCTGCATTTCTGAGCCCTAGCGTCGAACTGCCTGCCTCCAAAACACAAAAGCAAACCAATGAGAGATATGCGATATCTGTGCACCGCCCCTCGTGTTATAATAACCTTTCAGAGAGTTCAAGTGTCACGCAGCAATAAGAACCTTTTCCATCCCACCGCAGGGAAAAAGAAAAGGAAAACAAGTAGCTGGAACAGAGGGGGCTCCTGGAGGGCTCCTACAGGGGCCACGGTCAGAATGCAGGGGAGATTACTGAACCTGCATCGGGGCGGGAGCAGGACCACTACTTTAATCTGACACAAGAGTACTCCACAAAATGAAGGGCTGCAAAATTACAACATTAGAAGTATGTATAAAATCATCACCACTACCTGCTGCATTAGATTTTTTTTTTCTTATTTCTGGTTCCTCACCATTAAATTCCTGTGCATTAAAACTCTGGAAAAGTCCCTTTATGTATTGTAAAATTGTTATGACGATGTGGGGAATTTTGTCTGCATTTGTTTGTGTCCACATGAAAAGTAAAACAGCAGGACGCAGCGGTGCTCTGTGATGCTATTCACATTCACACTGTGTGCAAAATGAGAGGTCTGTTTTAACACAATAGAGCATGGGAGGGGAAAAACAGCACGTGAAATAGTACAGCCCTTTGTATGGCAGAAGTATTCAGTGCATTGTCATCAGGCCACTGTACTGTATAATAAAACAGTCACATTGTAGTAATAGGGCGAGATGAAAAGCTCAAGTGTCTTTCTGGCGGCGGGCTGTTGTTTTGTAACCTGAGCTGGTTAACCTGTGATCCCAGCTACTATTTTATCTACTACATGTTGGTGCTTTACACTACACCACAAGTTGTTTTCACCAATAGGCCAGCCGGTGTCCTGTTTAACTCTGCACGCCTTATTTTGTCAGCTGCAATGAAATGACAGACGAAACATCCCAGCAAATAAAATCAACTCTTTTTAAATAACCTTTTATCTCACGGATGCCTGGCCTGTTCCATGATGTAATTCTCCAAATGGGGCAGGCAGGCAGGAGAGGCGGGCGGGCGGGTAGGCAGGCCCAGGTCTGAGTGATTGATTTCAGCCAAAGCATGGAGAGAACCTGGCTGCTTTCAAAGACAATTACAGTGCTGTCCATGTGCCCGTAATAGCCTAGCACTTTAGCGTCATTAAAGCGACGCTAGGCACTGCATTATCCCTTAACCCCATCGCCGGCCATCCCTCCATTGACAACCCCCAGAGTTCACTCGCACACTCCGTCACCTGAAGCCCCCCGATCTAAGAGACCGGACTGGGGAGGAGGAGGAGGAAAGAAGCTACATATACGGATGGGTCTCGATATTATGGATAAGAGGGGGTCAGCTTTGTCAATGCTTTATGTAAATTATGCTAAATGACAGACAAGAGCAGGTGAAATATAAACTCAACGGTTACTTTCAGAATTAATAACAGAACATGCATCAAAGAATTATGAAAAAATGTGAAGGGGATGAGCAGATAATGTACCTAAAATGTGTGAAAACATAGTATATAGTAATGTATAATACAATATTATGAAATTGCTGTGAAATGTAAAAGTTGTATGGATGTAAAAGTATATGGTCATATACAAAAGAATAAAACTGTATATAAGCTTTATGTAAAATAGATTTGACTGCCTATAAATGCAATAAATAAGTAAAATAAAACATTGAATTAATGCAGTTTCCTTAAGGGCTAAGTGCTTCCATAGTAAGTACTCCAAGTGACTTGAAATGTTTATTACTATTCCCCACTGATATGAGCCTTTCCATCATATTTGCATTTCCAGCTCATTTTGCGACTAGCAGATCAATAGAGAATCAATCATGTTGTCAGGTAAAGATGGTAAATTTGACCAGGCTGAACCATCCGCAGAGACTGAGTGATACATCATAGCTGTGAGCAACAGGACAGTAAAAATGCCCTTTAATCAAATATTGATCCTATAAGCTTAAATCACTCTATAATTCAACTCATAAAACTACATATATTTCATTTGGTAATGGGGGGTAATGCACTCATTTGGTGATGGGTTCCTGGTGAATCCTGGTATTTTATATGCTTTAAAAATATTAAGGCTGTAATGGTATAATAAACTTAAAGAGTAAAGTTATATTACTTTGTTCTCTTTCATTTATTCTCAAATGTTCTGAAAGTTTTAAAAGTCATTCAAAAGGTAAAACACAAAAGTATAAGAAAGAAGGCTGAAAAATTTAGTTAATTGTTTTATTGTTAATATTTGTCTAATTATTTGTTTTACACTAAATAAGCAGTCTACAATGTGTAGCACCACTTTTAAGAAGCCTGCCTGTCAATAACCAATTAGTTAAATTTAAATGTAATAAAACACTAGTTAAAGGTTTACTCTATGATATTTTGCCTAATTATGAAAATTAGTTAGGTTGATGTAATTTTTTGCTGTGACAGTTTGGCATCTAAAGTTTATTCAAGACAAGTGTAGAAGGGACTACATTATCGATTCATTTGTTCTGAAGAAGACAGGCGATCCATCATGATGGCCCAACTCTGCCCTGCACGTGTTAAAAAACTTTCACACAACTTTTTTCCCCATCTCTCCGGTAGCGACGTGCGCCTTTACCGCATCATTTTCATGCCGGCATGGCTTTGGCACACACACGCAAAAACTAATTTGAACATGAATGAGGCAATTATTACAAGTGTAAAGCGCTAACACAAGTATTGGTTTGATACGAGCATCGCTTCGCACTTTCCTGCGCCTTTACGCACCAGGCACAAAACACATCCACACTATCCCACAAGCACTGACCTTGCGTTCGTGCAGTCGTTGTAGAGCGTCTCGAAGTCTTTTCTGGAGATGAGTTTGCAGCGGTTCACGCCAGGTTGGATGGCGCCGAGCCCTCTGAGGATGCGGACCTGCTCCACGTTGCACACGACCGGCGTGATCTCGAGCCGCTTGAGCTTGGTGTAAACGGTGTGCAGTCCGCCGACCAGGTGCTTGAGGAACAAGTCGAAAGCTTGTGGCAGGCAGATGAGCTCGCAGCCGTCCACGGTGAAAGACGCCACTTTGGCACCGCGTAACTCGACCATCTTGCACTCGTTGTTCTGCGGTATGTTTTCTACTGGAGACGGCGTGGAGTAGACTGGTTTGTTCGGGTTGGGGAGACCCGGGCTGCCCGTGGCCAGGAGCTCCGATCTGAAGAGATTCTGCGCTGCTGCTGCTGCTGCTGCTGCTGCGGCTGCTGATGACGGCGGAGGAGCGACGAGAGATGGAGACGGGGACGAAGTTGTCGACGGCGGAGACGTGGTGGCAGATGGAGTGGGGATCGAAGGCGGCGGAGGGACCAGAGGAGTCGGCGGGATGAGAGCAGCCGGTACGGCCATGGTCACCTACAGGAGGGAGCGAGAGGACGCGCCGAAGTTCAAAGTAGAAAAGCCAGCCTGAAGAGACACCCCTGAATAAAAAGAATCCACCAGAGTTTAGTTCCTCACATAAAGTTAGCAAGTCAAAAAGAAAGAAAGAAAGGCGTGCTGAGTGAGTTTTTTCTTTCTCTTTTTTCTTTTTCAGAGGGAGGGGGGCTCTCAGCGACGGGACAATGATCAAAGATAGGGGGAGGAATGACAGGAGGAAAATGAGCTGAAAAGTGCAGCTCCGCTCTGTGGATGAGTTGTTGTTGTCACACGGTACAGAGGGGCGGAGCTACGGGGACACTCCGCTTTGAAGAACACGCTGCTCTTTGCTCTGGCTCCGGTTTGGGTGCTCACTTCACAGGGGCCGCAAGTTGTTGAAATGTTGCACCGTACTCAATAAGATAAATGTTTTTAGAATGATACGCGATGCGATACAGGTTTTACCTCGCTAAGCACAGCAAAAGTAATAAAAGAGGCTTTCAAACTCTACACCTGCCATGCACTTACATCTTCAATAAACCCTCTTAATAACAATGGAGCCAACATTTAGCCTTTTTTTTTTTTAGTTTAGTTTTTTTTTTTTTTTTTTTTTTTTTTTTAAGTTTTGCTTACCTAACTATTGCTTTAATACACTGTAGTAACAAACAATAATTAACAGGCAAGACTATACTTCCTATTCTGATCCCTTTTATCCAATAGGCTAGACCTGCAAATAAAAGTCTATATCCATTTTAGATCTTATTGATTCCTCACCCTGATAGTATAGGTCTAATACTGACCTGATTTAACAAGTCTGAAAGAGGAACTAAATAGGTTCTACACAAAACTGTGATCCATTGAAAACCTTTTGAAAAGAGAAGCACATCTTTGCAAAGTAGTTCAAATGTACAGGCGAAACAGTGACAAAGTGATGAAAATAAGGGTCAACTTGAGCTACTATAGGCCTTGCAAAAGTATGCTGCTGATAAGCAAATAGCACATTACTTGCATAACTACTTTCCAGTTTTGACCATCTGAAAATAAATCAAAACTAAACTTTTAATGCTCAGAGTAAAAGTGTTAAAATGTTTAAAATAAGGCATCACGAACATAATCACAAGTTAATTTTTCATTTTTATTTTGCCAATCATACTGGTTCTCCACACCGCTAATATACTGTCTGGGGATTTTGCAGTTCCTAGATGGAGAGTGATTCAGTGCCTTATAAGTTGTCATACGCTAAAGTTTGACTGTAATTACTGATCTCCAGCTCATTGCATTGTGAAAGAGCTGCACTATCAATCTCTCATGTCAGCAGTTGTTACAAATTTAGTGCATTTCGCAGATGATTTATGATGTTGGAGGATTAAATGAATATTTTTAAGTACAATGTCTGGCCATATAGGGTATTAGAAATAACATTTCTACTACTATTTCAATTATAATATTGAAATATTGTTGAAAATAATAAAAAGCATTTTTAACAAATCTATAAAATTTGTATTCACTATGTCTATTTTTATGTATGCAAAGAACAGCAAATTACAAAATAAACTTACATTTGAAAGTGTTATAATGCCATGGTAAAGAAAAAAAATAAAATAGCAGAAACAACAGATGCAGAGTGTCTCATGGTCATTCAGATTAATGCACAGTAAAAGCTGCTTAGAAAGACTTCAGCCTCTGGAGGGCCATGAACTAAACTGAGTCACATCAGCAGACATACAACAAGAAAGAAAGAAGAATGTATAGCTCATTTGTCTGTTCATTTTTGTGTTTTCAAAACAATTAAATAATTGAATTTGTCTCTGACAAAATAACAAATTAACTATATATTTGGAAACAAAAGAAAAAATGGTCCCAGGGCAAATCCGTTTGCCAGGAAGCGACTTTTTCTACACTTCATCCACTGACTCAAGACCAGCATGCTTCTGCTTCTACATTATATTGGTCAAACAGCACATTTCATAATTGATTCATATAAAATCAGCTACCTCTTTAAGTTGGTACAGTTCAGTTATGTTAGTTCTGATGTGAGTTATATTAACAATAGAAGAAGAGCACAGTAAATGTGAATATATGTATAATTTCATCATACTTTTTACACCGAATTATACATGATTCTCTTGTGAGTGTACAACTGGAATCTATAAAAATGCATGTACAGTATTTTCCATTGCCTGCATTATTTACTATGCAAAGCACATCATTTCCTTATCAGAGTGGACAGTGGAGTTGTCCTAATATTCTCTCTGTGTTGTCCTGTTGTTTCAGATCAGCGTTAAGATAAGCACTGTGCCATTTCAAAATTATCATTCAGGGAAAGATGTGGCTCGTAGTGTAAAATCAATAGCTGCTTAAAATTCATTGCCAGCCAATCCATTTGCCCTTTATGTTGCTAACCTTTCACTTAAATATGCACCATATTAAGATTTCATTATATACAATGAATGTCACAACAGTTTGCCCACCACACCTCTTGTTTGCATGGGTTAACTGCAAATCATTTGGCTTGTAATGTGTGAAAAATGACCTTCGTTAAGGGTATGTATGTATATAAAAACAAGCTACAGCATATCTTAATACGCATTAGAAAGCACCACAGGATATCGGTCTGATGTTTTAGACACAAAAGCCTTTTAACAAACTGGGTGGGCTGCATGTGACCAGAGTTATGAAAACACAGCTAAAATCACACAGAGGCCTGTATACCACTGCTGTATGCATTAGGCATGTGCATCATTCAAATAAGCAAAACAACTTAAGTGGAAACATATGAAGGAAGTACAGCACAAATAATATACATGTTATATTGTACGGTAAATATTTCAGTAGTGGCAAGAAACAAATGTGCAGTAAAATAGAGATTATTCCAGTAATTGATAATTGTAAAAAAAAAAAAACAGTGAAGGAAAAAACATTTAGTCATTGTTATTTATTCCACACTACAAAAAAGTAAACCTAAATGTAAAGTGCTGGTAGTTTATGTTACATGAACTTTGTTCAAAAAGTGTGATTTCATAAAACTGGACTTACTAACATAATGCTTATATTAAAATTTGACTAATACTACCACAACATACTACATATCACATGATATCACAGACACCTCCCAGATTAACTATCCAACCAAAGTCAATCGATGCTGATACTGTAAAAATTAGTCAGATTATGGATCGGTTCCATGATATCAGTTCAGCGGATATTCTGGTTGGGCCTTTTAATTGGATATAATTGGCCTGGAACGCCTCATAGTGTGTGAATGTTTATTCATACAAAGCTGTCCAGTAGTTATTTTAAGGATAAATAACAGTTACATAACACAGTTGGATCTCTTATGTAATAAATTCGCAGTGTTTTAAGGAAATAAGTGCCATTTTCTGTCCCTACACTTGCATTTGTTAACATCGGGTATCAGCATTGATACCGATCTTGGAACTGAAAAAGCTGTATCGGTGCTTCCCCCTAGTTTTTGAGTAAAAATGCTTTTAATCTTCAGTCAAATATTTAAACTTTTATTCTGTCACATTTGAGGACAACAATATCTCACAATAAAATACAATAGTACAAAATACAAGTACCAAGTTTTAATATTTGTTTGCACTACAACGTTTGAGATGATTATTGCACCAATTGCTTAATAGTATAATAAAATTTCAGAAAATATTTACTTCAGACGATGGCATTTTTAGCATCCACTCTTTCTGCAGTTGTTAACTTTGTATCATTTAATAAAAGGCCATTTGTGTAAAGTTTGCTTTTGTTATTGCGTTTGTGAGAAGTCCAGTATATGTGGATAAGAGCGCAGTAAACAAATGGCTGCGTCAGAACTTAATCACCCTGAATGATGAATTACATCAGGAAAGTGCTGGAAAATGTATGGATATGGGACAAGATTTGTGCATGATCAATGACACACTATATTGTTTGATGTAATAATTTATTCAGCCCATAAAGGTTTGATAAAACAATGTTGAAAAGCAATTTAAATTGAATTCATTTAAATGTCAATTCTCATGGTTAGGATTTTTCTATAATTGGCTATTTAATTAAAATAATTTTCATAGTCATTAATACAGCCAGCAACTTGTAGCGCCCTGACGTCTTTTAATTACATGGTATTAACAAAATTGATATGCTTTAGAAAGCATGGTGAATAAGAAATAATTAGACCAATCATACATCATCCTCTTATGGACATTAAGTGTATCACAATATAATTGATGAAGTTCAAAAACGAGAGAGATAAATAACTTTAATTGTGGCGAGTTGCAGTACAAAGAATCCCACTCACGATGTATTATATTTCAAAGGCAATTCATTATCTGTAACATCACTTAGCCGTGTGTGCCCAGAACGCTCCCGTAACCTATGATTACATGACATGTGAACGCACCACGGCTGTGTACTCTTTTAAATTGTCCTTTTACCTCATCTGCATTAATCTCCTGACTGCAGGCAAATAAGAGGGCAGAGGCATCTTCAAACATAAGAATCATTTAGATGCTCAGAATAAAGCGTGTATTGATCATGCATATTTGTTTCTCCAAGGTTACACTGCCCTGACCCCATCTATCCTGCGACAGCGGCCAACACAAACATGCCACCTTAGTTAAAACACAACGCTGGGTGCTGTGGTGGAGGGAGGGAGAGAGAGATGTTATTTTTAAATTCTGCTAAATTAACCTGGACTTCCTGTTCCAGATATGACCAAAAAGGGCTGATAGGATGAGATTACTTTATAGGATGAATAAATGCAAATTTCTAATAACTTTACTAGTAAGGATAAATACAGTCATACATTTTAAACAAAAACATTTGATATTAGTAATAGGGCTTTGAATGACAGGACTATACATGACATGATACACAACACCATATCACAAAATCCCAATACATATTCAGTTATTACACCCTATGGGACAAGAAGCAGTGGTTTTAACAGCGAGAAAAAAACAATCTTTTTAAGTAGAGACATGTACTACTGTTGCCTACACAGAGTATAATTACTGAAACACTGAGGAGTGAAGCATGAGGTTGGTTAGCTTTGCTGTAAATGCAAATATAGAGATGAAATGATCAGGACAAGTAGTGGACTCAAAAAACCCTGAGCGGTACTTCTGGATTACCACCAATGGAGGTGAGGTTTGATGGAGACAGCCTAAATAAATACACAGGAGTACACAAATGTGACTGAATGACACAACAAACAAAACTCCAGCATGTTTTAGTACCACTGTGACTATAAATATTTTAGAAAACAGAACATAGGCTATTTAAAAGGCTATATTTTCCTTTTAATTGCATTATTCTTAATTTTTATTTCTAGTTTTTAAGTGAAAGTGAAATGAATCTATCTGTGGCCCCAATCACATGATCCAAAGGGTTATTTTAAGAGAAGAGAGGAAGAAAGAGGTTATATTTAAAAGTTTATGGTGACTGTTGGTCGATGAATCTTTTACTTCTACTATAAAAAATGCAAAAGTCAGGTCATTTCACAGAGATTATGTAAAATTCCATCTTTATGAAAACATCAGCACCAAATGTTCTGTCCATTTCCCCCCTCATCCTGAGTGTGATCACCTGAGCAGATATGGCCCTGTCCTGCAGTACTTCACTTGCACCAGGCGGCGGGCTGTGCTCCAGAGGTGTGAGAAACAGAGATTTGTGGATATCTAAATTGCTAAAGCCCAAACCTGTATAAACAGCGGTAATTACCGGGCCATTGACAGTCTCTCAGTGTTGTGCTCATTCTGCCACAGCCGCAGTGATTAAAATGAATCCTCATCGACTTCTCCATTAAAGCGCTGGCAGGAGCGATCCCGTGACCTTTCCCCATTGATTGAACATAACAATCACAATTCAATTGTAATGCAAAGAGAACATTTGTTATAATGTACACGAGATGCATGAGCCATTTCCTGGGAGCAGGGAAGGCTAATCAATGGAGTGACTCTTGGCGTGATGCAAAGAGAATGAGGTTGTGTTGCATACAGCCTGCAGTGTATGATGAAGTCAATGATATGCATGTAAACATTGTATTCTCCATTCTCATGGCTAAACAGTCTCTGACAGAACCTGCTCTCAGGATCCAGATGCACCATCAGTCCAGCACTCTGATCTAATGAGACCACAGACGGAGAAGGCACTTCTCCAAATGATGGTTGTGTTCATTCCCACACACACATGCAAAAGTGCATCTATATATAATCTATGCAGACTGACGCTGTTCTTTATAGAGAAACATAGAAAAGATAGAGCAATGTTGTGACCTGAAGTGACACAAGTGATTTAATGCTGACAATGCACAAACAGTGTGCGGAAATCAGTTACAGAAAAAGTTTTCTACATTTTCAAAAAAGTTTTATAGAGGGCTTAGCAATGTTACAGCATTTAATCTACAGATCATACAATTTTACAATGTCTCCATGTCTCCGTGTCACACACAAGGCAACCTCCACTGAGACGACCGCATCCTCAAGTTCCTCAGTGTTCCAACAATTATTATTATTTTATTATAGATTTTGTAACAGCTGGCTTACTTTGAAATTACTCAAAACTAAATATATTGAAACCATTTCATAGATTTTCAATGCTTTTGGCTATAGTAAAGATTTGCTCTCTGGGTATTGGTAAAACTCTCATTTGTCCTGAGTTACAGCTTCAAAGAACAGTTCCTCCAGTGTCATTACCAGACAATCATGATTTGTTTATCCCTCATATAATCCCCAAAAATGTATCTTAAAACAAATTCAGCAATAGTGTTTAGAATGTGAAACAAGGGCAGTTCTGTGAAAGGCTAATATTAATGACTATCAGTGTAAATGAAAGTAAATGGGAAGTGACATTCCTGATCCATCCACATATGAGAGAAAAAGCTTGATAGGCGTAACATGACCATTCAATCCGTCTTGAGCAGCTCAGCTCCCTGTCTTTAAAAGTGTCTCCTGACAAGTGCATATACGAATTATGTCCTTAAGGGATTTCTTTTTAGAATCAGGAGATTATAGTTTACACGGACATTAAACCGATTAGACCAGCCCGCACTCTCCACGGCAGTTTATCTAATGGAGAAGATGTGCTATGCTAATTGAGAAATTCTGTTGGTAAAATTATATCCAGCCCTCTGTAGTGGAGTATCGGAGTTTGGCTTGATGAAACCAAATGACTAATCAGAGCTGGCGAGATGTGGGCTGAGTGAAACACTGTTTGCCATGCTAAAAGGTAATTGTCTGAGAAAACTTCATCGATGACAGATTCAATTCCATTTAGTCAATGTTTAATAAATGCTGTACAAACACACTGGGCCCTATCTGAGCTCTGCTTTCCAAAACAAAGGGAAACTTTAATTGCTTTAATCATCTCTAGCTTTGACGTTGTTATTGGCCTTAAAAATAGCAGTTAACAGAAACTGTCCTGCTGAGGAAATTGAACCGCATTTGGAAAACGATGCATAATTAAGATAGGGGCATCCCAGAGCCGAGTGGTCCGGGCCAAACTGTAAGGAAAAAACATTCCGAGGAATACAAAGCTATTCAATTAACAGAAAGACCCAAGCAAAACAATGTCTATTATGTATCACTTACTTTAATCAGATTGTAGTGATTGTATCCCGTTTGCTACAATCCTAGAACACAAACACGTTAATTAACAGATAGGAGGGTGGAAAGATGTATTTTTCATTAGAGGGTGAAATAATGTTCCCCTTTAACATCAAGGCAAACCAAGTGCTTAGCGCAGTTAAAACCAGTGAGCGGTGTAAGCTCCCTGCCAGCATTTTTATTTAAAACCTCATTACTGTGTGTTCGCGCCGCCATCGCTGTACCTTTAATCTGCACTAAAAGGAAATAATGCGTTTCCGGCTTTATTTACCAGCCGTACTTAACAAGTGTTCCTGTACAATTAGAATTGTTAATAGATCTGGAAACAAAAGGACTTTGAAGGTGGGAAAGTGCTGACATTATTTCACAGGGGAAAAACACTCGGGAGGCAAAGAGATGGGCTGTAAATGGAGTTTCCTGGAACACGGAGCGCTGCAGTGTTGCTCGCTCTCATTACAAATGCCATGCACAGGACATAAATCAAGGCCAGTAAAACATTTCATTGCCACACAACTAAATGACACACTCTCTAGCTTTGCCGCGCTGATTGTGTTTAAACATTGTAATTTTACTATATTCCTATTAAACCTATGCAGAGTTTACAATCCATAAACACAGTATCCGTAATAAAAGTTAATAAATGTCACGATTTGCATTCAGAAAAAAGCCTCCAACATTTTTGCAAATATCAATCTATGAACCTTTCAACATTTTGTCAAACAAAATGCTAATTGTACCTTTAGGAATTTGGGAGACAAGTGACAAGCAATGAGATGCAATGTCCTTTGGAATCAGGGAATCAGCACGAATGAATAAATTAAGCTTGAGCAAAGAGGAGAAGAACAAAGGGGGCACTATCAGTATATCCGATATGCTGTTTTGATGTAATGTTTTATCAGTTATTGTGTTAACACTTAATTTATTTACTTGTGTTAACACTTAATTTAATGAATTTTCACATAAATAAATATGCTTAACAATGATGATTTATTATTACTACTATTCATACACTATACTATACATCAACATTAAGTGGTTCTTTCTTCAATAAGTATGTTTTTTATTAATACATTAAGAAAACAGCAAAAACAAAACTTTCAAAACTTCCACAATGATTTCTTTAAATGGCCCATATTATAATTAGCAAATCAATCAACAATCAAGTCTAAAATATGTGTTTCGTTCACACATGTTTAACACACAAATCCTACATTTTTAGGCTGAATTATTCTTTTAAACTGAAAAACCTCTGTTCCACTTTGTGACATCATATGGTAATAAAGAAAATGCTGCATTATGGGGTTTTTTTAAACTCCATACACCTTCGCTATCATTTGGTTAATTTCAGCCTTGGAATTTCCTATCTCTACTGAACTAAAAAGCTAGCTGTTAACTTGAAAACGACCACTTCATGACATCACAAGATGGAACAGAATATTCTGAGCTTTAGAGATGTAGACATGAGTAATTATAAAGGTTTACTCAAACGTGTGAATGAAAAAAAACACAACTCCAGGTATGTTTTTGAGGACATTATAATATGACTAAATGCTCACAAGAGTACATTTTGCGTAATATGGGGCCTTTAATAAATATAGGTGTGATGTGTAATAATCAAAGTTGGAGAATAAAGTTTAAAAAGAGGACCTTATTACAAAATCACACTGCCTTTGTACTCACAACTATAGCCCTATGAGCAAGGGTACCCATAACTCCATCAATTACACCAAAACCGTTACATGAAAACCAATTGACAAGACTAAAACTATTACATTTAGTGAGATTTAATTAGGAGAAAAGGCAGTGACCTGAGACCAATATTAAGTCAGCACAGGTGTTTGCCCTTGACTATCTTCTATGATACTAAATTGTTTCTCTTGGATGTGTTATTCTTCTTAGTACACAAAATAAGGCGGTGTAGCATTTTGATGGAGTGGCACGATGCCCTGTAATATCTCCTAGTTTGCAGTAGGTCACTCTGCTCTAGTGACTTAATAAACTATGAATGCACCAACAATGATTATTCATGTCATTCTTCAAAGGTCCTTGAGAGGATCTTGATGCAGCCGCGACTCAGTGCTACGTGTTAATTCAAGCTTGGCTAAGACTGTACCATCTGGGCCCTTGTACTTGGTGATTAATGCCACAGACTTGATTCATATGTGCAATTGGTGGTTAATAAACAAGGATTTTCACAGATAAATGGCACATACAAATGCAGAGGACGAACTCATTCATACTGGCTAATTTGTGTTCTTTGGTAATAAAGCCTACTTATAATTGCTCGCAACAGTCGTCTTCATATTCGCAAATGTGGGGATTAACATAATGTGGACTGGAAATAATCTCTACAGACTTAAAGGACTTCAGACATATGTACGTAACATTCTTTATTTGGTTTGATTTGACTTACGCAGCTCCAATGTCAACATAAAACTACAGAATGGTAATGTAAGATTAGAGGCATAATAATAATGCTGTTTGCAGTTTAAGAATGTACTTTGTAATCTGTCCTTCCTTTGCTCTCACTCTTCAATGTCAGTGTAATTGTAGCAGAAACCACAGATCCACAAAGAGCCTTAATGACAGCACACAACAGTGACCTCTACAGGAACATACGGCTAATCATTTCTGCCTCAATGACTAATACAGCACTGATGCTGCTGCTGATAGTGGTGCTGTGAAGTCTATGGAGCTTTGCAATAAATAAATAAACAATTCAATGCTAATTAATGCACTTTAGATTTCATTAATGCATACTGTCAATAAAACAAGCCTTTTAAAGTGATTTCAATATAATAAAAGGGAAAACAATATTAGTGAATACTTTATTGTATGAGTACTAGTATGAGTACTTTTTTTTTAGTTTAGTGTTTTTGTTTTGTTTTTTTTCTGTCAAAAAAATATTTAATATAGTTTCACTTTAGTTTGATATCACAGCAGTCACATTGCAGGATTTCACAAAAAGATTTTAATCTAAACAAATTCCAAACTATTCGAAAAGTACAAAGGAAAAGATTAACCCAAAAAAGATGTAACTAGGAATGTCACAATATCAGATTTTTGTGTTGTGATTATTGTCAGAAGAAAGACCACGATTATAACTATTCACAATTACTGAAATCACAACCAAACAAAAGGGAAATCCTTTTTCCTTGTTTCCTTGTTTCTTTTATTCCCACAGTCCCACAAATTGCTTTTCCTCTAATATGTGACTTGGTTATGAAATCAAATGTAATCAAATAAAAGTTAATGAGACATAAACAGCCAGATAAACATGTGTGTATATGCTTTTTTGCTTTTTTGATTGACTGATTTCTTTATTTAGATTTTTTGATAGCATTATATTTTGAATAAACATCATCTTGAGCTCCCTAGATGCAAGAAAAGATAGGCCAGACTGTGTGGCCATGGAACAGAGCAAGTCTCACTTGCTGGTTTCCTTCAGAGACTGAACAGAAGTTCCTCAGATTTCCCTCAATTATTATTTTATTATAGATTTTTTAACATCTGGCTACTATATTGAAACTGAAGATCAATGTTTTTTGGGTGCATAGTAAAGATTTGCTGTCTGGCTAGTTCTTGGTAAGACTACCATTTGTCCTGAGTTACATCCTCAATGAACAGTTTCTCCAATGACATTATCAGACAATCATGATTTGTTTATCCCTCATATAATCCCAAAAATATAATATAAAAAAAAAATAATAATATAAATATAATATAAATATAAAAATAATGGTGTTTAGAATGTGAAACAAGAACAATTCTGTGAAGGGCTGATAATAATGACTATCAGTGTAAATGAAAGGAAATAGGAAGTGACATGCCTGATCCATGCACATACTTGTTTTTTTTTTGTTTTTTTTTTATGAGATTATGTCATAGCTCAGACTATGTGGCCATGGCACAGAGCAGGTCTCCCACACTTGTTAGTTTCCCTCAGAGACCAAACAGCGCAGGGCAGTGTCTTTACCCCAGCACAGAGGAGAATTATGGGAGCGAGCCAGACACACCGAGCTCAGGCCAAGTGCAGCCATCTCACACAGGCAATGAATGATGCTCAGATAAGGGCCCAAGTAAAGAGAGCAGACCAAACAGGAAAACTTTGGCAACAGAATGTGCAGGGCGTCTCCAGACTGCGCAGGAAAATACTCAACAAATGTGCTTTTTCTTCAATGCTCACTGACATCTCATCACTGTAATGTGTTGTTTTCTTCGAAGCCTGAAATGGCCTTTTAGGAGTAGCAGTTACATCAAACAGTGTTGATATAGACTTGCATGGTTGGGGATTCAAATCTCAGCATGCACGAAGATGATACTCCCAGCCACAAGGGGTCGGTAAAAATAATAAATGTTAAAATTCATATAGTAGGTAGTGAGAATAGAAAGTATAAAGAATGAAATAAGGGTGTGATGTCGCCCATAGCGTATAGCTCCAGTCAAATGAAGCTTATGAGGCTGGCAGTTACAGGGGTGAATTTGGAGTCAGCTGCATATTAGGAATAGGAATTTAGTCAATGGAGCCAAAAGAGCACCCATGTTCACTTGCCGTTTGACACGTGGTGACTAGCGGGTTAGCATATCCACATAAAATATAGAGTATATATTGGTGAGGGTCAAGTACTTTCAGTCAATATAATGTACATACAAGTTCTACACATCGAGCTGAACAAATGTACCAAGCTGTCCCAGATGATTACAGATGTTGGAGAAAGTTAAGAAAATGTGCAGACACTGAGAAAACAGGCAAAGTCTACACAGACTAGCCTGGACCGGGAATTGAACCCAGAACTTTCTTGTTTTAAAGCAGCACTCACTGTCACTGAATCACACATTATGAGGCCTCTTGACTTTCCTTTTGTTTGCTCGTTATAACTATGATCAAACTTCAAAGTGAAGTTTCACAATTAAATATCCTCTTAAGGTTTATATAATACACTGTGCTGTGTGCTGTAAGATTCTTTTATCTGGCCCAAAGCCTATCAGTTCAAATGTTATGAAAATCTGCTGAGGTTTTGAAATATGTAGCTGGCAGGTAGACAGAAAATAACAAGGGACAAAAGTATGACGATTTTGTTCAGGCATTGAACCTCATCGGAGCAAGAACAGTTCTTCTGTGGACTTGGAAAATGATTAACAAGAGTTAAAATATGACAACGAAGGGCAATTGCAGATCTGAAAACTCACATTAATAATTGAAAAAATGCAAAAAGAAAGTCCGGGTATTGGCTGTGTTTCCCACACAGGGGACCAGAAGAACACAGGGAATGTTGTACCCCCCTCTCTCCATTGGGCCCTCTTCTCCTTTATGTATTCAAATTCACTTCAGCAGCATAAAATCCTCCCAAGAGACAGCATTGTCCTCCTGCTTGTCCCTTGGGCTTCCCTCCTCTCGCTAACATCTCACAATTTAGCCCTACACCTAGTTTTTTTCCCATCACACTAACCTCTTTTCAAATATTTCAAAGCAATTTAATGAAAATTAATTAAGTACTTTTAAAAGACACGGCCGATGGCATAGAATGTTTTGAGGGCTTGGTTCACGATAGTCAGACTTTTTGTAGGACACTGAAACAAATGCAGTGAATAGCCTTTCACTGGTTTGAGCCATGGAATAATAATATTCACTGTTGTGGTATTATGAGTGGAAATAAAGGCTACACGTCTCTCTCTCTCTGAATTCT
This sequence comes from Boleophthalmus pectinirostris, assembly GCF_026225935.1. Classification (NCBI taxonomy): domain Eukaryota; kingdom Metazoa; phylum Chordata; class Actinopteri; order Gobiiformes; family Gobiidae; genus Boleophthalmus; species Boleophthalmus pectinirostris. Next base: position 20,082,123 of record NW_026570970.1, on the reverse strand, counting down.
CACTGCATTCACCCGAACAGAGAATGGCAAATTTTACACCGATGACTGCCTTGCAATTGCAGTTACAAATGTACGAACACTTTACTTTCATAATAATGCGGCTGGAATGCCTCAAAAGGCACATAGGTCTGCTCTACTGAACTTGAATGTGTGGGCCCTGGTGCATAAAGTAAGCATAAGGCCAAGTCTATAGCGATGAGGTTGTGCCGAATAAAATGAAAAGCCTAAGGCGTCACAGTTAATGTATTAAACCAGGAAAGCACTAACAATAGCCAAACACTAAATAGAATGGGAGTAGAACAAATGATGGAGAACAGCAGTGAAATAATCATTATTTCCACCAGTCATGTTCAAGTGCTAAGTGTAAGTTATGCTCCGTGTTATTGTTAGATATAAAAATGTAGGTAAAGCATAATTTTGAACCATGTGTGTAAAAGACTGATGCAATCCCATGTAATGTAAAGGTATCACTTACTGTTTAGTGGACTGAAGACGTGGTGAGATCATGAAGAGACTTGAACTGTCAAAGGTACCTGAAGAAGAACTGTCATGGCCATTTGCTCACAGCATCCTCTTGACGCCATGCTACTACAAAGTCACAAAATAGAAAAATCTAAGAGAAGTTCAAGTCAAGTTTATCACATCATCAATGCACAAATTCATATTAACTTGAATAGATGAGGTGCTTAATACTGGTTGAAAATTATGCAAAGAAGATTATTTATTATTGTCAATATATTGTATAAAGTTGTTGCAATATGAAATATACATAAAATATACATCCAAGTTGGGTCTCTATTACTGTAAGATCCAGGATATCATAAAAAGTAAATAAACCATTGCACTCCTTTTTCCAGGTTTTATCTTATAGAAACTGTAAAAGTAAGTGTACTTTTATCACTTATATTGCATGCAGGGCACAGGCAGACAGGCAGTCTCTACAGAACCTCATCACATAAACCACTTTTGTAGTGATTCCAGTGTATCATAATATTATCATATCTATTCACTGCTAGCATGATGCAAATGGGCTCAGTAGCATTGCCTTGCCTCTACAAAACTCTCCCACAGGGTTCTAATAAAACAGCACAATTTGCCACTCTCCGTCTCTCCCACGGAAACACAGGCGTCTGTGCGCTCTGTGATCTGCAACAGACAAAATGAGACGCAGCAGCTACAACCCAAACGTCCCACAATTCCCGGTGCTCCTTGAATAGATAATGCTTTTCCTTCACTTTCCTTTTATTCTTTCAAAAGCCAATGCATCAGAGGCCAAATATTAATTCTTCTCGTCATATGGAAGAGCTTATACGCAAGTGGCATACGAGGACGGGGGCTTTTGAACGATTAAGGCAACACATAAAGGGGTTCTCGCCGCGCTTTCAACTTTGAGTGGACTTCTGAACATTCGCAACTTATTCCCCGTCTCTGCTGGAGACTTGATGTTAAAAGACAACATTAATGAGTGCTTTGTAACAGGTATAGGTAAAGGAATAATTTCAAGATAAACAGCAAGACTCCAACTATAGCAGGTGAATACGAGCGTCCCTTCTTGAAGACTTTGGCTACCTCCACCATGCATGTATCTCCTTTAGAGAAATGCCGATAGATTTGATTGCCCGTAGTCCCTCTGGAGGCCTGCCGAGGTGCACATGCATGAGGACAAGACTTCAAGGAATGACATTGACTAGGGAAGTGCTGACTTGCAGCCACTGTTTGTCTTTTGATGTGAGAGATCAAATCAATGTGCAAGTGTGTAAGGGCGAGTCGCGTGAGCAGATTAGCATTAGCCTGAAGGTGCTTGGCCTCAATATGTAGTAATAGAATTCAAATAATAAGAGTTTAGCCATTGCTCTATAGCTAAAAGCTAAAAGATACAGCAAACAGTGATGTATTTCAGGCAAGACACCTTTGACTTCCAAAATAGACAGATAAAAAACAGCAGTTCCTAAACTTGACTCATTATATAAATTTGAAACATTGAAGTAGAGATAGACCGCTATATCGGCTGGCCAATATCAGCATCAGCTATCAGCCTGAAATCTCCATCATAGGTTGATATTTTCTTTTGCCAAAACTCTTGTCTAAAGAATGAAAAAAAGCTTTATGTGCACACTTTAGTGGAAAGAGTGGTGTTAAAAAAAAAAAAAAAAGGACTGTGGGTGATATATAAATTTGGAGAAGGTAACTCCATGGCCAAGCTACGGGTCAAAGCTATGGAGAGGTGAGTATGTTCACAGTTAGAATGTATATTTAATGTATTTTAAATAATAAAAACACCCACAATTAAATGCTAGTAGATTTAATGCCATAGAACATTCCAACCATTCCAGTGCACATGTTTCATAATATTTTCCATGCCAATATATTTCTATAGTTTCCCACAATATGTGGAAGTGTCGTGCTTAGCTTAGTTTCACTCTTGATGATTGAATATAATGTATACAGCCGCCATAGACAGTGCAGGGCCAGGCAGTGGCATTTGTTATTGGAGAGAGTGCATTATTTGTCACTGGCCTGGTGTGCATTGGTGCCTTCACATGGAAAATGGCTGGATGAGATCTCCTGAGTGCTTAAGTCAGATGGATTGAACACTCTTGAACACTGATAAAGGTTGATTTGAGGTTGGGGCAACATTATTGTGGGTAAACTAATGTAGAGTAATTGTCATATTTTGTGCTGTCAAAACTCCATAACAATGACATATTTAAAAGTCTAAATGCTTTATGTTGTAGTAGAAACTGACATGCACATTTACACATGTTGGAAAAATACTGTTCTTTATTTGTACAGCTGTAGTCAAATAATTGATTGAAAGTGTTGAAAAGCAAGTGTTAGTTATAAAAAATAGAAGATATTTTAAGAGTCAGAGTTAAAATTGGTACATGTTTGGTTAAGATTTCATTGGTTTATTTTTGTTGCCCTACATAGATCTATATGCCTTATATTCAGTCAATGCATTAGATCTAGATTTGACTTTGTGTCCAGGTTTAGCTGTTGCCTGCTCTTTCTTGTAGCATTTCAATGTATTCACCATTTTGACCAGTTTTTAGAGACTAGCATCTAATTTGATAATTTGATATTTTTACACTTTTAATTGGAGAGGAGAGGATGAAAATGGCATGAAGAAACTCAACCTTGTCTGAACAGACATAAATATACCACTTAAAATTCTATTAGACATTTGGATATGTGTGTTATCATTATTCATATCATATCATCAGGGGCCTTAGCCAAAAACAAGAGAGAGATTATTCATGTCAGTTTCACAAGCAACTACAAGATGGGAAAATATAATGAAACAAAGAAAAATGACAATCTGACAATCTATTTTAAGATTATGGGTAGTCTCTGGCATTATTTGGACTACTTGAATTGCATTAGTGATGAAGCCTACAGGAAGACAGTTTTTAACACCTTTTATGATTTGATTAGGGTATTTAACATACATAGATTGTTATTTAAGATTTTGTTAATCATAAACCACAATACTGATCAAAAACATTTTAATAATTCAAACTCATGGCTAGCAAGCAGCTGTTTTTAATGTATGTATTCACTGTTGAAAAATATATATATATTTTTTTTTTGATAGCATTGTAGTATAAATTGTTTACGAGTAAGCAGAGAGAAGTGTGCAGGGATAGGGTGTAGGTAAAAGATTACTCAATGTGTACAAATCAATCAAAATACAACTTTGTGAAAGCTAATATTGAGGGAATACCATTATAAAAGCTCATGAAAGTTGTTTTTATTATGTATCATTTAAAAGTATCACGTATATGGTTTATTTATTGTACTTATAATTCTTAAGATATCCAATAGTTATTGCCAGTCATTCTTACTGATGCTACTTGATACTACTTAAATTTTGTCACAATTGAGTTCTGTGTTTGCCTGTAACTTTATGCTAATGATCAAAGTTGAGGGGGGATTCTCCTGAGTGCAACTTATGAAGATGAGATGAGTAGAGGACGGGGGCGAGTGAGGAGGGGAGGGAAGGGGGGAGAGAGAAAGTGCTTTAGTGCCCTGCTTTGAACACTTTTACACTTTCCAACAAGCTTTGTTTTTTAATTGGCTGAAATTAATCTTAGGGATGTAGATGCCTGATTTGCATTCATTAAAACCCAACCAAAAGAAGTCATGCTTAATTCCAATCAAATTTGCTTAATTATGCATGGCGCGATATTCCCAAATGAGCTGTGGATTTTTGTTCAGAGCACCCTTTTTTTTGTTTCCTATTGCAAATAAAATGTAATGAAGCTGTCTTTTTGTGTTTTACTGAATGTTGAGGAGCCACCTTGAGCGGCGTCGGAAAAACAATATCGCAGCTAAAGTAATTATAGGAATCTGCATTTTTCATTGTTAATTGTGGATGTCAGCGTCATTAATTTTAATTTACGGCGAGCAATAAAATTAAGAATACTTTGTGCTGATGTTTTAAATCATGCCTGTGAAGGGGACACATAATGCAACTTAAATCTCAAGTAGATATTGATTGGGCTGGATGGTCTTTTCTATGAATCTTAAATAGGGGCCGACGCTCGGAATCTGCTTGAGACTTCACTTTTACGAGTTAACTTCAGATAGCGCCGGAGCAATACAATTAAAGAAGTGTCAGTGTATTTGGACACGCACACATGCACACGCAAACTTAATCAGCAAACTGCAAAACAACCGCGATGTTAAGGCCAGATAAGAGCTATCATAAATGAATAAAAGACAGCCTTAAATGAATGTCCTCATAAAACAATGACAAATAAAATATGCTTTGAGCCTTCATGCCTGTTTGGTTGCCTTGACAGTGATATTAATTAGATTGTCGGACATTGTCAGGCTGTTTGTACACTGAGCAGAATAGTTGGAGGTGAGGTATTGTGTTGTATGAGGTCTATGGGGGATGACATTATGTGTTTCTGCCTCAACACTTGATTTATAGCTTCATTTGGACCGGGCTTGTAAGAAACACATCCTGCTGCAGCCAGAGCTTTAGTGCATTGTAGTCTGAAAACAAAGGAAGAATAAAATTGATCTTTGCGGACACACACAAAATCAATGGATGGCTATTTCCTGTTCCATGGCATGTTAGTCCGACTGACTTGCTCAATCCTTGAACTTTCCTTGTCTCCTCGCTTGGTGGAAAAGGAGAGGTCTTCAGAGTTCAGTGGAAACTTAAGATGATGTCATTGTGGATCCTTGGATCAGATGTTTCTGTTTTCATTCTGTCATGACCCTGAAAGGACCCCACTGCTTCCATGTTCTCATAGCTATTGTAGCTATTGATATAATAACAATAATACTAACTCAGGGTATTGCATGATTGGACCATTTTATTTGACCATAGTATAATTCCTTAATTATGATTAAAAATGTCAGAGCACAATAAGGTGTAGCTCAGTGGGTAGAGTATGGAGGTTGGTTGTCTTGGTATTGAGTTCACAGCATCTGCAATAGTTTGTCCAATAAAGTTGAGTGAGAAGACCCAAAAACACAATAAAATAAATAAACTGAATATTTCAGAATCAAGATTTCCAACCATATAGTCATGTTTGTAAACAAAACCTGTACATCTAAGAAGTATCTTATCCAGTGCTAATATTTGGACAGCGGATTTGGTTTGATTCCATGTGGTTAATCATTATTGCAGACAATGCACCGGTGCCGTTTGTGCGGAGCATTCTGTTCTCTAACAAGGTGATTATGTTCCAGCACAATACCAGCACAGTTTTTGTTCAATTGTTTTTTCTGTGAGTCTGGCTAATAGCCAGTGGCTTCGTCCTGACACATGGAGCGCAGGCTGCACTATCAGCTCCCTCTCCTCTTCCTGTCGGCGTTCCCGGCCGTGACTGAAGCAAGTCACTCTAATGCAACAATGATGGTGATTTCTGTGTGCTTATCGAGGCGAGTAAGTACTTAAGCAGCTGCTTGTACTTTGATCCAATTTGCTTCCTGAATGTGTGCCTGCTTGTGACAGTAAACAGGCCTGCCTCACTTGTCATTTGCTCAAAGCCAAAGCAAATAGTTCACAGGATAATTGTTTGCTCATTTCTTTGTTCTGCGTTATACAGTAGCTCAGTTAACGCAGCAGTTCACCAAAGTGACAGGCCCTCTCAATACGGGGCATATTTCACATACCAATTTGTATGTTACGGCAATGGGCTGTAATTCAATAGTGCCAGAAGAGCTCTAGAGGTTGAACGGAAACGATATAAGTTGAATACGGCAACCTTTAACATCATTGTGTGCTTGACTCATCTCCAAGGACAGGATAGATAAAAGATGATCAGTAAGAAAATTGATAGCACTGATTTAATAAACATCCCTGAAATGATCTGGGTGACCTGCAGGCAGCGTGGCAGTCACACGCACTCCGCCTGGGTTCAAGAATCAAGTGCGATGATTCATTTGAGTGACTGGGGTAGTTGAGTTTGATGGATCATTCCTAAAAGCATCATTGCTAATCTTCAGCTCCTCTTTTTTAGGTTATTCACAGATCAGTGGTTTTTCCGGCTAATCCTGGGCCTGACGCTGCTCTTGTCTGTGTACATGGTATTCATCATGCCCTGACAGCTCGAGTCCTTCAGACGACAAATAACCTTCAGAGAGGCGCGGCAGGCGAGCAGTAGGTGCACACTTATTTTGGATACATTTCACAGTGGAGTGGGAAAGCTGCATGGAGAGATGTATGGTGTCCTTGTTGGGCGCGCAAAAGATGGACCCCTCTCCGTTTCCTCGCATAATCATTCTGAGCCTCAGCCATGCCTTCGACAACTCAATCAGACAGCCCTCTACCTGTAAAGTGGCTGGGTTGATTTGATTGCCATTTTTATTGGATCCCGGTCACATAAATCAAACCAATGGGGACAGCCGTACAGACGTGACCACTCGTCATTTGCCAGTAGCCTTGGAAACATTGTTTCGGAGGCCGTGCGGCTGTCATCAGAGGTAAATCAGGCCTCCCAAGTTTCTTTCCTCCAACGCCAGAGCACAGAGTTAAATCATCTTGAAAATTGATGTCACTGTGCCCAAGTGTTTTCACCTATCCCTTAGATAGAGTCCCATCAACTGGTGACAATGTCAGCACTTTTACCCTTTCCTCAAAAAGGATGCCTCCTGTCCTCTGGTCTGAAAAGGCCTGCTGAGGCTGATAACACCCAGCTCTGAAATATAATTGAGACACTTTGAACTACTGAACGATGACAGGCAAATATGGAAGAGACATCTTATAGTTTGTAATAGGATTTGATCAATTAGGCATAAATATCACTTTGTACAACTAGCAATTTGGCGTTATTATTCTGACCCGTGTTTCTATTAAGTCTGTTCAGCAGGTGCACACCTCCTATACATGATGCCAATAGAAAACAATAGCACCTTGATTAGATTTTTTTCTAAATTCCTTATTATTATTTGTATTATTAACATCTTTCATAGAAGTAAGACAGTACCACTACAGCCCATTGTTCATTCACTCCTCACACTCTGGCAGTAAGCTACTTTTGTAGCCACAACTGCCCTGGGGCTGACTGACAGAAAGGTCTCAGTTACTGTAATCTTTGCCAACAGCTTACTTCACAGGTCAACTCTTCTGCTGAATGTGTGCTCCAGTTTAGTTAAACTGAAAGCATGTCTAATTCTTGTTCATCACCAAGTACTGTCTGGTGAGCTATTTGATTCTGTGTGAACTGATTAAGTCTATCATGTCCACCAGCGCTTACAGTGGGAACATATTAGATTAAATACAGGTAGCTAATTTCCTCCTCTGCATGGGTGAGTGGGAGTATGAATGAAAGTGATGTAAAATTAATTTAGACCTCTAAAATTTTGATCACGCCAAGGCTATTTTGGTTCTCATGATGACAAGTAATGGGGGGTTGTTGCTTTCGTAACCTCACAATATTACAGCATTTGCCTATGGGGCTTTCAGGATCAATTTCATTCAGCATAAATATCACTTGATCTGTAAAACAAATTAGAAATAATAAAAGCCATAAAAATGCAGCCAAGCTCTATTGAGATGTCCCTTCCAGCCATGTGTCAAGTCTGAAGACATTAATGATACACGGAGGGGAGAAAATTACCATCTCGGATACGTCCGAACCAGTAAACTGGTAAACAAGCTGGCCGTTAGGAGTGGGGATGATTTGAATCAACAAGGGTGAACAGATATGGATACTAGGCGCATTAGTGTTAATAGGAATAGATTATGGAGGGATTTCGTGGAGTGACCTTCAGTGCACTAATTGAAATAGTATTCCGAGTCAGCAGTGGAGTAATCAACTTAAACACAGAATCATAAATCATCATGAATAGCGCTGTCACAACCAAGCCATTAGCCCTGTGTTTTTTCCCGGGCAACCTCATGAAAATATCTGCCACACCGATCCGTAGGTTAATAGGAACAGAAATGGCATTTAGAGTCTATTTGGATCAGATGCAGTGTGTGCTTGAAAAGTAGAACTTTGCTAATTTGCAGGTAATGTGAATTGATGTAGTATGAGGTTGAAGATAGTTCAGGCAACGAGTCCAGCCGTGCAATAACTGGGAGCACATGCATGAGGGGTGATAACAGCTCTGCCACAGCACACCAGAGCACAGCGCTCTACTGTGGGAATGAAGCGTCTATAGTGCGATACGTTACCAGCCAAGGGTTAGGTAATCATGTTGGCTTAGCATGACCTTTGTCTTTTCTTATTAATTTAGCCTGACAAATACGCAGTAAACGACGGCATCTTGGGGCTACATTCGCTCACAACCCAAAACATGATTGCCAACTTGTGATGTGAAACTTGTATACATGCAGAGTGTTATTTTTGGAATGCCACATTTGAATCACGCGCTTTGTCCGAGTTGTTTAACATCTATATTACTATCAACAAGTGCCCTGGTCATAAATAGCTTCTTAATTGCATCTAAAGTGAACGAATTAGATACTAAACAGTCGGTTAGCATCAGTAAAACGTCTTTCACACAACAATAGCCAGCCAAACTTGTCAGAAATGCTGATAAGAGGGCCGATCCGAAGCGCTTGCACGGCATTAATCAAATAGCAGGTCTAATTAAAAGCGGTTTAAACAAAGCTTTTTTTTCTAAATGTTGCTCAGGTATGGCAATAATTTTTGATCAGCCAAGCCTGGAAGACAAATAATTAGAAGTGCCACGGCGGCCTGATGAGTGATGTCAGCATCTCCAGTGACCTTCCCCTGCTAATTAATTTTCATTCCAGGGAAAAAAGAGCCCGTTGTTGCACATTATTAATTGAGTTCATGAAAAGATGCACCTGATTAATTTTTGTTGATAATACTTGTCATTCTGGCCAACGTCCGTAATCATTTTATGGGTTTTCATCTTAGTGTTTTTCAAAGTTGATCTAAGTCATCGTTACTGGAGATTAATTTGTTCAAAATAGGACTGGCCTGTCTTGGAAGACAGCAGAATTTCACTGTATCTTACTTAGAGATTTAAGTATAAAGCATTAACACAATTGTTTACAGTAAACATTTGTGCACTGACATTAAATGCGATCAGCCAACAAATAAGGCTATACTGAACAAATTGTTTAGTCAAGTAATTACATGAGTAGGCTTCCTCTTCCACTACTGTATTAAAAGTTAAAAGGTGTAGACCTATATCAAAGTCAAAACTGCTGAATATTTTAGATACATTATCTTACCTTTCCTCTCCATTAGAAAGATGAATATGAGAATGACTATGAAGAATTTTGTGACAAACTAACAAGAATAATAGATAAAGGTCCAAAAATATTTCAGACAGATTTATGTGCTGTTGTTGAAAAGACATAAATAATGTTACATGACAGGCAATATCCGTGCAAGTTTGAAAACCTTACAAGCCAACTTTTTATAGGCCAGACTCTGCACCTGCACTTAATTATTGTAAAGTTAAAGTTTAAAAAGTGGATTTAAAATCTGACACTAATCACGTGTAACTTTGATTGATCCATTTTAAGCATTTGACAAGTCACATGTCACAGGATATCATATGCATTTTATAACTTTGAGGGTGACTTTTACAGCCCTACAAAGTTTGTGGTTGATTTTTTGACACTTTATGAACTGGGAGCTGCACAACATATGATATGCTACTCCTGACATTATGTTTTGCAGTTTGTGTTTTATTCTTATAAAGCTGAGTAAAGATATATTTGTTCTCACATGGGCTGTAGTAGTTTACTTTTCATCTAAATGTCTGTTATTACATTACACGTTCTTACTGAATGATAATGAAAATGTAAGTTAATAGAGAAGAATGGCACAGTGGTGCAGTAGTTCGTGCTCTCACCTTGAGGCTTGTATTCCATGGTTGTTATCTGTGGTGCTTGCATGTTTTCCTTGTGTCTGTGCAGGTTTCCTCCGGGTGTCAGAACTTTCCTGGATAAATACAAGGTAAATGTCAAAAATATTGAATGTGCCCTGTAAACACTTTTTTGTGGGTTTAAGATGAGGTTTACGTTATGCACATCTGTACATTAGCTTGTAGCCAGCTGAATTAGGATGGACAAACTGAACATTTAGATGGGCAAATATCAGGGTTGGGGTTTGATTTGATGGAGCGTTTAATTTGCATGTCTAGAGCCTAATGTAAATAAATTTTAGCATAGCTTACACATTATTTATGGGCAATATTATGAATTGCATGAACTACAGACCTACAAACATTTATTTTTTTTTCGGAGTCCTTTATTTCTAAATCAAATGGTTAATGGTCCATCAGACCTGATCCCCCAGCCTGACCTGCAGTGGACGCCCTCTGCTCCTGCACATCAGACAAGGGTAACACACTGACAGAGAGATAATTGGGATACTTTACAACATTGGTCAGCATTTGTGAACTTTACTCTGCTGTTGTTGTGGGCACCTTCAATAATACAAAAGAGATACAAATATGAGAGGCCATGCACTGGAAGCTAAATGTAAATGTTTTAAACTTTAAAGTGTGTCAGTAGTTTAGCCGCTAGCTTGTTTGCACGTGGTACCTGTTGTCACGTTTGTGCATGGGCGCGTTTGCATCACATAACTCAGGCTTTCCTCAGTCTCCGGTCTGTCTGTGCCTCTTTGAGTCGTAACTTCTTTGACACAAAAGAAGAGTGATTCACCGAGTTGTTTTCAATTTAAAAAGGAAGTGTCGCTGCACCAGGTAAGCTAGCCTGGACTTTTTCTCTTCTGGTCAGGTGATCTCTATAGGCTGGAGATGACACAGGGCAACAATCTAGGGATTGGTCAAATTAAAACAGCTATGTATATTTTAAAATAAAACCTACACTTTCCTGTTAAATGCAATAAAGGAGCCCAAAATAGTAGACCTAGTGGAGAAGCTCTACTAAATATATAACTATATGTTCACTGTCCATATGTATTGTGTAATAATCAGTGGTAATAATATCTATCCTTTTTTTTTTTCATAATGGAAAATACCTTTAGTCTGCTGTGAATGCCTGCTCGTGTGTGATAAGCTACAAATGTAGAGGGGTAGGTTTCAAAATCCATTTAAAATTAATAATCCTAAAATGACTGCTGTTGATAAAAAAGTGTAATTGACTTATGGTAAAGAGCTTCATCGTCATCTTTCGAAATGCAAGATGTCACCAAGCTGGTATAAATGTTGTTTTTAATGGATACATGGGCAGTTTGTGTTTGTTTCTCAGCAGGACCAAATGATGTGAATAGCCATTGCTGTCACTGTTGCCAAACTATTAATAGATCTGTAATTATGGTTTGCAAATTGTTGATTCTCCCCTTCCTCTGTGGTATTTGATATGCTCAGCACAATGAGGAGATGAATTAGGACTAATAAACAGGTCTCATGATTCGCTCTCTAATTGGAGGATCATTATATTTCTTCCACAGAGATGCCCACAGCTAACGGCTTTAACAGCACTATTTCAAACAGGACACAGAGAGGCCTTAATGAATACTCCTGTGACTTTACAAAGGGAAGCACATATTCTGTTTTTATCTTACACATAGCTTCCTGTAATTGTTGGACTGAGGTGCAGTGCTGCCTCTGTTGAAGGCATTAATTATACAGGGTTTTATCCAGGTTAAAAAGATGAAAATGTATGAGGAAGTTTTTGTTTTACCGCTCAAGCACACTTTTGTTCAATAGACTTGACTCCTTGTCCTGGGATCAAAGACATTTTACTTGATACCTTGCCTTTGTTATGTCTAGATTTTAAATATAAAGGAGAAATGAAGGCCAAGTAATACCTATGTAAGCCATAACATTATGATTACCTGTCCTGTTACCTTTACTTGCCAATTTGAAATGTGTTTTGTTATTCAGTTCACCTGACAATGGTCAAGTTGTTTAGTCGTCATGTGTAATAATGTGTAATAATAATCACTTAGACAAGTTCTCCAAAATCATATTTCAGCACCACTGTTTAGATTAGACATGTGCTTCTCTCAGTTTTTTTTTATCAGTGGGACTATTGAAAATCATGACCATATTTTGCAGTGATTTGTCTTAAGTTGTGTATGTGATGCCCTTTTTTTTTTTTTTTTTTTTTAATTCAGGCATTAAGAGCATTTAAAATGAATTGGCTTATTTTTGCTTCTAAAATTCTCACAGTTGTTAAGATTTAGATCATATTGTGAAACATTACAGTCATCAGTAACCAAATAATCTAATCATCATTAACCATTTACATTTAAATTACAATGTAAAATGCAACACAGTATTAAAAACAGCTTTATATTGAATACCACAAAATGAAAAAGTAACTGTACCGGAATACAGTTACTCAGAATTCGTATTTAGTACACATATTCTCGATCTATTCAGTTACGTCCCAACACTGACTTCTTAAAGCAATTTTGTACCAACAAGCTTAAGAGGTGTTTAAACTCCTGCACAATGGCCTACATTTGTTGTATCAATATAATACAGTAAGTAAATGTCTTTCCAGAGCAAATGAAATGCGTGTTCAGGGACTGTGTTGAAATCTCCGGGTGCCGTTTTGTCCCATCAGTGAAGTTGATGGAGTCATTAGAGAGAGAGCAGCGTCCGCTCTGGTCCCTGTGTCGTAAATGGCCTTTAGGATTGTGTGGGTGCACTAGTGTTACCTTAGAGTACTCCTCGGAAGCCACTTCAGGTCAACGCAGAACGCTCAGGTGACAGAAACATAAGTATTAACAGTGGATATTGTAAAATCAACACATTTTCATCAAGTCAAGTGTTATATTCCAACTGCAAGGATTTTTAATATCACACATATGACCTCCTGTGTTAATATAGGCAGCTTTTCTTTATCTATTAGTGACAACCGTGATTACCTTTGGAAAGAGTGCAGAAAGCAAAAGTGCTGAAACGGACTAAATGGCAAGCTGGAGGAGGGCTGGGGTTTTTGCATATCACAACTCCTCGGTGGCTTTGAGAAACGGGGTGATAGAGGTCAGCTCAATATGCATATAATAATTTGGGGTTACATTCAAAGTTTAGGTTTTAAGCCTCTTGATGAAAGACAGCTATGAATAAATGTAATCTTTTTCATTTGGTCATTTGCTGAGGGCTATGTAAAAGTCTTTGTATGCTCTTTAACTATTGCAAATCCTTATTACTCATTCATTGTCACTCTGAGACACCTTCAGTTAGATTTCAGATATTTATTTAAGAACTCATTGCTGACTTTTTTCATTGATTTCATTGGCAATATGATTACAGTGATGGATGGATGAAAGAGAAAAGTTTGCACCGCTGCTGGAGAACTTATTTGTCGACTAGTGAAAATGCTCCGGTACGAGGGCAGACTGACAAAGGACTGTGTGCCATTCATCTGCTAACCTGCTCAAGGTGCGCTGGTTGATGTCCTCCTCCTTTGGTGGGGAACATATGTCCACAGCAGCTGTGCACTGTGAATAGGCAGTGATTGTGTGCAAGCTAACTGCATTCCTGGGAGCAACGCCAAGTTTGAGTGGAGTGAGCTGTCCCATTTCTTTTCTTTTTTCAGTCCAGCAGCATCTCCTACATTCCACCTGATTTACATGTCTCCTTTTCCTCAGACAGTATCTGTGGCTCTGACCAGAATAGCACAAAGTTTTTAGGAAGATGCTGAGGAGCAGAACTGGAGACATATTTCAGATGCTTAAGGCGTGTTGAGTGGAACAGCTGTGGAGCTGGATGCTCCCCGTGACACAGTTTACAGAATACGTTCTAGTTTATGATTCTTGTTATAATGATATATGATGTGTGTTTTCCTCAGACGTGCTGTGTCTCCTGCAGTGGGAGACTATTTCTGTGCTGGTCACTGTTCTGTGTTTACTTCACATGAAATTACACATACTACTACTCTACTTATTTCTTATACAGGATGGTCATTGGCACTCTTATTGGTTACAATAATTTTGAATTCTCTTGCACTTTGTACCTTTTTGCCATAGACAAAACAAAATGATTGCTATCAGGTTTAAGACCAATTCATCATTTGAATTGATGTCAGCAGATAGATTCTTCTCCAGCTCTTTTAATGGTGAAATTATTTAACAAGTGGATGTTGTGATTTTTGGCACACTTGTCCTTTAGCCGTCTTGGTTTACACTTGTAATTGTTATCAGACTATCACTCCGGAAAGCCGATGAGTGGTTGAAGCCAAGCTTACACAGGCAAATGGAAATCTCATTTCTGCTCCTGGTCTGATGATGACCACAAACAAACAATGGATTCTTTGTGATATATTTACTCCAGAATGACCTCTCTCCATCTGAAGGAACAAGGACATCCACTGGAGCTGAGAATCTGGATCCCAAAATAACAACAAGCCCCCACCTCCAGCAGCACCTTTTCATTCTTATACACAACACAATCAAAGCCCCTTACTGCCTTTTCCCTCATTGTTTAATTTCTACTGGCTATCTTTGCTATCTCTACTGCTGTTTCTTATCTTTGACCTTCAGCTTGTTGCATTGTCGTCACCCCCCACCTCACCACCACCTCACCCTTCTACCTGCCCCCCTCCTCCCCACCCTCTCCCCATACACACACATACACACACAGACGGGCGACCTTCACAGGGGTGTCATTACTCCCCTGACCCATTTGACGATCCCCTCATGTGGAATGTGCATATGCCCGAATCGGCGCGGATCCGGCACAGTATGGGGCGAGGTGAAGTACTTACCGAAATATGACTTGACACGCTTTATCAAATGGGGAAAGATGAAGACGAAACAGCTGCTGGTGCTGTCGTAAGCAATCTGGCCGTGATTGAATAAAAGTGTCAGGAAAAAGGGCCGCTTGATGGTCTTTTGTTCTACCCCCCCATCCCGCTTGATGTTAGTTTGAGCTGTCAGGAGGGAATCACAGCTGCGTGATTTATCAATACTTGGAGTGACCTTGCAGCCACGCCGCACCAGTATTGTGAGTGTGTGTGTGTGTGTGAGTGTGTGTGTGTGCGCGTGTGTGTGTTGTTGTTTTCCTCCTGTGTGTGTGGTTTGTGGTGGATTCGAGCATAAAGTGGAATATTTTCAAAATAGTTGGCACACATGGTTAAAGCTTTGGCTGGACTTGGAACAGAAATCTCTCCTCTCTTAGAGGCACAGTGAGTGGATTGTTCTGCCAACAGGATAAGAGTAGTTTTACCCGACATCACAGCGTCCAGCAAGTGTGAAAGTGTCTCTTTTAACTCATACGACTGAAGTTAAAATACTAAGTTCTGGTACTTTTTCCTTGTCATTTCTTGTCCAAAATTGTGTTTCACCTCCACACTACTTTCTTTGAGATGTGCTTAAGCATGCATAAGGTAAGAATTAAGGTACAGGGCATAGACGCATACACAGCAACCATTCTACTGTGCAGGGGTCAGATGTGATGGCCAAATACCCCATCCACCATCCCAAGTTGTCTGTGAAATACACAAAAATGAAAGTATTAAGTGAAAAATGGAGTGGAAGAAAACCTCAGACTCCATAGTTAGGGCTTTATAATCCCAGAGTATAGAGAGAGCGCCCATAACACGGGTGTCTGTCTCCCTTTCTCCTCTTCATAACCTGTCCACATTAGCATTTCACCTCCAACTCTTTCTTTGAGATGTACTTGGGCATGCCTGTTTGCGCAGCAGCCATTGACTGTCTGTGTTGTGATTAAGCAGATGTTTTATTGCAGACTGGAACAGTCATTACTGCCATAAACCCATCTGTGGAATTGCTTTTTATGCAAATTAACAAAGCATCTGCATAAATAAAGTTCTAATGAATACCTTTCTGCTAAGCTCTTTGATTTTTAAGTGTTGGTAATTGTGAACAAGCAGGTAAGAACAGATCAATGTACCTAACAGAGGCAGCTTTGTTTTTCAATCCATTTTAATTTTAATACAATATGGAATGAAAACTGTTATAGATTTTCTAATTCATTCACTGTTTAAATTGCTGTTTTATTAATTACATTTGTACAAAGCCACACGGTTAATTATTGACATATCTCAGATTCACAAATAGCTGTAGTTGCACTGAGTAGCTGATTTTGCTGTAGGTTACAAGGGAAATAAAAGAAAATCTGCTGCTACCGGTTGATTGGGAACTAGCGAAGAGTAAAGTTTGCAGGAGAACATTAGGCTTGCTGCCGCCGCCGCTGCTGCTTTATGGATCCCTTTGTTGTGAGGGTGCCAATGGAAGCTCATTAATTTCCCCTGGTTTTAATGGGCGAGTAGTGAACATGTGGCAGGAGTCGTCTTGGAGGGACCCACGTGAGGCGCACCTCTGTTGTTCAAGGGACGCTGTGTTTTATTTAATTGCAAAAGTGTCCCATAGGTTATTTTTTTTATATTAGCCAAATTGTTTACTTACTATTTGGTGGATTTTATTATTGTTTGGTTTCATTTAGCTTAGAACTCCAAGATGACAGTAATCTAGACTGTGATTTTATGTCAGATGCCCTCCCTATCAGATGCAATGTTGTCCATTTAACAGGGCTTAGATCCACCACAAAGGGTTACCACTGTTTAACCTCCTGCCTTTATTATTCTCAAGCAGTTACGATAGTCTACATTCACTTAATTCTTCTTTTTGTATATTTGTTTGTGGCTTCTTTCACAGAATCTACTGCCACAGCAACTGCTACAACAACTACTACTACGGTATCAACCACTATGATTCATCTTTCTTCTGATCACAAGGTAAGCACACCACTGTGGCAAAAACACTAATAGGCCTGTCACAATAATACATTTGGAAAGAAATATTGCGATAAATGATAATATTGAAACTACTTTATGCCACTGTCACAAGGCAGGATAATCCCACTAAATGTATTTTTGTACTGTATCATTAAAAGGCCTGAGTGGCAATAAATAAATGGCAGAATGAACCAATATTTAGACACAGAAATTGAATTTATAATGTATTCTGCCTTCTACTGGTCAAATCTTACGTTAGTACAAAAAAATGACAAAAAATCACTATTGTCAAGAAATTGTATACACAATACTGAGCCCCAAAATATATTGTTCCAGCGTTTATATATTGTATAATAAGTTGATATTGTAATTATTGTGACAGGCCTCTTCTCCAAACTTTAAAATGTCTTTAAAATGTTAAACACAGAGTACAGCAATGAGCCATCTAGTGCTGCTATGAAGTGCTCTTACCTCGCAAAACCCACATTTTAATAAAGAAATTCTTTGTTTAATGATTAAAGGAGTTCTGAGACATGAGTGAAGAGTGAGGGGGAGGGCTGTGGTGGTAAGTTCAGGAACGGAAAAAAAAAAAGTGGTTCAGGGTGACAGCAGAGTATTTTCTATCTAGCCCTGTAATTTGTTAAAGTTACAATAAGATAGGGTCATGTTTAGGGTTAGGTTAGCTCCTTCTCCTTTATATTATTATCTCTTTTAGCATCATAGAATGTGATTAAATTTACAGTTTGACTACATTAACTGCCAGCTTTCCTTTGCCTACTGTATCATGAGGACAGTCATTCTTTTAAGTGGAAATTTTCTCCTGGGCTTTCACCTCCATTTTACCACTGAGCTAGATTTTCTTACATCACAAAATAACAAACAAGAGGTTACGCTTCTCTGTCTCTCACTCATCACCCGGGCTGAGATCTAGCAACTTTTAGCATAATGACTTTAGCGGGGATGCCTTCTCTGCACAGTCCATCAGCCCAGCCATCTCGCAGATTAAATTATGTCGGTGGGCATTAAAGCTTTGATGCTGTATTTGGGCAGCGCACACGCATCCATTTGCAAAATTCCATATAACAAAATTAAAAACATGGACACCTATGGAAAATGGCTTGGCACCGGGCACTTAAAACCAACCACTCTAAACAGGCTGCTGACTAATGCATTTGTAATCATTTCTGTGATCAATGTTAGATACTGTGCAATAAGATTAATCAGCCATATGCAAAACTGGGATCGGGTATACAAAGTGAAAGGAACGGGGGAGGCAGAGATAAAAGAGTTGAAAGAAATAGCTGCACTATTATGTATGAAAAGGCAGTAAACACAAGCGCACCTGCATTCTTCCTCTGCAGTCTTGTGTGTTTGAGCGGCGCCGGACCGTTGTTCTCCCTCAGCTGTGCTTTGGCATCTGTGCGTGGCCATCTCGCCGCTGAATAGCCGGCTGATTATTCCAAATCTAAGGGAATATTCAAACAAGGCCCATAATGCATTCTTCCATATGATTCTCCAGAGCGCAGGCAGCTGTTCGGCAGCTTTCACCGCCACACTGCCTCAGAGAGGGACACATTTCTACACTCAATTAATAGGCCCCATTAAAGCGGAGAGAAGTTTGACTAATGCATGCTGGGAATCTGTTTGTCTTTTGGAAGAGGATACAGTCAGTAACAAAACACACATGAAAAATACAAAAGGACTGCTCACAAATTTGGAAACAGTAGATATGTGCTGAAATAGTGCTGCATGTTTAGAAAATGTTGATTTTTTGGTTTAAAAAAAAATACAAATTTCATAATTAACAATTTTCTATGTACAGTAACTGTCAGTGTGTTCCTCCAAATTGCAGTTGAGTGTGTCATCCAGATTACATGCAGGTCAATCTGCCGAGCCCGCCCATTGAAACGATAAGGCATTAATGACAGGAGTGTCAGCTGAATGAGACTGAAAGAATGAGTGAGGATCAGTGTCTCTTTGTGCGCCTCCGTTTGGCCACACAGTGATATGAGAAGCTGCAGCGTCGGCCGAGCTTGTAAAGTTCCACTGTCTGATGAATTCTTTCAGTCTGGCTTCGAACAACGGGGAGGTTGTTTGTCCAAGGGCACACCTGTAAGGTGCACAGCTACAGGCGCTCTTCAGTGCCCCGCTGCTGGACTCAAAAGCCAATTATTACTCTCAGAAGATAGAGCAATGTCAACTTCAAACGCAGCACATTCTTCAGGCAGATTAGGCTGAAATGATCTTTTATTATTGGGGCCTACAGGATGAATTGGACTATTTGCTGCTCTGTGTGCTGAAATACAAGACAGTATAAATTGCAGAGGTATGTTTGGAGTCCGGCTGACACAGTGTCTTTATGAAGGGGCAGCAGAGAGGATCAGATTAAGAAGCAGAACAGTGAGTGTCTTTCAGAGGGCTGCTGCTATCATCTCTGTCTTCTTGTCCGCGCCTGTTCAGAGGTTAAATGAAATGGCTCTAATAAATGTTTTGGTCTGGCTGATGCACCCGGCCGGCACTGAAACAAAAATAGTGTGGAGAAGAAGCCCGCTGTAAGATCACAGAGAGGAACAAATGGAGGGCGGGAGAACTATGTCAGCACATTACCAACATTAGAAACGGACTTGTTTTCACTTAAAGCTCAATTATACTGCGGCTTCCAGAAACAATTATATTGATGAATGCTCTCGAAGTTACTGTAATTAAATTATTCCATTTAATTAACAAATTATATTGAATTTTTCCCCAGAGAACGGCATTAGCCTCATCTGCTGTTTCACAAACAGAGTTCTCTAATGTTGTGTGTATGGAAGTGATTACTAGTGCCTAATGAAATGGTGTCAGATCAGATAAATGCTACAACAAGCCCTCTTTGTAACCCAGCCAAACTTCAGATGAAATAATAAAGCCCAAGAAGAATTATTGATTGTGTTTTTCAAGGACAGCCTTTCTGAACTGACAGCCAATACATTTTAATCCACAATGCCTTCCCTAAAAGAATGTATAGAGGCCATGCAGAATTATGCAGGTCTTTTAAAAATGTTATAGTGAAACTTTATAGTGACAATAATTACTGAATGTAACGTACCAGTGAAATGTAGAAGCAAAGGACTATTGTGTGTATAGTCACTCTGCGTAGAAGGTAATTACATACAAGTGGAATCCATTAACCGTCTTACTTTGATGGTTCAGCAGTAAAAAGCCACGGGACCGGAGTGCAGCTATTTTATATTCAACAATAGCTGACCAATGCCCTCTGCTGGGCACTAAGGGAATGTGTGCTTCAAACATGTGCTTCATTCACGGAGAAGTGTTTGAGTTGAGTCACACTGTATTTTCCTCAGGCTAGATTTTTCATTTATTTTATTTTTATTTTTTTCATTTATTTCTTATAGTTAGTAATGTGAAAAGCATATGGATTCTGTCTTATTGATATTGTTGACTATTTGCATATAGTTTTAATATAAATTAGAAAATGCCACTGGATCACTGTTAGGAAAAGCCAGAGCCAAAAATGACAGTTGGCTGCTCTTTGAGATAGGACATCCATGGACTTAAATTACATTTTAAAAGGTCAACACATGACAGGCAATTAGTCAGCTCCTAATTGGATGATCAGCAACTATTTATGTATTTTACACTTTTGACTTCAGAAGGCAGCAGTGCAGTGAATAAACAAAGCAAATAACCTGGATGTTTGAGCAATTAATCAAATGTATTTTCATTATTCTAAAACTAGAACTACATATCAATAAAACTACAATTTGAGCAATTTTCAACATGATCAAATAACTTGACTCTCTGTATCTTTGCCTATGGTTTATACCAGGTTTAGTAATTTAATTTAGTATTTCTGGTATAGTCCTGGTATGATCCTGGTTTGGACCTGGTTTAGTCCTGGTTTAGTTCCGGTTAAAACCTGGTTTGGTCCTGGTATATTCCCGGTTTAGTCCTGGTTAAACCCTGGTTCGTTGTACTGTAGCAGATGTGCAGGTTCCAGCATGGTAGGTCTACATGGCTCTGTGTAATACACCTGAGTGAGGCAGTGGAGAAAAGCCTGACAAGTCAATTGTGTTTAGTTAAGCTGATGTCTAAAGCTGCTGCACTGTGATCTCCAGAGGGCTGCATGTGGGATTAGGGATTCTTCTTCACAGCTAAGCCAAATATCAGGAGAATATCCAAGGCTATGAAGAACAAAGAGGAAGATAAAAAAACATGGTGTCAAAGTTCCCACAAGGTCACAGTGAGAAGCAGCGGCACACTCCAAGAGGATTCAAGTGTGTTTCCAAAAAAGAGAGAATAAAAGAAAGTAAGTTGTGCAACTCAAAGCAGTTACCTCAAAGGGCTTTATCTTATCAAACAGATCTCTAAATAAGGTCAAATTGCAGAGAAATCCTATAGAAAACAGCATTGAAGGAGCGATCTGTGTTACTTGGATATTGTTTGTTAGAATTCTTCTGTTTGATACCTTTGATGTGGGACCTGTAACCACATTATGAGCTTAGGTTTCTTTGATGTATGTGGCCTCTGCAACATAAAATATATTTGATTTTGTGAGATTTGTTTATGAATACAGATTAAATTAGTTTAAACTACTGTCTGTGTTCTAGTTTAAATCTACAACAAACAGCTATAAACATTTTTGTTGACTTTTGCCCCACTTATGGATTGGATTCTAGGAAAGGTGGCATGATGATTACTAAAATATGCAGGGGTACACTATTGCTTGTTTGCTCAACATTTCCAGGTTAAATATCTCAAACAGACAAAACTGTTCAATGGATGTTTAAATGCTTTTTACTTTTTGACATGCATATTGATGATTTTCCCAACACAAAACAGGCCTCGATCAGAACAGCAGCATCAGGCCAAATTGATCTGTAGTTCTTATAGGAAAGTGATTTAGGAGACATTGTATTTGAGCCCTCCTGATATATTCTTTCAGATTGATTTCAAATTTGTCATGTTCAGAATTGGCAGCTGTGTGCCTGCCAATCTGTCTAATCACTTTTGAAAGTGCCTTTGTGAAATAAAACCACAGACCCATACAACTGTGTAACTTTGGCTCTTCTTGATACCTCTTTGACTGCTTCCAAGTCACTTTTAGCAAAGTGAAACTATTTTAAGGCTGCACTTTAGAGCTTGTTTCCAGGGAGATGTTATTACTTTGGATTATTCCACAGTATGGCATTAAACCTATCTAGCTTGCATGCATTCTATTACAAGTGTTTTTGTTTAAAAAGAATACATATATTCTGATCAGGGATGCCTCTCCACAGACTTGACCAGTCTCTCCTGAAGTTGCAATTTTCTTCATTGAAACTAAAGCTCAATGTGAGTCATCATAATCATAATCTTAAAACCCAAAGAAGATATGTTTTATATCTACAAGTCTATACATGTCTCCTATACAAAAGTGACCACCTATAAACCACAGCACAGTATCACAGCATGTTACATACAAAATGCAACTTTATTAACCTTCATGCCTCCATTCATATTAATATACATGTATATTTTAACTTATTTTTCATTTCACAGCTCCATCCATATGAAAATACAGAGAATAAAAGGCAAAAACACTGACTGGATACTTAAACAACTTTGAGGGAAAAAACAGAACAGAAGAAAAAAAAAATAGGACACCTTTTCAAAAAGTTTCTGAAAAATTGCAGGAATAGAAATTACTTTTATAGATGTGGAATTCCATGAAGCAGAATCTCCCTTTTGAAATCACAATTTTGTTAAGGTAAAGAATGAAAAACAAAATTTGAATATTTACACTACACTCACTTTACATAAATACAGGAACAACAATTACTGTACGCAATATCAGCAAACTTTAACATAGGCATTGGCGTCACTACTGAAAAATCTTCATAAAACCAGAAAAATCAAAATTGTAGTAAATAAAACAAATCATTGATATTAGTAATTATTGACAAAGGCATCAGTCTACAGCAGGAATCCCACTCGCAGTACAATTGTGAGCAAGATTTCTTATGATAATTTTTAGAATGTGTGAAAAAGAAATTTGAGCTGTGACTTATTGCAAACAAAGTAATGATGCATGGTCTAAGAACTGTGGAGATGTGATGGTAGAACACTTGACACTGCGATATAAGGCTCAGTGCTAAAGGAAAAATAGAAATAGAGGTCCAACTTGCATATCTGTGCTTTTTTCCAAAGATGTTATTTAGTTATTTAGTTAATTTGAGTATGTTTTAAAATCCTGCACCCAGGCTAATAAAGTCATTGTACAAGTTTGTGATACGAGGCACTATTTATTTATTATTGCATAACTTTGACCCTGGTTACCGTTACAAAATTATGCTTTAAAAACGAAAGGAGAATGTTCTAAGGGAAATACAATACACCCTGTCTGTGTGGAGATCTTCAAGTCTAACTGACTTTCTGAAAAGAAGTTTCTTTTAAGGCATGCAACGTTAAATAGTGACAGTAGAGTTAGTGAGATGTTCTTGATAACTTTGTAGGTTAAAGCAAAAACACATCACCGGGAATTATCAAGTACCTTTTTAGGTGATTTATTCTGATTATACAGTTTTCCTAATGTTCAAGGAACACCTTTCTACCTCCACCTTATTATGATGTCATAAATGTGTGCCATAAGGATAGACTGGGTTTGACTGCTTTATAGATAGAACCCTGAAAATGCAGAAAAATATTGGCCAAAACAAATAAAATATAATTTAAATGGAGATTAGTAATTGTTTTGTAATCCAGCCTCATGGGAAAGGATGCCAGAAAGTGATACAGAAACATCACCACATTTTGCGTTTATTGCTATTTCTGTTTGAAAACCGAACCCACACATCACTCCTGATCAGCAGACATGTATCCAGTCTCGTCCCAAAGACGGAGACTTATGACATCATAATGGTCTCTGCAGTGATGGTCCAAGAATAACTATTTGAAATGTGTTATCAGAACATGAGCAACAGAAGGAAACCAGAGCTAGATAAATCATTTAGCAGTTAACACTTTCAGCCTTCAGAAATAAAAGGTTTTGATCATGTCAGTTGACCACAAAAGTAAACCAGGACATCACATATGATCTTGTACATGATGAACACCATTAGCCAAATTTCAATGTAAATCAAATCAGATAAATTACAGTCTCTGAAAAAGACCTGTATAAACACATGTTCTAGAAATCCAAAGCCCTATTTTTCCAATATATATACAGGCTGTAGAACTTTGTAATAATTTTCTCTTCACTATGACATATATTACAACATTTTAAAACTTTTTACATAAAGGAAATCATTACTGTATATTCATCTAAGTGCCCCACAATCATATTCTCATACTATAAAGAAGATAAAATATATCATGATGATTATGTGTGAATTAATCTGAAATAAAATGATTTTAAATTATTATAATATTAAACAAAAAGGTGCTGATATGCTTTTGCCAACAAATAAAATAATGGTAATGACATGTGCACAAGAAATAAGGATTATATAGTTTTCTTCTCTCAGAGAAG
Source organism: Boleophthalmus pectinirostris (assembly GCF_026225935.1). Classification (NCBI taxonomy): domain Eukaryota; kingdom Metazoa; phylum Chordata; class Actinopteri; order Gobiiformes; family Gobiidae; genus Boleophthalmus; species Boleophthalmus pectinirostris. Next base: position 20,057,485 of record NW_026570970.1, on the reverse strand, counting down.
CAGGGTTAAAATGTAACATGTTGATAAACTAAATAGGTGATACACTGTTAGTCTGTGGGCCTTGAGGATGTGCTGTTTGAGACTGGGGGATTTGACTGTGTATGTGCGCTCTGTGTTCTTGGCTTTTCCAAGGTGCTATTATCCAAAAGCTTGTCATTTCCTTTTGTTGGCTCCAGTCCAAGAAATGCATTTAGCAAGTGCTATCGGATGATTCGAGCTGCCCTGATGCTCTCTGGCTTATGTCTGAAGCTTTCATACGGGGAAGAAAATAATTTAATATAGAAATGTCTTTTAATATCACCATAAAAGTCGTGAAGAATACTAAGTGGTGATACTTTGGTTTGCCAATACTTGTGTTTGCTAAAACATAATGAAACACATACAGTACTGTGCAAATACATGAATTGTTTGTCCAAATGAAAGAGTCAAGTTTATGAGATGAACATAAAAATGTAAAAGATTGACTGAATTTGAAGAGCTTGCAGAGATTTCTTATTAACAGCCACACCAATGTTTGCACAGCACTGTACTGCACAAAGCTGGCAATGGAGAAATGGTTAAAGGATATATAAAAAGATCATGTGCTTGAAGCAAGTTCCCTGTGCTGGGGCTCAATACTAACCAAAAGAACAAGGTGGTAGCTTTCCAGAGTGGGGCAAACCCTCTTATCTTGACATCAATTCCTTGTTTTTATTTGTTAAAATTGTATTGCTCATCTACAGTATAGTTTTAGTTAGATACCACACAGCTCCTTTAACACTGCAGTACTGTTGTGCAAAACTACAATATTGTCACTGAGGAACACACGAGCAGAAGTCTGTAAAGTGCCTCAGTCTCACCCAAAGTCCTGTGATTGTTTCCATGTCCACTGTATTGGAGGGATTATCTTTCTAAGTCCAAAGCAAAACTGAAATTAAACATACTGAGAGAATATTTACCTTTGAAGATTGCACTTTTACTGATTGCTAATCACAGCACAAAATCCACAAATTGTAGGAAATGTTTAAACGAGGCTCAACTTAAATGAGAATGGGGGTTCATGAGAGGGGTGTTTTTGCTGGTGGGATGATATGCCACTTTTCATTGTTTAACAAACAATGAAGGTCCAAAACGTCAAAAATAGTGGAGATGTAGATCCATTTACGTTGCTTTTTACTCCAATCCCATTATATGGCTGCGGGATAGGTGAAAGTCCAGCCCTCTTATAGCTTTTGTAATAGATGCTTTCACATACTGTATAACAGCAGGCTGGAACAGGCAAAGGAAAGCATGGTGAAAGAGCTCCCTCTGCTGGTTAAAAAAGACAAGAAGGCGCAATACTGAAGCCTGTAAATCCAACCAAGACCTTGTAGCCCAAGTATTTCCTGTGGTCCAGGGCAGGTCCTGTCTCTGGTTCAACAGAGCACACACAGGAAATCCATTCCACAAAACAGGGTATTTCACATTAAAAATGCTGAAAAACAGCAATTTATCAATAAGAATGAAAACATCAAATTAAATGTTTCTTGATTGCATTTGTATCTTTAGTCCCAATAAAAGTTGTGAATTAAAAATCTAAATGTAATATTTACCAACAGTGCAGTAAAAGACAGTTTTCTTTTATTATAATCGACTGACAGTATACAATTCCTTCCAAGGATCCAGCCATGATCCTCTTCTTTCCTCATGTGTGTGTGTGGCTGTGTCCAGGCCAGCTGAAAACATTCACAGGGAGATCCCGCTCCCCCAACCGCCTGCCTGTGTCACTGATCATGCCCTCTCTCTCTCTGTAGCGAGTGTCCCACCATGCTCTGTCGCCCCCTTGTGTCACACGAGCATATGTCTCCTCCTGTGCAGGGCGAGGTGGTCTGAGCGGGAGAAGCTGCGGTCACAGTCTGCACACTTGAAGGGTTTGACTCCCGTGTGTTTCCTGTAGTGCCTCGTCAGCTCGTCGGAACGCGCAAACTTCCACGTGCATCCGTCCCAGGTGCATTTGTATGGCTTTTCCCCTGTACACGGACACACAACAAGGTCAGGAGGCACACAGCATAGGAGATCATCAGCCTATTTACATTAACATAGGAACTGTCTGACACTACTGAAGTAATGTATGCCTTAACGCTAAAAGTCACTGTGAACTTTGGGCTCTTTATGGTACAAACTTGAAACTTTTAGTCAAGTTAGAATGCTGTTTCCTCCTCAAAAACATTCCAGGAGTTGTGATTTGTTTCATTCTCACATGTTTGAGTAACTCTTTATTATTAATCTGTCAACATCTCCAGAGCTCAAAGTGCTCTGTTCCACCTTGTGATATCATGTAGTGGTAGTTTTCAAGTCAGCAGCAACCTTTTACATTTAGTTCACTTGAGATTTTCAAGTCCAGGGCTGAAATTATGTAAATAAGTGCAGTGAAGTTGTATGGCTTTTAAAAACACAGTGAAGAACATCCTGTATTATCATATGACATCACAAGGTGGAACAGAGTGTTTTCTGTTTGGGAGAAGAGCTCTTAAATATGCAGGATTTGTGTGTTTAAGCATGTGTGAATGAAACATACAAAATCCCCAGATCTGTTTGTGATTGAGAAATAACATTATAACATAGATCAGAAAATATTGTAATATGGGTCAATAAGTTCAATTTGAGGTGGGATATTTATAGGTAAAAACAAAAGAGATTTTGTTTTTAACCTATAAATGCCATATTTTACGGAAATAAAAGTGGGCACATCAGATGCTTTGTTGCAGCTGTTAAATAAAAAAAAAAAAAGAAGAATTTTTAATAACTGAATAGTTCAATAGAGTGTATGTGAAGATCTGAATGTAACCCACGGCATTGTCTGGCTCACCTGTATGTGTCCTCCTGTGGGCTTTTAGATGAGAGCTTTTTGTGTACACTTTATTGCAACCATCAAAGTCACATCTGTGAATCCTCCGCTTTTTGGAATCCGGAGACTCTGATCTCCGAGGGCGACGTATGCTGTCAATACTGAACGGCGACATGGAACTGTAAAACCAAGAAAACAAACGGGGGTAAATGTTTAAAACTCTTTTCAAATATTTAAAGGTTAGATTAGGTTAGTTTATTTGCCATATGTAGTTAAAAACCACATTGGAAAAGTGCACAATGTATCTTTTTTGATGGAGGATCTGCATGTTTCCCTGAATGTCATTGCTTTATCTTGAATGTTTCACAATATGGCATTAAACTCCATAAGCCGATAAGCAGGTGGGGGTCAGCTCTGTGGAAAGAGACTGCACTCACAGTAAAAAAAATCATGTTTACTAGCTGAATAAATGCAAGATAGATTTTGTTTAATGTTCATTTACAATACTATGGCTTTACATATCTATGCACATTCGCTATTGCAAAATTTATCCAGTTATGTTATGTAACTCTTATTTATCGTGCAAGTAACTACAGAACAGCTTTGTATGAATAAAAGTTAATTATGAAATGTCCTGGGCCTCCATCAGTTAGTTAATACTCTCATTACATCCAATTAAAGGCCCAGCCAGGATGTTGGCTTAACCGATATCATGGAATCAATATCCAGTCCAGCTAAATTTCTTGGAACTGCAGCGATATTCAATACCAGTATCAGTATCAGTGCATCCCTAAGTATTAGGGGTGTAACGATATCTAAGTCTTACGATACGATATGTCATGATATGAACCTCACGGTAAGATATTTATTGCAATATCGTGGGAAGGCTCGAGATACAGAGGGGAGGCTCACAATTAGAGATCTAACGATATTCAAATCTCTGTACGATTTTTATTGCAGCTAAAACTGTGAATATTTGACTTTTTCCTCTTAAAATGCCTTGAAAAGACTTAATCCAAAGAACTAAGACTTAAAAGTGCTTAGAACTGTTATTTCTTCTTGTAGTCTGCACTAAAATGGAGCAAAGGATCATGGTCTTTGTAGTGTTTTTTTAGCTGTTGCTGCACCATAGCTCTTCATTTAAACAAAGAGACTTGTGATTCGATATTGTGATGGTCCATGGTATTATTGTGAGAACTTTGACGATACAATATCATGATATTTCCGTTATTGTTACATTCCTACTAACTGTGGAACAATATGTAGAACAATAATATCTCTATGGAGGCAGACAGGTGGAGAAATCTGCAATTAAAAAGCAAAAATATAAATAAATCAACTAGCACTCTAAAACAACTTTCAAAACTATGTAAAAGTTGTATTTGTGTATATAACTTATTGTAGAAGGGACTGCACACTGAAGACTATTAACTAAAATTGTTGTGATATTATTCTGTCCAGCAGGTGGCAGTGTAGTACTACATCACCACCACAATGGCCAGATGAGCGTCCCTAGCTGGTCTTGTACTGCCTTCACTCTCACTAATCAATACCTCAGACTGTTTTATTTCCTAATGCTGATTGATTACGTTAATGATTACTGAGATTTGTGTCATCAATACATTTGGCATGACATTTCCTCTGCTTTGTATTGTCAATATTGTTGTTAATAGTGCCATTTGTCATCCACTGTCAGATCTGTACTGGATTTATTTGTGTACTTCAACAAAGACATTCAGAAAGATTTTCAAAAAAAAAAAAAATGAGATGAACGCAGGCATGAAGAATCTCTAAAGTCCATCTCTGCTTCTCTAACAGAAATAAACACATGACTGGTCCACTTCTGGTAAAAGGACAAGAAGCGCTCTGTTTGTTAAAAGGGTGGAGACTTCTCAATACTACGTAATGCAATGCTATGGCAGCCAATAATACACTTTTGACCGTATAAAAACAATATACTTAATCAATTATGAAATGTCAAATACCGTGAAGAAAGAGAATACTAGAAGATGCAACTTTAAACATGGGATTGTCAACTTTTTCAGATGTACAGCCTACCATGGACGAATTTTCTGTCTTTCTATATCTTTTCAAAGTAACGTGATTTGTCAAACCATCGGTAATAGGGACAATCTAAACAAAAACACCCAAAGCAACGTAAAGAGTCACTAGCTCAAATCCAAACAAATCACCTGTTGCTTTTGGCCACGTGCCAATGTGAGCCTCTGCAGGAAATGAGCACATGGGTTAGATATGACTTGCACTCAATCTCCCCTCTAATTCTTCTCTCTCTTTCTCTCTCTCTCTTCTTTGTCTCTCTTCGTCTTTGTCACTCTCTCTCTCCTTCTCTCTGTCCATACACACTAGGGCCCACAGTGTTACATGATGTCAAAAGCCGAATATTTAACCTAAGACAGGCTTTCATAATGCTAAAGGAACGCAGCGAGTTTATTGGGCTAATCTGTCCGGGTGAAGTGGCGTCATAGTAGTAGGGTGTGTGCGTGTGTGCGTGTGTGCGTGCGTGTGTGGAAAAGGAAAGTCAGGATGATTTGGTTAATCATGAGAATTTCAGAACCAAAAATAAGTTACTTAAATTCATGCTACACTTGAACAGATTCAATGTCGGTTTACTTTTTATCTGTTTAATTCATATCTGGCTGTTCAGGTTACATACATTTTGTTGTTCAGAAAGTTTGATTTCATAGTTTGTCACATAGTAAAGAAATGATGATCTATTAGACATTGTGAATCAAAGTGAATTTTACTGTTGTTTGGCTATGGTGTCAGTTATCATAAATAATCATAAAATTATTATGTTTCTTCTCACAATAATCTTAACACTAACATTTGAAATTGAGCCCTTCCTAATGTGTTTCTGGGGGAGTGAAGAAAACAAGTAGGGATTTACAGTGCAAACCTCACGCTCAGATGAAGAGGATGTTTACATACAAACTGTGAAGATACTACGTGATTGGAATATCATTTAAGATGGTCTGGTTATAAGAGCTTTTAAAAGACTGAATATACTTGACTGTAATGCATTTTGTGTTACGTTTTCGTATATAAAAAAAAAAGCCTTTAAAAATAAAGTTTGATTTGATTGGATATTGCCTAAAGTAGTTCTAAGAAGCAATAGTCGGGGGTAGACTTAGTAATTGAAAATAGCACTTTTTAATTGAGAAATATTTGAGATAGTTAAAAAGGTAATAATCTCGGCGGGTTGTGACTGAAAAAAATGGGACCATTTTCTTCTGTTTCAACAGTTTGAAGCAAAAACTTCAACATAAAATACTATTGCATTTTAACAGTTTTTTTTGCATTTGATTTATATTTTATTATTGTTAGTTATTTAGGTTTCATTAAATTCATAAAAACTTTAATCAATATCTAAAAATAAAAATAGTACCGTAATCCTTTCTTTCCTTTCGTCCTTCCTTCTTCTTCCTCCTTTCTTTCCTTTTCTGACTCTGCTCAGATGTTTTACGCAGTATCTGTACCTCTCACATCTAGTTGTCACTATAGACTTGTTATATGTTCACATGTGTAGTTTCACAGCTCCATATGCTTTTGTTCCTCTTGTAAAGCTGCTGCAGGCAAAATCTTGCTTGAACCCAGAGTCACGGCAGCATCACACAATCCCTGTCTGTTTGAGTGCAGACCCGAGACACGAACACAGCTAAGATCAATGTAAGAGCACATCCTCCTTTAGGCCTATTGGATTTCTCACTTTTACCTCTCCTCTTCACTCTATGGCTGCAGTCACACCAGCCTCAGATGTGTCACAGGTCACACTAGTTCACGTCATTGTGACTATGCTTAGAAAAAGAATCCCAAATCTTGAAATCCAAGTGTCTTAGATAAAGACAGATATTTGGGTTGTTAAAGGTTCCATATTACAAAAAAATGACTCTTGTGAGCACTTCCTGTATTACCAGATGACATCACAAGGTGGAACAGTGTGTTTTCCATTTGAGTGAAGTACTTGGCCTTAATATACAGGTTTGCATGTTAAACATGTGAATGAAACAAAATGCAACTCCAGGTATGTTTGTGATGAGGAAACATTATAACATAGATCAGATAATAGCGTAATATGGGCCCTTTAAAGAGGACATATGTGAAATCAACCTTTTTGAGATTTTAATCATTTTTAACAGTGTTCTTTTATCAATAGCTTACTCATGCATTCATGCATGTTTGAGTAATCCTGTACTGTCCTGCATGAGTCCTGCTTGAGTGTTCAGGAAATTTCTGTTTTCACCTACCCCCTATCGCCACCTGCTTCTGTGTATTTACTTGCAATTATTTAAACAATGCAGACACTGCGTCATACAAGTAAGGTTTAAAAATGTCACGTAGCCATTTTTCAACAACAAAAATACAAAAATGAAAATCCATTGCTTGTTACAGTGAAACACTATAAAGAAGCAAGGGCTTTCAGCTCTGCAGTTCTGAACAGTATGTCAGTGGACTTGTATTTCTATTATTACGCCATTTAAGATTAGTATTGCAGTTTACAATGAATTATTCAAAAATGTGCAATAGCGATCTACATATTATGTTTTGGTTTAGTAGTAAATACCACAAAAAATGCACAGTATGTCTAATGTTTAAGGTACTGAAATTCAATAGTAGAAATTATTTTTATATTACTACTACGCATTTTTGATCAGTATAGTATCAGTACTGATTAGTATCTGGGTTTTAACTCTAGATCAAACATTTGGCCCTGCTCCAGCTCTATAACATTTTCAGTATCAAGTATGTCAGTTCACATCATTTCTACTAAACAACCAAACGTGACAGCAGCTTTGTGATGAAAACAGGAAGCTTGTTTTGTTCCTGTGTGTATCCTATTGGACAGGGAGCCTATGGGCATTCCTGTACCTGTCTTGATTCCCCTCGCCTCACCTCACCTCTCCTCCCTCACCTGCTCTGCTCTCTGGTCGCCTCTGGTCTTTGGGGAAGAGCCAGACTTGTCTACCAACAGCAGCCTCTGCCCCCAAACTACACACACACACACACACACACACAAACACACATCTTCTCCTCTGTGCTCATTCTCTGTGGTTTTCACTCATGCTCTCCCACAAAAGCCCATGCAGCGGTCCCCAGGGAAACACATGAATATGGAAGAGGCTGCCCAAGAAGCGCATGACACAAACCCCTTCCCTCCTATCTCTCCTCCTCACCTCTTTATTTATACGTGGATACCTGGAATAGAGGCTGCAGGCACTCCCATCCTCCGCCCTGATGTCCTCTACTCCCTCACTACCCAATTACATAAAAGCATCTGCCTCTAAATTAAAGCTATAAAACAAGACTATAGCATGTAGACACCCACCACTTGGGAAAAAGTTAGAACAATATGTAAAATAGGTATAACAACAGTGAAGTGCGTTTGGTATTTTCTTGGTTGGTTGCTTTCAAAATCTCCATGACATATTTTTTTTATTCAGACATAAACATCCATATGCTTCAGTGTTCATACTTGTGTTTGTGTTTTCCTACTCAGCATGTCTTGTTGTAGTGTCCCCATTATGCAACTATCCATGGGTTTCATAGGGAAAACAAAACAGGACCATTTCCATAGCAATTAATAATGCAAAACTAAATATTCTACTTTTTGAATGGCCAAAAAGTCCTCAAAATATTGTCAATTACTAGGGAGCTAAAGTCCATTATTAGACATGTCTACACAAAAATGTTGGTTTACACTTTTCTTAACAAAGGCTGACCTCCTTCTTAAACCACTCAGCATGCTTACAGTATATGCACAAGCACATAGGATTTCTGAAAAGCACCCATACTTTTTCATGCACAAAGCCGGCTAGAATTTCCACAAAGCGCAGTCTGCACTTTGCACAGTGAGACAGAGTGGGCAGGCCCTGGCACAGCTCTGCGCTCAGGCTGCCTGGTGATTTATCTCCATAGTGAAGGCCTGGGCACTGAAAGGTTGGGCTCTGCCAACCTCTGTTCTCCTCTGACCACCCGGCGCCCACGTGTGGCACTCTGGGGTACAGCTGTCCCTTTTAATAACCCGCAATGAATCCACACTTTGAATGGTGTGCGTTTGTCTCCAAACAACAGCATATACCACACAACCTCCTGCACTGTGTTTTAGAGATCTACCACAATAGAGTATATAATCAGAAACTTCATAGGCTATGTGGGAAAAGGACTAATAATTGTTCTATACAAATCACACACTACTACAGAGAAGTATAGCAAGTCTTCAATATACCACAAAGCTGGATGAATTTCCCAAGGACTGTTTAGTACGCTAGAGCCATATGCGTATGAAGCCCACGCAGCAACACCCAAAAATAATGTGCACGTCTTCATAAAACTAGATCTATCCAACATGCCTAAGCTAAAGTGCCAAAGGGATAAACAGTTCAAACTGAAATAAATGTATCATACATTTTACATTCTTTAACTTTTCTTATTGTTTTGGCGCATTATTGTTTCTATGTAGCAAGTTCCCATGTTCACTAGCATTAGACTGGCCCCAGTTATTTTTTTTGCAGAAATAAAGTTGCATCCCTAATAGCATGTCCATGAAATATTTGCTTAATAAATGATGAGTTTCAGTGTAGTTTAATTTAGCTGAATATAGTTTTAATAATTTACAGTATACAATATAAAACATGTACCACAAAATGCAAAAAGTGGTGGGGGAATTGGAGCACCCACACGAAACCTACCCAAAGACAGGGTAAACATGCAAACTCCACACAGAAATGCCCCATGCTGCTCAGGAGTTGAACCCTAGCTGTGAGGATATGAGTGCTAACCTCTATGTCACCATGCAGCCCAGACATGTATATAAAATAAATTAGGATACTCACTCTTGCACTGCACGGGCAATAGACAGAGCAGTGGAGCCTGTCTCATTAACACTGTCCAAGGTCACGTTTGGCAGGTCATCATCTTCACTGTCACTCTTGATGTGCCGTGGAGATAGACCATTGAGATCTGAGTGTCCTGAGAAGAAACAACAACAAAGTACAACAGATATTACAACTACGCCACCTTGGAAATGCCTCATCTGAACTCATCTGAAGCTGGGGTTGGGCCTGGTTATTCGTAGTGAGATGGGAGACCTATGGGAATACCTGGTGTTGCAGTAGAGCAGCAGTGACTCTAGTCCATACTGCTGTTGTGTCCTTAGGCAAGACACTTCACCCACCTCGCCTAGTACGAATGCTGTGTGTGTGGTTGATTGGTGGTGGTCTCAAGTCATGAATAATGCAATGTTAAGGATCTTTGAGCGCCCCAAAAAAAATCGCCATAAAGATAAAATGCATTATTAAGATATGAATGTCTGTCTTAGATTTTATTAATCATTGTTTAAACAAATACAAAATATTATCTTTTGAGTCACTTGAGTATTTGGTCCTGGGTTAGCACCCAGGACCAAATACTCAAGTGACTCAAAAGATAATATTTAGATACAGTCCTAGCACTGTGCATGACAAGGCCTCAGTGCAGAGATTTTCAGTCAGGAGCTGTCAATCTAAACTAAATCTTCATTTATGGACAGGGCAGTGGAGCGTGACACAGTAGCCAGCAGTCACAGTAAGAGAGGAGAATGCAAATAAGTCAGTCCCACATCTACACACACTGTATTCTTATCAGGCTCTGCCCCTCTGATAAGCAGAGGGTGCAGGGTTGTTTGTACATTTTACTGTCTTTGTGCAGCTGGCAGGAAAAATTAAATTCTCTGTTGGAATCTTATTGCAATAATGTTTAGAATATATATGGGTTTGTGAATTATATCACATTCTCATTGTTTTCTTTATTTTGGTATCACTGTATTTAAAGCACTTGTACCCATGTTACATTAGCCTTTTTTATTATTCATGAACATTCTTTGGCAACACTATTTAAAATATGCTTAATTAGTCTTAATAAAGTAGGAACACAAGACTTAATTCATAGTGAACATATTGTTTATTAAGAATTAATGTTTGAGTCATTCTTAATAAACTATTTGCTCATTATGAATTGAATGTTTTTCTTCATGTTTATTAAAGTATAGTTATTATAATATTTATTGCATTCTTTGGTTAATTCACAATTTGAAATTTGCTGGAAACAACAATGAAGTTAGATGTGGAGTCGAAGTTGCATTATATACTGACTGAGACTATTCATCCCTAATCTCTACCTGTTACATACAGTGTGTGGGGAGGAACACAGTAGCTTATAACAATACTTTTTCAGATAACAGATAACAGTAACACACCTTCGCACTTTTGCTGTCTAAATGTCACATCTACTGGTGTCTCCAGTGGTCATTATTCAAATTGCCAAAGTACATTTATTAATCCAAAAACCATGACAATATAAAGCAGTTTAAGTGCTTTGTCCTGATTTTCAAGTTAGCACAGCTAAGCATCTTGTGGAGTTTCAAAGCTACAGTATACCTGGCATGACACCGTCCTCCACTGGCCTTTCAGTTGAAATTGTGCTCATAATGGGCCATAATAAGGGGCTGGTGGTATAGGAGCAGGCACTGTGCTATTACTGGGGGGCATGCACAAGTGACGCTGTAACACTGCCGGAGGTGGCTTTAAAAGGCTTCTAACTGTTGATGTAGTCGAAGAAGTGCAGAGTGGTCACTGGCTCGCCTACCCTTCAGAAACCTGTAATTAGTCAGAAATGCATCGTGTGTCGGAGGGGGTATTTTGAGAGAGGGACACAAAGGAGGAGTGCTGAAGAGGTGGGCAGAGCACCGGATTTCTTTCTTTCTCTCTCCTGTTGTTTCCAGTCAAGCCCTGTTTCCATAGCAACCTGCTGCTGGCGGAGACAGGGAGACAGCGGTGAAAAGCAGGGTGCCCAACCTGAGTGCGCCCATGTGCATGTTTGGCCAAGTATGTGTGTGTTCAAGTGGGTTTTTGTAGCTATAATGAAAGCTTCAACGTGAATGGCGCGCATCACTGCACAGGGTTTTATGGTGTCATACAAGGTAAATTCAATCTTTGAGGGTTTTTTGCTAAATTGGCATTTTTTGAGTGACAATTTTGTTTCCCCTCAAAACATACCTGTCCCTGCTGGGACATTTGAAATTTAGGTGTTTTTTTGTCAACCAAGAAATCCATACAACATCACCATAATTGTTCACAATTTAAACTGCATTTGTTGCAAAAAAGCTACTTTAAAATAGCAATAGTTTCATATAAACTGCCACACTTCTCTGCTTAATCAGGTGGCATGGCTGAGCACCTTTAGCCTATACAATGGTCAAGTTGGTCAATGTTTCTTTTTTCATTTTGATAAAAGAAAGTAATTGTAACTATATTATGTTGATAACAATTGTTGTACCAATCCTGTAAAAATGTCATAGACTGTCCATTGTGTTGTCTTTGCTGAATAGAAATATGTGAACCACTGCCAAACTTAATTGTCAACAAAGGATGTAATGAGGAAGATGAATCACTGGAGAATTGACTGAACTGAATAACATTGTGTGTTGAAAGAACATTAAAACAATTATATTTGGATTTGTAGGAGGTTATAGGGTGCATTAGGTGCCACCATTTGCATAAATTGTTAGATGCTGTGTTTGTCTTGTGGTTGCTATCTAATTAAAAGTCACTGTGTCCACCACACCCAGTGTTTAACATTCATCCACTTGACTTCCTTTGTGCTGGGTGCCTTTGGTTCTGGGCAGAGCAGATATTGGGCTGTATCTTTCATGTGTTTGTGCAAGTGCAACACGCCTTCACTATCCATCCACACCCTCTTATGAAAGTCTTGTTTTTCCTGTCCTCCTTTCCTGTGCTCTCTTTGGGAGCCAGAGGTTTAAAACGCCCATCTCCCAGGACCACCCCACCCATGTTGTCCAAGTGTCTGTCTGAACGTACAGTCTGTTCTAATTACACATTTATTTGTTTGGTCAAACTTACAGTGCAGCACAGTGAGGAATGGAGAAGTAACTATGTATACTTGAGTCTATGCAGCAGGGTGGGACGAGATGCAGCCTCTCTTACCACATGCTCCGAGTACACAGTTGGACACAGACACCTACTGTAGGGTCACTCCCAGTGGTTGGCAGTAAAACCACACCCACGGAAAGCAAAGGACAGATTAGTCCAAGCTGGTAAGTTTTGAGTTCTCAGAAGAGAATAGTTTAGTCCAAACTTAATTGTTTTATTAGGTATTTAAACACAGGTGCATTTTGGCAGCACAAACTTTAGTTAATGTTTAATTGCAAGCTGTTAGCTTGTGATGGTTCATGGCACCTATCTGTCTGGCTTGATGAAGAATCATTTTCAACAAACAATAGAAGCCTGTTATAATTATGACATAAACTAGCATAATTTCTTTTCAGGTTGTCTGATAATGAATTGTTCATTATATTTTTTTCTGTATTTTGAAATTAACCACTCCGTAGGCAATATTAATATGCAGTGTATGCACAAAGCCCACTCTCACCTTTGCCCTTGCTTTTGGCCTCATCGAGCAGAGGTAGCATGATGGCGTTGTTGAGGCTGGAGGGTGATCGAACAGCAGTGGTGTACATGAGCGGGAGAGACTGCACCACAACCGGGATGCGGTGAACATGGCTGGCCAGCTTCCCCGCTCCCTGCAGGCTCAGAGGGCTGGACGGAGGAGGCGGCACAGAGTGCAGGATGTGCAAATACGGCTGACCTCTGACGCCAGACCCAGGGGCGACCAGCGGGCCCGGGGAGAGCACCGAGGAGGCAGAGGTGATGACTGACGGGGAGGAGGAGGACGATGAAGATGAGGGAGAGAAGGCCGACCTGAGGGGTGAGGAGGAGGAGGTGGAAGAGGATGGACGAGGTTTGTTTATGGACAGATCCACTGGTTCAGTCTGAGTGTGGAAGTGTAGCTCATGTGCCAGGAGATCCTCTGAAGGCTCAGCTTTGACTCTGCTCAAGAAGAAGGGCATTCTATCCATGGCAGAAAAAGGCCGCACTTTGGGTGACTGTGGAAACAAGACAGACAGGCCTAATTTAATTGCCATAGCATTACATAATCTGATGTTACATAACTAAAATTATTATTTGAGAGAGAAAAGTTGTACACAGTGTGCACAATCAATGGTGAAATTTATGAAAATAGCATTTAGTTTCATGTTTTTTTTTATTAGTTTTTATTAATATTAGCTTGTTAGCTAGTCTTCCTTTGCTTAAGAGTCACTTTGTCTATGCCTGCCATCACCAACAATATTTAGGAACAGCCAAGTGGGAGCATCTCTCACACGTTCTTTCACTGTGGCGTGGGCTGCTCTACTAGACTACTACTCTCTTGTCTGTACTTCTCCTCCTGTTTTCCATCACTCCCACAGAAATGGCTGCTGCCCCCATCCGTGTATCTCTTCTAAATCTCCTTTGTGACAGTGGAAAAACATCATATGGGCTCAATTTCCTGCGTGTCTCTCTGTGCCTGTGCGTGAAGGGCCTCCTAAGGCCAACACTGGTGGCTCCAAGTATCCCTCGACACATCCTTCATTTAACACCGGGTAGACTGTAACATAACCGCTCCATCTGTCTGTGCACTTTCAAGAATCTGTGTACTTGGAAAACACAATAGAGAGCATACACAGGAGATACACATTGTATGTCCTTATACTATGACTTTGGATCAAATCTATGTACTTTCTTTTAATGGACAAAATGGGAAATATCAATTTCTTGCTACAAAATTTCTTCACCGTATGTGTTCAGACTAAGGTTTGTTTAAGAGTCACATTTCTCGCCCCTTACGTAACGCTGGCCAAATCCAAATCTGTGCTGAATTATTCTGAGTCAAGTTTTTGCGCCTGTCTGTTTTTATGTAGTAGCCGGTACTATTTATACTCCAGACTTGTATACTTGTATTTTCTCAGCCTACAGGAAATGTTATGACCTTCAGCCTGAATTTAAAAAAAAATTCTTGAGCTTACACTCTTTCTTCTTTGGAAAACAAACCCCAACCAGTAAAACAAGCCCTCTCGTGACCCCCTTGGACTTTCTGCTTGGGGTTCACTGTGAGGTTAGCCATGTCAGGGCAAAGTTCACAACATGTTATGAGCTTTTTAATGCCACCCAGCACATCTAACTATGGCTTCTTTCACTGGTTCTTGTGAATGGCTTCATTATTTGTTTGCATTAGGTTACAAAACAGTTTTAAAAAACTGACCCCATAAAAAGTTTTGAAACATGTGGCACCAATCTGATTCTTCTCTGATTCTGGTAAGGCAAGCATGCACTGCTCTGAATTGAAACCTTCATCAAAAAACTAAGGAAACTACATATACCATGATTCTTTGCTCCGTTCTAATGTAGCTAACAAGAAGAAATGAAACACTTCCAAACCCTTTAGAGAATGACAGTAATGATAACTCTAAAACTCACCAGGACATTTTAAAAGGAAAAAGTAGGATTTCTGCTTTGTCTAATACTGCGTACAGTGACGTGAAAACTGTAACAATATTGTGAGATTTGGATATTATTACATCCCTACTGACTACTGATATAATAAATCCTTTGACAAAACTATATATAAATGTCTTAAATCGTACTTGAATTGAGTGAAAGTTGTAATATTTCTTAATTGTACTACTCAAATTGAAGTGCAAATACCAAACATAGCTGATCTTGCAAACAGGGGAAGCTCTTTACATTTTCATTATCATATTCTGTTATTTAAGAAATTGTGAAATACCTTCACTTACATTTGTATAGCTAACTGTAATTGCATAATAACCCTGCTTTGCAAGTAAGAGCGTCAGGAGTAAACTTTTTTCATAATAAGCCTTGATTTCCCAATTTTGCAATTTTTCAAAATCTCGATTATTAAAAATAAAACTTAATTGAATTAATTAGATTGCCCAGCCCTAGAAACAACTTAATACATAAGACTGAACAAAATTTACATAGCAAATTCTAAATGTTTTCCACATAACCACACAGTCTTACAGATGCATTCTTGTATTATTAGTTTATGTTCACTTGCGCTGCTCAGACTGACCAGTATTGTGTTTTATGACCCTTTGGCTCTAATGCCCCACCCTGCTGCACATGATGTTTGGAGTGATGCGTTCTGTCTCAGATGTGATTGTCACACTCCAGCCTGCAGCCGTACACAGCCCTCGGGCTTTGAACCCTCAGCTCCTCCGAGACTGATCCCACTGTTTTCAAAGTCTTGTCTTTCTTGGTAAGTGCTCTTTGTGTGTGTCTGCTTGGATACTTAAAGCACAGCAGCAAAGTCAGTTTTTCCTTTTACGAGTGAAATCTGAGATAAAGAGGATACTAGAATATACAGTCTTAGGCAAGTGTGTAGTCTACATATTTATGGAACTGGTTTAAAATGGCATGTAGGTTTTTGTCTATTCAACTTAAAATCAAAATAACAACTAAATGGGTTGCTATCCAGTATAGAGTGAAGTGAGATTAAAAGGTGTGAATCTGACTGATAAAATAATAAGTTCTATATTCATGACAGCACTTTTTAACACCTTTTTTTTTTTTTTTTTTTTACTGTAATAACTGTTGAATTGGAACAGACGAAATCAGGAACTTGCATACATTTTAATCTGAGTCACTCTCCTCTTTAACTGCCTCTGAAGAAGGGAAACTGTGCTCTTTCAGGTACTGGGTATTAAACTATAACTTACATAGTTTATTCACTGCAAATTTCAAAAAATGAAACTTTCCTTGAGAACTCAAAGGACCTGCTCACATAGTGACATTTCACAGCATTAACAACAGCAGATTTTTATATATGAAAAATGCCTACGTAATGTTTATGAACTTTCGTATGACCCGGAGTGTACAGAGCAGTGGGCGAAGAAGGGGTGTAGGTGAAAACAGAAATTGTCTGATCACTCAAGCTTCCAATGTAGGACAATACAGGGTTACTCAAACTTGCATGACTCAATGGAAATACAACTCTGAGTAAGCAAATGATGAGGGAATACAGTTATAGCATTGGCTCATAAAAGTAGATTTTATATAATATATTCCCTTTAAAACAGATAATGATAGACAGACAGACTCAATACTCCTGCAATGGGAAATGAAACAAATTGCTGCTACCTACAATAAACTGCGTCCCTTGTGGCTTCTCAATATAAATGATAACAATTGTGTGGAAAGGTCAAAATAATGGCGTTATATAGGAAAAATGAAAAACAGAAACTCATTTACATCTGGAGCATTAGCCAGAACATCTCAACATGAAACTCGAACGGAAAACTTCACCCACCCCCACTTTCGGTTTGACAGATACAAAAACACAGTCTCCAACTCAGACTAACACATACACTAAAAGATATGGTCTGCCTGCCTCTGTCCTCATGCCATTGTCTTTATTAGGGGATACTGGTTAGCTGGGCAGATTTTCCAGCCCCTTGCGGGTGAACTGTCTAACAAGGCGGTCCATTTCCAGCAAGCCCCTGGCCCCCCGCCACCCAAATGAAGACCACATTTCTTCTTGAGCAGCCTAAACTGTCTGTCTGCAGTCTAAAGGCAGGGCTCAGTCGGGGCAGATTGGATCTCAGTGCAGTTCAAAGCATGTGGGCTGTGAGGCTGACTTCCTGTTTCTGACTGACACAGCTGTACATGTGGAGATGAGCAAAAATATTGGGTCACCATTAAATGTCTGGGCACCTAAGAGGACAGAGAATCATAAAGAAAAATAGGACTAATTTTGTTGGATGGAGGTAAAAATTATTCAATTGACTATAGCCTATCGAACCTTTCAATTAGATTCAGGATTTATATTAAAACCAAACAGACAATACTGCAGTTGTGGTTTTAGAGATGTCCAAAATTTGATTATCAAGTATATCATAAAATTATGCTGCAAAAAGAGCTAATTAAAAAGAGAAGACAAACTTGCAGAGCAATCATTCAAACAAGGACTAAAAGGTTTATTTCTGCAATTTTGTGGTTAATGGTACAAGCTACTCATGTTTTGTTTGACTTCACCCCAGCCATGATATTTACACAGTTTAGGCACAATTTAGCACAAGTATTACTATAAAATGGCAATCATAATATATTTTAAATTGATTAAAAACTACTTTACATATCAAGTGAATAATCCACCCCTATTCAGTATCATATTTTAGCCAGAATTTGCTACTTTTTATATAGAGTTAATTAGAAAATTATGGAAAATGGATACAGAAACAAAATGATATAGAAACAAAAGGGGTCACTATAGTTTCCTTTGAGTGTATTGTAGAGTACAGACAAAAGTGAGCAATGACATTTTAAGTAACCATGTGCCATCTTTTATCAAAGCTTTGTAAAGTCATATATCATCTTTATCAACAACAAGCAATAACGCACAATCCGCCACAAGAATTCCAGAGATAAGCTGATGTGTTATCAGCAAATGGCATTTTTCTCATCCATCATCCACTAATACTCCTCTCAATACACATCTCAACTCCTCTCGCACAAAGTGCCCTCGGTGATATATAGGGGGCAAGCAATTATTGATAGATTATGAATGGAAATCAATGACAAAACTGAGCATTCATTTATCATGATTACAAATATAAAGTGGCCTGCATCTACTGGAAACACAGCTGTGGCACAAAGCTGCTGTAACCTAGCAACCGCTCCTCCACAACAAGACCACTTTATTTCGAGGTATGTGTGAAAGGGAGAGTTTCAATGTGGGCCGAGCTCAACCTGAGAGAGGTGAGGCCATTATCAGCACATGTGGGACTCCATGAACACACTAAATATTCCATTACAGGATAGGGGATGTACTTCAACAAGTGCAATTTTTCACTTGCTTTCGAACTAAAATGTTATATTAAACAATCATAGAAATCAAATACCTGCTGTCAGTAAATATCTAAAATTAAACACTGCTGGTATTTGTGTTAAAAGCGTACTAGCTAGTAAGTACTAACAAAGATTATCTTAATCCAAGACTCGAGTTCATGTGCAATTTTTTTTATATTGCATTACTGGTTAAGGCATTTTCTACGAGAATACAAATTACACTGTGTTGTTTGTGCTGAGAGTCACACTACCACTAATTTATAATATTATATAATATAAAAACAGGTGAGTTATTTCAGATTTTTGGATGATCTTGCCATAATTTTGGACATTGAAATTAGGTGAAAGTTCACACAATTAAATGTAGCGATGCAGTTTGTAACATGACGCACTGCACTTTTTGTTCATAATTAGGAAAAATGTAAAAACATGTCAAAATAAAAAATGGACTTGAACTGAGAGCCACTAAAGGGCATAGGAGGATACCGGGAACCACACAGACATAAACAGCTAGGGCAGACTGATAGAAAAGATTTAGTTTCCCATGTAACCCTCCTCCCTGGAGCAGTGACTTCATCTGCATCCCCCTCAGCCAATGTGGACTCATTTCTGGCTTTGGTCACCCCCTCCCCTCTGCTTCCCTCTTCTCCCCCTGTACATTCCTGCTCCAGCTGTGTTTCTCCTTCCATTGGTCTTGTCTTGCTATACTTACTACCATGCTCTCCGACCACTCCTCTTAGCCCCCTCACTCTTTCTCTCGCTCACTTTCCTACGCCTGGGAGTGATTATCTGCCCATTGCCAGAAGGGAAGGAGGAAAAGCTGAAAAAGAAAATAAAATCTGGGAGAATTGTCTGGAAAACAACTGGTCCTCTTACCCCTTGTTCCGATTCCAGGGGCTCGGATTTGACTCGGACTGCAGGCATACCGTCAAGCATTAACATCCTGTTTGCGAGGCGGCCTGCAAAGACACACACAAAGAGGAGGCGTTTAGCGTGATTGCAATTTTCTATTCACACAATTCTCAACAAAACACTTTTAATCGAGGCAAACTTGTCCATTAGAACTGGCGCACAAAAAGATGTGGACACACTGTGTAAAATCTAGTCACAAGGCAGTGTGACCCCCTCTGGTTTACATAATAAAGATTTCCAATTGTGGAGAGGGCTGCCGCAGGGCTAATAACCCTTAAGACTTTAATGGAATACAAATACTCTTGCTCATATACAGTACAGGCACTTAACTGGGGTAACACAGAGCAGTTAGTTCCCTCTTTAGGCAACAGTGGTTAATGGTTACTTGAATGGAAGCACAAGCAAGAGCACAAAAACTTTACAAACTAATTCATGGTTTCCTGTCCGGGAGCACTGGGCTGTGTGAGGGTGAACGCTGCTCTGTGGCTTTAAGAGCAAAACTTAGAAGGTGCCAATGACAACAATGCAACATGCTCCTTAATCTCCTCTGTGGGCTACATGAGGTAACCATTATTATTGACAAGATTAGAAATACATATGTAATCGTGTATAAAGTAAAATACAACTAATGTGAGACACATTTTAGATGACTTCAATATTAGAAAAAAATCCCAAAACTTAGAACAAAGCAGAAAAAAATGTATTTATAATTACTAGTATTTACTTGATTCAACACAAGTCAACTTTAGGAGCTCTTCCAAAAGCCCTAGAATGATTTATCATAAAGCCCAGAGAGAATAACAATAAAAGTGTGATTGAAACAATATGGTGTTGAGCTGTATACATTCAAAAGCCTGTTCCTGCCAGTGAGGGTTGTATGGAGAGGAGGCTGTATGTTCCCCTCCCCAGATCTGGCCTCTCAGGTCTAAGTCCCTCAGGTACCCAGAGCTGTGCTGCTATTGTATTGTTGTCCAGGATGTCCTTCGGCTTTAGGTCTTGGTAGGCCCAGATAGTGTTGCCATAGTAACGGCTGGGCGGGCGGGTGGAGCTGCAGCCTCAGTCCAGCCTCAAGCCATGTGTGAGAAGAGGAGAAGAGATGAGAAGCACAAAGTCTGCTTTATTTTGTAGAGGATGACCACTATTTGAACAAAACTCATAAGAGTCGCTCTTAAAGTAAACCTTTTAAAGGTTTTGTTTTTATAAGCTTTTAAATTGTTACTATTTCACACTATAAACAGGTGAGCATTTCAAATGTTTCAGAAAACCTACAGTCGCCCTGCACTTACAGTCCAGTTAATCCAGTGGGCTGTGAACACCTTCCTAATGAACTGGCCTCAAGCAGGCTATTCATAGGAAATCAATGGTGAGTGCATAGCTCTGCTTGTGGCAGCAATGGCCCGCGAGCAGTGAAAAAGACCTAACACTGAGTAATGACGGAGGCAGGTTCACACAGAGGAGGTCAAGGCAAAATACTTACTGTCCAAAACACTGTAAACTGCTCCCATATAAAAGCAAAGAACCAAGTACCATTTACAGTTTGTGACCCAGAGATACAACAACCACCAAAGATGAGGTTTGAAGTGAAGAGGTAATAAAACAGTGGGCTTCCTATCGCTAAATTTGGTGTGCTGGCGGCAGGCGCGGACAACCAGTAGTGCGCTGTCCATCAGCAGTGAGCTCTGTGTGTGGGAGATGGAGAGAGGGAGGGGGCTGGAGGGAAACAGGCTAGATTAAGATCACCTTTCCATTTGCTGCACTCTGAAATGAAATGGCCATCCCAGGTGTGTGGGGGAGTGAGGCGCACGGTGAGGAGAGCACTGGAGTGTTGAGGCATCTCATTTCCCACCCATCCGCCCTCCGGTCTCCGCCAAAATCCCCACAACTAATTCTACACGATGCAACTTAGAGCTGAGGCTAGGGTTTTGATGTCTGCTATGTGCCTTTTTATGACCTAAAACAGCCCCCACATGGACATGACCTCTGCACCATTATCAGCTGCTTTCATGATGCCTCTACCCTCCGCTCTGATGAAGATGGAGAGGAAAGATAAGGACTCACAGCACTAGTCAATGCATCAACCATAGCAGTTACCAGACTTCTGAGAAAGCACCATGTGGACCTCCTATTTGTGACATGCATATATCAGTTTCATGCATTATGTATAAAAATATATTTCAGATCTGTTAACTACTTCTTAAATGATTATACAAGATTAAGTATGCTGCTAGTCCTGAAAAAATAAAAAAGAATGTAATAAAAGTATATGTATATAGCTCTGGTCTTATATTCCAACTCAGTGAGACCTTTTGGGTTAAATAAAGTTTAAATGTCATACTCTACATTGTTTAAAGTATAAATGATGAGTGAACTGGGGCTTGGAGAATAACTGAGATGATCTTAGTATGTCATTACATCGTAAAACACTGAACAAATGTACATTTACAGTACATGTTCTGATTCTTGTGGTCTCTTTCCTCTGTGAATTCTCTTGCAGTTCTGCGCACACACAAATACCACACACTCTGTGACAGACGGGCCCCACCAATGCTTTG
This sequence comes from Boleophthalmus pectinirostris, assembly GCF_026225935.1. NCBI lineage: Eukaryota > Metazoa > Chordata > Actinopteri > Gobiiformes > Gobiidae > Boleophthalmus > Boleophthalmus pectinirostris. The sequence continues at coordinate 20,035,457 of NW_026570970.1, read as the reverse complement.
TTCCCATGTCGAACGCCCAGAGCCACTTGGTGCATCTGTGTCACAGAGGCTGGACCTGCTGCCACAAAGCAGAAGAAGTGCCCATAGTGGAGGGTGTGGGGTGGGCTGAATTATGGGAGATACATGAGGTAGGATTAAGGGCGCTGATAGCAGCCACAGCGGGCTGATGGGGGCTTGTCCAGGGACTCGCTGGCAGGAGCAGTGGCTTGGGAAGCAGCGGAGGGGGGCTGGAGAGGTTGAGAAGGGGGAAGGGTGTTTAGTGGAGAGGAGGGTGGGAGTCAGCGAGGGTACAGAGGGGATATGGACCAGAGCCAAGACTCGGTCGAGCGCAAAGCACACGGTGCAAGAATGCCAACAGACCCCTCACACCCCGAGCAGAGGAGAGCAAGGGAATAGCAAATAATGGAACACATGTTTATGCATGAGAAAAGTTATTAATAGTCTCTATACACTGTATTCAAAGTTAACAATGATGCTAAAGGTGATATGAGCACGTCCTGTATATTGTGTTCCACTGCCCCCTCCACGGAAGCTCACTTCCCTTTTCTGTGCCCCTGGACTCCACACTGTGACATATTGGCCCGATAACCAACCTACCACTGCTTACTAACACACTCCTCTCCTTGTACTTTTAAGAGTACGCAAAATATGTCTGACAACAAGCAACATAGAGTGGACAATTTAAGGATATCAGAATAAAAAGATGTTTTTAAACAAAAACATATGTACTATAAAACTTTTAAATCACTCAGGATATTTATAACCTCAGCCTCAGTCAACGCTATGTCAATCTGTGTATGGTTATGACCTCATTGTGTTGGCCCCATTCTGTGTTTGAGCCATTTAAATACTTTCCTGTATAGTCAAGAGCGTTTGAGCCTGTGCCTAAAGTGGTGAAAGCAGAGAGGTGAGCAAATGAACTGCAGCCTTTTACCACTTAACCTCAGCTGAAAAAACACCTGCAACACTAGACATTTAACGCCTGCACCGGGACATATTTGAGTCTAAAACTGATTTGCTTGACAAGCCAGCTGCCCTTTGCATCAAACCTGCAGGGCTCCCTCTAAATGACTGTGAATTGAACTGTATTTCTATGACCAGGGTAAAACATGTTCTCTTTCACTAGACCTCTGGATGGACACACTTGGACACAGCATTTTTTCGAATACTTCCTGGCAGTGCGTGAATGGTCTAAGAATTTCCATTTCATAAACTGTATTTTCCTTGGCAGGGTCGGCGAGCAAAGTCATTCGGATGCTACTGGGACATTTTTGAACAGGGCTCTGGAGAGGACTGCTACTTTCCTGCTAATAGAAGCGTAGAAGTCCTCAGCCCAGACATCCACAATGGCACACAACCATGCTTTATGTTCATATTCGAAAAAGGAGAGAGATGGAGAAGGTTCCCTGCAGGGTGAAAATCCTTTAGAGATGCACTTAACTGATGCACTTTGCCTCAAAACAGCATGCTCTTTTCTCCAGACACTACATAAGGTCCACTGCGGGAGAACTCTGCTCTCCTCACAAACCTGTACATACACATACACATGTTGAATGTTGTGTATTTGAACAGCACACAGCTTCACAATGAGGGAGGAGGTATTTACTGAGCTATATAATAAGACTATCACCTTGAGCTTGAAAATAGTCATCCTACAATTACTGTGCATTTGATAACATTAAAGGTACCTTACCTTTCTGGTTATTGCTTTGGTATATGGTATTAAAGTTATCTATCTTGCATTTAAACAGTGTTTTTATAGCTACAACATGTTTCTGTAGACTGTAGAACAGATACTGTGGAGCATTCCAGGCAAAATAATAAAAACATTAACAGCATATACAGTTTTGGACCCTCTACCAGAAATCTACTACATAAATAGTACACACCTTTAATTTGAACTTTGATATAATTGGTTGATTCTTATTTGCAAAAACAAAAGGAAACATATTAAAAGAAAAGTCATCAAAATTGTCAGGACATCCAAATACAGTATATATGACCAGCAATGGCTTAAATGTTAAATATAAGTTACAATTACAAGACCAGAGCCTTTTTGAAGTAAGACTCTGTAAATCTCAGCATGACATTGATATAGATGTCATAAAGAGGTCAGAATCCCCAGGGGACTAATCTAATGGGCACGAATGTAATGAGTGTGAACATTATAGACTTGCTAGAGAGACTCATCATAAGAATTGAAATGAGGAGAAAGGGCAGAATGGTGGACACACAGGCAACTATTGTGGCTACTGTTGATTAGTAAACAAATCCAGAAGGAAAGATCTTTGTGTACAGCACCGTGAATATTTACATAAACTTAAACATGTTGTTGTTTATGTATCTTCAGTATCAGTGTTTAGCACACAATGAAATATGAGGCTATAGGGCTGCTAACTTCAATGTACATGCCGTCACTAGTTATACAAAAATAGGAAAAGGCTATCAGAACAGAAGAATGATTCTGTATATGTTTCTACAGCCATACATTGTTTATATAGACATAAACAACAGAGAAAGTGACCGGTAATACTTCATAGTAATAAATGTAGTAATTGGATGTAGTACATGCATTGAAACCCTGGTCACAGAAGTTTCCATATTCTGGTGGACTGCCCTTGGGTCCTTGCTATTTCTGCCAGGCCAAGGCAGGGGGATCCTGTGTCAGTAATCCTGTCGGGATGAAGGGGATGAGGTAGCAGGATGTAGCATGAGTCCACTGCCTGTGCTGTACTGTACCAATAAAGAACATAGGTGCACACAACATAGTCAAGTGCACCATTGTATACTGACTGTTTGATTTATTATAGTAAGTTAACATTAAAGGGGTGATTTATTGTTCACAAGATTTTTTAAAGATATGCAAATTAGAAAATAAAGTATGTTGTTCACTGTTCACAGTGATCTTAAGTATAATAAGCAGGTGTTAGGTAAGAATAGAGTTTAACAACAATAGAGTGCTCTTATGTTATTGATTTTACAGTCCAAACTATTTTGAGCGATGCTTGAGCTACAGCTCTGTTAATTCAAACATTTTGCACAGTTCTAGCCAATAGTAAAAACAAGACCTAATGATTATGATCTGGATATTGCCCATCTACATACAATGATAATAATACAAATGTTAGCTTTTTTAGTTGAGTATATAACAACTGAAATAAAAATCCATTTGAGTTGGTAAAATTATTCTTATAATTAAATATCCACAGCAGCAGTCTGGAACTGTTTACACTGTGTACTCAGAACAGAATTATTTTTTAAACAAATCACAATTCCAATCATAATTGCAATACTGCTAATATCCAAAAATGTGCTGCCCGAATTTTTTTAAAACTTTCTTGCCCTTGTAACTACCAGCCCTTGTGGGAAAAGAAGTAGCTATTTATTATAAGAGGAAACACTCACAGTGCAAAGAAGAGTTGGTGGTTGTCTGGTTTGTCTGTGTCTACGTCTGAGTGTCACTTTTTTTTATAAGCTCACTTCCTGTTGTGTTTTGCAATACGCCTGTGAACCGCGCACGCACATGAAAACCTCCTGACCTCTACCTGCGCCCACGATGAACCATATTTATCTCATATACGAGGCAGTGTCCTGATTTCACGTCGCCTGTAGACGGTCATTCATAACAAACACATACACATCTATAGTATGTGCACACTGCAGGTCTACACAGCCTCCTCCTCCACAATGCACCAGGGAGAGGTAAACACAGGAGTCTGACATCCTCTTGCATCATGGGCCTCAAATGCAGCAGTGAAACAGCTAAACAAGCTGTGACTGTGACAGCTCCAAAGTGAGGTGGCATTACTCAACTCAGCTTCCACCGACGAGTCAAAGCAATCTGCCACGCTGCTCTCGACACCGCCTTTTCACTTCAACAATATTTTGATGAAATTTACAGAAAGAATTAAATATATGGACATTAATCTGGCTATTGTTGGTGTTGCTGGTGATAATAAGGATGAAAAATTGTGTGTACTATATTGTGGGAAAAGTACAATGTTATTGGATCATTCAAAAAGTACATATATAGCTAGTATGGTCACAATATTAAACTTTCAATATATTGACAGTAGTATTGGTAATGGTATTATCAGTTATTTGGATATGTACACTACATATACATATACATATACATATACATATACATATACATATACATATACATTGTAGAGTCACACTGAAAGCATCAAAACTATGAATGAACTTTATTTTTTAATAGCCACCCTGTGCTTCAAACCCTCATTTGCACTCTAGGTATTTCTTGACCCTGACATGGCAGAGCTATGAAGTGAAAACCATTTCAGGAGGCTTTATCATGAAGTTCACAGAGAGAAGAGTTAGCAGCACTGTCAACAAAGCAAAGGGTGTCTACTTTGAGCATTTGAATATAAAGCATAAAAAATACTTAATTGAGTTATTTAATGTTTTTTTCTTTGCTAAATAATTCCATATCACTTGCTTCGTATATCTGATGTCTTCTGTATGTATATAATAATGTTGAAAGTAGTAAACATAGAAAAAAAGAATTGAATGATAGGGTGAGATTTCTAACACCATGCAACTTTTCATGTACTCTGCAGAGTAAAGACATATAATGTATATGTTTTCAGTGTAATATTAAAAACTATGTTCTTGAGTCACCAGTCATGTGACTTAATGGACACGCTTTGGAAACACATGCACACTTGAGTAAATGCAGTGGGGTCAGTGGCTGTGCATCTAAAATAGCCTCTGACACAAAAACCTTGCTTGTACCAAGAGGTGGGGGTGGGGCCAGGAACACAAAACTAGGATAACCATGTGGAGATATTGGCACAGCTTTACAAAGAATATGATTCAACTTTAACAGTAAAAAAATATTATCTTAGATGTCCACGGTGAGCACATATCATTATCACTACAGTGCATTATATGTTATTTTAATATGATTTCTGTTTTATTATTCATCAGTATAAAGAAGCATATATTCCCTTATAATCTTGATTTATGCCTTATTTTTCAGTAAATTTAAAATTGTCTCTATGCAGCGCCTTACTGACGCATCGCAAAATACACAAGGTTTTGATGTGAGAAAAGGTTTGAGGAATTTAGTACATTAATCTATACAAACCAATCAAAATATAGTAAAATAGCACAATTCAAATAGTTAAAGCAGTGTTGGGTGATTTCAATTGGCTCATGTTTAGAAACACACTGCTTTCATTGTTTGCCTTAACAGAGGGATAATACACACTAACCTGCATAGTTCCACCACAGTCAACAACCACCCACCTCCACTCAATCTCTCTGCCTCCCTCTGGGCTGCACAATACTTCACTGGTCTAATGGGGGATTCTTTGAGGAGGCTACTGCTTTCTCTACCCCCTGGGCTCCTAGATGTGTCTATATGTGTGCTGGTTTTCTAACATGACTGTCTCAATGTGTGTGTATGTGTACGATTCATCCCCCTTCCCCCCAACATACGCACTTTGTCCAAGCTATTTACAAAAGCTTGTCTCCAACATGCATCAGGGCACACGCACGCACTCCAAAGCGACCTAGATGTTTTACAATGCAGACATGTAGAGTCACCAGCATCACTGACTCATCTTTAGATCTACTGTAAAGCGTTCATTATGAAAAACATCAACTCTTTTTCTCACTCTGTTTTTGCACACAAAGACACACAAACTGGCACTAAACCAAGCCGCGCTCATTTCCTTAAGTGTTAGTAGTGACGTTATTGATGCGGCGTTCTACCCCGTATGACCTCACTGTATGCTGACACAACGAAATCCAAGTGCGTATGGAAAATGATAATAAGGACCAACCAAAACATTCCAGTACAGTGACACTACTAAATGTTTGCATGGTTATTTTCTTATGGATTTTTTCCTTTGGTTTGACCCATTCCAGTACCCCATTGCCACTTAATAAAAGCCAGCAGCTGTGTTTACCTCCATCTAGCCCTGCCCTCTCTTTGATTAGTTTTCTTCCTGGCTCTGTTACATGTTATGCCATGCTGATATCTACTGCAGCCAGCTATTAGGAGAGCATTTATGGCCCATAGCATGATGCACCAACTGATTGTGTGCAAGCCAAGGAGCGGAAAACGGCCACAGGCTCCCAAATTAATGCCACATGTTGTTTGTATAATTGACTCACCAGTGGATCGACAATACCAGTTTAGGGTTTCAAGAGTTACAGTTCGTCATGAGAAATATTGCAAGTTTTTAAATATATATATATATATATATATATATATATATATATATATATATATATATATATATATATATATACTTACATCAAAGATCTGTCCATTCTGATCTTTCCAACCAAACATTTAGTTATATATTATTATAATAATAATAATAATAATAATGTATAAAAGCAAGCATACCTAAATACAATATTGTAACTATATGCATGATCAGATTGGTTTTATCACTTTAATATAAACAAGAAAGAAAATGGACTTCATTAGAATCAAATACAAGTAAGTAAATGTTTTTTTAAGTAGTGATCAGCATGTGAAATCTGCATGTGCATAAGTTCCTATAGCAACATAAGGGTTTGGGGCCCAGGTCTCAGGAAAGAGTCATTTCCAGTAAGCAGCAGTGACTGTAAACTTTAGAGATAGTGCCAAAGACAAACAACGTCTCACCCACATGTCGTGCTATGTTTTTCCTTTCCTTTTTTTCCAAATCTGTTTCAACAACTTTCAACAAGATGCAAGATACACAACACAAAATGCTCCATAACAACTGCTTCTTGACCACAATACAACTTTACAGAAGAATTTTGTTCAGTGTGTAGACTATCCACTGGTGATTGCACAATATTTTCCATATTCTCGTTCACTCTGTCCCTCTCCCTCTCTCCTCTGTCACAAAACACACACACGCCAGCACTGCATGTCTACCCTTTACTCAAATTTGACAAACAAACATGGGTTGGACACTGAGGTCAAAGGTTGAATCTATAGCCAAAATAACTAGGGGAGTGAACATTTTGTAATCTGCCGACATGGTGTGACAAGAGGAAGAATTATTTGTTAGAGCTTTTAGATTAATCGAAATGTAATCGAAATTGCAATTTGAATGGACACAATTAGATTCTGCAATTTCTTCCACAAATAAAATGTTCTGTCTTATTCAGCATAAAAACCCTGCAGTTTAGAGCTCTACAAACATGTTCTGAAATGTCATTCTTGCATTAGTTTATCAGTTCATCAGTCAGTCTTTTTGTCAATTCCTCAGCACATGTTTAAAATGCAAACTTTGAACAGAAGTGTATAATTAAAAAAACATTAATTGCAAATTTATTCAGATGTGCTATGTTGGTCAGAAAAAAAATCACAGTTATATATTTTTCCCATATCGCTCATTGTTGTTTAACCTGAAATGTATATTGCTTTGTATTGTCATTCATAAAGGTCGACCATATGCATACACAACGTAACAACACAGACATTTCATTCAGTTTTATTACCATTTTCATTCTTTATTTCCTATGATCTTGTACTGTTACTTATGTAATTGTTTTTGATTGACTTTCATTTCTTTACCTGCTGTAGCTCTTATGTATTATTTCAGTGGACACCAACAAGAAACACTAAGCCTGGGATACAACTCTCACTAAACAATATGGACCCATTTCATGAATTTACATTAGCCCTTTGACTGTGGCTAACACTTGGGGATCTAAATGAATCTAGTGCACTCCAGCCTATGTGCAATCAATGGCCATACACTGCATAACACCCACGGGGATCAATGATACAGCTCTCCATCAATACACCAGGAGTTAACCCTCTGATTAGAGCCAAATACTGAGAATTTCATGTCCCACTGACAAAGACACTGAGCCTACAGATTGTTAGAAAGCACATAGTAAAGCACTTCCTCCTGAAAGATCCACTCTGTCAACACATGCACAATTTGTTCATGTGATGTGTAGCGGACAGATGATGCCTTTAGACGAGGGATCCTGACTGGCAATTAATAGTGCTACTGTGCTATGTGGTGTTGATGGACAGATAGGGTCTGTCTGCTGGTGATTGGCTTTTTAATTGAGTCCCCACCTGCTCTGATCACTATCATAAGTCCTTGGTCTTCGTCAGGGGAGGTTGGAGGAATTTTTGGAGATTAACAGAAATGGTTGGTCACATTGTTTACTTACAAATAAATTTTCAATGATATAATGGCAAGGACACTTAATTTTATAGTATTAGTAACATGTTGATCTAATGGCATTGGAAAAGTAGGTCTGTGTCATAAAAGTGAGATACAAATGTTGGAATATTTGTTGTTTCCACTTTAACATTCTTGACATGTGCGGTTAGGTTTAGGTTGTACACAAGAGGGCTCTTTTGTTCAGAGGTTTAAATAAGTCTTCAAATGGACTCTAATCTCACTGCCTAAACTTCCCAGATCAGCGTGGGGGTCTCATCTGCACTCGGCAACCCTTCACCATGACTATTTTTTAACTTTTTCCCTGATGGCGGCCCCTCCTTAAATCCACACACATGTATACTCCCCATGGCTGTCACAGCAAAGAGTAAGACAGGGCCTCTCCATAACACAGGGCTAAAGTCAGCCAGGTCAGTGCTCAGTTTCCACATCAAACCGAGGAGCAGAGGCCAGAGTCTCATCCCCCCCACCGCACACACCCCCGCCCCCCTCCTCCCTCCCCCTTTCTCTGGCTGTACAAATGCCTTTGCTGTCAGCTCTGCCCTGGTCCCCTGTAATTGAAAATAACAGCCAAGGGCCAGCCCCCGGCCACTCTGCACCGGCCTGGTGGCTCTCTGCCTCCCTGACAGCCAGCCATCAATACCAATGACTATTACCCTGGAAGTGAGAGCGCTGCCGATGACATCCAAGACACCACCCCTGCAACACTCCCACTCACACCTCCCCCCCAGTGTCCTTCCTCCGCTACCCGAGCTCCTAATGTTTAACCCGTTGCTAACAGCCTGTGTTCTCCTGTTTTTATACACAGATTCTGACAGAAAGATAGTCAAAAACATGTACCGTGTAAGTGAACTCATACTGGATATATTTTGATAACTTGAAAAGTCAAAAGAGCTGCATTAATTAACTGTTGTGGTCTCTTCACTTTAGTTTTTAATGCATTCATCAATTTGTTATCAGTGTAACAACTACACTAAAAGAACAAGACATGCTAAAGGCATTCTTGACTATAAACCATGCACTTTCTCTTAAATTATAGACAGCCAAGATGGTCCTATTGCGTAATATCAACACAGCAATGAAAGATGAGTTTGTCAATTTGAAATATTAATTAGCATATTATCTCTGTCATATTGTCTACTGTCACAGTTCACATCTGTAGGCACAAACACATCTGACACATGCACCAGCACAATGCCTTGACACAAGCAAAAAAAAACTCTTGTCAAGCAGAAAAGTTTTTTTTTCTTGTGAGAAGTACTGAGAGAGACTTTGGTGCGATGCTCTTACTACACTGTCGAAGACCTCTCCCCGTCGATATCCACGATCACTGAGACTGCGTGTAAAACAGCACACCGCAGAGAAAGTTGGTTTCCAAAGTTGGAAGAATGAGGACAAAGCCGGTAAATGAGAGTTGAGAATGACACAAATGCTAACTTCTGTGTCTAATCACTTTTCGGACATGACAGCTTGTGAACTTTGTGAGAGGCAGTCAGTCTGCAGTGTGCAGTGTGTCTCAAGTTTGCCCCTTCACAACAAACACAAAGCCATAGGTGATCTGAGTTGTCATCTGCTTTGACACAGCAATGACAGCTGAACGAGGACGAGTGAACACAAGCACAAAGCCCAGCAACGTGACAAATGAAGCACAAGGCAGGCAGCCTGCGCAGGAATGGGACGAGAGAGAGGAGCAGGAGCAAAGAAATGCACAGACCTTGTCAGAAGCTGCAGAGCCGGGGAGACTGTTTTCCTTCCTACAGCCCTCTCTGTCTCCTCTCCTCCTCTGCCTCTCCTCGCCGCGGCTCTGTGTATTTGTGAGAGAGAGAGAGTGTGTGTGAGAGCGGCTCCCTCCCCTTCTGCCTCTCAGCTGCTCGGCTCAGGCAGTTCTCAGGAAATGAATGGGGAGCGCACAGAGAACTGTTGTACTTGCAAATGACTTACCCCGAGTCACATGATCCGCCAAATGTAGGGTGGGCCGGTGGGTGGAGGCTTCATAAGCAACGGGAGGACAATATACTCTAAGCTTTAACAGCATGCATCGAATTACACGGGGCCCCACCGGGGAGGTTTCCGACGAGTCCGCACTTTGAGCTCCAGCTAGAGCGCACTGGAGCAGCTCTGCACAGAGCGCAGCGCACAGGAGCACCGGGCACACTGACACCTCCCCGTTTAAAGGGACGAACCTAAGTGCACATGGAAAGTTAATCAATACACCCATGGTAGCAGTATAATTAAGAACGTATTAAGCGTTACTGCGTTACACCAAATTAATAAAAAAAAAAAAAAAATTGCATTAACTTATCAGAGCACCGTAGCACCAATGTCCTACCAAAGTCAATGACAAATTGTCCAAGATCAAAAGCACAGAATCAAAATAAAACGCCAACTTATACCTAATGCATTTAAGTTAAGCCTACCCGTAAGCCTACCGAGACTCATTGTGCAACTTCATGTCAGGAGTAAATACTCACCTGAGCCCTCCCTCGGTCATTTCAATTAAGGTAACTTAATTTACTTTGGGTAGCCGAAGCACGCGAACCACTTCCGCTTACAATGGTCGTGCTGGCGGGTGTTCAGAGGAAGAGGAGAGGGTAAGATCTAATGGTTCATCTTTTGACAAATCTCTATTAGGTTTTCTAGAGTAGTTGGGTTTCATTTGGTTTGATATGTCTTGACGTTTCAGTAGGCCCAATTACAATAAAATGAATCAACTGAAACTCAACAGCATTATTTATATTCCATAAAACATTTGCATTTGAGTGGAGAATGCTTTATTTACGCCAAGGAAAATCATCAAGACAGTTGCCACGTGTTCTTATGATGACCTTTGTGACTTACCTTGTCCTGCCGCTGAAAGCCCATAGTTGCTGGGTTCAACTCCAGCCTCTTGACGTAAATGGGAGCAACACATTGGTCGTTGTATGAGACACATATTGCTACCTCCACGTATAGCCTATTAGTGATTGAACATATAAGTTGCCATTGAACATGTGATTTGTACATTAAGAGGTACAGACTGGCTAATAGGTGCTGTGAATGACTCTGTGTGTGATGGAACACTAATGTAATATCAGCCGTAAGGCCTGCTGCTGATCCTTATAATGACATCCTGAGGAGCTCTTTGAGATGAAATCTTCACTGTGTAACTGGTGCCCCGGGAGTCCTGGCATGTGCTGAAGGAGACAGGCACACAAACAGGCGTGATGATGAGGAGGTGGTGGTGAAGGCGGATGGGTGAAAGAGGGTGGAAGAAAAGACAGAGGACATTTTTAGATGGTCTGATGTAGGCTGCAAAGTTACTGTTATTAGTAATCCACTTCCAATATTTCAGATTTCAAAACAAATGGCTGTATTGTTAAGGGTGTCCAACATACACTATGATCAAAATAATAATATCCTAAAATGAAACCAGCTTGGGTGGCAGTAACTTTCTCAGTAGAGATGTTTGATACTTCCTGGAAGGTAGTCCAATCACAGCTACTGGAAAGACACTTCATCTGCTTGGCTCTGATTCAGGTTCTGCATACGAGAGGTCATCATTGCTGATATGTTTTTCAGTTTAAGGCCTATTGTTGCAGGAATATTTAGCTACTTAAGTCTTTAATGAATCAAGAAAATATTGTAACTTTTTATAGTTGTAGTTTGTAGTTTAGTTGTAGTTTTAGCTACATACAGCCACATATAACCTTAGGAAAAAAAAACATTAATATGTTTGTTTCTTTCATTTTTGTGCAGTTGTTATCTGTAAGAAGGAAGTCATCTGTTTGGAGCCACAGAGTCCCCCACGCCCCACACCTAGCACCCAAGGGAGCTGCCTGAACCATCTGCACAGAGGTTTGAGTTCAAAGTGAATGTCTGCCTGCTGGGACTGTTTGTAGAAAACCATTATAAGCTTCAAGACATCATGACGAGCATCATCATTACACACTTCTTTCTTGCATCATCTCACCCAATCTCATCAAATTATTGTAACACCATTCATCATTTAGTCACACAGCACAAATGTCTGCACTGAGTGGGCGAGGATCCGTACCACGCAAAGGAAGCTGTATTTCCGTGAGCAAAAATGCAACAAAAAGTCTTCACTGAGAATGGAGACAGGTATAGGATGAGAGGATCATGGAAACTTAATATAATAACTTCACATGTTGAATAAGAATGAGTGAATGTGAAATAAAGTGGCTGACAGGGAAGTGAAAGACTTAACTTGAACTTTCAAAAGTTGAATGGACAAAAATAAATATTCATACTCTCAGACAGGCCTGGTTTCTAGGCAATAAAGTGCTCACCTCTGGAGTGTCTCTATATGCCCCCGCAGTCCCATTGTATTTGTGCTGTGAATTCTCCGGCACAATAAGGCCACATACATTACACAAGAGAAAGTCTAGCTCTCAACTTAATACGTTTCTTTAAAATGATGCAGGCAGAGAACAAAGCTTGACAACAGGCCACTTTCACTGGTATGTGATGTAAATGATTGCATATCTCTTGCAGTAGATATCTGTTGGCAATTATTGAAAAGATTTTGCACTTATAGACAGTTGACTATTGCTCCATGTTGATGACAATGTATGTGCATGAACACCTACCTACTGACAGTGGTTACAATGCTACTTTAGGCAAGACTAGTGGACAAAAATTTTTTAGAGCATATATTATTTTCCTTTACTATACTCAGTGTGAGAGACTTTAAAGTGACTTAGTTCAGTGGCATGCTTTTGAGCTCATTTGATTTGAATTTCATGAAAAAAATCACTTTGAAGAAGTTGGCACTTAGAGTGACAGGTCCTGCTGTTGGTTTTAAACAACCCAATCATAGAACTTGAAGCAGGTTGATACAGTGTTTCGTCATATGGTTTCTGTTTCTGATGCCCAACAATCCAACACCATCTCCATCCTAAAAGATGTAACTAAAATATGGATCATACGCATTTTAAATGGTTTGGCAAGAGAGAAACTTTGTATTATCTGTGTCATCTATCTAACCTTTGTCATGGGTGTATAAGGGAGAGGCCCCAACAACCACCCATGACTCCTGACAGTGTCTCGTTCTTCTGTGGTTTCCAGTGTTAGGCTGAGGCTCATATATATATATACGGTATAACCAAGCTTACAGCTGTAATTTCATTACACCTACAGACACATTTTTATGCGGTGTGGCATGCATGATGCAATGCTGTGGTGGCTTTAAATGCAACAATATAATTAAGATTTTCTATTTTACTGTGAATTGCTTTGGTGAAATACATGCATTCAAGAAACATCATTTCTAGATGCTGTTGGCTTCCTCCGTATATGGCAGTTCTCAGAGCTACATCTCCACAGAGAGGCTTACAGATAAGATGTTGCACGGCTCACAGCTCCCTAATGCATTGACCTCCTCTGTTGTACACTGTGCTATATGGATATAATAATAAGGAGCACTCACATAGAGGCATGCTATGTAAATTATTGATTCATGGTGTGTGCATTTGTCTTATATGCAGGAATCATCTCAAATGAATACTCAGTCAAATCATATGTTATGCATGCTGTATGGAAAGCTAACAAAAAATATTATACAACAGGTGTAAACACTAATCACACAATTCTGCGCACTATAACTATTTTTTGAGTATTTGTCCCAACTTTGACTAAACTCATATTTTAGTAAAATTATTGTCACAACACATGTTTTTTTTCTCTTTGCTGCAAAATCAGTTGCTCCATAGATGACACAAAAAATTCAAGCTGAAGTTGTTGAAGTACTGTACAAAGTGAATGTGAATATTTAAAGTGGCATAGTGCATAGTGTTTGTCATTAGAATGACTACTCAAAAAGATAATCTCAAAAAAGGCAGAAGGGAGGTATCAGGCTGAACTGGCTGGAACATCTGCTCGCTCTGGGGCCTCCTCTGGTCTAGTGGCGCTGTGTATCTGTGTGTGTGTGTTCATGTGTGTTTGTCCAGGCGGCGCTACACCTGCACGAGTGGGCTGGCTCAGTGGGCTATCCCCCCCAGGCCACTTCTCTGTCAGGCCTGGCCAAGGTCAGCCTCCTGCCAGGGGAGAGGGAGGGGGCCAGAGGCAAAGAGGGAGGAGGGAGGGGGGGAGGTTTCAGTGTGACTATCGGGGTCTCGGTACACTGTGGCTAATAGTGACTGCATAAGCTCTCTGTACTGTGCACGCATGAACTTTCACTCCAATACTAACACGAAGAACTGACATCTGGAAATACGCCCCAAGCAAAAGTGTAACTTTAATGTAACTTCACAAACAAAGACACATAGTCACAATGAAAGTTTGGTTTTGTTAAAGGTCCTATATTATGCCAGATTTACTCTTGTGAGCTTTAAGCCATGTTATAATGCAGTTACCTCTTCAAAAATATACCTTGAGTTGTGTTTTGTTTCATTCACACATGTTTGGGTAACCTTTTATTTTTAGTCTGGCTACATCTCCAAAGCTCAAAATGCTCTGTTCTTCCTTGTGATGTCATGAAGCGATAGATTTCAGCTTCGCATTACCTTTTGTTTGGGAGAGATGGGAATTCCAGGGATGAAATTATCCCAGTGATTTTAGTGAAGGTGTATGGCGTTTAAAAACACAGTGGAGCACTTCCTGAATTACCACATGGCCACAAGGAGGAACAGAGTGTTTTCTGTTTTAGAGAAAAAACGAAATATGCAGGATTTGTGTGTTAAACAGGTGTGAATGAAACAAAACACAACTCCAGGTCTGTTTGTGATGAGGAAACAACATTATAACAGAGATCAGGAAATAGTGTAATATGGGTCCTTTAACAAAGTAATATGGGTGTAGAGCTTGAAAGAGAATGAAAGCCTAGCCGAGAAAGTAACAAGAAGACTGTGTGTCCCAAAAGTGCTGCCTCGGTATAATGTCCATTCCATAGCTATCTGTTACAAAGATCGTCTTACTAGTTGGCGAGACGCAGTGTGGAGCCTGCAACACTGTAGTCACCCTGATATGTACTTGATTCGCTTATGCAAGGGCTGTACTGTGAGACCAATTGTTCTTCTGAAACGCTTTGTAATAGGAATAGTTGGTTTCTTAGGGCCCCATGCGAAAGGTCCAAAGTATATAGAAATTCTTGACAAATTGAGAAATGCACTACGACTAAATTTTCTGTATGTGTTTGTTGGCACTGACTTAGAGACCTCATCCAATTAGAGATTATTATTGAGGTCACAACTAAAAAAGTAATGTACGTGATTTTAGGAGTAAGAATTAATTCAAAAAGTTAAGTATTTTCAAACTGGACTCCAAAAATGCAAATCTTTTACCTGTCTGTCCAAATATTGCTCATTCTGAAAGTTTCTTTTTTAAAGCTGGTCACTTGCTTGAGGAATGGCAATGTATTACACTAAATAATTTAAAGAAAATTAAGGATTTGACAGTTTAGTGATGATGTAAATAATTCAGATTAATCCTAAAATCGTAATTATCTTACTACTTAAATCGGTATCATGATAACCCTAACCACTGGTGATTGAACTGCTTTAACGCAAAACTAAATGTAATTACTTTTCTTGTGATAAAAAATAAAAAGATGACTTATCAGCAACAAGTATAATGTGCAGTATTACTGATGCAACAGATGGTTTGGTGTGTAGTCTTCTCTATAGGCCGGTCCAGTTACAGGTGATTGAATGATAGTTTCCCTTTACAAGACTTTATTAAATAAGTACAATGCTTCGTATATAACTGAGTAAACCAACAATATTACATCTGGTGCTCTTGTCTTGATCTAGTCACCATGTCTTGAGGTTGTTGTTTTTTTTGCTTTTTGTTTTGGCTTGCTCACAAATAATTCTTATAGGTGGTGACTGCAGTTTCCTTCCCATTTCAGGTTTTCTCCAGGTCTGTAATCTCTCAGTGGATAAGTGGATGGTCGTTTATGTGTCTGCCCTGTAAAGGTAAATTCAAAATGGGCTATAACAAATATAAAACGACAAACGATGGCAGTATGAGCTTTGCGGTTGCTTGAGTTTTGTTGTAGAAAATGGACTGCTTGGTGACTCGGGCAGAGATTAGCCTTCTTGCACTGTGATGGAGGCACCTGAATTGTATGGCAGTGCTAAAGCAATTATCCATCGCCACTCCTCCACATCCCCCCACAGCTGTCAGGCCTGTCATCGACACTGGTGTGTGCGAGCAGAGCCTGATCAGCCACTAGGGCCCTTTCCCCACCTCTTTTATTGCTCTTTCCCAGCCTGTGGCCCTTTGCTGTTGTGGCCGGGGGAGAACTCGCGTTGTTACCCTTGGCAGCCCAACCCCTCCCCGTGTCGCCCCCTTTTCTCCTCCCTATCCTTCCTTCCCTCCCTCTCTCACCTCCTCCGGTCCTATATTCCTACCCAGGCGTTGGATGGAGAGGGAACAGCTAGTGCTCTCCAAACACAAGGACAGAAGCTGCCAGCAGGTAGCCATGGCAACAGCTTCTCTCTCGCCCGCCACTTCCAGCTCGCTTAAAGAGAGTGTGGAGAATTGCAGGGCCCCCTCGATGCCTTGCCTCGCACACACAACCCAAATTAGACGGGTCACAGTATTTCTCTGGCACCCGTTTAAATAATCATAGAGATAGATGTGTGTCGGAAAGAGAGGGAGGATGAAAGAGAGGTGAGGCGGGGGCACATCCAGGAAGTGAATGCAGGGTGATAATCAGAAAGACACAGATTGCTGCACAACAAATGATTTTTTCTAGGCTTAACACGCGGGTAGGTGGAGACAAGGATGCTTGAGATGTCTGCGGGCCGTTGTAGACCTTATCTTACTAATGCAAGTGCATGAGGTGGGCTGAAGTTGTCATTAATTCAGCTGTTGAATATTAGCTGGTGTTTTGAATGCCCAAGTGTGGATAATGGGTTGGAAGGACACTTTTTGGTCAATTTGTATAACTTGTTAAAGGAGATATGTATACATTGCGCAACTTTTCTGGTGGAGGGTCCGCTATCTAGTTATCTTCATGGAGATGTTATTGCTTTGTCAGGATTGTTCCATGGTATGACATTAAATATGTCTATCTAGCATTTATTCATTATGGTTGTTTCTATTGCTCAAAAATACATGCATTTCTTCTGTGAGTAGTGGTGACTCTCAACAAATCTGATTTTTAATATAGCACAGTAACTGCTTTGTCTCCCGTGTGATAGATACTGACACTGTGGAACATTCCAGACAAAGCAATAACATTTCCACAGAGACTCTCCTCTATAAATGTTATGCAGTGCACCTTTAAGTAAAATTGAGGTTTATGATGTTTTAACCATGTTATAATAAGCTCAAAATGTCATGTGGCCATTTTTCGACCAAACTAAACAAAAAAAAAAACTGTTTTCCCTTTTTTTTTTTTTTTTACTGTGAAATAGTACTTAGAAGAGGCGGAGCATCTTACTTCTGCGAATTTGAAAAGGAAGTCTCGGGACCGGTTTCTATTATTAAGCTGTTTAAGATCAATATTGTGGTTTACAGTTAACAGAATGTGAAACAGTTTAATACTATAAACCTAAAGAAAAACAAAAAACTGTTATCTAGATTTAGACCAATCATTTTCTTCCAAAAGCAACATACTTCTCTGGCTCCTCATCTTTCTCATTCCCTGGTTATTACTTCAGACAGACAGAGTCCATTTCTTTTCACTTGCTTTGCTGCAGTGGGCTGATGTAGAGCACTCGCTGCCCTTTTGCGAGTTTATAAAGTAAGTATAATGTAAGAGGTGCTGATATAATGAACAAGAGAAGGCATGATGGAAAACCCTGAGATGTTTTCTTTTCATGAGCCCCGCCACAAGCCCTGCACACAGCTTAATCGCGCTCTGGCTTTTGAAAATAATTCAACTCTGCTTATTTTCTACTTGATTTACTTTGTGCAAGCCTTCCCTCATCAGGCCCAGGTTTTGATATTAAGCCAAAGTAAATCAGTTTCCCTTTTCACTGATAAGTTGAGCTTGCACCAGCAGCACAAAGAAAACTTTAGGATACAGCCTTGGGATTACATCACAGCCAAACAATGTCTATTTTTAACCCGCTGATAGTTTTTCTCCCTTTCAGGAATTTCCAAAACAGGAGAAAAGTGAAAGATTGAGGGCAGCACTGGAGATAATGAGAAGAACTGGTGTAATAAAGCTAGGTCAACACTGGGATTATAAAACAAATGAATGAAGTAGTTGGACTTTTAGGCTGAGTTTGCGTTTAGCTTGGTTACTTACTTGAGTATCAGTTTCTACATTCTACATGACAATGAAAGCTGGATTTTGCACTACCGGCACAAAGTTAAGTGTATTAGCATGTGTTAGTGTATGCTATATTGTAAATGATTGTAATGTCTGGATAATATTTCAACCCTGACAACTGGATCTTTTGGTCAAAGCATCTTTAAAACTGTTTTTCTTGTGGGGTGTTTCTAGTCTGCAGTGGTCAGACTAGCACAAGTTAATTAGTTTTATGGTACAATGATGTTGGAGAAGCGTATTGCTTTTTTTTATTGTGATCATCTGCTGTTGTGTTGGTTGGCAACCTGTAGCATCTAAACTCTAATACATACTGTAGTTAAATGGAAAAGGTGCAACTGAAATAGCATAGCATTAATCTGGTTAAGGTTTCACATCTGATGCCCTACCTGGTGTATCCCTTCCATTTTATTGGACACTGACTCATAGTTTACTGTATCAACCACAAAGACCACAACTATACTTTGTAGTCTTCCAGAGCTTGCCACTCAGTTCCAACAAACTTCCTCAATCCACTTTTTAATAAAAGGAAGTGTGTGTCTCTAATAGCAGGTGTAAACTGTATTGAGTGGTCTGAATGGGAGCCACTGACCTGATGGTGAGGTGATGGCCCTAATCTAACAGTGATAATGGAAGCCATGTCTGCGGTGCTGCTGACAGAGTATGTGGGTGTGTGAATGCATGCACACAGTTGTAAGCTTGCTTGACTTCCCCGCATTGATACCAGATGGCCCTTCCCATCACGGCCAATGGAGGAATTCAGCTGGCAAGACCTCTTCGTGTTCATGGTCAGTGTATGTACCCTCCCTCTCTCTCTCTTTCTCTTGCTCTCTGTCTTTCTTTCCTTTCTCTCTTGCTCTCTCTCTCTGACTCTTTCTCTCTCTGTCTAACTCTCTCTCTCTCACTGCACATTCTCTCTCTTTCTCTCTCTCTCTCTTACTCTCACTCTCTCACCGCACACTGACCTATTTGTATTCTGGGCAGAGCAGATGAGGCTCCAGGCCCGCTGCCCTGTTCCCCTCGAGCGTGCACCCTTGGGAGGGCATCTGTGGCTCTGTGCTGGGCAGATAGGACAGACCCATCGTGGCAATAGTTTAAAGAACACCTCTGGTCCGTAGAGAGGGTGTTTGGATTTGGGCGTGAGGGCCTCTCTGTGAGAGATAACCATGCTGCCATTTCTTTGTCCAATTTCTGATGTACTGTATATTCTGTTCATCTCCCCCCATAAAGACACTGAACAAAGACCGTGAAATGAACAAGTTTAAAACAAGGATTCTGACTCAACCAGGAGTTCAGGACGGCTCAATTCTAATAATACAAAATGAATGAATGAATGTTTTTTTTTTTTTTTTTATTAATTCATTCATTCATTCTTAAGATACAATCCATACTTTCTTGTTCTCACCACACCTGGACACAAATTCATAAGATTTTCTAGTACTGTACTTTTGGTCCAAATCTAGAGTATATTATACATTGCACTACTGCAAACCTTTCCTGAAAAAAGTCAACTAAATAAAATAATAATTAAAAACATACTTTTAAAAAAATGTTTCTCTAGTTTTTACATGCGTTGATACATTGACTCCCTGTTTGCTACTCTAGGCTTTAATAAGACCAGTGTTGTTGCCCTGCACCCACATATTGTCCTGGTAAGGACATTTCTCACTCCAATGGGACGAGGCTATATAACCTTTGTCTGAGGACACACAGACAGGACTGACCACATATTGTCCTGGTAAGGACAATTGTCACTCCAATGGGATGCGGCTATATAACCTTACCAGGACAATATGTGGTCAGTCCTGTCTGTGTGTCCTCAGACTTAAATGGACTCATTTGAAATCAGCCAAGCATCTCTGATAGACCCCTATTTATAACCCCATCTCCTCCTCCTCTCCTCCATTTGCCTCACAAACATTATGTTGATTTGCGGCAGTCACACATGCACAAACACTCATATAGTTTGATACAGCCAGATGTGCGCACATACAGGCAGAGGGCGTCGAGCCATAAAGAAATGCAGCGCAGTGTAATCACAGCATCATCAGTTCTGTCCTCTGAGGGAGCAGGCCAATAATGCCCCTCTAATTGAATAACTTATCCACAGCGATTTCCCAGGGGGCCGTGCTCCAAGGCACAGTCACTCAGAGAAGGGGGCAGATGGCGCAGAGAGAAGATCAGATCTTGCTCAGTGAGTGATGAAGTTTGACAAACAAAGACAACTTGGTTTACCTTTTCACTTTTTATTCCTCAGAATCAAAGAGTATTTTTTAAAATGATCAAATGCCAATTCCGCACTTCATTCATGCTTTGTTTCTTCCAGAATTGTTCCGTCTCTTTTTGAATGCCAATGAGTGAGGCTTCTGTTATGTGAGGCGAAAAAGCTCTCTATATCCCAGGCCTGAGGGTGAGGATAATGCTCCCTAAGACCCACCAAACTCAGCGTTCTTACTCTGCCAGCCCACTACAGGGGTTCACCATACATTGTGCTTTTCTTTTCTCCTGTCAGACACTTCACCGCCCAGGGAGAGGACACACACATGCTGTATGTGCATCGGCCAAGATACAAGCATCAGTTCTGGATCCATTTGATAGTGAGCACTCGTGGGAAAGGTATAGTGAATTCCTGGTGATGTGGATTTGTTAAAAAGCCTATATTACACTGTTGTTTGATCTCTGTTATAATGTTGTTTCCTCATCAGAAACATACCTGGAGTTGTGTCTTGTTTCATTCACACAGGTTTAACACACAAATCCTGTATATTTAGGTGGAATTCCTCTCTCAAACAGAAAACACTGTTCCATCTTGTGATGTGATGTTCAGCCCTAGACTTGTCCATCTCTACTGAACTAAAGGTAAAAGAAGCTGTTAACTTGAGAACTACCACTGCATGACATCACAAGGTGGAACAGAGCATTGTGAGTTTTAGAAATGTAGGTAGACTAAAGGATTGCTCAAACATGTGTGAATGAAACAAAACACAAATCCAGGTATGTTTCTGAGGAGGTAACAATATTCTAACATGTCTAAAAGCGCATGAAAGTCAGTTTTACGTAATATAGGACATACGAAGATCCATTTCTAGTTTAATAAGAATAACATTTGACAAGTGTCTCTTTTACTATCTTAAGGTTGACCAAAACAGTATTTAATGTAGGCCAATCCTTCAATATTAAGAGCAGCTGATGCAAACAAGTTTATAAAACTTTTTGACAATATTAGTCCCTGTGACAGATTTTCTTTTCTTAATTCTTAAAATTACTTTTTCTTTTGTTAACTTGCCAAACTTATCTCTCTGCTCCACTAGTTTTCTTGGTATAATAAGGTCAATATAGGTGCCCACTAGCATGGTTGAAGTCAATGAAATTCTTATTGGAAAACAATAATGGGAAAAAGTAAGAGAGAAGAAAGGGTGAGGTGTTGGGAGAGGTTCTACATTGATTTACCCTTCATAGTTGGCTGCACTACATTTACCCAGCAGAGTGCTCAAATTAGTGCCCTGCAGCTCTCTCCCAATTAGTTTCCACAGAGACGAGGTGTAGAACCAGTCACTGGCCTCATTACCTCTGCTCTCCCTCCTCTGAGCAAACCACCCTCCAAACTCCGACTCCCCTGTCTCTCTCTCCTCTCAAACAGCTTCCATCTCCTACACTTTTGTTGAATGTTCACTTGTTCTGAGGTCTCCTGTTTATTCTCTCCGTGTCTGTATCCACTGTATCGCAACATTATTTTGATGGTTAAAAAGACAGAATGGAGTCTCCAGGAACTTGAAGAGAGGTATTGTTGCCAAAGACTCAACTAGTAGGAAAGAATCGATGGTGTTTTTCTGAGTTGCCTAGAGTGTGGATGGCACCATAGTTCATTATGCTCACTCCTTTCTGCTCTTTCTAAATCTTTTCATCATTCTCTTTAATAATATAAATGCATTAGTTTTAGTGTTGTTCCAGATGCTCAAACTCCCTTTTATATTTTTGTACATTATTCTTTCATTACATACTCACTGGTGGTAAGTTACTATTGTAGTCACAGCTGCCCTGGCCTTCCAACCTGTCACAATAATTGACTTAGTGTTCAATGTATGAAATCTGGAATATATTTTGGGGCTTCATACTTATTGTGTGTACAATTTATTTGTAAAAGCCCAGATCTCCACGTACCTCACCCTCCCCGGTAAAGACTATTCCAGGGTACTGGAGAGGAGAATCTGGTCAATAGTTGAACCTTGGATCCAGAAGGAGCAGTGTGGTTTTTGTCCTGGCTGCGGAACACTAGACCAGCTCTATACTCTCCATCGGTTGCTTGAGGGTTCATGGGAGTTTGCCCAACCAGTCCACATGTGCTTTGTGGATCTGGAGAAGACATTCGACCTTGTCACTCGTGGTGTTCTGTATGGGGTTCAGGGCCCTTTGCTAAGGTCTGTCCAGTCCCTGTATGACCAAAGCAGGAGCTGTGTTCGCATTGCCGGCAGTAAGTCAGACCTGTTCCCGGTGCATTTTGGACTCTGCCAGGGCTGCCCTTTGTCACTGGTTCTGTTTATTGTATTTATGGACAGATTTCCTAGGTGCAGTCAGTGGCCAGAGGAGGTCCGGTTTGGGGACCACAGGATCTCATCTCTGCTGTTTGCAGATTATGTTGTCCCACTGGCTTCATCAAACCAGGACCTGCAATGTGCACTGGGGCAGTTTGCAGCCGAGTGTGAAGTGGCTGGGATGAGGATGAGCTCTTCCAAGTCCAAGGCCATGGTTCTCGACCAGCAAAAGGTGGCTTGCCCTCTCCGAGTGGGTGGAGAGTCCCTGCCTCATGTGGAAGAGTTCAAGTATCTCGGGATCTTGTTCACAAGTGAGGGGAGGGTGGAGCGTGAGATTGACAGGCAGATCGGAGTAGAGCCATTGCTCCTCCTCCACGGTTGCTTGAGCATCTATTCCGGATGCCTCCTGTGTGTCCCACCGGTAGGAGGCCCTGGGAAGACACAGGACACGCTGGACGGACTATTTCTCTGGTCTGGCCTGAGAACGCCCAGGGGTCCCTCCAGAGGAACTGGAGGAAGTGTCCAGGGTGAAGGAAGTCTGGGAGTCCTTGCTTAGACTATTGCCCCCACGACCCTGCCCCGGATAAGCAGAAGAAAATGGATGGATGGGGATCTACTTCCAACCACCAACAATTATTCACTCACAAATCACATTCATATTAGGCAAGGTTGGTGAAGTACCTTGCCTAAGGACACAACGTCCATTTGCAATAGAGCCACTGCTACATCACTGTGGCACTTTGTATTCCCTCCAGTCTCCTGTCCAACTACTAACCTGGCCCAATCCTTGCTTAGCTTCCGAAATCAGACGAGATCATTCAAGGTGGTAATCATCTTCTGACCTTCTGATCATCTTCTGACCTTGATTCTTGTAAAGCTCTTGTGCACATAAATCACATTCTTTCACACTACGTAAACTTATCATTAGGTGCTTACTGTTTGTGTACAATCCTCACAATTGTATATAGATGTTTTTTCTTGATATGTATTCTTTAAAGGTCCTATATTACACAACGTTGACTTGTGAGCTTTTAACTATGTTATTATTGCATCATAAACTTGGAGTTGTGTTTTGTTTCATTCACACAGGTTTGAGTAATCCTTTATTATTCATCAGTCTACATTTCCAAAGCTCAAAATGCTCAGTTCCACCTTGCGATGTTATGTAGTGGTGGTTTTCAAGTTAACTGTGTTTTACCTATAGTTCAGTATACAGATTGGCAATTTCAGGGTTGAAATTATCCAGATGATTCTAGTAAAAATATGGTGTATAAAACCACAGTGGCAGTGGAGCATTTCCTGTATTACCACATGACATCAGAAAGAGTAACAGAGTGTTTTCAGTTTGAGAGAAGACCTCAGCCAAAGTTTGCAGGATTTGTGTGTTAAACATGTGTGAATGAAACTAAATACAACTCCAGGTTTGTGATGAGGAAACATAATAACATAGATCAAAAAATAGCATAATATGGTCCCTCTAAATTGTAACTTTTAGTATTTACACCACTCACAAAAAAGCTTCCTTCAACAGTCATATTTTCATACTCATGTGGACCATCCTCTAGTCCAGTGTTTCCCAAACTTTTTTTCCGGGGACCCATATTTTAAAAGTCACAAATCTTCGTGACCCAAGTCAATAGACATTATTTGTAAATCAGGAAATAAAGGTGGATTTGACCATTACTGAACATTAATTAGGATGTTTTATTGTTGACTGAGTGATTGTGTTTCTCTGAACAACTAGTTTTACTTAAGTTTTAAACAATGAAAAATAGTAATTGAACCAGCAATAAAAGGATCCATAAGTCGCCTATTTGGACATTAAATATAGCCCATTTCTTTTTCTTTTCAGCATTCAATTGAACCAGCAATATTGGAACAAATCAGTCTGTAGAACTGTATATTGCAGGCCGACATGGAGACTGTGACAAGGTGATCCAACAAAAATTTCTTGTGACCCACCTGAGGGTCGTGATCCAGTCTTTGGGAAACAATGCTCTTGTCTATGCATTTACACTGAATGTAATCTGACATTACATACATAGGGCTTCACAAACTTTTTTGACTGTGACTGTTGCAAACAGTGAAACAGGCACCAGTCAAGAAATGGTTAGCAGTTTAGCAGGTTAACCTATTACATTTTCTCAGAAGTTGTTGCATTGTCTTGATATTTGCAGATCTAAGGACCTCCTACTCCCTCCAACATCAGTGCAGACCCCCCAAAATCAGCCTTGACTAATTTAGCGAACTACAGATCTCAAGGTAAGATGAGTGTGATTACAGCAAAAATCACAGGATTGCAACAGTTTCCTCCGAATCCAAAGGGTATCAGAGCCATGTTTACATTTTGCAATACTATTTTATGTTCAGGTTTACAAACATCATTAATTCTTAAATATGGTACAGAAATGTTAGCCTTGATACTAACTTGTGTTGCTTCCTGTAACACTAACACCTTCTACATTTAAGACAGCCCCCTGCAGCACTTCCCCTCACTCTCTCTCTGCCCTCTCTCTCTTTGAATCTCTCATCTCTCTCTCTCTCTCTCTTTCCCTCTCCAATCTCCCTGTCTCTTTCTTTTTCCCCCCCTCCTCTCTCCCTCACAGAAAATCTGGGTGAGGTGTCAGGGCAGTGTACTCCCAAACAAAAGCAGCCCTGTCCGCCCCAGACCCAGATGTTCCTGATGGATCCCCCTGTGGATTTGGCTGAATGTAACCGCTCCAAAGCACTCCATCTTACTCCTGCTTATATCACACACACACACAAAGATAGCATCCATGTAGCCAGTTAATATTATTTTGGTGCTGTCTGTAAATGGCAATTGTTAATCTAAAAGTATACAAGAAAACACAGGACATAGGATTAAAGTAAAAAAATAAAATAAAAAAAATAATAATAATAAAGTACAAACTTACAACATCACAAACTCAACTGTCTAATATGAAATACATTTGAAACTGCTAAGACGGTGCACCAAAAGTTAGATTTTACAAAAGACTGAACACCCTCTTGTACTATTTTTTTAACCATTTTATTTGTTCAGTAGTTTGGGTTGCAGATTGATACTTTACTTTCTTTTCCACCTGTTGTTGTCTTTCTCCAAACTTTCTGAATAGTTGATCATTTATGTCGTAAATGAGATACGGTGGATACGGTTTATATTTGTGTCCTAATTGAGCTATACTTACCCAGACAAAAGTTAGTACGATATGAGTTCTAGCAGTTTGCAATAAGTGCCCCCAGTTTTTGTGTCTGCTCTCCTCCCACTCCCTCGTGACCACGCTCTGTCCTCAATAGCCCCTCTCAGCTCATTCTGCTTAATAATGTAGCATGCTTCACTGTCTGATGTTGCAGTGGGTTGCTGTGGCACCACTGAGAGGCTGTCTACCTTTGTGAGAGACGCAGAGACTGGTTGCCAAGGAGTGGATTTCAGGGAGGAGGCGAGAGAGGTGAGGTCGTGTAAAGGAGAGGTCTGGCAGAGGAGCAGAGTGAACAAAAAACATTCAACAGACTGAGGGTTAGAGAGACTACAAGAAAGAACAAATACTGTACAAGAAGAGCATGGTTAAACGTATCTATGTGCAAAAAGTAACACTGTTAGTAATTGGAGTGCATGTAATGTTCATTTGTAAGTCAGCTAAAGATTTGAAATAGCCATTCTGATTGGTAGGCAAGGCAAGTTTATTTGTAGAGCACAATTTATACACCAAGTAATTCAAAGTAAATTACAGACTAAGAAAGACATTAAAATCACAACACATACGAATAAAAAAACATAAATAATAAAAGATTTGAACATGAGCATTGAGAGTACAGAGTTTTTTAATTTTATTTATTCATTCATTTATTTAAGAAAAAGGAGGTATCATGCATATTAAAGAACATTTAAACTAATTTAAATGTTCCTGCTGCATGGGTTAGGTTTGTCAGACAGCAACAGGCTCTTTAAGTGTTATGACAATATTGAAAAGGTAGATTTTGTTTGCAGTCGTTCCTGTATATTTTTACCGTTTGAACACAATGATAATGTGGTTTACTATTGTAGTGAGCTGTCACTATCAATGTTTCATCCAATCAGCGTAAAAGAGACTTGAGTTTCCAAAGTTTATATAAACTTCTCATATGTTATTGCTCTTTGTTGAGGTTGACATCTGACAAGACAATACATAATATGCAATGCATAACTTCAGTTAAGCAAGAACATTGTTTCCGCATTCTTGTGCATAGTGGGTGTAACATCCCCCTGGCATAGATCTGTATATATTTATATCAGAAAGAACATGGATTCTAAAGGGACGGATATCTTGAGCCGCTCGTCAATGTTTCACTTAAAGGTATTTCATTAGCAGCAGCAGGTTTATGGCTCTGTACACACACACATACACACACACATACATACACACACACTGGTTTATATCTATGTAAGAGCTGGCTTCTTTGCCTTGGAGCCTGAGCACAATATTTTTGCGGTAGTTAATCTGATTCTTAAGCATTGGTGAGGAAGGCAGGGTTGTGTCAGAGATGTCTCTTTTCCACAGTGAGCTGCTTCTACATCAATGAGATTGTCTTTATCTGCCTGCTTGCAGCTTGGGCTCAGATTCTGCCCTCTATATACGGGTGCCGGCTTGTGGGAGGCATGTGGGCGAAAGTGCGTGGCATCTGGCCTAATGCACAGCCTGCAGAGAAACACTAGCACTTCATATTCGTTGTGACTTCAACAGCGCCACAGTTGAGGCTCACACATATCACATGGAGAAATTCAGTCAATGACTCACAGGTTTGAAAGCTCTTCCTTGGGATGTGGAATGAATTGGATTGGAAAAGTTGTATGTTAAACAAGTGCCACCGTGTCATCTATCCTATCTTACATAAAGGTTCCCATAAGTCACTCCCCCGACCCTACGCCTGCCTTGTGTTTGACTCAGGATATTCCCACTGTACCACATTCCTACATTATTTCATTATTCTGGACTGGGCCCTGCCTCTTCCTGCCAAAACATTCCCATAAACACACATCCAGTGCTAGAGTTAAGGCTCTGCAGGGGGCATTCCACAAGTGTTCATAAAACGCACACGTACAGTTAGTTTAGACCTGCTTTACAGCGCCTTTGCCAAAAAGGGTATGCATGCTTAGTGTAGGTCTGTTTAGCATTTGGAGACCTCTGACAATTGGCTCTAGGACAATTTGACAAAAGAAAAAAGCTGGAGCTCATTCTATAGTTCTGGGGAAATACTCCGCAAAAGTTGAAAAAAAAAAAAATTGTTATTCTAAAACCTCCCAGTTGCTCTTACTAATAAGTGAATTAACCCAAACAGGAAAAACATCATTTGTACCAAAAGAGGTACAACATGCTCCCAAAGAAGATCAAATATGTAAATGTGTATTTGTTTTAATTTGTTCCAGTTCCAACCACAAACTGCAGCTTTCTAATGTTGCGGAACAGAAAAGCCACAAGTTTCATGTTTGTCAGGCTGCAGAAACAATGAACAGAATGTACAGGAGATGAGGTTATGTGCAACTTAAGAACTGAAAAATTACAAAATACCAAGAAATGTATTGTGACATCACTACTTGTTCCTTGGAAAGTTTTGCTTCTGACCATGTATTTTCTATATCATATTTCTTTAAAGGTCCTGTTAAGCAAAATGGATTATTGTGAGCTTGTTATAATGTTGTTACCTCATACATTGGAGTAAACCTTTATTACTAGTTTGTTAACATCTCCAAAGTTCAAAATGTTCTGTTCCACCTTGTGATGTAATGAAGTGGAAGTTTTCAAGTTAACAGCTATGTTTTACATTTTGTTCAGTAGATGTTGGAACTTCCAGGGCTGAAATAATCAATAATAAATGATTGTAGGGAAGGTGTATGTGAGTTTAAAAACACAGAGGAGTGCTTCCTGTATTGCCACATGACATCACAAAGTGGAACAGAGTGTTTTCTGAGAGAGAAACTCAGCCTAAATATGCAGCATTTGTGTGTTAAACATTTTGACGAGGAAATAACATTATGACATAGAACAGAAATAGTGTGATACAGGCCCTTTAACAGTTTTTAACACTTAAGTTCTTTTTAAATCCCTTTTAGATAAGCACATGCACCCGAAACATTATGGCTAAAATGGGCATAGTGCTAGACTGAGTGTTACATTTATCAGCTATACAACAAAACAGAGAAACAGAGAATAATACAATATGTGTAAAAAAAAGTTGCAACCCACACACCATATTACTTCAAATGTGTACAGGGCT
The DNA here is from genome assembly GCF_026225935.1 of Boleophthalmus pectinirostris. NCBI lineage: Eukaryota > Metazoa > Chordata > Actinopteri > Gobiiformes > Gobiidae > Boleophthalmus > Boleophthalmus pectinirostris. Next base: position 20,006,274 of record NW_026570970.1, on the reverse strand, counting down.
TGGTGCATACTGGTCATTGTGCTTTCAGAGAAACTCTTGAGGTGAGCTCAACATATCAATTATTCAGTTCGATCACCTAGCTCCCTGGCTTTCTCCGTGTTAGCCCTGGACTTGCAGAAGAATGACCTGCGCTGGCGTACAGAGGCAGACACCGAGGGGAGGATGGAGGTGGCGGGGTGGGGGGCAGCCCTGTAGATAGCCTGACTGGAGCCAGAGGAGGACTGCAACAGGAGTATTCATTAAAGTCGCCCCAAGAGCACAGGCAGAGGAGAGGATAACAAGACCCTAGGGTGGCTGGTGTGGGCCCTCACCCCTCAAAAACCATAAATGTATTCCCCTTCATCCAGACAAATCCACACTCTACTGTGTCAGCAAAAACAGCCACGGCCAGTGTTTCGTGGACACAGAGCCATGATTTTTTGTGCTCTATTTCAGTTGGTTCACAATTTCGACTTTTGAAACTTTTAGGTAAAAAGATTTGAAACAATGTCAGTAAGAAGTATTAGTCATTTTCTAATAGGACAAACTTATTTGCTGTTCATTCTGAACTATATCACAGATACGTTAAGTCATTATTGAAAAGTAGTTGATGTTGTCGTGGCCTCAGAGATGTTTATGAATGTTTATGTTTATGAACAATTCTGTGACTTCTGTCTTAAGATATAGTACTCTCTCTGGGGGACTGTCAGTGAGACAGGGGTATGTGGATACTTTTGCCTTAGTACTATGAGTTAGGTTCATTGGTTGAGGTAGTTTGTTTAAACTGTATTTTAAGTAAACATTTAAGTCCAGTTTGTAGCTATTGTCCCTACAAAAAATCTCAAAGTATAAGTTGCCCATGGTAGATGAGAAAAGAAACATTGAAATATGCCATAACTAAGTGAACTTCTCCGCAGAGACCCTCCCTGACTGACATATGTGTCCCATGGGTGTGTAAGCCCACTGCACTGGGCCGCTGCTCCCCCTGTCTGCCTGCCTGGCCTGTTGGGCCTCAAACAGCAGCTTTCCAAAAAGACCCCAAGCAATGCTGAACTCAGTCAGGCTGCAGTAAGCAGGAATTAAAGCTGTTTCACTGCGGTTTGTTAAATAGTTGGACAGTGAGAGCATGGGGTGGCCCCAAGTCAAGGCTATGGCTGTCTGGGCTCCAGAGTGGAAATCTCAAAAATAAGACGAAGACTTGGGGAGGGGGCTCAATGCAAAACAGATTTCTGAAAGTGAAGTGTTTCAACGATCTGCACGAGATATTTATAGCATCAGATATGAATTTGTGATCTCTATGTGGTATTTTCATAGTAAATTATCCACAAAGTTGACTATGAGTTCTTTGACTCACGCAGTGTGAAGGAATGCATTACATAATCTTAGACGCTCACTCATCGTGGCAGTGGTTTTTGGCCTGTTTTGTGTTTGAGGCATTAATGACTAGTTTTAGGATATATAATCTCCCACTAATGTCTTCCATAAATAACAATCTGAGTTTAGAGTTACTTTGACTTTAAAGTTGTGTGCTAACTTTGAGTTGTAAAAGTGAAAAAGGATGGAACATATAAAGGTCCCCGTAACCTCCCATTGACTTTGCACATCAGTTAAGTGGAGGTGGGTGGAACTCTATTATATATGGCTATAAAATATACTTTATACCACAATCAAGTCAAAATCACAATTTGAGTTGCCAGAGTAATCAAAATTCCAAAGGCCACAATTTTAAGGTAGTAGAAATTCCTCAGTAAAGAATAAAATATCTTGTCTTTTTATAGAAAAGTCTTGTACCTGTAGACACGTACTTAGACTATATAGATTAGTTTCAGATCTTGTATTAGTTTAACAGACATATTTCAATCAGTCTTCTCAAATGTTAATACTTCTAGAGTAGATTACAATGTGCACTCTAAGCAGAATGCAGAAGCAGAATTTGAATGGAAAATCCCCCCAAAAGAGTCTAATCAAACTACTAAAACACAATACATTTTTATAATTGCGCCTAAACATAACATTCATTATTATTCAGTCTGGACTCCACAAGAGAGTCATTTCCCTAATGTTTCCAGACTACAATGAATTGGCCATACATAATAACTGGAAAGGGGCAGAGAGTCAATTCTAGCGCCAAGTTCCTTTAAATCCACAGGGGTTCATGCAGCATATGGATGAGTCTTCCAAGGCGAACAGAAGCCAAGACATCTGTGAGACTGATCCCCTCTACCACAACACTGGGAAGAAGAGGAAAACCTGGGATTAACTGGTCCCATTGCATATCACAGGCATACATTACTATTGACAATATGCACCATAGTCACTGTCAGTGGCATTGTTACACTAAATTTGGTTAAATATTTACTGTGCATCAATGATTTTAGAGCAGAGGAAGTCATATCTTTTCCTATGTGATTTGTGCAGTGTGTGTCCTGTGTTTTGTTGGGTCTAGTATGTGCCAGTTAGGAGTGCGATTCGCCTAAGGGTAAAAGGATGGCATGGCTCAAACATTTCACTGTATTATCTTAACACTCCCGCAATAATGCTGTAAAACCACAGGAACATTTCATCACGACTAGATTATACTATTCAGTATGCTTGTAATTTCACATTGTACGGGTGGAGGAATTAAATATTCTGTGCAAAAAAGAGTAAAATGTTAGTGACAGGCAGCACAAATCAATGCAATGTTTTTCTGTAAATGTTCTGAAATACATTTAAAAAGTCAAATAGATTCTGATTTACAAATAACACAAAAAGGTTTTTCTAGCCTTACTTCTATTAACCTCACAAGAATTAATTATTCGCCATATTTTTCTGTCAAAAAACACTTTTAAAGTTGAATAGGTGGTAAGATGTGAAGTTCACCCCATTGTAGTTGCTTAATCCTGTAATAGAAATAACTGTAGCCATAGTCATGTGTTATTATATAGTGATTAAAACCTATTGTGGGTTATTAGACAAGCTATAGGGATGCAGTGCTTCAGGGTTTTGTGTTTCGATATCAATGGCGATACTTTGACTTTAACAATCTGCCGAAATCAACCGATACTAGGGCAGAGACTGAAATTATTTTTTACAGAGCATAGAGTAAAAATGATCCGAATGTGTATTGTAACTACAGAACAGCTTTGTATTGTACTGTACACTTGCCAGCAAATCATCATATTACACCAGTTTATAGACCAAAATTGGATATCGACTGAACCGATATCCAATTCCAGTTTCATATCAGTGCGTCCCTGACAAGCTATAGTATTTTTTTTCACAGAAATGCTAAATTAAATATATTAATATTATGAACATTTGGAGTATAGTATTGAAACATTGCTAAAGCCTGTAATGCAGTTTTCAATCTGACTAAATCTGACACCGACTATAGTTTGTTTTGATATCTAGTGGCGGTCACTCATACTCTTGCATTCTTCAATTCATCTTTTAAAATCTATGGATGAGTGGGCCTAGTCCGGTGTAGTTCATTGTAAGCCCATCGATTATGATCCTGAGCATACTGGAGCAGTCCCTTATTTTCCCACATATACAGTATGACCTCCCCTGTCCTAGAATGTAGCCTCCGCCCTGTCCACCCTGGCCACACCCCCTCTACACACACAGGCCAAAGCGCACACACACACACTCACATACACACACAGACACAGTCACCAAACGCACACATATTCCACCCCAGACGGACCGGGTTGCCAGAGCTACACAAACTCCCACCCATTAGCAGCAGGATTCCAGGATAACCATGGCAACCAGTCTCTCACCCCCGGGGAGACGAGCAGCCGAACTGAAAGGCTCCATTCAATTTCCACATCCCAGTACAGCACACACGAAATGACACACACACAAATGGACACACACACAGCGACAATTCTACACACATACACACAGACGCACACACACACTCAGGGACACAGCCAACGCAACCCACTGCTCTAACAGGCTCACAGTCACTCCAGCCCTGCCTCCTGCCTCCCTCCGCTGGGGTGAGTGGGAGCTTGTTAGAGAGACCGCACACTACATCCTCACCCACGGTTCTACACGCGAAACATTAATTACACCTTATATTCATTGTTTTTAGACATATACAGTGGGCATACGTTGACATATGCTTTTGTCTCTCTTTACTAAATTTAAATTGTATTGCAGCAGCTACTTACTGTACGTGAGAAAATGGCAAGCACATTCTTGTCCATAGTGTCAAATCAGATGAATCAGTTTGTAGGATTCGATTTGACACCCTCTCACTGTGGTAAGGTTTGACAGGTATTATGTAAGATACAGCAAGGTGAGAGACAATGCCGAGTGGTGTATGACGAGATAGTGGAAGAGCTCTTGCAGAATCTGTTCAGGGGCTAATAAGGATGTACTTATGATCGCGGGTGAAACTCCAGTCTCCATTGAGCAACGCAGCAAGCCTGGTTTTTGCCAGTCCTCACAGTCTGGAACAGTAGAATGTACTCACCGGGTTTAACCAAGAGAAGAAAGAAAAGGTTAATGATGCACAGTGGGAGACTCAAAGTACAGATAGTATTAAATGGGAAAAGATAGCAAGGAATGGGAGGAATATGATCTGCTAATGAAAAGGTATGGGGTGGATGAGATTTAAATGATTTGTATACACAGAGCTCTGAAGGCAGGCACTCACATTAGAAACCCACACAGGCCATTAGACATGAGCGCAGTCTGAATCAATTTGAAATTATCTATTCGACATTATCTTGAGTGGCAAGAATACAGCACTCAGCCTCTGCCCAACAATGTTGTCCCTTTTGTTACCTTGGTGACAGCCGAGATGTGGAGATGTGGAGGGGTGGGGCAGGCGGGACAGGTGAATAAAGCAAGACTGAGAGAGCAGATGATTTATAAAAGGAAGAATGAGCATTTTAAATAGTAGAATTATGGCATGGTATTTGTCTGTTAACCATACAACTTTATTTACTCATAAATCATCTTTGTGTAAGGCTTTCATCAGTTGACAGTTAATCACAATACAGAAACTGAGACACACCCAATCACTTGCTATTTTACTTACAATGTTATGGTCACGCAACTGTTTTCGCAATTATAATTAAAAGGCCCATTTTATGCTATTTTCTCATCTACTGTATGTTAAAATGCTATTTCCTCATCCAAAACATACCTGGAGTTGTGTTTTGTTTCATTCACACATGTTTAACACACAAATCCTGCAAATCTAGGCTGCATTCTTCTCTCAGATGGAGAGAAGAATTGTTTCACCTTGTGGCATCACATGTGGTGAACTCCATACTTCACTAGAATCAATATTTGGATGGATTATTTCAGCCCTGGAATTTCCTATCTCTGTTAAATGAAACTAAAAGGTAAGTGTTATCTTGAAAACTACTGTTTCATGGCATCACATGGTGGACTGAGCATTTTCAGCTTTGGAGATGTAGATAGACTAAGAATAAAGGATTACTCATACATGTGACTGAAACAAAACAAGACAGAACACAACTCAACTCCGGGGATGTTTTTGAGGAGGTAACAACATCATAACATGGTTTAAATCTTACAAGACTCCATTTTCTGTAATATAGGAACTTTAGGCATAATATGGTTTTAAGATGTGATTTGTGTGAAAGGAAAATGTGTTGATGGTTAACAACTGAAATGCATTGTGATACTACATTTAGTCATCACTACTGGCTGCATCAAGCATTACTAAGAGCTGATCACTTGATATCGCTCATCTAAATTTGGAACTTGGAAAAACACACAAATTAGTTCAATATTAACAAACTTTATCTGCACTTATATTTGATGATCTTTTTGTAGAAGGCTATCTGACTCACTGGCTGTCTGACCACCCCCTCCTTAGGCCTGCCATTCCTCCTCCCGGTGTCTCTTACTGAGCTTTCGTCTCATCATTCCCTGGATAATTTGAGCCGGATAATTTGATTAGAACATGTACCGAAGCAGAAGTCTGTACTGTGATCACTGCGCCACCTGGGACCCCGGACACAACTGTCTGAGAATTGAGGGCAAATCTTCAGACTTGTTACTTACAGTTGTTGCGCTTATGTGGCACTTCTTAACCAAAAGAAATTGTAAGGTTAGACAGCTTTTGATTGGAGGTTGAAATAAATCTGTCATCTTCGTGTGTGGGTAGCGTCTTTGCTGGCCTCCTGAGGGCGCACACATGAATGAAGGTGTACTGGCTCAGGTAAGTCGGGTGATACTGAGCAGCAGCTTGTTGGCGCCCGAGGGGATTGTGGGTAATGTCTCTACAGCTCGGGGCAGGAGATGCGGAGGCAGGGGTAGAGATGGAAACTGCAATGGAGTGGCTCTTGTCAAGCAACCAGATGAAGAGAGTTTAGACACGAGCGACATGTCATTAATCACAAGAATCTCCAGGCACTGCTGTTGGTACCTGCTCTCACCGAAACAAACTAAAGGGGTACACCACAGCAGAACAGCCATGGGAATGCTCATACTGGAGTGTCTATGTCTATGTATGCCTGCCTGTGTGTTTAATTCAACACCCGGTCTGCCTCTTCATTATTGTCCTGCTCCTTCTGTCGTCCTGGCTGTTGCCACATAGCACCAGGCCCCCTCTGGCAGATTCCTCCATGACAGGTACAGAGATAGAAAAGCTCTCCGTAGGAAGCAAATCTGTCAGCGTGCTAACTAAAACATGTCAGCGGTAGGTAAGGCCCTGAGTCGAGAGCAAAACCCAATTGGATCCAAGACGGCCATAGCCAAGAGTTTGTGGTACGGCTTTAGAGGAGGGAGTCAAAAGTCAATGTGAGTGGAACATGGGGGTAAGGGGAAAAGGAAGAGAATTAAGCCATGGCTAAACTATAAGACAGTATGAAGTGCGCGCGTGTTAGTGAAGGCCTCATGGGAGCAGGCTATTCTCTCTGGACTAGACAGCGCACACCTGAGTCTCAACAGCTGTCCCAGTCTCCACCCAAACACACACAGACCCTCCTTTTCCTTATGTATCACTGTTACTGTCTGAACAAGGGGGTTTCCTACTTTAAATTGCATATGACAGATTTGTATTATTTTGATTTGGACTTAATTTGATGGGATAATACCCGCAGTAAATATGAATTATATCTTTTACACCAATCAAGAAGCAATTGGTGAAGAAAAGTTGAAAAATATGTCAAAGGTTACTGAAAGCTGAGTTTTCAAAATACTAATCAAAATACTAATGACAGAGATAGGGAGAATTGTACCCCAAGTTTGACACATTTTTATGATATTTTAAATGTAGTTTTAACTAAATAAATGTGTTTTCTTATTTGTTTTGATCAAATAATAATTTCTCTGTACATTAGAGGGGTTTCACAAGGTAACAGTGATGGAATTCTCTAATGTGAAGTTAAATTTTACACCTAAAATAGCCAAATTGGGAAAATGAGTGTGAATATTTTTCAGAAAATCTAAACTAATCTTAATCTTAACTGTGATTTAGTAAAATTAGTAGTCCAACCTGTCAGGCACTGTAAGTCTTCCCCTCTGTCCAACTAAGGTGACAGATACTTTAAAAGTGCACTATGTATCAAGTGCTTGTCTCCATAAAGATGGCAAAGGAGAAATTCAATTTGTCAACTGGACAGAAGTTTATTTGGTCGAATACGTTTCGCAGCTTGGATAAGCTAAATAAACTATTAAACTTTTGTCCAGTTGACAAATTGAATTTCTCCTTTGCCATGGATTCTACCTGAGGGATTTTTCACACTCCATGAAGATGTTATTATTGCATTGTCTTGAATATTCCATAGCATCTGTCATTACATGTTTTCATTGCATGTGTTTTCATTGCTCAAGAATTAGCTGTTTGTTTACATTGATACAAATACATTTTATGACTTCTTCTCTCTTCTCTTTTAATAATGATGATTATTTATGTTCTGATTTGTTTGCACTGTGATTTTAATGTCTTTCTTATTCTGTAAAGTACTTTGAATTATATACAATTTGTGCTATACAAATAAACTTGCCTTGCCTTCTGTTATACTGTGGAAAATTCTTGGCAATGCAATAACGTCTCTGTGGGGACAAGCAGGTGGCAGACCCTCCATCTGAAAAGTTACATAGTGCACCTTTATTAAATCTGCCGTCACATATGCAGTAGATAAACTGAAACATGAAGCTCGGTCCAGGAGGTTACATGTGAGTGCTTCTACAGAAACAGTTCAGACTCCACCACAAGCAGAGCTGTATGAAATTCCATATAAGGCGGGGGACTCTGTCTAACCTCCTCCTTCACTCCACCGCTCCTCTCTGCCCCTCTCTTCTCCTGTTGCAGCCAGCTCCCTCTCTCATCAAAACACTTACAGGTTTACAGTTTTCACAAAGACTCATATTTAGTTTTGATTTGTCTTATTCACATTTATGAACGTGAGTTACATAATTGAATATACAGATGACATGAGCACACTATTCATTATTTTGGTAATATTACTTTTGACTTTTACCTCAGTAAGACTCCACATGCCTTAGTGACAGTATTTATTTTACAGTAAATCATGACAAGTTGGTTGAAGCCAAACAACCAAAGGAAACGTCATCTATCTTCAAATCTAATCGATAACCTTTTATTTATCCAGCAAAAGGGAAATTACAGCGTTGCACAGAAACATTGTTTTAAATAAATTTTTTACAGTATGCCGATGTGTGGTGGTACCTAAACTAAAATAACCCAGTATTTTCAAGAATCTCCTGGATATTTCTAATTAAGAATTTATAGTTTTTGGCTAGCTGTTATTTATTGGGCTAACAAATCTCCACCCACAATTAAATGAACTGTCATAAGTAATTTACCAAGCCATTTAAAAGAAACTCTAGTCGCTCCTTTGGTCTGTAATAACAATTGAATAATGCTGTCCCACCTATTCCCATAATTAATCAGTAAAAAGTACGTCATGTCAACAAAATAGTAAGTCACCGTCGAAGGGTGAGGCACATACATATACTAAAAGCAATTGATCCTTGTTATTCCAATGGGATGATGAGGAGGAGACCCGGAGGAGCGCAGAGGAGGGTTAGAGGATGAAGATAGGATGAGAGTGATGAGAGAAAACACAAACAGTACTGATAAGACTCCAGGGCAAAGGAAGTGTGGTTCCCAGCTCTGCTCCCAGTGGAATTCCCGCTCTCTGCCTCTGCTGCAGGATGTCTCCTCGTGTGGGAATACTGTGGGAATACGCCCGGAATGTGACTCCTTTTGTTTAGAGGGATGGGACTCTGGCTCTGACCGTCACTTGTGGGGGTTCCAGGGTCAGACTGGGGAACACAACATTTTGGTTAGACAGACAAAATGAGTTTGGAATGGCTATCCTACTACTTGTGATTTTTTTTCAATTTTCACATGACTGTTTTACTACCGTTACATGCTTGAACTGAAAATATCTAGTCATTCTCCACATATAACTATTGAAGGTGCATAGCATAACAGGGTCTGCCACCTGCTTGTCTCCATGGAAATGTTATTGCTCTGTCTAGAATGTTCCACAGTATAGATTAAGGCTATCTATCACAAGGGAGACAAGCAGATTACAGCACTACACTACATCACATTACATTCATTCCTTCTGTAAATAGGGACAACTCTCCACAGATCTGAATTGTATTTTTGAGCAATAGAAACACCTGTAATTAATAAAATGATAGATCGATATGTTTAATGTCAAACCATGGAATATTCAAGGCAAGTCATTTAAACAAGTTGGGCAGTGCACCTTTAAAATAAAAAAATAATAGTGATAACGGTAGCTAGAAGTAACTAACATGCAAACATACACATATCAAAGCTAACATACAAATTGGGCTATGTGCCAACAGAGTATGACCCCCTAATTAACATATTACATCACCATCACCTCTAGGAAATTAGCAATAGTATGCATCTGGTATGGTGCTCATTCACAATTGCCTTACATGAATGCTCTAATCTAATCTCTAATAGTCAAATAATCCAAACCCTATAACCTATCACCGTAGAAATGGTAAATAGATGATTGGTAGATGATTTCTTTATGAGAGCTTGGTACAGACAGGGAAGGCCAGACACATAACAAGAAAAGGTGAGGTTTATTGAATCAAGTCAAGGCAGTTTCATTGTTACGTGAACTGAGAGTTTGAAATCTCAATCAAATCAAAATACTGAAAATCATCTCTTACAATTAAGTTCCATGTTTGATATAAAGCAATAGCTGAACGGAAAGCCTTAAACATAGGGAAACGTAGAAAAAGAAACTGAACGTATTATAACTCTAACATAATTTAACTGTGGTAACCAAGACACATATTCTGAATCCTTTTGAATACTTCTTTGGTTATTTGTTTATACATTTCAATATTTCTACAAATGAAATATTGAAATTTAGAAATATTTGTTTTTCAGCCGGTCCTTTGACACATTGACAAGTGCTAAGAGAGAAACAAATCTACAGAGAGGATTCCTGCTGTTCAGAGGAAAGCCTTTTTCTATATTATTAATGAGAAGTTTGGTGCAAAGGTTTGCCATGTCACCTCAATTACCCAAAGAACATATCACTTTGACAGCAAACGTCAGGCTGTATCTCCTTCAATTAGCTGTAGCCAAATGAGGCATGTGCACTGTGTGGATGCTCAGACAAGCCCAGTTTACTAAAGAAAAGTATATGTCCAAGCATACTGCCATGACAGATAACTCCAGTGCAAACAAATCTCAAGGACAGGACGACTGACAGACACTGAGTGCTTTTCTGTGACAGTTATCACTTAGCTTCTAATGACAGTATAACCTGGGCTGATTCCCTTTCTGGCAGTAGTCAGACAAACAGAACCATAACATAAAACGCATCCAGGGACAAGCTGTGAACTCACTCGAACTGTCAAAACCATCAGTAAATATGCTAGGCTGAGACTCACAATTGCAATGTATAGTACTGTGCAAAAGCTTGAGTTATTTTCACAAAATGGATACAATTGCCCAACTTACACTATATTTTGCTTAATGCTTGTTTTACTGAAAATACTGCATTAATTAAATTCAGTTTGGTCTGTATCTAACTCCTTTAAGATTTGTTGACATTTTGTAGTTTTTAAATACAAAAAACTTTGCACAGTACTGTAAAATTACCAGTGATTGAAGATATGCATTATCTTGAAATGTTGATTGATACAAAACCCACTGTTTGTAAATGTATAACAACAGGCTTATTTGAGATTCAGATTAAAAAAGATCTTTGCTTTTACAGTACTGTATTACATTCATTTCACCTTCAGACGTGTGTATGCTCCCTCTATATCGGAGCTTCCTGCATAGTGTGAACTTTGCCTCAGAGTCTCAACAAGAAGCTAAAACAGGGCGACACGGCGGTCAGTCGCACAGGAAACTGAGACTGCAGACAATCTCACATCCTGCCCCAGCTCTGGAAGAAACACTTCCTCCTTTTAAGCAGCACGTACAATCACATGTACAGTGCACAAGGCAGTGGTGAGCACTACAAGATCAGATAATGTGTGGGCTGGAACTGACAGATGTGTAATGCTTCAATAAACAAAATAATGATTAGACATATTTCAAGTGAAGAAAAATAAAGCTAGTTCATAAATCTAAGCTCTCACATTCAAAGTCATAAAAACATGTTGACATAGGTAATGGCTGGAGATTGACCCTGAAGTCTACAAGATTGTTTCTGTTCATTGCTGTTGTAGTGCTACAAAAATTCATCAAGGCAGTGTTGTTTTCAAAATGTTTTTTCTAAGTAGTGGCTTGAAATTCCCTGGTTCTCTTCAAAAAAAAAGTTTGCTTGATGTGGCCATTGTAACTGAAAACATCTTCTTCTTCTTCCTGTTACCTTTTGACGTATACAATTAAAGCATACAGCCTGGAGGCCTCCACTCCAAGCATCATGTGAAAGCTTGTACAGCATTTTAACAGCTGTAAAAAATCCCCGCAGTCTTTTCAAACACAATGTCTATTTGTTCACTTCTGTGTGTGCATCTGCCCATGGTTGTCATCATGGCTTCTTGGCTGCAGTTTTGGCTTTCCCATTTGGTCCTGTTTTGATCTGGGTCATCTCAACATCTGTCAGGGCGTCAGGGGGAAGGCACGAGCGCATGCGTTCAATGGTCTTCTGGTAGGCTGCCCTCTCCTGCTCCAGAGAGCGGATCATGTGCTTCATTTTGCTCTCCCGAGAAAGGAAGTTATCCACGCTGGTCTCCAGGGACTGGATCTTCTGACGGGCCGCCTGCTCAAAACAACTAGAGTCAGCTCAGAGAAAACAAGCTGTGGTTTCATGTGTAGTTTCATGTTATTACTTACTAGAATAACAGATTTACATTTCTAGCTAATCACCAGCTAATAATGTCTAATAAAAATAGATAAAAGCTATTGTTTTTTGTAATTACCAGCCAATTATAGTCAACCCCTTTTATTTTATTTAAGTGAGACCATAAATTGATGCAAATGTAATAAATTTGTTTTTGACATTTAATTGAACTTAAAAGTATAAATATTAAAAAGTAATAATATTACTACTAAAGATGACTACTAAAAAAACAATATGTACATTTAAAAATTGACATTTACTATAAAAAAGTACATTTTTATTCTAATTTGCCAAAAGGAAAACCACAGGACTGAGTAAAGATGGCAACACATTCCTTCTCACTGTTGTAATCTGGTGCCATCTATTGGTGATCTGGGGTAATACTAAATAAGTGTCAATAATGTCTATTTTCACCTGTAGCTTTTCTAGTAAATCCATGTTTTGTTTCTTCAGCTGTGCGTTGGTCTTCTCTAGTTTGTCAAGGCGTTCAGAGTCATCAGGAAGTGGTCCAGTATCTAACATCTCATCCTGCAGAACATGGTACTCTACTTCATACGCATGCAGCTGTTTGGAGATATCCATGTCCATCACCTGATACAACATAAACAAAATTATGTTACAATGACATCCACAGATTATTATATTATTTTAATGTTTTATTATAATTGGTACCAAATTGGCCTCATAGTGATTATGTAATGTTGACTTATAACTCTACTGTACCTTTGCTATGGTCTGCTCCATCTGTGTCTGATTGAGTGAGGGGAGTGTAGTTTTCAGATAGTCCACTATACTCTCAAAGTTATCGCACTTGACTATTTCACTCTCATGGCTACTTAGAAGGCACAGGGCGACTTTAAAGATCACCTCAGTCCCTTGGGCAAACACAAAATCTGAAAAATAAAAATGCCATTAGTGCTATAATACAAATGTAAAAGCAATACGATTATGAACTTTGCAGATGACATACCAAACAGGCGAGAAACAAAGCCAAGAGGGAACTGAGAAGCAAACAGTGTCAGAAACCACGGAGCAGCGTAGAGACTTGGGCAGATCTCATGTTCCTCAAAGTGATTGTACAGGCCGCGGTGATAGTCATGTAGCAGTCTAGAGAGCTGGTACATCTGAATCTGCAACAACAAGCAAACAATATATAAGTGGCATAAAATAACATGAGGCAACAGATACAGGCAGTAACAAGTGCAAACTGGCTAGGCTGGAATTGCAAGTTAAAGACACATTAAGTCACCACATTAGGCAATACTAGATAAAAAGATAAACAGTGTCTCATACAGAAGTCCTAGACAGTTACTTAAACAAGTAATCTAGCAAAAGGTTTGAAGACTGAGACTCTGCAATTCTAAAAGTAAAAAAGGTTAACAGTACCAAGAAGTCAATATTTTCATGCCAGATATGAGCAAAAACAACGGCAAACTTCTGTGACTGCTGCTGCTGTTTTTCAGTAAAAGGGAAGTGCTGTGTCTCCAGACTAGCTCATACAGATTAAACATTACCACACCTGCGAGCACATGTACCCTCGCTGAGTTCATCTTACTAGAACCTGAGTTAACAGAGCATGCAGCAGGTGTGGCATTAATGTGAGGTACAAGCATGTGACTACTGTGTGCTGCAGCGTCATAACTACAGTATACAGGTGGTACACAGAATCCAGTTTAAATATTTGCTAAATTTACAATCAGTATAATTCACTTTTTTTTCCTCCTTTGGTTTAGTCCTTCTTTAGAACTGCTACAGCAAGTGTAGAGTGCTATTTTAGACCTGGAACACTAAATATTTTATTAGGTGATACTAAAGTTTGAGAAAAGGTGGCTTCATAGGTCAGCTCTATCTCATATTTATTTTGTACGATGTATATTCAAAATATGTTAATAATAATAATAGTAAACTTGAAAATAAGTATGTCTAATTACATGCAACACATGATGTGCATTTGTTTTTAATTTTTATGTAACTTCTGAACCAACCTCTATGTGCCAACTTCTCTCTTACTCAAGTTTAAAGTTCACTGTCCCAGTAAAAAGTAACAGTCCTTTGTAATATTTTGTTAAAGTCTAGCTAATCCAAACAGTATTTCACTCTAAAATAAACACATAGGCTGTCTGTGTACACACCTGCAGAGAGATCATGTCAGGTCTGTACTGGCGTCGGATGCCCAGGTCGTACATGAGGAACTTTAGCATGTCAAAGGCCTGTTCCTCACTCATGTGTAACAGCAGCACTCCAGCTACAAAACTGATTCCCTGACAATAGCCAACCTGCAAAAATAAACACACACAGACTGTTAAATCATTATAAGTCGCAGCAGCATGTTATAATGATTTAACACTGAAGAATCTACCTCTGTGTCCAGCAAAGAGTAGGCCTTCAAAAGGTTATAGAGGGAGAGCTGTCCAGCACCAAGCTGAGCGGAAAAATACTGATGGGTGGGAAAGGTCCGACCTGAAGAGGAGACAAATAAGATCTGAAATAGTGTCTTTTTTCTCTTTTTGTTTTAGACATTAAAATGGGGAGAAAGTAGTAGCGATACTGAGCAAGCTAAGAATACTATATTTGTGCCAAATGTGGATGCTGTTTACATCCATAGACTACAGTATGTTTTTTTTTAAACAATTTTAAGTTTCAGTGACAAAAATAAATTGCTCTAAGTTTACATCTCTAAGGAAGACAACATCATTATGCAGGAGGATTACTCATACACAAATAAACAAAATTGAGCTGTGTTTTTAATTAGGAAGCATTCTAAAATTAAAACAAAATTCTTAAGTATATATTATAAATAGCTGAGCTGACCAAGATCCACCAGGATGGCATGCTGCTGTGCTGTGAGCTGCTTGAGCAAATCTCGATATGGGGTGTCAGGGGCTTGTTGTCGCTGGGGAAGTCTGTGTCGCAGTCGGTGCTGATGAGAGAGAAGGAGCCACACTTCTCCTCGACGGCTCTTTGGAACACCTAGTAACATATAAAACATATAAATGACACATAAACTAATAGAAAATGGGGCTGCATGATTTTAGAAAAAAATATATATATTTTTGTGATTTATGTTTTAAAAGTAAGATTCTGTTCAAAGGGCACAACTAGACAACTAAAGGTAAAGGAGGCTAAAACATGAACTGGTAATACAACTTGAAATATCCCATGAATTTCAGAACATGTTTGTATAGGTCTAATTTAGAGGCACAACAAGCAACAAGCACAACACATATAGTGTTTATGATTTGATTGCTGATGATTTGATATATTGTGCAGCTCTGCATAATATTACAAAAAATACATCTAATGGAGAACATGCAAAATAGAATATCTAGCACGAGTTGTGTGTCTGGTTTTCCACACTCTAACATGCCTGACAGTACAGACCTTGACAGAGAGCGCGGTACATCTCCTCTTTATCTTGTGGGACTGTGGTTCTGCCTGGGGCACATAGTTTCTTCTCCCACAATGCCTGAGCATCCTTTGAACACTGGCCCACCTCCTCATAGTTGAGTTTCATCTTACGAATGTGCAACTCATCACGGCTTGCTATAATACATAAAAGGTTTATACTTATTAGAATGTTTGTACTTACTGCATTCTTGGTAGATACGTGTAATTGGCCAGTTCAAGAGAAAATGAGACAACAATCTCTTTGATAGTTTCCCAACAGTTACCATGGAAATGTCAAGAAATTTACTTCACTAATACGAACACCGGGAAACAAAAGTACAGGAAGAAAAATGAAGAGGTTGAAAGAATAAACTAACAGATGACCAGTACAATGTGTGCTTGATTTGACCATATAAACCCAAAAAGTGTGATTCATGCAAAACTTTAGCTTTGAACTCATGCACTGATATTGCTTACCATCTATTGAAAAAGATCATCAGTAGTGTCAGAGTAGCAAAAAAGAAAACAGACACTTTGTTAAATGTGTACCCTGATATTGAATAATAAATAATTAATTATAAAGTTGCATTGTCGCCTGATTGAGACTCGTTGTTGTTAATATAGTTTCATCCAGTAATTAAATACAGTCTTACATGCAAGTTCAGTACAATATTCACACGTGGATTTGCACTTCCCTGTTTCCACTCCTTTTGTTCAAACTTCCTGTTTTTGATGAAGGTTGTATAACAATCGTCCCTTAAATACAATGCAATAAAGCTGACTGAGAATGCAAGTACTATATCTGCAAAGTAGCTTCCACCTCATAATGAAACATAAAATGGTCCTCCACTCATAATGTAAAAGAAAGCTGTTATTATCCATATCTTTGGCATACAAGGAGCCTCTTTGTGCTTTGTGTAGAACAACGTGACAAAATATGAACAGGACTCATGTGCACAGATAAACCATACACCAATATCAAGTATACACAATTACACAGACTGCAGAAGACATTTTGTTCAGTGTATCGCTCATATGACTCTCATGTTTCAGTTCATCATTACTCAAACGCACCTTCGAGGCGCTGGTTCTCCTTCTCCATGCGCAGCAGCAGGATCTGTTGGTGAATGGCAGTCTTCCAGAGCATCCTGTAATCTACTGCAGTCCTCTTGGGCCTCTCTCCAGGAGCATGGTCCCCGCCTATGGGCTCCAGTCGACCAAATGGATCCAGACCAGAGACCAGAGCACAAGGAGATAGCGGCAGCAGCTCAGAAGTGTCAGAGTGGTCTAAGTAACAACATATAATACAGGACATAAAATTAGACAAATGTTAGCAATGTGAGAGAAATACTTTTTTTTTTTACAGGTTTTACACATGTCCTGAACGCAGATCAGCTTGAACTCAGATTTAGCAAAAAAAAAAACAAAAAAAAAAACCCCTACCCCCTACATTCAAAAAATACAGACTCCGAGTCATCACTGTAGAGTTCAAAAATGTCATATGGCTTTTTTCAACAACAAAAACAGGTTAAACGAAATATGCTAATTTCTAAATGCAACTATGAAGAGGCCTGTCATATTTGGAACAAGAAATGAATAAAACTTTTTGTATTAAGCTGTAAATCAATATTGCAAATTACAATGAACGAGATGTAAAATATTGAACTATGTATGTATGTATTTTAATATTAAATTTAAAATGTGACATTAAATACCTGAAAAAAAAAAAAACAGTGACACATTAGAAGTCGGTTTGTAAATCATGCATAGTTGTAAATAATAGCCCACAGAGTCTATTAACTGATGCAGGATTGTAATGCCGGTTTTGCAATTGTGTTACCGAACCTGGGTGCTCCATAGACATCGGTGGCTTGTTCATGGGAGACGCCACTCTCATGAAGATCTTCTGCCTCCAGGAGACGCGACGTGGGGTCAGAGGGAGAGTGCTCAGGGAGTCAGTACTGCAGCCTGACAAAGTCCTCTTCCTCCCTTCGCCATTGCTATGAGACAAGAGAGCTGTGTCACAGATACTCAGTGAAAGACAGGTGTCCACTTACAACCACCTTTTAAGCCATTTCACATATACCCAATACATCCAACTGTAACATGATGAAAGAAAATGTTTACAACTATTAACTCACATGCAGGCTTGTCACGATAACAAATTCTGAAGTGTGATATATTGTGATAGTAAATGCAGATTTTAAAACCATAAAAACCCCAAAATATATAGCTTTATCTTTCATATATTGAATGATAAGTCAATATAACGGTAGTCATTATTGTGACAGGCCTACTAACATGTACGTATTGTTAATAAAGCAAAGTTCAATATTGTGTTTGACAGTTAGTTTCTACAATATCAGCCACAAAGCGGATATTCAGGCATAAAGCATTCATGCATTATCTGTTACAAGCCAGATATCAAATGAGTAAACATGCTTTTTGGTGAGAATATTTGGTCAGAATATTTTCCAGATTAGAGTCAAATTAACAAAAAACACTGCCAATAAAAAGGTATTGTATAGGTAGATATAGTATAACACCTTCATTTTTCCTATATGTCCCAACAGCCTTATTAAAAAAACAAAGTTAAAACCACTGTCATTATACACTGTCATTTAAGTCAACACAGGTAGACCAAAGCCAAAAAGTGAAAGAGGCCAAGAGTTTTTTCTCATCATGTTGCTTACATAAACTTGAAAATACATAAAAAGAATAAATAACAATGAGTGTCCTAATCAGAAAGTAACAGTGAGCTAGGGTATAACACAAACCCCTTATTGTGAATATGAAAAATGAAAAATCTTTTATAGAGGTCAGCATTTTCACTGTTCTTACTCTTTTGGTACACCATCAACAGAAGTGCTAAATGGATTGAATTTCTGTCAGAGGAAAACATCCTGTGGAAGTGACATTTTACAGTGGTCTGCACAGCTGAGGCTCATTCATAATGGAAATATTAACCTTTACTTTCTGCCACTCAGGCACAACTGCACTGTCTTGGATGAACTGCTATAAAAATCAAGATGCATAGAACTGCACTACACACTACATTACAATGACTCTTTTAATGAAGTGGCAGAAAGCTACAAATAATGTTTGCATTAGTTAGTCATGCATATAACATGCAGTTGTGACACAAAAGAAATGGAAGATCAGAATCTCCTTCTTTTCCATAGTACAGCAAGTCCAGCAGCATTAATTGTGAAAACTTATTTCACTTCCATGAGAAGGGGTGAAGTAATAGAAATAATAAAGATGCATGTTGCACGTTTGGACAGCCAACATGGGGTGTCTGCTTTCCCAGCATAGAAATGTTACACCTTGCAGCCATGTCATCCCAGTGACAGATTGCTGGCTGTTTTGGGGGCTGTGCACAGGGGGTTATGAGGACCCCCTCTCACCTCTTGTTGCTCCCACTGTCTGCCAGGGAGCTGAGGGAACTCAGGGAGCCCTGGTAAATGCTTTTCAGGAAAGTGGGGGCGGAGAAGGAGGTGGGGAGGCTGAAGGTAGAGTCACTCTCCGAAACACTGCGTGTTCTTGAGACAGCCACAGGACTGTGGTGAGCCAAACATGAAATGCCCACAAATAAAAACAAACATTACACAAACAAAGAACTACAAACAAAAAAGGAACAGAAATGTATGAAAAAAATCTAAACCTGAACGGGAAACATGTGATGCTATTGTGTTGCTGGGATAGTTAGGTAGGAGTTGAAAAAGATATAGATCAAAGGTTTTGCACATCAAATCAAACTATTACATTCCAAGATTTTAAAGCCTTGTTAGCCTTAGCCATGTGCTCATACAAAACACAAAAGCTGCGCTTGCAAAACATCCACTACTGCCACAGCTCAGAGCCAGTGGTCAAAGTTAAGTCAGGTACACTACCTGCTCTGCAGCAGCTCAGGGTTGACTGACTGTTGTCTGCGCAGAGGGGCGTGTTTACTCTGAGAGGAGGGGTGACTCTCGAAGGAAATGCGCTTCTTCACAGGTGGATGGCTGAAGGTGTGAGCACGCCGCCGAAACTGGATGCCAGCTTCTGGGTCATCATCAGGAAAGTGTGGAGGGGAACCAGGAGGTGAGTGGTCTGGAGACTCCTCATCCTGCTGATGACAGAATAATTACAGATATTTTTTTATTATTAGGATAATTGAACTACTATGTTTATTCTGCATTTTAATTGTTTGGTTTATTGTCTGACAGTAGAGAGTCAAAGTGCTATCACGGTAAAACCAGAAATAGACAGTAATTCAAAACTGAAGGCAATGCCAAGCCCAAAGCCAAATAAAACAGCAGCTCATGTTTCAGAAATGCACTCACCTCACTCACAACGTAAGCCACAGCCAGACCTACTCCAGGCTCCACTTTCTATTGAGCCCCACTCCAGCCTCATGTCTCCCCTCATGCAGTAAACTCCCACAGCTATTGTATTCTAATGCAGTCCTGTGACTCATGGCATCAACACATCAGAGGGAAGGACTTCAGAGTAGTCAACCCTCCAATCTGCTCTCTCTGGCTTCTGTAACCTCCCTCTTTAAAACTGGTACGGCAAGGAAAACAACATGCTGGTTCTTAAAACACAGCAGAAGTTGAAAACATGTAACTGATTTCTTAGTGTATACAAAGTTTATAGCCTTATTTGTTTGTACAAATTAGGACAGAGGTTGTGTTTTCATACTGTGACAAAAAGGAAGTACATAAAGGCATAGCTCAGCAGTCACACAACTGGAAATCCTGACTTGGATTTCCTGCTTGTTGGCACAAAATCCAGATGACAATAAATGTAATAAAATAAATAATTTTACAACGTTTGAGAATTGGCTGAAATGTGTAACTCTTACAAATCATGCAGTTCCATTTACTCTGGTACAAAAAAACACTAAAATTCAATTTAACAGGTAATCCAAAAGGTACATGCTAACTGGAATATGGCAAGCCTTATAGAGCTAACATGTACAACATGACAACTTACACTGTGCTGTTTATGATTGATGCTTGGTCAAAGTAACTACATGACACACTCATTACACATTTTGCACCAGAGTGGCATTCTGAGTCAACAAGCAATAGTTTTGAACACACAGTAGACTAGTACAAGTTTGTCCTTTATATAATAATTTTACAAGTTACAAGGATTTTTTGTTTTCTTACACTCACCCTATCAAAGCTTCCAATACTTCCTATACTTCCTAAACGACCCCGCATCCGACTGGCACCCTGGTGAAAAAAAATATCAAAATAGAGTATATGTCAAATTTGACAAACATACAGTTATGAAGGTGTTTTGTTTTGTTTTTACAATTCAAGGCGAGGCTTTGTGCTATATTGACCCAAACAGATGGTTATAATGATGTGTGCAGTGTCACTGAGAGAGATATAGGTCAATCCAAATCCCCAGATAAGAGGGTGCTAAGGGTTTTTAGTTTTTATAATCAAATGTATATGGTTTATGGTTTATTGCAGGATTGTACCCGTGCAAAGATGTTCTCCAGTGAACTGGTGAGGGAAGAGCGAGCCTTATTCTTGAGAACGTCGAGTTTGAAACGACTGCCACTGGTTGCTCCATCTCCAGCTTGTGAGCTACTGGCTGCATTCTGTTCAAAATCAAAAGTACAATACAATGAAAATAACAAACACATTGGAGTTAACATATAATTCATCCATTCTAAAACTTTACCTGAGGAGCATCTCCGAGGTGTGAGTGGGTTTTTTGCTTTAATTCACACAGTTGTCTTAGCTGGATAATTACCAGCTCATTTTCCTCTTGATCTGAAGATGGCTTCTGCCTCTGTACATATATGTATACATATATATTATTATAAAAGCTCTATACACTGTACTTTACTTTATTATTACATAATGCACCCTTATCTCCTATATCTTCCACACATGTTTTACCTGGACTCGCTCAAAAATCTCAGCTTGCTCATTGTCATTGAGCTGGGAAAGATATTTTTGGATAGCTAGCTTTGCTCTAGGTGGGTAGAGACCTGAGGACACAAGAATGTAGTTTTATCTGTGTGTAAAAAGCAGAGCAGACCACGCATCAGTCTATTCATGAGTCAGAGGAAAGCCTCTGATGTGAGTTCACATGGTACCTTCAATCCTCTCACAGAGCTTGTGTAGGTCATGCATGGGGCATGCTTCACACAGCTGGATCGGGGTCTTATTGCTTTGTAGGGCAGCAGCTGTACTAAAAGCCTGCTTCAGTGTCATCATCACCTCATCCACCTGCAACACAGAAGAGGTGTGAGGAAATAGATCAATGTTATTGAGCTAAGAGGTATTCTCTAAAGTGTGTATCACCCACCAGAGACTCACTGGCACACTGGAACACATAGCAGGTATACTGACTAGGACCACCTTCACACTGGTCCCGGCAAATAAATCCAAAATGATCAGTTTGCTTTATACCCTGTAGCATATAAACAAACACTAGATTAATGGATGTACATTACATTACATTTGATTTTTATTTCTCAAACTGAGGCACAGGCGTTACTGATAGGACATTCTCTTGGCACTCAGTAGTGCCTGCATTTTTAAAGAAGTGATTCAGGGATAGTTTTACAGCCTGGTTAAGTCCATGTTTAATTCACAACCAATCCAAAGTTTGTCTTTTAGTGTTGGTAAATCCTGATAAAGGCCAGGTTTAGTCCTGGATTTAATTCAGGGAATTTGGTCCAGGGTAATCACATATTTTATCCTCTTTGGCTTTGTATAGTCCTTGCTTGATTCCAGAATACAGTTTTAGCTCACTCAGACAGGCGGCGGATACGATGACCTTTTCATAAAACACAGCCAGCGTTAATAAACAAACCTGACAGCACGATGAGATATCTTTGAAGTTCTTCTCTAGCACCACTGTCTTACTATCCGGACTTATAAGGTTTATTTCAAAACGCCCAACCTGCAAAACAACATGCATGTCAATTTTTCAACAAAAACACAAAATAAACTGAAGAACACTGACATACTAACTATATAACAAATAATAATAAATAATATCTTGTGACAAGCACTGCCCTGGAACAGTTTGGAGACACGGTCAATGAAAGACATAAACACATTTAGAATCAAGGTCAACGCAATGCGCAAATGATTTTTTACATAATGGACTTCTATGTGGAGTATCATATTGAGCGTTGTGCTCCAGTTGTTAAATATAGCTTTGCACAGCAGCTGGTAAACATTGGAGCTTTTCAAGGGGCCTTTTATGCTCATATTTGAATAGATCACAAAATACTATTCAGAAGTTAAAGCTTGTTCAACTGGGAGCAGCATACATCAGGGTTGGTTGCTGTGTTGGGACAGCCAAGAGCTCCCACATAAAAATGATTTGTAGTACCAGAGAAGTGCAGAGGACTGAGGGGAAGAGTTACAGCGTGCAGCAGCTCTGAGGCAACCACTCCACAGTGGCTTCCAAGTTCTTCTAAGGTTTAGGTTGTGCAAAAAAGAAAATCAATCATGGTATTACCTTTAGACTAGGGCTTATGAGCTTTGAAAGATGCAAAGGATCACATAAACAAATAAGTGTAATGTTACAAAACTTGTGGCAGTAATCTATTTCAACCATAAGCCATTCCATTTTTTTTGTTTTTTTTAACAGATAATGAGTTCAAATTCACACCCAGAGCATAAATTCAACTGTGAGCTGGATTCAGAGATAACTGAGCGGCGGCCAGCTGCCCCTATCAGGAAACAGTATGCTAATACTTTCCACAGAAATGGCCTGTTTTACCTGGAAAAGCATGGTGCGATTTTTGTCCGCGTCAGAAGGCTGAACGTTATTTGGAGCACTAGCATGGCGGCGCCGTGTGGGGGCTAGAATGACATTTTCTCCAGGTTTTCTCTGTAGGTTCCCTGCGAGGCTACTGCACCGAGTACGGAACTCCTGAGGCTCCTCAAAACCAGAGTCCTCCAGGATACACTCTGGGAAAGTACCACGCAGACTGCTTTGACTAGCACTGCTAGATACGGCTTTACCTGCAAACAAAATGACAAAATACATAGTACATTCATAGAGCAGGCAAATGTACAAATAATATATGTTAACTGTGAATTTAGTTAACTAATTGAACTGTTATGGTTATTTTCATTGTTATTTCCATTGTTGACTCAGTTATTAATGTAGGTGTGTATCTAGATCACTTGTGTGATCTCCAAAGCTAAGCAGGTTGTTGTTACTAGATGGGAGACCACTGAGAATACCAGGTAACGTAGCGAGACAGCATTGACTCTAGCACATACTGCTGTTATGTCCTTGGGCAAGACACTTCACCCAGTTTGTCTCCAATGTCCATGTAGGCTGGTATATGAATGAGAGTGTTTGTGAGAGAAAATATGGAGAGGGAGGAAGGAATGTATGTTAATTACAGTGTGCTGCTCTGATCAAATAAACTAAAGTAATCATAAATTGTTTTTCACAGCTTTCTTAAAAAAGAGTAGAGTGCTTAAACATAAGTAAAATAAATGGGTCACTTTTTATTCAGGTTGAAAGAGAAAATATCAAAGTTTGACAGATCTTGTTTCATGTGTATAGACCTGTAATTTCAAACAGATTAACCATTAACAAACAAACAAAAAAAACAAAAAAATCACCTCACAGAATTCTAACCTGTCCTCCACCTCAATTTGCAAACTATAGGGAATACTGAATGTGAAGTCGTGTGAATGAAACCTAATCTGACATTAGTTAGTATAAAGAGAGAAATAGCTTTTTCCAAACCTGTTCCTCCTAATGGTATGTCATCCACTGCAGGCACTTTGGTGTTTTCTGTGTTTGGATTTAAAACAGCGGACAGAGGGTCTGACTCAGCGCCCATGAAAAACTCCACTGTTGTGTTATCTGTTGACCCACGCTGACCATTAAGTAGCCGAAGTCGTTTACGTTCAACCTCATGCTGGCGAAACTTGTCAATGCAATCATCAATAAGGGTAGATGGAGCTTTTTTATGACCAATTGTTACCTTGGAAAAAAATGATCATGTTTTACTTTTATTCTATACAGGATAATATTATAATCAGTGAAATGTAATATTTTATTTCAGATTTTGTTTTACCTTGCCACAATAAAGCACTTCAAACTTTTGGGAATTGTAGAACGCTTCTTCAGTTTCCTGTTTTGGATTAGTTTCTTCCTTAAGGACGGATTTGGATGCTTGTCGAATCCTGCTGATAACTTCAGGAACCTAAAGCAAAGGAAATGATAAAAAATAAACACACTAAAACATTACACAACAACAAATTATAACTGTTTGGGTGGTCAGGGTATACAATGTTATGACTTTTATGAATTATTCAGGACAAGGAAATCTGAACGGAGGTAACAAAGGTAAAGGACAACAATAACGTTAGGTCCAGGCCAGGAAACACCCACTAGCTAAAAAGAACCAGGCAAAACAAAGGAATAAAATAAAAACTCAGAGGTCATTATGTCTTCCATTTAACTAAAATATGTTGCCAAGATGCACATTTTAGCACCTACAATAGTCATTTGAGCAACAAATTTTGTAGAGTGTAGTTCTTTTAATGCATGTAGGAAACTATTGGGCAATGTTTAGGAATGTGCAGAGACCAATCATAAGAGGAAATGCTGTAAAAGAAACAAGAAAACCAAGGCAGTCGAGGCAAGGTCAGCCCCAGGACCTGCTCTAGAAGTAACGGTGGTTTCACTCCTCGGTCCTCATATCTGATAAGACTGTTGAGTAAATACATTTGCAATGCAAAGGGAGAAACATTATGTAACAAATGGAAAAACATGAAAAGGACATAAACAAAATTATGCATGAGGTAGAGGCCACTCTCTATTCAAACAACTGTCCTTCACCTAACATTACCCTGTTATCTGTATCCATGATGATACATGACTTTGGTGGTTGTCCAAATCCTGTCTACGGAGCAAAACACTAATAAATGAGGCCAGCTTTAGGGCTTAAGGCAAAACAAGCATGAAGCATTGTCCTCTCTGAGCCACTATAGATCCCAGAAATACCCTGCATATCAGTAACTGAGTATATCAGTAAATTCCCTATTAACTTTACTACTATAAAGCAAAAACATATTAAATAGTAGCCAGTGGATTGCAGTGCGGTTTTGTCGGTCTCAAAGTTCAGTAAAAAACTTGAATAAAAAGCCAATTAAAAGGTAATGGAGAGCTGATACAAAAGCAATGAGTCATTATGCTACAGTTTTCTAGAAATTATATAGATTAAAAGACACATTACAGTGTATTGCCACTCTAACATATTGATGACTACTGCTTTTCCAGAAGTGGGTAAGTCAGCAGCTGCACTGGTAAACTGTTAAAATGTTCATGATCCAACTAAACAAACTAACACAAAGCTAGGCCTAAGGCATTTCCCAATGATTGAACCACATGATTCTAGTTGGCGTGGAATTAATGATCTAAAACTGGCATTAGCTGCAATTTCCATTATGCTAAATTGTTTCATACTACACAGTTTCATACTTTGTGTTGAAGTCTCTACACAGTACACCCAACAGTGGCCTAAAATGTAAATATGTCATTCATAATATATAAGCTATTATCATCTAATTCTAATTATATTATATAATTACATTATATTAACCACCATCAGTATTTCTGTTTCATCTTAGCAGTTAAACCATTTTGGAGTTGTTTTTTTTTATAGTTCTCTAAACATAAAATAAGCACAAGTCACAGCACACACGTTTGATGTTTATAGTAGTGTATAACTGTATTTAGACTGTGACCTTATCCAATTGTATTCAACAAGGCCACAGCTTCACAGCTCGCCAAGTGGAGCAGTGGAGGTTTGTGTAGTTTTAATAGAGAGCAAAGGAAAACACAGGGATACATACTGTGCAGGCCCACGGTGCCCATCAGTGGCTTAAGGAGTTGACTCAGTTCTATTTGTGTTGGCCTGTGTGTCTGGGAGAACACAGCAGAGCCTATAGTCTAGGTAAAAGGTTACATTTCAACTTGGAGAGAAAGTCTTTGTTTAACTTGAAGCAGTTGATAATTTAAACACATTTATAAACATATTTATAGAACACACTTAGCTGAACTAACAAGCAGTCTCATGTTTAGAGAGTGGTGGAAAATACAGGACAGAACCTGCATTTTTTTCACCCTGAATGGGATGTTGTATGAAAAAACAATGGTACTTTCACACAGTAAACACACAAGTTTATATATATCCTACAATGCTTCAGTTGTCCTTGAAGCCTACCTACACTAAAAGGCCAGAACTCTTTATTCTCTTTGTTTGGTATGAATGGAGGGCTGCAGAATACTACACTGAGGGTCTGCATGGCAATGAAAGTGTTTACAAATGTAAGTTTTGCATCTATTTAACCCTACAACTGAGGTTCAGAATACAGGGCCCCATAGCATTTTATTCTGTCAGGGTGTCCGGCATGTTCTGTATCGTAACTCTGCATAGATTGTCCTATCTGAAAGAGGAATAATAGTAATAGTAGAACTGATAATTGAGGGAGAGTTAAACATGGCAGCTTGAGAACAGTGTAGCCATGCATTCCTCATGGTCCACTGTCTACATGTTGGGAACTGCTGCCTGCTAAACCAGTTTGTGTGTGTGCATAATCAGGCTGCTATGATCTATATGTATGTCCAAGATATCTACAGGCACTTTTCAATGAGGGTGAAGCCTGACACCTCAAACGTGCTTGCTGCTTCTCCTGTTCTTAGCAGACAAACAGCCTGCTTGTGCCACTCACATACTTCAGGAAACATGAGACACAATCAATGCAAATACTGTTTGAGTAAGATTGGATATTTCAAAGAAGGAAAACATGACTCCTCCCAAGTCTATTCATACATGTATGCACTTAATTCATTTATATCTACCCAATTTTGGTGGCGTGTGTTCATTCTTCCAAATAATGTTACTATCTCCACCTCTGGCACACTGATTCCCATGGTGGCAAAACAAGGAGAGGATTAATTATGTCAAAAAACGCTGTGCTCAATTCCTCTTCCTTTCAGGGCACTGGCCTAAATACTTAATTCCAAGGAAAACATGTTTTTACCAAAGTCATTATCTAGCCCGTGTGTATATAAATTATGGCATTGTGATTATAGGCATCTATTCAAGCTTTTCTGTTGTGTGATCAAATGCAATTTTACCACTTTTCTAACACATTTTGCAACAATGATGTAGCAGCCTAAGGGAAAACAAGTTTGGGATACATGCAACTGTCGTACCTTGAAAAGTTTTGGTGCACGTGGATTCATTTTGACAGTATTACCTGGTTGGGGTCGTAGGCCTTAAAGACGTGACAGGACATCTCTGACTCGGGGTTGTCAGGCTGTCCTCGCAGGAGATAGGCAAAATAAGAGAGATCATTGCTGTTGTGTATGAAACGAGAGATGAGCTGTGCTTTGTGCTCAAAGATGAATACGGAAGAGTTGCTGTTGTTAGAGGGGACACAACGTAGTAAAGGAGGGTTGAGGACCAGCTGGACATCCCTAGGCTGAACTTGAGGCCCACAGTCGCCCTTCTCACTTTTCCTGCGAATATCAGCCACGAGCCAGGGCAGCATGGGCAGTGTTGTCCGTCTGTCCAACGTAGTCCAGCCGATGTAACTTAAGGCGAAGCGCCTGTCACTGTCAGAGCTCGGGAGGCTGCTCTCCTTCTCGTCCGCGCTGCTCTCCATGTTGACTTTTGGAAACCTTGTTTACTCGTTCCAGTATCAAGAATAACTATTCTAATGTTCCATTCCTATACAGCCTATGCCAAGCAACGTGACTTTGTCAAAAATGCAGGAGTCAAACATATGTTTTTTCCCAATAAGTAAAAAATCTTCAAAAACTCTATTGGGCAGCCAGGCAAGTAGCCTAAATATGCGCATGTGGCACCCTCTCCAATGGTTGTGCTGTGAGCTAGATGTCAAGAGTATGCAGCACTGTCCTAGCCACTCGTGCTAAGGAAAACGTGGCTCAGGCTCCATTCTGTGTAAACAAAAGTCTCCCAGTGAAATCAGATTTCTTTGACGCGCTTTGTGTTGCTCCTGGGTGCGCTCTTAGGCGGCTCATACGACACTGCAGCTTTTAAAATACACATATACATAACTTTTCGTCGCTTAGGCGCATCACACTGTTCAAGAAAAAAAGAACATACATAAATTGGAGGTGGTATGTCTTCTTCTCATGCTGTACCACGACAAAAAACCTTTCTTCCACTAGCGTCTTGGAATAGGCGGAGCAGCGAGGAGTGCGCGTCGACGACCCGCCCAGCGCTGCTGTCCCATGTGCTGGAGGAATGGGCTGGGCGCAGAACAGAAGCATGTGAAACGTGACAGGGAGGTTCCACCCCACCCAGTGTAACCCAAACTGAAGTGTTTTTTTTTTTTGCCTCTATTACCAAAGTTGTTCCACGAGTTTAGGTTTTGCGCAGGACAGGTTCTTAATGGCGTCATCAAATACTACAAATTACTTCATTTAATATCAGTTAAATGTACCCTATATCTGTAGGCCTATAGTAATTATATTGACATGCACTTTGGCTGTTTTAAGGATTTTATGCACTGCGTCGTAATTTCTAGATTTCTAGAGCTCACTCATTGGCTAAAACACATGCTGTTCTATATTTAACTCGTATGAAGAATTGTGTCACTAGCACTGAAATTATAGACACTGCAGTCTTACATGAAATGAGGATTATTTAACTTTATTCAAGTTTTAGTTAATATGCCTCAATAAGCCATAGTTTGAAATGCTGTAGTCATGCTCTGTAAATATGATTACTTTATATCACAATAACAACATAATAAATAATTCAATAATCAAGAGCATTTGTTTATTTAGTAGCAATGTATCTCACAAAAGGTATTAGAATTGCTTCAATTGATTCGATTGTGAGCCACCATAAAATAACAAACACTTATTTACAAAGACGATACAAACTGAGAAATGTGAAAAATATATACTGAATTATATCAAACAGTTTCCATTACTGCTGCAATATCCTTAAAATGAGTGTGCAGGTTCTGAAAAAGATAAGATAACCTTTAATTTTCTCACTGTTTGAAAATTGCAGTATTGCTATATAACATTAAAGAACAGCAGTAGAACAGGAAACATGCAATCAAAGCATCATCCACCAAACTAGGAAAGGTCATGTTTACTTCAATTTGTGGAATAAATATTTTGAGCACTCAAATAATTTCTTTACAATTTATACAAACCTGGAATTGTGGGATAGTCATTTCAAAAGACTTCTGACATATCTGACCAGAGGGATCAGCCACCTTCAACATTACCATCACATACGGAGAGTTTAGTGATCTACAGGTGTCTGAGCTCACGGCCATGCCAAGTTTCCACTGCATGTCAACTAACTGCAAACGCAAAGCATCACACAAATATGGTAATGAAGGTCAACATTTAAGAATGCAATTAAAAGTACCTGGCCAATGCTGAGCATCTCTTTAGCTTCTTGTTGTAGCTGGACTTCTGCACTATGTTCACTCCATAACTTATGTATCACTTGAAGAAAGGGTTTGGCCCACCTGCTCCCATCTTCTTCCAACTTTGACACTAAATCATCAGCAGAGAGGTTGTGTTTTCCAGCATGTCTGTCCATACAGATATAGATTCACTAAAGGTATTTATATTCATAAAACTTATAAAATATAATTTGTGTCATTGATTGCAATGCGCTGTATACCTGAATGTTAATAAAACACATCTTGTAATACTCTGTAAATCCTCAAGGTTAAGTGAGGTACCGGCATTTGACAGTTCCTTTTTTCGGGAGAACAATAACAAAGATCAGATCCATTCAAGAAAAAAAGAAGAGTTCACAGACCTATTTCCTAAATCTTAAATCTTAAAGGTGCACTATGTAACTTTTTGCCTGCAGGTCTGTCACTTGCTTGTTTCTACAGATATGTCAATGTTCCACACCATGATATTAAACAACTCTACCTTACATTTGTTCAATTACGGGTGGTTTTATAGGTCAAAAATACCTAGAAAAACAGCCATTCTGTCAGCAGGGTTGCCTCTCCACAGATCTGACCTGTAACTTGGCCTGGTTTTGTCTCCATAAAAATACAAAGGTCATACTGTGAAACATTTCAGATATAAGCTATAACATCTACATGGAGACAGACCCTCCACCAGAAAAGTTACACAAAGCACCTTTATTAACTACTAAGAAAAGAAAAAAAATTAAATAAAATACTGACATTAGATAGTACAGCTGAATCAACTCCAGCGGACTGTCCACACAGGTAGGTCAGAATGTGCAAACACTGTAAATAATGAAAAACAATAATTCATAATAAAGTTAATCAAGTAAATTTAATTCATTTAATTTCTGCAGAAATATTTGTAAGACAAAAAAAGTCTCACTATTTCAGAAAATGTATCAGGTGGTAATCTACTAATGACGTCCACAACCTTATTCGAAGCTGAAACATAAGAAAGAGAAAACTCGACACATGTAATAACAAGAATCATCAATGGAAAGATAAATGATGCTCTCTCCTCCTCCAGTCTGTCGAACAACAATGCTAACAGCAATGCTAGCTATAGGGTTATTTTATGGTCTGGAGTGGCGCTAGCAAATGCGAATCAAAGAGAAAACAGATGAACTGCAAAGACTGAAAAAAAAACCTGTTCTGATTTAACAGTTACAAATAAATCATGTGAAAGGAGCTGTGTGTTGAAGTTGAACTATTAGCCTACCTAACTCTGCCGCAGGCATATTTCTCCAGATGAGAGAGCCCTCTTGTGGTGTGTTGTTATGGGAAAAATTACAATATTATGACTTGCAACGTTCCTCCGGGTCCCAATATTATGACTAGAAGTTAATTGTGAATATTGTTTTCGAAATGTCTCATAAAGAGCAGCACTTGTGAAAACGTGAAGCAGAAAGGATTACGCCCTGGCCCCTGGAACAGTCCACTATCCCACACTGCTGTATCTGTGTAACTGTAATTTACGTGGACTTACAGTTTAATACAAACATTAATTACCAAAATGTTTATTACTCGTACACGTTTCATAACATTTTGATCGACATTCATATATTATTTTATTTGTATAACCCATGCAAAGTGTCTTGTTTGGGTTCATGTAAACTGTTTCCCCCTGCGCTGCAATCTTGCGCTGTCCCAATGCGGAAGCGGTTTCCAGCTGTCAAACAGACTGGTGAAAGCTCTCTTAGCTCACATTTGTTCACAAATTATCCACACTACAGTATCACTCAAAATGGACTCTCCACGTTGGTTGCCACTTGAATCAAATCCAGAAGTAAGTAGGTTTACCTTTTGTCAAATCTCGATGTTCACTAATTCATTCATCAGCATGATTTCTATGAACATGAGAGGGCTAACAGGAGCTAACTGTCATAAATGGCTAATTGAGAACAAAAGCTGAAGACAAGTGACTATTCATGCAGAAATTTAACCTTACATTTTCTTTTTGTGTCTT
Organism: Boleophthalmus pectinirostris; assembly: GCF_026225935.1. Lineage (NCBI taxonomy): Eukaryota > Metazoa > Chordata > Actinopteri > Gobiiformes > Gobiidae > Boleophthalmus > Boleophthalmus pectinirostris. Next base: position 19,974,157 of record NW_026570970.1, on the reverse strand, counting down.
TTCAGGTCATGACCACGGTGAGTTTTTATGGATCATGAAATATGATATTATATTGAAACAGAGTAGGCATAACAACGAGCTAAACGATTGATTTGTTTTGTCATATTTTTCTTTTAATCACAAAAAACCTAACTGTAGGCCTGTGTTAATTTATTTAAAACTATAATGCATGCTGCAAGCTCCTGAGCATTTTTGGAGAATGCCTTAAACATTCATCATGGGCATATGAACCTATGTTTGCATATCCTGCTGGCCTCTTATTCCAAAATACAGTTTCTTTACCGTTTGGGGATGAAACCAACTTGGCAGTTTGGAGACGTTTATGGTTTAGATCCAGAGCTTCTTAACATGGTACCAAGACCAGTGTGTGCAGTGCTCCTTCTCTTCCCCATTACAGACAAGGTATGTTCAAATCCTGTACACTAGTATATTTACCCGTATCATTTGTATTGATGTCCCACTCTGTTTCACTGTAATTTTCTTTTTTGTGCAGTATGAGACATTCAAGGAAGAAGAGGAAGCAAGGCTGAAAAATGGGAAACAAGACATCTCCCCCGATGTCTACTTTATTAAACAAACAATTGGAAATGCCTGTGGAACAATAGGAATCATCCATGCCGTGGCTAACAACTTGAAACATCTGGAGTTTGGTAACCAGATATTTGTGTTGTATATAATTATATTGTTGAAGCCATTCCATCTAATTCAGATATATTGTCCAGCATGGATCTCCCATCTGTGCCTGGGGAGCAGCTCTTCATCCCTTATCACTCAACTCCCCAGAGCCTTTAGCAATTCAGCAAAAATATTACTACATTTTGATTAACCAATTGCGATACATAATAATGTGTATGTTTCAAGTCAACAGACATAATCAAATATTCTTGCATTGGAAATAAAATTTACCATTACTGAAATTTAAATGTTTATTATAAAGGAATGATACAAACAAATGGTTGGTTATTACATTCGTTTAGGTAAATGTTAATGCAAATAAAATTCTTCTTTTTGTTGATGCATCAGCCCTGCAACAAATTGACTGCTGTTGCAACAAAAAGTTAAAGTTGATGATTAATCTGTGTGTTTGTGTGTAATATGTGTTTTAGAATAGCTCTTTTGGTGAAAAATGATAGAGACCCTGGCTATAAAATACATGTCATGTTATTAACTCTTCTTTTGTTAATTGTGTTTGTGTGTTTTTCTTCAAGAGCCTGATTCCCCGCTCAAGAAATTTATTGAGAATACCTCTAAAATGAACCCTGAGAAAAAGGCTGCATTCCTTGAGAAGGATGAGGTATTGAATATATAATTTTATAGTAACAATATCCTTAATCCTTTTATTGTTTTATTTTACAAATATATGAATGGTTTGCAGAGTATACGTGTTACACATGAATCAAGTGCTCAAGAAGGACAGACTGAGGTTTGTAGGTTTTTGAGTTTATTCCTTAAATATACTGTATGAAAACATTTTCTTTTTCACTTTGTCAGGCACCAAGCGCTGATGAACGAGTCAATTTGCATTTCATAGCTTTTGTTAATGTGGGAGGACAGCTTTATGAATTGGGTAATTAGCCTCTTCAAGTTTACAGTTATTAATTTGTTTTCAATATTTTCTGTCCAATCAAACTTCATGCTTCTATGTCTTTGTCATAGATGGTCGTAAGCCTTTTCCTATCGTGCATGGAAACACTACAGAGGAAACTTTCCTTGAGGTAAAGTATGCTATAAAATAAAGAAACGTATTTGTTTTAATAATCCACTTATATATTTTGGATTTTTTTTTTTTAAAGGATGCAGTAGATGTTTGTAAAATCTTCATGGCTCGAGACCCGGATGAAGTTTGTTTCACCATTATCGCCCTAAGCAAAGATTAAAGTGTTGACTTTTTTTTAGATGTGTGAAATCAAAAAAGGAAACTGCCAAACATTCTCAAGTGCTCACTAGATCAGCTCTTACCTCTCTTCAAAAAGAAACTGATTAGTGCAAGGGTTTAGTGTGATATGACGACATCCTTTTAAGATAATAGTTGCTTTGGATGAGTTGTTAGATTAAAAACACTCAAGACATTTGAGGATTGTTGTATACAGAGTGATGTGTTCAAATTCGCTATACTGCACTAACTTGTTTTGCTTCATGGGAAATGTTGCATTTTCTTGGATTGTCACCTTGTATATGTGAGTAACTATTTTTAAAACAAAAATACAAATGCACTTGTGTATGGTGACAGTATTATAACAAGAATAAGATGATCAAATGTCTCATGAAGGAGTCAAATTGACAATTGGTTAATGTATCTATTTTTCAGGGATGTGCCTACATTTTGTAATTCAGTCAAATAAACCAGATTTCTTCTAATGACTTTTATTACATTGTGAACATATTGCTATTGTGTGTAGTGAAAATACTGTTAACTAAGTTTTGGGAAATGGATACTGAACATGTATTAATAACTAGATAGAACAAAGTTTATGTTATTAGGATTTTTTTTTTTTTCAGACCGAGAGTTTGTTTTCATTCCTGTTTTGACTGCTCACTTACGGTCTTACTCAGTGGTCACATGATGTTGCATGATGTCTGGTCTGCTAATTTATTCAGATTTTGGCGTTGTCTTCCTCCCGGTGGAGGCAGGATGATAGCGCCATCTGCAGTCTGACTTCCTCAGGACAGTATTCCAGGTGTGTGAGAGCAAAAAAGCCCCCTTGTCCTGGTTTATAGTCCCGTATTTCAATTACCTATCTAATCCAGCGATGATGTTTGCTCCGTCCCAGTCCATTATGTGTTTCTCTTTTTTACAGTGGTCAGAAATGGCTGATTTGTGTTCTTCCTTTTCTGCTTTGTGTTTGTTTATTGTGTGCATATCTTCGCTATTTCATTCTCGCATTCTGTCCTATGTTCCTTTTTTCATGAACTGAATGCCCTCCCTGTTTCCCCAATGTATGTTTTAATCCAGGACATGCAGGGTATTTAGTAAATGACATTACATTTATGCTCCGATTCTAAAAAAAAAAAAAATCTATTATCTTTTGAGTGGACGAGTAATCGCCTGATTTTTCTGTACGGTTCCACTGCTGTGTTGATATTGTGTTTTCTAAATGCCCTCTGCACAAAGTTTTTGTTCCTTCTCTCACGAGATCTCTTTTCCATTAATATATCTTATAGCCTATGTACAATCCACTGACCGTAAACTAGCAGTGTACAAACTATGGCCTGCCTCTGAGCATTTTTTGTTGGTCCTCAAGAATCCTGCTGAAATGGCCAACTGATCATAGGAAAAACCTAATGTCCCAAGCCTTATTAAAGCTACAGTGGCTCTGTAATAGCACCATTCTGAACGACTAACTCTAATGACCACACATCTGTGGTCCTCCGCTTCGAATACATTTAGATTTCCTCGGTGAAAAAAGTTTGGACACCTCTGCCTTATAGGTTGCTATCAGAGAAAACGTTGCACTACCGCAGAGTACCCACTAGGTGGAGCTGTATGAAAGAGTAACCTGAAGTCGCTTATTGCCTGGAGATCTAAGATTTCTGTCTGCAGTTCCGTAGTTACTTTTTGTGTCAGGCTGTAACAAACTGCACAGGTGCCTTTCATTCTCCCTCCAAGATGCGTTTCGATAGTTCAATATTACTATAATACCCGAAACAAGGAACATAGATTATTCACCTGGAAGATGCCTGCACAAAGGAGCTGTGGTTGGTCTCTGGACCCTCTTGTGAACCCCCCACCCTTTCCACTGCCCCCGCCAAAGCCGCAAACTTTATGAAAGGACAATCCCGTCTGTTCCTGCCGCCTTCTCTCAGCTCTGAGCGCTAAGGTGAGCCGTGTTTCTTGACTTTAGTGTGTGAATGTGATCCCAGACTAGGTGGAGACCCAGCAGCTGGTGATTAAGCTACAAAGCAGCAATAACACAGGCGTGTCGGATGAAAACTCAGGTAGGCTAGGCACAGGAGCGTGCAATGTGATGCAAGAGAAATCATTTTGTCTTACAGAAACCATTAGTGTAGGTTTACTCACGAGCATCTCTAAAGACCTGTTAGCTTGTTATACCTGTTCACCTGTAGTTTTGTTGACTTGATCCGTGTTCCGTGTGTCCATTGTGTTGGTGCTTCGCCGTTCTTGTATGAACTGGATCTATTTATGCCACTGACTGGACCCTCACTGTGGACAAAACAGTTTTTGTGATGGAGTGGCGTGAGCAGTCCACGGTCAGCTTCGAAGAAGCCTACTTGGAGGCGCAGAGATGGATAGAGGTAAGAAGACTTTATAAATTTATCTTAATTACTTTTATTGATTAAGGTTCACCAGATTTATTAGAGTTTACACTGCTGAGAAGTCTTACAGAAAGGTATTTAGCCATAATGTAGAGTTTTTCTTGCCCCTCTGAAGGAAAGCTGATAATCTTTTTCTCAGCTCTACGCCCTCAGGAAAACAAACTCAGACTAAGAGATGCACACAGGCATGTCACCCTTGACTTCACCTGTACACACTATAATCAAGGAATTTCAGGCATGATTTGTGGTTAGGTCATTTTTAGTCTCCTCAGTAGACTAGCCCTACATGCATTTGACCTTTCCATCATTCATGAATTTTTATGCTACCCTGTTTCCCATGTTAGATCTTGCCTAAACCTGTTCAGCTGCTCTGTCTATTACTTAGCTGTTTTTTTAGGTTATGAAGATTATACACAAAATATTGTAATTAAATGTATTAATTTGTTCTATATGTAACTTTTCATGTGTTCAGTTTCCTCAAAACCTTTGCAATAGTTTAACTCATTTTGAATAGTGCTATGTAGCCTTTATCTTGATTGAAGGTGTTTTCTGATAGGAAACAATAATACAACAGAAGACAGTGACTGTTACTTTAGGCTATAGTTATTATACTAGTTGTATAGTTAAATGGCTCTCAGTATTTTTTTTATATAACAGCACACCTGAAGTACTTGTTTCCCTTGTAAACTCTTAAGAATGTGGTTTTCATGTGTTCTACACTCCACAGTATGAGGCTGCAGACATTTGAGAGATGGTGCAGGGACTGTAACTAAACAAATATTGTTCTAATTTCATGAGAGTGGACCTGAATACTTTTGATGTGACATCAGAGTCTCACACTTTTGCACACTGGCCCATTGTAGTGACTTGGGCTGGTGGTCCACTGTAGGCATGATCTTTCCGATCAGGGGTGGGCAGATTAGGTGAGGCTAAAGTGGGAGGGGGCTGACCAGGTTGTACAAGAGAGTCTTAACAAGGGATTTATTATTTAACAGCAGTGGCATACGCGGGCAGTACAATAGCAATCAAAGAGTGACTTCTGGCATGAGGTTAACACCATTCCTTCAAAAGAAAGTGTTATGGCTGCTGGTCGGTGCCACTGAATGATTAACAAGCTGTCGGGCTTTATAGCACTTTAAACAGAGGCATGTGTGCAACCAGGTTGGTGGGGTGCTTAAAAAACTGGACTAAATGGTCTGGAGTCTGTCACATGGACACATTCCTGCATTAGCTGCCATGGCTGTAAGAGTAGCAGACCCTTAAAAAGTTGGCCTGCTGTCAGTCCAGGCCACTGTGTCATACAAACCACAGTGCTCTGCCACAATAATGGAGGCCCTTGTCAATTGAATGACAGCATCTGTGAGAAACAAGTAGCAGGGTTGTATTGTTTTGTATGTTCTAGATGTCCATGATTATTTTGTGTTATTATTATATTACACAATGTTGTGCAGCCATATTTCCAGGACTTGTAGATCTATATATGAGATGTCCTCTATGACCTGGCCCACTGTGTTGCTCAGCTGATCATTAGTCACCTCATCATAGGCCCTATTCTGTTTCTTTTAATGTTTTGGCAGGCAGCAATTACAGAAATTAGGTCCCCTACATTCAGATGTACTCACGTGAGGCCGGACCTCACACTGCCTTTCACTTGTTGTTGCATGTTGACGTTGTTCTATTACAATGATGGTGTCAGCTCTAGTGGCTTCTCTGCAGAGCTTTTTCCAGAGTTAGATCTAGAAATGATTTGGACATTGTCCCATTTGCACTCTGATGACCCATACTCCTGTAAAGAAGGAACAAAGAATTTTTGGAACAATTAACAGAGGGCTGCATCCGCACAAACCTTGAATACTGATTTGCCTCGATGCACTGCATGAATAAACAATAACTTTGTCACGGACACTAAGGTGCTGTTTCAAACCAGTATTCTACTAGATCAGCACTTTTAAAGCTGCTTTTGGATATAGATTGTGTTTATATAAAATAGTTTTTGGCTTCCCACAATGGCTTCACTGGCTTTTCAACCCAAACATCTTCTGTTTTTTGTGGAATATAACTCTATTTATTTTCATTACGGAGGATTGAGCTATGGTTTTCTGAGAGAAATGCGTGTTGAAGGAACTGAAACGGAGAATGTCGATACCAGAATCAGATAATAAAAGTTAAAACATTAACTTAGTTTAAACTACCGTATGTTTGTTGTTAACCCTAATTTTTGTTTGAGCTACTAGTGTGGCATGTAAATGTATCTAACTACTGTTTTGATGCATGAGATAAAGTTATCACAAAGCTGACTTCCTCTTCTACTGTATGGCATTCTTGAGTAGAGGATGTGAGCAGGAAGGCAAGCTGTTTTTGAAACCTTTGGCCATGCCTTAAATCGTTTGTTAAATCAAAGTTGCTGTGTGTTGTAGCAGATTAGAGCCATTATTCCACATGACGGGATCCACTGGAGAGAGAGCTCAGTGGACTGGGAGTTATGCCTCTAATAATGACGAGTGAAGAAGGAAAATATTCACTCACTGCTGCTGGACCCACCCTGCAGATTCAAAAGATCACACCACTTATAGCATTTGTAGGGGATTTAATTTTGAGTGTTTACTTTTTAGCATATTTTTACCATTGAGAGGTAAAGTGAGGTTGTGGCTTAACTTTTGGAAAAGCATATGATACAGTGAACCCATGGCCTCTGCAGTGTGGAATCAAATTCAGACTACTCGAACATGCTTTCCTGTCAAAAAGCATCAATCAAATATAAAGAACTGCATTCTGTTGTGGAAAGTGAATATAGTTCTTAAAAATTTTTGAGCCCTAGTGTGTGCACAAAAACTGTTACTAAATTAAGCCTAAACCTGGTCTAGACGAGGACTAAACCAGGATTAGAACCAAGTCTATATTAGGACTAAACAAAAAACAAAACCAGGACAATTGTGAACACACCCTTAGTCTAGACTTGCTAGAGTAGACCAGAGCTAGAGCAGGAGCCTACCTCAGAACTAAACTGAGCTCAAACTATGAGTCTGAAAGCAGCTCATGTCCAGATGTACTGTATTTTCAGAATTTATACAATGTAGAGATAGAACCAGTAAATGCCCTGAGATCTAATGCTTAGTTTTTCTGTACATTGAGCTATGCCCTTTTCTCTCTCCTAACCCTGTTGTCTGTTCTACAGTGACCACTTGTGTTATCTGTCACTATCTGTTGTTGTCCCACTAACTTTTAACAGTAGGGGTCAGGATTTCTTATGCCAACTTTGTGCTGTCAAGTTTGTTTGCTCTGCATCAGTGAGCCTTTGCATGCATATCTTTGCGGTTTGTTTTCACTGCCTGGTGGTTATGATTCTATTATTGACGGAAGAAGTATGTTGGTATATTTTACAAAGATAAAGCAAGAATTTACTTACACATTCACTTTTTGCTATTTTAATATTCCATGCACAGACCCAAGTGTGGCGAAACTCAAATTGTGTTTATATTTCATCTGGAATCTCAGGTATTTTCAGCTCAAGTTACTGTGGCTGTCTTAAAAGTTGTAAATTACTTGAGCTGTCTATCACTCACTTTTAATCCATGTAATGATAGGCTTGACTCAAGCATGATAAAAAGGTCTATTCTTTTGAACTATCTATAAAAGCAAAAGGACAAAAGCCCTGGAACAGGGCACGTCTGACCCAAAGGGATGGTGTGACTTGTTCAACTTGTTTTGGTTCTACACAGTGTGCATGCAACTAGAGCCAGCTGTCCTAGCCTTTGTAATATTATGAATAGTGAGGCATGTGCATGTGTAATTATGCAGTGACTAAATGGATTCATATTACTAATACCTAATGTATTAAACTAGATTATACCTGGAAACTTAGTCACAAACAGTAATTTACCATTAGGATGACATGCCATTTAATGCAAGTCCAAATGAAGACAAGTCCAAATGAAGATTTATGTCAGGAATCGGGATTTCACATTGTGAAATCATAGTTTTCCGAATGTTGTGAGAAGAAACTGCACAATGTTATGCTTTCACAATGACAGAAAAGGGTGTATTCCATTCATTCACTGTACAATAGATTACCATTTCACTATGTAATCAATGTAAAAAATAAATTTATGAAACCAAATGTAATTTAATGTGGCATGAAAAGAAATAACATTATATAAATCAGGTATTCAGGTAATTATTCTTACAAATATATCTTTTGTAACATCTATAATCAGAATTTTCAATCAATAAATTTTGAAATTCTTCATAAGGAAAGGCATCTCAGCATCTGGTTTAAAATCTATACAAGACCAGAGCAGGTCTAACTCCTATGGTTTAGTCTTAGTGCTAGTTGGGCTGTACTCTTCTTGTTCACATAATGAGTCTTGGTGGTTTGAGATCATGGGAAAGGCATGAGGCTATAACCCAGTGCTGTGCTCCTCCAGTCATCCAGATGCTCCCAGAGCCTTGTGGCTTTGGGCTGCTTGGCTTCAGAGCCGTTTTAGAACAGTTTACCGGGACCTTTTAGCATTAACAGGGGACCATTGCAGTTTCTCTCTTATGGAATACCTTTAGAACAATCCTTCAACCATGACCCAGAGACACTGTAAGACTTAAGAAGGAAATACCTCTAACTTCCTCTCCAACTGTTCTCAACATCCTACCTTTCTTTTCCCAGCTCTCCACCCCACACGCACACTCACAAATGCACCCACCCTCTCTCCTCATCCAGGCGTGCATGCAACTTTGGCTCACTGTTTTTATTCTGTTTTCCAGGCAGTAACCAAGAAAAAATTTGGGAGCAGTGACTTCCGATCAGCACTTGAGAACGGCGTGCTGTTGTGTGAGTAAGTAGATCGCTTTTTAAGTCATTCAAAACAGGAGCATACTTATGTTTCTGATGTTTTCCATGTCTTCTTGTCATATTGTAATACTATTCAAGTCTTTCCACTTTCAGTTGCATGAGGTCTGCTTTTGTTTAATTTTATGGTATAATCTATTTCTACATGACTTGTATTGCCTGGTTGACAGATGTTACAGATTTGTAGATGGGGCACAGTGCCATCTTGGATTTATGAGTGCTATGAAAAGCAGTGTAGTCAATGGAAAACCTCCCACTGTATTTTCTCACTGGTTTGAAGATAGTTACTGATCTTCACTTTGGAGGATCATTTCAAGTACATGTTATAATATTTGCATTTGCCTTCACTTATGCATGTTTATGTGGGTGCAAGTGGAGGATGAAGATGTCTAGGTGATTTGCTTTGACTCAGCAGGACACTGTAATTAGCAACAGCCCATGCAGAATCCTCCAACCTCTTCTGGCCATGGTTCAAAGAGTCCTGATCTGCTGATTTGAGCCTGACTATAGTGTTTGCTTTCCGTGAACTACAACGACATTTTTGACTCCAATAGCTGTCCTTGTTTTGTCAGTGTGAGGAAGAGGAAGGCGGAGATTAAATCGCTTTCACCTAGGACCCCGGCCTCCATCACCATTGTTTTGTTGTTATCTCTAAGAGCTTGTGAAGGAATGTTTGGAGGGGGTTGCTGCACATATGATTACATCCTACTTAGCTTGCCGCATATGTTGTTTGATACAATCACAGTGGTCCTCTATTGTTTTGGTGCTAAATGAGTGACCTTGTTCTATCACACCCAGTCTGTCTGCTGAGAAAGCACTTCAGACTCAAAAATACTAATTTTGACCAGTGCTGATGTTGTGTTTTGACCTTCTTTCTTCCATCCTACTTCCTCCCGCTGCCATGTAAACAAGTTGGAATGATATTTAAATTTGGAACTGGTAATTATATATTTACTCATTAAAATATGTTAATTACTTTATTAATACATACTTTTATTGTACTTTAACTTTAACTTTACTTTTTTGATTAGTCATTTGTTTGGTTATTTTAGACTGCTAGTAACCCTGTTGTATTATTAGATATAAAGGTAATATTGTTTTGTGGTTACGGTTTTTCTTGCGTAATAGGCTGTAATTGTTGAAACAGTTTAAATTATAGCAATAGCAGACTATAAGACTTTCACCTTTTATGGTAGCATCCAAATCTATTACCCTTTTTGACCAGGTTTCTGACTGGCTTGTGACTGGCTTCAATGGGAAAGTGTAGGAGATGATGTGTATTTACATGGGGGTGCAGAAGTGGCCATTTACTAAACTGAAGCCAGGTGGCTGCCATTAAACAAAGTCCTAAACACACAACACACACATTGACCCTTATTTTGTCCAGTCCTCAACAGAGGAACAAGTCTAACCAATGTCTCACAGTTTTCACTTGCATGCTGCTTTTTTACAGTCTGATCAACAGCATCAAACCAGGGACCATCAGGAGGGTGAACAGGCTGCCCACACCTATCGCTGGACTGGTAAGTTTTTCCAATATACTTCTGTCCTTTGTACTTTACATTTATTGTTATTAAATATTAAAATAATAATAGTAATACATACATTTTTAAAGTAAACTATAAGATTAGGTACATATTTTACTGTACATATTAAGTAGTAGTAGCAGCAGCTAGTAGTAATATGTATTAGCAATAGTAAGAGTGGTATATTAATAATTATCATAACACTAGTGACTAAAACTAGTGTCAAAACTAGATACTCATTTGAGCAATATTAGTACTGAAACAAATAACATTAATAGGACAAAATTTGACTTTCTAATTTTACAATTGTCTTGATCTATCTTAGAACCAATATAGACCACATGGTAACATTAAACAAACTACCAACATTTTTATGTTGTTGTAATTCTCTTGCCTATTATTTTTGCTGCCATTGGTTTATGACAATTGGTACCATGTCTCCTTTTAGTATCAAAATCAATTTGATGTAAGTGAATGTGTACTGAAAAACTTAATAATGCTATTTCTAACAGTAGGAGTTCAGTTAAGTACTTGTTAGTCCATGTACTGAGAAGCTGTGCTATAGTTTAAGCAATTGCTGCTGACTCTGAGACTGCTGTGGTTGAACTCTCAATGACATAAAGGTCTTCTCCTCTGCCTCTTGTCACTGCTTATATTCATCTACACTAATAGGTTCAGTGGACATAGAGCAACTTGAAAGGCCACTCACCACATGTGAGTGCTCCCAAAATATGACACTTTGAAGTCAGAGGAAAATGTTGTAGTGACAGGACAAATTTGTCTGGGAGTTTTAGTCAGTTAGATAGAGGAAGATAAACTTTTTCCATCACAAGGGTGCACAAGGCAAGATGCCCAGCCATGTCGTCCCAAGTTCTCTTTATGTCTGACTCACTATGTAACTTTCTGGACGGAGGGTATGTCTCCATGGAGATGTTGTTGCTTTGCCTGGAAGGTTTTTACAGTATGATATTAAACTTATCTATTTGCATGGCAAGGCAATAAGCACCAAGCCAATTTACAGGTCTGATTTGAGGAGAGGTGTAGAATGCATATTAGAATACAAGGTATTGTTTTATTGTTAAAAACACCTATAATTAAATAATAAGCATGTTTACTGCCATACTGTTTGCAGTATTTGTAAGCATTCTCCTTAGCATATCTCCATGGAAACCACTAGGTGCTGGACAGAAAAGTTACATAGTGCACCTTTAAGTATTTGTTGATGCTGTATTTGCCAGTAAAATGTAGTAATTGCTGCTACTTCCACTAGTGGTAGCAATAGTTATAATAATTGCAACTAAACAAATACATGAAAATCATAATAGGAAGCTTTATCTTGGGTTTTGCCCAGTTAAGATAGAAGGTTGAAATATCCACTTTAACTCATCTCTCACAAAGCACTCTTGTATAATTGAATGTCTAGTCTGTCTAGTTAAGCAAAACCCATGGATAGGCTTAAGTACTTACAATGTTTTGCAAGAAGACAATTTGAGCGATCTTGAGACAGACTGGCACTTTAACATAGGCTATGTAAACAACAAATACAAAATTCCTCCGTGTTTGTATTGGAATAATGACTAGCATGACTGTCTGGGGCACCTGCGGAGATAATGAGCTCAAGTATCTCTTACATCAGTAGCACTGGTGTGTTACTTCCAGACTTTAAACCTCTCCATCATGAATTCTCCAGCAAATGTGAAAGCTCCCGGTTGGCCTCTAGCTATCAGTTACTGCCAACCGCACAGAGAAAAGTACTCCAAACAAACATTACTCACACTCTCCCCACTGCAAGCATAATCATCCTCCTATAGTAATCAGGTAGGCTTGTTAACATTGTTTGGGCTCTTTTTTCCCTGTAAATAGTGTCACGTTTAGTCTTCAAGAGGGCCTCCACCTCATACTGTGAAATAACCTTTGCATCAGATGTGTTATTGGCTTTGGTGCAGAAAAATGTGGGAAAATGCCCTCATGGGTTGTAATTGTCACAGAGTATGTGGGAGAAATATACAAAGAGTTAAGGGTATTTGTTTGTGAAGTTTGTGGTTAAAGGTCCCATATTACACGAAATTGGCTCTTGTGAGCTTTTAGTCATGTTATAATGTTGTTACCTCATCAAAAACGTAATCCTGCATTATTACTCTGTCTACATCTCCAAAGCTCAAAATGCTCTGTTACACCTTGTGATGTCATGAAGTGGTAGTTTTCAAGTTAGCAGTTACCTTTTGTTCAGTAGAGATTGGCAATTCTAGGATTGAAAACATGCAAATGATTCTAGTGAGGGTGTATGGAGTTTAAAAACACAGTGGAGCACCTCTTGTATTACCCCATGACAATGTGGGCCAAATGGTGGGGGGGAACTTCAGGGCCGTTTTTTGGTCCCAGTCCGCCCCTGTCAGCAAAAAATACGTAATATGGGCACTTTAAAGGGACAAACCTACCCTGCACTCTCACCCTATTAGGATTCGCCCCATTTGGAATCGCCCCATTGATAGCATGGTATTACATGCTACAATATTTCACAATGCAAACAACAATATATCGGCATTTTTTGGCAATATAAAGCTCTATACGTGTTTACCATATCATTTGCAGTTCTGTTTGCTTTGATTTGCCTAATGATTTTCCATAGAGATGTTATTGCTTTGACTAATGTTCCATGGTATAAACATTTAACATTTATTCAGTTATAATTGTTGTGACTGTTGTGAAAATACATCGGTATAAATGCACATAATTGGATGGCTAAGAAATAATTTTTAAGATTTGTAAAAAAAATTAATAAATAAATAAGAAATACGAGTTGTTTACTCTTGACATTCGTCTCAAGTGCAAGCTGTGTATATACAAGAGATGGTGAAAGTGGGCAGTTTTGTTTTTGTGGAATATTTTGCAACGCTGGCTGCACTGGTGTGTCTGTTCTCCGGTTTCCTTCGTGTCCACAGCTATGTTTCCCATGAGGACCGCACACTCCTCTGCCATCTGATGACATCTGATTGTGGGGTACACTCACTGCACACAAGTGGGATCAGGTTAGATACATCAACATCTGCCCTGATTTTAGGCCTGACACACAAGAGCCAGACTTAATGATGACTGCACTGTAAAAACACTGTAATTGACACAGTTCTGTGTGTTCCCACAGCACCAACTTCTCTGAGGTATTTGTAGGACTAGATCAACATTTTCATGGCCCCAGGTCCATGGCCCCAATTTTTTGCATTTTTGAGAGCATGTTATCACTGGATTTGACATTTTCTAAACTACATCTCTGAAAACTCCAGGAAATATCATCAGGTCATAGCACTTGTCAGATCTTTGGAGAGGTGCACACAATAAGAATACATGGTTTTAGGAAGTTGATAAGTTTTATGACATAATGTGAAACTTTTCAGCCAAGGCTTAATCTCAACTTAATCTGAAAAATCTATTCCTTGAGGATTTTGAGTGCGTTGCAAGATATTTTAACTATGGCTTTTCTTTCTGTTTTAGACACTGGCCAGGGTCACTTTGGGGTAATTGTAATGTACCATTTAGAACATGGTGACTGAAATAGAGAGGCCACAGTGCAACCATGTGGAAAAATGAGCTTGTTGGACCATGACAGGCAGTCCTAAGAGACACCTTTCTGTTCTTGAAGTCTTGAAGTAAAGTTGGGGTCTTCAATGTTTATGACAGGATAAGAAGCTAATGGAGGAGCACAGCATATTTTCCCAGATTATAATGACAGAAAGCATCAACAGTATTATCTCTTTATGTTATGTGTGCAGAATACACATTGTCACACAAAATGCAGCACAGATTTTTTTTCTCTATAATACATTATGATCTAATTATTATCACTTTATTTGTGGTAACAAAGAATATAAATGCAATTTAGGAAGGTTATACATAGTGAATGAATTAACCCATTGCATTAAACAAAATTTATTTTATTTATTTGCATTTACACTTCTGTACATTATAATGATCACATCTATTATCAAGTTAGTAATAATACTATCTTGATAATTAGTTTATTGCATGATGTTGCAAGGTATAGCATGTGGTATCAACATCAGGGACAAAAAAGGTTGGGTCTTAGATTTTTAAAAAATATTTATATATATTTAGAGTTTATTTTATGGTGCTTCATTAATTGACTGATTTTACATTTGTGGGACAATAACCATAGCAGAGATTTGGGGAACATATTGTAATGCAGGACATATTGGAGAAAATCTGCTTGTAACAAAAATGGGATTGAACTTTAACCCGCGGGGGGCCTCAGGGCAGTCTAAAGCTCTGTTTATGGGCACGCAGAGCCGTTAGCTGCAGGGAACCTGTACAGAGAGGTCGTCACCCCCATACTATTTGCTAATAAGCATGTAGGGAATTTAAATATAGAGCGAGCTTACCCCTTAATCATGGTAGTCCACGTTAAACCATGTGTCATTAAATGAGAGACTTTTGAGCAGGCTAATCTTGTGGGAAATGAAGCCTTACAAATAAGAGATTACATCTGAAAACTCATAACTCTACTGGCTCTGTGCATTGTATGGTAGATTTCTTAAGATATGTGTTTTTGCTTTGTGACTCACATGGTTTCTCAATTTGAATATTAACTCAATAACAGAATTTATACAATATTTAATGATTGACATTCATGAGGTTAAGTTGTCCCTCCACACCTCCCTCTTCATAAGGTTGCTTCAGGGAAATATTTGTCCACTTCTGTCACCAGACCTCATGTTTCATAGCAACCAAATGTCTCCAAAATACTTCACCACCCCATAGATTCCACAGGTATTCTCGAGTAAAGGGCTTGGCAGTAGGGAGGGGACAGTTTCAGGGTGTGATAAGAAAGAGTCTGCAGTAGGCAGACTGGCAGTGTGCTCTTGTGTTATTCTCGCATGCGTCGCATGCTCTTTGAGGCAGGACTTATTGCAGGGCTGTGATGTCATCCTTCCTGGTTTTAACTTTGTCCCCACCATAGCCCTGCCCACAGGTAGTCCTGCTGCTGTCTGTCAGCCTGGCCCTCCCACACCCCCCACATGTGTGTTTGTGTGTGTTCAGCCCTTGGTAGCTCTTTATTTGCTGCACACAGCTCCTCCCTGTCCGTCCCTGTGCTCGGGTGATATGAACTTTGAAAGCAATGACTTGAGGGCTATGTTCCTGTCAGGGAATTGAAGAGTGATTATTATTTCATTCCTCTAAAGTCCAGCAGCCCTCATCCTTTTTCTGATTTCTGTACAGGATAACCTGAACGTCTTCCTCAGAGCCTGCGGCAAACTTGGACTAAAAGAAGCACAACTCTTTCATCCCGGTGATCTGCAGGACCTATCTACAAGAGTTACTGTCAAGTAAGTCCACAGCCTTATAGCTTCACAGTCATTTACACATACAGGAGTGCTTCAGGTTCCTCACCGGTACCCAATTGTGAATTTGTTAATGGACTGTAATGCATTGATGTACTTTGACATTATACATATAGTATGTAGTAGACACATGTTCCCCCATGTGAGGAAAGCTGACCATGAGGTAAAAGGAAAAGGTCAGGGCTATTTCAAGTTCTGTGTGTGTGTGTAAGCACCTGTTTACAAGCTGCATAATCTATTTATGATCCAAGAACAACAAATACTGTCACACCAAAAACCTGCACGTCACCAGGATTTGGGGCTACAGGATGTTACATGTTTTGATTGTTTCTCCAGGGTGTTTTAAATCATTATAGACACATGTCAAATCTTAGTGATTAAAAATAAGACACCGTAAGCATAATATAATGTTTCGTTTTTGTTTGTTCCTAAGGCAGCAAAGTACACGTGGTATGTTGAATGACCTGTTCGGTTTTAGACAGGTGTACTTCCTGCAGGTACAGCCCAGGGCACTATTATAATGCTCTGTGGCATTAGACCTGGAATAAAAAAGCCTGATAAAACATAAAAACTTTATGAATATATAAAAGACAGATACTATTTAAAATGTAGTATTGCTATCCCTGCATACGTTATTAATGAATGTGTAGTTATTAAATTACTGCTGGCAAATTTGGAAAGAAATCTTATAATTTGTTGTCATATTTTTTCCATGATCTAAGAGCTTCTTTTCTGCTACAAGCGCAAACAGTATAGCCTATGCCTCAAACACACCTATACACATCTAATGTCTGTCATGTACATTTACTGGAACATGAAACCAATTTAAACAAATCTATTGTTATGAAACTCTCTCTTCTAGCCTTCTATTGCTCTGTGATACAGCGTTCACAAAATGGCTGAATCACTGTCATAAATTTGAAGATTGTCCTTTTTATAATGCATAATCAGTTATATCTCTTTACACAATATTGTTATCAGTTTTGTAGCTGATACAGGTTCATTTGAAAATCAGATAATTGGTATTTAAAATATGCAAATCTATTTATCTATGAATCAGTATCAAGATTAATTTCATGTTAAATTTTAATCTATGATCTAATGCATCTAACTATCTATACTCTATACATAGGCGCCTGTGTGCAGCAGTTTGGTCAGAAGGGGTCGTTCCTTTTTCTTATTTTTAGCCTTACAGGGATCACGTTGGCTGGCCCAGGATCAGGACTAACATTAGGAGTTCTTTTATTAGTGACATGTGTTTTTCAGCTCTGCATCTGTATGTGCATGACCTTAACCCAACCCTGTCAAGGATTATTTTTTTGGGATTTGTAGTTTTTTTGTAGTTGTAGTTTTTTCAAATATTTAAGTTGGCTGGAAACTTTTTACCTATAGGAAAAACCAATGACCAATGCCTAGTTTATTCTGCTGCAGCTCAGAGCTATAGGCAAATGAGTTTCAGAGTAAAACAGAGCTAGAGAAAGTTGTCTATCAGCTGTCTTTGCCCCTGGTGTGTGTCCAGGCTCCACTCCCTTAAACCCTGTCTGACAGGTGCTGTGCTCAGCTCTTCTGTGTTCTGTTTCAGCTATGTGCTTGTGTGTGCTGTGAAGTTGTAGTCTATACAATCTTCCTTGTATATTAATATGTTCTGCTCTACTTTTGTTTCCACCTCTAAAAACAAAGCTTTGATACAAAGATTAAGTTAAAGCTAAACACATTTAGGAAACACATTTCCTCAGAACCACCATAACCAGTACTGACACTTTCACTTCATTCAAGATTTGTAAAGCATTTTCTGGAAATATAATGTTGAAAATATGAACACTAAATGTGTCTGTTGTGTGTATCCAGGAAAGCCATAAAAGGTTATTGGACATCTGTACTGACCTTTGAGCTTTGCAGTAATAGACTCACCATCTGAAAACATTGTCCTTCCTTCTCTTGTGAAATCGCATTTCATATAAATATCTTATCAGTGCCAAATAAATCGTACATCAAAATCATCACAGTGCATGACAAACTGCTGTAAGACTGATAAGAATCTCTAATTGTTGTAGGTGAAACCAAACTAAAAGAATCTGAATCATCTTTAAATACTTTGGACTGATCAAGCTCAGAGCAGCTGCCAAGGAAATAGAGGGCTCTAAATGAGTCACGACATTTTAAACTGTGCCATTAACATTTGAAATCACTTCCTCTGGACCTCTTCAGTGCCATATGGACACACTGGCAGTCTCCTGATGACAGTCAATATTTACACTTGACCGCTAAGTATAAAACTCCATCTCCAATTTATCAGTGCCTCAAAGCATAGTTGGCCACCACACTGACTGCTGAACCCATAATCCTATGTACACAATAGAGTATTATTATATAATACATTGTTTTAGATTGTGTCAGCTGCTTTGGAGTGGCATTACTGTCACTGGCTGAGACACATGACTCCTTTTTGCCCACTCCTGTAATGTAGCTACTTAAGTACGACATCTGTACAGTGTCTCACAAATATATGTACTCTTTAGCTTTGAAACCATTTATGTCCTATACCCTGTGTCTTTCTGGTCCCTACATACATTTAGAGCTTTGCTGTATTATGACCTGTGCACCTGAGAGAGGTGCAGCAGGTCACAGTAGAAAATAAATTTAATATATTTCTGTATCAGCTGTTAGGAAAAGCATTCGGTGTCAATGTGAATACACATTTTATTGATAATTTATTAACCTCTATTAGCTAAGCCTCTACCTATTGAGACATGTCCCCTGCTGAGAGGGGTTCAAAGTCTCTCTCATTTGATTAAGCAAATTATTGACGAAGGCAAGTGCTGTCCAAACTGGAAAAGAGAAAGTGCTCACGCCTCTTAAAACATGAGGAATGTGAAGGACCATCAAAGGACTATTGATAGAGAGGGAGCAATAACCATATAATTATAGTTATATAATATTTGACACCCAGAACAGCTTGAAACATTTAAGAGGACACACCAGTAGTACACGTAAAAGTGCCACATATTTGTAAGCTTCAAGGTGTGGTTTAAAGAATGTAAAGTCCAATCACTTTCAGTATTTTGCTTATTTTGGCGTAGGTGTCTTTCTTTTCTTTTCTTTTTTTATATCCAAATCATTTAGATCCACCAAAAGAAACTGAACCTATTAAAACCCATGACAGAATGGGAAAGAAGTCTGTACATTCTATATTTAATTTATATTTCATGTTACTAGTAAAATACTAAAAAAGTTTAGTAGCGTAATAGAAACTGTAGTGGAACTGGTGTAAGCAACTGAATCTTTCCTACTAATCAGCTGATTTTAATGAATAAAACCTATTGCATGTGCTGTTCTGTCACATGTGTAATAACATTGAATGGCTCTGTATAGACAACACAAGTTCTATAGTTGTTTCGCTGGTGGGGAGAAAGAGAAGCACCAGCCTCACCCTGTGTCCACAGAGGTCGCACTGTCTCTAATATTATGACACAATGATGCCAGGCCAATCCTTTTCACGCACACAACCAAACTGGTATCTGGAGGCGCCTGGGTGTGTGGCGCGTTTAATGAGAGAATACTTTTAAAGGATATCCTATGTGGGAAAATGTACCCAGGCAAGTAGACATCACTGAAGAGGTATGCATGGCT
Organism: Boleophthalmus pectinirostris; assembly: GCF_026225935.1. Lineage (NCBI taxonomy): Eukaryota > Metazoa > Chordata > Actinopteri > Gobiiformes > Gobiidae > Boleophthalmus > Boleophthalmus pectinirostris. The sequence goes on along the minus strand of NW_026570970.1, from coordinate 19,954,532 downwards.
TACATTTTGAAACACACCCATTCATTTCAAGGCTTTGTTTTTTTAATTCATGTCATTGTCTTAAGTGTACAAAGGTGGCACAATGTTATTACAGGCTAGGTTTGAATAATTGTTCTTGATGCTCCAGTCGACAGTGTCTTGACAAAGACACCCAACCATCACTGCAGACTCAATAGAAAATACTTTAAGCCACTGTAATGCTACTATATTTAAGGCTGTATACACTGTTTATAATATTGCGTAAGTGTTAATGTTTGTTTGGTACAGACAATAATTTGAGGTTGAGTCGAGGTTGTATGGGTGAAATCATTTGTCAGTGTGATGAGAGCAACCTGCTAATTTGTCAAGGCAAGGCTAGCTTGGATCAAATGCTTCCTTCATCATCGGTCATCACTTGAGAAACAATGTCTTTCTTTATATATGAAATCCACTTTGTAGTTCAGCGTGATGATTTGATAATTTGTCTTAGACCTGTCATGACACATAATCATAAGGGAACTCAGCTGATTTAACATAGCGTCCCTGTAGTCCCAAGGCAGCAAATAGGGCTTTTATCTGCTCTCCTATTCATCTAGTGCAACTGAAATAAATGAGTGTTATGGGAGCGGCTGTGGTAATTCTTTGGACCTTTTTAAAGTTACCACTGCTATAATCTTCAGCTCCAAGCCACACAAGATATTTCTCCCGCCTCTTTTATGGAGCCCATAAATTTGTGATGCCAAGTTGGTAAATGTCGATTTGAGTTTCCATCATTAGTACTGTGCCTTTTGGAGAGCTATTTTTCTATGTTATTTGACTCTGTGTTGATAAGGATTACAGAGTATGTTTCATTTTATCAATAAACAAATGCAGTCAATGCGTTGGAATAACAAAACACATTCCAATGATGCTTTGGTTCTTCAACTAAAAAAAAGATTCCCTTCTCTTTCTCTAATAGCTCCCTGCCTACTGTGAATTTGCATATTTGTTTGGCATGCATTCTTTTTCTGTGATATGCTTTTGGCTCCATCTTCATTTATTTGGGCTTGGGATTGGGCCAGGATACACTGGTATGTTAACCATCCATCTAAAAGAAATACAAAAATATACTTTATCAAAGACTGCGGAGTCTTAAATCAAATTAAAGAATGTTGCATTTTGCGGGCTTAATATTTACACTGCCTTGTTACTTAATAGCATTTATAGTACTTAATACTTATCATCACATTATACATTAGGGCTCTCACGATGCAGGGATACATGCAAAAATATATATATTGTACATGATACTCTAAGATACACTAAGAACCAAATACATTTTAACAATACTTTTTCTTTGTTACACCACTACTTAAGCAAAGTTATTATGAAATACATTTATTTTAATCATCAAAACAGTGAACAGTATATTGCATAAACAAGTTTCCTTTCATTAAGCAAGCAACAAAAAAATTGCTATAAAATACTAAAATATAACCATAGCAACCCATGATAACAATACTGGATCAGCAATTTAGTATCACAATATATTCATACCTTTGCACACCCCATTATACATTGTAATGAGCATTTGTACATTTTCTTGGAGCCCTAACACTGGTACAACATAAATCAGTCATATTGTTGTCATCTTAAGACCCTTAGCTAGTGCATTGGTGACATAGCATGTGGCTGTTGTTACATATGTTGTACTTGTGTTACCGCATGAGAGCCGGAATGTCTAGCATGCATCAATGCCATGTGAAAAGGCTCATATTTCTCTCACTGTCACTGTTGTGCTTACATCCTATATTATACTTATCACATTTTACAGCCCCTTTAAAAATACCAAGTACTTAGACGGTACACTATGCTCAGGGTGTGTTTTTTTTTTTTTTTTTTTTTTTTTTTCCCCATCAGAAAGACAAACCAGGTAAAAGTGATTTATAGACTGCTGGGGTCAAAGGTGCTGCAAAAATGCCTCAGTACATAAACCAAGAATAAGTGTATATATTTTTAGGTTGTTGTTGTACAGTAACATTTCAGTCATTTATATTTACTTGTACAAAGTTAAGCCTGTATGTAAATCCTGTGCAAGTCCCAAAATCTGGATAAATAAAGATGATGTTGGAAGCAAACATGCACAATAAGTAAAACCCTTCAGCATTCCAAGTTAGTACTGACCAAGCCTAGCTAAACATCTGGAGGTGGGTCCCTGTGCCCTGCACTGTGGTGCCCTCTGCTCTTGAAGGATTACCCTAGTGGCATTGGTGAATGGGTCAAATGCAGATGAAAAATTGCTCAATGGACGACAATAAAGTATACAGTAACCTTGGTCCACCCATGCCATTGGCTAACAAGTTAATGTTAATAACCAGAGGAATAAAATAATGAATTTTGATGGAATCACACCACAACAACTTTACTTCACCACAAAAATGTATTCCCTTAGCCTTTGCATAAACAAATTAGATACAATGGTTCCATTGTATTCAATAGTACTAATTCTAGAACAGTTTAGTGTAAATGATAAATGACTGCTGTAGTAGCATTCCCACACTTTGGCTTTATTTGTTTTTGAGTGAGGTTATTTGTGTGAGAGTGAGTGGAGCGAGCAGTTGCCAGTGGTCAGGATTGTGCTGTGCGTTTCCAGCTCTTTCACAAACACACCGTTCCAAACAAGCATGCCCTCTGTTCTTTTATTGTCATTTTCTCTCACACTCACCACAGCTTTCTGCTCTCTGCCTTACAGAGCCGAGGAGACCAGCCGCAGACTGAAAAATGTGAGTGTTTTGAATTTGAATTCATTTGTCATTCAAATTATAAATGTATTCTCAGCATTAATATATTGGACTAATGTTTGTTCATTTAAGCTGACAATTGAACAGCATGATGTATATACTGTATATTCTTTTATTGGCAAGAAGCTTTTACTATGTACCTCTATATAATATTTTACAAAGTTGGTCTTCTATCAATTTTTTTGTCAACTATTTAGTCTTAAACCTGGCAAATTTTATTTCACTGTCAAAAAATTTAAAACATTTAAAGTCATAATGTATAAAAAACATATAATTGAATATATTGTCTTAATTATGAAGTGTATGTCTTTTCTTTTTTTTTTTTTTTTTCAATTTCTTCTGTAGGTGCTGATCACCCTTTACTGGCTGGGAAGAAGGGCTCAGTGTGACCCTGTGTATAATGGACCTTACTTAAACTTGAAGGCATTTGAGGGATTGCTGGGCACAGCATTGTACAAGGTAAATGGCATTGAGAGCTTTTGCATTTGCATATTGCATTTTGAGACCATAGGAAGCACAATTTCAATCTTTATTGCCCTCTTTGCATATTTATATTCTCTATGGTATGTGGAGAAAGAAAGACAGAATGACCATAATAAGCAAAGGACCTCTGAATGCTGGCCACTAAACCAAAGCTATGTTAAATCATAAATGACCTAATCCCCTGACTCAACTATTTTAATCTTGTTTGCAGTCCCATACAGTGCACCCAGTTTAGTGTAAATAGAGGTTGTGCTTCTTCATGCGCACATCTCTGTTGAATGTGACACCTCACTCCCATTTAGATTTATATGCGCTGTGTCCTTGCCGCTCCCTTTAATTTAGCCAATGTGATGATAGTATTAGTCCATGTTAAGTTAAGCTTGATAAGGCTAGGGCTACAGCTGCATTGTCTGATGTAATTTTAAGAGATTTAAAGATCTAAAATAGTTTTGTTTTGTCACTACTAACATGTTTTAGCTTGTCAATGTCTCTCCAAGGGTTACATAAAGACTGTCATTATAGGAAAATACTGTACATTATAGCACTACATGTTTGACACACAAGACACTCTTTGTAAACAGAGAAACATTTCATTATATTGTAAAGGGTAAATAAGAGGTCACTTAACCTGGGAGGTCCATGCTAACTCTTGTATAACTTTCTGTGTTTTTGTCCATGAAGGCTCTGCACGAGTCGCCATCCACTCCCCAAAAAGACAACAGCATATTGCGAGACAGTGGTTTTGGAGACAGCTGGTACTCAGAACAAGAAGACCTACATCATTTTCGAAGTGGAGGAGGGGGGCACAGGAGAGACGACTCCCTGGACAGTTTAGACTCTCTGGGATCTCGACCGCACAGTATCTCATCGGATATCAAAGGCAGCAGTGAGGGTAGGAAATGTTATTGTATTACATTAAACTTATTCAGAACAATTGCTACTGGCTCTTGTTAAACTGAGTTCCATAGACGTCAAAGTGTTACATTCTTCCCAAAATATTTCTCTACAGTTCATTTACCTCAAACTTAAAATATTTGGGAACAGGCAAGATGTGAAAGATCTGAGCCAGTAATCTGACTCCCATATGAGAAAACAAATATCTAATGCCATCTAGTGGTGTCCATTGGAACACTGTTATTTTCAGTAAAAATAAAGCTTTAGTTTCATTATAAAATTGGTAATAAAACTTCCTGATTTTTTTAAGGACAGACTATGAGACATTGCCTATGTAAAACAAAGGTCTGTTGTTTTGGCATGCCTGGATTAGTGTACTTAAGTAGCACCTTTATCAACATGTTATGTCATTGTTTATGTTTCTCACACCCTTCTTTCATGTTGCAGGGTTTTGCAGTGACACTGAGCCAGAGCCAGCCTTCAGGATGGCTGACAAGGATAACTTGACTTACCGGCGTTCAGCTGTGATCGCGCCTAAGACCACCACACAGTTTAACCAGTTTCTGCCCTCCAAGGACAAGAGTACAGGCTATGTGCCAGCTCCACTGAGGAAAAAACGAGCAGAGCGCAATGACGATAGTCGCCGCAGCCTGACAAGCCCCTACTCAGAAGAGGAAGTACCTATCATCAGGTATAAACACACACATACAGAAATTACACATATGTTTTGATAGAGTGTATTTAGAATTGTCTTAACTATATTAAGAAAGTACTGTTTATTCTTTCCTCTTCCATCACTGGTATTTGTGGTGCTGGTCATTTACTTTTGTGCTGGGTTTCTGCTGTTATTGTTGAGGCTCTCATCTGACTGTTATGTCAGTAGAGGGTCCCCGGTGCCTGCAGCAGGGCAGTTCTGTTCTTATGATGACAGTGGCAGTGATTCTGACCTGGACCGCCCTGACCCTGACCTGGTCCTGGATGATCTGGCCAGCAGACGCTTCCACAGCCCCACCCCCTCCACTCCCACAAACTTCGCAATGCCCATGAGCCCTCTGGCAGGCACCAAGTCATCTGAGGCTAGGAGGGGGCCATGGCCCCAAGTCAATCTGAATCCTGGCTTTGTCCCACAGCAGAATGTGGCCTGCCTCAGGTCAGAGCAGCTCCAGAGTGAATATGGCATGCTTGCCTCATGAGACAGTGCTTGTTTAAGTTTACATCAGCCATAACCTTATGCAGTATGACTCGATTATGCTCTTTCTAACTTAGCAATCTGTCTGGTTTCTTTCTGCGATTGATGTGGATTTTCAGTTGCAATGCTCCTCAGTTTCTAGGCTTGCAGGGTCAAGCTATGAGCATAACAGATAAAAATTTGCCTCAAAGTTTGGTTTTACAGCTTGCAATGGTTCACTCATCCTGCATCATCTCACATGAGTTGTGACTGGCTGAGAAAAGCCTGCTGTTTGTGTGATTGGTGTGCTGTGCTTTCTAAATGCTGCTGTGACATGTTTGGTTGGCTGTCTCTTTTGAGCAGTACAACTGGTGCCTATGACTGTGGACAAACACACTCCCCCCAGCGCTCTGTGAGGGTGGACCACCACACTGGCGTGTCAACTGACAGTCTGTTCAGGGACTATGATGACTCAGAGGACTCAGATGATGAGGTGGGCCACGCTGACCCTGTTCAAGATGATCTGTACGCCCGCAAGATAGGCACCAAACCCCAGCCTCCAGCTTTGTCCCATGACAAATTCCTACCCAAATTTTGGACACCTGAAGAGGACATCCACATTCAGAAAATAAAACTGGGCTCACAGAAAAGACCCTGGTACAAGAAGATGCAAGGACTCAGGTGTGTGAGGAATGGGCATGACATGGAAGTACACATAATCACATTACTGCAACATTAGTTAAAGTAAATGTCTCCATAACAGCTGAATACTGTATCTTGCTATACTTTTAGAATCACTGCATGCCATTAACATCATCTTAAATCTAAATGAATGGTGCATTTTCTCATAAATTCCTCCTTTTCTTTTTCCACCTATCTGTCATCTGTCCTGTTCATGGTGTCTTCTGGTTGTTTAGCTACAAGAAATCAGACTCGTCTTCAGATGATTCGGACTGCGACATCAGTCCGTGGCTCTCCTCGGGGCGCTCCTCCTCTGGTCCTTCTCAGTCCCTCTCAGATAGGCCCTCTGCAGCTCACCCCACCCTGGTTGTGGGGAAAAGGTCGATACAGCTGCATGACTGTGACACTGAGGGAACATACTACTAACCCTGTCTACACTTCTAACTGATGTGGAGATTCCAACCTGCTGCTTTATTAAGGACTATATACTGTTATACTGCTGAAGTCTTAACAAGCTGTACTCACATTTAGTTGATCTCTGAAATAAGCTGCTTTCTAGCCTTTATAATGATGATTTATATTTTGTAGTTCAGGAATTTCAAGATTTGATCAATTTATTTGAATCAAATTGTTTACCTGCTACATGTCTCAATCTATTTTTCTTGCTCTGTCATCAAGTTCACAAGCATGCACTCATCTCTACTCTCTCTGTCCTTTTCTCTCCCTTTTGCCAACCTGCAGTTCCTATATTGAACCCAACTCCCCACCACTACAACTTCCTGTGATACAATCCCCTGTGTTAGAGCCACCTCCTTTAGTGTTTCCCCCTGTGGACCCCACCTCAGGTCCCAAGTTGGTCAAATGTGAGAGATGGCCCCTCTATGGGCGCCAAGACCCCCGAGAGCCTCCTGACCAGTTGGACTATGACAGCTTATACCCTGACTTGGAGAATGATGACATGTTTGCCAGAAGGACCCTTGCTTTTCAGTCTAACACAGATCTGGCAATGTTGAAATTACCCATCAGGCCTCCACGCTACTCATCAGAACCCCAGCTAAATATTATAACTCGAAAGCTTGACCGCAACAGCACAGAGGAGGGGGAGGAGGAGGTCTTCCCTGACATAGAAGAAGATGATGTGGTTTATCGTAAGGAAAAAACATCCCACGAGCAGCGCCCCCTATCCGGTGCCCCAGATAACTACAGCCCCATGCCTATCCCAGAACCTTGGACTCTACCTCCTGAATTAAAAGCCAAACTCCTTTGCCCTCCATGCCCTTTAACCCAGGAAATAGAACACAATAAAGCAAATAAACTTGATAAAGAGATGCGCCCTGATACGGATGATATGCTGGTTCGCAAGCTGGAGGTGTGCAATAGAGTTGCTTTGACCAATCAAAAGGGTCCATCAGTGCCTTCGACCTGTAGTGAGGAGGATTTGCAAAAATGGCAGACTATCAGAGAAGCCAGTCAGCTTAAACACAGGAAGAAGCTTTTGCTGGAAAGACTGGCTGCATTAAGGACATAGATAGACTTGACTGGACGGGAACAGATTTTACGTCTGTGGACATTGGTACTTTTCCATTACAAAGATTGGATGATGTGTTATATTTTTGTTGGAGACAACGATTGTCCTGCTTGTTGTGTTACAATGGGAGAGGTGGTGCCAAATGAATCATTCAGACTTGTCCAATAGAATGACTGTATTGTGGATTTGTTGTATTTTCTTTTCTGTATTTTACCAACAAACTATATTTAAGAAGAATGAAGTTATGTTAAGTTATTAATATATGACAAAAATATATGACAAGAATATATGAAAATAAATCTGTCAGTAAAGATAAGCTAGTTTTTGAACAATGACACTGGAATTTACAGTATTCATGATAATGCAATGTGTGTTTAAAGTTTGGTTTATGAACAAAGTAATAATGAGAAGGGAACGTAATGTTACAAATAAATGCACAGTATACATTTGGTTGCCTTAAGCTGATATAAAATATTAATAAACAAAATTGCTCTTAAATTTGTTGTAATCTGCTAAATGATTTAGTGCTTCTTTATAGGCTTTATGAGGATTAGGTCATTGTCAAATGTTACAGAGAAATAACTTCACACTTACATGTGATACTCCAAGTGCAGCAGCATTACAGTATTGAACAATGTGACTAATGAACATGCCATTTCAAACACTGTACTCCTGTCTGGAGATGATGCCATGAGGTCCCATAGAAATTCCCCATTGCTGTAAAAGAAGATGCGTATCCATAGTAACATGAACACAAATCCGTACCCTGGTGTTTGTACATGCACTAGCAGCCACAGCAGCACACAAAGCTGCCATTTAACCTGAGTCTGGGCCATCTGGACTTACTTTGACTTTTCCACATGTAAAGCCACGTTTCCAATGACATCAGTCATTCTCTATAAAGGCAGCATTGTTTATTGAAACATACATGTCTACAGCAAGGAAACTTAACAAGTAAGCTATAGTATACTTTATGCTACTGCATATTCTCCAAGTGTAGGTTAAAATATACAGACAGAAAGAGAGACCAAAGATTATGAAATACAACACATATATTTATTACCTTTGTGAGATGTTAGGGCTTCTGTCTGATTGGAAAAAGCATTTACAAGTTTTAGTCTGCCTAAAAATCATGGAAAGACCATTATCATACAGAATGTGGTTAAGAAAAGAAAATATTGTATCTTCTATAAACAAAAACAACAGTTGTTAAAACCATTCTTATAATTTAATTCGGGCAGTTTCTGAAACTTTTAGCCAACTGAAAGCTGCATGTGGGTTTGGCTGTAATGCACTCTCAAGTCTTCAAGTGGTCCATAAACTCTCTTTTTTAGGATTCCCGTACAGTTTATTTCATCCCTGTTGTTTGTGGTTCTTTCTTCATTTTATAGAGAGGTCGAAGGACAGGACAGTCTCGAAGGGTGAGTTAATATAGCCTCTCAGGAATTTCGCACTTTTGCATTAAGGTCTGCCTTTTCAGTTGCACCCTCTCTGTGGCTCTCTCTCCCTTTGCTTTTGTCACTGCTCTTCTCACCCTCCAGCCGCTAAATGCTGACACATAATGTGTATTGTGTGGCACGGGGCCAAGTTCAAGGGGAGGTTTATTGCTTGACAAAGCCCTATTGACAAAGCAACACAGTGGAAAGATGCACGCAGCTGGTACACTGGGTCATATGGCTGGAGTACAGGGAGTTATGATTGAGAAGTTCACTACAAACTTCTAAGCACATGTTGCTCTTGTGATAACCCTCTGATTTAAGTGTGATATTTTGCGAGGAGGTGAGGATACAAAGGTTTTTTTTTTCTTTTCCATAACCCGGGTGTACTACAATGTCTGTTATTAACAAAAGTTTTCATTGCGCTTGGTTTGCATACTAACATTTAATAACATATTTCAGCTGGACCGTGGAATGGCATGCATAATCTAAACTTTAATAACTTTCACTTGTTTATTTTTCTAACTTTTCTCTTTTGTAGGAGCAAATCAACAAGTGATATTGTCATGGACCAGAATGCTGCAAGACAGATGCGCTATGAGGAGCTACAGAAATATCGAGAGCACATCAAGGAGAGTGATGATAAGTGGCAAGATGTGAGTAGAGTGTTTTCAGATCGCTTTGCACAGGTTAATCGGTATGTTTTCTTTTCAAATCAATCTCAACTGATAGAAATACTGGCGAAAAGGTTCAGTATTGCATCTACACATGCATCTAACTAATGGTGTTATTCCGTGCCTGGTCTACAGGGGTGCTAAGTGTTTGCACCTTAATTTGATTCAGGTAAAAAAAATAATGACATTTAATGGAAGAGCATTGTCTTTGCATCATTTTAAAACTCAGATGCACCTTCAGTCAGTCTAGTCTGGCCTGATGTATGTTTTATCAATACTTTCTGAATGTCAGTGGGTTTGGTTGAATCATTTTAAGAGTGTCAAAATGTCACTGTAAATTGCATTTGGTCAAGTGCTGAAAAAAGAGGCAGGTTCTAAATAGTTAGACAATGTCCTTTTTTCTTTGACAGCAGTCATAGTTTACCTTAAAAACAAAAAAAAATATTTGAAATCTTGCTGTAAATACATACAGTATGTGATATCAAAGACAATAAAATCACAACAAATGTATTTATATATTTTGAGAAAAAATACACAAATACAAGAGACTAAATAAAAAGACACATTTTTATGTTACGTCAAGAGTCACTAAAATATAATTGTGTTTCCAAAGGCTAAAAAATAAAGTCTTGAAGCAGCATTTAGGTCACACAGTACCCATATTCTCCAGGGAGGTGAGCCGGGAGGAGCCTAGAGCACACAAATAGAACACCTTCAAAAGTAGCCCTTCTGTTCGGTGCTCTTCTCCTTTTCACTATTCTCTGCTTATCGCTGTGCGCAGACTCTACTTAGCAATGCATCATTATCTGTCTCATTTATTGTGTTGTAACAAAAATAAAATCCTATACAGAATGACTGACAGGTTTTGCTTTTTGTAGGATCTAAGTAAATGGAAGTCTCGGCGCAAAAGTGTCAACTCTGATATAGTGAGGAAAAAAGAGGAGCGTGAGAAGATAGAGGAGCTGACACTCGGCAGCAACAGGAAGTCAAAGACCTTCAAGGAGATGCAAGAGGACAGGTAAATCACCGCTGCAGAGTATATGTGGGGTAGCATACCTGTTACTGTAGCATTTTAAACTTAAAGTATGTTATGTTTTACTTTAATGCTTTATCTATGGCTCTTTTGAAAGAAACTGTAAGTAACAAGTTTGACAGTTCTTTTGATTTATTGTAAAACCATTCAGTACAAGTCACTGTCAGTCCTAGTGCGTGCAGTTTGCTTACCCATTTTCACATCATCTTTATTTACCACCATCTTTTGTGGCTGTCAAATCCATTCAAACCTGCACCAAAGTGACATTTTCTTATGGCCTTTTCTTTTTTTATCTGGTCATCAGAGAGGTCAAACGTCGGAGCCTTGGCAGTCGACTGGGATCATTATCGTACATGGATGACGAGGACGTGTTTGAAAAATCAGCTTCAACGTCACGTGCCATTTACAGCAGGAGCAACACTATTGACACACCACGCTACGCTTCTTCTTCATACTCCAAGCCTGTTGTGATGGACGAAGAGCCATCACCAGCTTCCACAGCTACTGGTCGAGCATCTTCTCCTACACCCTCCAAAGAAACAGTGAACAGTGACACCATAACCTCTACTATCACATCTACAAGCTACAGCTCATACCAGCGCTCTCCATCTCCACCAGCTACACAGCAAAGCAGACTCCAAACTAGCTCAGTGGAAACAGTGAAGACTACAACAACCACCTCCTTTCTGAACTCTGAGCCGAAGGTGCAGGCGCCAAAGAGCCCATTGTTACGATCCCAAACTGAGGTTCCCTCTGTTGAATCGAAGTTCATACAGCCACAGCAGCAGATCCCAATGGAACCCAAGCCCCCAGTGGTGTCTCGTGTTTCTGCCTCCCTGCCCAGGAACTACCAGAAATCGGATAGCGCGCGGCTAACGTCAGTTGTCACACCGAAGCCATTCGGAACCCAATCGACCCGTCTCTTTTCACTGCCCCGAGCCAATACAGTGAGTGTCAGAGTTATGAGTAAATAAGTCTTAGCAAACATCAGCTGATCTGTTAGTGCAGAATTGTCAAGAAAACTCTAAGACAAGCATCGCTATCATTCTCATTTTTTGCATGATTCACATGAGTTGGTCTGATAATGTAATGTAAGTAAATTAACTCAGTACTGTCTGGTTATACATAATTAAAGTATTTCTCATGCCTATTATCAGGGAATTATTATAGACACTTGACACTGAAAGGAAGACTTAATTTAGTGTCAAAAAAGAGAAAAAAAATCATAGAATGATAATCATAAACATACATTTTACTGTCTCTGATACTGCTTTATACAATACATAAAATGAAATATTATTAAATTCCCAGTACGTATTTCTAAACCACTTTGTTCTTTGCAGACGGATGACTCTATTAAATCTGTGAATGGAGACACTTCTAAGAAATCCTCAGTGCCAAGCCGCTATCACCAGTTCATGACCTCTGAAGACGAGGCCCAGTCAAGTTCTGCCCACAGCAGCGAGGAAGACAACGACCAGGAGGACAGCGCAGAGAAAAGCACATCACCTGCTCCTGCGGAACCCAAGAGTGAAACTGCAGTTAGCCCTGCTCCATTTAAAGACAACAGCCAGGTCAGTGTCCTAAATACAAAAAAAAAAAATAGCAAAAGAAAATGTGATTCTGTCAGTGGTTTCATTTTTATTTTCCTATGGATCCTACATGAATGAGTGATGAATTAAACATACATACCATTGAAATAAACAAAAAATTAAAAGTACAATGAATGTTAAAGGTAATAATGCATACATTTTACAAATCTTACAACAAGAAGAATTAAAAACAGTAATTTGTTTTAACACATTACCTGTGGCATAGATAGAATTAATAGGTCAGGTAAGATTACTAAAATTGTGTACAATGAAGTATCCATTTGTCTGTCTACAAAGTATTCCTCAAATATAGTTGAGAACATCACAAGTGTAGGCAATATGATTATGAATTAGCTGTTTTGGTTTTGTTTATATTAAGGAAATCATTGTATCTTAATCTTGAAATTGAATTAGCACCAGCAGGTGAGGTATTAAAGGGGCATTAATCATTCATGGCATGACTGCTGGCAGCTAACAGAACGAAACACGAACTTGATTGCCAACGTGTAGCTACTGTGAAAGCTAATTTGTCTAAATATTTGATCTGAACTGTCTGTCTTTAGGAGGACTTCTGTGAGATGAGGATAAGTCTGAACCAAAAGCCCAACAGCAGCAGAGACTTTGGCTTCCAGGCGGCTTGGGACTCAACAGGTGCCCGAGTCACATCCATTATTCCAGGTAATCACATTTACTCCTTATTTTTTATCTATAATACCAATCTGTTTATCCTTGTTTCACTTCTGTAGCTGTTATGCACTTTCTCCACTTATAAATAGGCTTACTCTTCTGTTGAATAGGAACAAAAGAACATATTATAGGTTGTTCTGTAAAGGTTATTTCAAATGGTGTGCATAGACCCAGTACAATAGTTTGAATGGGTCTTGGCTCAGTAAACGTTTCACATTGTGCTGCAAGTTAGCTGGTTTTCCAGACCACTGCAGTGATGATGCCAGGCCTATGTAGGGCAGTTTCTATATGGGTCAGATCTGCTGGGTATGTCTCTCATTCTTCACACATTTTTTTATTTAGCATATGATAATGAAATATATATTCTACCAGCATAATAATCAGAAAACTGTTTTACTTTACTTTAGACCAACATTGCATTGTTGAAAATAAGAGGTCCATTATGCAATTTTTCTGGTTGAGAGTTCCCCACCTGCTTGTCTCCTGAGGATGTTATCTGAGTCTAGAAAATTCCATACATTTCACTCTGAATGTTAAAGGTGGGCTGCGTAAGCTTGCACAATATGTCGTTAAACAAGTATATGTACCATAAGTTTTTTGTTTTTGTTGTTGTTTTTTCATTACAGATGTTTTGTTGCCCCTCACAAAATGTATACAAGTACATTCTTGCAGTAAAGCCATGCTGTGGAACATTCTAGGCAAAGGAATAACATTTCTATTGAGCTAAGCATGTGGCATATGTGCACACTTAAGCATCCCACCTTAAACATTCAGAGTGAAAGCATGGATTTGAATAGACTCAGATATCAGTTTTACATATTAATAGTGTAGTCATCCTTTGCAGATCCCACTAAACAACTGATCATTGTGTTTGAACAGGAAGCCCAGCAGAAATGTGCCAGCTTCAGACTGGAGACGAGGTGCTGACCGTCAATGGACACCAGGTGGCAGACATGAGCTACATGTCCTGGAAGACCCACATAGAGAAGGCTTTGCAGGAGGGCAGTCTGGTCATAGATATAAGGCGTCATGGCAAGAACAGTGAGTCATCTACAGCCTCTACACTGTATTTAAAGGGTTTTTAGTGGAGTCAAAGTGGGAGGCTGGCTATTACAGGTGAACTAAAGGTTAGAATCTTGAGCTGACATAATAGCTCACTCTGTGTGCATTACTAAATAGTTTTGACACCCCAAATTGGTCCGTAAACTATTGTTAAATCATCCATGAATGATCCCTTGACAGCTAAACGGTGAAAGTTTGCTGACTGTTCTTTTGTATCAAGGGTAAAAGACTTATTTCTCATGTGGATTGCTCCTTCCTACTAATAATGTTGGTTGGTTTTTGGTCTATATTCTCTTGCGCTGTTCTTATATGTTCAGATGTAAAGTGTTATTTGTGGCAAACTTACCCACACGAAGCCCGTAGTTCCCTGGGTGAGAGACTGCTGCTTCTTCATAGTGTTAGTATAAAAGCCTTACTTGTTCCATAGTACGTCAGTCTCAACTTACAAAAATAATAAGCCACCCAAAAGAGCTCACTACAACTAACACGCGGCGCTTGTTAAAATAGCTGTAGTCTGTACAAATGGCTGTGAGCCTGTTTGCCACATTGTGTGAGTTTCTGAAGCTTTTATAGAGTGCATGGCTGGGAAGATGGTTTCTCTGGTACTCCCTGCTGGTCCTCTTAACTACACTTTAACCTTGCCCCTTGCTTACTAGTGGTGCATATATTCAAATGTGGGGTTTTTACATTTACACTGATCAGGCACAACATCATGTCCACAAACAGGTGAAATCACAAACTGTTTATTCATTAGGGCTTCTGTTGGGCGGTGGTGGTATATTTTTGGCAATAAGTAAATACTACAATTACTAACAATAATAAAGAAAAAGTCAGGTATAAGGATTTGATTTTGCAGTTATGATGTTAGCTTGTATTGCTCCCATCAGTTACAGAAAATGTGAATATAATATCAACACTCTGGCCTTGGAGCAAAGCAAAGTCTAATTTACAGTGCCACAATGGCTTCTGAAACATAATTAAAAGTAATAAATTATGAATACACCCTGTTAACTTTTGCCAGTACATAAATCATTGTTTCATAAAGCTTTTCTGAATTTAGATTAGGATTTTTTTCCCACAATCGAGAAACCCTAATTTGAATGAAAATTTGTGACAGATAAAGGAATATCAATCATTCAGTTTATTAATACATCCAGCATATTATGGAACAACTATTAACCACTGCAACAGTCAAGGTTATTCACAAGGCGGTAAAGGTTAATAGTAATAGTAATAATATACTGGATATATTACTACTACTACTACTACTACTACTACTACTACTATTAACCAGTGCAATGGTCAAAGTTATTCACATGGGGGTACTGAACAGACCTGTGTGGGAAGTATAGAACCAGTAGCTCAAATTACAGGAGATATCAATGCCAGAGTGTTATCAAAATATAAAGTAGGCAAGTTTATTTCTATAACACACAGAGTATGCAAAGTAATTCAAAATCCCTAACAGAATAAGAAAGACACCAAAATCACAAAACAAACAAATCAAAATATAAATAATAATCATAAAATTAGCATTAATTAGAAGAGAAGAGAGAAGAAGGGAAAAAAATGTTTCTGTCAGTAGAACTGTTTTGTAAATGCGGTAAACGACTATAATGTTATGCCTGATCAATTTCCCAATTACCAAACAGCTCAAAACATATGATTGTACATCTTTGCCATTGCATTGCATGGTGCAGACTGGAACAGAGACCAAACTTCCCTGCCATATAAAAGCCATAAGACCATCAATCTGACCACTACGGATCATCCACTACTTCTAGGTGCTCCTGATACTAAGACAGTCAACTCCAGTTTGGATTTTACTTCACGTATCCCCAACAAATCAGAGTCACCCAAAGACACCTTCACACACCCAGTTGTTGTAAGTAATACCAAATGAATTCAACATTTCACTGTGTTTTGTTCATTTGTGTAATCTATTTTAATGATTATGTGCAATGCTATTTCTGTACCCAGGATGTGGCCTCCAATGGACTTAATGGCAGTCTCCGGAACGAGCCTGTGACCATGAGGAACAAAGGTAGCGAGCAGAGCACACGCAATCAGAAAGGTTACAGAATTGATCTTGGCTTCGGTCTGAATGCAGCTTACAAAACAGTCCAGGCTTAAACTTGCTGACTTCGAATAAACAAAGCCATAGGAACTTATTGAATATCTGGATTTACTGTAATGTGCTTTGCATCCGTAATTAAGGAGTTCTTTCCCTTCTTGTTTTCATGTAGAGTCAGAACCAATATCTTTGAAAAACTTAAAACGAAGATCTGAGTTTTTTGAACAAGGTAAACTATAAAAACTTGGGTAATTAGAAATGTCATTACTTCGTATCCTTCTATTCAAGGTGTCTGAAGTCTCTGTGCTTTGTCCATTACTTCTTAGATGCAAACGGAGTTCACTGCATGTAAAGCAGTTGATTGCAAACTCAAATCAAATGTGTCATGCTTGTCTGTTCTGGGGGCTCTTTCTGACCTTTATGCATTACACCTTCCTTCCTCTAGGGGGCTCAGGGTCCAATGTCAGTGCGCTGATCTACCTCTGTGGTAAACAGTGTGTGCTGCTGTGGTCCTTGACTTTTCTCACCAAAATCTGAGACACAGACATGCTGGACAAAGTGATCTTTATCATACACTAAAATGAATACTCAAACAGCAGATATACCTTGAAGGTCCTATATTACTACATTATTTTCTGATATGTTATGATGTTGTGTACTCATCAAAAACATAGAGCTGTGTTTTAGTTAATTTGTTTAACACACACATCCTGCATATTTGGTTAAAACAAAGCTATTAACTTGACAACTACCACTTCATGACATCACAAGAGCACTTTGAGCTTTGGAAATGTAGACAGACTAATAATAAAGAATTACTCAAACATGTGTTAATGAATGAAACAAAATACAGTAACGGGTATGTTTTTGATGAGGTAACAACATTCTAACATGGCTTAAAGCTCACAAGTCCATTTTGTCCATTTTGTGTAAGTTAAGACTGTTAAAGACAGCATGCCTTTGCCCACCACAAATACAAATCCAGTCTTGTCTGTACTTGTGGAATTGTCAGTCTTTTCCTGCATTTGTTCTGGAAAAAATTCTCTCCAAATGCATGTATGGAATCAGTCAATGTGTGCCTTATCTCTTTATTTATGCATGCATTTCCTGTGTGTTTCCCGCATCTTTTATCCTCTTTTTCGCACACTCAATTAATCAATATTCCTATTTGAAACCATTCACTCAAAATAAATGCCAGTTACAAGGTGATCCCAAATGAGGTGAATGAATAGTTCCTGATTTAAGGAATTCCACCATAGTTGCTGCTAGATTGTGTTTTAATTTTAAATGTTATATTATCTAAAATGATTGATGAGTTAAAATAAGTTTGACAGAGTATCGCCCTAGGTTTTACTTTGCCTGTGCATGTCTGTGCTAACTGATTTATTCTTTCTTCAAGGAGGAACAGAGCCTGTAATGCCAGATGTAAGTACCAGACATATCTACAGTATTAAGACTTTAGTGGCTAATGGTATATTTATTTTATGGCAAGTCCACTATATGATAAATATTTGCCTGAATATTTATAAACTATGAAATTTTGTGTAATCTGAACGGTGTGAAAAAATAAGATAAGCTATAGAAGATAAGACTTAACTTTATTGATCGCCAGTGAAGGCATTCTCTTGGCACACTTGACTGGTGTCTAAATCTGTGCTTTCTGCTGATTAGATACCTGTTCCTCCAATCACTCCATCCTCTAGCCGTTGGTCCTGGGACCCTGAAGAGGAGAGAAAAAGGCAAGAGAAATGGCAGAAGGAGCAAGAGCGCCTCCTACAGGTATGAGTATTATCGATTTCAAAAACATTTTGATGTTTATCCCTAACTAATTGGTTTAAGGTGCACTGTCATCTACATGGACAATCACACAAAACTGTAATGTAAATATAAGCTGAGGTATTTCAAATAATAATAATCAAAATTTTTCTTCAGCAGTGTGTCTGGAATAAACTTTATGTAGCTAAGTCCTAATCTTTTACCTATCTGTCCTCTAGGAAAAATATAAACGTGATCAAGAAAAACTGCAGGAAGAGTGGCTCAAAGCTCAACAGGAGATAAGCAGCACTCAAAGCCAGCAGGTGGTGAGTGTTTTTAAGAAGCTTGTATTGTCAATTGGCAGTGCATCTCTGTATTGGTGAAACAGTAGGAGGTCAGTAAAGTAGAAAAGAGTGGAAGATTAATGAATCACTACACTTTCCATTAGCATACATGATGTGTAGTTATTAGTGTAATTTGGTTTGCTGGCCTCAAAATTAAAAGAATTATACTCCTGCTTTTAGTACATAGAAAATGTAAATCTAAACACTCTCACAAACTGAACTAATTTAAATTCATTCCAGGGTGTTTTAGCATATCTAGTTGGTAGTCTACGCACAACACCCATAAACTTAAGTAAACCAATGGACCCCAAAAGGCAAGCGTCCATGACTCATAGCAGGAGCTCGTCTAAATATATGCAAATAGCACGGCTAAATGTTATGCTGTAATTATGCCATCATTATATGCAGTCAGATCCTGATATTTTCATTTTCCTTCTCTCCCCTAAAAAGCCAAATGAAAGAGAAAGCAGAACCATGTCTAGCCATGGTTTAATAGATACATCACTGTTGTTTTGCAATAAAAAGTCTGTCTGAAATTTCCAAATGCGTGCCACCTCAGGACATGTGCTGAGTTGCTTAATATTTGATGCTGATCCACACTACAGTAAAGGTCAAATACTTCCTCTTTGCTTCTCTGTGGTAGCCTGCGGGTCTGGAGGTGAACAGCCAGAGCAAGGGTCCTCACTCCCCCCTTTCACTCGTCAGCCAGCCCCTCAGCTCTCTGTGGGAGGAGCAGGAGAGGAAGAGGAAGGAGGAGCTGGAGCAGCAGAAACAGGCCGAAGAACGAGAGCTCCAGCGCCTGAGAGAGGAGAGGCTGAGGAGGGAACAACAAGAAGAGGAGGAGAGGAAAAGGAGGGAGGAGGAGGAGAAAGAGAGGAAGAGGAGAAGAGAGGAGGAAGAGAGGGAGAGGAGGCGGAGAGAGGATGAGGAGAGGAGGAGGGAAGATGAAGAGAAGGAGAGGAGGAGGAGAGCAGAGGAACTCGCAGAACAACAACGCAGAGAAAGAGAGAGAGCCATGGAGATACAGCAGCAGCAACAGCAGTGGTTAGTCCTGTCCCAAACACATTCTCCACTCACCATTCGGCATTATTACATGTGATAACGCATGGCATTGCTGTCTGGTGCTGTCAAAGCCATACTAACAGTTACTAACATTTAATAAGTTAAAATTCAAAGCATCATGCAATGTGTTTATAAATATGTAATGAACAGTTTGACCTCCAGGTGGTCCCAAGCTTGTATATGGCCACACAGTCTAGCCAATTTAGTCTGTTTAGTAGTATGTACCAGCACACACACTGACCAAGAAGGCATGTAAAAAGTTACAGAATTTGGACAACAAATTGGTTTTGGTTGATTGATACTGTTAGACAAAAAATATGTTACTGTCAAAGTGTAAAGTGGGTTGGAAATTAGCTTATATCTTGTGCAGTTTTTTACACAGCAATTCAATATATTGTACTTCATACTTGAAATTTTAGGTCTCTGCATCACTAACCTGCTAATGCTTATATAATATACTTGTTACTAATATGTATAATAACAATATGCATGTGCTTTGTCATTCGTCTTTTTCGTCTAACTCTGGGCTCATCTCACTCCATTCACCCATCAACTTCACCAAAGGGCTGGTGGCTTCAATGCCCAGCCAACAATGACCTTTGCAGACAGGTTGGTACAAATGTGTGGAAAAATCTACCCATCTTTTTCATGTATTTAGTGTTTTTCATTGTTCAAACACATCCACTCTTTCTGAATGGGTGCAGGCTTTCTACTGTATTCTTCCATGTTAGTTCTTTCAGAAGCCGTTTCTGAGCAAATCCTTGTTTTGGCAACTGCACCAAACCTCCCACCGACATACCACTGAGACTCACTACAGTTCTAAATAAACATTAAAGTTGCATGAAAATATTTCCGCTACCATCTGATAGCATAAAGCTGCTCCACTGTTTATATAGGATTTTTATGTATTGTATAGTTTCTGGCTCCTTCAACTATGCCCACATATGTGCTTTCTTTGCTTAAGACTAATCAAGGAACTTAATATTACGGACTTGAGTTGTAAATATATTTGCATTTTTATAGCAGGACAAGATCCAAATCATCTCCTCAACTTGATGAAGAACAAAGAACTCAACAGAGAGGTCAGTGTTTGTCATTTTCTCCTTAAGCAAGAGTTTATGTTTTCATTTCTGTAAACTACATATATGAATTTTCATCTATACTTGCTGTCTGTAATGTCACCAATTGTCAACATAGCTCTTGGTCTTGTGGTGTGTGAATCTTTACTTTGCTTTAGAGGATTTTATTCAGTATCATAGTAAATGTATGCACTATGGCTTTGATACTGTTAACAGTTGTAAATCTTAAATGTATGGATTGTGTAAAATAAATTTGCCTTGCTTGTATGGGGCGCAGGTGTGTCTGTGCAGCCAAAGGGCATAGCTCACTGGCTGTTGCAGGAGCGGATGAGCGAGCGCTATAAACAGGCTCAGAGTCAAAGAGCAGCGTCAGAGCTGGAGATGGAGAGAAGGGACATTCTCAATGTTATGAGATATAGACAGCCTGAGAGAGGTGGGCTCAAACATGAGGCAACATCACAAATCAAATGCATTCTCCCCTCTGTGACCTTCTCTGATTGGTTTCTGTGTCAATAATGGCATACAATATTCCATTTCCTGGAACATGTTTGATTAGTAAGGCAGAAAACAAATTATTAATCAATCACTTGCCGAAGCAAGTAATTATTTCTAGCTTGATTGAAAAAGCCACTTTAGTCATTATTTTTGATTTTATTTGACTTAATCACACCTGCATTGAAATCAAGGCTTGGAAAAATAATCAAACTGGTCTGTTAAAAAAAAATTTGACAGAAGTGGTGTTCTCTGTAATCTGTTTGTGTGCAGTGATGGGGAGTACACTGACTCAGAGGGGTCAACAGTCAGCATCGCAGGCCGAGCTGGAGCGACAGCAGATCCTTAAAGAGATGAAGAAGAAGACCCCTCTGCTGACAGACGGCAGCTGGATCAGGCAACGCTCCTCCACCACCAGCACCACCAGCATGGAGAGAGAGGTGCCCCCTATGCGCAGGTACACCCACTTTACTGTAGACCGGGGATGACTAACAGTGGTTGGTTTGGTACCTAACATATAAGGGTGTTTTTTGCTTTGCTTTGTAATGGCTGCCAGTCCAGTCTTGTGTTGGCAAATTGATAAAAAAAAAAAGAAAAAAAGAAAAAGCCAAACATCCTGATGGCAGCCAAATTGGTTATACTAACTGCTAACATGCAACGCTTTGCAGAGGTGAATCTCTTGACAACCTGGATTCCAACAACTATAACTCCTGGCGTTCTTCATGGACACCTAGGACCAACTCTCAAATCCAAAACTACTCACGGCCTCAGTCTGCCATGGCGGGTAGCACTTCCTCTTACGGTGGTTGGTCAGGAGGTCTTCCTCGCTCCTCCACTCTACCCTCTTCATCCTCTCTGAGTTCTCTGCGAGGTGGGGCAGGAACCCCCTCAGTCCCCTGGTCCCGACAGACACCCTCCCCTTCATTGTCTGCTCCTTCACCCACCAGATCTCCAGAGCCACTGTCTGACTCTCAGCAGAGGAACAGGTAAAAGTGACGCCCAAAAGCCTGGTGGTATTCAAGGTTCTAAATGGGACAATTTAAAGAGTAGATAGTTGGATTAAAATAATTTTGGAATCGGGAAAAAAAAAGTTTTAGTAATAAAAATTTAAACACTCTATATGACCATTATCTCTCAAACTTGTTACTTTTGAATTGGCACATATATGCTAAGAAAAACACAATTTATTTTGTTCTATTTAGAACCCTGTGGACATCTATATATACGATGGGTGATGTAATATATAAACTAATATATTATACTAGTGCAATGTATCTGTGTGTTTAACCATCCATACATGTCCTGTGCATGTGTGCTCAGCTTTAACATTACTGCTCTACACTTTATAATCCAGGTCAGTGAGTGGCAAGAAAATCTGTACATACTGTGACACTCCACTGGGGAAGGGAGCAGCCATGATCATCGAGTCATTGGGGCTCTGTTATCATTTGGGCTGTTTTAAGGTGAGACTCTGGACCCTCTCAGGACCAAGGAAAATCTCGGCTGCATCCAGTTTCTGACATATCAAACTTCTCCATTCCTTTTTACATTTTCTCTTCTGATCTCTGTTCTCTTTAAATGTGATGCTTTTTCCAGTCCTCACCTTGAAGTTTAAGTGCACCTTTTTCCTTTCCAGTCCTGAGCCTTCACTCTTATCTGCCCTGGTCCTTCACTGCACTTAGACATTTCAGTTTATCTTTAAAAAGCCGTGCACAGCGATTAACTTTTTTTGGACTTTTTAGTGTTTCGATTGTGGGTCGGACCTTGGTGGATCACAAGCCGGAGCAGAAGTCAGAATACGAAATAAACACTTGTATTGCAACACCTGCTATATGCGATTCAAAAGTAAGTGAAATCATAACTTTTGTAATGTATTTGGTAAATCATTTTAATTTCTGTTTTTTTTTTTCTTAGCTGGCCAACCAACCTCCATGTGATGTGACTGTACTCCAACAAATTGATGAAGAGACTACTTGTGATAATAAACCATAAACCTGAAGCCATAACTAATAGTTCAGACGTAACAGTAATTTTGGACTTATAAGTTTACATTATCCATATTCATATTTTTATCTAAAGGGTAAGCTTGCTAAGTTGTTATCTGCTTTTCTGCTTCATAAGTATTAAGATGTATAAAATAGTTGTGCATGTATCAAAGATTTTAGCAGGCTAACCTTTCCAGCAATAAACTTTTACTATAATATCAAATCTTACAGATATTTTAAAATTAATTAGTTTACAAAAAGGTGAGATTATCTTGTCTGTTATCCATCTCCATTCCATTATGGTATTAATATTTTTGTTAACCAAGATGTTGTAAAGTTGATGTGCCTTTTGTTTAAACTGGGAAAACGTAAAGCAATTCTTGAAAAATATATTTAAAAATGTCCTTTGTCTGTCTGCACTTGCTTTTCACTGATTAAGAAAAGATTGTACCTGGTTTTTCATGTAAAGAAAATATCGTACTGATACAAGGCGAAATTATTCATTTGTAAATAAAACAGCTAAATGTTCAATTACACTTTGGTGTCCCTTATTATAAAGTTATGTAACAGTTTTGCAGTGACATACTAGTTTGTGATGCAAGGATTCAGCTGCCTCTGTAATCTCAAATTCCCTCCCATCATTTCTGCCTCTCTGTCCCTCCTCTGCTCCGTCATAATGAAAGGAATTTCAATGAGATTTAGTTTCAGGGTTCAGAGGACATGCCTGCTCTGCCTGCTCCAAAGCCAATTTGTCATGCATATTTCATTTTGGCGTGCATGCATTACATTTGATTACACTTTGATAAGCTATTTTTCTAATGTATTCTGTCACTGTCTCACAAAATGCTATCTGCCTAAGCAGCCAATGAATATTCATACAGGATAGAGTAGAAATATTCTCTAGATCCTGAACTCTCAATTGCTTTTGAAACAAGGTGAGGAGCCTCTGCTTGCCATAAATAGAAGATGCATTCACTTGATAGATGGATTTAGGCAGGATTAAATTGGCTGAGACTTTGAAGGAGCACACACGTCGCCTTGAGGCAGCCATCTTAAATAAAAAGATTACTTTTATTTAGATTTTCGTTGGCTAATGGTAAATGTTAGTCCTAATAACACGCAACAAATATACAGTTTAATGGCTTTAAGAAAATAAATCCAGATTTTTATGTCAGGTCTGCCAATGATGATTCACCGACTCCCTTACACAGAAAACTAAAATTATAACTTGGAAGCCAGGTCTAGTCTCTACCAAGATGGAACAGTAAAAATAGAAAACATTCTCAAGCATTTTATTCAACTGTGGCGTGTGAAATTATATTATGACCTCACCAAAAGGGGGCACTGTTTACATTGATTATTAGTAGCCTGCAGGATTAGCTATTAAGCAAAATGTCACGTTGCTACATAGAAAGAGTAAAGTTGAGCTATATAAACTGCAAATAAATGTATCGCCTCATATCCACTCACGGAATCATGCACAAACCACAACAACGAGCTGACCCCCGTATTTTCCTGCAAGATAAGTATCTCAAGTAGTATTTATACTGTAATCATGGTTGGTAAAATAAGATGCAAAGATGTCTATTAACCACCTGATCACCCATTTTGTTTAAAGTTGTACCTTAGCTTTAACTGACTTGCAGCTTGAATCTATACTATAATTAGGACCTGTCAGTCTCTACAGACCTGTTGCCATGGCTTTTGAGCACTTAACAGCTTCATACTGTCGTAAACCACAACACAGATGAGATTATATGCACTTAAAGTAAACCGACAATGAGCTCCATCAGTCATTGCACTGTAGGCTGTATTTGCAAATAGATCTAAAGGTACTAAAGCTCTAGTCAGACCATTACGAAGAATGTAAAATGGCTGTATTTTATTATTATTTTTTATTGATACATTTTGAAAAGGTTAATGCAAGATGATCAATTTATATGACCTATTACAAAAAATATGCTGACTGCTAAAGATCATAAAGGTCTTCATCTAAATAGCTTTCAGATGAAATGAAAGCATGTTTTTAAAGTGTCCTTAAAGGTGAACTACGTAACATTTCTAGTGGATTGTTTGCCACCTGCTTGTCTCCATGGAAATGTTATTACTGTGTTTGTACACTGTACAGATCAAACCTTTCTATCATGAGGGAGACAAGCTGGCTACAGCGCCACATTACAATTCAAATTCTGTTCAGAGAAGGAATTGAAATTTTGAGCAATAGAGGCACTCGTAATGAACAAATGCTAGATGGATATTTTGAATGTCATACCAATGGAACATTTCAGGGAAAGCAATAACGTTTCCATGGAGACAAGCAGGTAAGAGACCCTCCACCCGTAAAGTTGCGCATTGCACCTTTAAAGTTACTTTATCTTTTCTCTCCCAGATTCAAGTGGACAATAAAGCTTTTCTTCGATGTTTAGGTAAGTCTATCATGATATGATAATGATTCTTGTTTTACATTAAAGTTGCATTGAGTAACTTCTGATGGAGGGTTCATCATCTGCTTGTCTTCATGGAGATGTTGTTTTCATGCTTTGTCTGTAATGTCTCCCTATATGGCATTAAATGCATTAATTTTTGTATTGACTTAAAAATTAGCTTTCTTACTGTGAGTGGGCTCGCCTCTCCATAGATCTTGTATGCAACCTGGCCCTATGGTGTCACCTGCTGTCTCCATCTCTGAGATAAATACGTGTAATGCCATACTGTGGACCATTCCGGGCAACATCTCCATGGAGAGAAGCTGATGATGACTTTTACTTTTACTATTTTGTGTGTCTTTGGTGCCAAGTATTTGTTATTGTATTCACTCGTCTAACCAAATATTCATGTTAGGAGTCATTTGGCTTACGGAGCATCTACAGCCTGCTTTGTTTAGGACCACCAAACATACACAGACCATTCACTCTCACATTCACTCTTTATAAGCAATTTGTCGTTTGACCTAGTCCAAATTAAATGTCACATTGAATAAAGGCTTCATGAGGGACCTCCAGCTCCCAACGCTAATGACAAACAGTGCGGATGTGAAAGTGCATCTCACCTGTGGCACAGGGGTAATGGAGTGCTCATAGTCAACAGATTAGTGCCCCTCTTCCCCACAGATGTAAAAACTAAACTTGTCCACAGATATTGATCGTTGACCTTTGTTCAATGAGGAAACGATCAGCTCCAATCCCTGCTTGTCCTCATTATGAATGGGGCTGAGTCTAATCCCTGCCTCTCAAAAGGGCACCTACGACGCAGTCAATCTTGGAGCATGCGGCGCCCTCCAAAAATAAAATAGTGATTGAATAATGAAGCTTTGGTTGTAACTGTGCTGTTTAGCTGTGCAGGTGCGTCCCTGTCAGGATTAAATGTGAACACACATTAGGAATACTCATCAATAGGGGACCAAAAATAACACCCAAGAAGAAGATTAGTCATTTAAAACACAGGCTGATTGGAAAGTGCTGAAAACCGGTTATTTTGCCTCCTCTGCATGTTCAGAGCCATGTTACAATCAAGAAGGAGAACATCTTTAATTTGTCTGTGTGACCCAGAGCACTCTCCAATTTATTTTTGATGAGATGCAGGTAAAATCAGTAACAATTTAAAGTTGTAATTGTGAAACTTTTCCAGTATTGACCTCACATGGTTTCTGCTTTTTTTTTTTTTTTTTTTTTTTTGATTTTTATCTTTATCTACATTTTTTTTTTCCAGTAAATTAAACAGTGCAATAATCTCCATAAGAAATATTCTCCGTTATCTACTAGAAATAGAAGGAGTAGGAGGAGTGTAATGCTCAATGTTCAGGAGATATATCGTACTCAAATATACTGGCATTGTTCATTATTTTAGTGTTACTAAAGCTGCAGAATGACCCAGAATCTCCAAATGCACCATTGCATAAAAACATGAATTGCTTTAACACAAGGAAGGAAAGCAAAAAATTGCAGTTTTTGTAGTTTTGCAGCGTGAAGGAGAAGAAAGCCAGTCAGACATGTTTCTTAGGCTCGCACTGAGATGATAAGACAGCTGGACGCAGCTGGGCCATCCTGATATGCAGACTATTATGCCTGGGGAGATGAGAGCTAGTTTTTTATATTATTCCATCCTCCTCCAGTGCTATAGATGAGCCTGACCTGAATTACTGATTCCCCATTTCCTCTGGTGTTTTATAGATGTGAGAGAGAGGACAGTGACCGTGCTGGACACTGGGATTATTAACAGCATGTCACTCATGGATCCGAACGTGCAGAGTAACACATATCAAAAGTTTTATACTCTATGTTTTGACCAGATTTATCTCACACTAATACAACAGGGACATATAGCACAAAACCCTACAAAATCTTATTTCAGTGAGAATTCTGATCATCATTGCAGTGAAGTTTGAAATTGCTTTAGGCTATATGTACCACAAAAGTATGTGTGTTAATACTGAAGTACAAAGGCTCATTACCTATAATTGACAGTCAGCACTTTATATTTTTCCAATACACACAAACATTCTCTGTCAAATAACTTTACAGTCACAAACTAGCAAGCATTAACCAACACTTTATCAGTGAGTCACTCTCACCATTTTGTTGAAAATCAAACAGGACCCTGAACGCTCATATTGATCAAAGGCTCTTGAAAATGTGTTAAAAATCCATTTTGTATTTATTTTTCTTGAGTTTTCAGACAATCTTAAAACTTATTTGGCTTAAAACTTAACTGAAGTGTGCACTGTGTCTCCATGATAACTGGTGAACATTCCCCCAATACACATGGGATTACAAAGTGTCAGTATATTTCCACATTGGTGCTCCTTTATTCATGACTTTTTCCTTGGACACAGTGTTCTTCCATTTGGTGTTTGGGTCAGTACTATGTTATAGACTGGACTGGACACTGTGGGCTATTAACCACATGTCAGTCATATTTTCTACAGATGCAGTAAACAGACTGTGCCTCAAACAGACAGCCGTTACAGTAATACTTCCATGGCCTGTCACGGTTCATCCAAGTTAATTGAAATTTATTCAGAGAAAAAAAACATAAAAGGAAGTGCAACACGCGCTGTAATCTGACCTTTTATTTGATGTTGGGATGTTAGTTTTAGCGACGTGTGCACACCTGGTTCTCACAGAATGTCAGACAGATTCTATTTGCAACTGTTGTGCTTTCATCTCATTGACGTAAATGTGTCTTGGACTGTTTTGTGTGGAGATATTTTTTGGACTTGATTTGCATAATTGCTCTCTCACATAAAAAGACATTTATTTGACACAAAATCGCTTATGCAAATTGTCTTTTTGACTTTTATATGGATCTGAATATATTACTCCAATAATTAGTTTCAGAGAAGATGATGATGGCCTTGCATTGCCAAGAGTTCATTTGATTTTTGACCAGTAGCCACACAAGAAAATACAGAATTGATTTTCACATAACAAAAAAGCTAAATATTGAAGTGTTTATGTAACAGTAAGTTCTACAAAAGCTTTTTTTGAACCTTTACTCCAAGATGATATTGCATTTTGAAGTAACATGACAATTTTGTTAGTTTGGTCCCTTTTCTTTAGTGTGTGATTGGGGGCTGAAGAAATCGCACAACATCTCATTCATATATCTTTGATGCCATACATGTCTTTACAGCGCTGTCGTCCTGATGGTTGGACTACTGAGAGAATGTTATTGTTCATTTTCATTTTAGGTGAAAGGACAGAGAATGCTATGGATTATGGATTCAATCACGTCTCTCTTTACACTCTCTTCATATAATCACGAATCTGTATGCTACTCAGGGAATATATTGCCTCATAAATATACTGTATTTATAACTATTCATTTCCCGGCACAAACCTTACATAATCTTAAACCTACATAATTCAGAGCGCTTCATTCCTTTGAGTCTAGAAGGATCATTAGCAAGACATTCATGTTCCAAGCGTCTGGTTTAAAATGTTGATGTGGTTATCAAGCAGCTTTGTTAATCCCTCTTTATATTCAGATCGAAATACGTTTTATAAATATTTCATTTTGAAGAAAGCTAGAAATTTTGGAAGAGAAATAATATATGTATTTTTATTTTGTTTAATTTATTTAGAATCAACTGTGTTTTTATTATTTTAATGAATTTAATTTTAACTCATGGCAGCCAAAGCTTTTCCTGCATTGATGTTTTGTCTTGCATTTGTGAAGCATGACCAGACAAATCTAACCAGAGACTTGAGACTGTGTATTCCTGTTCCTCTGAGTCACAAAGTTTATTGATTTCCTTCCAGAAGCTGTCAGTCAATTAGGCCAATCAAAGGCAAACAAAGAGTAAACAGGGTAAATTATCAAACTTTTCAAATGCAACAAGGTGTGCATATAAACATTTAAATAAAGGGACTTTATTTCATAATTAGAGAATTGTGTTATAATAAATTATTTCGGTAATTTGTAATAGTTTAATTGGCAAAATTAGACAGACTTTTTGCATGTCACGCTCACAGAGATTTCAATAAAACCGTCTTCCTTCCTCTGAATTAGTTGTAAATTAGCTCAGTGCAAAACAAGATTTGTCCACAGAAATCACTGCAAAGCCACAGTCAGTGAAAAAGAATAAAGTTTACTTAAAGGGGTACTATGTAACTTTACAGATGGAGAGTCCACTCCCTGCTTGTCTCATTGAAATGTAATAGATCAGGGGTGTCAAACTCATTTTGGTCTGGGGGCCATATCCAACCTACGTTGATCCCAAAGGGGCTGGATCAGAAAACTCATGGCATTTATACCCCAAAAATAGCAATAAGTAAAGAGAAATGCAAATCTATTACAGAAATCTTTTACAAAATATTATAATATTATGAACAACCTGAAACTATAAGAAAAATGCAAGTTCAACACAATGTTTTAACATTAACTTTAGATTAGAATTTAGATGCTTTCTTTTTGCTCCTGAAACTTGGCATCTTTTAGCCTGCACAAATGCATCAATATCAGGCACCATGTCCTGAGTAGCTGCTATCTTCAGAATGTCATTCAAGTGCTTGTGCGTTAGCTTTGAGTGCAGCTTTGTTTTATTAATTTTGATTATTGAGAAAGCCTGCTCACAAAGGTAGTTATGGTGTGCAAAAAATTGCAAATTCTCTCTTTAGGTTTTAAAATATAATTAAAATATTTTAGTAGAAAATCAGCTGAGGGCCAGAATAAAGGTCTTGGAGGGCCGGATCCGGCCTCCGGTCCATATTTTTGACACCCCTAGATGGTCTGGAATATATAGTAAAGCATTAAACTTATCTAACTTGCAATTATCCAATTACAGTTGTTTTTATTGCTAGAAAACACCATGAATCACATTCTTACTGTGACGCCACTCCACAGGTCTGACCTGTGGCAGATCACCAGCTTGTCTCCAAAGACATGGACACCTCAATTCAATATTGTACTAAGACCCATATATAGATATTTTGGAGCTGATGTCATCAATATTCACTGGGAGTGTGAAGCTTACTCTGTCTGAAGCTCTGTTGCTCACGTTAGACTTAATGTGAGCTTTATATTAACACAGTTAGACTAGAAAGAGCTGACTTAGTTTGAACTACATGTGAGATCATTTGTCTCTCACATGACAAATTAGTGTCAAATGTTTTTAGTCACTCTCACCATTTTTAGTTGAAAATCAAACTCCTAAACAGGACCATGAGTGCTCATAGTGACCACAGGCTCCTGAAAATGTGCTGTTTAAATCCATTTTGTATATTTTATTTTTTTTGTGTGCATTGTGTCACCATAGTAACTGTTGCACATTCTGGCAGTAGAGATGCAATTAGCACCCCCAGTATGATGTCACTGCAAAGTATCAATAGGCAAAACAAATTTCTAGACAGACACTCCAAAAAGTTCTATTACACTTTTAAATTCATTTAATGGGGAATTTGCTGCCAGTTCTAGTTTTTACTCTCACTATAAATGAAATGGTTTAGTTAACGATCATGGATTTTTTGCCACACATTTAAAGGAACTGATTCCTAAAAGGCTGCACCCAATTCTGAATGAGACCACATTGTCACCACAGCCTAAAGCAAGCAATATTTTATCTGAAAAAGCTCCACTAGAACGTGAAGCTGTCAGTCCTGTCTTTTGTTTGTGGTCCATTCAAAGTCATTATCTCGCTGGCAGCGCTATAATTACTGTATGGTGAATAGCCTTTCAGAACCCATCATTTCCTGCACTGTAAGCTCCTTGTTTTGTTCGCACTACAACAGAGGAGCAGTGCTATTGTCAATATATTGATATATGAACAATTTCTGGTGACGTGGACAATGTGGAGATGGCTCTGTGCCTGGCAGCTTTTAGAAGAAACCCAAATGGACATCAATGGAGAAATGGCACAGTCTGACAAAATTGACCTCTCTTGCTGATATTGTGATGAACGCATCTGCACAGGGTATTGGGAAAGAACTTATTAACTATTACTTTAGTTAAAAGTTTGTCCACTAAATGCTTATTTTCTGATGTTCTGCAACCTTCTTGTTTCCATGGAGATGTAGTCAGAAATGTTTCACAGTATGGCATTAAGTGTATCTATCTCAATGCAAGGCAAGCAAGTGACATAGCCACGTTAAATTACAGGTCACATCTGTGGGAGGTGCTGTACTCACAGTAAGAAACTACTAAACACAGGAATAACTGAATAAATACAAGATACTTAAATTTTAACACTATACTGCTGAACATTTTAGACAGAATTCCTCCTCCATGGAGATAGGCAGGTGGCAGATCCCCCACCTGAATAATTAGTGTGCCTTTATTTAGCAGCAGATCATGCTTATTATCATGCTTAATTAATAGAGAAGTGCTACCCCATGTCCATACCCAGAAATAAGATATTAAAATATTTTATCCCAGCTGTATATGTAAAGGAAAAATAACCAGAGCTTTATTAAAGTTGTGTCCTGGTAATCCCAGAGTAGACTTGGAGTCTGCAGAATGGATGAGTTGAGGTTGCCGTGGCGATTGCCCTGCAGTCCCAGGTTAATATCCAGCTGCTATCTTCTTCATACTTCACTGCCAGCCCAGGAGGACGGAGCCGGGACAGGCCGCCCTCAGGGACCTCTCTCCTCAAACACTCTGCTACTATTTGTTCAGATTTATATTCAGGATTTATTTTTTACAATATTTTAATTTTGATAGAATATAAACTTGTCTTGTTATGTGCAAATTACAAAAATGTCCTCTTCCTCAGGGGCAAACTGTTCTTACAAATCCTCTTTCCTCTAATCTAAATGAAAGCCTGGAGAGACATATGTAAACGATGCTGATAAATCTATTGCCCTGTGGTCTGCCTCTTTTATTATTAAATACATTGCTAACATCAATTATAGTCAAAACCATCCGCGGGTATCTCCAGCTTTTAATGAACAGAAACAGCTACCCGACCACCATCCGCCCTCCGGCATAGAAACTGCATGCAGTTCATTACAGTCAGTCTATACACTCAAGCCATTAGGTTGGTTCATGATTAAACTGTGAGTGGCAAGGAGACGCGTACATAGCAGAGGAGGAAGGCTAACGCGCGCATTTGACTATTTGGCTTGTTAACCTCCTAATGGTCTCCTTGTTTGCTCTAGGTTATCATCAAAGCATTGTTACGTCCATTTGTCTCCAAACTCAATTTCATGCTTTCCTGAGCTCATACTTTATGTCCGCAGGAGGAGCGCAGATAAGCAATGGACTGGAACACACGTACTGCCAACAAGTGTTTTTTTACTGTGCGAGCAAGAGAAAAAACAGATCTTAACTTTGTTTAACGTGATTACATAATTTGTTGCAATGACCAAAAAAAGATTGTTAATTTGCCCACTTTCACCTAAAAAAAAAAAGAGTTGTTTTTTTATAGACTTCATGCTGTTGCCATAGTTACCGAAGATGCTATATAGAGACTTTGAGGGTTTTTCCATCTTGAACAATTTGCCACAAAGGACCAAATGTTTTCATAGCTTGTTGATTAACAAACGCTTTAGGATGTGGCTGAATAATTTTCTCATGATCCATGCTTTTGCTCTGGAGTAATTTTGCATCACAGTTTGGATTATTTTGGAGTATATAATCCCTTTCTTAATTAACAACACACTAAGCCGAGCTTTTTGGATAAGCACTCGTTTGTCTCATTGTAATGCGAGCCACTTGAGGATGTCAGACTGTGCCCCTCCATCTAAACCCACACATTGATTTCTGGAGGCTTTGGCTTCTTATATTTGCAAATGAGACACTGAGATAAGAAACAGTATCACATTGCACAAATAGTAACTTGAGATTATTTTGCTAAACTTCCCGACCAATTGTGAGAGGCTCCATGTTAACTCTTGTTCGGGAAAAGACCAGTATCATATAAAAGAATAATATAAGTACAGTAGTGGTTGTGCCAGTGATGGTAGCAGTTGCAGCAAGTTAGTAACCTGCACAATATATCACAAAAGTATCAATATCACAGTATTGGCAGATGCAATAACTTACCAAATATCAAAAGAAAATAAATATATTGCAACAAAAGGTTCCGAATTTTACAGAAATTCTATGTTTTTGAAAAGAAAATTGACTAAAAGACAAACTGTTTTCATGATTTTCCATATTGGGTCCTACATTAGACTTTTTCTTTGTCTTGTTTAGATTTTTACTTTAATACTTAATACAGTTTTACTAGTAAATGAAAGCATGTACATTTTGTGTGTGTGCGAGGGGGGTGCAATATATGTGACCTTCTCCCTTTTATTTATTTATTTTGATTTTTTTCTTTGATTGCTTGATTCCTTGATTTATCGTTATTATGATAATGATTTCAATTTGTTGATTTGGCAGATCCATGCCTGTCTTTTTTTTTTTCTTCTACAATTATCATGCTTTAGATTGACTACCCAAGCATTTACTTCATTACTAGCCTACATACAGTAATGAAAGTTGTAAGTGTTCTTGCCCCCCTAAATCCTCCCTGCCCTTTCCTGAGATCTGTAAGCCCATTTGATTTCCTGACTGAGGTGTAGCAGCTGGTGACCTCTACCATTGAGACTCCAGAGTTTGAAGTCATAAAGGATGGACAAATACTGCTGAGTCGCCCACTGGGCCCACTGCCTTTTTTATCTGCTTTTAAAATCCAGCAGACCTTCAGTCATATGACAGGCCTTAGAATGTAATCAATAGTAGAAATACACTGGTATAGACGTGGTGTTCAGACTGTGGGGACAGTGCTGCAGATGGAGAGCAGAGATTAGCAGGCTAAGTGAGAAGGGTGAGGATGCTCCCTGGTGAGGAGGAGGAGGCCGCCATGTTGCCTACCTCAGCGGAGATGGGACACATGCTGTTCTTTGTTTATTCAGTTCACAGCTGGACCAACTGCTTCTATTTCACACATGTGGCCATTTTAATAACTTATTACACTGTTTACATAGCACAGTATGGACACTAATTTAATAATTATACTATTTAATGTTTTGCTGTTAGCATAAGCATTAGTTTATTCATTTGCTTTAGTAAAACTTTGGTTTGAAAGAATTTACAGCAAAGTTAAATTATTATTATTCAAAATACATTTAACAGTAATTTTGTAGTTACTGGACCTCATTGTAAAGTAGCTTGGACATAGGGTTTGAAAATGAGAGACAAAAATACATTTTATCTCTTTAAGGCATCGCTAATCATTTCCTGCCATATATGATCGCAGTACAATAGTAGGTTATCTCCACTTTGGCGATCGCATCAGTTCCTCATGTGCTTGCACTACTAACACAATTACATAATTTCTACATTATATAATCATGTTCCCTTCACATGAGAGCTGCCAGAGAGACCGAATACCAGCTAAGATTATTCAATTCTATTTAAATTAAATGTTTAAATATTAAATGAAGGTAAATATTACATTCATGGTTCAGTGAAAAGGCTGTCCCCAAAAACATGAAAGCATGGTGTGTGAACACATC
Source organism: Boleophthalmus pectinirostris (assembly GCF_026225935.1). Lineage (NCBI taxonomy): Eukaryota > Metazoa > Chordata > Actinopteri > Gobiiformes > Gobiidae > Boleophthalmus > Boleophthalmus pectinirostris. The sequence continues at coordinate 19,919,805 of NW_026570970.1, read as the reverse complement.
TCTCATCTCTCTGCATTAGATTTCACAATAGCCTGTAAGTAAGACTGAAGAAAGACGTTTTAAGAGGAGTGGGGAAAACAGCTGACTCTAATCCAACACCATGCAAGATTGTACAAGGAAACAGAGCTTGCTAATCAGATCCCAGTAATTACAATTGACTTCATTGCCAATTTGAACAAGCATCAGTTGTAAGGGTCAATCTGGAGAGAGCAGTAGCTGTATGGAATATTAATTTATTCTAAATTCAAAATGTCTTCCTTGTGGTGTTAATGTTAGCATTTAAACACAGCCAAGATACAAGAACTGCCTGTGCCCAGAATAGTTATCCCTTCAGGAGGTTTGAGTACACTGCACTAGAAAAAGAGGGTTATCCAAAGAGAATCCAGCAAGTCCCACACAGCAGCATGGGAAATCAAAAAGCAAAACACTTTCTGTATTACACCGTGCAACCATCAGTGACTGAATGATTGACATATAAAAGTGTGCATGCGATTCTTCATGTAAGTCAATATAACTAACCGGGGATGGGACTTAAGATTTGATGTTGCATTATCTTTTGCACTAGCTTATCTGAAAGTACTCTGACTTCACAGTAGAATAGAACAGCAATACATGCACTGGTATGACTGATGGTATTACATTTTAGAGTTATTTTTCACTTATAAACTACATAATTGGATAACAGTAATGGGATACTGTCATTTTAATGGAAATGTTAACCTTTAATATTCTCTGTTCTCTGTTATAATGTTATTTCCTCAGCAAAAACATACCTGGAGTTGTGTTTTGTTTCACACATGTTTCACAAACAAACTCTGCATATTTAGGCTGAGTTCTTCTCTGTTCCACCTTGTGATGCCATGTGGTAATACAGGAAGTGCTCCACTGTGTTTTTAAACTCCATACAGTTTCACTAGAATTATTTGGATAATTTCAGCCCTGGAATTGTCTATCTCTACTGAACTAAAGATAAAAGGTAACTTGAAAACATCACAAGGTGGAACAGAGCATTTTGAGCTTTGGAGATGTAGACAACTCCGGGTAAGTTTGTGTTGAGGTAACATGATTTAAAGCTCCCAAGAATCCATTTTGTGTAATATAAGACTTTTAAGTGATTTATAATAACTAACTCAGACCATATTTGTGCTAATAATGACATGTACATTTGTTAAAGAGTAACAGCAGAGTTTAGTATGATCTCACTCAACTATACAAGAATATCTGTCAAATATCATTCAAAACCTGTCATATTAAGATGTCATATTTCTTGTATTTTTTTTTCTTTCTTGCAATCATATGACCTTTCCTTTTTCACAGAAATCCTCCTGAATGTTTAAATGTCACCTGTCTCGGCACGATCAGAGCGCCTCGGTGAAGGAAGAATGTAGGGAGTGGAAATCATGGGACCACCTGTCGCTCTGTCTGCCTCCACCACAACATGATCAGACGTCAGCAATGCAACATCTCCAGGTACCACACATACGCATCATTTAACTGGAATTTATGCTTTAATGTGCTTGGTTCAATTATCCTGGACTCTCTTTTTGTAAATGCGTGTATAACAAACCTACAGAACAAGCTTGCCTCATGCTGGATAAGCTTTTTCAAATAATCCAAGCTTACCCAAGTGCATATGATTTTTAAGATTCTCTCATTTTGACTTAATTTGATGGTATTATTACTATGGCAATTAGAAATTATAGTTTTACACCAATCAGGAAGCAATTTGCAAAGACAAGTTGAAAAATGTCTTGATAATTACAGGAAGAAGAGAGTTCTGAACATACCGATGACAATAGGGAGAATTCTGTCTAAAAGTTTGTCACGATGTACGCAAAAGGAACACATTTTTTCATATACTTTAGACATGATTTCCTCAGAAAAAAGATGTTTTGTTATATTTGTATATTCTTATATTATATTTCTTAAATATAATGATCTTAACTGTGTTTTAGAAATATGAGTAGTCTAACCTGTCACAGGCATTTTAGATGTGCAAAACAGCAGCTCTATCTTCACATGAATTCATTTTATTTTAACTTAGTTAAAATAGCTGATACTCAGGATTTAGCTCCCATGGCTCTCTATCACTCACACATATACAGTTGTAGCCTTGGTTAGTTGATGATACATGAGTCTAATATTCTGTTGGATAAGATGTTTAAGGTTGCGATGCTTTTGCGGCTTCAAAATAACTGATGTGAGCCAGAACAGTCAGTCTCTTTGCCTCCAGCAGAGACTGCAGTAAAAAGAAGTGTTTGTGATTCACTGCAAAATTGCTGACCTCTGTGCATCCATAACATGCTGCCATGACGAGACCAAATAAAAAAATAACTTCTAGCACATGTAATAAACTTCAGTCTCTGTGGAAGCTAATCAAATCTAAATATAAGTTACATCTCCAAATTAAAAGCTGTCTTTGATGGCCTGGTTATCTAATGAGGCCATGACCTGTAAACATGTCATAGGAGGCAGACATCTGTCAGCCAAGAGTCCAGCAGATGTTAGATGTTGTGCACTTCTCACACTGCACCTTGGCCCCACAGTTACAGGGCTTACGGTGCTGCAATAAGAAATACACAACAAACATGCTGCACCTGGAGTAGATCCTTGTCAACCCGTATTGATTTAGTCTGTGTTGCATAACAGCTTTCAGTCTCCAAATAGAAGATTGTAGAGTTTTGTGTACGAGAAACAATACTGAAAAGTTAACTGGATGAAGTCCCCGTGAATACTGAATGGTGCTTTGGATCTAATCTGACAGATAACTAACTTTTATTTGATTCTTTCTGCTGCGTCTCTGGTATGATCCGCTTCTGGGAGTACTGCCCTGTCATACATCATTTGAAAAGACTGTTTCCTGTTGCAGTGAATGGTTTGTCATAATGCAGCTAGTCATCACTGGTTTGTTGCTTCAATAAATATTTTTATTTCACTGTTACTGGTCACTGCATTCATGACTGTTATGTTTAAGGGGTTGGTTTAACATCTATCTACATTACACCAGAGTCTGCGCATATCAGTACGGTCTCCTCTGTGGAGCAGGTCGCTTGAAGCTGTGCTCAGAAAGGTCTAATGGCTAAAGACCTAATATAGATGTGGTGGTTTATGATGTAGGCTTCTAATTTAGTTACATCCAGCCATGTACTTGCTCAAGTATATTTAAATAGGCCCTAAAGCACTATTGAAATCCATTTGAAAACAGCTGTAAAAGCTTTAAGAAAAAGAGTTTGATGTTTTCCCCCTCAAAGCAGTAGCTTTTGCACAGGCTTCTGCTGCACTAATTGACCAAAAGACTAATTGTTCCTTTTATTTATTTGAGAAGTACACAGAAGATAGAAATGTGTGTTGTGTTGCTTATGCTTATGTGCTTATGCAGACCTTTTGTATGACTTTTTTTTAATAAAAGATCCTGAATAGACCATTAAAAAATATCTGTACAAAATGAAACAACCTTTCTATTTTTGATGCCTAAATATCACAATTTCCAAAAATGTGTTCTGAGTCAGAATTTCATTAAAATTATGAAAATTTGGTTTGAGGTTACAGTTGAGATGTGCTGATAAAACTGACTTTGATCTAAAAACTCTGAAACTTGAAGTTTCCTGAACCATGCTCAGAATACAAATCAACAAGTTCACTTTGCTGCAGAGAATGTTTTATGCTTCTCCATCACAATTTTAGGCAAATGCTGCTTGGTAAATGCAGCCGCATACATTAGGCCTATATCACAACACACTAAAGCAAAAATGCAAGGTCAGATGTGTGTCTATACGGTTTAGATTATTTTAAATGATCAACACAGCAAAAGCAACAAGACAAAAATATTTACATAACTGCAGACCTGTGTACCTGCACAAACATTATACAGAGATATGACATATCACACTGAGGGTAGGGTCCGTAAGAAAATGCATTCTCAAAACACAGCGATCTTCCTATAGAAATAAAACCTTAATAAAATGTATGTGTTAAGACGGTACCTTGCTGCTTTATGTGGCAAAGTTCCCTCATGTTTTTCCTCACTGCTCCATTGTCACAATGTTCTACTTTGACGCGGACTTCTCATTCATGCTCTGTAGCTGGCACCGTCACCCTCCTATTTGTGTGCAGCTGGCCCTTTCATTATTACACTTGATATGATAATGACATCATGTGTGCACAGCTGCACTATTTAAATGTGCACGTTTAATTGATATGACAAAATGAACGGGCAAAAACACCACCTAGTGCAATATTTACATGTTACAGAAAGCATGGAGCTGTCAGCAATGTTTCAGAACACCTTAACACAAGAAAATGCTGATGGGCTCAACACAATTGTAAATCAAATTAAATAATGCATCTTTTGAGAATCACAATAAAAGTTTATTCTTCTGAACAGGCTGAACATATACCGTGAATGTACATATACTTACATATTTGCAATCAACCTGCTAATACAAAGTGTGTCCAATGTAATCAAGCATGTTATAGTGACATATGCTTATTGGATTTAGTTTGGCTAATGTGTCATTATTGACATGCAGATCTAAAGACGATGTTAATGGTTGTTTGGATCTACATCCCTCTTTCCAATACTCTAAGGTCATTAAATACTGAGAATGCGTAATTGCGTTCTTTTTAAACAAACATAATCAGACATAGTGATACAGTCTCTCATTATAGCCAATAATACAATACATTTCAAAGACATTCCCTACATTGTGAAATGTTTTATTTACAGCAGGGCATAAATAAATTGTTTATTCCCGACAGAAAACGTATTCGGTGTAACTGGTCCAGATTTTGTCCTCGTTGGGGTCATTGCTGGTGTAGGCGCAGGTGCCAGTGGAGCTGCAGGCCACCATGTGGAAGCCCGCCTCTGTCAGCTTGTCAAACGCCTGTTCTAGAAAATTATATTTTAGGTAGTAGCGAGATGTGTATCTCTCCGGTGGTCGGTCGGGGTCTCTGCTCTCGTTTAGCGTTTCCCCAAATACTTCTTTGGCGAGAGACGTCTTGCCGCAAACGGTAATGCGCGCTACTCGCCGGAATTTGGCGTCAGTTTGAATGTCTCTTCCGATTGTGTATGAACCGCGGTATCCGATAGTGATATAGCCCGATCTTCTGGAATCTAACGACGGGGAGCGCACAGCCCCACTAGAAGACACGGTGCGTAAAGTCTCCATGGCACCAGAGGGGCCGCACTGCTGCGCACCTTCCTCCGTATCGCTCTGACTGATCTCTTCACTGATGGAGTTGTCCTTACTCATTCGTGGGCTTAAGCGTTTTGCCAGGTCCTGCAACTGAAAAAAGTCCGCCTCCCTCTGCAGTCGACTTTTTTCTGGGAAATAGTCCGGCAGCACTAAGTTGAGATCCCGGAGGTAGTCGAGGATGTAGCGGAACAAGAAGCCGTCTCTGTCCAGGAAGAAGCGCCCCTTGCTGTCGCGTGCCAAATCCTTGGGCGACTTTTTACTGAACATGTTCCACAGAAGTGAATCCGGCACCGCGACCAGAGTTTTATGTCTGGTGACATAGACTTGCCCACCGACATTGAGCTCAATAATCTCAGAGAAGGGTGAGCTGGAGTCGCCGCAAATGGACACTCCGCGCTCCGTGTCTGCCAGTGCCATGGTCCTTGTGCGTCTGGCTCCGAGGCGCACTGCACTGGAGCAGGATCAGAGGAAAGTGAGCAGCAGAGTGGCAGCAGCTTGTTTATGAAACCCTTTCTCACCACGTGTGCCAGCGCGCGTGCGTTATAGGGCACTCGGGGCTTATATTAACTATTCACGGTCTGTTTCAAGACAATATGACATCTTAGTGACGTGTTTTTTATCCACTTACAGGCCTATCACGTATACCGTTATACAGGATCATTGATAAACATCCGTATTAAAAAGCTGATGTGTGGATTTTTTTGTTGTTGTTTGTTTTATTCTTCAAGTTTCATTCTCACAAACCCATATGATAGTCTATAAAATATGTAAAGAGTGACACCCATTGTAGCAAACTTGGAAATGCAGCCACATCAGGCAAGGAAACACAAACTTCAATATTAACTCTCACCTTACCTCAAAATTCATTATGAGGGCTTAATCCACTCTGGATTTGATTAAATGCAACCAAACCCAAATCCCACCACACATCTGTCATCAATTTTACAAAAAATAAACAAGGTAATGAAATGTGTTTTACATAACTGTGACAATCCCTTAGAAAATCCTAAATGTTCAAATTGTGTATGTTGGTCAAGACTCATACTTCCCTTTTCACTAAATTCCCATCATGTCATCTACAGAAAAAGAAGATTGTGAAAGACAGGAGTGGTCAATTATGTGCATGAGATTTCCTATGAATTTAAGGTGCCCTTTTTCTTTCTTATAAATGGGTACTTGAGCATATTAACAGGTAAGAAGAAAATTGAAAGAGTGATGTAAATTCAGTAATTTGTCTAAACAAATCCTAGATTAAACTAAACCAAAACTAAAAAAAAGACAAGCACTGAGTCATTATGAAAGTCTTAACTTCTCTTTATGGTGTCACTGGGAAATTTGGTGCAGATTACAGGGACCTATAAAAGATCCAAGAATGTCATATTATCTTAGTCAAGAACAATGCTGCGCAAGGTAAGAACAGTGGTGTAGTTAATTTAGATAATTGATCTCTCTCTTTATATTTTGGTCTGAACAGCCTCATTTCACCTTTACAGGGTATTACAGAGAGCTTTGGTGTGGGGATCCATGCTCTTAACAGCGCTCAGTTGACAGATGGTGTGATTAAGAGGAGCAAAAGAATGATGCTTGACACTCTGGGCGTAGGGCTCATTGGAACCAGGACATCTGTCTTCAACAAAGCGCTCACTTACAGCCAGGTAGAATGAACTTTACTCTAGGACAATAGATATGTATGCCAATATATTACTATATAATTTGTGTTTTTTAAGTATGTGTTGAGTTTTCTTGATGCAGTTTTGTTTGCAACCTGTTAAGCCTTAAAAAAAGTAATAATATATTGTGATGTGGGAGCTACTGTGTCCAAATAATTTCCCTTGTGGGTCAATAAAATTTGTTTAAGCCTAAGTCTAACTGGAGCCACACTTGTGTCCACATCTAATTGCAAGCTTTTCTGTGTGTCTAATTGCAGTTATTCAGTTCTGAAGAGAAGAGCTGCATTTGGGGAAAATCCAAAATTAGTCTCCCAGCTCATTATGCTGCCTTTGTCAATGGAATTGCAGTAGGTGTTATAAGATACATGTGAAGACAATTTATTCTTGAACACACTCTCATTAGCACCACTTGTCTGGTAATAGGTTCATTCCATGGACTTTGATGACACTTGGCATCCTGCAACTCACCCCTCTGGAGCGGTGCTACCTGCTCTACTGGCACTGGCGGAGACAATGCCCCAAAAGCCCTCAGGACTGGAGCTGCTTCTGGCCTTTAATGTGGGCATTGAAGTGCAGGGCAGGCTGTTGAGGTTTTCCAGAGAGGCTCAAAACATCCCTGAAAGGTAAAAATATTCGTCGTGTAAACCAGCGGCAGACCATTTCTTCTCTGAGTGTCTTTATGCTGTCAAGTAAAATCTAAATACAGAATTTTTTTGTGGCATAATGGTTTATGGAAAATATTGCTATTATTATTGTTGCTATTCTTAAAGGTGTCCAATATGGTCATCATCAGCAAACTTGTTTATTTCTATTTCATTAGAAGACAATACATTTAACAAAAACATTATACTTAAAATTAGAGCTGAGCACCAAGGGGATAGAAATCAAATTGTAAACTGATCTTTGAGTATATGCCGTTTGGGTGAAATCATGATTATTAAGTTGTTTGCTGCATCTGAATACTCAAACACACTTTTCCACTCCCACTCCTTCTATTGGTCAGCTTCTGTCATGTCCTTAGTAAGTGACAGGAGGCTTTAAACAACCACAGTGAAGTGTGAACTCTCAGAAGAAGCAAATTACTTTATTTACCTTTTCAAGTAGAAATGAATCATAGTATAGTCAAAATCATGATAATGCTCTAAGAAAATCATGTTTTTGGCATATTATCCATCCCTCCTTAAAATATACAGTTATTGATATGTAACTTTTTTGTTTTAACAGATTTCATCCTCCCAGTGTGGTAGGGGTGATGGGCAGTGCAGCAGCAGCAGCTAAACTCTTGGGTCTATCCGCTTTGCAGTGCAGTCATGCTTTGGCTGTGGCTGCCTCCTCTGCGGGTGCTCCCTTAGCTAACACAGCTACCCAAACCAAACCTCTCCACATTGGCAATGCAACACGGAGAGGCTTAGAGGCTGCTCAGCTGGTTCAACTGGGACTCAAAGGAAATCCTGCTATTCTAGACATGGACTGTGGATTTGGGATCTACTACAGAGACTATGATCCGAGTGTTATGCCTGGCTGTGGTGACGGTGGGTTTGAATGGAGCCTAGAAAAGCAGGATGTTGCCTTCAAGAGGATTCCTGCCCATTTGGGAATGCACTGGGTTGCAGATGCAGCACTAGCGGCAAGAGCAAAGATAGAGGAAGTGAGGAGCTTTGAACCCAGTGAAATTATTAGCATCACACTTAGAGTCCCCCCATCCAAGTATATTAACTGCGCTTTACCCACATCACAGCATCAAGCCAGGCACTCATTTCAGTTCAATGCCTGCTCAGCTCTTTTGGATAACAAAGTGACCGTAGATTCTTTCAGCAAGACGCAAATAAATCGAAAAGCTCTGAAAGAATTGCTGTCCAAGGTTAAAATAGAAACACCAGCAGATAACAAACCAAGCTTTGAAAATATGTATAGTGAGGTTGAATTGCAAACCAATGATGGGCAACGTTATGCAGCAAAGTGCAATACTTTTTATGGCCACTGGAGGAAGCCATTGAGTCACGAGGACTTGATAGAGAAGTTCAAGTCAAACGCATCTGCAGTGTTGACTTCTGAGGGAGTTGAAGGCATTATTGATATGATAGAAAACATTGAGAATGAGAGAGACTGTGCTTCACTATATTCCTGTTTGAAAATGGCAAATCTTTCCCACAAGGTGTAATTGTTGCTATATATGAATGCCGTATAGCCGTATATATTAAAAAATGACACAATAACTTAATACCATTTATTTACATTATTGTCATGCAATGTTTTTTCTATCTACATTACTGAGACAATCGGTGTAGAGTAGCTGATTTGATTATGTAAATAAACATGTTTTAATTTGATCTGTGATGATTGATTATGCCTGTTGTAATCATATAAGTGCTTACAAATGAATCTTGCTCAAATAAGTCCAAAAAACAAATCAAGCCAGTTTTAGCACATCCTTCACCATGGAGCCGATGCCATCGAAGACCTCGTGAATAGGCGCGTCACACATGAAGGCGCAGGTGGTGACCACCTTGTTCTTCTCATCCACATGACTCTCACTGACACTCTTATTCACATGTGTGCATCCCAGCTGGTTAATAGCTGCTGCTGTATCAGCAGTGTTTGGATACCTAAACAAGTATTGAAAAACACTTAATTAGAGCTGTGCTGAAATAAATAATTGCAATAAATAGATTTAAAAAACACAAAATATGCACTTGCAATAAACTACCAAAAATAGGCACATACTTTTGATCCTTTTCAATGCCAACAGTGACTTCACATCCAGGAAACACTTTGGCAGCGAGCACAGGTGAAATACAGCAGAGGCCAATTGGTTTGCCCTCAGTGCGAAACGCCTGCAGCACAGCCTGGACCTCTGAGTTCACAGAGCAGTCTTTCCCCTGCACCGCCCATGTGCACAGGTTCTTGGCTGCACCAAAACCACCTAAACAGATACAACATTTATTATGCACTGACGCAAAAGCTATTTAAAAACAATGTTATACAGGTATGTTAGGTAAACTTCACCTGGGAAAATGATGGCATCGTGATCTTTGACGCTCAGTTTGGACAGGTCCTGGATGTTTCCACGGGCCAGCCTGGCACTCTCCTCTAACACATTTCTGGTTTCCTGTGATGGTTCTCCTTTGAGGTGATTTATCACATGCATCTGGTCAATGTTGGGTGCAAACATATTCACCTGCAAAGTAGCAAATGGAAGCTTAGTTTAGCTTAGCCCAGAGATTTAAAGGTGCACTGTGTAACTTGCTAGGACAAGGCCTGCCAGATGCTTTTCACTATGGAGATATTATTGCCTTGCTTGGAATGTCCCACAGTTTAACAACATCACCATGGAGACAAGCAGGTGATGCCACCAGGTCAAGATACGATGCATGTTTTTCAATGTATTTTTGAGGAGTAACACTTGTAATACAATAATAACGCAAAGAGAGGTAAATATAATGTCAGACTGTGGAACATTCAAGCCAACATCAACAACTTTCGGTTTCCGCTCAAGGGTTTCCCCTCAAGGGTGGGGAAACCGAAAGTTGAAAACTGACTTTCGAAAGTGTTCATGTGCATGGTTTGTTGCATGCCAAAATAGGTTTGTTAGAAATATGCCCAACTGCTGTTATATAACACACAGTTTAATGAGAAGTAAGTGCTCAAAACAACACTGCTCGCTTTCCCACCAGGTTTATGACTATTATTATTATTAGTTTATATTACAGTAATGCAAACTTACACTTGCACCTCCTCTGCTCAGATGTACCAAAACAGCCGAGGCCTCGTGTATTTCACTGCCATCAAAAACTCCGCAGCCCGCCAGCACCACAGCCACGCGTTTAGCCATTTCAGTGGAGTAAAAATGTGAGTTGAGACCCTGGATCGTCCTTAGCGTGAGAAGGCGTGGGGTACAGTGGCGCAGCAGACTGAGCATGGTGGAAAGGGCTGACAAAGGACGGAAACTGCTTCTTCTACGAGAGTTTACGTATACATTTACTCAGAGCGCCACCGTGTGTACGCTTTGTTTACTACCATCTTACATTCATGTGACCATCACAAGGAAGTGCAGAGCAATGGACAGGCTCTCGTCCTAGCGTCGACTTTTACCTCTATTTTCAACATTTATAGAATGACTTGTTATCTAGTTTTATTTCTTAGCTTATTACTGGGTTTTAGCTTTTTCTCTCCGTTAAGAAGCAGTGAAGAACAACGGCAGAAGTGGCCTGTCCCTTACAAGTAAGTCACTTATTTTAGTAAACAAAATCATGTGACACAACCGTCGAAACTTTTTTCTTGATTTGAGCTACTGTGATAAACGCTGTTAAACTCTTAAACTAAAAACAGTGACTCAACTTGATAATCTATGCAGGTTATGATAGGCAGATTTTTGTTATTATTTTTTCCCCCATGATTTTCTATAGAAGGTTTACTCTTTAATATGTGTAGATTAATGATCAAAGTCTTAGGTTAGCTAGGTCATGGGTGTCCAAAATGAGGAAGGCCAAAGACTGATGGTGAATATAAACTTGCAGTAGAAAGCACACGTCTATGATGTCTGAGGGCTGCATTATGCCATTAAGAAGTAAAGAGTAAATAACGAAGACTAACGTTATATGTATATATCTGTATGTGCCTAAATGTGTGCTCTACATTCTTTCACCCACAGGAGGTTTGACTATCGGCCGGATGTGGACTCCTACTGCCAGGCCTTGTACCCCTTCTGTCCTACAGGAGATCAGGATGGAAGGATACCTTACATGACAGAAAGTGATGTCATCTCGGTTTATCGACTACAGACTCCTGTTTGGGAATTCAAATATGGAGATCTTCTTGGAAAAGTGGTAAGAACAAAGCCACCAAACCTGTGGTCGAATGTAACAAGTACAAGTAGTAAAGCACACAAACACTTTTTTTTTAACACTTATGGACTTTTTTGTGTGTGTGTGTGTGTGTTTTACTTTATTAACTAGCTACATTTGGGAGCTGGTATTTGTACTTTTCTACACCACATTTTTTAACAGGGCCGGAAAGTAAATGTATTTTTTTGTTTGAAGTTTTTTATTGATCAATTGAGTTGTTTCTGTTGAACAAAATTCACAACATTTGAAGCTTTAACTAATATTTTCATGGTTTACTCTCGAAGCACATTTTTAAATGGGTACTTTAATACTTTTATTTAAGTAGATTTTTCATGTTATACTTTTACTTGAGTATTTTTTTCAATTTTTTTTCTAGTATCTGCATTTTTACTTAAGTAACAAAAATTTATACTTCTTCCACCACAGCTTCACAAAAATCTATGTTGTGCTTGTTCTCTTTGCAGCATATTATGCATGACGCCATTGGCTTCAGTAGCTTCGAGATGAGGACTAATTTCACCACGGAGTGGTATGAACTGTTTCAGCTGGGCAACTGCACCTTTCCTCACCTCAGACCCAAATTCAATGCCCCATTCTGGTGCAATCAGGGAGCTGCCTGCTTTTTTGAAGGCATAGATGATTTACACTGGTCTCAAAATGGCACGTTGGAAAAAATAGGTGAAATCTCAGGTGAGATGTCAAATAATCTAAAATATATGAATCGTATAAGACAATTTTGACAAACTTAATTTATGTTGTTTAAACTGACTTTCTCCAGGCAACCAGTTCAATGACTTGGCCAAGTGGGTGCAGCAGGACAACAGCACTGGTATTTACTATGAAACCTGGACCGTGCGCTCGGACCCAAGCTCCAATGCCACAGTTTGGTTTGAGTCCTATGACTGCTCCCAATTTGTTCATCGCACATACAGGAAACTGACTGAACTGGGGGCTAAACTGTCCAGTCGAACACAAACCAACTACACAAAGATCTACTTGTACAGTGGAGAACCAAGATACCTGGGAAACGACAGTGCTATCTTTGGCCAGCCTGCACTGGAAAACCTAGCAAAGGACATTAGGAAATTTTACTACATGTTCAGGCCTCATCAGTCCTATGTTGACATAGTTGTTAGTCTGTTGGAAGCTTATGACAAAGTTGTGCTGGACAAAAGTTTTTACCTTTATTACAACTTTGAATACTGGTATTTGCCAATGAAATATCCGTATATACAGATCACATATGAGGAAGTACCATTACCGTGACATCTGATGTGCAAATACACCACAGTCACATCAAAGCTGATAATTTTGAGTTTTGTAATTAATGAGTTTAAGACAATACTGATGAATGACTAATTTACTATGATAAAACTAATAAAATATCTTAATGTATATACCAAATGATGGGCACAAGGATTTTTATTTATTTCTTTATTACCAGTATTGAATCATATGTCCAGAAGTATTCCATTCTCTTAGAGGTGACCAGAAAAGCAGGAGGCGTGTTTTAAAGTATTTTGACATTGCTTTTAAAATCTTGTGTAGACACTTGTGTAGCTTTAGAACTGCCATAAACTAAAACTGAAAATTCACTGCACACCATCTGAAGCAATAATGAATAAAATTGTGGTATATTACTGCACACAAGCACAGACAACCAGCCAGGTTTAAAACAGTTACAGCAAACAACCAGCAGTCCAACTATCAGTGATTCAAGATCATCTTTACAGAAAACAGACCAAGTATATTATTAGCATTTTTAACAGGCATTGTTTGTGTTTATGGCTTCACTATTGTGGTCAAATTAAGGTGCTACAGCTTTTTTCTTCTGTAAGACATTTCATTTATTTGCAAAACATTTTTTTTTACAAACAAATGCACAATTCAACAATATGGGCCTTGTAACTTCATATTGCCATCTGAGCAGATCAAGTCAAATGTATCTTCATAAAGAATGTCAATCTTAATACATTAATTAAAACAGATTTTCTGGTGATGAATTATGCTCAGGATTGCTAAAAAAAAAATGTACTAAAAACAGGTGGAAATTTTTTTTTTTTGCCAACTCCAACCTTTTATTTATTTGTATCAAACACTAGGAACAAAAACAAAGAATTGTTTCAACACGCCGCAATATGTTTAAGAAGCAGTAGAATGAAGCCTATGGCTCATTCAGTACTTATTCATTTTCTACTGCTTACAGTTAATAGCATTTCTTCGGCACAACCGTAAAAAAAGCATTTTACAAAAACTTTACATAAATAAATAAATATAGAGCTTGGGATCAAACGGCAAAAACATTTGTGAACAGACGTGCAAAACGTCCAGAGTAATACATTGGCAAAATGAAATAAAGAACAAACAGAAGGGCCATGGAGCAAATAAGCAATAATTGGGGTCACTACTGGTAAATACATATATCACACTCTATTGTTGGAACTCATTTAAATGAAAGCTGTTAGTATTTAACGTCATGAAATCTCCAGTGGTTTAACATTATGCTAAATTCTCATGGCAACATAATCCCGAACTCTATACTTTTATATGTAAAGAGAGAATGAAAAATCTAGTAAAAGAATATCTGTTTATAAAAGACAAGAGAAATTTCAAACCCTGACAGAGGGTGAAATACAGAAATAAGTACATTTCTATTGATGATCAAACACACAGCATTTTATATACAGATTCTATCAACTTCCTTCTTAAAGGAAAAAAGCTTGTTTCACTCATCTGACTTGCCAAACCTTTATAACAGAGTCTAGTGGATGCTTGGATGTGATCAATGACAAAAGCTACAACTCCGCTGGCAATGACATTCCTGCATTATCCTTGGTTCTGTTGCACAGTGCAATGACAGCAGATCAGACAAAGGTAATGAGGAAGGCAGATCACAATAATAAACAAAGGTTTAGAGTTGGAACAGGCAAAGAGCAGAAGATACTAATGAAACCTCTACAGACAATATACAAATAAATGCACAAGAGAACAAAAATGCTGCACTCCCAGCGTGCACAATAGGCTGTCAAAATAATGCACAAAAATCAGTTCACACTATCGAATCAATATTTTCAATCATTCTCAAATTCAGACTCTTTGTGCATTATATACATAACAGTTAAGAAAGTTAAGAAAAAAAATCAACAGTACAAATCTAAAGATATTGTGGCATTTGTGCCCTTGAAGGATCTACTCAGAATTATAAGGTGCTTCTACATATCAAGGTAAATAACATACTTGAAACATGAACTGTGTTTCAGATGTGTTTGATGTAGCAACAGAATAATTTGCATTAACTAAAAAAAAAATGAAATGATTAAAAAAAAAAAAATCAGTTCACAAAAACTTGATACACCTCACATCTCATCAATAGATTTGGGCCTAGTCAGTCTTGCATTGCTATTGACAAATAAGATAGACTACTAGACCAAACTTTTTTTTTTAACTTTAGCTAGATAAGGTGTGGTAGGACCATGTCAGCTCCCAGATGTAGAAAATAAAATAAACCACTACGCTTTTTGCCAAAAACAAGAAAGCTTGTGAATCAGTGTTAGAGTCAACTGGACAGCTTGCCATACTTTCTAACCACCGTATTATGTAAATATTAAAGCATTTGGTGGACTCACATGCACAACTGTGCACATACATACATAGACATTTTATACAGCAATCTAGACGATACAACCTGGCAACAATGTTCATACAATGTTAATAATCATAATTCTTCATGTGTACAGAATGTTTAAGATAAATTCCACTCATTAGATTAAGCTAATTTATTTTTGATGTATAGAATATATAATATTTATGTTGTGTTTTAGGCACCACACTGACATTCTCCTTCACTCAGGAAAAAACCCAAAAAACTCAGGAAAAAAAAACAAAACTTTTTTTAAGCCACCTCCACATTTACAAACATTTCCCTCAGAATGAGGGAAATTCTGAGCACTTATTGCAAACATGGAGATTCAGCCATGGACAAGACTGTCCCCTTCACCAGGTGGGCATCATGTCTGGAAACCAGACTCGCCCTAGATGCTTTGAGACCTCCCAGTGAATCTCATCGAGGGAGTATTTGTGATCTGGAATCAGCACCTCCTCCATGATGGACAGCTGTGAGAGCCGCCGGCCGCACATCTTGACAAACTCTACAAAGGCGCTGCAGGAGACCTCGCACTCTCCCAGTCCGATAGCAGACAGCTGGGTGCAGTGCTTAGCGATACGGATGAGCTCTTCATCCAGAGGACGCAAACCATTGGCACATACTACCAGCTCCACCAGACGAGGGCAGTGTAGGCCCACACGGCCCAATACCTCCTTGCTAACAGAGCGACCAAAGTAAAGATGGGTGACAGGAATTTCATCATTGAAGAAAGGGCCAAATTCCTCTTCATAGAGGAAGAAGTACATGACAAGGTTAAATTTAGGAGAGTGCCGCACCATAGCGTCCCAGCTGCTCTTTTTGATTGTGTGGAAATGCTGACCAGGATTCTCGCTCACAACATCAATACGAAGATGCTCCAGATGAACGTGTTTCTCAGAGGACAAAGCCAACAGGAGCTCATCACTCAGGAGATGGTAGTTGAGGGCCAGCTCTCTTAAGCCATGACACTGGTCAGCTACACACAGGATCCCTGCAATTATGCACAAATATGAATAGGAACATTGGGTTTTGTTTGCATCTTTACTACAGACTAGGGGTATAACGGTACATGTATTCGTGCCAAACTGTTTCGGTACCGGACGTTTGGTTTGGTGCAGGAATGCACAAACCGAATGAGTTCACGCAATTTGTGTGTGTTAACTTCTGCCACTAGATGTGTTTATTCAAGAATATTTTATTTGGCTTATTAGTATTACCAAGCAGCACTTTGCATTTATTTTATTTTCCCATTTCTATAATGTTAAAACAAATTGTTGGTTTAATAAACACATACTGTACCAAAAATTAACCAAACTGAGGTACGTACTGAACCGTGATTTTTGTGTACTGTTACACCCCTACTACAGTCCTCTTTGAAATGTGAATAGTCCCTTATTATAAATTAAGAACATGTTTGTAATTTACCTGGGTAAATAATTGTTATAATTAAATCAAGTACCTGCTGGAGAGACATGAGGACAGCTACTCATTTTGAGGAGTTTAAGAGTATCACTGTTGTTTGCTACCAGCACTTTCAGAGATGGGTCATCTACTGGTGTATCATCAATCTTGAGTGAAGATAATGATTTGGAGTTGACAAATACCACAGTAAGAGCTGAGATAAAGTGAGACTGTGAAAAGTAAAATAAAAAGTTAGTTAAATCAGTGTTGCCTTTCTAATAAGTCACTATTTCACTGTGAACCTGTGTAATCCAACAGCTACAAGTCATTTCTTTGTGTGTAGGGTCTCTTAAACTCACATGTTTCTACAACATAGGCAGTATTATGGTTATTGTGCGGAGAGTGTAACCAAGGCCTTGTAATGTGAACATTTCAAGGCTATTGTGATAGTCTAAATGTTAAGAGCCTGTGTTCAGTAAAAAGACACAATATAACTTCTGGGCTTTATTCTTGTAAATGTCATCTTGCTTCTCCTTGTCCATGTGTGAGAATTCTTGAATCTTAGATCGTTTTCACACTATCACTAGTTAGGTTGACAAAAAAAGAGCATTCACTCCAACAGAGGAGCGCTTTGGCCAGTGTGAACATAGCTGCATTCTGATTCGCATTAAAAGCTCGCACCAAGCATTCTGAGTGCTTGGATCATGTAGGCCTTTACAGGCTATGAATGGGTGCTGTACAGCTGCTGTTTGACACGTTCCTCTGGCAATTTGGATAATCTTCAGCGAGACACATCTCCTCCTGCCTCTGTCTGCGTCACCAGCGTGTATAGCCTTCATGGTGTATTTAGCCTCAGGTGAAAGGCCACAGTGTACAGTGGCAGTGATTGCATGTTTGCATATTCACAGGGCTTTGTGTGTCCACTTAAAGCACACTGTCATAAAAATAAGTTCAGCAATCAGCTGATGGACTTTCACATGGCTCATGGTGCATGTTTTGGGTGAATGATGCGTGGTGTATATGAACAAGACCCAAAAGTAAAGTAAACAGAACTAAATCTATTGCACACTGGAGTCAGTCCAGAGAGCACAGTAAAAATGTACGAAAATAAGCTTACTTGTAGACAGAGGCAGAGGTGAAATAACAACGATAATAAAACAAATACACTTGGTCTCTGTGGTGCTTTTACCTTTGGGACCTCCATAAAGCTGGGCCTAGCAGTTGAGATGAGTCCCAATGTTTTAAGAGAACAGTTGACCAACTGTGAGAGGATGTCACAGGCAGCCTCTGCCGACTCTGTGCTGCTGTCCACCTGACAAGAGTAAAACACAGTATTATATACACTCTGCATACCTGAAAGGGAGGGGTTTGGAGACTCATTCCCACCTTGAAGCTAACATATTGCAGGTGATTGGAGTGTCTTTTTATGATCTGCTTAATGAGATCAGGATGTGTGGCCTTGAGGTAGGAGCTGGCTGGTTGGTTGAGCTCAAACTCGAAGCACCTCCACAGCTCTGGCATGTGGAAAGCCTGGTTCCACCCCCGGCACACCTGAGAGGCATAGGCCCGGTCCAGAAGCGGAAGGTATTGAAAGATATGCAGCAGGAGCTCCTGGGGCAGCCGGGCCCAATCACAGCCTGGTGCTGCACTGTCCCCCTCTGCCACAGGCTCCTCCAGGTCCTCCGGCCGCATCCTTTTATATGGCTCAGATTGGTTTACACTGGGGGAGCTGTTACTGTCCTCCTCATTACCTTTCATGCGTTTCATCCTATCAAGAAACCCAACAAATATATGTCAAAATGAGTTGGAGAAAAATAAGTTTGAAATTGAAATAATAAAAACAAATCCCCAGTTGCTCCAGCAGATTGCAGATAGTGTTATTTACGATGAAATAATATGAATGAGAGGCCCACGGTCAAAACGTGTAGCCTTGTAAGTGTATGTCTAATAAGGGCAGCTAGCTATGCGCACAGAAGTTACATCTGCTTTTTATGTTAATGGTTTATACCAGCTACACTATGTTGCTACCTATTACAACATACAAAAAGCAAAAACAGCTCAAAAGAAATGTGCGCATGGATGGAAACACTTCCCACACGTATCCTACCTTGATGTTTACAGTCGCTTATAGTTAGGAAGCTGTTAGCAGGAGGATCCGAGAGAGATTGACACTTCAGCCTGGGCCCACGCTGCATAAACTCATCCGTATGAACCAGATCGCACGCATTAGAGCACAAAAACAGAGCCACTTGACCACGGATAAGAGCGGGAGACGTTTTCAGAAAAGAATCGGCGTGAGTCCTGCACCTCCACTCGATTGACCTAGTTCCTTAGTGGGAGCTGGTGGCGGTGGAGTGACCCCCCTTAAAACTGAAATGGCGAGTGTTGTTGTGAGTGGTGCGGTGCATTGTGGGAAATGCAATCTGAAATGGCTGTTGGAAAGGCTTGTCTATGCAGTTGAGTTGATGGTTTACTGAGCAGAAAGAATAATACTTATTATAATAAAAATGGTAGAGTAGAGTAGCTCTTATCTATATTTTTCCAAGTAACGTGGTATTTGTTTGTATCAGTACTATATACCCAAGAAACAATTTAAGGTGCACTGAAGGGAATATCACCTGCTTTGTTATTGCTTTGTCTAAAATGTTCATGGCATTTAAACCTGTCTATTTATAAAGCACATAAAATTAAACAAATTTATGCAGATGAATACAACACAATATTTCCATGAGGACAAGCAGAAAAGTTACATGGGGCACAGTGAAAAAGAAAGACACAGTAATAAAGCATTGGGAAACAGAGAACCTGGTTTATTACCATTCAGCTCCATCCACAACAAATATTACAGAGCAGATTCACGTGTAATAAGCTTTTTATTTAACAGCAGCTCTTATTCTCTACACTCTGTTTCAATGATCCCAACCCCCCTGCCTCCTGCTTGGAAAAAGGATGATGGGTGCACAGTTTGGTGTCAAGACGGGCCCTCTCTCCTAACTCAACTGTCAGTCTCCTCCTGAGTGTTTCATTTTTTAAAATATTTTATTTTATTTCACCAAGGGTTGCAAATATGATTTATGACAGTATGTTCCAGGTATCTACTTCTCATAGACAATGGAAGAGAGCTGACATTTAGGAGATACTGACTACTGTATAAAAATGTACAGTGGCTTTATCGACATACATTCCATAGGTTTAACAGCTGCAAAATAGGAGGCACACCCAGTATTGCACTTCAATAAAAGTTCTGGCTCCAAACATAATCCAGAATATCAAACAAAAATGAAGTGAAGAGTAGCAACTTTGTAATACAGCTATTTTGAATAATATCATTATATACAAGATTAGATAAATCATACACTATTTTCCGCCTAAACATAACATTTTAACAGTCTTTTCCACCAACAATTTTTTATCTGTCAACCCATGATGCACTTGACAGTGGAGAATACTGTACAAGATACGAAAAGTTACATATAACAATATTTTAAATTTATAGGAAGCTGGAAATGCAGCCTGTTCCTTTTTTTTAAATCCCACACTGATCCAAACTTGCCTTATTCTATACTCTTTGTTAAACCTTGTAATGTTACACTTCAGAGATCAGGAGGTGTGCAACGTCTATAGAAGCCGAGGGGAATACACCGGCTGCATGCAAACACGTCACAAGTAATTTTCTTTTTTCCTTTTTTAAAGTTATTGTTCTGTATTTAATCAGGTTACGTCAGAGTAGCCACCACTCTTATATGGCAGAGTACACGTTACTGATGCAGACCTGAAGACGCCTGGCTGCGAGCAAAGACCTGGTCCAGAACTGGGCAGGAAACTCGATAACACCAAGCTTCACGGCTGAGTCTCAGCTGCAGCCAAATCACAGTAGAGAACTGTTTGTACAGTTCAGGTTTTAAAACGTGTGAGCATTTCTACACACACCACAGCCCAAAGCAAACTCCTCTCCTGTTGGAGGGTGTACCACATGCAATGGGCACTCTGTTCCCTCCAACTGCTTGCCTTTTGGCCCTGTGAAAGAAATAGTATTTGTGAGCAAACTTTGAATGGCTGCACATGTGCAACAATGTAAAAAGAGCAGTTACACACCTGCAGGACAATGAGGCAGCTCCTCTTTTGGGATGCTGGTCATCCTTTGGAAGTCATCATGACAGGCATTGCAGAAGTGGGTGGTGCCAAAGCAGAAGAAAACCGCCACAGAGCAGCAGTACCGGCATTTATACTCCAGGAAGTCTGTACCATGCTTAGAGCACATCTAGCAAGTACACAAAAAGCAGCATTAAAGATAAATGTATTTTTTGTATGTATCTATATATAATACATGTATTGTACAAAAGTATGTTGCATGTTTTTTGGTCAAACTGTTGAGTTTTTTTGAATAAATCGCTCACCTGAGCCCTAGACACATCTGAACAAGCTCCACAGATAAGCTCACTGGGGTCATAGTCATCTCCCTGTCCCGCTTCAGCATCACAGCGTGCCTCTCCTCCAAAATAGGCCTAGTAAACAATAATAATATGAACTCTCAATGTTGACAAACATCACCAATTAAACGTTTAATTAAAATAATAGACGATGGAGAACCTTCTTGCATTTGTAGCAGACATAATATGCATATCTGTTCATAGCAAATCCTGCAGGGTCATTATGGAAGCGTGCTCCAGGAGTAGTTATTGCCTCACTCTTGTGTAGACCCTCGTACTCCAGTCTCATCAAAGCCTTCCTCCTTACATCCTCATAAAGCTCTTTAATGGGATCCAGCAGGTCCTTGAGCACAGAGTGGTTGATTTTGTTCTATAGATATGACAAAAAACAACCACATTTAGTCACATGAACAGGAATAAGGGAATTAAATATATATTTTAAGTTCTGCATAGGAAACATACCTTGCAAATGGGACACTGCATAAAACCGAATGTAATACGAGGCCCAAGCCAACGATTTTCCAGAACACGACGAGTGCACTGAAGGTGGAATACGTGAGTACAATCCAGCTGCAAACAGAACAGATTTATGAATTAAACAAACAAACAAACAAACAAACAAACAACAATCCATAGGTCTACTATCATGTTTTGTCTCTACCTGTATTGCAGGGGCAGCTGAGAGGGCTTCGGTAAAGCAGATCATACACATGTCATCTGCATCCTGTTTCAGGCAGCCAGTGTTTTTGTCACAGCCATGCAAACAGGGCAAGCAACTGTCTTCATTCTTGACTCCACCACACGGGTGCCCACAAGCATGTGTCTTACTGCAGGCAAGTTTGGCATACTCCTACAAAAGAGATAAAACGGAAGTTAGGGAAAATTATTACAAAAAGTGCCAATGTAGTGTTTGGCAACTGCAAGTACCTGGCAGTCTGGGTCTGAACAAACACTTCCCACAGCCGAGAGCTCAGTTCCATTCCTGGTACCACAGAAGCGGCAGGCGTCTGAGCTGCTGGATGCTGGTTTACCTACAAATAACACACTTCTTAATATCTGAACAAATATCCAAATCCATGACAATCACAGGTTACCCCAACATTAATAACATAGTAGTTACCTGTGTGCTCTCTAAACTCCACCATGGCTTTCATAGTTTTTGAATCAGCCAAGGCCATAAGCCAGAAAAGTTTGGTCCTTCCACAACCTTCATGGAGATCCACCTTTATAGCCTCCTCTTCCTCCTTAAATACCTGTGCAATAAACATAAAAATATTACTTTAATTTATTTGTATGTGTGTGTATATACACTATTTATACTATATTTATTTATGGACTTCCACTGACCTGTCTTTGGTGAGAGCGTGTGCGCCGATGCAAGTGGAGGAATCTGTCACAATCAGTACAAAGGTTGCCACAAATATTACACAGGATGATGGCGGCTGTCTCTCCATCGTCATGGTTATCACACATGGGCTGTAAAGAACAACAGATACAAATTTTAAAAATATATTTTATTAGAATTTTTCATGAGTGTTTTACTATAACTACCATCTGTTTTTGTTGACCATCTTTGCCCATCCACCGGCCAGAGGACAGCCTGTCTACATGATCTTGGTCCAAAACACAAAGTGAAGCCAAGGCTAACCAAAGCTGTGGGGGAAAAAAAGAAGTTGAGTCTAGAGCTATAGGTGATTTAAATGTATACAGTGTATTAATTTACCCGTGTTGTGGCGATACATCTTACAGGAGATCTATGCTCTTCCTCCATTTTGGTCAGAGCAATGATAGTCTCAGCAATGGCATTTTTGGTGACTCTGGACCATGCATCAGATAAATGGCCCTTTACAAATAAAAGTATATTTGTAAAGACAAACAATAACTGGGTACATAGATCAAGGAACATAGAAAAACAGAGAAAACTTACTGCTGCCATGTCTTTGACCAGCTTTATGATGATCTCTGCTATTTGTGGAGGAGTGGAGCCTTTCATCCACCAGTGGCTCTCACCTCTTCGGATGTAACTAAAGAAATATTGGACAGTTACTCAAACCACAAAATCAGTCATTTGTATGATTTCAAATATGTGAATACACACCTCGAGTTGAAGATCATTGGCAGAGTGACTGTTGTTACCCCTTTGCCCACAGCCATGCCAGCAGTGCCAGAGATGGTTGTACCTTTGGCTTTGAGCTGCACAGTAAGGGCTTTAGCAATGCAGCCCAGAAACATGTCTAAGATGCCCAATTTGTTCCAGTCGCCTTTCTCAGTGGAGTGGATAATGTCACTGATATCTGCAGGGGGCAGAGCCTTCACTCCAATAATGCTGGCCAGTCGTACTGGGGTCACCTCAGGTAGTACCCGTCTAAGTAATGATGTCACCTAATAGTAATACAAGACAACTGCGTAAAACATAGTCAAAAGCCCACATGGTGCCCTTAGAAACAAACAAAAAAAAAAAAACAGCCCACCTGTCTTTGTACTCGTGGAGAGGCGGTATGAAGCAGTGAGAAAAGATCTTGCATAAGAGTTAGCTGTTGTGCTAGATACTGGCGGCCCACATTAGAGCCACTGAGAGCAAGGACCATGGACAGGAGCTCAAAGCAGTAGGCATCTGAAGAAGCATCATCATCACTGGGCTGAGAATTGGCATTCTCTTTACTGGAGATAGCATGCTCCCACTCCTCCCTGACTCTTGTGGCCTCCATACGAATAGCTTGAACGATATGTGCACACACCTATTTGGGAAATTTTACCAGTTAGTTGATGTGTGAAGATGAAAAGGGCATACTTATAGGACCTGAATATTTACTTGTTTCTGGAGATTAGTGAGTTTGCTTCTGCTAAATATGATGCCAACCATGTGCTCCTTGAGGTCTGCATCAGAAGGTGCCTGTAAAAAATTCAAAATAAAAAAATATACAAAGTTTCATCATTAACTATAACTGATTATAAGATGAACCACGTTTCTAAAACATGCCACATTCATTCAGAAAAAGACCTTGTCCTCTCCTTCGGGAGATGATAGCAAGTTTTTCTCCTCTTGTTCTGGAGTTGGTTCTGCATCACCAGAAATGAGTTTTCCAAATACCTAATTGAAGATAAGTAGGAAACAGGTGTTTATATGTTTTCCAATAGATAACATTTTACCAATTTACTGTACATATACTGGCAGTTTTGTAATAAAAAGTATTGTGATATACCTGGGAGGTGATGAGGCGAAACACTCTAAGAGTCTCTGCCTCACAGTTCTTCTGTTGGGCCATACTGGCCGACACTTGTCCTGGGATCTTGATGCTCTCGCCCTCTTTCCACCCAAGAACCTTCACCTGTCGAACCCTCAGTGTGTTTTCTGGGCCTTTCAGCTCCACTTTGATCACATGATGACCCCCGCCAGGGAGCTCACTAGTCACCCAGCCCATGTGTCGAGAGTCAAGGTCAACCTAATAAAGTAATAAATAAAATAAATAAATAAAGGAAATTTGTGAAAATTGTTGCTACATATTATCATCATTTCTACTAACTACCCATCTCTGTTTCCAAATAAATGTGGGGTTCCTAGTAATAGTAGTAGTAATAGTAGTTATAATAAACAGTAAACAGTACCTGTTTTATCCTGCAGAGGTCCTCAATCGCTTTTCCACACAGGAATGTAACTGAAGTGACTTTGTTCTGGGAATCATAAAAGTAAATGTATGAAAACTAAGTAAATTGAATTCTTCTTATGAGGATAAAATCACTTTATTGTTACGGTATTTTCTCACCCCAATATCTCTGGAGTTGTCCACGTGTACAGATACATTTGAAGCATTTATGCCTTTGACACAGCTAATCGTAATGCTTTTGGTTTTGTTCTTATCTTCATCTCCAGATTCCCAAAAAGTCTCTGTGGATCCATCAGTGAGACTTCCAATCATAGCTGGGCGACTAGATGTCTTCATATCTACAACACTTGTTAGGTCTTTTAGACAGGTGACCAGGCACAGATCCTATAAAATAAACTATTGTATTAAATATGTATTGGATAAATTGCAGTACAATTCAGGCTAATCATAAAACATTACCTGAGTCATTGCATCATAGCCAGATTGCACACTGATATTAAAGCTTTCCTCACTGTCTCCATCATCTGATTTGGACAATATGTTGTTGATGTGATGAAAAACATTACTTTGGTGAAGGAACTGATGGTCTGACTGCTTGAATTTAAGACTCCAGCACCTAAAATAGAGATCCATACATTTACAATATGCCTTTGCAATGTTTCCCACAGACTGATATGAAGCCTAAGGTGGCACAAATGGTCCATCAATTTGCATAATTTTATTTAATACAATATTTGGTGTTACTGTCACTTGCATTTATTGATAAAAAGCACTGATTACACATTGAATATACCTACTTGTATGTTTAGAATAACACTACAAATATCATTTGTTTTACCATTTTTGCTCAGCTTGTTTGTAGACTATTGGGGGCCACCATATACATTCCATTATTAATGGGAAACACTGCTTTGGAAGGACTGAGAAACCATGTATACATTTGACAGGTCAAAGTGAAAAAATTATATAGACCTGAGAGCCATTTGCTGAAGTGAGCTACCACTGGGAAGGGACATCATGAGGTCAGAGATGGTCTGGAGGAGCCGGTGGAAGGTGTGAGGAAGAGGGTGAGCGGCCTCTCCAGCAATGACGATGTCTGACAGGGGATGCTCACAGACACCCAGGTCCCTTTCCTGCTATGTAAAAAAACAAAACAAATGTGATATGAGCAAATTACACTTTAACCAGTTTTAAGATGGTGTCATTTTAGACATTATTCACCTGTTCCACAATTTCCTTGTTGCCTTTGTTTTCCTCATCCTCTTCATCTTCAGGTTCAAAAGGAGATGGTGTAAGAGATGCCACAAAATGCCATAGTATATCATGTAAAGATGTGGTCTGTATCACGTTGCACAGCAGCCAGTTGAAAGCCTATAAGTGGAATAAAAAAAATAGGTTCAAAACCTTTTAATCTTAAAAGACAATATCTGACTTTTCTTTCAGAAGATGTTCTAAGCACCTGAGAAATTTAAAAGCTATATGAGGGAAAAAAAAAAAGTACTATTAATTTTAAGTTTTGTCAAATGTTAACTATGTAGGAGTAACATTATTGTCCAACCGGGCAGGTAGTTTAATCAGAATGTGCTAGTGACAAGCCCAAACAATTATTTGTTCATCATTGTCCAAAATAAGGAGCAAGCCTACTAACCATTCAAATGAAAACATGTTTTTCACTCTTTATAACTTTATTTGACTTTTATTTTTACACGAGAGTTGCGAAAAACGAATTTTAGAGAGAGTACCTCCATGGCAAAGACTCGACAGGCAGACTTCCTCAAAGCATGCTTCATTGCCACTTCCAGTCCCTCAAGGTCATGATGCTGAATAACAAAAGCCAAGACAGGCCACTGGAAATTTCTCTCGCCTTTACTGAGGGAGCCATGAGCTGAAATTAGCCTGGACAGCTCAGGAGAGGGGTGTCGTAACAGTGAAGATCCTACCTCTATTTCAGACACAGAGTGGGAAAATGTTACACACTTATAGTATAATACATTATTGTTAGAGGTTACCAACAGACTAACTTACCTGCATCACCACTGTGCACTCTGCGTCTGGGCACAGCCTTAACCCGAGCTGGTGATGGAGAATGTTGTTTATCATATTCAGACGCTACAACTGAGTATGACCTCTGGAACACAGTCCTCTTAGCTGTATCACTGTCAGTAATTGGACTGGTCTCAAGACTGAAAGATAAAAGTTTTAGTCTCAACTAAGCATTTGATGCAGGCATAGGAAAAAAGTTGTATGGATCATTTACCTTGGGGGCATTGATTTCATGTTACTTTCTGGTTCCTCAAAAACATTAGGGCAGGCATCAGGTGTAACTGAGATGTAGGGGGCAGGGACAGAGGTGGAGCGTAAATACCTCATCTCATCTTGGAAAAGGTTATCATCCTGGTAACCCCCAAAGTTTTCAGTGTGTTGCCTGGATTGTGTAAAATAATAAGGTTATTCTCAGTCACAGAAATTGTAGTGTATTTTAAAAACATTCAAAACGTAATAGCAACCTGGCAAGTGTCTGAAGGTAAAGACATCCCATTTTGTTTGGCATTTCTTCAGACACACCCTCCTTGAGGCTGGGAAGCAACTGTGCATGTGGAGGTCGGGGTGGGTGATGGCAAAGCATGCTGGGCTCTGCAGCGCTACTCAGAGACAGCAGGAACAAAGCATTTGCCCGAATGACCTGGTGAGCCTCCATAGTGGGCAAAGCCCTTGGGGTTTTAACCTGTAATGGTTTCTTCCTTGACTGCTTCACCTTTAAAGTAAAATGAAATGTATCAATGTTATATGATTATTAAAGTCATGTGGACAGTTGTGTCTTTTAAATATTTAGCATTTAGCTACCTTTTCTCTAGCAGCAGTTTGTTTCTCTCTCAGGTATTTTTCCCGACAGCGATCACATACAAGGTACCAGGTGCTACCTCCAATGCCTCCATCTCCACAATTTCCCGCCCAACCACCACAGAAGTGAC
The DNA here is from genome assembly GCF_026225935.1 of Boleophthalmus pectinirostris. NCBI lineage: Eukaryota > Metazoa > Chordata > Actinopteri > Gobiiformes > Gobiidae > Boleophthalmus > Boleophthalmus pectinirostris. The sequence continues at coordinate 19,892,045 of NW_026570970.1, read as the reverse complement.
CAATGCTGTTGTACCCTTGACCACCAGCATAGCGGCCACAGCCTGTGAAAGAAATGAGAAAATTGTATCTTGCAGATAAACGTTAAGTTGTGTCAACACAGTCTATTTCTTCATGGTCTTACCAGGGTGGGTCTGTCGCATATGGTAGGTGACAGGGTAGGGATGTGATTCTCCACACAGCTCACAGATGGTGTCCTTCTCTGGCCCACCCATAGCGAGCTGTGCCATCTCTCCAAACAGATTCCCTCTGGGGCGCACCTCAGCCTTCTCCCTCTTCTTCTTCTCCTTCTTTGCTTTTTTACTGTCTTTTTCATGTTCCTTCTTTTTAAGGATGGCACTTGAACCTGGGCTTGGAAATATCATGTTTTGGGTGGCAGCTTTGATCGTAGCCATTGATATATCTTCCCAAAAAGCAACTAAGTGTTGTAATGTCAGGGGTAAAATTGACTTTGCCCTCATAGAAGTATGAGAGGTCATCTCATACGAAACTGCATCAGCTTTTCCATCTTCACATTTCTCTGGCAACGGTGGTTCCTTCAACATTGAGAGTACCTTGTTTTTATTGATGCTGCCCATCTTGGATATGTCTGGGCCATGAGGAGCTATGTTAAACATATTCAGTGCAGATGATATCTCCAAAGAGTGCCGGTTCTTTAGTTTGCTCTCCTTCTCCTCAGCCCCCTGTCCTCCAAGAGAATTACGAATCGGGGCGTGCTCTTTGGTTAAGTCTGGGTTAAACTTGAGAAAGGATGAACAGGCCATGGCATCATGTACGATACCCTCGTGCCATAGGAATGCTGCAAAGACCGCACGTGAACATTCGGCCACAGACGGGGACATTGCTTGTTTGGCCGGCTCTGTCAGTCTTGTGGAGCTCTCAGCTTTAAACAAGGGTCCAGATTTGTCCTTCTTAGGCCGTGTGTGTCTACTGGAGGTTTTGCGACTGACCTTTGGAGAAGAGCGACTTTCCTGTTCTTCTTTGACTGGGGCTTTGCCAATGCTAAAGTGCACCTTGCAAGAAGCATCATCTGCATTTTCATCATTTGTATCTTCATTGGAGAGAAGAGTACTTGAAGAGCACACCTCCACAACTTCACTATGCAGGTTTTCCTGGGTAACTTGAGAAGAGGGAATACGATTTTCTACATTACCTATCACACCCTTATTTGGGTCTTTAGGGGACAGTTTAGGCTTTGGTGAGGTAGACCTGCCCCTAAGCGGCTCTGTAAGAGGAACTTTCTTCTTCCTAAGGGTGTCAGGATCCAAGGTGTAAGAGTCTGACTTCGATCTTTCTCTGGGAGGATCCAGGCGGGATTTGGAAGAAGGGCTAACTTTAGAAGGGAGATTTTTATCATGAGGAGATACAGAGTTCTGCTGAGGAGAAGTGCAAGAAGGACTAGACCTTCCAGATGAGGATGAACCTTTCTGTTTGGGGGATATGGAGCGAGACCCAGGGTTTGGTGATTCTGCACGTAGTCCCGGGGTCCTGCCGTCTGCCTTTAAAGCCTGTAGAGTGTTGTGATTCGGCGAGTGAGAGCGACTGTGCGTGTCTGACCTCAGTTTAGCCGTGTCTGATCTTAAAATAAGAGCTTCGCTAGCTGAAAGTGCGCCCTCCCCAGTCTTCATCCTGCTCTGTTCAGACACACGGTTTCCGCGGCTCTCCTGTTTTGGTGAACGATTTTCCAATCGGTGTTTGGATGATGGAGACATAGGCCTGGCTCCGGACATAAGATTTCCACGCTCACCTATAAAGATTGTATATAACAAAGAGTTAGATAAGTTGGATGTAACATTTACTGTAATGGCAAGCATCAAATTCTATGGATAAACGGGTATAATTAAAAAGCAAAACATATACAAAGAGCTATTATTTTTGGTTTGAGATAGATGAAAAAGCTTAGGCTGATGAAAGATGAATTCCAGCCCAGTCTTAAAATTTGAAATGACAATGTGAAATTTCCCTGTCAATTATTGCCCCATATTACCCTTTATTTCACCCTCTGACAAGTCTGCTCTAGATCACATCATGCAATTACCCACCCTTTTGCTTTTGAGTGAGAGATGAGAGAGCAGTACCATGCCCAGCCACAGACACAGAGTTTTTGTGTACACGATCACGAGAAGCAAGGCTGCGAGATGAACCATCTATAGCTGAAAGAGGGCAAGTGAGCCATGAACAATGCTATGAAATGTACAAGGCCAAGACAGACAATGAGTAGTTAAGAAACACCAAGAAGAAAACAAGGGAATAGAACAGAAAACTAAAATATAAGTTTGATAGACACAAAACAGCAATGTTATGTGAAGTAAACTTGTTAAGGAAATAAAATATGTCAGAAAAAAATTTAAATATTTAATGTAGAAAAGAGGTAGATTGTTAATAATGAAATTTTTTAGCAGCTTGTTTAGTCTTAAGGGGTAGGTTGAGTTATTTTTTGTGACGTTTAAAAACCTAAATTGTAGTTCTGGGTCAAAATAGTTTTCTGCAGTGAATGTCTGGGCTGGAAAGGTGGTACGATTAAAAAAGGGGGGTATGCGGACTATATTTAAGGAACAATAATCGCAGGAAGGAAAATTAGGAACAGGAAATTATAACTATTATTATTAAATAATAATAATAATATTACAAATGATAAAATTGTCATTTTAAATATCACGGTATTAGCTTATGAAACAAACACAACAAAATTAAAATCAACATTTAGATGACCTAAATCTCAGGTGCACTTTCCAAGCAGGAACTGTCAAAAGGCACGACAGACTTACTGAGAAGCTGTGGTTGTGGCTGAGACAGTTGGGAGGGGGACTGTCCAAACACAAATGGACTGTGGACAAGGGAGGAAGAGGAGGAGGAGGGAGTTTGGGCAGCTTGTTCAAAAATGGAGGAAGAGGGAGCTGCTGAGAGGAAAGGCCCAGACTGAATGGAATTCAGTATGGCACTCAACCGGTCACCTGCAAACAGGAGACAAAGGAGGTGGAACAACTACAGCTTCAACTAGGCCCGAGGTTTTAGTGCAATGAGGGTCATTCACTGGCAATCATTCAGTTCTTGTGCACAACTGAAATGATGTGTAAAATGAGAATTTAAAAAGAAACACAATCTTTACTTGACAAGTCAAGTAAGAAGGTCAGCTGCAGCATTGTGACAGTTGCTACTGATGCTACTGCTTTAATGTCACTAAGTACAACATAAAGTGGACATACTTACAGCCCTAGTTAATTGGGAATAGATCGTGAAAAAAAAGAACCTCACTTAAGGTGAAGTTTGTTCTCAACTTTGCTGAAAAGGTCTCTTTGGTCTAGTTTTGCAGTTTTTCATTGGATCTAAACAAATTATTAAAATATATATATATATATATATATTTATTTTTTTTTGTAGTGTATGTATCTAGTAAGAAAACAAGACAAATGACAGAAGAATGAAAAGCATAAGCTGCATTGCAGAGTTGTCAAAAAGGAAAGTGATCTTTGAAAACCTGATACTGATAAAACATGTAAAAGGGAAAAGATGAAAATCAAAAGGCTAGTTAAAAGCAGATCTTTCAGGGATATGTAAGCTTTACCTTTGTTGTTGGAGATCCCATAGTCAAAGCCCTGGGCTCCATTTGAGGCTGTGGATCTGTTGAATGCCTGCACAGAGAAAGGGCTGGGAGGTGGAGTCTGTGTCTCAAGAAGAGCTTGTTCTGTTAAAAAATAAATCACAAAATGATCTTCAGTTTAACAGGAGAAAAATCACAAAAGAACACTGCTTACCCTCGTCATGTCTGAGGTACTGATTTCCTCCACGGTCCCTTGCCAATGACCAGGCTTCTCCTTCATCACTTTCACAAAACTCCACAATGCTATTCTTATCCAGCTGTATCCATGTTCCCTCTGAGTTGACCACCTAATGCATAAAGAACACTCTTTATCCATTCTCACACATTTTTACCAACTAGAGGCAAAACCAAGCCCATTCACCTCATTCGAGTAGATCAATAGAACACAGAGTACAGGCCATATTACTGTTGATCACTCACATGCGCTCACAGTTTTCAAAGGATTGCACATAAATCATTATTTAACCGCATATACAAGATTACTCCTATGCCACTTACAAATAAATCTCAATTAAGTGATTGTAAGAGTATGAATTTCAATGACCACAAACAAACCCAGAAACATGGATTAAATAATTATTGCAGTCTCACAAAATAAAATTGCTGAACAGCATGACACACCAAAGTCAATAATCAGATCCCACAGTGCAGTTTTACATCTTATTACAAGGTGAAAGAAAGTCCACTGTACCTAGTTATTGAACTATTGTTAAAAAGGGCAAGAAATAAAGTGTGGACAATAGCCCCTGGAATTTGCAATCAGACTCCCAGAAGAAGTGTTCTGCCAGCTCAAATGACAACCTGAAAGTGCAATGGATTAATAGACAAACTATTATTAGTTATAAAGCCTGAAGACACAAAAGTGAAACCCAGCAAGGAAAAAAAGCAAGAAAAGTCAGAAACATACCAACCACAGCACCCAATTTAGCACTATTAAATTATGCCCAAGAGCACAACAGCCACTGCACTTCTACATTTTTGATTATGGAGTTACTCAAGCCATGAAAACGGTGCATTTTTGGGGTGAGTGCGTACCTCGCCTATTGCCTTGACTTTGTTGCCAAGTACTAACATTCCAATGGGGATACCCCTAAGGTTTGGGCAGCTTCTGATGTTGTGACCAGAGGGGCCGGTCTTCACTACCTTATAAAGCCCTGGGCCGCCGCCCTGCCCTGCCCTGCTCTGCACCCGAATGGGGGCTTCGTGGGAAGGGCAGCTGCTCACCTCCTTTACGTTCTCCTCCGACTGGCCCCTGACCTCCTGTAACAGGTAAGAAATGGATGTCAACCAAGATGTAGAAAATTTGCAAAGAGAAGTGAGAAGATGAAATACTGTATTAAATGTGTGCATTTGTCTGTTTCAGAACCTCCAAAATTGACCATAATGCTACAAAACTCCTTTCATTGCTGAACAGTTTTTGTAGTAATAAGAATTGTATTGTATAGGTTTTAAGTCGCTAATATCTCTGGAATATATGATGCAAAAGAATGCAGGACTGCACACAGTGTAAAGAAAACCTCATGCAAATTTGACCCCATGCAACATTAAATACATTTTGTTACCATTAGTTGTGCTGTGTTCTCTTTTTAACACAGGACTGAAAAAGAATAAAACAGGCAACCATGCAACTGAGACTGAACCGTGCAATTATTCATACTGTGTGATGGGACTACATAGCCACAAGGGTTTAAAAAGACAAGCAAAACTATACATTTGAAGTTGTATAAGAAAGTCAAGCTACATTTCCCTTAATTCCATAACTCACCTGTGGGGGAAATATAGATAAGGGTGTCCATGACAAAAAGCCGATATCCCTGACTCCTTGGCTAGCGTTAAAGACATTCTAAGCAACAGATTGTAAGAAAGTCAAGAAACAGTGGTTGATCCAAAAATGAAAAGGGAAGAGTTGGGGATATGTACCAGATGTATTTTTTTGGAAGAATGTAAATTATTATTTTGTAATAATTTATAAGGTGGAGATAAGACTGCACAGTTGATGAAGAAAAAAAACTGTTATACACAACAACAAACATAAAAGGAAAAAAGGCAGTTCACAATGTATCTACAGTTTGTTTTAGTTTTCCTTATCTGTGATCAATGATCAAATAAAATATTGAATAACTTCAAAATAAACTTCCAAAAAAATCCCCCATTTGACTAATGTAGAAGTGTGTCATGCTGTTCAGACTGAGACTTCACATGAAAATTAGGCATCTCAATGCAAGGAGAAATTTACAGAGCTTAAGAAAATAGGGATGGGTATCGTTAAGATTTTAAAAATATTACTGCTGTTATTGACACTCTTGATAATTGGGAACTGCTGATAAAAATTTACCAAAGTGCAAATTTAGGTACACTTAAATTTAATAACATTTTACAGTTTTCATTAATTCATTCATTAGAGCACACTGCTCACTTGAAAATGAAATAGGGGTCCTTTTAATAGAACATTTAATTGAAAAAAACAATTAAAATATCTAGAACTACATTAATTCATGTCAATAGCCTTTTGAAACATTTGAACATTATTTGAATTAATTGAAGAGATCCAATACCTAGGGCTAAATCGTAAGAAACAGGAGTAGTCCATTTTCAATGCTAAGTTTGATGAGAAGAGCACAGCACAGAGAAAGCCGGACATTGTGCATCAAAGTGAGTCACATGCAGGGTACCCATCTTATGAAAGAGAAATTTTGTGATGCCAGTGCAGAGCATATATAAAGCAACTACAGAATGGCTTTGTATGATAGGAGTTCAAAGTTTATTAGATGTTCTGGGCCAACATCAATCATTAGTATTATTACATCAATAATTAATAGGGCCAAATGCTGGAAATAAAAAAAACAATGGTCCCAATAGACTATTGTTACTGTGACAAAGCACTAGTTTTGAGTTCCCATCCCTAGGTAAGAAATAGGTGACTGCTAATAGGTGATTGCTTCAAAGTGACTGCTTCATGACAGAAAACCACATTCATTGCACTGTGATGCTATTTTGCCATGTTAAACACAACTACAAATTCCCAAAGTTGTCTAGTATTGCCTACTAGATGTAACTTTTATGATCTTTTTATATGGCATGGAGTTAAGGGTTTCCATGCTGCTAACAGCAACTGTTCATGTTTGAGAGTGAAAAAGCCATGGGTAGAACAACAACACAATGCCACTAAGGCAACAGAAAATAATTGCCCTTTTGTCAAATGCCAACTGGGTTTATTGCAATGTCTTTTAAGGCCTTTAAGCAAGTTTTCCTTAAATAAATTTGTGACTGCATAGAATAAACGCATGCAACTCTCTGTTCTGTTCCTGTTTACAGTTGGTTAGTACATTGTCAGTAGATCTTTTCATGCAAGTGAACACCGCAACAAGCCATATTTGATGATCTTAGGGTGCGTTTACACTTACACACACATTATATCCAAATTGTACCTAAACATGGACTACAACAGGACCCAAGTCTACAACAAAACTAAACTGCACCAAACCAAACAAGTGTGAATGCACCCTTAGATGACCATACTATGAAGACACTGTTAGTGTCAGGCAGAAACAACCATCATTAAAACAATTTATCTTTGCTTGAGTTTCTGAGGAAAAGACCACAGGAGCCTTTACCATAATAAATCTGATTAAAAGTCTGATTGTTCAAAGAGGCTTTTACTTACGTCAGTCGGGACCAGAAGGTTCCTGCCCAAGTGCTGGTTAAAAGAGAGGCACCAGGCCTCAGTGTACCCATTCATGCTTGGGACATACTTCTTCACAGTTTCATCATTGAGTCTGAGCCACACACCGTCATCATTGTGGATCTGAGAAAAAAACAGCCATTCCACCTGTTACTAATAGAAGTCAAACAATACACACAGCACCTGAGGCTACAGAAAACATTCTGGGTCAGATTAGTAGAAAATGAAATTTTGTTTGTTTTGAATTCTCTATCATCTCAAGGGGCCTGAAAGCAAGTGAAGCAACAAAGATAAGAAAAACACTAAAACAAAAAGTGACACTATATACTATATAGTACTGTACATCCCATCAGTTACCTCATCAATGAAAGTGATAGTGCCATTGACATGCACTGTGCCTATTTGTTCACTCTGCAGGGAGGGGTGACTACGCACACGCAGACCTGCGCTGTCCTTAGAAACAAATTTGCGGACCTGAGAGAAGCAAAGGTGAGAGGAGACTGTGAGAAGCTGAGCAGAGTACAGTTAAGCAGCAGTTTACAGCACCAGACACATTGAAAGTTGACATCAGTTGTCATTGCGTATAAAGAGTTAGCAGGATGAGAATTAAATTACTGAAGCAATTGAATTATGTTCCAACTGCTTAAAACCACCTTTAACCACCTTTTGTTTACTGAGGTGACATGTATATACAGTATCCTATTGTTTGACAAGGTTGCCTGTATGGGCTGAAATAACTTACTTTGCTGGGCTGAGGCTCAGCTTTTGGCTTTACCATCTGAGTTCCAGGAGGTATCATGCCCTTTGGAGGGTCTTTGACCTCCACTTCCAGACCAGCATCTGTAATTAAATACTGTGTCTTTTAGCATCAAAACTAATTTAGATTTTTTGAAAAACATAATATTTGAATAAAATCACCTATTTCAATCCCATCAATGGTAACATGAATTGTGTAAAGACCCACAGCTCCAGGAGTCCAATTGGCACTGTAGGTCCCATCAGTGTTGGCACGAATCAGCATGTTTTCACTGGGTCTAAGTAGGAGCAAATCAATAAGAACACAACATCTCACTAAGTGTTTTGATTGCACCTCACTTACCTCTTTGGAGTAGGTGAAGCAAAGCGCAGTTCCTCAAAAGAATAGTTTTCATACGCCTGTAAAAGAGGGGTAGTTAATAATGAGATCACTTAGTTCATCAAGCATACTGAACAGCTCTGAGCTAACCTTCATCATTGTTATAGCGATGTATCGGGCTTCCTTTACAATCATTGGTTCATATGTGGCCTCTAACTTTGGCGTCGGTAGCCCTCCAAATGTCAGATCAGGCCCAGAAGATGATGGAGAGGATCCTCCAGGAAGTTTCTGCAACTTCTTCATATTTTCAGGCTGTACAGACTTCTTTTGTGACACTGGTACCGCCTTTACCTCCACCTTGAGATACAAACACAATGGGCAATTTAGTATAATACTGCATGGGTGATTATCTTAAATTAAACAATTTCTTTACCTTCATGTTGGGTACATGGACCACATCACCATACTGGTCTTTGGTCTGAACAACAACAGTAGTGGGCCATCCACAACGGATGTCATCCTTGTTTAAGATCAAGGATGTCTTCTGGGGGTCTGCATATGAGTCTGGCTGCAGCCATCTGCCAATAAAGGACAAAAAATGTTGTAGTCATTCATCATTGTGAAATATTTTGATTCAAGAAAAAGACACGATAATGTCAAAAGGCATTCTTCAAAAACCTCTTTGGTGTCTACCACTCTCATGCACCTGTGAATTATCTGTTCATTAAGCAGGTGCATTTTTATTGTTTGGCTGTCATACCCGTTTCTATGACCTGTGCTGTTTAACAAGTGTTAAATACATATTTAATGTTACAATTTTACTGTAACATTAATAGTTTCTTGTATACCTGGCCAGGCGTCCTCCACTTGAATTTGGTACACAGGTAATGAAATCTTCGAGAAAAGAGTGCTCATTGGTTTGGAGATGCAAAGGCAGATTTCCCTCCAGGGCTTCGAGTATTGTTGGAGAGTGGGATAAAGCCAAGCCTTTCCCCAAGATTCCAGAGTGTGTCTTACACACCTAGCAAAAACAAGCCAATATTGTAAAAATAAAGAAACAACAATTTTATCATGTAGCTTAAAAAAACAAACACTATACCTGAAGTGATGCTTCCTCAAGTATCTCAAGATCTTCTTCTAGCTCATTACCTAAATAAAAAATATAAATACATAATTAACAACATTTGTAGATCTCTTTACAACAGTAGATTTTGCCTTACCAATTGGAAGGGCAAGGTCTTTCTTCATCAGAGCTGCTGCACACACACTACCCAAGTAAGCCAGCTCTTTCTCTAGTTGGATAATGCCCTACAACAGTAAGTTATAGATAGTCACAGTGGTTCTTGTTGTTTTATTAAAGATCTATTGACTAATGAGTTATTGACTAATGTAGTTTTTACCTCATCTGGACCAGGATTGAATTCATAACCCACTGCAATACATTTGAATCCATAGAAACAAGCCTTTTCGTCCTTTACATAATCAGATGCAGTTTCTAGTGAAAATAAGACTTCATTTCCTGTGAGAAAATTAAATAATTAGCAATGAATCAATACAGATAATAAAATGTATGATGACTGATGAAAAAAGTTTTTACCTGGAAGCACAAGTACAGTTGTTGGCCATCCTGTGGAGCCAGAAAACTTTTTGAGTTCAGTCCATGTGTTGATGGTGTCATGAATTAGTGGTTTGCCCCCAAGGCTGGCCAGGTGAAGGATTCGGCTGGGAATAAGAAGGCGGAGGACATCTTCTGGTTGTGCTGTGCCACACTGAGGATCAAACTCAACAGTAGTCCAACGTACACAGTCTGGGAATGACACCTAAAAACAACATTCATTTAAAAAGTTGAATCCATTTCTATGGAGTTGGTTTAACATTAGTTTAGACAACCTTTATTGATCTAGAAAGGAAATTGGACACAGTAGCAAAAATATACAATAAAAAAAATAATATATAGTAGATATAAAATATATTTATGCTGCAATAGGTGACAGAGTGGGGAAAAACAGTTCAAAGATAGAAATAATGACTTACATCAAGTTATCTATTAGATCTAGTTTACCTTATACTGTGTGACACCAGCTTGCTTGTATGGATGGTCACTTTCAATCACTGCGTAATGACTAGAGGTTGTACAAGCTGAAAGGCCCTGCTCAGGCTGGTTGCCAGTAGTACTGTCAGTGGATTGGTTGGGATTGAAGGTTGGTGGAGCATATTTTTGGTTAAGAGCAGAAACAGCGGGAAGCAACTCTTGGACAAGGCCAAAAACCTCAACAGCAGCCTAAAGTGCAAAAATAAATAAATACATTATCCAAAAATGAATAAATTATCAAAATGCTCATTTACCAGTCAGCATAAACCTCATACCTTCGGCACAGATGCTGCGACTGGTCCAATATGAGCCAGGATGAGAGGTAGGAGCATAGAAAACAGGCTAGAAGAACTCAAAAGTTCTGGAATATCATCAGCTGTACAACAAAAGAAATTGATATTTATTCAGTAATTGTTATTCTTTTTTCATTTTTTGGTAGTGATGAAATATTTATGTGTCCATTAGCTTAATGACACTCACCATCAACAGCAAACGCTCGATGGAGAAGGTCTTTTGCTGCCCTCACCACAGCACTGACCACAGAGAGAGCTCTACTACAGTTTTTATCTTCTTCGTTAGCTTTGCTGAGAAGTTGTGACTGGAGATCTCCATCATACTCACTCCTATGAACAGAGAAAAAAAATCATTCCTGTATAAACATTAAGTTAAAATATAATCTAAATGCTTTTACCTGTAGTACAGAATCTGTGGGATCTGTCCTCGGGTTTGGTTGGTCCCATTGCTGCTCAAACTGCATGTACTAAAGGTGAAGGACACACCATCAGAGCACTGCACTGTGGTCATTCCCCCATCGCCATTAGCTGTACGACTGCCATAGTTTCGCAGGCGAACAGCATATTTCACTCCTTCCTGCAACCCAACAAATACAGCAAAAGGCACATTATTGACAGCAAAATCTTAAAATCTTAAATGTGAACATGTAACATTGCATCCTACCTTCAGTGGTACAGCTTTATCCAAGCGTATTTCTGCAATATCACTGGGAGAGTCATCTGTGCTGTAGGTTCCCTTCACCAGCTCCAGTGAAGTCCATCTATGTGAATGAGCTGAATCGCCAGGATGTTCAGTCTGAGCCTAAACAAATACAATATAAAGTATGCAGTGATGGACGATTTAGTACAAATGCATTACTAATACAACTATTACAAATACAAAGTCTTACATCATCAGCGAGCACTTCCAGTTCATACTCATGAATACCTCCTCCTCCATAGACACAGACTCCCACTAAAACAACCCCAGGTTTGTCCACAGTCAGACAGATAGCATCTGGAGAACCATTGCCTGTGTTCCAACTCCGACCTTGGCTTGTTTTGGTGAATCGGTTAGGAGATGCTTTGACAGAGTGAAGTGAGTTCAGCCCATCAACCTGTTGGAAAATATTTAAAGAAGAAAGCTAAGGCAAATAACAGGTGCAACTGAGCCCCAACTGAGTTTCCTAAGTGGTTAGATAATGTTGTTTGTTCATACAGGGAAATTATTGTTGAAAGGCATAGGATGTACAAGAGATGTACACTGTTTAAAAACAATATTACAAAAGCTAGTCACATTTCTGCATCACGCACTTTGGGAGAGAGCAATGGTTTCCTTGACAACAGACAGCGGGAAAAACATGAGTTGCCGCCAAATGTTGGTTACTATGGTGACATAATCTGCCCAACATGAGTTTTTGTGTAAATTGTGGGATGACAATTATAATAGGACTGTTTTGTTGACACTTCTGGCTTAGCAGACTTAATTTAAGTCCCTTTCTGAATTGTATGTAGATTTTTAGTTGTTTTTTTTTTTTAGTTTTAGTTTTATTTGTATGAAAACTATAAAATGTAATATTTACCTCAGAACCAAGGGCGGAGGCAGTAAGTTCAGAAACTATGGAGGCAAGCAGGCCACAGGTGTTTGAGACCAAATGTGGGGAGAAAAGCTCGACTTCTTTCCTGAGACTCTTTCTTACTGGCAACACAACAATCACCAGCATCTTCTCCAGCACCTCCCGGAAACTTGTCATGCCCATTAGATTCTCTTCAGTCTAATGAAACAAATATCAACTGTCAACTTCTGCAACAATACGCACTTTAAAAGTCACTTCAACTACTCACATGGCTTAGTTTCTCCATGTGGGCTACCAGCAGGGGAAAGCGGTGAGCTAGTGCAGAATCATTCTCTGTGCTGACCTGTTTGACCAGTGAGCGGAGAAGTACTTCACCATCATATGCAATCGGCAAGATGGATGTCAACTTGACAGATGTGTTACAAAGAGCTGACATAACAGCGGCAAGCAAACGGCTGCTGGACGTGCGGAAGTTTGCTTCAGCAATATCCTGGAAAAAGGAGAAATTTATAAACCAATGTAAAATGTGAGCCTACATTGCAAAAGTACTATGAACATTACCTGATCTAAGCAATTGAGCAGATCACAGAGGCATGCCCATTGCAGAGCAGGTGTAGGGTAGAAGGAATGGAAACAGGCAGTGAATGTGTTGTGGCACTCTTGTAACACTGCTTCCAGCAGAGTAAGGGGCTGAGACAAATACCCCTGGGGGTCATTGTCCAGTTTGGTTATGCAGTTGTCTATTCCTTCAGATAAGATTCTTTTCAACAGACTGCGTGTCTTTCCCACGCACTCTGCCAGTTTGCTTGACTCCTCCACAACAGCCTTTGTGCTGGCTGAAAATCAAAATAACAAAAGAAAACCTTATCAGTATTATACATTTTACTGTATGTAGTCAAGGTGCCATTTTGCCAATTATCCAACTCTTTCTATGTCTAGAATATAGTATGGTGATCAAAAAGAAATCTACCTGCAATAGGAAAGATCTCACAGATGTACACCCTGAGAAGGCGAAGGCAACATGTGCCAACAAATCGCAGTCTCTCCAGATCCAGCAGGGTGGCTGTGTATTGAAAACCCTTAAGGCCACGCAACTCCTCCACTCCCAGAACTAAAGTGGTCCAGCTCCAATGAAGAATACTCAGCAAGGACTCAAAACATTCCTAGAGAGACATTTTAAACATTTATCGCAAATGTCAAACTAATGCATTGGCAATCACAATTCGTATACAAGTTTTCTTACCACAGAAACTGTTCGAGCAAAGGAGCGCTTAAGGATATGAACTGGCTCACTTGTTTGCTGCTTTCCTTTAGAAGCATTGCCATCATTTGATGGAAGCCTAATGTGATCAGATACACATTAATTGGTTGAACATGAAGAATAATTAATCTATATGTTATAGTTAAGCTATACAATATGTTACCTGTACAGTAGTTGTGGTATTTGACCAGCATTAACATCTGTGCCATTGTTTGACTTCTTGGAGCTTTTGAACTGAAAGATCACTCTAAAAGTTGACAAATGTTATTCAAAAACTGTCGAGGAAGTATTAAAAAAATTTAAGATTTTTAATTTTTTTTTACCCGTCATCAGTAGTAATGGTAGCCTGACCATGAGAACCACAATCACTACTAGGACCAGACACTCGCGCCCATGCCACATACCACCAGCCAAGCTGTAGCAGTACTGGTTCATCAAACATCATGGCATACTTTTCCCTAAGTAACAAACGCAACAAGACATTGACAGAGAGAGTTTGTATCAACTGATCTCTATAACTCTATAGAGTAAGTAAAATTACCTAGCAGCACAGTCATAGGCTAGCACATCTGTCTCTGCAAGAAGATCACCATCTGTTTCATGGTCACCTCCATCAGGTCCCAATTCAAAAAGCTTTAAAAAATTGAGAAAAGTATTACTGAACTCATTAATGGCAAGAATGTCATTTAAGTATATCAGAAAATGTTACCTTGATTTTGGCAGTATATTCTCCTCGTCCACCAAACAGCCCCAAGCCACCCAACAGAATGTCTGCATCAGCGCAGAAGCGAATGGCTTCAACAGAATGAGCGGAATAGCCCCAACCACCACCATGACCTAAAACAGTACAACAATGCTTTAAGGGCACAAGTATTGGGGCAGCATATTTATTAAACACAAAAATGATACTAACTCTCAAAGCGGTTCACCACACTGTAGTCTTCCTTGGAGTAGACTTTCATTACAGCCTGGGTCTCTTCCTCTGCACTTGCTATACCCATCTTTAGCTCCTGCATTGCAGCCAGTGTGTCCAGGCAGCCTATTTAAATAATAAACCTCATATGCATGACCACGATAATGCAAGGAATTGTACAAACTAAGGGTACACAATATAGGAAATAAAAGTAATATTTAAAATTATAACTATGTTGAATATTGAAATCATTTGATATAACTAGTTTTAAGACAAACACCAGTTACCAGCCAGGAGGTGCTACTATAAATAATGGTACATACATTTGTTTTTCACATCTCTTACAGTTTAATTTCTGGAAGAAAAAAGATGAAACTATTTGTTACCAAGAATATGAAGGGCTGCATGAGAACGAGTGGTTGATGCTTGGGACCCTGAAGGCAATGCAAGCTCTGGGCTAAGAATGCTGCAACGAGACTGTAGATCTGTAGCTGTGGGCATTCTGGCATCAGCTATAACAGCATTGTAACACCACATTTCTCTGGAGGCAGGCAAGAATCTGAAAATGATCACAGAATTAACAAATTAATGTTAATCCACTGATTTGCTAACAATAGGTAACAAAAACTTCAAACCTCCAAATAACATCATAGACTGGGTCAAGACAAAGGCCAAATCCCTGAAGATCTTCTTGTTCAGAGTCGTTGAAGGTACGACAGCTCCCATCCATTTTGTTGATCAGTAAGCATTTGAATGGAGGGGGCTCAGACACAGATGACGGTACAAGACCAATTATATGTTTGCTAGCAAAGATTTCTGAAGTAGCAAGTACATGGGAATTAATAAGAGCCTCGTCAATCCTCAGAAAGGTTTGGTCTCCACTGGCACCAATCCAGGTAGCTTTCCGTCCATATTTAGCCCCAATATTAGGCATTGGAGATGGCTTTGCGTTCCAGTAGGGCATATCTAATATGGGCCTGCCAAGTTGTCCTTTCTAAAAAAAAAAAAAAAAAAAAAAAAAACAGAAAGAAAATTATAATGCTTTCTCAAAATAGTTGAAGTCATATTCAAGAGTAAAAATTAAAGACAAATTTTAGCAAATTTCTTACCGAGAAGCTGCCAAAAGTAAATACTTGTCCATCCAGTAGAAGAACAGCAGTGTGGTTACTGCCTGCTGTCACTTGGACACTGGGACCTGGGAGTGCCTGGACCAAAGTCGGCGATCCCCTAAAGTTGATAGATAGTTGATAAAGATATGTAGTTGGATTCTGAATGCTTTTTTGTACTAAATAACTAAATAATCATATCATGTACCTGGAGTTGACATCACCATGCCCAAGCTGTCCATGCTGTCCATAACCAAATGTGTAGACATCTCCATTTACCATTAGAACCACTGTGACATGAATGATAATGCCATGTTTATAAATGAAGATTTGTTTAACATTACAGCACAACAGAATTTAAAGTTACCCGAGTGGTGGAAACCGCAGCTGACCTGAACCGCTCGCAGCTCACAGTCAAACCTTACTGCTCCAGGAGGGTAGGTGGTGATTTTGCTGGCATCCTTTTCTCCTCGTTCACTGCTCCCATCTGTAAGGCACATACAAGAGTAAGTGAAAAATGATTCAGATAGGAGAGAAAGTGTATCCACTGTTGTTCCTGCAAACGGCTGGAAAAAAGACTGGAGTAGTGGAAGGACCGAGAAGAGATAGGAAAAGAGAACCAAAGCACAAATAGTCCAACTCCATCATAAAAGGTTTTAGTGGATAGTTTTTTGTTTCAATAATAAAGCACACTTCAAAAGATCTCTCACAACTTAAATGTGTTGTAACTGTACTTTTTTTTATTTGACTTTCCCAATTACTACCAACAAAATATATAGTTCAGACACACAAATATTTGGCATTAACCACTGAATGGCTGGCTGAAATTCCTGAGCAGAAATTTTAAACAAAAACTATAGACGGCGCTTAATGGCAGACACTCACAAATACAGTTGCTGTAGACAAAGCAAAGTGACAGTGATCATAAAGTAATATATAAAAAAAAAACTCAACTTGCAGTTTTCTCATCATTCCTATGTATATGAAGCAAAGACACTGATTAACAAGATCTTGAACCAAATCATTATATAAATATTTATGAGTTGGGGTAAAGAAAAATCTCATAACAGACCCCTAAAATTTCATTTCTGTCAATAATGTGGTATATTATTCATAAATTACACATCATAATAAATATAGACCATTCCTGATAGATCCTTGTCAGTAGTAGTCAGTAGCAATTATTTTCTCAAGGGTATTTTTTTTTTAAAAGCTGAAAAAAGAATCCGGCCTTTGGATAGTGAGAAAGGAGGTGGGCGGGACAGCCACATTGGGAGATGAGTCAAAGGGGTGTCTCTGCACCCATTGAATTAGTGAAGACCATAGTACCTTTGTGCTTGTCCCGTTTATGCCTTAGTGCCTGAAGGGGTCTTATTCTGGCTAGGGCCTGCTCACGTTGGTTCATAAAAATGGGACCAGGAAAAACAAGAGGGCCTGAGGGAGAAAGAAACTTTCACATGCATGCACAATGCACACAAATGGGAGAGAACACATGATAATACTACACCACAACAATACACGCACACTGAAAATTTATGAACACAAGCAAGGGGGAAGTCACCAAAGTTCAACACCCAAGCTCACACAGCAGTAAAGCGTACTGTTAGCGTCACCTACAAATTCTCTCTGCCTATGTTTATATACAGTGTAGAGGTGTATCTTGCTAAAGCAAGAAAAATCAGGTCATTACTGTATGCACTCTGGTCCAATTAAGGACTGCTGCACATATCCATACCTCGACCTTCTTCCAGTCGATGTCGCCGGTTGATCCTTTGCCGTTTCTCTTCTTGACGGATCTGGATGTGCTCTTCAATGTTAACTCCTGGAGGGGGAGGGACAGGCACAGCTAAAATACAAAAGACCCGAGGTACAGGCAGTCCAGACAAGATGCAGACGAGGAGAATGGGGAAGACAGAGCAGAGCAGACACTTCAATGAATAATGGAATGATGCAATGAAAAAGCAATGATTTTAACACACAAAAAAGTCAAATAAGAGGTAACACAGCCATAAATACTGCATTCAACTGGAAATAATGGTACAAAAGAAGCGAAAGCAACAGTGCAACGGTGCAGCATACAATAACTTTCAGAGCAGTTTGTTCAGATTCTGAGAAATTATGTTACGCATGTATTGATGCTGACCCTGGGTTAAGATTGAATAAGGTTTACCACATGCAGTTTCAATACGTAGTTAAAGGGCCCATATTAAGCTATTTTTTAAAATCTATGTTATAATGTTGTTTCCTCATCCTTCTCCAGAGTTTTGTTTCATTCAAACATGTTTAACACACAAATTCTGCATATTTAGACTTCAAACACTGTTTTTAAACTCCATACACCTTCACTAGAATCATTTAGATAATATCAGCTCTACAATTTCCAATCTCTGCTAAAGAATAGGTAAAAGGGAGCTGTTAACTTGAAGACTACCACTTGATGCATTTTGAGCTGTAGACAAACCAATCATTAAGGGTTACTCAAAAATGTGTAAATAAAATAAAATACAACTCTAGGTATGTTTTGAAAGATGTAACAACATTCTAACATGGCTTAAAGGACCTTTAAAAACTTGAAACGACAAAGGTGTGTGATTTTTTATATATTAAAAAAATATATATATTATATATATATATATATATATATATATATATATATATATATATATATATATATATATATATATTTTTTTTTTATTTTTTTTTTTAAATAATGTGTCACTTGTCATACCTAATAGAAGGTCAAGGGGAATCATTTCTTTCACTGCATCAAAGATGCCCCGCTGCCTTGCCTCCTGACCATCCAGTTCTCTGGCACAAGCTTTACAGCAACCACACACTGAGCAGCCAGACTCTCCAGAACCACAGCCACAGATCCTGGGGGGTTTAACAGATTTAGTTGTTCTAACAGGCATAATAAAGTTCAATTAAGTAAATACTACTACAGATTACAATATGCAATGTTTTAAAGGTAATTGTTTATTCTTTCTTACCCTCCTGGTACTCTGTCAGGACGCCCACTACTGACACAGCTTGCCCCATAGCCTGTACAGTCTCCACACACTGTGCAGACCATGCACTGATCCAGTTTCCATTTATGCATCCCTGGCTGGCACATCATACTTTTTTCTTCTTTCTCCTCTAGTTCATCCTCCAGGTCTTCATCCATTGCTGTAGCCATGCTCTCCACACCAAATGCTAATATAAAAGGTATGGTTAGAAGACAAACAAAAATCAGCAGAGCTGAATTGGTACTAAGTATATAACTGTATTTAAATATAAAAAATCCACCTTTTCCTGCCTGGCTTATAGCTCCAGTATCTCTGCCACATTGACCCTTGTTGTTGACACCAAAAGTCCACACCTCTCCACTTTTGGTCAACACGCAGGTGTGGGCTTTCCCCATAGCAACCTGAGTTACAAAATGGCCTTTCAGATCCGTAACCTGGCCTGAAATGAGGAAAGACAATTAAGATTGAATTCTGAAGTTATTTTCAATTTGTCACATACACAAAATAAAATATGTAGTGAAATGCTTATTGTACCTTCCAGGAAACAATAAAAAATAAGTAGAATAGAAATAAATAAGAAGTGGCTTACATGTGCTGTCACTGTAAATGGCATCTTTCCCAAACATGTACAGTTCTCCATCCTTTGTAACAATACTGCTACTGCCATTGTTGCAAGCTGTGTACACGGCTGTTTTTGTTTCTAATTTGATCATCTTCTTGGGTTTGTAGGGCTTAGGTTGTCTGCGACTTTTAGCTGTGACACAATGAAACAAATATGGTATACATTAGCTTCCATTACTGCACTTCTTGCTCAAAAGTGAAAGCAGGCATCCTGTTATTGGTGACAGCTCAGTTGTTATTTTTAGTTTTTCTTACTGGATTCTCCATCTTCTCCTTTACTGGCAGAGCCAGTAAAAAATACACTTCCATCTTCAGCCACAAGCAGTGCATGAGAGCCGTCATGTCCAACTGAAAATTGAACAATTTTGGGAGATTTGGTCACTGGCAGTTCCACCCACTTTCCTGCTGAGGGTCCACCTTGCTTGATACCAAGGCTCTGATATTTTCCTGTATAGTATATCTGAGGAAAAAAAGGTCAAAGACAAAGTTTAAAAGCACAGGAATGCAAATTGTGTTGTCTTCACATCCTTATAAACAACAATCCTTTACTGGGTTTTACATAAATGTTTCATTCACAAACTGTGAATGAGTCCATGGTCACTAACACAGGGTCCCAGGGTGAATAATAAGTGAACTTTGTACCATGATGACACATATAGTTATAGTTGTAGGTAATCTATGCAAAACTGTTGTTGTGGTAGACCTTTTCAGAAACTGTGCAAAAAGCAGCTACTCTTGGCTGCCATTTACTTAAGAGGCACAGTGCATCACACCTACAGCATGAACCCACATCCACTACAACACAGAACCACCTAAACAGTTTGGATTTTGTCTTTAAAAGCACATTATTGTTGCTTATAACAAAGTATAACTTCATCACCAAACACAACACTACTTTTCACAGCAAACCAGAAACTGAGAAGAAGAAGTCTGCAGAGTCACCTTTCCAGAGGCTGTTTTCATGAGAGCGAACTCCCTGCCAGCTCCAATAAGTGCTGCCTCTTCATCAAAACCTGTACCTGAGACAGAGATAACCTTTTATAAACAACTTTTCTGAAACAGATAGTCCTCTTAGGCCAATACAATAGAACTATTACTTACTGATGATGTGTAAATCCTTCTCCAAGTCAAACAGTGATATTCCACAAGCATGCAGACATTTTCTCGCAAGCTTGAGCTGCAGTTCCTGCTGCAGAGCTGGGTCTAGGCTCATTGTATAGATCCGAACCACAAAACCATCCTGAAGGTGTTAAGACCATAGATGTCAGTGATAGACAAGAAAATAAATCATCTTCATTGATTAAATTAAAATGAGTAAATGAATAAATATATGTGATGAACACTGTAGGTATATTATAGCAATCTAGAATATCTTAAGTAAAATCTGACACATAGTACATTTGGCCCAAAACCATTTTCTGCTACAAAATTTACCAAAAGGCTGATGCTTGATTACATAATACACACTGCCATGATGGTTACAATAGTAGAGTTACAACAGTTGAATATCTCCCCCTCCCCCACTCATACTACATTGGGCTTCTTAGAAGATTACATTCTCTGTAGAATAGTTGTATGTAGTGCCAGTGTCATTACTGCAATGTCACATATAACCATCTACACTCACTAAATGCATCAGGGTTATATGACGCAACAGATGTAATCTCCTTGGGAAAGACCACAGGACTTAATGCTCCCTTCAAATCAGAACAGTTTGTAGCCTACAGATTTTAATTAATTTATTCATGATCCAAATCCAAAATCTAGATATTGTGTCAGTGTTTAAGTCACCAAATTGCCTACAGCATAAAGAAGCAGTGGTGGTTAAGCTCTTCAATTTTTAAAAAATGTTTAAAATGTCAATGATTAAAACACATTCAACATACATCTTTGCAGGCTGCGATTTGGTTGATATATTCTCCATCAGTAAAGATGATGTTTTGTCCATCAGAATGTTGTCCTTTAAAGAGGAGATATCGATAATTATATAACTCAATTTATGTCAGACTATTAAAAAAATAAACATATTCCATTACCTGGCATAGAGACGGTTCCCTCATGTTCCAGTGTCTCAGGGTTGATCTTAAGAGCTGTCATACTGTGGTTACTAGTATCACGGTATAACAAGAACCCCTGAAGAGGACAATGATAACTCAGTATCTTTTGTACAACTAAATGAGTTTGTAAACTACGTAAAAGAAACACTACCTGAGCAAAACCCAACCATGATCTTTTCTCCTTTCGATTTCGGATGCGAGATGTGGAGTTGTACACATGGCCCTGAAAGACATTCCCAAGAGACCAGTAAACTAAATTAGTCGAGAGCATTTTAAACATGTATATTGCAGCAATCTGTCCCACATACCCTGACAGTCCCACTGTAGCCAGAGCCAACTTTGTAAAGGCCATCTTTGCAGAGCAAATACAAGAAGGATCCATCCGTTTGAAGAAGACAGCGCTCATCTTCATCTATGGAGACTTCTTTTAGAACCCATTTGTTCATCAGGGCTGCACGTTTGATACCATTACTAAACCAATCCTGAATCTGAATCTTCCCCACTAAAACAGCTTGCACACTTCTCTGCAATGCATTCAAAATAGTGGGAACCTACCAAAACAGAAAAGGCGTTAGGTAAAGAGCTTAAAGCGTAAAGATATGTTATGTGACATTTTGTGATTTTTTTTTTTTACATTCCCCTACAATGATGAAATTTTAGCTTACTGATTTTTATTTCATGGGTAAAGGCGAAGAAAACTACCTGTATGGTCTGACAGGCATGGCTTCCATTGTTTGTAAGAATTGCAGATACAGCCTGGAGGATTTTGCCAGTGTCTCCCCAGGACACCACCAGACTGAAGAGGCAGGCACACGACAAAGCAGTGATAGCCTGACCAGTTGGGTCATTGGGGCCTGTGCTCCGTACTGTGGTTTCAAGCAACAACTGGAATAAAGACTCTAAAAAAATATATGCATTGTTTGGGTCAGTTATTTCAAACATCTTTATCTGAGAGTCAACTATGCACCTGTACACACTGCGCAATTAACACACCATTTTACATTACAGTTGTTTGTTTTGTTATTAAATTCATATCATACCTAACACATCAGGGGGCTCAGTTTGAAAGCCCTCTGGCTGTTGTCCTTGCAGCATATCCAACAAAGCCTGTAGGCTACGCAAACAAAGTGAAGGGTGAGAGAACCGTGTCTCCTTTATTAGCTCAAATACGCCGCATAACCCAATACCAATGATCTACAAAAGAAAGGGAAAAAATATATATTTATAAATTTATTAATTTCTGAAATGCAAAATGCATATATGACAATAAAGGTTGCCTTGATATGCAAATTGTGATAAACTTCATTTACATACAAAATAATCTATTATATATAGATTGCCACCCTTTTAACAGCTCAAAATTCTGACACTATTAAACTCTATGGTCCATACATCTTTATACAACACATTGAAATATTTTTTTATTTGTTATTATTTTTAGCTTTATTCACACCACTTCCCTCAGTGTAGTCATATAAATCAGCAGAGTGTGATCTTTTGTTGCTTTCAGCCATTATTTTTGCAGTCAATAAAAAACAAGGGTGCAATATCCAGAAGTTGTTAGAAATCTGAAATGTATAATACTGGACCATTAAGATTAGAAGTGAACACACTACTCTTACCTGATGGTTCACACTCACTTTTGGCAGCTTGAATGCAGGTTCACGGTACTCTTCCTCTTCTTCACTGTCAGAGTCGCCACTTTGCACTGAGCTCCTAGAAGCCAGTGCTAGGGAGGCCTCTCTCTGCTGCCAGTCCAGCACACAGTGCCGCACATTGCAGTACACATTGAAAGCAGAAGGGTTGCTGTGAAGTTTGATATCTGGCACACACAGGGCTCCATCTAAACTTTCAGCCTAGATGATAATGAAGAAAGCATATTGTTGGAGCAAATCAGAGAAAAAAAGATAACTGTGTTGCAGTCCTGAAGGAACATTCATAGCAGTATTCTGTCAGAATCAAAAAAGCCTTTTGAATATGCCCATCTGAGAAAAGAAGAATGAGCAGCCCCTCTTTTCATATCAATATTTAAGCTTGATTTATTCAAAACAAAAGACAAAACAAAAAGGCTTAAATTATAATTTTCTTTAAAATGTTTCAAATGTTTAACAACATCATTAAAGTTGTTAGATGAACAATTATCCTCCGTCTAAAACAACAACTACATCTCATAGAGACTGCCTCTTTGGATGGAGATAGAGGCAGGCAACAGTTGCCGTGGAAACGGGAACACATTAGGTCGCTCGGCAACAGGACATCATGCACAAGTCAGAGCCACTCCCATGTGTCTCACAGCTACCCATGTCTCTCCGTATCTCAGCCTACTGGCATTCTGACCAACCAAAACATTGCACTTTTATTCTGTAATCAATCAGCTTTATACCTAGTTAGCGCAATAACCTCAAAACCAGTAAATTAAACATGTTTAAAAACATTATTCAATATAATTTTAATTCAAGATAAAAACATTTCTTACCTTTGTTCTGGATTTGACTTTTGATTTGACCTTCTGACGTCTTTTAAGTTTCTTCTTACTCAATGCTTTCTTTCCCCTGGATAAATAAGACAAAAACAGTAACTTAATTGAACTTAAATAAACTTAAATACACATAATTAAACTGTCTGAGTAATGTAATCTTAAAAATACATTATACAAAAATTGGATATGTGATGCTGGCAGCACCCATAAATGTCCATAAAATGTCCAGAAATTGAGTCTCTCTCGCTCTCTCTCTGTCTTAAATGATTGCATTGCAAATTAAAGGCTGTGTTCCCAAAGCACATACACACTTCAGAAAGTGGTAATAGATAAACAACAACAAAGGACAAGTTTGAAAACTACAAATGACAGGCCAATCTGACAGAATGACGTCACCTAAGTGCATTTACTCGCTAGTGCTACTGTACTGGGCACCTGTCCATCATCCTCACCCAAACACTTCAAGAGTACGTGTGTCCAACAACATCTCTGTTTTAATCAGTTACTTTATTATTTCTGCTTGATTACTTATGATGACACCAGCAAATAGCACAACTATAATACAAAATAAATTCACAATAACAGACGATGATGTTAAGTCTGAGCGGAATTCAACACATTTCATGGTAAAAGCGACCAGGCATACATAATCTAGCTTCAGCAATACTAATAATGTAAGATCACGCCTAATATAATACCTGCCCAGGGCCGTATCTGTGCTGTACGTTTGTATGTCTGTACATGCGGAGCTAGGTTAGCTTAATTGCTAGCTACCGTTAGAGTACTAAATGACAGCGCTAACGTTAGCTAGCTTGTTTGGAGTAAACAATCAGTGCATTTAGGGTAATTTAATTGCAGCGACCATTATGATCGAGTAAATATTTGTAATTTGGAAAAAAGACATGCAGTGACACCTTCATTTATGTTTTGTTCTGCCACAGCATTAGCGTGACTGACTGATAAGAGCTAAGGAAGTCATTCCGGCAAAATGCTACTCAGCAATCTGACCCCTACACCCAAACACCAGGCTGCAGCTCTTCTTAAAATGTTTAATTGAAGAATTACTATATATCTGATTATGTCAACCAAAAATAGATGCAAAATAGTGGAGGGCATCTGTGCAGTATGCGTTGATCTAAGAAACATCATAGCTGAATCAAGGGTTATATGGCTAGCACTCATTAGCCTTGCTAGCAACTCAAAACAGCACAGCTACTGTTTATAAAATTAAGAATGAGAAGAACGCAAACCACCCACCTTCCTTGATTTATCCCTTGCTCTTTATCGCTGATAGCTGTGGTATAAATCCTCCTATACCTTTCAGCTAAAGCTCGCCCTGAGAGTAAAAGCTGGTACCGAGTCCGACAGTCTGACTGGGGTCCCTGAACTGGGCAAGACCCCATCCCAGAACCGATGGAGGAGAAGTCGGTTCCAGCAGCAGAAATAACCCGGACACCCAGCGCCATCGACGGCGAGGATGAGGGGAGGACACCTCCACCACCACCGGCGGCGGCCGCTGCCGCAGCAGCACACATCATCGTTTTGGAGAACACTGCATATATCACACAATGTCAGCCAGGCAGGATATAGCCATCACAGGTACACCACCAGTCCTTATATCCAATAGCGTCACATCATTTGATCATTCTTTGGAAAAATATTGTACAATAACACCTAGACCGTCCTGTTATTGAAAGCGCAAATTGTTGCCAATCTAGTGGTGCACCTAACCGTCCACCAATCCGTCCAAGCGCAAACTCCAATCCTCATTCAGTATCCTTCTCAGTTCAAAACAGCGCTGTTAGCAAATATAGCAAAAACACATATCCACATAAAGTCTCTCATCGTGTGTTAGATGGATTCGTCTCTTGAATATTTTTTAGCCTGGAGAGGCAGCACCCTCAGTCGGGCTGCCATCTTAGCTCCATCATCCCGACCCTCCCCTCCCAAGCAGAGTCTTGCGTCGTTAGCATGCCGGGATATTTTCATATGACAAAACTGGTTGCCGTTTATTTGCGAAAGTATGACAAATGGACTGTAGGGCACGAATGGAAAAGTAAGTTTACATGTTATTAAAAACACGAACATGAAATAGCCTTTATTTGTGATTTGTAGCCCTCTACTTTATACATGTGACAAAATTCTGAAGCAGGATCAATGCATTAATCAAGGACCTGGTGGGCTGGACTATTTTCTTTACTAAAAGCCTAGGCTCTTAGGTGTGCAAAGCCCGCGGACAAAACAGGCATATAATAGCCCACATTTTAGTTTATAGGTCCTGTAGGTATATACCTTGAACTCAAAAGTGTGAATAGTGTCAACAGGCCTATGTCATCTTAAAAAAACACTATTCATGCTTCTTATGACTAACTTGTCCCATTTGGATATCATATGAAGCCTAAAAGAAGTACGATTTAGACATGTAGGTGTATGCCTTCTACTCACTTAGCTTATGTTGCTAAAAAATGGAATAACACTGCCTTTCTCACTCTGATTATATTTTCAGCCACGGATAAAGTTGATCTACTAGACCTTTATTGGCCACTGAGCAGCCCACTGGATGAAGAGATCCCTGTAACTCTCATAGCAACCCAGGGAGCATGTTGTCCTATCAAGCATCAGCAGTGTTGACAGGTGACTCTGAACAGAAGAATTTAGCAAACATCTCCTGCGTAATCATAGGACTGGCCAAATGAACAAGGAAAACCTGTCTATTATACTATCCTCCTATCTCCACCTTGGCTTGAAAGTGTGCAAGATGCTGGTAGCTAGTAGAGTGGCTACCCATAGGCTACTGAAAAGTTTGAGAACAACTAAAGCAAACCTAGTCTACTGAATAGAGTATGCCTACAAAATATTTTAATTCAATGTTGGTGGAAGTCTGACTTTTCTTTTGAATGTTTATAACTTAATTTAAATGTCCATAACTTAAACAGTTAACCAGACAATGAAGAGGAAATCTAATGCCATCAGGTGTCAAACATTATCCTTGGAATATTGGATAAAAATAAAGCATTAAGATGATTAAAATATGTTTTTAATAAAATTATACACTTTTGAGAACCATGCAGCATTCCTACATGCAGTCATCATGCCATGGAGAGGTTTGCCCATCATAATAATGTGTCACACCTTAGAGTGTTATGCACCTTTCATACCTTTGATCAGTCACTCTCGGACACTCCCAAAGTGTACTGGCCCAGTTTGGGACATCTTTTCAGACCATTAAATGTCTTATGGATTAATGGGGTTAATTCAGTTTTCATAGTGTTAGGTATGAAAAATATGTAATTATTTGTAAATGGCCAAATTAGCCTAATTTTACCATACCTCTGATAAGACGGTATGGTATAGTATTTTCTTAATTATCCAAAATATCTGCTTTTAACACGCTGTGCAGCTAAAGTGGGCATTGTAACTATATATACAATTCAAGTTTAGATAAAGCCAGTGTGGTTTACCATCACATGTGATGTCTTCAAAAAGGTTTACAGTCTAAAGTGGTCTGTTTATTCAAAAATTTTAAAGTTTTATATACACCAAGAGGATTTGAGCACAATGGATGCCAGCTCAAGAGGCATGCTGAAAGACAGAATTCCTTGATTGTTGTCTGAGGCCACACCCTTGGCCTTGGGATCACCTCCCTTAGGGTTAAAACAGGCGAAAAGCAAAAGCTGAGATTGTAGACAGCAGATTACCCAGGTGACAGAAGCTGCCTCCTGTAAGAGTTTTATTTGCACCCTGTCCAGAGCTCTCAGTCAAGGTATGTGGTCCTTCTTTTAATGATTTTATGAATTATAGTAGGCAAGGGTTCTGTAATTGTTTTTCTTCAGTTGTACTGTTTGATCATTTATTTAATATATATATATATTTTTTTATTACTGCACTCTTACCATTTTTATTAGTTACAATCTATTTTTGTATTAATTCATTTTTTGAATGTCATCTTTCAGAGAGAAAACGCAAATAAAAATGTCCTTGGTTCATATCAATCCAAAAGCTTTTTATTAATGTTTGTCCATGGTGTAGCCTACTGAGTCCAACTGGATCAGTAAGGGTTCCCAGATTATTTGTCCCAGATGTGCATATTTTGAATATGACAGTTTATTTATTAATCTTCAAAGTTCAAGGTGACAACAAATTATTTTAGTCCATTCATAATTTTATAAATGCATTCTATATAACTTATAAGTTCCATGCAGGCTTTATTTGTACGTTTTGTAGGCAAATCGTTAACAAATGCCTACTCTTCCTTTTTGTGTCCTTAGTGTTGAGTAAGAGTGTATATGTGGTTCAAAGAGCACAGTCTTTATCTTCAATGGATAATGGCATGTTTCTCTGTTTTGCTGTCAATGGCATGTTTGAAAAAGGTGTGTTATATAAAAGGAAGGTGTGTCCTCATAGTAGACAGTGATCGAGACAAACCAGTTTGCCTTTCATACGCGAAACTTGGATTGGCATTTTGTAATTGGCAAAGTTATTTATACAGCTGTGGAAATATGCATTAATTTACTCTTCCAAGTGCAACCTTTTTTGTTGATATATAGTTCCATCTAGTGGTATATATAGTAAATTGACCGATGAATAATTTTTGTGTGAAAGGTTTGCAAGAGACAAAATGAGCAGATCCACATATAGTAAGTAATGCAGTTGTATCATTATACTAGAGAATATAGTGACTGGATTCATAAGATGACAAACAATTGTTCTTACAGCTACTTACAACAGCCCTAGTCAGGCGATAGAAGATAGCAAAAAGAGAACATCTCTCTTGAAGGACAACAGTTGGATCAAAAAACCAGATGAAGAGGATGAAACCGTTGAGTAAGAATAATTTACAACGTCATTGTAACAACACAGTAAAATCTTGATTAGGTTTCTCACTAGTTAACGTGCCACTGTGTTGATTAAATTGTTTCGCTTGTCCATAGCCGGGACCCAAACTTTGGGAGGAGTGTTTTGGGTCGATACAAGACAACTGAAACCGTTGTGAGGTAACATTATCAAATAAAAATTAATGAAAATAAAGTATTGTAAGAGGCATTTCACATGGTTTTAATATTATTGTTTATTTGGACAGTTCTGAGCCATCACAGTCAAGTACATTTACTTCAAGAACTTCAACCACTTCAGCCAGCTCAGTTGGAGCTCTGACCAAGAGGTATGATAGATGCCAGTGTTCATTATGTTTGATAGTATTTTTCTTTATTTTTTTATTCTTGTTCCTTTTATCAGATTTACTACAAATCAAGATGAACTGGATTCCAGGTTAGTGGAAAAAATATGATTATGCCCATACAGTTAGAAACTTGCTGTATAACAAATACTGGCAAATTTACAGACATGTTTATTAATGTGCATTGCCCCCTTTCAAATAAACTAATAAATATATTTCTGATCCATCTTATCTTGTAATTTTGTTTCTTATTACAGTAGCAGCCCGACCAGGACCTCTTACACCAGGAAGTATGTCATCTAGTCATCTAATTTTCACCATCAGATCAAATGTGCCAGTATATATTTAGAATATTTCTTTCTTTTACAGTACTTACTCATCAGTAACATCTCCCAAAAGGTGAATGTACTTTCCACACCGTAATGTTAAAACATTGCTTGTCTCCCCAGGAATTCTGTAGTAACAAAAATGCCTAAAACCTCCTTATCTAAAGCATAGCGTGTTCAATAGCATTTTATTAATTAGTGTGTTGATTTCTTTTGTGTTCAGTACTACAACAACTACTGTCACAGGAGATGGGAAAACAACTGAAACTACTATTACCACCACCACTCAAAAGTACTTTTTTTTTTTTTACACATTTTATCCTTTGTATAAGACATTCCTCTGTATAGGATTACTAATTTAAATCTTTGGCAGGTCATCTAACAAAACTGACTCATTCACAGAGAGAGTGTTTTCAGACAAAACAAAGGGGTGAGTAGTTACTGTTATCTAACCTGTTAAACAAAATATTTGGCATCACAAAAATCCATCCATCCACACAGGTCACTTTACACAAGCTATTCTCCAAGCAAAAAAACGACAGTAACTGAGACAACCACCACCAGCAGCAGCTCCAATGAGTAAGTTTACACTTAGCCAATTTAAAATCCCCACATTTTTTTCAGTTTTTAAAATACATTATTTTTTTCTGTGCAGTGGCGGCAACAAACTCTATGACTCCATGAAGGACAGGTAGCTACTTCGTGCCTTGTTATGCTTAATAATTATGTGCTTTCTAGGGTTTGTTTGGCATTGGTGGAGCAAAAATATGGTAGCAATGTTATTAGACTAACAATAATAGTTTTTGCTCACATATTCTGGCTTTTTGTATATTGTTTAGAGCAATAATGCATCAAAATTACTTTATTTTCTGTATTATAACAAAACAAATGTTTACAAAACTCAAACTGTGACTGTAAGAAGCTCAGGAGACACGTAAGTTCCTGACAACCACCAAGTCATTATCCAAAGTATACTAATAGTAAAAAACATGCTTTACTTTTAGTGCAGAGGACAAGCTTTATGATACTCTCATTCCTTCAACAATTAAGGACGAAAGGTAGTAGTCAATACTGCAGCTACATCTGTAATAAAATTAAACAAGTAAGACATTTAATCAATGTGTTTTTGCAGCAAAAGAATTACCACTGAGACTGTAACTATCAGCAGCAATGACCTGTGAGTGAAAAGCACATCATGATAACTGTAGTAAAAACAGCAGTAAATCAGTAAAGTTTTTTTCTCCCTTAGGGATGATGTTGAAACCACAACCTCTACAAGATCTTCCACTTCAGCGTAAGTTTTAATATTGTTTAAAATAAATTTGAATTTCTCTAGTCTTTTTAGTAAATGGCCATGCCTTTGCAGAGCTGAAGATCAATTGTATGATACTCTGATACCATTAAGCATATCTAAACCATCCACTCCAACGAGGTAAAGTGCTAAACAATACTAAACAGAAATGAAGCATAGACGTGAGCATAATTCTTTATATATTTAATAGCTCCAGTATTACCAAGAGAGACATCTATTCAGTGAGCAGCAGCGGGTAAGCAATGTGTATTAAATATGCAGACATCAGAATGTTTCCTATAATCTTAAGGTCTAAAATTCTTTATTTAGAAGCGACAGCCCAACTTTTTCATCCACCACCCGAACCAGCAGGTATGGTCTTTTTTCTTAAAGGACATTTTTTTTTTAGTAATTGCTTATGTATCCTCTTTAAATATGGAAAATGTTGAGGGTCCTTTGAATGTGTGTAGGATTGAAAGAGTCTGAGTAATAATAATTTTGGGATAAAAGTTTGACCTCCAAGAGTTTAGTATATGATTGTGGATATGATAAGCCTATTTGTTGCAGGCTAAATAAATGAACATGAATGCAGACAATCTTTTAAAAGCCTATTGTACAAAGTCTTCATGTCATTTTCTTTTACAGCTACAGCTCTTACACTGATCCCTCAAGTCGCACTTCAACCTACACTATCAGCAGTAAGACTAGGTGGGGTTTTAAAAGAACAATAAATAGCTTATTTAACAATAATAAATAAATTTTAAACATAAAATATAATATAAAACCACCAGGTAATTAGATTTAACAGACTTTTTTTTTCAGGAGCGATGACATTATGGGTGACACCTACTCCAGATCCTCTGTTAAAAATATATACACTGCACCAGAAAGGTAGAAGTTTGAATGAAATCTTGTGTTTTATTTAGTTATTTATTTATTTGCATAGTTTAACACATAATTAAACCACATTTTAGGCCAGTCCTAGAGAAAGATCTGTGCAGCAACTGCCGTAAACCCTTTATTGGAGATGCAAAGATTATCCTGGATGACAGGAAGATCAACTGTCATGCTTCCTGCTTCAAAGTGAGGCCAAATATATCTCAATATAGTGTTGTTGTTAGTATTGTAACTTAATTCTAATAAGAATTCTATGATCCATTTTTAGTGTGAAGTGTGCAACAGCACTCTGGGTCATCTGAAAGCTGGGGACAGCATGTGGATCTACAAAAACATGGTGCACTGTGAGAGATGCTATGAGGTCACCAGAGGTAAAATAGCCCATTTAGGCCCTAGCCATATATTAGTAACATTTATTTAAATAATTATTTTAAAAATGTCTTGGTTCCACAGATAAATGGAGGCGTTAACCGGTACGATAAAGATTTTACATGAAGAAAACAAGCACTTACCTTTAATAATTTATGTTATTTTTAAGAAGGGAATAGAATATGCTACAGGTTTTGTTACTCATACTTTGGTGCATTCGCTTTTTGATTTCCAGGCTTTCCTTTGCTGGATTTAAAGCAATATTTTGGGCCGGGGGCTTTTGCTGTGTGCAATATTTTGTCTGCTTAAAAATAGGCTTGCACAGTTATTATAGAATAACTGTATAGACTAAAGATCATTTATGCAACTGTATTGTACTACAGAAATATCAATGACTATAGCCTATTTTACGTGCAAAATTCTGTTATAAAGTGATGCATAATGTCTGATTTGTCTGTTTTATATTGTGTCCTCGGGAAGCGGCTATTTTAGGGTAAAATAAAATATTCTATATTGAAATGTGGGTGCGGGGTTATTGCATTTAATTTAGTCCTTGTACAGGGGACATATAAATAAAACGTTAAACGTGTCTGTGTGTAGTCTATTCTTTAACCGCACGCTGCTGACCAATAGGAGCAGAGCGTTGCCGTCCTCCCAGCAGCAGTAGCATCAGCATCAGTAGCAGTGCATGCATGCACAGTAGCCTCACGCGAAGAAACCTGGACACCCCAAACAGAAGCGGAGGACCCTCTGTGCGTCAGGCCGTGCGTTTTGTCTGCGTCCCAATGTGCTTTTTACCAAATGGAAGCAGAGGTGGCGAGCCCCCAGATAATGGCCGACGTTAACGGTAACAATAAAATGACCAACGCTGAGCTCGAGGTGATAAAGCTTCAAGAATTGGTGCGAAAATTGGAGAGGCAAAACGAACAATTGCGGACTCGAGCTAATGCTGTAAACCATTGTACAGTGGGCCCACCACAGCTCCAGACCAGCGCGCTGTCGTGTCTGCGCGGCGGTACAGTCTGTCCGGGGGAGAGTTTATTTCAAAATGTTGACATTTCCAGTCCGTCAAAGACACCGCTGTGTACCGCTACGCGTCGGGGTTCATCAGAGGAACCATTTGCCTATTTTCAGCCAAGCTCCACGTCTCCTCCTGGTGCGGCCGAAGATGACAACGCTGCCTCCGAACCGACAACAGTGTTGGATGAGGTTGAGGTTTTAGACTTGGGCTGTGTGCTCCCCATTGAGGAACCGGATAGATGGTAGGCTAATATAGTTTACTCAAACTGCGACTGTCATTTAATGAATCAGTTGTGCTCTTGCAACCATCAGCTTTAACCATGTGTGATAATGTTATCTCTGCTTCCATCTTCTGTTTATTGATCTCTCGCTGAAGACGTTTTGAGGGCATATAAATAACTAACACAGGAAAAACAAGCGTTTGGTTTCCCAGATTGCACCGTGCAGGTATCTATTTTGAGCGCTCAAGAACACTGGATTCATTTAGGAACAATGTCTTCCTCCAGCCCGTGATCTAACAGCGAGCTTTGTACTTGCCCCCTGGGCAGCCAAGTTGAACTAGGCTACTGGTAACTCTTGTGAAGCGACTACTAAAGATGTAGCTATCTTGTGTAGGGATGTGGAAAATATAGGCCTAATCTACTGCTCCACCATTCACCATCCCCATTGCATTTAAAATAACTAGTGGTTTGAAATGACCCATTTAACTCTGCCAGGGATGCCCTCTTTTCTAAGTAGAGAAGGGAAAATTGGCTTCAGTACATTGCAACAACTATAAACCAGTTGTACTCATGTAATAGGCACTGTCCTCTACAAAAAGTTTTGTACAAAAAGTAGTGTGCTAAAATAAGGAAGAAGACTACTTAAAACCTATGTCATCATCATAACTTCTGAATGTATTGCAGGCTGTATGCAAGTCCCAAGGAGAGCTTAAATGGTGACAGTGCCCTTAGTCCGCTCCAGTGGTGCAGGCAAGTCCTGGACCACCCAGGTCCTGAGGTACAACTGGCCAGGATGACACTATGTCACAGACTGGATCAAGGTAACAGTTAATGTTTTTACAATCTGGATTACTATTAGGCCCCTCACATATGCAGCAGCTGGACATCACTTGAGACATGTGACCATAAACACGTGCAGCAGGATTTTTGTGAGAGGATTACTATATTTAGTCAAACTAATTTACCAACTTTGACATTTTTAATAGTAACTGCAGGCTGAATTTACTACATTATTTATTGAATTATCTTGTTTGGTTGCATTTACATACAGGCAGAATTGTTGTCTTGCTTACTATTCACACCTCTTCTGTTTAATAGGCAGCTTAGGCATATGTCATGTATTTTTATGCACCTTTATAATAATAGTTATACTAGTTGTGTAGATGGATTTTGAAACTTTTTTTCAACATTTGTAAGCACTGTATTTGTTGCCATAGAAACCTGTGTAGCTGGACTAACCTGCATTTTCAAAGTTGCCTTGCTGTCACTGTTTAGAAAATATTTTTCACCTGAGCATTCAAGTGAAATATTTTTTGTCTTCTGTCCAATGGCTTGAACAATGCCAATTTTATGTTTAAAGCCATAGTCAACATAGAAATATTTCCCAATAAACCAACCTCATCTGAAATGTAGGCTAGATGTGCAATCCCTGCTTACGATAAGATACTTTAGAAACAGTATTTATCCTAATAAATCACTGTGCAAAACAAGATTTATCTAGCGCCATCATCCCCTTCAATCTGAGCTTGGACCTAATAATGTAAAACACAAAATGTCAAGAAGATTAGCATGTCTTTAGAGTAACTAACATGGGAATGTTCTCCTAGCTAAACGGTGGAGAGGAGTTTCTTCTGTCCGTCCATACAGCTGTATAGAGGGTTTTTCTACTTTGAGCTGCCCAGTCTTGCCTTACTCTAAACCTTCTGCACTATCTGAACCCACAGGTAAATATCATACAATTCTGATGTGTTCACATTGGGTCATTTTGCATAAAAGAAAAATATGCTTTACTTAGTAATGGTCTTCAAATTTAAGTTAAAGGTGCATTATGTAACTTTTCCGGCACAGGGTCCACCATCTATACTTGTTTCGACGATACTGCTTTACTTGGAATGTTTTATTATGTATATTAGTATAAAACCTCCTGGGGGATAAACAGGTAACATGCCAGGCCAAGGTACACAAACTCTTGCACATGGAAACCATGCAAATGTAAGCATGGAAGTCTAAATTACTTTAGGTATGAGCATAATGCACTTACCATCCCAAGCACCTTCTTGTTGCCATGTTTTAGCTCTTTTATATATTTAATCTCTTGTGTCATTGAATGTATGTCCATCCATCCATGCATGAATGTATGTTGTGAACAAATTTCCCTTAGGTAACAACATTTTTTATACTCTATTTATATAATATTTCTTTGTGTTTTTCTTTTTCTTAGCTCCCTTGCCATCTGGGCAATCTTTTCTTCTGCCCACCCCCA
Organism: Boleophthalmus pectinirostris; assembly: GCF_026225935.1. NCBI lineage: Eukaryota > Metazoa > Chordata > Actinopteri > Gobiiformes > Gobiidae > Boleophthalmus > Boleophthalmus pectinirostris. Next base: position 19,856,740 of record NW_026570970.1, on the reverse strand, counting down.
CACTTAGAGCAAGTTGCAGCCTAAGTGACAGAGCGCCTACCTTCTTATCAAACTCTACTTTACACAGTAAGATACTGCCAGAATATAACACATTTGGAATAGAGATTGGGAAGAACTATCCTGATGTGAGTCTGCTCTTTCAGATCTGGGTCGACGACATGCAACAATCAGCCCTCAGTCTTCCTTGGACAGTGAAGTGGGTGTGTCAGAACTGGAAGACGACTCTATTTCAATGAGCTACAAGTTACAGGACATGACAGACGTGGAGGTCATGGCACGGCTTCAAGAGGAGAGTGAGTCAACTCGCTACTTACTATACAGCCATTGGAATGAGTTGGCAGTGAGATTTATTTGATATGTCTGCATGGTGGTAAATTATGCATGAGATACCATATAAACTTTTCAATATCAGTGTATTCAACCTTTTTACCTCTTGAATAAATCATCATCTTAACCTCGCAAGAAATCATATCCCTTACAGTGAAAAACGCACCACATAATTATCTGTTGTCTTATAGGTCTCAGACAAGACTATGCCTCTACCTCATCAACAACTAGTCGTCGCAGTTCCACTTTTTCCATACACTCCCTGAGGAGAAGTGAAATGGATCTGGAGGAAGAAGATGAGGAGGACGAAGGTTACGACCAGCTTCCTCCTCCTCAACCTCGACTCTTTCGTACTGGGTCTATGCAGCGAGCTGGTCTGCCCCACTCTCACACCTTCTCCTCTATAAGAGACTGCAGACGCAGCACCTCTCAGTTTTCACTCAATGGACTTTCACAGTTCTCGGGGCCCTCAAGCCTGACTACTGAATCACCAACACTGTCAAACAACAGCACAGGTAAGCATGTAATTTTCAGTATTCTTCAATATGTCATAACGTATATTACTGAACATCTTTGTTTGAATCTGCATAATAATTGTAATTATATAAATAAGAGTGTAATGCATTACATATTTCAAAAGCCAGTTTTTATTTTTTTCTATGCTTGCATAGACAAACTTCGAAGAAGCATGCCCAATCTGATTCGAGCTCCAAGCATGCCTAGTGTTCCTAGTATCCCCTGCCTGTCAACCCTTGCAAACCCTGCACATGGCCCCTCATCTTTACCTTCAATGCCCACCCTCCGGAACAGCCAAAGTTTTGACTCATCCAGTGGACTTGCACGGCTTCAGTCCTCTAGTAAGACTATGATTTAAATAATTTTTTAAACCTTTGCTTCAGCTTTCTGTCTATTTGAAAAGTCAAGATAATAAGAATATTGCTCTTTCAGTTCCCCCTCCAGGTCAGCTTAGTCAGCGTGTTCAGAGTGTGGGCAACTTCCCATCTATGCCTCGGCACCCTCTAAAAGCCACTGCCTATGTGAGTCCAACCATCCAGCATAGTCCCACCTCCACAGGCCTAACCACCTCCACCAGTTTGAATTCTATCTCCAGCAGTGCTGGACTGCCTCAGCCTCTCAAACCTAGCAGCAGCAGCTTGGTACCCCTTTCTTTAAAGGCTAGCTCCAATCACCCTCCTCGAAGCTCTCTTCCACGTCCAGCATCTTTTGTAGGAACAAGTTTACGCACAAGCAAAATTTCACAGCCCACACGGAGGTAAGTACATGCATGCATGTACTGTTATATAAAATTTGATTGACATTTTACTAAGATTTGTCCTTCATTCCTTCTCAGTTTACTGACTCCCCCAAAGAGCATTGCTGCCCTAAGCGCATTAAGGGATGGAAGCTGGAAAGATGGATGCTATTAAGTTAACTAATAATTAAATTAATGCTAATGGTGCACAGGGTTATACTGTAGTAACTGAAGAATTGTTTGGAGATGTACACTGTCAGAATTATATAAAATTTGGACTATGAGCCAAGTAGAGAAGGACTGTTAACACCCAAAAGCACTTCTTTTTGAGGAAAGGTCCAATAAAAGGGTTATGATGGGTCCAGCAGGCTGGATTATTACCCTTGAAAAAGACCTTGAAACAGACTGAGACAGCCAGCTAAATAACCTGGCAATACTTTTAAGATAATTTACTAATCAAAGTGTATGTTTTATTTTGTGCTTTGCTTTTTGTTGTGTGTTTTTCATTAATTAATTAATGTGCAGCTATTTTGATGATCCTAAAGGTAATGCATTTGTCTTGGTGTATATAAACTGTTTTTCTTTACTTAAAATAACATTAATGCTCATCACATACGGTATTCTGTTACATCATGTGCCTTCTAAAGGTTGTATGGTTGTAGCAGGTTTGTATTTTTGTAGCTTCTATTATCACAATTTAACAATTTAAATTTCAATTTTCAATTTAACTTGTAAATCTGGTGAGGCATTATTTTGGCTTTTTCTTACAACTGTTGTTTGCACAACAGATACTTGTTTAATTTACATGAGTGCTGCATTAATCTTGCACATGGAATCCTAATGCTTTCTTTCATGAATAAAAAGACATTTGTAAGGTGAAAGGCATGAAAAGACTATTTGCTTTGTCTTCATTGCACCAAATGTACCAGGGTTACTAGTTAAGGCTGGTAAGACTGCTTTGTATGCTGTTTAATAAGTGATATCAAGTGACTAATGTTTAACTGACTTACCTGTTTTGTTTTGAATCTCCTCAGTAACAGTACATATTTTGCTTGTATGTACTCTATGAAAAGTACAGTTTTTACTCTACAGTTTACAGTTATTACCTGACTATAAACTTTTAATTTGGAGTGACCTTTTTTAGAAGCTCTAGTCTACATTTATGCGTTTGGGAGAAACGATGCCTAACAAAACACAAGAGGTGAGTATCTGGTGTGATTTGTTTTAGCTGTTCTAGATGTAAAAGTTAAATAATTAGTGTTTTCATTCATAGTTTACTATGCTTTTAGGATGCTGTTATAAATCTGAAAACACTGCAGGAGTTCTCCTCTCATCTGGGCTTTGAGTGGCCTGTTCTTGCATATGAGCTCGGTTTTAACAGATCAGAGATTGCTAAATTTCACTCGAAATCCAAAGGCAAAAAAACCCAAGCCAGGGCCATGTTAGAAAGCTGGTAATGTGAATCTTTGTTACAAGCTTAATTATGCATGATAGTCTACAGTAAGGAAATGTATATAAGGTCTGCATATTTTGGTGTGTTATTTTCAATTCAGGTATGAGAAATCATGTGAAAAGCCCAACAAAACAAAACTCCTTCAAGATGGACTGGAGCGAGCAGGGAGAAGAGATCTGGCCGAGAAGTTACGTTGCATACACTGGGGACATCAGAAGCTGAGCCGCAGGGTGGAGCTGCCCTCTGCTTTTCCCTTTCTAATCACTGTGCACAAAACTATCCAAAACCAAGAAGGGCTAAAAAGGATTAACGATCTCAACTGTAGACACATGCACTGCAACTAAATAAATTTTTTTAAATGTGTATATATTTTGTCCATATATTTTTCCTCGACAAAATATAATACAAATTAATTTCAATCAATCAATCAAACTTTTATTTGTATAGCATTTTTCATACATTTGAAATGTAGTACAAAGTGCTAATTTAAATGTAAATATACTTAAATTGGGTCAATAGTAGTAGTAGTAGTAGTAGTAGTAATTTAGGGGTAGCTCTATGGTCTTAATATTATTTATTTACTTTAAAATTATATTACAGTAGGGCTGCATGCAAACCAATCAGAGCATAGCTTACAAAGGTCGAGGGGGGATTGCTTTCAAAATAAAATAAGCGGATTATATTCGAAATTTCTATAGAATTTGAAATCATAAATGCGAGAGAAAAATGTATTTATTTCAAAAGATAAATTACACATGATGCTACATTTCGTGAATATTTACAAATAAAAGCGACAGTTTGTATCGTACATATTTTATCTTGATAGACTCTCCCGGAAATTCACTGTGGAAGCAGCCATCTGTTATTTTACAGCCTGACTGGCTACGCTTAGTTAAAATCCGTCTGGTAGGCAGCCTATATTTACCAAGCGAACAAGTCTTATTGCTGATGACTTTTTGCAGAACAAGGACGTTTTGTCTTATCGTAATGGCAAGATCTATGAAATGTCGTTAAAATGATGGCTTTATGGCGGTCGTTTTTACATACATGGACCCGCTGGTGATGGATTTTAGCTTACTGTATTCCGTCTACGTCGTGTTAGTGCCAGCAACCTTTGTGGAATATGCTAAACGAATGACTTCAATGTGCTTCATCCGAACGTCAGCAAGTCTTTATAATTAGACATCAATGGCTTCAGCGTTGAATTGCTTCGGCGGTCCGGAGGTGCTAGAGGACGCAAATCACGCTCAGGGGGTAATGAAGCAAATGAAACTGCTGTACGACTGTCATCTGCTGGGAGACGTGACCATCGAAGTTTTGAGCGAAGGGGACTTACTGGAGCACGGCGGCGACACTGCCACTGGGGACAGACCTCAACTTTTTCTGTGCAGCCGTATCGTTCTAGCTTCGGCCAGTCCCTACTTTAAAAGTATGTTTACTGGGGGCTTGAATGAAAGTATTCAACAGAGGGTGGTCATCCGTGGTGTGGATGCAGAATCCATGTCAGTCATTATAGACTACTGTTACACAGGCAGAGTTTCTATCACAGAAAGAAATGTCCAAAGACTATATGCTGCATCTAACATGCTTCAACTTGAATATATAAGGGAGGCTTGCTCTAGTTTTATGACAAGACGACTGGACCTTTCCAATTGCGTCATGATTTTAAAATTTGCTGACACTTTTGACAATCCTGATCTTAAACATAATGCCCAAGCTTTCATAGCTAGAAACTTCAATTTGCTGTGCAATACTGGGGAATTATGTGGCCTGGACTTGAAACAACTGAAAGAACTTCTCCTGCTAGATTCCTTAGATGTTGACTGTGAAAGAAAAGTATGCTCTGCAGCCTTACAATGGATTGAGGCAAATGCTTCACAGGAAGATGCAATACAAGTTCTTAAATGTGTGCGCTGGGATTTGTTTACAGAAAAAGACAAGTGTTATCTTGAAGGTCTTATGGCAAGGCCTTTCCTTGATACTTACATTGCTTCTGTTTTCAATTCCTCCCCAGATAGCAACTGTGAACTTCCTGCGCCTTTGCCAAAACACAGAATAGGTGTGAGTGCCAAAGAAATGATAATTTTCTTTGGTTTGCCAAATGATAACATAATGTGCTGTGATCCTTATTCAGAGGATCTCTACTTCATGTCTCCACCTCTTCAAGACTTGAGCAGCCAGGATTACAAACGCTTTACTGTGGAGTCCCTAAATGCCTGTGCAAGCCCAGAAAACAACCTGTACCTCGCTTCACACCTGTCAAAACATTTCTGGTTGTACAATCCAGTGAAAAACTCCTGGCAGGAGTTGGCAGAGAGACCTCTTGGAAGGATTCACTCAGGAATGGGTTACCTCAATGGTCATGTGTACCTTTTAGGTGGTAGAAACCCAGTTACTGATGCCAGAATAAAAGAAGTTGAATGTTACAGTGTTCAAAGGAACCAGTGGACATTTGTAGCTCCTCTTCCTCACTCTCTGGGAAAAATGCAAGTAGTGGCACTGAATGATCACTTGTATGTTGTGAATAAAAGACGAATGCTCTGTTATGACCCCAAGAAGAACCGCTGGCGTCACTGTGGGTCACTGAGGCGAGACAAGTTACACAAAGCTTGCGTTTTTCAAGACCAAATTATCTGTGTTTGTGACATTCCTGTTGTGAAGGCCTATAGTCCGACCAGAGGGGAGTGGAGGAGATTGCGTGATATTCCTATAGATAGTCGCGCCCTAAATTACCAGGTGATCCAGCACAATGGCAAATTGCTTCTGCTCACACAAACTCTTCTGCAGCATAACAAAAACAGGGTACTTATTCATGAATATGATCCAGTCCGAGACAGCTGGAAGGGCATTATGGCAGTTTATGTATCCACTTTGGGCCCTGTGTGTGTCTCAATGCGTGTTTACCCAGCATGCCTCAGTTCAGCTCGCAGGTTCTCTGTTGAGGAGGATGATGACAGCGGGTCCAGTGCGGATTGGGACTTTGATGGACTGACAGATGCAGACACTGATTCAGGCAGCTCTAGCTCATTCTCAGATGAAAACTGGTAGTGGGCATTGATTAACTTCCTCTTATAGTTGTTAATTTATTTTTTATTTAATTATGTAAAATGGTTAGGGATGACTAAATGGTGGGAAAATATGAATATGCTTTACCGGTATTTATTATTAGCCTGATTCATCAGCCCCTGGAGAGAAATGAAATTGAGCGGAGGCACTAGATGGCACCAGTCTGGCTAATTTATTATGTCATTGGGAAAGAAAAGGGACACAATATACATGACTATTCTATTTAAATATTGTGAAAGATACAGGGTACAGGCAACCCAAACAAAAAAAAATAATAACTCCACTGAAAAGCTAACACTTACTGAAATTCAAGCCCTGTGTAAAATTTGCATGACTAGTTAGATTAGATTTTATTATAATTTCAGTTAGAAAGACTAGACTTTTTTATATTCCCTTAGTTGATAAGTTTGCTAAAAGCAAATTAAGAAAAGATAACATTTTCATTTTAAATGCTACCTCAAATCAAGTTGACAAAACCTTTTTTTTTTCCTTTTATATATGAAGCTAGAATACAATATGGCCTATGGGCTGGCATACAAAAGTGCCTAATCTTAAAGCAATGCCATAAACTTTGTAGTCTACTCCCTGTAAGACAACATCCTTACCCCATAAGTACTGTAAACTGCCTCAGGACTTGACAAATTCAAGGATGACTTTATTAATTTGTGTTTGGTGGTGTTTTGTGTAACTGTATATTTTAAAGTAAAGTAAAAGGCTTGTCTAGTGCTTGTCTTGGTTTGTTTATTATTAGTACTATTGTGATAATAAATTAGTTTTACTGTATGTCCAACATTCCCTCTACTCTCATGCTTGAGCTGTAAGCAGAACACGAGAAGAGGTATACCCACAGGTATTTCATCAGATCTTGTTACGTGCTTTCTGATTTTTAAGTACAGTATTAGTCAACCCTAGTTAAAGCAAATTAGGCTCTAAATGTTGCATATAATAAATCTTACGTAGTAGTGGCCTGTGTAGATTACTTAGGTGTAGTCGTATGTGTAATAAATATTTCTATATTTTGCTATAATCAAAGTCATAATTACACCATATTTATTCAGTTGCAACTGGTTGGTTGCCGGTTTTGGACGCTGCAAGTCATCCAGATCCATGAAGTCAACAGAAAGCATGGAGTTTGACTTCTTCAGTGATGGATCTTTAGCATCTACTAGTGGGCAACCTCTGTCATGAATAGATTAAAAACAAACAAACAAAAACAAAACAAAAAATAAAATTTTATTGTATAATTCACTACCACTTATTTCCAAGTGTGACATGCACAGTTATACAGTATATATTGTTGAGTTGTACTTTTATTGTAGATATTTTATACGCTAAATATCTGTGCGTATAGTAGAACACACTAATGCACTTGCCTTCCCTGACTGTATTTGAACGCACCTCGGTAGATCTCCGTATTCAGCACACAGCGTGTCTCCGCGGCCATGGAAACACATTGGACCAACAGACCGCGGATTTTATCCATCAAAAGGACCAGGCGCTTTCAGGGCACAAGAAGCTAAGCTAAAGTGAATGAAATAGGTACGTTGATTCGATACGAATCTAAGTTTTAAATATGCATTGTCCTGTGTGTTTGTTTTTAACGGATCGGAGGATTAAGGCTACCGTTAACGCTATGCTTTATTTATTATTCTCCTGCCTGCTCTGCTTCATTGACAGCTAGGTTAGCGTTAACTTGGTTAGCTAGCGTGATGCTGACAGCCTCGATACAGTAATGTACAGCGGCACACACACCGTTTATTATTACATCAATCTTTAATGGTTTGCAGCTGGCCCTTGTGCTTAGTTTTAACTTCACGTTACATCTTTCAGAATGAATATTGCAGATATTTGTGATAATGCCAAGAAGGGGCGTGAATATGCTCTTCTGGGCAACTATGACTCCTCCATGGTGTACTATCAAGGAGTTATTCAGCAGATCCATAAGCATTGTCAGTCACTCAAAGATCCTGCTCTCAAAGTCAAATGGCAACAGGTAATGAGTCATGTCATGTATAAGTAATGGTAAAGTTATTGTTTCTGTCTCACAGCACGTGTTTGTTGTACCATTTGTAGGTAAGGCAAGAACTAACTGAGGAGTACGAACAAGTCAAAAGCATCATGGGAACACTTGAGAGCTTTAGGTCTGACAAACCAGTTGACGTCCACACACCCCAGTCAGAAGAGAGATGTGAGGATCCAGCTGTGTGGCCTCCTCCCACTCCAGCAGAGCACAAGTGTGTATCACCAATACTATACATTGGTAAAATGCATGACCTGTTAAGTACATTGATTCAGATCATGAAATATCTCAAGTTAAATACTGTACAAACCCTTTAATAGATGCAGAGAAATACAGCTTTAGTTTATTATGAGCGATTCAATCAAAGTTTGAGTTTCGAGGGAACAACATTGAAAAAGTTCATAAGTGTGTTACTAAGACAATGACTAACCATTCTACCTGAGATATTACTAGATGCTCATTTTAACCCTAACTTTCACATTATAACATGTATGTCTACAGAAACCCTGTTCCTCTTAAGAGGCCCAGCAGCGGTGTAAAGCAACAGAAGAAGGACTCGCCTGCTCTACAGCATCGACCTGTAAACCGTGGCCAGGACAGACCAAAACCTGAACGACCAGGAAACAGAGACGCCAGAGCCAAGTCCAAAGAAGATAAGGTCGGTAGCTGTAATTGCTTAAATAAAAATGTGATAATTATTTTTTTTTAAATATCATTTATTGTATTCATAATTGAATTATGAATTATAATTGAATACATTCTATTTTAATTTGTATATATATATATGTAATGATTGCAGTTAGCCAGCTATTTTATCAACTAACCTTTAGCAACTAACTTTTAGCCCATAAAGAAGGCATCTTCTGACGCACAAGGAGATGTAGAGAAAAGATTTGATGGCACAGGATATGACAGTGACCTTGTGGATTCACTGGAAAGAGATATTGTGTCCCGAAATCCCAATGTTCACTGGTAAGGGGCAAATGTATTTACTTTTTTAACACAACATAATGTGTTTTCTCTCTTGTTGATTTCATATTTTATCTTTATAAAGGGATGACATTGCTGACCTAGAAGATGCTAAGAAGCTGCTGAGAGAAGCAGTGGTCCTGCCCATGTGGATGCCAGATTTCTTCAAGGGCATTCGTCGCCCCTGGAAGGTAGCAAAACAGACAAATGCATGCACATGCACTGCTATTTTTAGAACCTACTGCGTCAGAGTGTTTCAGAAATGCACCAAGGAAAACCTAAGACATAAATATTACATAACAACACGTGCCACTAATTATAAAAAAAACATGAGAATTTATCATTTAACATTTATCATACAACTACTATTTATGATTATTGTGTTAGTAGACAGTTAGACTTTGATTTTGGCCTTGTTCTCTACTTTAATGTCATCATGTGAGGTCTGGCCTTAGGCCACCATGTGAGGGTTAATTCTTCATAGATTATCAAAACAGCACAAGGGTCTTCATTTGTCTGATGTAAGCATGCATAATTGAGCTTATATGCTTTTTGTGTAGACCTACTTTGATATATAAGCAAGTACTTACACAACAGAGAATGACAATCAATTTTTATCAAGAAACGTCATGCGGTGCAGTCAGCGCAGGTATTGGGGCAGTTTGCGCCATACTGGATCTATCAAACCGCTTTTCAAAGATTTAGAATGGACAAAGAGACGGTTATCAATTTAAGTACTGAAAGCTCAAAATTGGCTGATTTGATACTGATAATCTGGCAATTAATGTATGTTTCTTTTTAGAGTATATTATTGTTTACATAGAAACTAGAACCAATATGGTGGCAGGTGGCGTTTTTGCTGCCAGAAACGTTTATTAAAAATATATCCAAATGTAATGTTTACATGTGTGTATCACACTTTTCTTGACTAGTAAATCAATTTTGTTGTGCTATTAATAATAAAGGATTTTCAAATGTACTAATATGCCATTGGCTCAATGACCTTTTATAATAGTTTCCTAATTTCATGAAGATTGGTTGATTATCACTAAAAGTCTTTGGCTTTCCTTCTTTAAAACCCTTTTATTTCTTTTTTAGGGTGTATTAATGGTAGGCCCTCCAGGCACTGGCAAGACCATGTTAGCCAAAGCTGTAGCAACTGAATGTGGAACTACTTTTTTCAACGTGTCATCCTCCACCCTCACGTCCAAATATCGGGGCGAATCAGAAAAACTTGTCCGCTTGCTGTTTGAAATGGTGTGTATCTGATTAATTTCATTATTTAAAAACTAAGTGTAATGCATTTCTAACCACCTCTTTTTCCAAGGCTCGGTTTTATGCACCAACTACAATCTTCATAGATGAAATTGACTCAATATGTGGAAGAAGAGGAACATCTGATGAACACGAAGCCAGTCGCAGGGTCAAATCGGAGCTGTTGGTTCAAATGGATGGTAAGAGTATTATCAAATGTTAAATTTGTCTTAATTTGTCATGCCTGATACCGACTATTCTGATAATAATTAAGGCACCAACTGGACAACTCCATGTAATATGACCTGTTATTTTTTGTTTATTGACAAGGTGTCGGGGGAGCAATGGAGAATGATGACCCTTCAAAGATGGTTATGGTTCTGGCTGCAACAAATTTCCCATGGGACATAGATGAAGCTCTCCGACGGCGGTTGGAAAAACGTATCTACATCCCCCTACCCACAGGTTGGCTCCCCTCATTTATTGCATATTTCAATTGGTAAAACTGTGGTATTTGTCATGACACTAGTAAACTAATTTGTATGTGATTGTGAATAGCCGTGGGTAGAGTGGAACTACTGAAAATCAACTTAAGAGAAGTGGAGTTAGCAGATGATGTGAATCTGGACCTCATTGCTGAAAAGATTGCTGGTTACTCTGGAGCGGACATTACCAACGTTTGCAGGTACGTATAAAAATAAAAATAAATAAATAAATAAAGCACCTTGTATACTATCTAGGCTTCATGGTTTTTCTCAGTATTATAACTAGACTTGTATGCACAAGTTTCAAACTGCAATCAACAGCAGTTAGGTGCAGGCTCTTAGTTCCAGCTTACGAAAGACAGGAAATACTTTATTATTCGTCTGATTTGGTCACATGCTGCTTTTATAATATATTATCTACAAAATATACGTATTGAATGAAGTTCAATGTGTATTTTTTTCTTGTGTGAGTAATTTATATTTCTTTAGTGTAATTAAGGAGGAAAACAAGTTTTATACATTGACGTTCACATTAAGCTTGGCATAGCACTCTGAGCTACATTATTTGATAACAAGTATGGTCTCTGTTTTTTGCAGAATAGCTTGTCTTTATTTTGATCATGTGGTGAATGCTCAGATATTTCACTGGTTCTCAACAGCTACAGCAACAGTACTGCCTGAAACCAACATGTAAATTCTACTGAAGTGATATCCAATGTTTTAAGGGTCCATATTACGCTGTTTTCTGATATGTTATAACATGTTTAACACACAAACCCTACATATTTATTCTCTCAAATAGAAAACACTCTTCTCCACCTTGTGATGTCATGTGGTAATAAAGGAAGTGTTCATAGTTCAAGTCCATACACCTTTTATTAGAATGATTTGGAAGATTTCAGGTTTGGAATTGGCAATCTCTTCTGAACTAAAGATGAAATGTGTTGCTGTTAACTTGAAAACTACAATTTTTATGACATCACAAGGTGGAACAGAGCATTTTGAGCTTTAGAGATGTAGACAGACTAATAATAAAGGGTTACTCTAACATCTATAAATGAAAAAAAACACAACCCAGATAAGTTTTTTGATGAGGTAACAGCATTATAATATGGTGTAAAGCTCACAAGAATAAGTTTTGTGTAATATAGGACCTTTAAGTATTTAAAATGCTGCATGTATGTTTTTTAAATTTAGGGATGCTTCAATGATGGCTATGCGTCGCCGAATTCAGGGACTGACCCCTGAAGAGATCAGAGCGCTGTCCAAAGATGAGCTGCAGATGCCTGTGACTATGGAGGACTTCACTCTCACACTAAAGAAAATCTCAAAATCCGTCTCTGCTGCTGATTTGCAAAAGTATGAGGCATGGATGGCTGAATTTGGTTCAGTTTAAAGACAGGTACAAATGAAGAAAAATGGAAGGTGAGGAAATGAGTAATCTGTCACAACAAATTTAAATATAGGACTCACCACATTTTGACTTGATTAGAAAGTGAATGTCCACTTTTAGTACTACTGGTTTATAATACTTGAAATAGCATAGTTTTTAAAATATTGTTGTACAATATTAATTTATTTAAAATGTTATATAGACCTACACCGCGCCCCACAACGCCGCACCCCACACGCTGTACCCCACACTAACCTAATAACCATAAATCCTAACCACGATTCTAACCCCTAGCTCCAACCCTAAGGCTAGGCCTTACCCTAACCCTAACTCCTAACCTAACCCTGCCATTTTTGTAAATTTTTGCACATTTATTTAAAAAAAATATATCAAAGATGGCAACACAATGTGAGATGGGGTGAGAGCATGTCACAAATATATGTACCAAATTTTGTGTGTGTGTGACAAATAAAATGTTATCGTTCTAGCCAAATTTCCTAGTGGGCACTGTTAAGTAGCTTTAGGGTAGAGAGTTTAAGAACAGATTCAAATTTCACTGAATTTGTAAAAATTCAAAATTTCCAAAATTCCGAAAGCTGCTTCTTCAGCTCTGGTGATTTGCCTCCCATCTACAACTCCATCCTCAGACCTAAATCAAAACTAAGAAAACAATAGGGATAGCAAGGTCAGGTCCAGAGGTGTGAAAGCACCCATTATGGGCCTGAATGATTATGCTTGTATGACCCCATGCTCAGTGCAGTTCAGTAGATGCATCAAGAATTTTGGACTTCCAGTCATTGCGCAATGCATACTGGGAAGGATTTTCCAAAAAAAGTGAGCATCAAACCGCCATGTTTGTTTTCCCAGTGGGATGCGTCTATTGACAAAGCCAGTCTTTTCTAGTCTTTTGAACCATATCCCTTTTGTTTCTGGTTCTGATATTGTCATATTTTAGTTTTGGGATACGGACATTGTAATTGTGTGGTTGTTGGATGTCCTAACACCGGAAATCGGCTTGAGAAATTTGTTTGCAAACTCCATAAATGCAAAAGGGAATCAGATCTGTGTGACTGCAAAACCTCTGTTCACACTGTTTCCCTTCCCAACGGAATTGAAAAATAGTGACAGACGAAGGCAATGGGCAGTATTGATCCACAGGAAGGACGAAAAAGGTAACCTTTGGCTGCTTAAATCATCCTGAGTTTGCAGCAAACATTTTGTATGTGGAGCACCATCAAAGCAAAATCCCGATCCCTCGCTCCACCTTGGTTACGAATTTAAAAAGTCAACGCCAAAGCAAAAGGCACCAACTGTTCTTCAAGAAACACCTTCTACTGCAAAGTGACCAAGATGTGATGTTGCTGTAAAGCCACAAGAACAAGAAAGTGCGAGCTCAGCCTGTTTGTCTTCTGTACCTTTCGCTTAACAAACGGGATCCCGCTTGATGGCGCTCCACATACAAAATGTTCAATGCAAACTTGTTATGATTTAGGCAGTCAAAGGTTACCTTTTTTGTCCTTCCTGTGGATCAATGCTGCCCTTCGCCTTCCACTATTTTTCAATTCTGTTGGGAAGGGAAACAGTTTGAACAGAGGAGGTCGGAAGTCCGAAATGGCAAGACACAGTGAAATATTAGAGCAACTTTCTGTGAACATTCATTGAGTACGAGTACTATGTCACTGGTCGCGGGTTTGCCCGCCAGCTGCTTGTCTCCATGGAGATGTTATTGCAAAGCGATGGTCAAAGCATTAATCAGTAAAGCTGATTCACAGTAAAGCTGACAGCACTTAGCATGCTAACACACACTTCCTTCATATCGGACAATAAAATGCATGTCTCTACTTGGCCAAGACATATTTTGTACAAATACACAAGGAAAAATCTGGTAGAGGGCCTTAGCTAAATATTCTATCTTTTGAATGGTGAAAAAGTGCTCAAAATGTCACCTATAACAGGAAGATGAAACAACTCTCCATGAAGGCAAACAAATCATTGGCAAAACCTCCAAGAAAAGTTACATTGTGCAGCTTTAAAATTAGAGCAGGTTACAGGGTAATAAGAAGGGTTTGTAGAGTTCTTCATCCTCTGAGCTTTCTGAGGGCCTGGGGACCTCCTGGCTGGGCCTCTCACTGGACCTGGTTCTGGACTCCTTTCTGGAGGACTCTGGGGTTTGTTAAGGCTGCTCCTGAGTCTGAGTTTGGAGACACTGTAAGAGCAGAGAGATCACTGTAGTAAATGTGTGGTACAACAGTTGAACCAAAATCGCTGTTGGATGGACATAAATTGCAAATCGCAAAGGCTGCAATTTTTTAAGTTCCAGAATTTCCTCTACACACAAAATATACAGTCTTATTTTGTATAAAAACTGCACACCCTGTAGTTTAGATCTGTACAAACATACTCTGAAATGTGAGCTGTGAGAGAGATACCGTACCAGGGCGACAAGATCCTAATGTAAGTCAATTGGAGCCAGGGTCAGAAGGAGCTGGAAGCACCTCCTGGCGAACTTCACACAGTGGCTAGCGCTTTAGCTACGTCCATTCATATATACGGTCTATGAGCGTAATTGATAACGTGTCTGACTATGGATCAGAAGATTCTAGGTTGGACTCCTGGCTAGCTCGCCACATTTTTGGTCTTATGTAGCATATACAGCATGTAGATGCTGGCCAAAAGAGGTACAAAGGGGTTATTGTAGGCTAGGAGAGAAGGTAGGTATCAGCTCTCAGAGGTGCATAACAGTAATAATACTAGGAGACAATAATTTCAGTTTGTGACTGGTGCTGTGTATTAACAGTGATACTCAACTAACCAATCAGCAGGGCATGTCTTTAGTCCACAAAAATGTTTGACAGCACCTATAGCTAGTGATCGCCTCCCGATACCATACCACTGTCAAGGTATGTGTTTGACGAGGAAACAACATTATAACATAGATTGGAAAATAGTGTCATATGGACCCTTTAAATATAAATCTATAAAGGGCTCTGGAGTTGGTCATGTGGTCTTCATCTTCACTGGTGGGACTTTAATGGTCGCCGCTCTTACCTGAGCCATGAGGTCTACACCCAAAGGAGCCCTGAAAGACAAACCATGTGTGTCAGATACCCTCCCATTGTCCTATAGTCCTGTGTGTCCGATGCCCTCCTGTTCTACTGTATGTTCTTGTGTCTCAAATGCCCTTCCATCCTCCCATAGCCCTGCGTGTCAGATGCCCTCCCATCCTCAGGTACTTTTTTTTACCTCCGCCAAGGAGGTTATGTTTTTGCCGGCGTTTGTCTGTTTTGTTTGTCTGTTAGCAACATAACTCAAAAAGTTATGGACCGATTTTGATGAAATTTTCAGGGTTTGTTGGAAATGTGAAAAGGAAGAAGTGATTTCATTTTGGGGGTGATCTGAAAGAAATCCTGGATTCTGGATCACTTTGAAATTTTAGTTAACATTATGGTAAATGGGGCCAAAAATTTTGTTTCTCAATATCTCGGTTAATTATTGACCAAACCCCATGAAATTTGACTCAGGGATGGACAATGGGATCCTCTTTCATATTCCAAAGGCTGATCCGGATCTGATCCAGAAGACTGATTTTATCGCAATTTATATAAAAAATGGGGGTAGTCCTTGGCAGAGGTCTGCGCTCTCGTGAGTGCTTTTCTAGTTTTTTTTTTTCTGTGTGGTTTTGCAATTGGTGCACTAGCCAGTATTGAAACTTTTTCCTTATAATTGGAACTACTAGAATTGGGACTACTACTGTATGTCCAGTCCCTGTCAGATGCCCTCCCAACCCCTGCATCCCCATATTTAACTGAGATTGAGAATGAGATTTGTCACAGTTCTGCCTTTTTGTTTACACGTTTTCCCCAGTCCAGTTCCATTTCTCAGTTTGTTCCGGTCCTCCTTTTGCCACCTTCCTCCTTTCCCTACAGCTGCCTCTCATTCCCTAATCAGCCCAGCCTAGTCTTTATATACTCCTCCTGCTCAGTCAGTCTTTGCCAGATTGTCAACCTGTCAAGACATACAATCAAGCTTTCTTTGAACCTCTTTATCTCTGTACTCTGTTGTTTGCATTTAGTGCAATTCTGATTTATTTCCTTGTTGGTCTTACCTGCTTCTGTGTTTATTTCCCTGCTTGTTTTCCATTTAGAGTATTTCCCAGTTTTTGGATGATATTTTCGTTCACGTTTGATAATCATATATTCTTTTGTTGTCAGTCTGATTTATTAAATATAATCTAAACATGTTTATCATTACTTGTTAAAGGACACTTTCTGTTATTAAATTAAGCCTTTGTTTGCCTGCATGCTTGTGTGGCATTTGAGTCCAAGTTACCTGCATGATAAGATTTCAGTTTGATTGAAATCAAATCAGTAAAAAAGAAAACCTTGTTTAATAACAGATGTTCACATCCGGAGACAGCATTCCCTTCTTTTTTCTGAATCTCTCCACACTATTCTTGGATGAAAATATAAAAAGCAACAAAATAATTACTATCATAATTTTACGTTAAGGAACTGTATGTGGCCTGTACCAGTGTATGTGGTCTGCACTAACTGGTGCTAAAAGATAACTAAAAGCTATTACAATCACAACTGATCTTGTGTTTCCAGAGCCTTAACCTGCAGACAGAGGACACATCCAAATGTTTCTCATTCACAGCATATGAACAGGCCATGCCTCATGTGAAAGATCAGAAACTCCAGAATTCACTCACTGGGCTAGGGTTTGAGTTAGGGTTATGGCTAGGGTTAGATGTAAGCTTAACTTACATTCAGGGTTAGGCTTAGCGAGAGGGTTGGGGCTAGGGGTTAGAGTCATGGTTGGGGTTTATGGTTATTAGGGTTAGTGTGGCTGTGGTGTTTGAGGGGTGTGATGTTTGCGAGTGCTATATTTGATCTTCTTTTCTGTCCTTTACAAAAGATTCTAATCCTCACAGTATGGAAATAACCTGTTTACTTTGAACTGTAACTTTGTCCCAGGATATATCTTTGCATGGTCACCATTTAGTTTGAACGACGCCTTGTCTAGTTTGCAATGTCAACAGACCATTATACTCTTGGCTTATGTTTTTAATTGAAATGCAAAGTAAAATTTTTACATGTTTTAAATCTGGACTATACTGTTTTCAAGCTGTTTTTGCTGTTGTTCAGAAAACATTCCAAGTTATATTGTGCATTGTATTTTATAATAAACTGACATGAGTTAATTGTTATTGTTCATTTATACTGTCATTTTATATAGATTTGTTTGCAGTATTACCATAGACTGCATATATTGAGTCAGACGTTTGTCCTTGGAAAGTAAGTAGTTACAATAGACCAGGGATCTCCAACCTTTTGCATCCAGTGAGCTACCTTTACAAAATGAAAATGCCGGAGAGCCACTCATTTTATCGGTTGCAAGAATTTTAGTTGATATAAGAGGGCAAGCCTTAGTGTTCTACAGTTAGGTGCCTATAAAACCTAAAACCATTATCTATTTATTAGAGCATAAAGTTCAAAATAACACATTTACAATGATAATCAATCAAATCTGAGTTATTCAGTACAATACATAGACTGCAGAAATTCCTTGGAGAGCTACTTGGAAGGGGGTGGAGAGCTACTGGTAGCTCGCGAGCTACAGGTTGGAGACCCCTGCAATAGACAGTAGTAAATTTTGTATGAAATCCAATCAAACAGAGAAGAGATGTTTTAAACCAGATTTAGCTAAAGCTAGGTTTCATCTGCATAGTCCACAGGCAAGTTAACAAACAATTAAAATACATCCAAATATAAACCCATTTACAATCAAAGCATGCATTCAAATACTATCTCCAATATTACCATATAAGCTACCACATGCAAATGAAATCAGTGTTGACAGTGCTGACTCCTTAAAATGACTTTCCTAACATTAAATTAAGATTTAATATCCATGGATGAGAAGGCTGCCTGAGCAAAGGCTGCGCTACACCTGGTGAGCCTGCAGTCACTGTGACTTGTGGACCTGGTTGTTCTGGTTGTATGCTCAGGGCAAAGGTGGACAAATGTCTTGAGTGGTGGAGTTACTACATTGTTTAAAATTCTATGAAGGCCTATTAATCACACATCAAAATCTCAAAAGTTAACATTAATACGAGACTTTTCAATTTTTTGTATTTATTCAAAGCACGTCTGATAAAATAATGATTATTATTTATTGGATCTAATGTTGCGTGATGGGGCTTCAATTGAGTTTCTGTCCATCACACAACTATCCTAACAAACACGGTGTGGTATTGCATTCACAGAAATGCATGTTCATAGTCTGTGCATATTTAGTGCAGTGATGAACCTGCTCCTGGCTGATGCTCGGGCTGAGTGACGCTGTGGCTGCATCAGCGCGTGGTTGCAGCGCCACTGATCGAGGAGGAGACGTGTTTTCGCCCTTTTCTCTCCACCATCACACTGGCTCTAGATCCTCGCAATGGAGACCAAACCGGTCATCACCTGCCTTAAAACACTCCTCATCGTGTACTCCTTCGTCTTCTGGGTATGTATCTTTTCGCAGCCGTATGCATAACTCCGCATACATTTCTGCGATATCCCGTTATGTGCTGCTGTTTTTGTTGCGCGTTTTATTAAAAGGGTGGTCAGAGGCAGCATCATCGACCAAACGCAGTCGTATGTTAGAAAGTAACGGGACAGATTGATTTAAAGACGATGCATTTTTATTTCCAGCACTAAAATTATGTCGTGTTATGATAGGGCTTTATGTAAGGGCTTTATTTTTGTCTGCTGGGCGTGAGTTGTGTCGGTACATAGTCCACATAGCATCATGGTGGTTAGCGCTGCTCTGGGATGTTGATATCATATCACCGCAACGATTTATCTCGCATTTGTTGAGATGTTGACACTAACAGGCCTCATTTGTTTTATTGTCGTTTGAAGTACATTATCGCCATTACACATTTCGGGTCGTTCCCATAGGCTCTTAAAGAGACCCTGCACCAATAAGCCCGCACAGACGCACACTAAACAACAGGTTTTCTCATTGAAAATCTTTCTGCAATAGCTTATAAGCAGAGGCCTACTGCAGCCTACTTGCATCTGCCATTCACATTATGGGAAATGAGCCATTATTAGTAACAGTTACACAAAATATACCTTTAACATTTTATAGCCTTGAACAATTTGCAGTTTAGATTTAATAACCTCAGTAAACATTTGCTTTTTGTTTTCATACTTTTAGGATTAATCTAGGCTATGTTCAGACTGCTTTAGATATTTTAATAGATGCATGATTTGTACTGGCACTCTCCAATGTATCCATCATGTTATGTTGTATACATTTTTGGTTAGTGTTCAGACAAAAGACAAAATAAGGCAGCAAAGGTTTAGTTAAGCTTACCACAACATAACAAGCCCTGTTGTTGTGATTAATTTATTAAAATAGGCATGTGGGGTGTGGTGACAGAATTAGTCCAATGTGTTACAAAAAAGGTTTTTCTATATTGCAAATGCATCAGAATAGTTTTAACACCTTTAAGCTCGAAATCATGTCTGCTAAGTCATGTTGAGAACACTAGATACTAAAGCCATGTGGTGTGCAGTCACAGATCTCCACTTTTATATTTAGTCAGGGCTGGTAGGTCTCCTTGCTCTGCTATCCATCCACTGCATCAGGTTTCAGATGTCTGACCTGTGTCTCATAGCTTTGATGAGTCCTTCTCTGCCTTGGGGCAAAGAGAGAGAGAGCAGGCACAGTGGGCGACAGTGGACGGAGGGGCTGGACTGTCATCAGCTTTAGTTGTCGTGGCAGATTGTGTGAATGGCATGTGCCTAAAGAAGCACATGGGTTGGCTAAATGCAGAGCAGGTGGTCGTGTCTGTGTTGTGTCCTTGCCAGCATATTTTATCATTTCACCTTCTGTGTCTATTAGAGCACAGAGGGGGAAGTGAAGACTGGGTGACCTGTTTTAAACCCCGAGCTGTAACCAGGGTGGCCAGCCTGGCTTTGAATTTCAAGCTAAACGCGCAGGGGGCTTCTCATTCGGCACCATGGTGGACGTGAAGGGGCCCCGAAGCTGTTTGGAATTCAGCAAGTCTACATGACAGAGCCCTCCTCCTTGAACCCACTCCCCCATGGGCTTTACAATGAACACTTTGCACTGACAAGTTATTTGTGATTTGTATGCAACAGCGCAGCTCTCAGATATTTGGTTATTGACAGTGGCCATAAACAGTGGGTACATCGTGATCTAGGGTCGCTTTCTGAAATTTCAGCCCTATAGTGTAACCTAGTACAAAAAAATAAGACTGAACATTACACATCACACTTGAAACATATATTTATGTTATTAGCATATTATTATATAGTTTTCCAACAATTTATTTACCAACAAGTGATATCAATCCCTGAATAAAATAAAGTTTTCACTTTGTATCTGAGATTTGAATTAGGGCAGAATTTTGCATGGTGTGCCCACATGTTGTTTCCACAGTTCTTGACATTCAGATTTGTAAAGTGCAACCACATAATAAAGAATAGTGTACATAGGGCAACATAGAGTGAATTGAAGTTTAGTTAAAGTTTAACAAAAATTGATAAGAATATAAACACTTTTACCAATTTTGTTTTCTCGCAGACCCAGGCCTTGTTAAATATACTTATTAAGTACCATTTACCAGAGACATATTTGTCAAAGTTAATTTTTTTTTATAATAGGCACAAGGCACACTCTGTCAACAGGGCAAAGTGTTAAGAGTTCTAAACTGATCTACAGAGCAAGCCAGCTTATTGTGTTAATAGTCAATTTGTGAATCATTAACACACAAAATGATATGATATTATCAGACTCAGGAGTCCATCCTGGAAATAGGCTAATGGGTGAATAACTTGGTGAGTGAGTTTGGAGTCTTGACTATTTCTGAACCGCCTTTCAAAATACAAATATTTCCCATTAACCTATATCTGACCTCTCAAAATACAAGCATTGCTCTGTATTTTCCTTTCCTCTATTGGTAAAATTTAATAAGCCTAATCATTGGGGTCAGGAGCTCCCTCACAGCTGTAGCCTCTCACTGCTGTCTTTCAGATGACAGTAAAACATGACCAGCTGAGCTCTGGGCCTTCCAGCTGCCCTGCACAACACCCTCTTTTATCTGCCGCCTTCATTTGAAATGCTAAGAGAGGTGCAACAGGAGCAAGCGTCTCACCTCCGATCAAAGACACACTTTCATTTTATCCTATATTGTCAGATTTTTAGGCATGCATTCAACTTAATAATTGCCATATGTTTGTCTCCTGCTTCAGATGTATTCTTTACACTAATTAGGGTTGCCAAAAGTATTGAGAATCTGATACTAATCGATACCACTTTTAGATACTTTAAACAAGTATTGATACTAAAAAAAAAGTCACATTCACACAAAAGAAAATTAACCATTCCTAAATAGTTTTAGAATCATCTTGAACCGTGTAAGACCATAGTATAGACTAGTATACACCCATGGACCCCTATGGGACCTATCCGGACTAAGGCGATACAGAGATACCAGACAGCATGATAATGTAAAAGACAGTACCATAATTTAATGTTGAACATCACATTATATAGTTTAAAATAAAGAGTTTTTCAAATTATAATTGCAGTATCAGAATCTGTATTGAGTATCAAGTCTATTCCTCATGGAAATTATTTTGAAATCTTAGTATCGCTACAACACTAACATAATTGTAATTCTTTCTTCTTTCACCTCCTCCTCTCATTGCCACAGTTGCATATAGATAAAGAAATGTAATGCGCCTCTTTCTGTTGTCCTGTAGATAACTGGAGCTATCCTGTTGGCAGTTGGAGTATGGGGGAAGTTAATGCTTGGCCCATACATCTCTCTGATCGCTGATAACTCCACCAACGCCCCCTATGTCCTCATTGGCACTGGGACTGTCATCATTGTCTTTGGCCTGTTTGGATGTTTCGCCACCTGCAGAGGAAGCCCATGGATGCTGAAACTGGTGAGAGCTTGAGTATGAGGTTGCAGAGGAAGAAAAGGGTGATTAGTTCACCACAATGAAGGAGTAATGGCCGACCTCTATCAGTTTAACAGCATCAAAAATTCAATACAACCTGGAAGGCTTTGTGTAGTTTTGTGTCTGTGTGTGTGTGTGTGTGCTCAGTGTGCATTGTCAGTCTGGTAGTGTATGAATTCAAACTTAGGCAAATGGAAAAGGTTACAGTTCAAACTATGCAAATTCCCCTTCACGGTTCTCTCTCTTTTAGTACGCCATGTTTCTGTCCTTGGTCTTCCTTGCGGAGCTGGTTGCTGGGATCTCTGGATTTGTGTTCCGCCATGAGGTCAGAGTAAGAGTCAGAGAATATAAAAAACAGTGCTTACGTCTTTGATTACTAAAATCTGTGCATATTTGTTGTAGATTAAAGGAACCTTTCATAGGACCTACACTGATGCAGTCATCAACTACAATGCTGAGGATGAAGCTAGCCGTGCTGTTGACAACTTGCAGCACAGGGTATGTATTGTATGAAAATATATATTAATATTTTGTTTGTTTTTGTTTCTTTGCTGGCAGTGGGCTGCAGTTGTGCATTAGATTTTCAGCACCAGTGTGTGGGAAGTGAATAAATAATGGACTAATGAAAAGCCCATTATGCTAGTCTGCTACATTAAACATTTTGTAAATAAATCATAATTTTTGGCAGTTTGATTATTAGTGTATAGAAATCTGTAACATATCTGACAAAATACTATATATTTTTTCTATTTCTTATTAATATTAAGGTATGTACTACATAGTCACTTCTATTACATCTACATTAAAAAAACACAGAAAACAAATTATTCTTCTTTCACTTCTGTGCTTTCATGTTTATTATTTTCTGCACATTTAGCTACGCTGCTGTGGAGTGTACAACTACACCAGCTGGTTCGGCAGTGTCTATTACCCATCCAATGGTATTCCTGCTAGTTGCTGCTCCAACTCCTCTGACTGCCACCAAGAAGACCTCCGTAATGCAACTGTGGCCCCAAACAAAGTCTACCACCAAGTAAGCTCATCCTCTACTTCTTCCAAAAACTGGCATTGTTTTGATCACAAATACAGTTTTTTTAACTTAATGTTTACCAATGTTGATTCTCCACTTATTAACTCTGCCCACAGATGCTCTCTCACATATCCATTTTGCCCCTAACCTGCATATTTAATGTTTCCCAGCCCCCTGACCTACTGAAAACTAACTTCCCCCAAAACCTTTTATTTCAGGGATGCTATGAGCTGGTCACTTCATTTATGGAAACCAACATGGCCATCATTGCTGGTGTGACGTTTGGGATTGCCTTTTCACAGGTGAGTTTTTGTGCATAATACAAAGAGGTTTGCATAAGGGCATCCTCTGGAGAATCAATAACATGTCACTTCTTAACTGTAAAGAATAAAATGCTGCTGGTAGAGCGTTTGATGCACTGTGCAGTAAGGTTTGCTTTGCTGTAATTTACTGTGCATATTTAGCTTTGGTGTTCCTGTTGGTTTGCCACTGCTGTGATGTATTGCTCAATAACTTTTTTTAACTGTTGGAAAGTAATAAGTTGTTTTGTGTTTATACAATTTTTTAGGGCAGTCTAATTTCAAGTACACCTACAACTAATGGCAGACAAAAACAATTACTATTAGTGTAGTTGTAATTTAATTGCATTTGCTTTACTGCATTTCAGCAATAATCATTACTGCTTGTTTCCTTGAACATATTTTCTTCTATATTTCAGTTGATTGGCATGCTTTTGGCCTGCTGCCTGTCGAGGATCATCACAGCCAATCAGTATGAGATGGTGTAGTTTGTACGCAGTTGAGGAAAAGGTATAAAAACACCACACCTATGATTTTTTTTATTACTGATAATGATTTTTATTATGTAACATTTACTCTTGGACATCTGTTTAGGGGGCAAAAAAGAAGAAAGCTAAGAAACAGAGAAGTAAATTTCCTAACAAACAAATCTCTCTGCCTGGGATCTTAATGAAATATCTTTATGTATCTTACTGTAAAGCATCATTCCTTGACTCTCTGCTGATTCATCACAGCTTTTGATACCACACATTACCCATGCACATAGTAGTTTTTTGCCCCTGTCACATATGTTGGTGCTTCAAGTATGTGACTAGGAATAAAATGTGGCTTCTTAAACGGTTGGTTACTGCATGCTTCACTGACCAAGTCAACGCACATGACCACCTTTTTACAATACAGTAAACCTTGAAGTAATACTTTGATAGATAGTTTTTTGTTTTTTCATCATTGTATATTCTTATGGTTAAGATATTTTGCAAACTAACTACTGATAATATTGTGGAAGACATAGTAAGTTTGAAAATGACCATTAAACATACAAAAGAGTAAAGTAAATATTTTGAGCATGAGCATATCTTTTATAGAAAATTAATTTACTTGATGCAGGTATAAATTATTTAAATGTTGCCAAAAATATAAAACATGCTCTTTTAATTCTTGTATCTTAGGCCTTCTTCTTTAAAAATATGTTTTGATAAAAAATAATTTTGCACACTGTTTAAAAGCATAAATATTTATGCAGCTCCAGAACGGCTCCATGAGTGAACCAATTATTTTATTCAAACATGCTATTCATTCTTCACAGTATATGGCATGTTGGTTTATGTTAGATAATTCTGACTTACCTTAAAGTAATTGTATGTAAAGTATTGTTCTTGCAGCAGTGTGTTCATGTATTTGGGAGTTACATGGAAACATGGAGTTTCACTGAGAGTCCACAGTGACAGCACACTGAAACCTTTAGAAACTTGTTATGTAGTAGCTTGTTTACAGTAGTTCAAAATGTAGATATGTACTGGATATGTAATTTATATGATGTATTGTTTCTCAGTCTGACAAGAATAACCTTGTGTTCCAGGTAGGCTGCACTTTGTGCTGTTCATAAATACTTGATAGATAGTATAGAAAATCATGCAGAAAAACTGTTGTGGCAAATCTATTGATTATGTACAATTTTGGTTGTTTCAGTTTGAGTGTTTATCTTTTATATTTTTGTCTCATAAAGAAGTATTTAGTATGTGATTATGATTTCTAATTTATTTGTTTTGTGTGTTTTCTTTTATGAAGAGACTTTAGTTAATGTATCAGCCCTTGGGGTGTAATATTTTCATTTTGGTCAGTATTTGGTTGTAGTCTAGATTAATACAATTGTTGCTTTGAAGAATGTATGTTATCACAATGAACAGTGTCTGCTCCTCAATCTGATCCTGACCTGTAAATACAAAATTGCAATTTCATCAAGCTTACACACGGGGTCACTAGAGGCCCAGAAACTATACCATGCTGTCTACTATCAACTGAGTCACCATCAGTGGTCTTATTATCAATAAATATTCGAAATAACAGTGTTGCCTCTTCCTTTATGATGACTGACCTAGCATTTAGCCTGTTCCTTTGAACAACTTCATCATCTAGTAGCCTTTCAAATTCATGTAAAATTTAGAGCCTTTCTTTTTAGAAACCTGCTAAATAATTAGTCATTTCTAACAGTCAGATTAGACACTGTAACTTTGTCCTCTGCGGCTTCAAAACGCTCTGCTGACTGTCAGAGGTTGATATAGTCAGACTTACCACACAAACATGAAAGGGCCTATAACCAAATGGATATTAGGTAGCCTTTTTATAGGCTCAGGGGGAGATGGTGCTGAGCCACTTTTTGCTTTGTGTTTTTTTTTTTTTTTAACTGAAACAGTGTCAAATCTGAATTAAATAAAGCACTCTAATACATGTGTAACACTCTGACACGTAGTCCCCACCTTAAACTAAAAAGTAGGCCTTTTCTTAAAAATATAATTTTCTATACATTTATTGCCATTATTTCTTTTGGGAGTCGTGGCTGGTTCAAATAAAGGCTGCCCCAGAGTAACTTTTTTTTTTGTGATAAAGTAAGGAATTAAGAAACGTATCTAAGCTTCAGTTATCCTTTTTTTTTTTTTTTAGATTTAAGGACATATGCTTTTTTATTCTGATTAATTTACAACGTCATATAGGCTACGCTATTAAGATAGTAGGCCTACTTTTCGAGATTTGCGTGGCTCAAAGAACCCCTAATATGCTACCTGTGCCTGTGTGTATGGTATTTTGGTACAGAACCGAATGAAAAGTTTAGCACCTTAAGACCGTGTGGCGGCGCTTCAGTACCGTTCAAAAACGAACTCAGGACCGCGAGCCGGGAAGCGAGCGTGCCGCGCATCTGACATCGCACCCTCTCTCTCTCTCCCTCGCTCGCTCGCTCTCTCCCTCCCTCCCTCCCTCCTACCCTCCCCCTCTCTCTCCGTCTCTCTCCGATCCTCCGCTTTCCTGCACTCGCTACGGCAGGCTCTGCAAACAGGATCGGTGAGCAGCGCACGGGGAGAGGGAACGATGCAGTTGCTCTCGGAGAATATAATACGTACATTGCAAAACGTTCACGCAGCAATCTTGTTACGCAAATGAGCGGGACAACAGCGCGGCAGTGGGCCCGCTAAATGGAGCGTGCGTGCCGCTGGCTGAGGCGCACCCCTTCTCTCGCAGCCCGCCTCCGCCTCCTCACTGCGCTTAATGGGTTATAGGCTGGAGGGAGGGAGACATCCACCAGGGAAGCGCTATTACTCATTCACAGAGGCGCGGATTTAAGAAGGGCACAGGCGCGTTCAGCTTACGCTCGCCTGAAATGTGGAAAACAGTGACTGGATTTTTATTCCTTAAAGCTTTTGAAAAAATAAACAATAGCCTATATGTGACAAAAGGTAGCAGGAAATATAGCTATCGGGCGAATCATCTCCCCTATGGCTGAATTAGACTCATTATTTAGGTAAATTTTTTGTGTATTTATAAGCAAATTGCAATATGTTGGTCGATGGGCTGAATCGGTGCTAAAAGTCAATCATTGTGAAACTATCATTTGAATACACCAGTCATTCAGGCCTCGTGTTTCTGACTGGATCTTGGACTTCTCTTTTAATGTACTTGTCACGGTCAGTGGTGGAACGTAACAAAGTAAAAGTAGTGCAGTACTGTACCACCTATATAGCCTATACATTTGAGGTATCTGTACTTTACTGATTTTAAAGTGGAAACTTCCGCTACTTTTGAAAGGAGGTAGGCCTATCTGTGTATCTGTGGCCTACTTTTTAGCCTACTCCACCACATTTTTGAACAGGACTGAAAAGTAAAGGTCTTTTTATTATAGTTTGAGACGTGCTGAAAAGGCTTTGTAGTTTGAGTAAACAGAAATATACAAATAAACATCAAATTTTATCCATTCAGTTGTTTCTGCTGAAAAAAATCAGCACACGTCTTTATTAAAGTCATTTCATTCACTTCATCTGAAGCCTGCTCAGACCTCAAAATCTGCAAAAAATACTTCTGCTTTTTACTCTTTAATTATATTTTACAGGAACCTTAATACTTTTTTCATGCTATACTTTTCTTGAGTATTTTGTGGCTCTGTTATCTGTACTTTTACTTAAGTAACAAAATTGAGTACTTCTTCCACCACTGGTAGAGACTAGACTTCCATATCTTGGGAAGTACCACTCAACACAAGATCCCAAACACGCTCTCCTCCCCTGAAGCTGCTGGGTGTTGATGATGACACCCACAGTAATCGGCGGATGCCCCGTTTCAGACATGACATAGCCTATTGAGTATAAGCCCTTTCCAACTGGTCTAGGATTGCCTTCCAGAGTCGTACATCTTTGACAAGTGAAAGGCAAGTGAATGGGTATTGTCAGTGAGGAGGTGCTGATTGATTGACAGCTCTGAAGAGGCAGTGAGTTTCCTTCACTATCCATAGGTGCATTATTGACCTGCTTTCTCAGAACCTTTAACTGTTACAAAATAATATTTGGAAGGAGATAATGAACTTGTTGTAGCCTCAGAAACACAAATAACATCTATACATGAGTACCCTATAGCCTATAGAGCAGAGTTTAGTTATTTCAGTGAAGTCACTAAAAGCAATCATCAGCGAACATTAAAACTTACTTATGTTAAAATGTGCAATCACCACTTGTCACATCAATTCACTGCTGTATACTGGCATTATTACACTTTTGTCTTTATTCAACTGACTCACTAATAATAGCCTAATATTTGGATCAGTTTTTAAACCTCCTCCTTTGGAGCATCATGGACTCCATAGTGTGTTATTTAATTTATCCCATCTTTATCAGTCAGTATTATGAATTAAATGTTTCCTTGTATGTTTTAACTGATGCTCATAATGCATAAAATATGGCCTAAAGCTAGGCTATTCAAGTGGCTATTAGAAAGATCTCACAAAATAATGAAGATCATGCACACATTATTAAAGTGTAGTTGCTACAAAACAGAATTTTATGAAACCTGCACACTATTTTCCTTTCTGCCTATCAGTGAGCCATTTGAGTTAGACTCAAGTACAGGTGGAATCTAAACCTCTCCAACAGGTTTTGCATAATCTCCTCTGTTCACATTCCCACCATTCCTGCAGGGCAACTGTGATTCATTTGTAAGTTTCTAGAATGAACAGTGTACATAATCCTTCTATGTCCTTCTATGGCACATGTGCCAATAGAGCCAACCCTTGTTGTGCCACCCAAGTTTTATTCTTGTACATGCTACTCCTGTCCAGTGATGGGAAGAATACTTGGAAATTTAGTTACAGAGTACTGAATACCTGCATTAAAATGTCATTTGTAACGTATTCCGATACATTGGCCAACCACAGTACTATATTCTGAATACTGAATGTTCTGAATACACAGAATACTTTTACATCAAGTTGCATTTAAATTATAGTATAAAACAGCAAGTTACACATTGCATGTAACACAAGAGCTGTTTTCTATTTTTCTATATGATGCAGTATCAAGTATGGCAATGTATTATGTTGATTTCAGAAAAGTAACTGTATTCTGAATCCCACCAAATGGAAAAAGTAACTGTACTGGAATACAGTTACTCTACCAATTTAGAATATGTATTTTCAGTAGCCTATATGTATTAAATTACTTCCCAACATGGCTCCAGTTCTATTACAAGTAGCCTAAACTAAACTTAGTAGACTACAGGCAACAAGTCCTTCTGTTTATGCCACAAGTGTTTACTGTCTGCACAGGGCTCAAATTTCAGAGACACCACATCAACAAGTTACAAAATGGTTGGCAGTGCTGCTGATACAGGGATTCAGCGAGAGACCCCTGTTTACAGCTTTCTAGTTTGCCAACAAACAAAGTGGCATGTACAGCAGAGTTTAAAATAGGCCAATTAACAAATAAACTAGTGAACATTTTTCAGATCTTCTATCATCATATATTATTGGTTTAAAAATACATGATAACTTTAATAATTACCCATAAAATATAATGAAATATCGTTTATTAACCTAGACCTTCTACTTTTCTTTCTTTTTTTTTCTTTTTAACTTTGGAACTAATCCACCCCCAGGAAGTACTTTTACGCATGGGATTGGTTCAATTCGATACTCGACTGTGGGCTGATGTCTGCTTAATGAATATTCACCAGCACAGGCTCGCCCTGGATGTCTATCTGCGTTTTTCTGCGTCACTGGAATGATATGTGCAGTGATGTAATGTTAGTTTGTTCTGTGAAAATTCCAAAGCTAGGCCTATTCATCGCCCGGAAGTTATTTAAGTTATTATGAAGATTTGGCCAAGTCTGTATTTTACATCTCATCTATGTACATATCATATTCAAAGTTCAGTCCTATAAGAAAAGAAAAGACAAGAAAAGAAATAAAAGATTCTAGCACTGACATTTCTGTACTCCTACTCTGAAACCACGCCTCTCTCTCTTCCCGGGAACGCGCTAAATGCTACTCTCTGTCTGGATGGGTGCTACCAGAGGTCAGTGAGTTCCAATTACAGCAGAGGAACTCAACCAACAAGTTTTGGCGGACCGCCCTGAAACCACCTGCCCGGACCCGGCGGTATAAGTAGACGCGCCTACCAAAAGAGCAAACAAGAAACAACAAGAGACGCACAAGGAGTCTCCAAGAAAAATAGACAAGAAGAAAGAGGCATAAGATTCCAGCATCACAGACAAGCCGCAGCACATTTCCAATCTGATCATCTCCGGAATTCCAGCCTAAGGGAAGTTAACAACTGTATCTTACATTGCGAGCGATTGAAAGAAAGACTTCTGCTTTTCCACCTATCTTCACAAAAGGAAACTTGCCAAAATGATGATGCAAATGACAGAAACTACCAACCAGAAAAACTCCCTCTTCAACGCCATGAACCGCTTTATCGGCGCCGTGAACAACATGGATCAGACAATTATGGTGCCCAGCCTTTTAAGGGACGTGCCGTTAGATGAGGACCGGGAGCTTGGTTCTCTGAAGTCGGACATGGAGGACGGAGACATGTACAGCTACTACCAGCTCCTCAAGTCTATCCGCCAAGACATTGAGTGGGGAGTCAGGTGCGCAGCGGCTGACGAGAAGCGCAAGGAGAGCATGAAGCTCACGCGCAGTAGTTCATCTATCTCCACCACTTCGTCTGCCTCCTCTGTCGCTTCGTTGTCATCAGAAGAAGACGAAGAAGAAGAGGAGGAAGAGGATTTGCACGAGCAGTTTCAGTACCATCTGACCGGACTCCAAGGTGTATTGTCTAAACTCACGCAGTCGGCCGTATCTCTCACAAAGCGCTACAAAAAGGAGATTGGAATCGGAGGATGGGGCCAGTGAGCTCTGAACTTAAAACGAACTGAAGGACTAGTCACTTGGCCTTCCTCTGTTTGGTGAATAGAACGAGGCAGATGACAGTTTTACTATGCACAAGCCGGCTATGGTGTTGGTCTGTTCTGTATTGTTGTTTTATAGTGCAGATGCGCTGATCGTTTTGGAGAGTATATGTGTGCATTACATATCAGACTATCCTTTTGCACTCAAATGTTGTACACAACATGCCCTCAACTGCAGTGATGCGCAAATGAAACATATTTAAAACTTTTATTTAATGTACTATTTATTACCTCACAGTCTAACTGCTAATGTTAACATTTATGGAAAGGTTATGAGATACCTAATCTGCTGCTGCTGTGACAGAGAATACTGACAATGATTTGGCATCTTGATGCTTATGATGTTAGTGATTTTTTTTAGCTAAACAAAGTATCTATGAATGACCTTTCCTCCACTTGTATTTGTCCTTGTTTCTGAAATGTGTGAATGTGATGGAGGCAGATTTAGCAATTGCTGCCTGTGATATCCAAGTTACAATATCAATGAACTGGAATGTACTTAGTGTACATAGGCCTAGACCTGGTGTTTCCTTGAGATATTGTTTTCTGACTCTTATGTGATAGGTCTACTACTGGGTGTCATGATCCCAGTGTGTAAAAGCAGCAATACTTTCATGTTAATCTTTTGTACCTGTTTTCAATAAAATTTTGTACCAGTCAATCTCTCAATCTCTCTGTTTTTGTAAACTTAATATACACACACAACAAAGTCAAAATATCAAATTAACAATAAACCAAAATGCTGTAATATTGTATGGCTATAGTGATATGCTCAGATGGGAGTGTCCTTTACTGTTGTAATCTGCACAGTGAAATTCCAGTAGTATACAAAACTGTCCTTTTGTAAATTGCATACTGGATACAGTCTACTCTCTGATTGTATGGTTTTAATCTTAAGTATTTTTAAATTTGCCAGTTAAGCTGTGGAGAAAGTCAGATCACAAGTTTTATGATCACTGCCACACAGCACCCATATATAAAGATAAAACAGCCTAATAGTTTCAGATCAAAGGAAATAAAAAATATGCAGCCAACTTTTAGCTTATGTACCATATATATTTTTTACCTATTGAATTAGATTAGTCAATAATTATTATCATATTAAGGCCTGATTAAACATTTCAAATTGCAGCACTTTTCTGAATCTAGTCTACACCAGAGCCACTGCGTTTTCTGTACAGCTTTTTGTCCCTCGCACCGCACAGTAGAAACAGGAAGCGTTAGTAAAACTACAACAGAGCAACATAAGCACCTTCCATATCTCTTTTTTAATTTAAGATGTCAATTGAAAGTTTCAAAATATCAAACAACGAATCACGATGCGTATTTTTCAACGATGACTCAGAAGATCATCGATGTGTAAGTTGCCTCCGTGTACCCCCAAAATTTGGCGAAGCAGCTAATCACGCTTTCCAACCAAAACATCAGGACATGACAGAGCAAACGTGTCAAATGATTTTTCGTGATGGCTTCTTGCTTCGTCTACAATTAACCAGCTGAAAAAAACGTTAGAGTATCATAACTTAAAACGTTGATGACAAGTTAAAGTTATCTGGCAGATAACATTATTTAACTACTTTGAGCAGAAAAGCAGCCAGCCTTTATATTGATACTATGAAGTGATATCACTCTGGGGAGGCTCTACCTGTATGCTTATGACTGCGTGTTCAACAGTTACCATAGTGACATAATGCACATTAGCAGGAATTACCACACATGTTTTAAGATGGTCTAAAAACTCAAAAAAGTACAAAATGGTTTTAAACATATTTTCAATAGTCTATGATCAGTACATGATTATGATCCAGTTTAGGTGTGATTTTCAACGAAAAAGTGTGAGCGTGACTAACTGAAAAACTCTTGATTTTAACTGTATGCTAGCTAACTTATGACTGTAGCTAATGTTATCTCAGAGATTTGTTTAACAATTCAAAATCAGCTCTCTTGTTTTAGCTCTAAGTCGGTTGTTCATGGTCAGATTGTGTTAAAACAAAGAATAAAGTGTGTAATGGAGCTTCAGCCTCATAGAGTATGCCTAGGGTTAGCATCACACTCCAGAGAATGTTGATGTTATCAGCTGCCAAGTATCAATTTAAAGTAAATGTAAATGAACTGCTACAATCACAACTGAACATGGGTTGCCAATTCCTAAACCTGAAAAGAGAAGTACACATAAACATTTTTGTCACTATATGGATAGGCAGTGCCTCATGTGAAAGATCAGAACCTGCAGAGTTTACTCACTGAGCTGCAGAGGCTGCACTAACACAAATTAATGATTGGCTGGAGGTGATGGGGTTTAGGTGTTGAGGATTCAAATCGTCAAGTCCTTTTTAGATTTAAACAAACTAGATTTCAGCATGCAAAGTGGCAGCTCAAATGAGAGACTTGTGTGACTCATTCATTGTGCTTTCTGGAGCTTTTCTTGGATAATTATCTTGAGAACTAAAACATTAAATTATTACATAAACAACTTGGCCATTATGTCCAATGTTATTAATGCAATTAGAAATTGATTACCATAATTGTTAACAGTAAATGCTATCATTTTTCTTTCTCTTTTTTAATATATATATATATATATATATATATATATATATATATATATATATATAAATATACCAAGACTGGTTTGTCAAGGAATTAAAGAATTTTAAAGTGTGGATGTAGATGACTACCTACATGCTATAGTGACAGTTTGCTGTCAACAGCAAAGAGCCTTGGGTTATCATTTATCCTTTTCATCAGAGGGGGGAATGCTGCTGTTATGTTGTTTTGCTTAAAGGTTTTCGAGGCAAGCAATGCACTTATCTAAATAACCTATTTTCTACTCCATGGCCCCACATTCACCAGTCATTCATTGCTTAGCAGTCCCTCTTTAATACTCTTGAACAGGCTGCCAGTACCCTGGTAATACTGATTTAGTACTGATTATGCATCACATTTGATATGTTAACATTTATAGAAGTATCTTTAAACTTTGTTGCCTAAAGCCAAATACTATATATTTTTCTCTGCTTTATAGATTGTGATCCTGACAGTGAAACGAGCCACAGGAACATTCTCATTGTTGGGATGGTAAATTTATGAATTTATCACTACACTAATTATACTAATGTTTGATAGTGAATATATTATAACATAGTTTGCATAGCACCTCCCTTAGACTCAGTAGTTATTGTAAATGTTGCAGGGATAACTGTGAAATATAGAATCATGTTTTTACATTCAGTAAGGTACACGTCAATTAGACAACATTTAGCCAATGCTGAAGTCATTATACTGAAGCAGTTGCTGCTGTTTTTCCTCAGCCTTTGGATGCTGTTTGTTATCTGGCTGCTTCGACGGTACAACTCTGTTGCACAGGTAATATGTTGCTTTTTATTATGATTTTTTTTTCTTTTTTAGCTGACTGCTTCTGTTGCCTTTATATTAGTAATTCTTGTAGTATAGTGCACTGCTAGTCCTGTCTGAACCCTGTGAAACAAGTCTGTTAGGTCGAACAATGCTTTTAACAGAATCCTCATAATCTGAAGAAAATGACAGCTTATATTGGCCTGATGGATCCTATTACCTCTGAACCAGGTCATGGAGCATAACCTCATCCTGCTCCTCTGCCCACTTCACCTCTGCCTCCTCCCTCTGTCCTCTTCGGCTGCATAAAGCTTCTCCTTTCCTCCATCCCCTTACAAAGGTTATCCATCAGTCAATAGTCTTTAGTGCACTTTGGCCCTCCTACGCTCTTTTTCTGTCTCTAGATATTCCCTACCCCCTCACCTCCTCCTCCTTCTTCTTTTGCTTGTTTTTTGTAGCACGGGTCATCTCTCGACACAATTGAATGAAAGGGTTTGTTTGTGTCAGTGAATATCGTTTCTATTTACATGTCAGGGTATGTCGCATTGGAAGGTTAACCTGCATAGCAACAACCTCCCTGAAATTACACAGCACACCTCTTTACTACTAACTGATAAACTACAGTTTAAAGCTTTCTTTAGGGACCATCAGTTGTGTTTTTTGTTTTTTTTATTACTAGTAAAGACATATCTAGCCAGTCAAATACTTGAACTTCATGGGAGTTCCTGCAAAATAAGCATTTATAAAGAAAAGTACTAATAAACCATGTATTTCTATAAAGACGGATTAAACAATAATAACAGTGCCTTACACTTGTAATGTGCTTTACAGCTTTCAAAGCCACTCCAAGCACTGTAGTCATAAAGGAAGTAAATTATTATTTTTCTTAACAGAAGATGATTCTGAGCCTCACTATAGCTGCTATCTTCGACAGTGTTGCATATGTCATGGTACGTCAGTTCTTTTATCACTCTTATTTTGGACATTTTTAAACATTTTTACATTTTGCTCTTTGCTGTTTTCATATAGGGAGACACCCACCTGGAGGGGTCACTTTGTGACTTCCAGGCCTGGTGGCTCACATACTTCGGTAAGTCAGATTCTACTGTGTACCTGTTCCCCCAATCTCTGAAACACGTTATTCATCATCAAACAGATGAAAATGGAAATTATTCAAGTATACATACCCGATTTAATTATGACTTACTCTGGAGAAACCCAATGTTAGTGTTAGATAATTGAATTACAAAGCCAATTATAAATGAATTAATATTTATTTCATTGAAATTAAAGGTGCACTGCACAACATTTCTAGTGGAGGGAATGTCACCTGCTTGTCTCCATGGAGATGTTATTTCTTTGTCTAGAATGTTCCACAGTATAAACTAAACCTATTTATCACGAGGGAGACAAGCAGATTACAGCACTACGCTATGTTACATTTCAGATCTGTGGAGAGTCGCCTTTATTCACAGAAGGAATTTTTGTATTTTTGAGCAATAAAAACACTCATAATGGATAAATGCTAGATGTATATATTTAATGTCATACCATGGAACATTCCAAGCAAAGCAATAACATCTCCATAGAAACAAGCAGGTAATGGATCCTCCACCAGAAAAGTTGTGCAGTGCACCTTTAAAAGTTTGTCATGAAGTTTCACTATTCAGACACCAGTGAACAGAAGATACAATTAGAACATTGATAAACATAGTGAAGTGAGTTTTTTTTTGGTTTGTTTTCTTGGTAACTGCAATACAGTATTACTGGCCTTACATGCCAGATGTGTTTTTTACCTGCTGTGTTCACACCCAAAGGCCTCACCCAAATCAGTGCTGAATGTGTCTGGATTTATTGACAGATTTATTTACCTTCATAGAAACAATTATATTGTATTATATTATATTAATGGTCTCATATATGAGGAGTTTCTTTTCCTTCAATCCTGCCCTTTATACTCCTGTAGGATGGTGACCTTTATTATGACAAATATTTTGTGAAAGTATGATTAGCAAAATTTATCTCAGGTAACAATTGAGATTATATTATGGCAGTAGGCCTGTCTCCGTAATTACAATATCGATTGAACATTCAATATATGAAAGCAGAAACAGTATTTATTTATTGTGTGTACATTTTTTTTGCACACCTGGCAACTTTTTGGTAATTTTTTGGATATATGATAATATTTAAGCTGTAAAGGTTGAGTTAATAAATTCGATGATTCATTACAGATGTAAACTAAGTACTAATGTCTTTCATTCAGCTGTTTATTTCTTGCAGCTCATGATGAACATTGTACATTTAGAACAGTGTGTATGGTTTAAATTTGCGTTATTGTGTGAGTGGCATAAAATAAAAATCAAATATTATTGCTTATTGTATATATTTATCGTGACAGACCTACTGTATATGGTAGTCCATCAGAAATGTGTTAAAACGTAAAATGTTGTGGTTCAGGTTTAGATGTTACACAAAAAATTTAAGGATTAAACTGTGTAATTTAACAAAAGTGCAGGAATAATAATTACCAATTACTTTTAACAATTACTTACAATCGCAAATGTGATGTAACTGAGATGTATACTGTTATGTAAGATACACTTGACCTTGTCAAGGCCTTTTTGGGCTTGTTCTTTGTTACTGCATACTGAAACTTGAGTTTGAAGCAGTAGCTATCTTTCACTGCAGTTGCTCTGCCAGTTCTGTCAATAAAGATGCACACAATGGAGCCCA
The DNA here is from genome assembly GCF_026225935.1 of Boleophthalmus pectinirostris. Taxonomy (NCBI): domain Eukaryota; kingdom Metazoa; phylum Chordata; class Actinopteri; order Gobiiformes; family Gobiidae; genus Boleophthalmus; species Boleophthalmus pectinirostris. The sequence continues at coordinate 19,819,664 of NW_026570970.1, read as the reverse complement.
CATACATTTAAAACAGGCCTGAAAAGGAGAGTGAGATTTTTAAGCCTTTTACAATAAATGATTGCCGTCAGTTAATGCCTGGTTCGTCTTCCACATTTGCCTCACATTCTGTTGTCCACTATTCGCTCACGTACGTTATCAGATCCCCATCCATCACCTTAAGCCACAGGTTTCCCTCATATTACTGCAGAATAGGGCCTCATTTATCAAAAAGTGGAACTGATGAGCCTTCTTACGCATGTGTGCTTTTGTAGTTGCTCTTTGTGTGCTGGAGCTGTGTTGTGGTTTGACCTTGTTGTTTTTCTGTGTCCCTACAGACTGGAGTGCCCTGGCCTGGGTTTGCCTCATCACTCTAAACCTCTACCTCAACTTGGTTTGTGAAATAAGCACCACCAGATTTGAGATGTGAGTAGGATGTAGTTTTGAATATAGTTTTATTTATTTGTACTTCTCATGGCTTTATGAGTCACATACACCCTGGGTCTGAGTTGGTTCTAAGCAGAGCTCTGGTTTCTTCTGCTTCTTTGTGCATGCATGTGAGCCATATGTGAAACCAGCAAAAAACTGTGTTTTAGATTTAAAAATTCTGAAATCTGTATGGAATGGATTGGCCATGGAAATATCAAAGGAAAAGCTAAAAGCAACGATATTGCCTTTGGTCAACACTGTTATCTCCTGTTGATGAGTAGATTTTGTTGATTCCAGAAAGGGGAAATAATTTCTTATTTTTGTACCGTGTATGTGATTTTGCTCAAAACTACCATCTCAAGTTTCCAACCAATGCGTGTATTTGTGTGTGTGTAAACGCACTGGCTCTGCAGATTGTAGGTATCGGCAGAAAGCCTGCAGCTGTGAGACGCCTGTGTGTGCGTGCGCATGTGTTTGGACTGCCGAGCATGTGTCTCCTCGTAAAGCGCTGGCGGCCCCTCCCTCCCCCTCCTATTCCTCTTCTGTTCCAAGCAGTCGGCGCTCTAATTGAAATGGGAGTGAGTGTCAGCCGTTAAGTGTGTTTCTCTGTGTGTGTGCGCTCGCAGCCGCCTTCACGCTTTGTGGCTTTGTGTTTCTGTCGCTCAAACTCCCAGGAGCACTCGCCGTAGAGAGAGTGTGAATTTGTGCGCTTGTGTCAGATAGTTTCACTTTTTATTTGCCTGGTGCAACGCTTTGTGATATAAACACACAATCTTAAAAATTAAATGTGTCTGTAGGCAAAAAGTCTCAAAATTTAACAAGTTAGTAAGAACTCGCAAACGCGCAAGCGGATTGTTGGTGGTGTGTGGATGTGCTTCGGTGTGCACATCTCTCGAACGCTGCTGAATGCAAAGAGGTCTGGGTGGTAAAAGGAGATGGTTCCCCCCCATGGGAATTTCCCTGCATTGATTAGCAATAAGGCAGACGATAAAATGGTGGTATAACTCAGACAGAGACAGCTTTATGGGCTGAGGAAAGAGGGTTGCTGGGGGACCAAACTCAGTCCGCTCCCGAGCCTTATCAGCGCACACCTCTCATGAGTCCAGAGGGACTTAAGTGGATGGAGGATATGTCTGTTTTGTGTGTAGCTGGTCATACATGAAGCAGAAGGGGGAAAAACACACTGCTTAATAGGCTAGAGCAAAGCGAAGGCTGGAGCGTCAGGGGGGCTGTCATGTATCGACCGTGGATAGATAAGCTCTATGTGTTTAGACAGGCAGCTGCGCGACTTTGTATGCATGCACAATCAACCCTCCCTAACCCCCCATCCTCTCTCCTCTACTGCCTTCCACGTAATCACGGCACAGTGTGATGGTTTATGAATGAACGAATCACCAGAGGAGACCGAAAGTGTAGGTTGAATGATCTAACAGTGATTGGAGTGGGTGCGAGCACGGAAGAAAGTGTCGGCGTGCAATGTGTGCACTGCGAGCAGGTTTTCGAGTGTTCAGAATCTGTTATGTACGCTCTGGGCACGGGGGCAGTGGAGAGGCTGCGAATCGAGGTGAGAAATGAGATTAAGCCTCAAGAGAAACGTCTACGCAGACTCTGGTGTGTGCATGAGTAGGTGTGCGAGAGATGCGCGGCTCACAACACTCCTGCTGTGCCTCATTAAGCCCATGTTGCGCGCTGCCTTGGACCTCGTCATTTCTCCGGCTTTGCGCTGTCGGTGTGCCGTGTGTGCGCTAGAGAAGCAGCGTGTGAGGCATCGGGGGCTCGGAGCTCGCAGCATTGATTTTCCGACAAGTCCCCCTCCCCTCTGCACACACGCAAGCACACACATTACCACCACTTGTCACGCTACGCAACGGTGGCCGTGATTTCACTGGTTGTGTCTCCCCTCCTACGACAAGCGTGGTTTCGTTTATGCTGCCATCAAAGTTTCTTCGTCATTTTGTCCTCTTGGATTGTATTGAACATATCTATAAATGTCAGAAGTCAACATTTCGGTTACTTTTAATCCACTGTCTGTTAGGGTTGCCAAAAGATTTAATGTTGTAAATCACATTCTGTTGTAATTCACGTTCATAATTATCATAATTATCATAGTGGTATCGGAATCAGTAATAAGTATTGAGTCTATTCGTCAGAATTGTAATCGAGTTTGAAATTTTAGTAACGTGACAACACTACTATCTCCTCTGAAGAATTGGATTAATGTATGACTGAGAGGAATTAAGAATTTGTCAGACATGTTGCTACAGTTCAATTGACCACATTGGGAATGAGTCAGGGGCAGGTCGTCTACTCTATTGACTGGGAGCTGCTGTGTGCTCTATTAGGTATTGATGCTTTCACTGAAAAGACACAAGAGCATAAATCTGTCTTCTACACTTCTGTCGTCGTGTGAAAATTAACTTTCACAACCGCCTTAAACTGTGAGGAAAATATCTATAAATTCTTCAGCAACTAAGCAGCAACACCACAAAGTTTTTGTATAACTAATTTACAATATCCATCCTTAAGAAACTCAATTTGGATACTACTGCATTGTTGTGGTTTGATATACGTAAGCATCTTTGTTGGAATGGTAATTGAGTGCGTAATTACAGTCTGTGTTACACTGGGTAATTGGCAGTCTGGATTAGAAGACATTTTAGCTCCTCAAAAACTCCCCACATGTGGGGGGGCAACAATGGGAAAACCTATTGCTATAAAGCTGCAGATAAAATGCGTCTAATCAAATATTTCCACTTTTGCAGCTTGTACCATCTCACTGCATGGGGGGTGCCTTTGGCCATGGCCTCTCTGCCCCTGATGAAGGGCTTTTACGGCCCTGCAGGAGCTTGGTGGTAAGTCCACTTCATTTATTGATTGTAGAAGTTTTGCAGACACTGCCAACGACTGCATTTATTCTGCTAAATATAGTGCTTTTGACCTGGCTTTATTCCAATTTTGAGAAGCTATAGTTTATTTTAAGATTTAACATTTTATGTGACGAATATTGGTAAGTCTTATAATAACTACAAAAAATAAAGTATTTGGAGATTGGATAAATTGTGAGAAAGGGAGCGGAGATCTGGGGCAGAACTGTAATCTCCGGCCTGGGCTCCTTTTCCACTCTGGGCTTATTAATAGCTACAGCTGCACAGCTTTCCCCCTCCGCAGTCACACAAGTCTGCCTTCCGCTCGCGCTCTCCTTTCCCTTTGTAACCTCTCATCTCTCTCTCTTCCCTCAGCTGGATCACAGGCGATCACGTAGCCTGGAGATTTGGGATGTAAGTAGACCCTTTCAGCGCTACCATCAAAGTTTCTCCCGAATCGGGCAGTGGGGGTGGGGATTGTATGGGGAAATGTGAAGGGTTGTATGTCAGGGGAGTCTGTGTTTTTCCCCATAGTTCAAGGCCAAAAATGTGTGTGAAGACTCATGACTGCTTCTGCTATCAGATTATGGAGGATACTACACTATATTTAGCTATTAAGGAGAGGCTATGCACAATTATATCAGTCGATAGCATTTTGAAACAAACCTCAAGTCTGTACATCTGGCCTCTCTACCACCACAACCACCACCGCCAAAAAGACATACCTGGACATGCACATTGTTGCCATGAGCCAAGGTAATTGTGTTGCTGTTCACAGCATCAATGGGGAATAAACCTTTCTAAACAAATAAGGCAGTATGCACTCAGACACACATACACAGCACAACACATCGCCATCAGCAGCGCTAAACAAGCCCGCGTGTCTTTTATCCTGTTCCTCTGCGCTTGGCTCTGTCTAGTTCTGTGCGCTGTCATGGCCCAGAGGGACACATTGCTCAGAGGATCAGGGAATCTTCATTAGCTCTAATTATATCAAACCAGACGAGAGATTAGAGGCCAAGGCACCAGCCATCAAGGAGGAAACACATCTCCTCAAATGTGCAAACCCTGCTGACAGCTGGCAGGCAAAAGCACAGGAGGGCAGAGGCTGTAGTTTTACAGGTGGAGAAGTGGGAGTCGAGCCATATGAGCTACGCTTAGTGTGACGGAGAAGTGAGAGAGAGAAGGGGCGACGTAGCCTGACGGAAAGGAGTGAGAGTGAGAGAAATAGATTGCCCTTGTCTCTGCCCACGCCGCGTAGTGTGTCTTCATCAGAGTTCAGCGAAGCGCGCGGACAGGACACGAGAGGTGGGTGGGAAGCCTCGGAGGAGATAGACGTATTAAACGGGATGAAAGGAGGATGGAGAATGAAAAGCGGAGCACTGTGCGGTGTGACGTAGGTGCAAAATTTTAGTACTACCAAATGCTAAGACCTCCCTATACTGTATTGAGGGTGCTGCTGACATAGTACCTACCAAGTAGAAATATAAATAATAAATAAATGTAGTGTATGTCATTCATCATTCTATAAATGTGTGTTTTAAAGTGAAGGCTCTAATAATATCTATATATAGTATTAGATGGTACATGAACTACTCAAAAAAAAAAAAAAAAACGAGTGAAAAAGCCTAAAATGCGCAAAATTATGGAGCAATAATGGCTGAACCTTGACATTTACCTGCTAATGCCCTTCATCTTGTGTAGGAAAATACTGTTGATACTTTGCAGCTAATATCATCAACATTCCCTGGTGGTGTGAAGCTAACTGAAAGCACTGCCCTATTAGAAGCCATGTTACTCAAATTAAGATTAATCTAATCTTTATTTTTACACAATCTGACCAGAAAGAGATGACTTATTTGGAACTATAACAGACGAGCTGATTTGTACTGTTAAACAAGTCCCTCTCAAATAACATGACATTCACAAACTAGCCAACAGTTTTTCAGTCACCTTTGGACCATGGACACTCATTTTGATCACAGGTTGCTAAAATGTGTTGTTTAAATCTATTTTGTGTTTTTTTTTTCTTGAGTTTTAGATTTTCATAAAAACTTTTTTGTCTGTGTTTGCTAATGTGTGCTTTGTATCACCATGGGAACTAATAAGCATTCTCCCAATACAGGTATATGTAGAACACCCCCAACGTGATGTCACTGCAAAGTATCAATAATCCTACAGTTTACATAGCTTGTAAACTGTGTATATTAGAATTTCGAGTGCATCTAAAATATTCTTCCTACGCTGCCCTACGCTGCCCACACCCTCTTCCTTTTGTTGAAGCAGTTAAACAGGTATATCATGATCTCAACTCTACTGAAGGTTTATCTAGGCCTGGACTGCAGTATCCTTTAACTCTTGAGGCTTCAATTAAAAATGTTCAATTGAAGGCTCATATCTTTTGAGGAAAACCATGTTAAGACTAACAAAATACATCTGACTGATCAAATTCCAAGTTGAACCAAATTTCGCATAACTTTATCTCAGATCACTAACCCCCAGTATCGTTTTTATTCAAATGCAAATCTTCAATCTTTTTACAACTCTTCAATGATGTCGAGCTCTCGTCTTGGATCTGCTCATTTATTACATTTTAAAGATCTATCCTCCTCTCCTCCATCGCATTGCTTTCACGATTCTGCTGCTTTGCCTCCTGTCTCACTCTCGCTGCCTCCCCGGGTACACTGCTCAGCTGTAGAGCGCGGCCGACTCTAATGGCAGATCATTATCATGCTAATTAGAGCACTTTGTAGCTGCCGCCCGTCACTCTCTCTCCTCCGCACCAACCCCCTCCCTCACCCCCGTGCTATCGTTAAAAAGGCCACCCCCTCCTTGGCCCTCTCCGCCGTCCGCCCACCCTCGGCCTGTCTCTCCATCATTAACGGGACGTGCGCTGGCGTAATTGGACGCTGTTTATTCCGAGGACCAGGTTATTAAATCACACTGAGGTAACGGCAGGGCTGATTTCCCCTGCAAATGCTTTCATCATTGTCCAGTGCCATTATTGAAGCGAGTTGGACATGCATGTATTTAAATACACATTTGTCTTCTGTAATCTTTCTAATAGGACATAAAAAGAAAAAGATTTTAAAAATGCAGTAAACACAAAATGGTCAAAAAAGTTTTTCCCAGTAAAGAATGAAAATGGACTTTGATTTGTTTTGTCTGGGCATTATTTCTAATTAAATAATGCTCTAGTCTTTCATGCCTTATGCCATTATTTTGAGTTTATACTTTTTTTCCCAAACTGTGTAAAGTATTGACTTGAGAAGGGAGGGTGCTGACAGCTTGGTCAGACAGTTCTTACTGATTTACTGAAGTGGAACAAAAGTGACCAGAAACCTGTCTGTTGGTGTGACACAAAGGCAGTTCTGTGATTACAAGGGAGAGGTTGAAACTCCTCTGAACTTGCATCACATCTCAAAGGGTTACATAACACAAACCTTTCAACCCCCAGACAGCAAATTAACGCACAGCCACCTTACTCAGCAGGACATTTTTCATCATTTTTTAAATGCTTGCCATAGTATTATTCTGTATGTAACTTATAGTTGTCACCACTTCATTCAACAAGATCGCAGTGCATTTCCGGTGCCACTGTGACATTATGTTTTGCTTTCTGAGTGTCAGTTTTGCACAAAATACCAAAGTTGTTAAGTCATTCTTAATAAGAACAGCGTGCTTCTGCTGTAGTCAAAGGATTTCAGATATTAAACTGTAAAAAACAATACTCTGAGAAATAGCTATTTTATGGTGATTGACTTTTAACCCTCACGCTTTCCTCGGGGTCACATAGACCTGAAGAAATTTTTTTTTTCGCCTTTTCTCGCCTGGTGAGAAAATACATTTTTGGGTCTGACTGACCCGCCCCAAGACAGCAGGAAGGGAAAAAAAATTTCTTCGGGTCTATGTGACCCCAAGGAGAGTGTGAGGGTTAATAACTTTGAGGAATCCCCATCATCATGAGAGTACTCACAGGACAATAACAAAAGTATCAGAAATGTACTAGTGTGCACAGAGATTTTAAAATGCACCATGTTGAAGTTGCATATAAATATGCAGTTGCAATAATTTTGAGAGCTCCTTGTCAGAAGAGAAATAAAATGCCTAGTTTTTGACACCCTGCTGTTAATGAAACAAGATTCTCATTTGGAGATTTGAGTATTTTGGAGATTTGAGTATTTGTTGTTACAAAGTTTTGTTTAAATGTAATTCTTGCTTTTCTTTTCTTAGATGGTATGTGCCACTTTTCACCCTCATCCTGCTAATGATCTGCTGCTATGCCAGGATAATCTTTGTGGCCAATAAAAGGGTATGTGCAAAATTTGTTTTCTGTTTTCACTTTTCACTTGTTTTTAATCCCATAACTTCCGTTCAAGCAAAATTTCAATTGATCATGATTTTAACTACTTTTCCTTGAAAATAGGGTTCTGATTTATTAGGGAAGTCTACACTACATCATTATAGTTTAAATGGGCATATCTGAACAATTTAAATTGTATTTTTTGTAATATATTCTTTTTAATTATTTAAAAATCCTAATTTAAAGAGTGTATATTCAGCGTAACTAAATGTAACCTGACATGCAAACACATGGAATAATATTAAATAAATTAACGGTTGAATCAATTTCCTATTTGCTGCATGATTCTTAGTATACGGCTCAATAACAGTGTTTTGCACGAAAGAACGAGCTCAGAGGCAGCATTCCACCAAGTTGACATAGCTACCATTCCTCTAATCTAACTTTGCATGTAAGCACTATTGCAAAAGCACACAAGCATTACAGAAAGGAGATTTAGATCTGAACAATAAACAAAAATAAGGAAAGGTAGAGAAGGTTCTAGAAAATTGTGGACACAGGACAGAAATAGCGATGGACTGCATCACTTTTTGATGTGATAGAAAAAGTAAATGACTGTAGCGTGCTTCTCATAATTCATGCAGCTCACACTATTGAGGCATCTCGGCGGCTTGTCCTAGCTCTGTATACGTTCTACATTCAGACATCCTCATTTCTCTGCATTATCCCTTCTGTGCCTTTATTCTCACTTTGCCCCTGTTTTTCCCCCTGAAATTTTCAGTTTTTGCTTTCACTCTCATCTATAAGTATGAAGGGCTTTATCTCTTTTCAGCTGCTGTCTCACATGAAATGATTTCAAAAGGCTTTGAAAGGTGGGCTGATGGTGATGCAGGGGAGTATGGGATAGAATATAATAATTTTAAGGAAAAAAAATTCCTGAAACCTGTTTCTTATTTGAAAACGTCACTGGATTTAGCTTTTTTTTAAGTATAATGTCATTGTACAGGGTAATACTGCACGGGAAGAGTAGTAGTTGCCATTGCTTGAAGAATCAGCACTACATTTTGTGACTTTTATTTGGAAAAACTTGTTGTTCAAAAAAACAACAACAACAACAAAACAACTTTTAATCAGTTAATAAGAGGTTATTAATCCAGATCTAACAATTCTGCATCTACTAGGTGAGCTTAATATGATGACTAAACAGCTGTCTAATCTCCTAGTGTAACACAAATACCATGCAATCATGCATGCATTTACAGCGACCATCATGCCAAATGCATAGAAACCATGGCAACACAGAGTTAATAAATAGCTGACTAGACAAGCCGCTGGTGGCATATCATCCACTGCTGTGTAGTTCTTCTGCATGGAGCGCACTCTTGGTCTCCAGAGATTCGCCTTCTAATGTCTCGACTTACACCAACTCTGCGGCCTCCCTGCTTTACCCCAATAGCACAAATCCTCACTTGATATCAGCGTATGTTAGTGTTGACATTTTTCCTTCATTCTCTCAAGAGAAAAAAGAGTTGAAGAGCAAAAACTATTCCCATGTCCCTCTCTAGGGAGCTCTCAAAGCTGCCATGTTTGCTCCACTTTTCAATTTTGGTACAACATAGTCAAATTAAAACCCACCCACCAATTTAATCCAGACTACTACAGTACATATCTAGAAAAGTAAATGTAAAGAAAAACAATATGCTATTCTTATAATTTATGTTTAATAGACACTTCAGATTTAATTTGTTTTCCTTCATTTTTAACAATTTCTATTGCGTTTTACAGATGCAGTCATGGTTGGGAACGTTTAACCCTGAACGAGAGAGGCGAAAGGTAAATAACCCTTCAAATTAAAACTTCATTAGGATATAATCAGCTAGCTTTACTTTTGTCTCTGTAGCAATATATAATTAGTTCTGCAATTATTCCAAATCAAACATTCATGTTATTGTTGTGTTGTTATATTGCATAATATATTTGTTTCATATATGCAAACATAAGTCCTTTGTGCACATTTAGCACTGCATTTGGTTACCTGCCTTTACTCTAGCCACACCCAGCAGCTTCAGGTCTCCCACAGCAGGGTGTGGTGGAGAGTTCAGGTTAGCGCTAAGGTTAAATGGATGCTGCCCCTAAGTGGTAAATAAAACTACTACAGACAAAGAGAACACAGGTTAACTCTTTTAAACCTAGTTCATCTTGTCTCTTTCTCCCTCTTGTGTCCACACTTAGAAAGTCACATTCCTATTTAGAAGCTTTTACACGTGCTTTTACAAGGGCAGCAGAGTTCACTTTGCCAGGCAAGCGCAAACTCTTTCATGTGCCTGGTGTCTTTGCGCTAAACAGCAGGTGAAAAGTAGAGAAAGCCAATACCTGCTGTGCTCCCAACAACTCCTGCTCCTGCGATTTCCCCCTCGCCCCCCTCTCTCTCTCCCCTGTGGCTCACACACGGACCAGTCCCACATTTAGTGCTCTCACATGTTCAATCTCGCGTCAGCCAATTTCCCCTCTCTGACTTGGCTGGCCATGGACGCCCTGTATCTGGTGTAGAGTGGAACTGATGGGAGTGATGACGTTCAGCACTAGCGCTCACAGCTATCAGCGCCGTCAGTCACACAGCCGTGACACATCAGAGTGTCTCAAGAGGTTTGTGGTCACGCCTGAGCACCTTAAATTATATGTCAGACAGAGCGTGCTTGTTTTGGTCATGGACGATGATAAACTTTTCAACCTTTATATGTATACAGCTCTATGAAAGGGGAAACTACTTGTAGACACGTTGCATTTACAATGATAGTCAGTCAACAAGCTTAATTGTTGTTAAATGAGAGGTGCTTTAAGTAGTGGTAATGAGTTATAGCACATGTATTGCCATCCCTGTCCAATTCCTCTTGTGGCAACATCTTTGAGCTTGCCAGTTTCTATTTTAGCATATTTTAATAGATTAATGCCTATAAATAACTGATAACAAGGCATGCTATTATTAACTATTATGCTGTTTTATATAGACAATAATTTGTGCTTATATTTGGAATTGCTATGATAAAATATCATATAAAGTAGTATCTTATCAATGTTAAATCTCTGCGATGACTGAGCGCGGCTGATGCAGGGAATGGCTTGCCGCTGATAACTGCCTGTAATCTAGCGTGCGTCATTAACGCTGGGACCGCCAGGCTCGCTGCACATAATTACGGTTTCATTCCCCTTTGCCTCTGGAGCCGCACCAAGGCCTCTGACACAGGAGGGCTGTGATTAGAAGCACAAGGGTCTTCCTCCTCTCTCCACTTTTCCGCATCCTGTCTCTCTCTGTTTGAATTCCTCAGATGTTTGCTGCAGCACTGAACTGGGATTTCTTTGGGATTGTTTTTTTTATGGGCATGCAATTACTGAACCAGGAGGTGTTCACCAATTACATATTTATGTTAACCTTTAGATTAGACTTTTTTAACCTCATTCACACATGTTCAACAGGTTTTAGTGATAGAGCTAGAATGCATTTGCGTTGTGTTCAGTTCATTATATGGTCAAGGTGAAAACTTGCCTCTTGTTTGCATACCTCCCCCAGCCTCTCTGATCCACGCACACATATAGTCATAAAACACCTCTGCGGGGCCCTGGCGATTTTCATTAGAATTCTTTAAAATGCCTGCGTTAGAGCTTGCACGCCGCTGGGTCTTTTCTGGTGAGTAATTAATTTCCAGCATGTGGGGGTAGAGCGAGACTCGTGTGCTCTTGTGGGCCTGCCTGCCGGCTCTGACTGCGAGAGAGGAGGAGAGAGAGCGCAAGAGAGAGAGGAGAGGGAGAGAGAGAGAAAGAGAGGGAGGAGGGATGCGTGCTGCTGGCCCGGCTACAACGTGCCTGTGTCCGTGCCTGTGTCCGTGCCTGAGGGGAGGAGGAGGAGGAGGAGGAGGAGGAGGAGGAGGAGGGGTAAAAACAGCACAGCGCAGAAAATCGATCCAGGGGCCGTGCTGCTCTGCCTCTTCCCGACGAAAGGAGTCCTCCTCTCGTGGGAATTAGTTATAACAGCTTGTAAAAGCTCTACACCACCAGCCTCTTCCCCCTCATTTCCACTTTCCTCTGTGTGTCTGTCTATTTCAAAGTAAACTGAACGCATCATGGATTAGCTTCCTGTTTAATTGGGATCCTTGTTTCTTACTCATATCACAGTGGGTATTGTGTGTTATCAGCAGGTTAATATTTGATTAGCTTTTAATTGGTCTGTGTTTTTCGCCTTGGTACGGGGATGTACCAGTTAAGGCACACCAGTTTTCAAATAATTATGACAGTTTCACCGCTCAATCTTTGTATTAGTCATTGTAGACTTGTTTCTGTCTTGCAGGTTTCTTTAGCGGAGGAGATCAGACCGTTGAAATGGTATCCCTCAGTTTACCTGCTGGTGTCGATCTTCCCCCTCATCAACAGGTAACACAGCATGCACAGACACATCAGCCACATAGACTATTTGCATATTTGCTTCTCTGATTATCTTATCTGGTCTGTGCCGCCTCCCTCTGCTTTTTCCCTTTCGTTCTCTTTCTTATCTCAACTCTCTCCGAAAGCCTTGCGCTTGCTCTCGCTCTCTCTCTCCGAAGCGGCACTACAAGACTCTGAGTGCGTGTATGTGTGTAAGCCTAGTGCATTTTATTGGCTTTAAAAAAAAAACACACACACACACAAAAAACAAGGGCTTTACTGGCTGAGGGTTTGCGGGTGGAGGCGGGTGGTCCAGTAAATGATAACCCCTATGCTGTTATTACTCCTACCTTCTCTTCCCGTCCTCCTGCGCCCAATCTCTCACTTTCCAATTCCCACTTTCTTTCATTTCCCTTCCCCCAGCTTCCTCCCGACTGCGCTTCAAACCGGTGTGATTGACAGGTCAGGGTTACTAAGTGATTAGCTGTGGCGGCTCTGCTTGTCGCCACGGCAATGTAGGCGGAGACACAGGTCAATTACAGGGTCAACGTCTCTCAAAGGCACCGCTCAAACAGTGCCCATCCCCCAAGCGACCCTTTTGGCCCACCACCTCTCTAGCTCTCCCTCCCCGTGCCCCTGCTGTCGGCTGATGAAGATGACAAACTGCGTGCAGCGCTCACCCCTCCACTGCCCTCGATCCAGTTACCCTGATACCTCTGCTACCTAGCTATAACATTTTGTTTTCCTTTTGTTTTATATGATCTACGTTTTATGTTAGTAGTTTATATTTTTGGTTACAGTGTGACCCATCAGCATCAGACTTCATGAGTTTATCTAATGAGCACAGTTTTCCTTAACCTGTGCTGACTGTCAGCATAGAATCATTTCTTACAAAGCTCTCATACTTCATCACCCTAGTCATTAATTTGTTGCTCTCTGCATATTACTATTGGGGCTGAATGAAGGAGTCAAATAATGTAACTTTGGGTCTTAAATGAGTACACTGCCCATTGTCATTCACTCTCACCTTCATTCATTCTCTAGGTCCAGTTTAAAGTTGCATCTCTGCATAGTGAGAGACTGGGAGTATTATATTCAGTATACCATTGTATATTTGATGCAAACATGCATTACTACTAAACGACTCAGTCAAAATCTATGCATTCGAAACCTTTACCAGTACAACATAGACTTTTAAACTTATAATGACATTAGCTTGTAAATTAAACCCTCCTGAGCTATTTTTAAGAATTTTTGTTAGCCAGGCAGTGACATTATTCAAATAATGAATTCTTTTATGTTGTTGGTTTATTTGAAAGTATGCTCTAAGCCATGTACTACATCAGTAATGTTGTTGTTCTATAACCTATGCAAACCAGGAATACCTTACAGTTATTAAAATAAAATAAATAAAGTTCAAACTGACGGACAAACACTAGGTACAGGCTCCATTCGCACGCATCTCTCTCTTTATATGAGCAAATTTCTACTTGCTCGCTGCGCTACCTTCTGTCTTCCTCCTGAGAGAACAGGAATGAATTGCTCTCAACCCCCCTCTGCCTACTCCCCCACTCGGCAGCGCAGGCTGTATATATCTCCGGCTCCTATTAATTTGTTAGCCTCCCCTCCCCCTTTCCCTCACCCCCTCCCCACTTCCCTCACTCTGCTTGGCTCATATCCTCTGCTGCCTTTTTTCTCCTCCTTTCCCTCCCGCTCGCTGAGTGCTGGAGTGTGTAAAGTGTTTGTCACGGTGCCGCGCTGATGTCGCTGTGCTCTGCCGTGTGGAAGCAGTAGACAGACACGATGCGTGCGTGTGTGTCTGTGTGAGTGTGAGTGCGCGCGCGTGTGTGCGCGTGTGAGTGCGTGTGCGTGTGTGTAGGCGGGCACCGGGCGGTTTCGTGCCGAGGTGAATGTGCTGTCGATCGCTGCTTGTTGCCGTGTGCGCGGGAACTGCGAGAGTCTGCGTGTGCGCCCTTGTTTGTCCGCTCCAACCGTGTGTAGTCCGTTTTGTGTGTGTGCGCGCGCGCCTTGCTGCGCGTGTGTCTGAGTGGGGGATTATTTCTATCTGAGCTCCAAAGCCTCCTAAACAGGGCTTAGAGAGACGGCCCAGGGCAGCAGCTAAAGCCGGCGGGTAGACCTCGCTCCTTCTCCGCGCCCTGCTCCTCCGCACTCTTCCCCTCTATTTTACCCTGATCTTTCGCATTAACACACAGAGACACTCCCCCAAACAAACACACAAACAGTTTTGGCTCATGTCATTTTCTTCGCACTCATAAACATGCACACATACATTTGCACGCCACGCGCAATTTTAATCTGTTCCAAATGTGCACTGGTAAATGTGTTAATTCGACACCAGCTGTTGCGAATTGAAATGGGGAAAGCGCTTCTACTTTTTCTCAGTGGCACACAGGACTGTTGAGGGGCAGTCAGGCCCTGGGTTCTCTGTCAACCCCTTGTGCTCAAACCTTCCTTCAGTATGATGCTCTCATGTGGCAGCAGCATCCACATCTCCACGTACCCTTCTACAATGTCCTTCTCTTCTTCCCTCGCTTGGACCCTCATTCGCAGCTTTTTGTGTGAATGTGTGTTTGAGCGTTGTGCACGGGTACTACTAGAGTTTTCACAGCCTGCTTCTCACATTGCCTCCCTCGTGTGCTTTATGGTGTGGGTGTGTGTTTGTTTACAAGGCTTGTCTAGATTCCTACTGTGCATGCTTGTACGCCTGTTTGCATAAATAAGCCCTCTCCTCAAAATCTAGCTGCTGATTTCAGTGGTGCAACGCAGCTTGACGTGTGAGTGCTCGTCCAGGACAGCACGCTCTTCTGTTATCAGAACTTTGCTGCTATGTGAGTCTTTGCCATTTTTGCTTGACAACCACCAAAATTAGTAGTTTTGTGGGTTTTATACTACCTATACAGTATACATTGGCAACAGCTTGGAGCTGCAAGGTGTCTTATAGCATAGGAGACAATGTTGCTCCAGGACATAGTTCTCCTATGTGGTTATACTAGGTTTTCTCAATAGTCCATGTGAGTTTTACAGTGCACAGATGTATTTGCAGGGGATTTTTGTATGTGCACCCTACAGCCCCCCCCCCCCACCTCCCTCCACCCGCCTTTCTCTGGAGGAGATCTGATTTCCCTGCTCCAGGCGAGCTGCGCGAACAAGACGCTGTGTGTCTGTGTGCACTTCACGGCGCCTTTGCGCGCGTGTGTGTATGCAGCCCAGGCCAGGCAGACCTTCCCCATCTCAGCTCTGTGCTTTGAAAAACGAGGGAGGAAATCTCAAAGCAGCAGTTATTATTCATTCCTCAAAGAGAAACGGGAGGAGGAGGATGGAAGGAGGGATGGAAGGAAGAAGAAAGACTGGAACCAAGTCGGGGGATATATTAACTCTTATCTCGTAGTATTTGGCGTTCTGCATCCCAGAATGCACTGCCTCTTTCTCATCCTGCTTTCTCTTCAATTCTACATTCAGTTGTTCTTTGGTTCGCTGAATATATTACAGTCATGATGAATGTGTGTGTGTTACAGTGTACAATGTCTGGTTTGCGCTACACTTTTTGTGTTTTGTTTACTTTAACAAGTTGGCTTTTAAGATACTGATATTGAGTATGTTATGTTTCATAATGGCAGTGTCTGTCTTTCATGTCTCAGACTCATAATAGCAGCTGAAACATGTCAAGGTATTTTGATTACATGTTACTTGCCTAAAAAAGAAGAAATCAATATCTCTTTTGAATCTGAATCCTAGAATCTAAATGAAAAATATCTAAATGGTGATTATTTTATCTGTACCTAATAAGACCTGTGACCATAGACACCCCTTCTAAAACTTGGATAAGCCAAAGGCATAGGGTTGAGTTTGAGGGTTTTCAAAGCTTTTGAGGAAGATCATTGTCATAGATATTATCCACACATGAGACACTAACATCAACATTTCAGTGTCCTAGGTGAACCATAAGAAGAAAAAACTAAAATACAAAAACACAAGTTGAACTTTTTGCTGGTGTATGCCCCATAGCTATTGTCCCAAAATGATCCTAACATCTCACAAAAAGAACACCACACCTGAAAGTGCATCCATGGCTTGTGTCACTTATACTAATTGGATTTTGTCTCATTCCATGTTTATAAGCTGATAACCCATCATTAACTGATGCCCATCATGAAAGTGTTACACAATCCTCTACAACAGGCATGTCCAAACTATGGCCCGGGGGCCAAATGTGGCCCTCAGACAAATTTTTCTTGGCCCTCAAGCTTCCAGGTGAATTGGCCCAAATAACCTTGCATCATTTAAAAAATATTTTTTTACTCCAAGTTTTTTGAAAATCTACCTTAATAAAGCTAATATTTAATATTTAGTGTGTGGTTTTAAGGATCTTACATGAATATAAACTGATGGCTCATTCTAACGTGTTAAACCTGCACATATTTAAATTATTAGACTGAGCATCAGTCTACGGCCCTCGATCGGCCTCTTCTTCTTCTGTGTTTAGATATGTGGCCCTTGATGAAAAAAGTTTGGACACCCCTGCTCTACAACTACTACCCATTACATGTCTGACCTCTGACTTTTCTGTATAAAAGTCCATGACATTTTGCTCTTTCATCTCAGTTTCCGCTGTCTGCCTCCAGGTGGTCCCACCCAGGTCCATGATCTTTATATTATGACGTCTTGATAGAATTTTTTTAGAAGATCTTTAATAAATATGATTGCATAGAATAAGCAATACTTTGAAGAACTTAGGACTCTCACAGTCTGTCAGACTCATTTAAATTGTAGTACAGTAATGGCCATACTCAAACCTATATCTAAGGCTTGTATAGTTCTCATTAACTTTACCAACAGGCATCTGTATCTATCGTCATATTAATTTCCACACAATGATAAAGACGGACATAACCTCTCTCAAGCACTCTTGGACTTGTACACACATCGGCAGACACACGCAATCACACACGCAACACTCCCCCTGCTCTTTCAGGCACGTCTTTAAATATTCATCACTCTGGCTGCTCTGAGAGTGCCGTAAACGCTGCCTCACACTCCAGGGAATCGCTAAAGCCTACTCTATCATCTGCTTCACCCTCCCTCCCCGTCTCTCGCGCTCTCTCTTACACACACATGCACACTCCCTGTCTCTCGCTCTCTGTAACTCACACAAACATAAAGACGAACACAAACTCACAGCACAGCCACTCGCAAGGATATGTTCACGTGCATTGACAGTCAGGCATTACCGGTGGCGTGGACAAAACCTCAGACACATGGTGCTACATGAACACGTCAAACTGTACAATGAGCAGATTTTGCACACGGTGCTTTCACTGTCGGCTTCAAGCGCTGAGGGTTGAGTGGTGTTGTGTTCCAAGAAACAGGATGTCTCTTTGTTTGGGTTTTATTTTGTTGGTACTCGTTAGCCGCTTCAATCCCATGGGTCCCAGCCTGCATTTTTTTCAGCTTTTGAATTATTGGAGGTATGCTGCAATGCATACTTTCATATATTGTTGTCTCAATATAAATGTAATTTCTTGAACTTGAATTGAAATACCTGGTCATTATCACTATTGTCAGTTGCTTATTTCCCCCATGTCAATGAACAGTTCTTTGATAATCATCACTTTTGAGTCCCTTAATATCAGCATTGACTATATATTGGTTGGACTCTACTGGTTAGTGCACCACAAGGGGCAGGCTGTGCACAATGTATTTATGGCAGAAAAAGTGCTGCTGGCAGGGTGGGATTTTAGAGGACATAGGCCGAGGTAGTGTACACAGTCTGAAGGATAGAGGGAAGAGTGACTGGCAACTTGATAGATCAGCTGTGAGAATAAATAAGTAGGGCTCAGAGTCTTATGCACGCGTGATATTGACTGTTAGTTTACAGGTGGTGGCAAACCTAGATGTAGCGCTCCATATAGTTGCATTTTGTTGACCATTTGCTCATGAGTCATACGGTATACACAACACCATCCCTGCTGTCCAACAGCAGAGAGCCGACTGAGGAGGAGAGCGCACACACAATCTAATGCGACACACAGAGCAACTCATGCAGGCATCGCCCGCAGCTACACTCCCCCTCTCACCGCTGCCTCCCTCATTCATCTTTCATTAGCCTGGCTCGCATAGGAGAAACATCCCTCCTCCCCCTCCTTTGCACTTCAACGTGTATCTGTCACTATCCAACTTCTCTTCTTCCTGGCCTTTTTTCCTAACCTCTCATCCTGGCTGCATTTGCAAGAAATCACTTTTTAGTTGTCTCTTTCAATGTTTATTGTCTTTTTGGGTATGCTCATCTGCATTTTAGACTAGACGTTGAGGCATGAACTATGTATTTCTAATGTCTACATTTTAACATGGAAGAAAAAGTTATTCTTGTCCTACACTGGCCTAAGCAAATTTCCAAGTTCATATATTTGGGGTCTATAGCCAAAACTTTTTCAAGTATAGATAAAGGAAATAAAAGACTGTTATATTGCTCAGGAAGATGCTCGGATTGGTGGTTGATGATGGACTTTGTCGTGAGATGGGTTGAGGTTGGGGACATTAAGTCTGTGTGGAACATGTCAGAACAGCAAGATTATTCCTGATTAGCGCGAGAATGAAAGTGATTGTTCCTGAGACATGACAA